>NC_138510.1:77203341-78421841 GCF_964252035.2 Podarcis erhardii
CAAGGTGAGGAAAGATATGGGTGTTGTTGGACTGCAACTCCCATCATCCCTGTCCATTTGGCCATTCTGGCTGAGACTGATGGGAATTGGAGTCCAACAACATTTGGAGGGCCACAAGTGTCCCACCCCTGCCTTCAGTTGTGAAAACAAGAGGCATCTTTGTTCCAATTCATGAAGGTCACAAACGTTTCAGGTGCTGCTTCTGCTGCCCCAATCTGATATAACAACAAGCTCTCCTCAGTTCTAGCCACTAAATACAAGCTCTCAATGGTTACTCTCATTTTACATGCATACATATAGATAAATAATTTTATTTGTGTGGCGCCTTTCCACACCATACTCACGGTGGCCTACAACATGAAAAAACACATAACTACAGCATAACAAAAGTAGTCATAAAATAAAACATAAAAAATGCACAACCAAATCAAGCAATTTACATCTTAGTGCAATGTTGCATTTGACCCCATGTTTCCGCAGCTCTAAATTATGTTTAGATATTGGGAGCTGGAGAAGGTAGGTAAATAAATGTACAAGTCCCCATTCTCTGCTTCTCCACAATTTTAGCTGAATCATGCCTACACAGACTTCCAAAAACAAACTAAGGGGTCGTCACAAAGTTGGGAAGAAAGGCCACATCTATCCCGCCCCTAATTAAGGCACAGGTTCAGATGATTATTTACTGATTTCTCACCCTTTGCCTTAAGGTCCCATGATGGGTTCCAACATCAAAGCAATGTTAAAAATGGTCTAAAGCAACTTACAATAATTAAAAAAATAAGGTGGGATCTAAAAATATATACACCTCAAGTGTCAAAAGCCAGGGTAAAGAGGTGCATCTTTGGAATCTTCCAGAAGCTGTATTATGAAGAAGCCACCACAAATAATGCCCTCTCCCAGGCCACCCCTACCCTAAGCGTCTGAGGGCAGAGAAACTAGCAAGAGGTCCCAAGAGGATCTGTGAGGAAGGAGGGGACTTTAGCCGGAATTGATCCCTTTACAGAGGACAGCCTTCTATTTGAAAGGAGCAGTGTTTTTTTTTTATCTGGGGGGCATGCATACCCCTAAACATTTAGTGAATCTTTGTACTTTTGTCCATTTACTGTATTTATTCCCCCCCCCCCCGATCTGAACTATAAAATGGTGATTTTCCTGAGTCAAAATGAGTCTCTCTCTAAACATTTTTTTAGGGGGGGAAAGCACTGAAAAGGAGTATTCTGTTTGAAGGGCTATCTGGCCCAAGTGAGAAGTAAAGATAAAAAGAACTCTAAAAAAGGATAAGCTGGGGTCTTGAAGCCACCCCTCACAGCACCATCTGGGCAGTGAAGTGAGCAGGCTCACAGGTGACTTGGTTACAAAGTTATGGCCTCCACTGTTGAAGGAGCTGTGCCTTTAAATATCACTCGCTTGAGACTCACAGGTGAGAGAATTAGTACTGTACTTAGTTTCCACACAAGCTCTCCTTGCAGGTTTCCCCACAGGCGTCTGGTTGGCCACTGTGATAAAAGACTGCTAGGCTTGCTAGGCCTTTGGCCTGGTTCAGCAGAGCTCTTTTTCTGTTCTTCCACAGTATGGTGAGTTATCTTGTATTTATCTTTAAATTATGGAAATTGTTTCAGAATGTTCATCTTTACAGATAAATGAGCAGTTGTACATTTTATGAAAACCTGTGTGGGGTTTTGTTTTTTGTTTTTTGGGTGGTCTAACTCGCCCTCGAAGCAAGAAATGTGTAAATGGCCACTCTGCCTCACACAAAGCTTTTGAGCCATGAATGACTTGACTCAAATCTCATTTCTAAAAATGGCTTTCTAAATGCTAAATTGCTACTATATACTAGTAAAATGCCACTTGTTAATGGTGCTCTGGAGGAGGGTCTTCAAATATTGCAGGAACTCTATGGCATGCAGTTTGTGCAAAATGTCAATGTTGAGTGTCTAGCCCAGGGATGTCCCTATTTTTCAGTGACAGTTCCGGATTTACAGAAGCCGTCTATTTTCATCTGAGAAGGGCCAAAAATCCCTTTGTGCACTTACCCTTGGTTGGTTCCCTGTTTCCCCCGGTCCGTCGCCGCCAGTGAGCAGGGTATCAGACAGACGAGTCTTCTGCGTTCCCCCTGGAAAAAATTACCAGTGCACGCTTTGGGTAAGCAGTTGTCCTCTCTCTTGTACCCTGCCCAGTAGGGCGAAGGGGCTGCGTTCCAGCAGACCACTTATCCGAGTCACAGGGCACCATAAAATGTAGCACCCTGCTTGTGGTTAACGCTTAGCTGGAATGAAATATTCAACGCAGCAATAGAGAAATTAAAATAGTAATTTATTTGTCAGACAAATAAATAAGAGGCTCAGTGGTACGTGGTTACCAAGCTCTGGCCTGGCCTCCTGCCATTCTGGCCAGCACTTATATTCCCTTAATCCAGCCCCCTTTGCTCCTCCTGTGGCTGCCTCTGTCCAATCAGCCTGGTTGAAATTCCTATTGGCTGTTTGCTAGAGCCAATCACAAAAGATACACCCACAAAAGATACACCCATTTCCTTGCCCTTATAAGGGAGACAAAGAGCTATATATATGACATATAAGTAATAATATATCTTACATGGAATCTTAATTACCAGCTCACCTCTTGCCCTTCTTGCCCTATTGCCTTCTAAAACAGATGTTTAATCTTACATTTTTATGTTCAACAGATGTCAAGGATCTTGAGTTTCACATCAACATTGAAAGATTTCCTTCATTTAATGTTTCTAAACAAAATGCCTGACAACCATATATCAAGACTGCCCGGATGGCGTCCTCTGTCCGGCAGGGGGGCTAGGCTGGTGGCTGACTTAATTTCAGGATAAATACAACTCTTACAACCATATGAAATAAGAATCTAGCATTCCTTAAATCCTTTGCATAATTACATTTAAGCCAATATATTTAAGCTAATATATTTCATACATTTATCATAGGTAGCCTCTTAAAAGAATAAACATATATCCCGAGGATCCCCAATGAGTAATATCTCTGATAATTGTTCCACAAGGGGGGGGCAGTCAATCAATTGTATTAGAGAATCTTTCCGTTCACAGTCGCTGGTTCAGACGCTCCTCAAGCTTCAGGCGTGCGCAGGTCAGCCAGCTTCCAGGTTGTGGCTGCAGCAGGCCGGTCGTCAAATGTTGCCCGTGACCTAGCCCGTTCCCGGTAGGGCTAGATACAGGGGTTTTTGGAGAGAGTTAGTTTTAAAGGATTAGAGGAGTCACCTTTGCACGTCCAACTGCCTTCAGACTTCTTCAAACGAGAGTGATGAATCCAGGGGGTCACCTCAGCTACCTTCACCGCTGTTGGAGTAGAGAGCAAGACGGTGTAAGGTCCACGCCACTTAGGTGCAAGTGGATCGCGTTTCCACTCTTTCACCCATACGCTATCGCCAGCCTGGAACTGATGAATCGGCTCGGCAATGCTGCACGGCGTGCGCTCGAGGGCCCACCTGTTAAGAGAAACAAAAACACGGGAGAGAGATTGCACTTGTCCCTGTGTCACATGATCTCCTATTTGTTTAAGGTCAGCTGGAATATCCTGAACAAAGGAGGGCGGTCTCCCATACAGGAGCTCAAAAGGTGACAACTTAAGTCTTTTTGTGGGTGCACACCGAACACGAAACAGTGTTATGGGTAACACATCTACCCTTCTGAGACTTTAGACATATTAGTGGGCTTCTGGCATGCCCTGCGGATACCTTGCACAAGTGTCTGGCGGTAGGTGGTAAGTCTGGCCAGGTGAATTGCATTGTTTGGATCCCAATTAGGATCTTCCAAGGGAAAGTTATCTTGGAGATGACGGTCAATATTATAAATATTTCCCGCTCTGGCCTGCTCACGCAAATATATCTGTGCCTTTTCAATTATGTCTCTCCTTTCCTCAGTGGTGAACAGAGTATTTAGGAGCTGGCGACAATCTGTCCAAGTAGGGCTATGAGTATTTACTATTGAAGTCACCAAGTCCATCATAGCCTGAGGTTTTTCTGCAAAAGATGGGGGGGGTGTTTTCCAATTCATCAGATCTGTAGTTGTGAATGGAATATATTGCAGGGTCGAAGTTCGAGGTGGCCGTGGTCCGGGTTGCCCATTAACCAGCGCAGGCTCCTCAAGTGCATCAAATACTCTTCTAAGAGGGGCTACTACGTGATCTTTCTCTTCACTTTGCTCTAGGGGCCTCAAATCATAGGGGATGGTATCTGTCGCAAGGCGTTCTTTTAGCAGCTTTATACGCCTGGCTGTATTGCTTGCTGACCGAGCAAGGTCTCCCTGTAACTTCTGTAACATTTCTCTGGGACTTGGATGTACAGGGGTTTGGGGTGGGCAATCAGTTGTTCCACTAAAGGAGACTGTAGATGGAGGTCTATTAGGAGTCACAGGTGGAATAACCACTTCTGCTTGGGCTTTATTATAGAACTCCAATGCCTCCTGAAGATATTTATCATAATCTATCAAGGAATCAAGCTCTGTGACTCCACTCCCATTATTCATTCCAGTTTCTTGCCTTGGGGTTACAACTGGTGGAGTGTTTGGATTAAGCTCCCTTCGATGTGGAGCATAGGGTAGAGGTGGAAGCACCTCTTCCTCTGGCCCCTCAAAAATGGGTTTGAGTTTATTTGGCAAGATTCCTTTCCTAGCTTCGGCTTTTACAGCCAATAATTTGCATCGTTTGACTTTGCATTCCCTTATCCATGGAGGATTTTTATTTAATGTGCTCAGCCAGGAATCTATATATGGAAATTGTTCTGGGCACCCTCCAGTTTCTTTGGCGATATCAGTCCAAAGTTTGCTCACTAAATTTATATCAAAGGTTCCCTGGGATGGCCATCCAGTAATTTGTTTTGGCCATTCTAGTTCACATAACGTTCTCAAGCGCTCTGGCGTCATTTTGACTCCATATGCCCCTGAGAAGGCTTTCTTAAAATTATTTAACATACACTCAAGAGGTGTATTTTCCCCCTTTGAACCCCCAACTCCCATTGTATGGCCCTGTGAAGTATCCACTCAGTCACTCACAGACGCGCTTCGTGGGTTTCCTTGCCTAGTGAAGTCGGCCTTACTAGGAACCGAAGTACTGCCCACTCCACACTCAGGTCAGCTACAGATTGCTCTGTACTTTCTCACACATACAATGCGCTGGATACTTCACCACACTCTACCTCCCAATCCTTCCCTTTCCCTACACCAGATCACCATCTGATGTACCCAACCACCTAGCGTACTCAGTTTCCCCTTACTGAGACGCAGAAGTTTGATCAAGACTTCTCTTCCTCCTAATTAATTGGAGGGCCAAAAATCCCTTTGTGCACTTACCCTTGGTTGGTTCCCTGTTTCCCCCGGTCCGTCGCCGCCAGTGAGCAGGGTATCAGACAGACGAGTCTTCTGCGTTCCCCCTGGAAAAAATTACCAGTGCGCGCTTTGGGTAAGCAGTTGTCCTCTCTCTTGTACCCTGCCCAGTAGGGCGAAGGGGCTGCGTTCCAGCAGACCACTTATCCGAGTCACAGGGCACCATAAAATGTAGCACCCTGCTTGTGGTTAACGCTTAGCTGGAATGAAATATTCAACGCAGCAATAGAGAAATTAAAATAGTAATTTATTTGTCAGACAAATAAATAAGAGGCTCAGTGGTACGTGGTTACCAAGCTCTGGCCTGGCCTCCTGCCATTCTGGCCAGCACTTATATTCCCTTAATCCAGCCCCCTTTGCTCCTCCTGTGGCTGCCTCTGTCCAATCAGCCTGGTTGAAATTCCTATTGGCTGTTTGCTAGAGCCAATCACAAAAGATACACCCACAAAAGATACACCCATTTCCTTGCCCTTATAAGGGAGACAAAGAGCTATATATATGACATATAAGTAATAATATATCTTACATGGAATCTTAATTACCAGCTCACCTCTTGCCCTTCTTGCCCTATTGCCTTCTAAAACAGATGTTTAATCTTACATTTTTATGTTCAACAGATGTCAAGGATCTTGAGTTTCACATCAACATTGAAAGATTTCCTTCATTTAATGTTTCTAAACAAAATGCCTGACAACCATATATCAAGACTGCCCGGATGGCGTCCTCTGTCCGGCAGGGGGGCTAGGCTGGTGGCTGACTTAATTTCAGGATAAATACAACTCTTACAACCATATGAAATAAGAATCTAGCATTCCTTAAATCCTTTGCATAATTACATTTAAGCCAATATATTTAAGCTAATATATTTCATACATTTATCATAGGTAGCCTCTTAAAAGAATAAAGCTTCTCAAAGTGAAAAGGAAGGAACTCAATAAAACACAGCTTTTAAAAGAAGCCTCTTCAGTTTGCACCTCCCCCTTTCCCCCTCCTCTCCAGCCTCAACATAAAATAGGAAGAAGCTGCTTCTTCTGCCAAGCCAGTTGCCTTTCCAACATTTAACACATTTTAACCTTTTTTAACTCTCTTAGTTTAAGAAACAGCTTTAGAAAAAGACTTCCCCCAAAAATGTTCTCTTTCCAGCTAAATGTTTCTCCCCATTGCTCCTGGCCTTTTAACCTTAGAAAGAAGATCTGGCTCATTTTACTGGGAGGCACATTGGTATTATCTTCCCCATTCCTAATGGTGTTTTCTCAGCCTTGGGGCAGCATATGTAATTCTCCCTTTTTATGACTTTGAGAATTGTTTTTCTACTATAAATCAATGGGGCCCTTCTTGTCTTAGGAGGAAAAACATCTTGCCAAGGTTCTTTTAGGCAGCTGGTCTTTTGCCTGGCATGAAACATTTGAAAATCCTTTTTTTAAGCTCATTTTTAAATACAAGCCTTGATTGAAATATATAGAAGCTTTGATAAAAATGCAGGCTTATGATTAGATGCCTCAAAATGTTGGAGGATATGGAGTTAGCTGACCCCTCAAGGCAGCCCTTTAAATGTTTTATTATGTTTGATATTGGAAGGTGCCCAGAGTGGCTGGGGCAAAATAATAATAATAATAATAATAATAATAATAATAATAATAGGACATCCCTATTTTCATTGGAAAAATGTTGGAGGGTATGGAGGACCTATTCTTGGACTTCAGCTCTCCTAATTGCCATTGGTCATGCTGGCTGGGGCTGATGGGATTTGAAGTCCAGTGACACCTGGAGTACTGCAAAATCCCCACCCCTGACCTAGAATTATTTTGCCCCATGAAACTTGGTCAGAAATATCCTAGGTTTAGCAGTTAGTCACAGCAAATTATGACACATACTTACAGTAGACATCTTGGGAAGTGGGATATAATATATATCTGTGTGCGAGGGAGAGACATCTCCAAAGACAAAGTACTGTAGATATCAGAACTATCTACTGAAGTGAAATCAGCATCTTGTGTAAGTTGCTGGGCTACCTGCCCAGTATAATTAGGAAGTAGTGAATTCAAATACTTGGTGCCTCGTTGGATGTTTTTATTTACATCTTCATTTAAAAACAAACAAACCCAGGCACTGCTGAGCTCAGAAATCCCACTTGTTTTATCCAAAGCAGAAATAGGTCACAGACACCGCCTAGGTGTGTGGTAACAGCAACAAGCCAGCCCCCACTTCTCCAAATCAGATTTACAATTTAATTAAGGAAGATCTTTGTCCTGTCTAATCCCATATGTCAGATGCGGCCACAGTCTGTTGAAGGAGGAGACACACTTTCTAAACTTACCTTTACATTTGATTTACTGAAGACACAGTTTCTGTGATCATTACTAGAGAGAAGAAATGTCTGGTGGGTATTATAGCACTTTTAAGAGCCAGCTGAAAGATTATTCTAATTCATAGGAGCCAATTTTTGGTCAGCCAGATGCCTGGGACTTTCCTAGATCAGCAGTTTAGCAAATTCCTTCCTGACCAGCCACAAAAACAAGTACTCTCAATAGATTTTTGTAGCTACTTTAGGTCAACTGTGTATTGCAGCCTTAGGCTGGGGGGATGGGACCTGTAGCCGTCCAGATATTGCTGGACTACAACTCCCATCATCCCTTCAGAGGTGTCCATGAGACACCATTTCTTTTCATTGAAAAATATTCACCTAGATTTATGTTCAGACTAGACTCTGAGAGCATGCTGCTTGTGAGCATTCACAGGCATCTGGTTGGCTTCAGAAAAGGGAACAGTATGTAGGATTAGATAGACTTCAGCTGATCCAACAAGCCAATTATTACAGTCTCTAACCCTAGAAGCGGTATGGCAGACAGTATTTCTGAAACTTAGGTCTCAAGTTGTTGCTGGGCCACAACTCCTGTCATGGCTGACCATTGATCCTGCTAGCTAGGGATGATGGAAGTTGTAGTACAACAACAGCTGGAGACCCAAGTTTGAGAGCAATTTGTTATTAATCCTACTCCTGACACCACACACATACAAGCGCAGAGTTGGCCATTCCAGATCGCACAGTTTCGCTACGTAAAGTACTATCAGCTTCCAACTTCTGGCTCAGCTGGAGTTTGGTTCATAGCTGAGTTTGACAAAACAAAATGAAATCCAGCCTGCAGTTCTGCAGCCATTCAGGAACATCTGCTTATAAGCTCACTTCTTTTTCAGGATTCAGCTGTCTGCAAGAAGATAACAGCAAAGGATTTCTATTCTCCAAGTCTGGGATGCTGCCAATGCATAAGAAGAATGAGTTTCCTCAGACAGGTCAGGCTTCTGCTATGGAAAAACTGGATACTGAGAAAAAGGCAGAAGGTAAGCCAGAGGGAAGGAGAGAGAGACTGCGTTTAGTTTGCTCAAGAGAAATTAAAATCACTTTGGGAAAATCAGTTCATTTGCTCAGGGCTTTTGCTGAGATGTGCTGAGTTAGTTGATGCATTCTGTTCCTAGGATATTTTTACAAAGTACATTTTAGAATCAGGTTCATGGTGTTGAGTTTTCTGACAGCAACAACAAACTCAACATACTGGACTGTTTTGTCACTAAAAGTCTCAATGAGGAAGAATACCAGCCCCCACCAACAGAGGAAGTGGTGACTAGGATTCACTTCCCCTTGAGGTCCAGCTATGCTTACATGAGAATCTAGTGGCACACAGTACTGTGAAGATAAAAATAAATGGACTTTTGCTACAGGAAGCAAATGTCCAAAATACTTGAAATCTTTTATTGTGCTTTGGTTCTTCAAAGATCAGGAACTTGCTACAAAAGCACCTCAACTCGAAAGCAGGCATCCCATGAGACACTGGGCTAAATTACAGAACCCTCAACTGCAAATGTAGACAAATGTGCCCTGTTCCAGAAAAGGAAATTCACACACAGAGGGAGAGCATGTGCATGCACCATCTCTGTCCACATCACAATGTTCACCTGAGTCTCATGGAGCTAGCTAGATCAGGGGTTCCCAGACTGGTGTATGTGGACCACCAGTGGTCCACAATTTTAATTTAGAGGGCCTGTAGTGTGTTTGTGATTTGTAACTGAAGACAGGGGGTGGATATTCGATCCCTCACATTGAATATCCATATTGATTTTAATTGTGTGGGATTCAAATGGTAATACAATAAAGCACAACACATAAGAAAAGAAGCAATTGAAAAACACAGAGCATCTAGCAATAGCACATTACAATGGCTACAACAGGCAGCAAAATCATCCCATGGTCTGCCAAGACTCTCAGAAACTTCCAAGCGGTCCACAGGGAGAAATGTTTGGGAGTCACTGAGCTATAGGCATTCTTTTATGTGCATCCAGATCCCCATTGAGAGCAATCAGCTAATAATGAGCTTCCCACAGCTGGTGTTGTCAGAAAACTAGGAAGGCCAGGGTTAAAAGGAGAGTCGCTTTATAGCAAACACATGCCCTACGTCAGAGATGGGGGGGCCTGTGCCACCTCTCTCTCAGATGCTGTTAGATTTCAGCTCCCATTACTTTTGCCTTTTGGCCATGTTGGTTGGGGCTGATGGGAGCTGGGAGTCAACAACATCCGTAGGGCCATAGGCTTCCCATCTCTGCTTTATATATAGCAGATTCCGGATTGAGTCATTCCTTGGCATCACCAATTTCAACAGCTCTTAAATAGCAGGGCTTGGAAAGACCTCTGCTTGAGACCTTGGAGCAGCAATCAGTGCCAGAGCAGAGCAGTCCTGGACTAGGTGATGCAGGTTCTGGCTCAGTATGTCAGCTCCACGTGTCCAATAAACTTGGCTATTTTGGAGAAGACCTACAATTAAGTTAGCAGAACAGATGCTCAGGAATTTGATTTCAGTACCAGAACTGATCCTTTCCTAGTCACCCCCTGCCCCCCAAAATAGTTATTCGTTTCAGCAGCCTAATTGGAAAGATAAAAAGAAAAGGTTGTTGCTGTCGTTTTAAAAACAGCACACTGGAAATCCTTAGTGCTTCAGCTGAGATGGCTCAGGCAGTAGAGCATGAGACTTTTAATCTTAGGGTCCTGAGTTTGAGCCCCACATTGGACAAGAGATTCCTGCATTCCAGGGGGTTGGACTCATGGCCCCTTCCAACTCTTACAATTCTGTAATATCTTACAAATCACGCAGAGAGCTGATCTTGCCTACTTTCTGCCCATCTCTGCAATAATGGATCTCCCGTGCAAAATTTCATTTAGGCCTCAACACGTATTTAATAGTGGTGTCCAATGGCAGCTTAGAATTCTGCAAAATGATTGTTACTAATATTGTTTAGTCTCAAGCTCCGTGAGATCTTAAACCAAAGATTTCTCATTTTATGGAGTGGCATTTAGTGGGCTTGGGGTGTGGGCTTGGAAGGCATGGACGAACACACACACACACACACACACACACACACACATAAAACAAAGTTGAAACTTGAAAAGTGGAGAAGGAAGGGAGCCATCTTTCTTTTCTTTTTTGTAAAGACTGCTCAGGATTTCTGATCATGCTTCCTGGTGATACAGTGTGGAAAGCATTGACAAGCAGCATTTCTAAGAAGCCTCAAGCTGTTAACCTCCCTCCTTTCCCCTCTTCCAAAAGAACATTTCAAATTCCTGGCCTTGACCTTATTTTTTCATCAAGATGACCTTTTTTTGTGTGTCTTGAGATGTTTTAAGATACTGGATCCGATCCAGAAAAGTCACTGGGTTCTGGCATTTTGCTGAATCAGGCGGGAAAGCTCAGAGCACCTTTCACAGTGCCAGAGCCTCCAAGGTTTATATTATATGAGGGCATTCCAATTACTGTACGTGAGAAACACAGCGAAGAGGAAGTGATTCTGAATGGGGCAATTTGAAACACTGCTCTTTTGTTTTTTCATCCTGAGGCATCGGGAAGAAGGATTTCTGTCTCCAGTTAGAACATCTGGGTCCTTTCATTCAAAGCCCCCAAACTCAAAACACTTGCTGAGGCATTTCCAGTGGGTGGAGTGGAGGAGATTAGAAAGCCTCGGGCAAACATTGCTGCAATTTAAAAAAATAAAAAATCTGATTTATGTGTGAAACTTGATGGGCCCATCTCATCATAGTTTGAAGTAAAGTAAGAAGAAGAAGAAGAAGAAGAAGAAGAAGAAGAAGAAGAAGAAGGCGGGAGGGATTGTTGAGCATGACAGCAGGCACTGACGTTCTTAAAACAGTGGCTAACAGCACAATCTTTTGCCATGATAGCTAATGAGTAAGTCCCACATTCTTAAATGGGACCTACTCCTTAATAAGTGTGTTTTGAATTGAAGAGAACCCTAATGCATACTTATGCTATTGATATGATGGACACTTGGAAATAATTGCTACTAAATTCTATTGGGCTGAACATGTAAGTATGCATAGGAGTCGAGAGTGGCTTTCATGCTCTTTATTCAGCTCATAGTGGTGAGGAGGAATGGAAGTTCCCCAAGACGGTCTGCTTTATATACATTATTTACACAATGGGCCCCAGGTGATTGGCTAATTCTGGGATTCTCCTGTAGGCCAATCAGGTTGCGGATTCCCTTCCACCTGGAGCTGGATTGGATGGCTCCTGTGGACCAATCAGACTGCTGCATTCTGGATCCTATTGTTATAGGACCAATCAGACTGCTGCATTCTGGATCCTATTCAACTCAGTACATAACAATGTATAAAGCAAAAGCACACCAATATCGCATTGGAGAAGTCTTAATGAAACAGCACTTGACCCAATTCTACAAAAATTCCACAAACAGCAAGACCAGAAGCTCGTAAAACGGCAATAAAAATGTCGGCAAGGGACAGCCTCAATAAGACAAAATAAATAGTCAGCTAAAAGCTTTCTTTTAGAAATAGATCTTCAACAGACACTTAAAATCATTCAGCGTCAGGGCTTGGTGACTCTCACCTGGAATGCCATTTGACAAGACGGATGCCACCAGAGAAGGCCCTGATCCTTGTAACTGCTTTCCACATAGGTCAGATGCATAGCTGTCAACGTTTCCCTTTTTTTTAAGGGAAATTCCCTTATTCTGAATAGGATTCTTCGCAAGAAAAGGGAAAAGTTGACAGCTATGGTCATGTGGTAGACAGATCTGGAGCAAGGCTAGATGTGGGGACGAACATAAGGTGCTCCGTAAGATATCCAGGACAATTAGGGTTTGAAAGGTTAAAGCCAGCACCAGAAACAAATCATGTTGGCAACCAACATAGATCAGACAAAAAATGGGCATACTATCTTCTGAATTTCTTATTCCAGTTAAGAACCTTGTGGCAGCATTTTGCAGTTTCTGGATACCTCAAGGGCAGGAATACCACATAGAGCAGATTTCAGTAGTCTAACCAGGAGTTGACTGGAGCAAAAATAACTGTAGTGAGATCCAGTTGCATTTACACAGTCAGTGTCATGTCTAGTTTTACTCAAAGACAGACACTGAACTATTTTATTTTTGTGGAATATTCATTTGTTTTCTAACCCTTAATGGACTAGTGTTAATATAATAACCTTTTTAATATTCAAGAATGAGGGGGTGAAATGATTATGTAAGGCTAGCATAGCTCTAAAAGCTTATACACCTGCATCCTTATCAACTTTTGAGCAAAGATAATATTTGTATATAGAACTGAACTTGCTTAACTCAACATATATAAAGCTGGTGAGAGCCAGTGTGGTGTAGTGGTTAAGAGCGGTAGTCTTGTAATCTGGGGAACTGGGTTCCCGTCCCCGCTCCTCCACATGCAGCTGCTGGGTGACCTTGGGCCAGTCACACTTCCTTGAAGTCTCTCAGCCCCACTCACCTCACAGAGTGTTTGTTGTGGGGGAGGAAGGGAAAGGAGAATGTTAGCCGCTTTGAGACTCCTTAAAGGGAGTGAAAGGCGGGATATCAAATCCAAACTCCTCTTCTTCTTCTTCTTCTGGTGAGAAAGATATCTGTACTTTGACAAGCTAGTGCTTGGAATGCAGAGCACTTCCTTTTCCGGTGTGTCATAAGGCTTGCTCTGTTCATTTAATATACATGGGGAAGAGTATCGCTTCCTTAAGATCATGTCTTCCAGTAATTTAATAGTGGTGTGAAGTCATTGCACACACCCTCCACAGGCAGTAACCAGTGATGTAGAGATGGGCTGGGAAAACCATAACCATGAGGATGACAAATCGTTCATCTGTTTTAACTATCTATTACCTAGTGACTCGGAGCAGAAGGGTAGGGTGGCAGTAGCTACACATTTTAAGTAATATGCAGTTTGCGTATGAGCAATTGAAAATAGTAAATTCCACACTAAGTTTTCAAATACAGGCACAACTCTCATCTTTATATTACAGTTGGAAGCTAGGAAACATATACCAATAATACCTATAGTCAAATCACTGTCAGTAGCTTTCCAATGTTTCAAACTACGAGTTTGTTTAGTTTATCTAAAGATGACAGGGATTGAACCTGAAACCTGCATGCAAAGTGGATGCTCTAAGCTAAAATCCTTTTCAAAGCCATTTCTGCTTTTTTGTGATGATGTATTGAGGGCCATCTTGTGCATTATACAGTGACAAACACAGGTTTAGTGCTAGGCATGCTCTAAACAAGGAGTGCACTCAAGTATGGCTTTCTGATGAGTGACCCTGTAGAGATATACATGTTTTCAGCAGCCAGTTTCTCCCGTTCATGTTTTATATTTTAGGTGTACACCATGGGTTAATGTTGCTTATTGATGGGGCAGAAGGCAGTCCAACAGTAGGTTGAGCCAGAGCCAGTGAGAAGTGGAGCCAGAGCTTGTGACAGGCATGGCCAAGCCATTCTACCTTTTGTCCCCATCCTCCTTCCTTTTGACATCTACAATGGCAAAACCAAGACAAAGGAGAGGCACTGGTTATATGCAAGAAGGCAGATGGGCTTGAAGGAATCAAGACTGAGTTTCATGGAGCATTGTCCCATCTGTCCTAATGGAGTAGCCTCCAGTGTTATGGGTTGGTCTGTCACTCAAGACTGAGCTATTGAACAGCCTTTCCAGCTGTCTCATAGACTTTGTTCTCCCATCAAGCTAAGCCAAACCATCGCTTAGTGGAAGTGTACAGTCTTCCAGAGTGGATCTTGCAGCTGCTTTGTTCTTTCCCAGACCTTTTTGCTGTTGCACCATGCTGATCTGAGCCAGGTTTGGCATGTCATCTAAACCCTGGTTTGTGGTTAAGCTCTCTCCACAATAAATATAAGCTATAACCAAAAACAAACCATGGTTACAGCTTATGGTTAGTCTACAAAGAGAGCTTATCCACGAGTCTGGGTTCAGACAACATGCTAAGCCCAAACCTTGGCTTAACTTAGCTCAGTGTACCAGCAAAAAGACCCAGGGAGGAGCCAAGGAGCTGCAAGCAGCCACATATTAATACTTTGTTGTATACTGGGATGGCAGAGTCATGTTTTATCAGACACTTCTGTGATTGGTGAAAGTCACAATGTCTTCAGATTACATCATTAACTCATCCAACTTTTTTTCAGCTTCGTCTTCTGGTTGAACTTGTGTGGCCTATGTCCTTGTTTCTTATCCTTGTCTGGCTGAGGAGCGCCAACCCACTCTATCGCCAACATGAATGTAAGAGCATCATCGGTAATGGAAACAACTTTTGGCATGCAACACTCCTTGCTTAGGCTTTGAATAAATCAAAGCGGCCTAGGTTTCTGTTACATGCTAACAAGTTAGGTCTTCTTTTACCTGCTGGTAAGCAAGGAAGCAGATACAGCAACGTTTATCTTGAGCCAGTCCTGCATGTTGTGGGGTAAGGGTTGAGTGCCACCAACCTGGAGCTCCCCAGCACTATGCATGTTGAAAGAACATGTTAGGTGGCATCATTAGGATGGCATTTGATTTGCCCTGTGCCTGCTCTGATTCCCTACCATCGCCTATCTGTTACTTTGGTAAAAGAGGTTGATGGAGCCTATCAATCTTCCCATGGCCTGTAGCTTGGGCCTTGATAGCAAATGTTTACTAGAAAGGTACAATGGGCATGATATAATGTTTTTGAGCTTTGCTGATGGAAGTAATTACATACTTTGCTAGAGCTCCCATAATATTGCACCAGTACACTAGGTCTAGAGGATTAATGTGGATGAATCATCTTGCCCTTGACTCCTACGCTTGTCCCTTTCTGCCCATTTAATCTACTGTTGTGGTTTTACCCTCATCACTGCATCTCTTTGTGCCTGAAAGAGTTCCCTTCCACATAATTGGCGCAAAGTACTGGTACATGCCAGCTGAGCTCACTAACCAGCCTATTGTCTTTGACCATGGTCAGCATGCAGTCTGGTTTGTTATTAAAGGGAAGGAGATGTCAATCTGATTTTTTAACCATGTACTATTTGTGGAAGTGAACCATAATAATAATTTACTATTTATACCCCGCCCACCTAGCTGGGTTTCCCCAGCCACTCTGGGCGACTTCCAACAAAATATTAAAGATACAGTAAAACATTAGATATTAAAAACTTCCCTATTCTAGAGAAAGCACTCTTCCCCCTAAGCATTGTATTCTTCTTATTTGTGTTGTCTGTATCTTTAGTCACTTCAAAAGCTAATATTTTCCAAACCACTGGAGCTGAAACAAAGTTTTGCACACATTTCTAGCTTGCACCTACAGTATGTGTTTGAAATGTTTTCAAATTTCACTTGGCAGAATACTTTTTAGTAACTTAAATCTTGCCTTGCTGTTAAGGTAGCAATGTTAAATGCCAACTTACCAAATTTTATGCCTCCCCCCACCCCAAAGTTCCTAAATCAAACAGAATTCATATGATAAGCAAAAATATTCAGACTTAAGAGAATATAAATCTGAACTTTTGCAACCAAACACAATGTAGAAAAACACTGGAATATTTCCCCTTCCACCAAAATCCATTTTGCCTCTAAGAACCATACAGCATAGACTTTATTATGCTCCTGCTGAAATGAAAGGGGCACTCACTATAATTTTATTGAAGTTGGAGTTAAAATAAATTAATATGTGTAGGAAAAGCACGCTGCAGAATGGTACCTGATCTGTCCTGCTTCAGAGTGCAAGTGTGGAACTCCATATTTTGAAAAATCCCCTCCTTCAGAAATAAATAGACACCAAGTTTATAGAAACAGCACATATCAGCTCTGGCATGCTAGCTTATCATGTGCAGGAATTAAGTGGTGGTGTTCATCACAGAATGAGCTCCTTTGAGAGGAGGGGCAGGGTATAAAATAAATAAATGCATAAATAAAAAAATGCTAGGTCAGCCTTCCCCAACTTGGTGCCTTCCAGATGTGTTGGACTACAACTCCCATCAGCCCCAGTTAACACAGCTGAGTCAATGGGAATTGTCCAAAACAGGCATAGGCAAACTCGGCCCTCCAGATGTTTTGGGACTACAACTCCCATCATCCCTAGCTAACAGGACCAGTGGTCAGGGATGATGGTAGTTGTAGTCCCAAAAACATCTGGAGGGCCGAGTTTGCCTATGCCTGGTCCAAAACATCTGGAGGGCCATGTTGGGGAAGGTTGTGCTCTTCCAATTAACCTTTTAAGAAAGCTGATGTACCTTAATCTAATATGCCACCGGATAGCTCAGTTGGTTAGTATCTATGTAAGCAGTTTGAGCTATGCTATGTTTATTTCTTCCTGTTTTCTCATATCAAGGTCACTTCCCAAACAAGGCGATGCCCTCTGCAGGAACTCTGCCGTGGCTACAGGGCATCTTCTGTAATATGAACAATCCTTGCTTCAAAAGCCCAACCCGTGGAGAGTCTCCAGGTGTCGTATCAAACTACAATAATTCTATGTAAGCTGACAGCGTCTCTTGCATCTTGGGGAGGGGGAGAAATCTGCCCATGTTATAGGCTTCCATGTTCTACTGTGAAATTGTAGCTGAGGGCCATAACTTAGTGGTAGGGCGTTTGCAGAAAGTTCCTGGCAGTTCAGTCTTCAGCATCTCCAGGGGAATAGACCAATTAACTATGAACCCCAAAATTAGACAGAGAATGTCCCCTGTCTAAAAACCTGGAGAACCACAGTCAGGCAGTGTGGACAGTGCTTGGCTAGATGTGCCAATGCTTCGATTTTGTATAAGGCACCTTCCTGTGTTTCTGTGCTCCCTAACGTTGCCTCTGATATATGACTGCATGAAAAACAGCCCCCTGATGAGCTCACAAAGTGTGACCCAATTTTGTGTTGTGAAAAAACTAGTAAATAGGAGGCTAGGTAGAACTCATGTGACACAGGCTTATTTCTCTTATTGTTTTTTATCGGTGACTTTAAATATTGTTGCTGCCTACTCTGTGATTTAGACGAAGGGCAGGTTACACTGCGTACACAGCATACATTTAAATCACATGGCCTCCCCCTAAAGGATCCTGGGAACTGTAGTTTGTTAAGGGTGTTGAGACTGTAGTTTTGTCCCCAGGATTCTTTGGGGTTGGTGGAGAATGTGGTTTTAATCTCTTTTGATTTTATGGTGTGGATGGGACCATCATGGTAATGGGGTCAGGTGAAGGACACAGCCCCATCACCAGGGTTGAAGTTAAGAGTCAACTGCTTGTCCAGTCACCCTGCTTGTAAATGTAAGGAGGGGGTACTATCTTGTCCTCAGGGTTATATGTCATATTTTTTCCATAGCCCTGTTGGTGGGCATAAGTAGAAAGGCGTAGCATAGCTCACCCGCAGGTTGGAGGACTCCAGTCTGATGGGAAAGGCAACTGGCTGCTGTGATTACTTTCTCCACACATGTGCCCAGCAATGCTGCCTGCTACCATGATATGGACCTCCTTTGGGAAATGCAGCAATCCACGCTAAGCAGTCTTTCTCCTCCTCCTGCTCCTCCACCTCCTTCAGTTTAGCAAGAGTGTACAAAGATGCTCAAGAACTTTTGCTGAATGCACACGCAACAGAACTGGGCCAACTCTGGGAAGAACTACGCTCCATGACCCAGTTTATGGAAACCATGAGGACAAATCCCGAAAGGATTGCAGGTAATAATAGTTCTCTGTCATTTGGAGAAAAGCTGTTAATTATTTCCTTGCTCAGAAGATAAGCAGCGGTCACACATTTTCAACTTGATTAACCTGCAGTTTGTGCCAGTGACACAGCAATGAGACTCCCAGTCCCTCACTCCAGGTGCCTCTGGTCTCTGCTGCTTCCCTTCCCATCTGCTATCATATCCACCTGCCTGTCTCAGCTCCCAGCTTCCACAATTCACATGGGCTCAGATTCTCACTTGACTTTGCCTCTTGGTCAGTGGTGAAAGTCTGGTCCTCCCCGGTGTTCTTGAGCCACACTTCCTACACTTCCTGGCCCTTTGTGCTCTTAACCTGAGACCCTTCCACTCCCCTTCATCTGTGCCAACAGCTTGTGCAAATACAGCAGTAATCCATTCACTCATTTGGTCAATGGACACAGTAATTTCTTTTCGGTTCAATTCTATACACGGCTATTGGGCTTAGGTTGGTTGGTGTGTGTGTATGTAGCAGGGATGGGGAAATTGAAGCTCTCCAGCTGTCGTAGAACTACAACTCCCATGATATCTGACTTTGACTATGCTGGCTGGGGTTGAGTCTGGAGAGCTGCAGGCTCCCCATTCCCGTTGCCCATGATTGCAGCCTTCATCCACAAGTTAGATTTTTTGGGTCAGTGACACATCAAATCCAGACAACTCTACAGCACGCTGTCACAATGCAGGTTACAGGAGACCCCATTGTAACTCATCAAGCCAAAGAGCACTTTATGTTGCCTGCAGGGACTGCAGAAAAAGGGTAGGTGGTTCAGTGTCGTAGCTACCGGAGGGTGGGGAGCTAGCTGGGTATTTTTGCCCTAGGTGAAGCCTCCAGAGGGAAGCCACTGAGGCTCCCAGCCTCTGTGTGTGTGTGTGTGTGTGTGTGTGTGTGTGTGTGTGTGTGTGTGTAAGCTAATGTGCATGCAGAGAGCGCCAAACTGGGTCTTTGACCCAGGTGAAATAAAGTCTAGTTTCGCCCCTGGGTAGGTAAAGCTGGTGAGCTGCATTCTGCTTGGTGGGTCACAAATTGCATAGGCCTTCATGGGTTGGTTGAGCACCAGCACAAAGTCCATGTCTGGTCAACTGTTCCCTAAGGACATGCTTTTCTTGTTAAAGAGGTTGTTGACCCGCTTGCAGGCTTATGATCAATGGTGAAAATGAATGTGACAACAGATTCTTACTAATCTTTCAGTTCTGTCAGAGATTTTGGCTGCTTACCTCTGTCCACTCTGATGAGAGAGCAGATGCAGATATTCTGAGCCTTTTTTTGCAGGTTTTTGAAGAGTAGGAGTAGGAGTAGGCTCCTAAGGAGTAGGCTCCTAAGAAAGCTCCTAGAAAATTAGGCCACAGCAGGTTCTCCTGTTTGATTGGGAGAAGTCTACTCTGTAGTTTACTTAGCATAATGATTAATCCAGCCCTGGTCATGAGAAACTAATTGGAGGAATTCGGGACTCCCTACAAGGAAGCAGGTCTTTGGGAGGTGAACTGAAGAAAGAGATTACAAAACCATTTCTCCTTGAGTAAGTGACTGAAAACACACACACACACACACACACACAGACAGAGACACACACACCAAATTACAAAACACTCAAGAGCTTTGAAGCTCACAGTTCCAGGGCCACACTCCAGGCCTTTTTTTGGAACTTTCTTCCATTCTTTGAAATCCCAGGTCTGCATTTTATGAGCACGCCAACCCCATTCAACATTCAGAAAAATAAACAAGCGTGGTCCAAATGCCAAGTCTCTTGTGTAATGTGCAATACAACTGTCATTTCACATTCAGGCACCTTTTTAAAAATAAAATAAAGAGTCTTAAACGCTGTTTGTTTTTTAAATGAATGCACTTCTTTTAGGCCAGTATTTCCCAAACTTCTTAAGTTCACCCCCTGCCCTCCATTTCAAACTTATTCTACCTCCTGCCTCTCTCCCAATCCAGCACTGCCTAGTACGAGTGTGGAGCAATTCTCACATGGTTCCTGCTGTGCAGCGATTTCGATGTGGATAGGGCCTGCATTGGCATTAGGCAGCGGAATAGAGCAAAACGTTTCTGGCGCTTCCTAAAACGGCATATCAGGAAGCACCGTTGGAACAAAGCGGATGTTTCTTCTAAATTTGGCTGAGAATGATGGGGCAATTGAGGGAGCTGTCAGCCCCACATGATTCAGTGTTGATCCTCTGCTAGAGGGCATGATTCACCCACACCTTGGCTGATGGGGAGAAGAAAGCCTGTTTCAGCATCTTATCTCCCCTTTCGGGTGTCCCACTTTCTCCCAAGGGGACCCAACCCCACTAGTTCGAGTACTAGTGTTTTTAGACAAAGCTGATGTGTAATGCAGGCAGAGGAATAGAGCAACAGCTCTGGGAAATTAATCTCTCTATCTTGATTACTTTTGTTCTATGTATGTCTCAACTCCTCAGTTGTAACTTCTCAGTTGTAACTTCTTTAAATAATATTGTAATAGGCAATATTTTCTGGGGGGGAAAGGTGGAGGAACTCACCATGAAAGTTGTTTGTTTGTTTGTTTGTTGTTTGGTTGCAGGCCCAGTCACAGTGCCATACACACACACACACACACACACAGGCAGTGTCTAAATGTAAGATGTGATTAATAACCTCAAGCAGACAATGATTTGGATTAGAAAAGGGCACAACTTTATTGATTACAGATTTTTTTGGCTCAGGCATTGGGTGCATATCAGGCACAGGCAAACTCGGCCCTCCAGATGTTTTGGGACTACAACTCCCATTACCCCTGACCACTGGTCCTGTTAGCTAAGGATGATGGGAGTTGTAGTCCCAAAACATCTGGAGGGCCGAGTTTGCCTATGCCTGGTGTATATCCATTCCAGCCCCCGCCCCAAACATAAAATTAATTAATTTTTAAAAGGTAAGAACCTCAGTGTCCTCCAAGTTCCTGCTCAAAAAAACCCTTGCCCTTAAAGCACATTTTCCCCTCAAAGAATTCTGGGCACTGTAGTTTTACCCTTCCCAGAGTTACAATTCCCAGCAACCCTTAACAAACTCCCGTTCCCAGAATACTTTGAGGGTGTGCTTTGAATGTGCTTTAAAGGTATAGTGTCTACGCAGCCTTCAAAGCCCTTGGCATGCATTATCTCACAATTTTTTACCACAATCTTGTGAGGTAGGCCAGTGGAGTTGGGTGCGGACCCAAGAGTCAGAAACAGTGGTTTCCTTAAAGCCATGGAATGGATTTGTGGTTCTAGCTCAAGCTCAACCACTGTACGGGCTTTCTTAAAGCCACTATGGTGCACCAACTCTTAATAGGCCTCTTGTCCTTTTTGTCTTCTTCACCCAGGAAGAGGCATACGAATCCAGGACATCCTGAAAAATGGGGAGAACCTAACTAAGTTTCTGCGTGAAGATGCACGTCTTCCTGACATGGTGGTTCACCACCTGATGAATGCTCAAGTCAGACCTGAACAGGTGAGTCTTGTAAATATTACAGCAAACGCACTCATGTAAATATTCTTACAGTATTTTTCTGCTGTCAGTACCCATAGGTTCTTAAGGCAATGCATAGGCAATAAAATAACGCAATTTTAAAAGCAATTAAACTTGCTTAAAAACCAGCCACCTTGAATGACAAAACTATAAACAAAAGCTCTGAAGGGAAGGGCTGTAGCTCTGTGGTTGATCGTCTTCCTTGCATCCAGAAATTTCCATGTTCAATCCTCGGCATCTCCTGGTAGGGCTGCAAAGGACACCCACCTGAAACCCATTTAGCACTGCTGCTAGTCAGGATAGAAAATACTGCGCTAGGTGGGCCAGTGGTCTGACTGTATAAGACACCTTCCTATGCTCCCATGATCCTGACAGCCAGCAATGGTTTATGCAACTATACTGCAGAATAAGTTATAAATGTCAAAGAACACCTACAGATCATTAATGAATTGCCTTCTGGAGTAAGAACACCTTCACCAGTACTCAAAAATGAAGGAACAGGGACCCTGGGTGGGCCTTCGTTGGAAGTGAATTATACAGAGCAGATGCCATAATGGAAAAGACTCAGTCCCTGACCATCACTCCTGTCATCTGGGAAAAAGGTGGTACATGGAGCTGCATCTCTCCTATAGGCTTCAGGCAGCCCCCCCCCCCAAAAGGCACGCAGGATAATGTTTTTAATAAGATATGTAGGACTGTGTAGCCTCAAGAATAAAAGAGCCCATATCTGACAACCCAATAAATCAGTTGACTCTAAGGTTTGACCATGGTTAGTGCTAACCAATTGCTGTTCTCTTAACCCTGGTTAAGATCACAGGTGTATAGTAGAAGCCCATAAAGTTTAGCTTATCTTGCCTATTATTGTTCTCCGCCCCCCAAAAAGTGTGTGTAGGAGACTTGCTTTTCACTATGCAAGCTGAGTGGATGGAGAAAATGTTTTAGCCATGCCTCAGTCATGTGGCTGGTCAGAGCAGATGTTTACACAGCCACAGGGAACACAAGCTATGGTTTGCAAACACTGTTTAAACAATAGTTTCTAGGCGATCGCTTAAGAGGAAATGCATTGCCACAAAAGAGGAACTGTGTTCCCCCACAAGAGAGGGTACAAGCTTGTACAAAATTTGCACATGCTAATTTATATGTGTGGATGCAAATGCAGAAATAAGTGCTGTAATTTAAACAAAGTAAAATACATCTTAGCAGTAGGAAAGACTTTGACCAGCAGGTGACATGTATGCCTGCTCAGTCTACAGTTCAAATGGCAGCTGCTGCTGAGTAACTTAAAAGCTATAGACTTAGCTTGAATATAGTCATGACCACCTTAAACTACCCTATTGGTTTCACATCCTGGTTTGCAGCAAATCTTTAACCATTGGCTTGGTAATGAGACATAATACTTTGCCATTCTTCCAAAGCAATCCATGACTAAGGCACAAATATTACCAGAAGTTGCCTTTATTGCTTTTGAGGCCTGAAGAGGCTGATGCTCAGTCATGGATACATGCCCAGTAAGGAAATTTTCATCCATGACTAGACCTGGCTTGGGCTCCCTCTGTGGTTGTCTATGCATCACTTTATCTCAATAGAAGTGTGAATGGGACCCCAATGCCCATGTTGGAGGAATGTTGAAAATCCACCACTCCTGATGTCAGTGAGGGCAGAGGTGGAAGGGCATTGTCAGGGCATTGTTCCAGGTGAATAGACTGGACCCTCGGATGACAGATCTCCTGTCTTGAATGCTCACCAAAATAATAGCACTTCGGCCAAAAAAAAAATAAAAAAAAATCCTTTGGTGGAAAATTGCAATCCCAGGTTATCTCCCAGCATTTCCTCCTCACAGATAGTTTGTGTGTGATTCAGTCCAGGCTGCCATTGCCCCCTTCTGTCCTTGTGGCTTGGGAGCTGTGAGAAGAATGTTGCACTTTTGAATGAGGCCGGCTGAATCAGATCTCTGGAACGAAAGCCTTTCTGACCGTGTGAGAGTGCAGGGAGAAGGAGGGAAGGACTCCAGCTGTCTGGGCACAATCCCTTTTTCTTTATTTCCCCCTTTTTTCATTTTTGCTGTACAATGCCCAAATCTGGGAAATGTGTGTGGCTGTTTGTGGCCAGCAGGAGATAGAATTAATGAGCTTGCTTTTCACTTTTCACTCCTTTGGGGTTTTGAAAATTGTAGGTGGCTTGCATGATCATTTGCTGGATTGTTCAGCTGATTGGGTTCTGACCGGAGCTGTAGGAAGCTCCCTGGCAGCTCTCTGAATTGCACAGAAGAAAGCATTTTATTTTTTTTACCCCTGACAGCCTTGAAAAAAAAAAAAAAGTTAGGTTCTATGTGATGTGAAAGCCAGCAGTCTTTACCAGCACAAGTAGTTTCAGTGAAATAATAAAATCCTATCTCTCCTGCTCTTTTATTTTAACAAATAACAAATCCTGCAGGGCCCAGTGTTGGTGACTTTGGGCACTCACCAGTCTTCTTTTGATGGGTGTTGAAAATACCAAGACACCAGTGTGTTCAATGGCAAGACAGTCTTAACACCCTGCTAAAGAAACCACAGTTGAGTTCTAAGAATAGCATGTTGGCCATCTCATCATGTATTCTTGTAAGGGTGCTTACTTGGCTAAAAATCAAACGGATTTCAGCACCTGAATAGTGAAGCAGAGTTCTTGATCGTAATTTATCAGAGTGTGCTTGTACACACTAATGAGTGTGAACCCTCATTAATACAGAGTATACATTAACCTACATCCCATTCCCTTGTCAAAGTGGCCCTTGGGTTGCTGACCCAGGTCTGCAGATCTCCATTGTGATTCTTAGGGCTCATCTACACGCAGTCAGCCATCCGAGTAATAAACATTTTCACGGACTGCAGCATAGTCTAAAGATGGGTGAGGAGGTGGCATGTTTCAATAGTCTCACATGAAAATCCCCAAAGATAGAAAATTAGTATGGCAGGGGTGCGGGTAGGCTAGAACCCTTCTCCCTGATGCCTAGCTTTCTTTGTGCAGTGTTTTTCACGTAAGAGGGAGCATGCCGTCATTCAGTCCTGTATTCCCGCCCCCATCCCCATTCTGTAGCAGCAAAGCCATGCCATCTGCAATTCAATTTTTAAGACTGTCCGGTGTTCATCTGGAAATGTATCTAAATGTACAATGCACATTTCTAGTTGCAAAGCAACTTCCTGTTTCCAGTTGACCAGAAGCTGCTCTTGGAGCTACGCTTTGTGAACGGATGTCATTACCATGGGATGCTTTGATGCTGCTTTGCCCACTGTTAATCATATATCCTGTTCACCTCCTCCTGTTTAAATGCCATTCTGGAGAATGAAAAGAGGATACTGGTCAAACTAAGGCCTGTTTACGAGCATCTGAACCTCTTTTTTCTGCAAAGGGTTGAGCACAGCTGAAGCGCTGACCTCACAGCACCCTGGGAGTGCAGGAAATGACACACACTTGCTCATGAAAGCTAAACCTAATCTAGAGGCCACCTAACTGAGAAAATATTTTGTTCCTCATCTCGAAAGTGCTCAGTGAACAATGGCATGCTGATAAAATTACTGGAATGTATTTCTCAACTGCTGCTTTGAGGCTGCAGGGCAGATAACAGGCAGCTTTTGACTCCCAGAAGAAAAATGGTGGGGGGCGGGGCGGGTAAGGTTGGCTATAGTCAGAACTACCAGGAAAACTGTATGGAGAGGTGTAATATTTTTCTAACTCTGCTCTTCTGGGACATTTTCTGAATTGGGCCTCTGTTTGATGAAGCTTCTGCACATAAAGGACATCTTATGGGCTTGTGGTTAATTTCAGTAAGCTGATGTATAATCTTGTTTTCATTTCTGTGTCCTAACACAAGGTTGTTTTCTGATGTCCTTGGCCCATCCATCATGGGGAACACAGATGTTATTTATTATTGATCTCAGTGCTTTTTATCCTGCTGTTCTACACCAAAGTGTATTTGTGACAATCACAGAAGCTGCAAATTATTTCAGAAAATAAAAACATCATAGAGAAAAACCAACAGTAAAACAATAATTGTTAGCGGCATTCCTCCCGCCCCCCAGCAATCTAAAAGATAGCTGCTCGGGTTTCATCCAAATTATGTATTAAAAATAATAATAAATCTTAGCCAAAGGAATACAAATTCTGCAGCAATAGTCTATGACCTGTACAGACACTGAAAATTATTGCATGCTTGCATCATTTATTTTATTATGCACCATTTATCCTGCAGTGTTTGCTATTCTACATAATTTATACTGGCTACAGTAATCATTTGGGCGGGGGACCAGGTGCCAGCCCCTTTTATTTTCCCAAGCTTCTTAATCTGAAATATATTTTTAGTACCTTTAAGTTCCATTGTACAGACTTTAACGACAGATAGGTCATTCTCAGACTGCGTGCGTGTTATTGGCTTAAATAGTAGCTACATTGTTTTTTTCTCTTTTTGGTTTAAAAGCTTTTTTGGGAGGGGTAAACATATCAAAACATCACATTTCCTATAAAACTACAGGATAGATATGGATCGCAGCTAATGTGTGTGTACACAGCCCTCTGCTGCTGTTTTTATTTTGTTTTAGGCTTATTTTCATATTGTACTTATGGTTTTGTTTTATTTTTACTTGTAAACATAAATAAGAAGAGCCTGCTGCATAAAACCAGTGGCCCATCTACTCCAGCCTCTTGTTACCACAGTGGCCAACCATATATCTGTGGGAAACCCACAAGCAGAATTCAAGCACAAGAATGTTCTCCCCTCCTGTGGTTCCTAGCAATTGATATTAAGAAGCATTCCTGACTCCAACTGTGGAGGCAGAGCACAGCCATCATGGCTAGTAGCTTTCGACAGTCCTCTTCTCCATGAATTTGCCTAATTCTCTTTTAAAGCCATCTAGGTTGATGGCCATTACTGACTCTCATGTGAGTGAGTTCCATAGTTTAACTATGCACTGCATTAAGAACATTGTTTTATTTGTCCTGAATATTCAACATTCAATTTCATGAAAAGTTACCCATGCACTTCGCATGTCGAAATCCTGAGGCCACCCCCTCATTGATGAATGAGACACAAGGACACAGATATTAGGTTAATGTTATTGGGCAAATTTAGGCCACAGCTTTATTGGTTACAGAATGTGAGCGGTATTGGCTTAGGCACTGGAACTGACTTGACTATATCTGACTCCTGCCTGAAGAAGTGTGCATGCACACGAAAGCTCATACCAAGAACTAACTTAGTTGGTCTTTAAGGTGCTACTGGAAGGAATTTTTTAATTTTGTTTTGACTCCTGCCTGTCATGCAGGGAGTCCTGTAAGGGTCAACCACCAGTAGGGGGAGCCCCGTCGGTGCAAATCAACTCGAGCTCCCCCTGGGTTCCCGACGGGGTCATGGCATGGCCCTAGCCTCACCCCAGGCTTCAGACAAGATCCACACCCCCAGATTCCTTTAACGGAATACCCTTAAGCTTGGAGGGGCAGGTGATGGCCACACCTCCCCTCCCCATCATAAGATCAACCAATGCCTAACCGCCAAACCTTACAAAGTTGTGACGATTGCTACGAGGTAGGCGAAAACCAAATGTCCCAAGCCAATTTGCCAAGTGGAAAAATTCCTACCAGGCCCCTCAATGGCGACCAACCGAGGTCCATAGCAAGACCTGAAAATAGGGAGGGCAGGCAGGAGATCAAGGAAGTGCACCAGAAGGAAGTTATCTGGCTCAAGCCTTGGTTTAAATGGGTCACGGCCATGCCCCCCAGCCATCTGATTGGCTGGCTGGATCTATGACAAGTCTGGACCTCTGGGTGATAAGGGACTCTGCCCCCACCCCCGGAGGGGAGTGGGTGGCCATGTGGTCCACCGCAAGTCCTCCCCACTGGGAAGTGGAGCGGATTTCTCAACGCCATGAATTTTATAAATTCTATCACGTCGACTCCTACTTGCCTTTTGTCTATAAACTACAAAATTTCAACCTTTTTTTATAGGGAAGTTGCTGCATCCCCTCAATCATTTTGTTCAAAGGGCCATTCTGAGCCCTTTCCAACAGTGCAATATCCTTTTTGAGGTGAGGGTTGGCGAAAACTGCACACAGTATTCCAAATATGGTCACACCACAGATTTGTATAATGGCATTATGAGATTGGCAGTTTTATTTTCAGTTCTTCTCCTAATGATTCCAGGCATGGAATTTGCCTTTTTCACTGCTGCCACACACTGGGTCCTCATCAAGCTATCCACTACAACCCCAAGGCCTCATTCCTGGTCTGTCAATGCCAGTTCAAACCCCCTGAGCTTATATGTGAAATTTTATTTTATTTTTGCCTCAACTTGCAACACATTCTTACATTGAATTGCATCTGCCATTTCCCCACCCATTTGCTCAGTTTGAAGAGGTTCTTTCGGAGCTCTTCACAATCTCATTTTGTTTTGATGGCCCTGAACAATTTAGTATAGTCAGCAAACCTGGCCACTTCACTGTTCACTCCTAAATCCATAAGAGCAAGGCTTTTCCCTCCCAGCCGGAACTCGCTGGAACTCAGTTCTGGCACCTCTCAAGTGGGCGCCATTGCCATTCTAAGAGAATGAGGGAGGTGTTCATGCTGAGTTCCGGCAACTTTTTATCTAGAAAAATGGCACTAGTTTAAGGACAATTTTAAGAAAACAACACCACAGGTCCCAATACAGAACCTCCTGGAGAACTTTTGTTGTTGGGCAGTATATAAGTATTGAAAACAAACACAAATAAATAAAGGTCTGAGCTGTGCACTGAAGCGAACTGACAGCGATTCTCCACATTGATAAAGAATACGTATGGTTTGTCTTTTTTTTAATAATAATATTTATTGTTTTCTATTTTAACAATCCAGTAAGACCACATTAAACATTCCAAATTATACAAATTATACGATAATCAAACAGTCCAAATATTGTGCCAGATTATAAATTTTTGGCGGACTTCCCATGCTCCAAGGTCGGGGGGTTCTAATCTTGTATGGTTTGTCTTTTGCCTACAGTTTGCCTTTGGCGTCCCAGAGTTGACTCTGAAAGATATTGCCTGTAGCCAGGCCCTGCTGAATCGCTTCATTATCTTCAGCAGTCCAGGGGGCTTCCAAGCTGTGCACCAGGCAATGTGTGCCCTTTCCCAGGAGGACCTGCAGAAGGTCGAGGACTCTTTGTACGCCAACACAGACTTCTTCAAGCTTTTCCATTTGGTGAGTACTGGATGATCTTTTTAGATATGGTTACGTTTGTCTTGTTTTTCAAAATTCTTGTTGCTTGGATAGTAGTTCTGCTGCTGTATTTGTCCCAGAGGAAGAGGTAAAATGATTAGATGTTGTTATGTTGCTGGTCTCTGAGAAAAAGGAACCTTAGGTATGCTATACCTGTGGCCCAGCGCCATGGCAGGGGTCCTGTGGGATCCTGGTTAAGGATTCCTGTGGAAAGGAATGGCTATCTTGGAAGCGGGCACGGCTGACTGGCTGGAGTCCTGAACAGGTGTATGCCATCCTGCAGCATTTTTCTGCAGGGCAGGCGATCAATAGCTCAGTCAGTTTGAACCCCACATTGGGGAAAGGAGTCCTGCATTGCAGGGGGTTGGACTTGAAGACCCTTGTGGTCCCTTCCAGCTCTACCATTCTGTGATTCCATAAGAACTATCATTTCATTTTAATTGCTTAAACTTTTGCATAACTCTAGACTACATGATAGTAGGTTGTTGCCATTTTGAATTCATTTATGACATCTCTTACACTTAGTCCCTTTCCAGGACACATTTTTGTTTGTTTGCCCTTCATTTCACACTTGAGATTCTGCCAGAGTTTTATCTTCGGTATCCTTGAGCATGCCTTGCTCTCGTGAGCCGTCAAGATGCGGTTTGGCAGCATTTGTGGTTGAAAACTGGAATTTTGCTCATACTAGGTTTTCCCTGGGAAAGCGGTGGGACAAAATAATAAAATAAATCCACTTGGACTTGGACCTAGAAATCCTGTAGCTGTGCCTAGAACATGTGGCACAAAATGAAGTCTGGATGAGCCCTGGGGTTGTGCAGGCACCCACCCCATACTGTTAATGCACATGGCTGCCCCTAAAGGATCCTGGGAACTGTGATCTGTTCAGATTGCTGGGAATTGAGTGCCACACATGTAACAAACTGCTCACTAAAAATGCACTAACAAACTTCCATGCCAGCAGTGACTGCAGGTTATTTTTACTCATTAGACTATGGGGAGGTAAAGAACGGAAGGGGGAAGGGTTCAGTACCTCCCTTCCTTTTACAGTTAACATAAGACACTCCGCTTCCCCCTTCTTTCAGCAGGGATGGCCTGCTGAAAAATACACATGTGCACACCGCCATTATATCTTAATTGCCCCTTCATGTATATCTGCTGATGTAATTGTGGTTGATGTGGGTTGTCCTGTCCCCCGCCGCCTGCTACCAGCCTTTCCTTCTTCATTCCCTGAATTCAAGGAGGTGTGGTGTGCGACGTATCTGAAAGATGATATGTGGTTAAACCCTTAAGGGTTTTATTAAGGAGGGAAAATTAAACATTAAAAGAGAGAGAGAGAGAGAGAGAGAGAGAGAGAGAGAGAGAGAGAGAAGGGTAGGGCAAGAGCTGCAAAACTACAGGTGGGAGACAGAGAAGGAATGAGAGTTGGGCTGGTGGAATGAATACTTGGGGTGGTTTTACGGTTTGAGGAAGAGCCAGGGTGCGTCCAGATGTGACTATTGTGGAACTGGTGCTGCTTACACACACAAGTTTTTTGCAGTGTCTTTGTGTGATGTTGTTGTAATCATCAATACAATAGCTCATACCTTCAGAAAACTTTTAATCCGGATTTCCTCTTTCTGTGGAAAATCCAATGAGTAAAAATAACCTGTTATATTTTGGCAGCCACTTCTGGCATGGAAGTTTGTTAGAGCTTATTCTTTTTAAGTGAGTAGTTTGTCATGTGTGTGATGAATGATGTTTTAGTTAGTGGCCTCTAATGATAACAGCCTCTACTTCTGTTTGCTCCTCACCTGTGTGCAACCTAGTCTTCCCATGTTCAACACTCTAACCATTTTGCAGAGGGACAAAACAATGATAATGCAGCAGAGGCATTCTGTTAACTTTCGCCCACTTAGGCATGGGCTTTTGTGGACAGCAAATAGCAGACAGCAGTGAATATCCATGACTGTAAAAACAGAAGTGAATGGAAGTGAATGCATGAAATGCACACACAGAAAAATTGGCCCCAAATTGTGATATGAAGCCCCTGTCAGTAAGGAGTCAGAAGCGGGATGGAGGGGGATTTCTACTAGATCTTTTTCCTTGGGAAAAGTTTGCAAGATCTTGCCAGCAGATTGATGTGGGGGTGAAGGGGAAGATTTGGGGAGAAGGTTATATGACTGGAGTGTTCACTACACATTCACACAGAGAATAGTACAGTTGTGTGTGTGTGTGTGTGTGTGTGTGTGTGTGTGTGTGTGTTTTCTTTCTGGCAAAGCAAAGGGTAGAGCTGAAGGAGGAAAGGCTGTGTTTACAAATGTCAGAGTCAGCACATTCTTCAGATTTCCTCCAGAAGTGTTCAGCAGACTAGTACCAGGGACGGAAAATGTGGGCAGTGGGAATCAGCCAAGGCTGTTATGTGGAGGCCCAGGCAGAATGTGAGGAGGGCAGAGCAAAACGTATCCACAGGACTGCTTTCGTGTTTATGTTGGATGTCATTGTGCGTTGCAAAACTTTTCAGGTGAGCGGAAGGCATAGCAGAGTCTTAATGATCTCTCCATCGTTCTGCCTTCAGAGGCTACAGAGAAAACATCAACAGTAGCTCGGGGCTGTTTGGGTTACAGGCGTTCCTGTTCACTGTACACGACAGGTTATAAATACCAGCATGTGTGCACCGTAAAACTGTCAATTTGTCAGGTCCCTGACAGCCTGAAAGTGATCTGTGCTTTTCTCCCATTCTGTGTTAGTCTGCTGCCTGCAGCAGAATAGCTAGTCCCCGCACAAACCTTTTCAACTTTCAATCTGATTTAGGGCTTTTTACAACTCTGCCCCAAGGATATGAAATCTGAACTTTGCCTGCAAAGCAAATACTCTGGTGTCAGAGTTTACCTCAGCCTACACTCGGGTGAATGATTGTTGCCCCCTGGAAGGGAATGCATTGTTATGGTTTGAAGGTAATTCTGGCATTGATTTCCTATCTTTAACCTCTGAGGTAAGATAGGCAGGGCATCGGCAGAGCTACTGTGAAGAAATTGACCACAGATACTGGTGGGCCTCAAAATGAGCTCACAATTTGGCCATCACCTCAACTCTTCAGTCATTTTGGAAGCTGCCTTATACCAAGCCTTATACCATATACCTCATTATATGAACATGAAAAGAGTCTGCTGGATCAGGCCAATGATCCTGCATCCTGTTCTCACAGTGTCCAGCAAGCAGGATACGAGCACAAGAGCACTCTCCCCTCCTGTGTTTTCCAGTAACTGACATTCAGGAGTGTTGCTGCCTCTAGCTGTGGTCACATGAAAAATCAAATTCTTCCGAGACGTTCTAAAGGATGGTTGAATATTTTAACTAATCCAAGTCACTGGTGGGAGTGTGGGAGTGTGTGACAGAGCAAGGAAATGAACAGAGAGCAATATGGATTAGGCGAATTCTTAAAATTCCTTGTTCGCCCTGCAAAATCACTCACCGCAAAATTTCCTGGTCTGACTGGACTTTCTCATAAGGTGACAGGCCATGAATACTAGAGAGGCCTCCCTTGTAATCTATGGTATGTGTGATGCCACAGAATGATGCATTCTGAAATAATTTCAGCAAGCCAGAAAGACGATACCTGCAGGGTAAAAAGGGAGTGGATCATGTTTGGAATATGTGATTCCCCACAGCCTGCAGGGTGGGAACAAAAGCAACACCGCTCATGCTTTCTTCTTGCACATCCAGGAAAAGAAGTGGAAGTCTTTCAGATGTCGCAAGATCTTGGCCAGCACCACAGGGTCCAATCCACTTTGCCACATCTAGAAATGCTTGTCCCCTAATAGGATAGCTATATTGTTGGGTGGCAAGCATGGAATCAGGTCTGTTTCCATTGCTTTCCATAACAAACTCAATCATCTGATCATGGTCCTGCTGCTGTTATCCTGAGTTCATCACATATTGCTTGCTGGCTTAATGGTCAGTAAACAGAAGCAGTAGTGGTGCATGTTTTGGGACAGTGGCAAAATCAGGGCTATGAGTTGGCATCCTATGCTGAAAGCAGCCCTTGTAGAAATCAGTAACCTGCTTGTAAACCATGAGATTTGATGAATATGCATGTGCTACAAAGTACAAACTTTAGATACTCTGCAGAATGTGCTCCATTCGTGGATAGATAATGTACTAAACAAAGTCAAATGAAAACTGATCAGCCTAGGCACTGTATGCAAATCCTAGGAATTCTGTAGATTTCCAAGTAAAATCTAAAATGTTTCCAAGTTAGGAAACATGAGGACACATGGAAAGGCATCGTGCTTTCCTTAGGCATTGCATCGTTGATAGAATCATAGAACTGTGGAGTTGGAAGGGACCCTGAGAAAAATCTCCATCAGTGCAGGAATCACAACTAAAATATTCATGACAGATGGACATACCAACCTCTGCTTTAAAACCTCCAGCAAAGGAGAGTCCACCACCTTCCAAGGGAGTCTGTTCCATTGTTGAACAGCTCTTACCTTAAGTTCTTCGTGATGATGATCCTAGGAATTCTGTGGTTGAGATTAAACAACAAGAAGTCATGATTATTTGAGCCTGTATGAATTTTGTGTTCAGGGTGTGTTAGGGTTTCAGGACCAACCCAAACCATTTTGCTGCCTGAGATGAAGGACAAGGTGGAGCCACCCCACCCCCCATTCCATGTACACAACCTGACGGGATGGACAATTGCATCTTACCTTGAAACTTCCTCCACTCGGGCCAAGTACAGCAGGTTAGCTTACGAAGCACAGGGCAGGCCATACAGATCTATTTCTTTCTCTTCATCATTTTTTGCCTGAGGGGGTCTTTTCCCTGATTAGAGAAATGGCATTGACTTCTTGTAGAGAGTTGGAAAAGGGCAACTCGGATGACCAAGGCATTGGAGGTTTGGAAACACAGCCTAGGAGGCCAGCACAAGCTAGCTCCTGACTCTGAAAGCATTTAGGTAGATACTGGTCATGTCTCACCAGCATTCACTTTTCTTTTACAGCTTCCCACCGTGTTAGACGGCAATGCTCAAGGTGCTGATCTACAAATGTGGGGACGAGTGCTTTCTAATGTGTCCCAAGCCGTGCAAGAGGTAACACTTTAGCATTGTGGGGTATGGAAAAGAGTGCAACTGGCATAAAAATTGAGTAAGGAACTTATAAGGAATTTGCGTTGGACACAGGCGGGCATCCTTATGCAGTGAATTTAAACATGCCAACTGCTTGGGCAGTATAATAATTTCACCCACTGGTTTTCCGTAATGCTTGTTCCGGCTGCCTGTGACTTATTAAGAAACCATGCATTATACAGATCTGCACCTTCAGTGTCCTGGTAACTGATTACATATTCCTCTATGTTAAACAAACCTGCAACTAAAAAGCTAGCTCAGCAGGAAGAAGACGAGGCTAGAATCTTACCCTCTGATGTGCACTAGCTTTTCATTTGAGCACACTATTTTCACATGAGGTAGAATTCCAAAATGGTTTTCACCATCTGAAGTTTGAAGTGGTGAAGTTCACTGTACAACCTACATTTCTGAATCCAGCTTCAGACTAACTAACAGTGATCTCTAATCTGATATATCCAGAACCTATATAGGACATCTGATAATACGCTGCTCTTTGTCTCCATGTATGAGGGTGCTGTTTCAGCTCATTCTCTGCTGTTATATACCTTGCCTGACTTCCAAACCTCCTTTTGGGTTTGGTCTACAGATTCCGTTGCTTATCTCTGCATGCCCACTTGATGATGATTAACAAGCAGCCCCTAGTAATGCACTCAGATGTGACTATCTTTAGTCTTCACATTCCTGATCAAACCTGCATCTTGCCTCAGTGCAGCTTGATACTTCTTTCAAACACCATAATACCAGTTCAGCACCTTTTTTTGTATTTAGGAGGGGCATAGCCAAAGATGTCCTTAATTAGAGTAGAAGAGAGCAGGAGCAGTTTGTTACTTTTAAAAAAGCAAAAAGCCTTGAAGAGGGCAAGTTTGCTGCAGTGGGCATATTGTTCAGCTTTATTATTCCTTTCTGTTCTTAGTATAACCATTCATTTAAAAACGCTTTGTTTCATTGCAGCTGGCACATAGGCCAAGTGTTCAGGACCTTTTATCGATCCTACAACCGCTTCTGCAAGATGGGGAGCCTGTGTCCTTATGGCAGCTGATGAGTTCATTATCTGATCTTCTCTGTGGCTACCCAGAGGGAGGTGGTTCCAGAATAATCTCTCTCAACTGGTACGAAGACAATAATTACAAGGCCTTCCTTGGGGTTGACTCCACGAAGAAGGAATCCATTTATGTATATGACAACACAACCAGTAAGTCCCCCACCCCCACCCCATTGGCTGTGCTTCATCTAGGCTTGTATTATAAGATTAAGATTGATAATGCCACTGTTATGCCATTACAGTGGTACCTCAGGTTAAGTATTTAATTTGTTCTGGAGGTCCGTTCTTAACCTGAAACTGTTCTTAACCTGAAGCACCACTTTAGCTAATGGGGCCTCTTGCTGCTGCCGCACCACCGGAGCCTGATTTCTGTTCTTATCTTGAAGCAAAGTTCTTAACCTGAAGCACTATTTATGGGTTAGTGGAGTGTGTAACCTGAAGCGTATTTAACCTGAAGCGTATGTAACCCAAGGTACCACTGTAGTTGTTTCAGGAATTTCACCTAACAACTTAATCCATGCAAAGGCATAAAGCAGCTAGAATCATTAGGGCAGGAACTTGTGTGTGTGTGTGTGTTTGCTAGCAATGCAAGGTTGCTGTCATTTTAAGATTTGCCTACATTACCTGAAAGAGGCGCTTCAGTGAGACAGACTCCAAAATTGGCATTACGGCCAGGGGTGGGGAACTCCAATGCGGCCTTCCCGGTCTATCTAGCCCCATTTCCCCCAAAACTTGGGTCTCCAGCTGCTTTTGTACTACAATTCCCAACATCCCTGAACACTGGTGTTGCTAACTAGGGATGGTGAGAGTTGTAGTCCAAAAACTGACCTGGCTCTTAGGAATCTTCTGAGGCCGTAGCCACAGTCTCCTCATTAGCTTTGCATCAGGCTGGAATGTGTCCTTGAGCTCTGATTATGCCTCTTGCTTGTCTGAATGGACAATACAGAGGTCCTCGTGGTTTGGAAGAAAGGAGGCGTGTGTGTGTGTAGAAACTCAGCTACTGTAAAGTTGACCTTTGTTGCTCCGTCCACTTTCACCTTGTTGTGAGGCCCTCAGAACGCTGACCAGAAGGGAGTGCTTCCCTAAGGTGGAAGAAGGTTCTCCACCCCTGCTATGTTAGGACAAGAGTGGGAAACCTTTTCCAGCATGCCACATTCCCTTGTGAACAGCCCTCATCATCTGGAGTAGCGTTTCTCAACTGTTGGGTTCACAGATGTTGTTGGACTACAACTCCTATCAACCATACGCAGCAAGGACAGCAGCCAGGGATGATGGGAGTGGTAATCCAACAACATCTGGGGACCCACGGTTGATAAAGGCTAACCTGGAGGCCACCACCACCGCCTAGATGGCACCAGTTTTGGAAAAGACTGCTTAGTTCTGCTGCTGCCGTTGAACTGCTGCTGTAAAATGAGCTCAGTAAACCCTGGAAATTCCGTCCTTTAGATTTCAGTCAAGTAGTATTACACTGCTCTTTTAACTAAAGGCATGGCGGCTGCATAGATGCAACCTGAACCTTTTTTGCTCTGTTTGCTGAGTTCCTAGAAACTGGTGTAGCTGCAATTTTCTGTTGGTAAGATGGAAAGGCTAGCCTGCAGAATGTCGTGAACAATTAAAAACTGGGCCAGTGTTATATAACGTATCTCCTTTCCCCTCCCTCTCCTCCAACAGCTCCCTTTTGTAACACATTGATCCAGACTATGGAATCAAATCCTTTAACCAAAATAGCCTGGAGGGCTATGAAACCATTATTGATGGGGAAAATCCTCTTTGCTCCAGATTCACCTGCCATTCACGAGATACTGAAGAATGTAAGTTATTTTCTCTCTGCTACACCTATGCACCTGCAGTGTTTATAACTTGAGCACTTTGCAAGAGAGGTCCATTGAACAAGTGGCAACCAAGCTGTTGCTGCAGGCAACAACAGACCTTTTCCCCCCTCGAGAAAATGTAACGTGGCCTTTGAACTCAGGACTGGGGAGGAATGGGGGAAGCCCAGCCTCTTTTAGTTCTCTAATACTTATCATTTGGGTTTTTTTAAAAAAGAAATCCATGTAGCTACTATAGCAGATCTTTTTCTGCTTGCTGATGCAAACCCAGGATTGCAAAAATTGAAATGAAGCAGAATTGGTATGCAGTGGTACCTCGGGTTAAGTACTTAATTCGTTCCGGAGGTCTGTTCTTAACCGGAACTGTTCTTAACCTGAAGCACCGCTTTAGCTAATGGGGCCTCCTGCGGCCACTGCGCCACCGCTGCACGATTTCTGTTCTCATCCTGAAGCAAAGTTCTTAACCTGAAGCACTATTTCTGGGTTAGCGGAGTCTGTAACCTGAAGTGTATGTAACCTGAAGCGTATGTAACCTGAGGTACCACTGTAAATAATACACAAGGCCACTTTCTAATTTATTTTACTGCACTGATATCCCATGTTTTTTGGCCCACCCAGAGACCAGTTGCAGTAATTAAATAACAAAGCACCAATCTATATCACAATAGCTGTTCAGGTTCTTAAGTTTCACATGAATTCACTATCCCTGTTCAGGCATTATTCAAAAGTATGGGGGGAATAATGTGCAGAATGTGGGTGCAGAATGCATGCCTCTCCTGCTGTCCCACAAAAACTTGTCCTCACCAGCACCAGCACCAACTCTTGCAGATTGGGCAGGGCTGTCTGAAAGGGGGGTTATTTGTGCATTCCCCTGAACATGCTTAGACTCCTCCCTGCTTTCTGAGTTCCTGGCTGCAGAAGGGCTTCAAGTGCCATCAGCCAAACACATGAAAACATCTCCCTTCAGATATTCCCACTCAATATGTGAATGTTCAGGTGAAGCCACTGGTGATATTAGGGGCCAGGGTCTCGTTCCCAAGGCACATTACTGCCACATGAATATTGCCACATTATCAATAGGCATTTGTATTCTGAAGGCAGCAGAAATACGGATTTAATGTTCGACTGTTCAGTAATTGCTTAGGGATGCTGTAGCTCTGGGTTTCCTGGGTTGAGGGGTTTGGACTAGCTGGTGTCTAAGACTATCCCCAAATCTTCTGTTTTTCCTATGATTCTTTCTTCCTCTCCCTCCTGCAACTTCCTAACTCAGGCAAATTCCACATTTGAGGAACTTGTGCGCCTCAGACTCTTGACTAAAGCCTGGAAGGAAGTGGGACCCCAAGTGTGGAGCTTCTTTCAAGACAGTGTGCAAATGAACATGATCCGGGTATGTGCAGGATACCTTACTTGGTATGGGAAGGGAACTGGAATCCATTAGGCAGAGTGATGTGATTGCTTTAGACAGCAGGTGCTGGGGTGGCAGCAATCTCTCCTATCCCCCATTCCTAATGGGACTCCCAAGCTATCCTGCTGCCCTCAGGTACAATGGACGATGCTGTCATACCTGAAGGGTCAACTGTTAGTTCAGAGTCTGTACTTCAAATGGGAGGAAGTATCTTGTCCCTTTGCCTCAGACAGCACTATGTCTTGAGCTAACCCCAGCTACAAGGGCTAATATAGTGTTGCCAAAGTTGTTGAGCTCAAAAATATATATGAAGTTTTTGAGCTAATTCGCCAAAACCTAAACTTCCAACATGGGTTGCCATACGCCCATTTTTCCCTTGGACATTTCAGTGATTTCCACCTGGACACGGTTTCCGACTGCTGTATTCTGGATATGTCCGGGAAATTCCGGATATATGGCAGCCCATGTTGGGTGTCTTTGGTTATGACTGGTCTGGAGAAGGGGCTATGCTGCCACACCCATGTGTTCTATCTACCTCAAAGCCAGTGAACACAAGGGCAATTAAGGTTTAGCCTCTAAGTAGCTGGTTAGGGCAAAGGGGTCAGACCTAGGCAGGGTTACGGTTTGGGTTCCTCTACACCTGTGTGGATGGTTGGTGTCTGATTCTGACCTTTCCCCAGACTGAATTATCCATGTAGACTTAGTTGCAGGTAATTCTTCCCTTGGAGTTACCAAGGTTGCAGTTTCCCAGGTGATAGAATACAAACGCATGTACAAATATAATATGTTAAATTAGACCTAATGTTTCTTCCCTAGGACACTTTGCAAAACCCTACGGTGAAAGGCTTCTTAAATGAGCAGCTGGGTTCTGAAGGTTTCACTGCAGAAGATGTGATCAATTTTCTCTACAATGGGCCACCAGAGAGAAGAAGGGAAGGCATGGTGAACTTTGATTGGAGGGATGTCTTCAGTGTTGCCAACCAGGCTCTGCATATGGTCCACGAGTACCTGCAGGTAAGACTTTTTCAATAGGAGGATGGATGCTCATGACAGTATTGGAACATCAATGCTCTAACATTTAGAAAATAAGAATTAATAGAAAGCATACAGGACACACAGACAATGTTTGGAAGATCTCTTTCCTATAGTAAAGCAGTAGCTTTCAATCCTTCCAGCCAGCCAGCCAAACTGCAGAGTTTTTAGGCTGTGTGTGTGCTGTTCAGGGTCACAACTTTCACAATCTAGGGAGCTGGCATTGGGGCTGATTTGGGCAAACAATGTATTTGCAGTTTCAATTGAAGTTTACAGTCCACAATGCAAATTCTAAAAGACAAAGAAAGAATAAGCATGCAGCCATAAGTAAAAAAAAAACCTCTAGAATACCAGTGTGGTGATTTTCGATCAAGAGACATGGGGGCATGATAAATTAATTAATTCAGTAATTAAGGGCTTCTGTGAAGCCAAGGAAAGGAGGCTGCCCAATCCCTCTTGGCATGATTCACTGCTCTGGTCTTGCTTCCTTGCAATCAGGGTTTGTAGTTCTGCCACAGATCCATATTGAGTGTGATTGGATCATTTCTGACGCAAGGCCGCTGCAAAATTACCTGACCTCAGAGGAAAATAACTATTGTGTCTGCATGAATTACCTGCCTAGGCCTGCTCCTTCGAGCCCAGAGGTGCACCCAACAGTGATGCACACAGAAGCATGGGGGGTTGACTCCACTGCAGTGGGAAGGGTAATTCTTACGGGTGGCGCTGTGGTCTAAACCACTCAGTCTCTTGGGCTTGCCAATCAGAAGGTTGGCAGTTCAAATCTCTGTGACAGGGTGAGCTCCTGTTGCTTTGTTCCAGCTCCTGCCAACCTAGCAGTTCAAAAGCACACCAGTATAAGTAGATGAATAGGTACCACTGCAGCAGGAAGGTAAAGGCTGTTTCTGTGCACTCTGGCACTCGTCACAGTGTCCCGTTGTGCCAGAAGTGGTTTAGTCATGCTGGCCACATGACCCAGAAAGCTGTCTGCGGACAAACACCGGTTACCTCAGCCTGAAGCGAGATGAGCACCACAACCCCATAGTCACCTTTGACTGGACTTAACCATCCAGGGTTCCTTTACCTTTTACTTTTTCTTACTGTAATACACTTGAGACCAAACATTGGGTATAAGCATATAATATGCCTCCAATTTTAATTCAGATGAGGACTTACTTGATGGAAACCTCCCCCATGAGAAGAGCTCACAAACAAACAAAACCAAGCATGTCTAGGGGAAGGCTAGACTAGAATTTGTCTCACTGGGTCTAGTTTTCTGTGTCTTCCAACTTCCAGATCCTATTACTCCCTGGCCAATTCCATCTCCTTGGTCCCATTGGGAAAAAGAAACAGAAACATACATTTTCTCCCATGGGGTCCAAAGAAGCAATTTGGAGGTTGAAAACCAACTAAGAGGGAAGGGTTAAGACTTGGATCCCAGTTTTACTGCTTGGGAGGCTAGTTTAGATTTGAAAAGGAAAAGGGGGGGCAAGGAGAATTGCATGTGATGTATGAAGGAAGAGTTGGCTTAAAAGCAAGTACAGTGGTACCTTGGTTCTCAGACTTAATCTGTTCTGGAAGTCGGTTCCAAAACCAAAGCGTTCCAAAACCAAGGTGTGTTTTCCCATAGAAAGTAATGCAAAATGGATTAATCCTTTCCAGACTTTTAAAAACTACCCTAAAACAGCAATTTAACATGAATTTTTCTATCTCACGATACCATTGATCCATAAAATGAAAGCAGTAATCAATGTAATGTACTATAAAATGAATAAAACAGTATGGAAGATGAGAAAAATTAAAATTAACTTTTTTTCTTACCTGCACTGATGGTAGTCATTGTTTGGATGGGGGACTTTTATCCATTTCCTCAGTCACACAATCAATCAGTAGCTGAACTGGGTTCCACATGGTCACAAAAACAAATTAACCGAGAAAGGCTCAAAAACAAAAACACAAAATAAATAGCAAAAACAAAAGCGCCAAACTTAATCTGTTCCGGAAGTCTTACTTCCGGGTTTTCGGCATTTGAGAACCAAGGTGTTTGAGAACCAAGGTACCACTTTATATGAATAGTCTGCTGATAGTGTCCTCTTATTTTGGAATTGTGTAGCTTCTCACTTCTTATGTGTAAAATTGTGGTACTCTTTTTTGTGGGGGAAGGTCCACAGTTATTGGGCATTGATCTTGCTTCGGTTTGGGAGGAGGGAGGTCTTGCTAACGAAGCAAAAAGTATGCTACACAGGTGAACTTTTGGCATGGAGCAGGATGAGAGTTGAGTAGAACAATGGCTTGATTGCTTCCCCAGGGGTTTTAAAGAGAGGTCTTGGCAGGCATTAATTATGGGCCCCATATCTTTCTGACTTAAGACTTTGGGCGAGGCAGACTTCACTGGATAATGGGAGAAAGCAACTTGATGTGAACAATTATTTGTAAGCATTTGTTGCTAGCTCTGATAGTTCCAACACACTTACGTTTTGTTAAAAAAACTGATTTTATTGGATTTCTGTGTTGCCACTCTGAATAGCTCAGGGAAGCATACAAAAAAATGATCCAGAGCCTTGAAGCTCACAATAGAAAGAGATTTAGAAAACACCCTGTATGGGTCTATGTTGTTGAAGAAGGTGGAACCTAAGCTGTTTAACTAAGCAGTTTTAAATCAATCTCTGTTTGGGCATTCATTTATATGCATTTCAAAACTGAGCATGCAATGGTATCCTGCTAGGGTCCAGAGCCTACTGACCATCTAACTTGATGGCTTCTCCTTACCGAATTATAAATGCTAAGTGCTATAAAAACACTAAGTATTTTTGTGGCTGTTTTAATTAACCTCTAGTTACAACTGAAAAATATATAGGGAAGGGTACATCCATAAGTTTCCTTTACGTTCAGTAAAGAAAAACCTGTAGTGTAGTAGTGTTGTACAATTTTATTTGCGAAGAAGGATGCTTTTATGAAATAATAAGTTGCCTACAGTTACTTCATATTGTTGCTGCTGTTATCCTTGAACTAAACCACCAATACTGTATGCTCAAGGGGATTTTGGGCTTCTGGTTTTTGAACAGCAGCCTCTCCACACAAAGAGGCAAGCTATTTTTTGAATCTGAGAAGACTTTAAAAAAAAAAAAAAAAACAAAACCCCAGCCTGTGGCATAGTAAGGGTTTTTGTTGTTGTTGTTTAAAGTCAAAATTTTACTGGGCATGCCGGCCCTAATGGTGTGCCTATAGCAGCGGGGTCTGATCTGAGGCCTTCTGCATGTTGTTGGACTCCAACTCCCATCAGCCCTAACCATCATGGCCTGTGGTCAGGAATTATGGGTATTGTAGTCCTCTGGAGGGTCACTGGTTCCCCAACTCTGGCCTAAGGCAGCCTTCCCCTCCATCATCTCCCTGACCATGGCACATGTTGACTGGGGCTGATGTGAGTTGGAGTCTAAAACATTTGGAAGCACCAGGATGGGGAAGTCTGGCTTTAAGTAAATATTTGGATCCTGGTTGTTGCTACTATTACACCCCATATCCAAGTTTGACTGGACTTACCGTAACCATCTAGGGGTCCTTTATCTTTACCTTTTTACTACTGTTATGCATGGGGTCTTCTGTTCAGGACCGTGTTGTTTCCTTCTGGGCCATAAAACCAGTTTTTCCCCCTCGGGGGGTAAGATAAGCAACCTTCCCCATCAAAGTTGCGGCCTAGATTCCATCTTCTCTCAGCCATTTTGGATTTTAATAAAGGCTTTAGGAAATCATAGTTGCATTTGGTAAGACTGCATAGAAGACTGTCCTTTATTTGAAAGGCTGTGTCCTGCCCAAGTCTAGTGTAAAGATAACTATATAAAAGAAAAGGATATGAATTTGCTCATCAACAGCTAGCAGCTGGACAGTATACTGAGCAGGACCACAGGTGTCTATGACCAGTACCTACTGATGCAGCTGGAGCAAGAACTGCAGCCAAGGAGTAAGTGGGCTGGACCCTAAGAAGCTCAACACGGAGCTATTAACCCATCAAGCATCCAGAGGAGGATATATAAGGCATATATCTTCACTGCCAGCTACTCCACTTCTTGGTGATGTGCTGCATTTTTGTTTACAGCAAAGTCTTCTCCATCCTTCTTAGTGGAACCCTCTACTTGAAGAGACCTTTGGTGGCATAACTTTCTGGAGACTCTGGGCTCCCATTGAATCTGTTGCTGCCTTTCCTCTTGAAGTGCAGGTGACAAAGGTTGAGCATCTAGGGTCAGGCCAGGCCTTGGCCTGTGCTCAGATGGGTTATCAGTGGGGCTCAGATGAGACATCCGTGAGCCAAAGCACTTTGGTCAGCTTTAGGACTTTTAATGGGTCCTTCCATGTCCTCATGAAGTCCTGTGCCGCCTCTTCAAAGGATTCTGATTGTGCAGGATCCTGACAACTGTCACTTGGTCAGTCTTCCCCACTATGGTGAGACGTATTTCTGTTTATATTATAGTTATTACTTTCCTGATTTGCATCAATACAGATTAATTTTGGGCAATGTTTTTGTCATCTTTTTTGTTATCAATGTCCACTTTTCAGTGATAGAACTGTACAATGTTCCTTTTTACATACGAGCATAATTATAATACATCACTTTTTGTTGATCATCCACTAAAAAGTGATATAGCCTTGACATATCCTTTAAGTAAGGCATATTTTGGAACATCATCAGTTTAGTTAAAACAGGATCCTTTCTATTCAGAGGTGCTTCCCCCACCCTCCCCCACCATTTAAAACAACATAAGAAAAGTTTCTTTAGATGACAAGGCTAAACAAAGGAGACTTTACTTTTCAGAGAAGTCTGCCTGTTAAATCACAAGTTGTCTGCAAGCACTTTGATGTACAGTAATTGTTGGTTGTTGGCTTGCCGAAAAGACCATCTAGATAGAAGATAAGATCAAACAAGTTGGCTTTGTGTGGCATTCTATGAGGTGAGGTAATTAAACACATTTCTTCCTAGTCCGTTTAGGAACTGAATGCTGCCTACTTACTTGCCAAGATGAGACAATGATAATAACTCACTGGTTTCGGAGTTAGGAAGCTCAATAAAAATACAAATATATGGTTATGTGTGTTTTTTTTTAAATACTTGCCATGCCACGTTTGCAGTTCCCAATTGCTTTTTCTGTAACAATGCACAGGAGTGTGGTCAAATGTCAGTATATCAGCAGATATAAAGATACATTTAAAGCACACACACCCCAAAGGAATCCTGGGAACTGTACAGGCAATGACCAATTAATGTGTCTCTGAATGATGTGTGTTTGCGCATGCGCGCATGGCACTGAACCCGGAAGTGACAGAAAATATCACTAAACACGTCCCTTAAAAGGTGGTACGGGGCAGGGCACACTTATGTGTGCCCTGCCAACATGTGTTGTATCTAGGAATGGAACCTCCAGGCAAAATGATTGTTGACTGTAGTTGAAGGGTGTTTGGAATTATAGCTCTGTTGGGCTGGTGAACTACAGTTCCCAGAATTCTTTCAGCAGGGGAAATGTGTTTTATGTATATCCCATGTACACATAGTGTCTTCTGCAGAGATGGACTATATAAGAAGTGTGGAATGGGATCCCTTCATCACCCCTAACACTTTTAAATAGATTCTGCTGGTCGTTACATAATAATAAAAGTTTGTGACAATTTTCCAGTCCAATAACTGTGTCTACCTCTGGATTGCTGCCATGGTTCCATTCATATTCCATCATTTCTATGTATTCATTGTGAAAGACACGTTTTCAGATGCATCCTCAGCCCTCCTGCTCATTCCTACTGGGCATATATGCTAAGAACGCCTCCAGTTTTCACCCACAGCCCATGATTTCAACCCTTACACTTTTCCAAGCATGCAGAGTTAAGTGGAAGCTGAGTGAAGTGTTTACCCATAGAGAATTGTATCTTGGTGCCTCCTCACTGCAGTGTGTTCTTTCTGCTGGATGTGCTGATGAGACACTTTCCTCTTGTCTACCTGGTGATTTTGTTTGCTCTCCCAGTCTTATTTTCCAGGTGGTGGGCTCACATTATCTTTTCCCTCTGTTTGCTGAGATGAAGGTTTTGCTTTGGTGTTCTTCCTGGCTAGACATTTCTTTAATGACCAGGCTCCCAACTCTCACCCTACAATTACTCCATTCAGGCTGCAATCCTACACCCATTGTAATCCACATTGAACTTGTGGGGGGCCCCCTCTCTTTTGAATTAGAAGTATGTAGGATTGCATTGTCAGTCTCCAACGTTACAGGATGGTAGTATAAATGTTAGATGTGGAATATTCTTAAATTGGCCTTTTCAGTCTTTCCTTTTATCTTTTAATCACCAGTTTTTACATATCACTTTAGCATGAGAATAGGCATAGAAGTCTTAAGGCGTGTCTAGATTAAAATTTTAAATTGTTTTCAAGTCTCATGCATTTCCCAACCAAGAAACTACCAGCAATACAATTTCAAACTGGCTTCAATGTGTTGTGTTGATGTTGTTTTACAGCAGGGATAACCAATATGGTGACTTCGAGATACTGGTTTTATTCAATTATTTCAGTTATTTATTAGTCATTTTTCAGGACCCAAACCCACAGAAAAATAAAAAGAATAAACCATCAGGCAGAATACAAATCCCATGGTCAGGGGTGATGGGGAGTCCAGCAACATCTAGAGGGCACCATGTTGGCTATCCCTGCCTTGGAGTAAGAAGCAAAAAAGTTATAGTGAACCCATTTGTGCTTATGTAATGCGTATGTCCTTCTGTCCTACTCCAATGTGTCTTCTACCTTTTTACTCTCTGCAGTGCTTGGCTCTTGATAAATTTGAAGGCCATGCTGATGAAACCCACGTGACTCACCGTGCTCTTTCTCTTCTGGAGGAGAATAAATTCTGGGCTGCTCTCATCTTTCCTGATCTGGACCCAAAAACCAGACTGCTGCCGCCTCATGTCAAATTCAAGATTCGCATGGATATAGATTCAGTGGAGAAAACGAACAAAATCAAAGACAGGTGATGGCAGTCTCGCATCTCGCAATGTGTTGAAGGCCTGGCCCAAGCTTGCCTTGCCTAGGCTATGGCACTAGGCCCATGTTGGCTGGAGTCAGAATATAAATCAGAGCAGCCAAGACATTTCAGTGACTAAGACGGAATATCCCGGTGGTGAAAATATTATAATAAAAAGCTAGATAAATGATATTTTGCTACTCTTTGGGGGTTTGCCACCCCAAATTCTGCCTAATGGTAATCCCTAAATCAGAGGGTGTTATGAGGCAGATGAGCAGATGCTTGATAATATACAGCCATCCTTTATATGATGGTACAGTGTGGAATGCACATCTAGAATTGGACCCCACATTGTGTAGACTGGTAACAGAAGAGAAGCCTTGAAAGCCTGATTTACTCAGTGTAACATAATTTATGGTAACATAAAAAGCAAAGATAGCTGTGTTAGTTCATAGGAAGAGCTGGAAAAAACAAGATATTGGGAAATAACTTGAATAGGACCAACCTAAAAAGTTACAAAATAGTGAGCAAGCTTTCTCCAGAATTCTTCGTCAGGTTGGATGCTGTACAAAGCTGGGGGGAGGAGATAGGAGATAGGAGAAGAAAACACAAAGAGTACATTAAAAATTGGCTGGGTATTGTAGTCATGCTCAGTCTCAAAATGGAGGCTGCAGACTGGCTGAATTAATCTCTGCTAGGTGTTGCGGGTTTCAGGTTACACTTAGGATTCTGAGACAAAGAAGCAATGGCTGAAAAGCCAATTTGGAAAGTATAAAACACCAACAGTGACCTAGATCTATCTCCAGCCTTAAGCTAAACACACAAGCTCCTAGCTGGGCGGGGATCTGTAGTTCTGATCAAGGTAGAGCTGCCACTTTTTCAACCTTGAATAGTGTAAGTCTGAGGCTCTGTCAATTGTAATGTCAACCCTAGTCAGCTTTCTAGGTTGCATATAGTAATGTTTTTATGTCTTCACAGGTACTGGGATCCTGGCCCAAGAGCTGACCCAGTGGATGATCTGCGTTACATCTGGGGAGGGTTTGCATATCTGCAAGACATGGTTGAGCATGGAATCATCAAGACGCAGACTGGAGTTGAAGTGCCTTCGGGGATCTACCTGCAACAAATGCCCTATCCATGCTTTGTAGATGATGTGTGAGTAAGAGCAGCCACAGTGATCTGTTTCTGATAACTAATTGGGTGGCTGGGTGGGTGGCAGATTGGATTTTACAGGGGGCTTGGCTGCTTTTTGCCTTTGATCTTGCTGAAAAGCTGGAGAAATCCAGGATGAAGGTATTAGGCAAATCTCCTCCCCACCCCCAAGGAGTCCGGGATGGGCTGCTGCCCTGGTTAAGTCTGAGATAAGGAGGCTGGAACAAAAAAACAACACCACCAAAGCACTGGAGCATTTTAAAACTTTAAAATAGAGAACAGCAAGGAGACCTTAGGTCTAGGATAACTTCCATTGGGAAAACAACAATCCATGGATTCATTAGCAGAATGTACAGGAGAAGTTAGAGTTTATAGCTGTCTGAATCTTGCCATAAAACAAAATGAGAGGGGAAAGAGCTTTTGTTTTTTAAAAACTCCTCTGGTTTTTAACAAGAACTTGAAGGAAGGTTTGGTGAAACGGTACAGTGTTCCAAAACAATCAGTGGCTTTCCCTATCTCTGGAAAACATTTTACACTGACCGACCTAGCAGGATTTTGTTCACTTTTTCTCTCATGCAGCCACAGATATTGTGTGGGCGGTTGTGCCCCAGAAATGCCCTTGCAAATCAGGGAGCCAGAGACTCTCCTAGCTGTGGAGCTGCCACTGGGGATTCCAGTGCGGTGAAATCGACAGTGTGTCTGACGAGAATCAGGGAGACCCATGTTAGGAACACAAGAAGAGCCTGCTAGATCAGGTCGATGGCCCATCTGGTCTGTTGTCCTGCTCCCACGGTGGCCAACCAGATACCTGCGGGAAGCCCCAAAGCAGGGCCTAAGTGTAGTCTCCTCACTTGTGATTCCCAGCAACTAGCACTCAGAGCCACACTATCAGAAGCATAACCATTGTGGTTTGTCTAATCCTCTTTTAAGACCTCCCAAGTTGGATGCTATAACTGTTCCTTATGGGACCGAACTGCAGCATTTATCTGGGCTGCGTGAAGAAGTACAGCCATACCTCGGGTTACAGCCGCTTCAGGTTGCATTTTTTCGGGTTGTGGACCACCAAAACCCGGAAGTACCGGAACAGGTTACTTCTGGGTTTCGGCGGTTGCACTTTGCGCATGCGCAGAAGCGCTGAATTGCAACCCACGCGTGCGCAGACATGGGTTGCGAACGCTGCGGGTTGCATCCCGCATGGATCACATTCGCAACCCGAGCGTCCACTGTACTTTCTTTTGTCTGTCCCAAATATTCCAACATTCAGCTTCACAGGATCTTCCCCGAGTTCTAGTGGTATGAGAGAGAGAGAGGGTCAAAAACTTCCTTGTCCGTATCACGTTCAAACACCTGATCAGCTATTAAGCTCGCAGTCTTTTCCTTTCAGACTTACATACCCCACAGGCCTGTTTTGAAGTTTTGTATGCGAGTGGGGAGTGATAATATGCCATCCTGAGCTCCTTCGTAAAAGTAAAAAAACGTAAGAAATTATAAACAAAATTTGAATAACTTATCAGCACCCTGCCCCTGCAACAAACAGTCTATGAGCAGATAAACATGAAGATAATAATGTTGCAGTAAAAATACAATACAAGCAACAAATCAAGCACAAGAATAAAACCAAAACAGGCAATTCAAAATAGGAAGCAAAGAAATAAAACCCCATACCAGAAAGATATAAGAGTAGGCACCATGCCAGGCCTCTTTAGGCAGGGCATTCCACAATGGGTGGGTCTGCCGTTGGGAAAACTGATCCTAAACCTCTGCTGCCTTGCGGCATATCTTTGGGAGAAGAGAAGGCTAAGGAGTAAACCCTACACAAATTTGGAGTGGAGTCCCTAAGATGGTTGGATAGTGCCTTGCATGCCTCCTTCTGGCAACTCCTGCAGCCAAGCTGGTACCAAACGTATTGCTCTGCTTCCTTTTGGATCGCATCAGTGAGGCCAAGAGGGGGGTCTTGTTGTCTGACCCTCCATGCACACTGTCCAGGCTTGTGCCCTGGGGTGGTCACTTAGGTGCAGTTAACACAGTGGTTTGACTTCACCCTTGGAGGCACACTCCATTGACAGACAGATGCCAACAAAAAACAAAGGGGTCTGCCACTAAAAAGGCCTTTTTTCTCATAGCCACCCACAGCCTTCGCTGGGCGGGGACACTCGGAGAAGGGCCTCAGATGATGGCTTGGGTAGGGACATGTGGGAAGAGGTCATTCCTCAGATACCAAAGCCTCCAAACAATGAAGAGCTTTAAATGTCACACCTCTGAAAGATCAGCATTGTGAATAGTTCTGCAGCTACAGTATCTGAGCATCTTCCTTTGCAGGGTTTTGTGGAGGCTCAGCTGCTTGTGCTGCTATGTGCATGAATGAGGTAGGGGGTGGCAGGGTCATAGTCACGCATACAGCATTGGAGTTTTGTGTATCGCCCCCTAACAAAAACCTAACAATATCAAATTCTTCAGCCTCTTACTTCAACTTCAGCTATCCATTAAGTTCAGCAATCCTGAGGTTAGAAGCTGAATGAACTTTCTTTTTCAGATTACAGAGGGTAAGAGACCAGGCCCAGGGTCTAGCTTTTTCTAAAGGTTTCGCATTCCTTTGATTTATCATCAATCATCATTAACCCCCAGGTCTCTTCTTTACATACAGGGAAGGGCTCTTAATGCCATTTTTAAACTGGTTTCAAAATGGGGAAATGCTCATGTAAAACGAGAGCTAGATTAATAGCGTAGGCCCAACATATAATGAGACGAGATCCCACTTACATCGTCTTTTATTATTCCGCTTTCAAAGTTGCTTCAAGGCTGTCTCTTCTTCTAAATCATAGTATGCTGGGTATGTGCTGCCATAGCTGCTTGTCTATGAATGAAGTGCCTGCCTCTGATGAAAGACAGCCCTCTGGTGGTTAGACCCAATAGCATAATTCTTGAATGTAAACACTATTCTTTTAGATTAGAATCTTTTAGATTCATGCATTTTAAAAAATAATTAATTAAATTAAATTAAATTAAGCATTGACAATACTGCACTGAGCATACAACCTTCCACCAGGTAAAATATATATTTAATATGTGGCATTTTTCCTACCTAGAAGGCACCTCAGTTTGGGGAAAATGCCGCATAGGCTCATTTTACAACATCACATGTGAAAAATCACTCTCGTGTATCTGTTGTCATGACGGATTATGGAAATACAGTCTCGCATGGCTCCCTCCCCAGTGAATATACTGGCTCTATGCAGGAAAAAAGTGGCATGAATCAGGTTGAGGTTCTAACTTGGGAGTTGAACTCAGTGGGAGTTACTTATGAGTAGACATGTGTAGGATTGCATTGTCAGGATAGCAATGGGTTGGAGCTAACTAAATTCTACTCAGAGTAGACCCATTGAAATTAATGGACCTAAGTTAGTTATATTTAATGATTTCAATGGGTTTACTCAGAGTATACTAATGCTGAGTACAACTCAGTGTGTGCACTGTATAGCATCATCTCCCTGCAAATATAACAATATTTCTTACTTTCCTTGTAAGGTTGAAGTATGTGAAAGTAAAGTCACAAGTATTGTTCTAGTTGGGTGTCATTTGTATGTTGTTTATATACTTATCATATTGATATCCCGTCTTTTATCCCAGGAACTCATGATCCACCATCATTTTCTCTCTCTCTAGACAACATAGGCTGAAAGTCAGTGAACGGGCTTCATGGCTAAATGAGAATTTAAACCCAGCTCTCCCCATTCCTTGCCCAACATACTAGCTGCAACATGCTGGCTATTTGACAAGATATTGGTAGGGGGACAGGGGAAATACACGGCGGCTTGGCACTCTGAAAGTGAAGTTTGGCAGGGAAGCCTTATCATGAAGCAATAACAGCAGAATCCTCAAGGGCAGCATTTTGTGGTCTCTAGTTTCTATTTCTGTTTCCTTTTTAAACACAAGGGTCTGTCTGGGAGGCACCAGCTTGCAAAATATATCCCTTCTCTGCCACAGATAGCATGGCCTAGATTAATTCTCAAAAACACTCTTTTTCTCCATTTGTCCAGTAGCGACCTCACTTAGCAGCCAAGGTGAGAAATATTCTGCCTCTGCGTTCTTTTGTTTCTGACTTGATCTGTCTTGCCATGATCTTATCTTTGGCTCCAGATGCCACCCCCTCTCCTAGCAGCACAGACAAAACAGACGCAGATAATCCTATAAACATATGATACAGGTTTATTCCCCCCCCTTTAATTGCTACATCTCCATGTGCTGACTTGATTGTATCCTCAAGGAGGAGGCATGCTGTGCAAAAGGGCAGGATCTGCCTCTAGATCAGGTATTTGAGATGGGTAATTGATCGCAGGGCTTTGGCACAGTCAATGTGGGTTCAGCCACAGCACAAGATTGCTACCTGTGCATGGCAGGGAAAGAATATTACAGCAGACGTTGATACACCTGTGAACAATTTAGACCTGCTCCCCCCTTCCATTTTTAATTTGATTTGTTCCATTGAATTGAGATTGCCATTAACACAGAGCTCACAAAATCAGAAGGTGTTTTCTGTTCCCATAATGAAAAACCTTAGACAAAGATAAATCAACCACCAAGTGGAAATAGCAGCGAGCAGACTGGGGAAAGGCGCTGTTGCCAGCTGTGGCCGACTCTGGGGTTGAGGCGCTCATCTCGCTTCATTGGCCGAGGGAGCTGGCGTACATCTTCTGGGTCATGTGGCCAGCATGACTAAGCCGTTTCTGGGGAACCAGAGCAGCGCACGGAAACACTGTTTACCTTCCCGCCAGAGCGGTACCTATTTATCTACTTGCACTTTGACGTGCTTTCGAACTGCTAGGTTGGCAGGAGCAGGGACCAAGCAACAGGAGCTCACCCCGTCATGGGGATTCGAACCACCGACCTTTGATTGGCAAGTCCTAGGCTCTGTGGTTTAACCCACAGTGCCACCCGCGACCCGTTGCCAACTCTACCGAATCTTAAATATATTGGGGGTTTATATGGGTTATGAACTGTCTGCAATAACAGAGGAAGGCAATTTTTAAAAAGGCAGAACCTTATGGGGCACCATTTCCTGTTCAAGTGAAATCCATTTTTTAAATCCACTTTCCTAATAATGAAACTGCACTGTCTTAGGGATCCCGTGACGCTGTGCACTCACACCAGTTTTATGCCAACTTAACTTTCACTACTTTCCCTGAATAAAACTAGAAAGCATAGTTTGAGGATGCTCTGAATTCTCATGGAAAACATTGGAGGTTTCCCTAGAGAGAAGGAACGGCTGTTAGACCAGTTTCAATCCGTGCGTCCCTTTCGCACTGCCTCTTGGAGATGGTATGATTTTAACCTTTGTTTTATTTCTTTCCTGGGCAGCTTCATGGTTACTCTGAACCGTGCCTTCCCCATCTTCATGGTGCTTGCTTGGATCTACTCTGTCTCCATGACGGTAAAGAGTATTGTGCTGGAAAAAGAAATGAGGCTGAAAGAGGCCATGAAGAACAGGGGGGTCACTAGTGGGGCTGTCTGGTTCACCTGGTTCCTAGACAGCTTCATCATGATGGCTGTGAGCACGTTTCTCCTGACAACTCTCATTACGGTAAGAGCATCACCTCCAGGCGTGGAGCGTTTTTCTTTTTCAAGGCCCAGACGTGCCATTTTGCACTCACGCTGCCGGTACTACCAAGGAATAATGGGAGCTATACAAAAAAGAGACAGACAGACATGCTGGAAGGATCAGCCTCCCGAGCACGTAGCAGCAGGCACATTCCTTTAGGTAGCCCCCAAAGGCAGCATCAGCACTTGACAGAGATAGATATGTTTACTCCTGAGAGACTCGCAAGATTGCCTTCATGACAGTGCCTCAGGTTGGATTAGGTTTGACAGGTCACGTTCTAAACATTGCTGCTCACTTCAAGGAGGCCTCAGAAAGCAGGAATTTCTCTCTCTCTCTCTCTCTCTCTCTTTCTCTCTCTCTCTTTCTCTCTCTCACTAAGTCTCTCTCTCACTTCTTTTTAAACCTTACTGTGAGGCATCTACCCTCTAACTCATTTGTCACAACCACCAGCTATTCGCTTGGTTCGAAAAAACACGTTGCTTCCGGGAGGGGGCACACAGAGTCATACCACTCAAGTGTGTCCCTCGGCGTTTGCTTTGATCTTTTCAATAAGCTTCTCCGCATTCCTCCATTTGGTCTGCAAAGTCTTACATAGGATGCTGCCAGGTCAGACTACTGGTGCATCTCACTCAGTGTTGTCTTCAGTGACTGGCGGTGGTTTCAGACAGGGGTTTTGCTCAGGAAAATTAACCACAAACCCCCCACATTTTGGATAACCTCCAAACCTGTGCCAAACTTTTGCAGTTGTTTTGCCAGACCTATTTAGAGGTGCTGTGGATTTAATCTGGGGGACCTGTTGCATGCTCCGTCACTGAGCTGCAGCCCATCCCTTAACCTCTTTCTTTCCTTCTCTCTGACTTACTCAGCCTTCTAATGTCCACCAGACATGATAACTGGGCATTACTTTGCAAAATGTAGAATGGCCCTCTTAGTGACTGCAAATATGCGCAACGCAGAGGGTGCCATAAAAGACCAGAATCCACCTTTCAGCTTAATTGCTCACACAAAATTATCCAGACTGTTGATTCTCTCAGGAAATAATAATATTGATCTGCCTTGTAGAGTTGCACAACAAGGAAATTTTTGAATTCTCCAAAAGCTTTATATAAATGCTGAATGTTATCCAATGAACATTCTAGGATAGTTCCCAATGGATTCTCCCTTGCTCAAAATACTCATGGACATCCAGTGAAGTGGAATGTTGGAAGATTCAGGACAGAAAAAGGACAGCCCATAATTAAACAGTGGAACTCACTCCTGCAAGCCACCAACTTGGGGGGCTTTAAAAGAGGATTAGACAAATTCATGGAGGATAAAGTTATCAGTGGTTACAAGCCATGATGGCTGCATTCCGCCTTCATGCTTGGAGGCAGTACACAAGAAGGGGGAGTGCTGTTGTGCTCAGGTTCTGTTTGTGGGTTTCCCATAGGCATCAGGTTGGCCACTGTGAGAACAGGATACTGGGCTAGATGGGCCAATGCCTGATCCAACAGAGCTATTCTTAAGTTAATTAGAAGATGGAACTCTTGCTTTTAAGTCACGGGTCATCTTGGCAGCTGGTGGGTGGAGTTCACCTTTCATGCCTCTGAGTAAATAGTGCCTGGGAAATTTCTCCTGACAAAGGCGAAGCTGAAAATGCAGTGGGAACTATTCTGTCCTATTGGGAACTACTTAACAGCATGAAAACATACCTCTGTATACCCATTGGCTTGGCTTTTTTTGTTCTGTTTCTTCTTGTTGGGTGTGGCGCTCTTGTTTTTTCCTGGTGACCCTAAGGATTTCTTTCTTTATTTAATGTTCTGCTTCCTTTTGCTGTTTGTTTATTATAAGGGTTCTATGTTATTATGATTGCTTTGTGATCTGCTGTGTTCTAAAACAAAAGACAAAGCCTTCCTGATAAAGATGACTCTGGATGCCAGAATCTTAGCGCTTACTAAAGAACAAATATTTGTAAACAACTACTGCTAAAGCAGTTTACTTTTATGAGAAAAGCCTGCTCCTGTTCAATTATTCCTCTGCCAGGCCTACCTGAACTGATATGGTGTGTCAGCTTTGACATTGTAGCTTGGCTTAGGTATGCAGTCCTATAGTTAGCACTTAACTTTGACACCACATTAATTTGGTGCTTATTGTTTGTTTGAGTTCACCAGCAGGGCTGATGTTATTTATATCTGGTGTTTCCCCCTTGGACTGAGGTTGTTTCCCACTTCAAGTTCAGATCAAGTGTATCCAATATATCTTTTTCTTCTTCTCTAGAATATGGTAGTTAATGCCTTACGTGCCACATGTACGTTGCCAAATACTGCTGTTAAGAGAATGGCTTTGGCAGTATCTTTTGAAGAGTACATTAGGGGATCTGACATCTGACATATTGGCAAACTATGAGCTGGTTGTTGGCAATAGACCCCTGGTGATATAATCAGATAAGCTAAAGGCCGACACATTCCTCTATAGGAGTTTATGCCAGCAGTGATATCATACCAGTAGTAATTCATACTGTATATTGTGCTATTCCATTACTGCCACTTTTCGTGTGTCATTCTTCCTTGCACAAGCATAATTATACTTAATGTTAATAATTACTGCTGCACATGAACAAGCACACTTCCTGTGTGGGATAAAACAACAATGATGGTCAATTGTCATTTGTAACTTTTGTCAAAAAATAGCTGTAGATATACAAGGCCTAAAAGTACAGAACAATTATCTGTCCCACTTGATTAGATAAAGCTAACATTCAGTTGAGGTCCAACTGTTCACTGTAATGGGGTCCTTAAAGATTCATAAAGATCATCCTTGGTTTACTTAGCAGTGCAAAGGATCCTGGTAGATCTTAGCCACCCTCATGAGATCTCCCTGGTTCTGGGTATTTGAATGTCATTTAGCAGCAAAATACTATTTCAGCTTTTTAAAAGACAGCAACTTTTAAAAAGACAGTTGATTCCCTTCTTCATGGACCCTATTTTTCAGAGAACTGTAATCTGGGGAGAAGAGATGACATGCAAAATCAGTATATGCTCTGAAAATTCAGTATTTTGGCTTTTTGGTTTATTTTTAAGCATCTGCTTTCAGGCAAAGGTGCAGTGTGTGAATTTGTATAAAAACACTTCAAGCAAACTAGGGAGGTGGAGGAACATGTTTTTAGCCCCATTCCAAATCTCTTACTTTTCACATTTTGTAAAATTTTAGTCTGGTTGAACTATCTATTTGACTGCTATAGGATGCAATGCTGTACATGCTTATCTGAGAAACAGTCGCATTGAACTCAATAGGATGTCTGAGTAGACATGCATAGAGTTGCAGTCATAGCAAAGTGATTGACCCTTGACCAACAGAGGGCAGCTGCACAATTTATGCTGGGAGGAGCAATAATAACTTGATATTTTTTTCAATAGCAACAATCCATGCAATGGCCTAATGATTACTGAAAGGCAGCTGCTTTTGTAATTCATGATTCAGTCCACGAGACACCCACATGCTAGACTAGACCTGTGCCTTTGAACTGCACTTAGAGCAAGTGAGGGTGCTGCCTTAATGATGAGCCAGAAATCTGGACAACAAGTCTTCTAAACTGCTGTGTTTGAACTCTACCCTGTGATGGTGGTACTCCTGCCTTGTTATCACCCAGTTCTCGGTACAGGGATGAGGAACCTGTGGCCCTTCTGATGATGTTGAACTACAACTCCCATCATCCCTGAGCATTGGTCCTGCTGGCTGGGGCTGATGGGAGTTGGAATCCAACAACATCTGGAGAGAAATTCACCCAGTGCCTATCTAGGAGTGTGCAGGGTCATCCTGACATCTTTTAATCCATGGCGGGCTACCTTCCCTGCAAGATAGCTACTGGTAACCATGCCCTGATCTTAAAGGAGGCTGCATTACCCAAAATGCCTGATCTTGAAGCTAAGGTTTTACTAGCAACTCTATGACATTGAGCAACCTGCTGCAGCAATATTGCAACACCCTTGCATGAAAGGAGAAGTATGATGAAGCCACACTGATGACATGCACAGCACAGAACAAACAACACAGCTTAAGCTGCCTGTTACTATGATGTGGCATTTTACAAGGATTGGATATGTTGCATGACCACATAGGATACTTAAAGAAATTCTCATACAGGTGCATCCTTCCACAAAACACACACACAGTTGTTGAACAGAGCTAGATACACCCTTCATGTATCTTATTGTCTGGAAGAAGGTAGAATATCAGACCTACTGACTTGAGTTTCACCCCAGCCCTTCTTTTTCCCATAGACTCTGACATAAATGCCTAGGCAGAGAGGATGGACAGCAATGAATGAGCAGAGATGAGTTCTGGTCTCCACCATGCCGTCAATGGAGACTGTGATTAACTGGATCTTTTTCTTTCTTTCTTTCTTTCTTTCTTTGCAGTATGGCAGAGTGCTTCATTACAGCAACCCCCACCTCCTGTTCCTGTTCCTGTTGACCTTCACCACGGCCAGCATCATGCAGTGCTTCTTGCTCAGCACCTTCTTCTCCAAGGCTAATCTGGCAGCTGCCTGCAGTGGTGTCATCTACTTTACCCTATACTTGCCTCACATCGTTTGCTTTGCCTGGCAGGACCGGCTGACTTTTAAGCTAAAGATTATGGCGGTAAGAAATCCTCTTCACCCACTACCACCACCCTACTCAATAGAAACCACAGTGCCCTCTAAACTGTGTCATTTATAAGTTTTATAATTTCATCTTGTTTTCTCAACATCTTGGAAGCCTCATAGGTGGGAGATCAGTAGAAACCCATTGGAAGAGGTTAAAAACTTTAAATACTTAGGCATCCACTTCCAATATAATGCTTCCTGTAAATACCATTGTAAGCTTGCACTTAATGGAGTGGATACTCTAACACTAGCTCTGGCTATCACCTGTATCTTCTTTAACAGAGGGAACCAGTTCATCCCAGCTGCACTAAAGGTTTTCAACGCCAAAGTAGCCCCAAAACTCCTGTACGGCATTCCATTATGGATTGGTGCAGTTAAGCAATCGTTGGAATGCTTCCAATCCAAATTTATGTGCAAACTCCTGGCGCTGCCAAATTGTGTGCCATATACAGCCATTTGTCTGGAAACTGGGCAAAGGCTGCTGGAAACCAAAGTGTGGCTCACCACTATAAAATTTTGGTTCAACCTACATTTCATATTCAAGCTATCTTCTTTAACTTTCCACATGCTGGCAGAATCCCACCACTCCAAATTGCTAGGTTGCATTGAGAGCAAAATCAGAACCTGTGGCCTATCACTTGAGTCACTGCTTGTTGTTGTTGTTTAGTTGTTTAGTCGTGTCCGACTCTTCGTGACCCCATGGACCAGAGCACGCCAGGCACTTCTGTCTTCCACTGTCTCCCGCAGTTTGGTCAGACTCATGTTTTTAGCTTCGAGAACACTGTCCAACCATCTCGTCCTCTGTCGTCCCCTTCTCCTTGTGCCCTCCATCTTTCCCAACATCAGGGTCTTTTCCAGGGAGTCTTCTCTTCTCATGAGGTGGCCAAAGTCTTGGAGCCTCAGCTTCATGATCTGTCCTTCCAGTGAGCACTCAGGGCTAATTTCCTTAAGAATGGATGCGTTTAATCTTCTTGCAGTCCATGGGACTCTCAAGAGTCTCCTCCAGACCATAATTCAAAAGCATCAATTCTTCGGCGATCAGCCTTCTTTATGGTCCAGCTCTCACTTCCATACATCACTACTGGGAAAACCATGGCTTTAACTATACGGACCTTTGTTGGCAAGGTGATGTCTCTGCTTTTTAAGATGCTGTCTAGGTTTGCCATCACCTTTCTCCCAAGGAGCAGGCGTCTTTTAATTTTGTGACTGCTGTCACCATCTGCAGTGATCATGGAGCCCAAGAAAGTAAAATTTCTCACTGCCTCCAGTTCTTCCCCTTCTATTTGCCAGGAGGTGATGGGCCCAGTGGCTATGATCTTTGTTTTTTTGATGTTGAGCTTCAGACCATATTTTGCGCTCTCCTCTTTCACCCTCATTAAAAGGTTCTTTAATTCCTCCTCACTTTCTGCCATCAAGGTTGTGTCATCTGCATATCCGAGGTTGTTGATATTTCTTCCGGCAATCTTAATTCCGGCTTGGGATTCATCCAGCCCAGCCTTTCGCATGATGAATTCTGCATATAAGTTAAATAAGCAGGGAGACAATATACAGCCTTGCCGTACTCCTTTCCCAATTTTGAACCAATCAGTTGTTCCATATCCAGTTCTAACTGTAGCTTCTTGTCCCACATAGAGATTTCTCAGGAGACAGATGAGGTGATCAGGCACTCCCATTTCTTTAAGAACTTGCCATAGTTTGCTGTGGTCGACACATTCAAAGGCTTTTGCATAGTCAATGAAGCAAAAGTAGATGTCTTTCTGGAACTCTCTAGCTTTCTCCATAATCCAGCGCATGTTTGCAATTTGGTCTCTGGTTCCTCTGCCTCTTCTAAATCCAGCTTGTACTTCTGGGAGTTCTCGGTCCGTATACTGCTTGAGCCTTCCTTGTAGAATTTTAAGCATAACCTTGCTAGCCTGTGAAATGAGTGCAATTGTGTGGTAGTTGGAGCATTCTTTGGCACTGCCCTTCTTTGGAGCATTCTTTGGCACTGCCCTTCTTTGGAGCATTCTTTGGCACTGCCCTTCAAGTCACTGCTTACGCTCCCACAATTGGAAGCATATCAGACAATCAAGTGTAGAATACTAGAGTCTGAATTCCAAACCCTTTGCCGTGCAGCCAACAAAACCTGTTCCCCATTGGGGTTGGGAATTACACACTTGCTTGGCCAGGACACTCCATATTTACACCAGCTGTACGATCCCCACCTACGCAGAGCTCTTTCCCTCACAAGATTTAATGTCACCATCTGCAGTTTTGCAAGGTAGATTCTCGAAAACCCAACTCTCTGAAATATACTGCCCTTGTGGCACAAAACAGGTCAAATCCATCAGACATGTTTTATTTTTATTGCCCATTTTATGCAAAAATATATTTGGCCCCCTTATCAAAGGAGGGGATTTTTCACACTGACTCTTCCAGGGTATCTTATTTGATGAACTGTTATAGTAATGACGTTGTGGAGAATGTGGCAAGATTTTTGAGTGACACTATTAAATTATATCACCACAGGTCCTAAGAACCATCTTCATACTTCATGATGTATGGACAGTTTTATCCTAAAGTATCTCCTACTATGTTTTGTTAACTGTGTTGTATATGTATACGATGTGCTTTTTATGTCTGTAAAAGAGATTGATTGATTGACTGATTGATATTTGTGGGTGGGGAAATGGAGAGGGGGGATTTCACCAAATAATCTTTGTAGGGAGTTGAATAAACCTTTGTAGGGAGGCAAAATTCTCCAACAATTTAGGGGTGCTTGAAAATGTCTTGGAAAATTGCTGTGCTTTCCATTAGCTTAAAAACAACAACAATGTTTTAATGTACACAGTTGTTAATGTTTATCTGTAAGGGGGGCGGGATAATGCAAATACAGACACTCTGAAATTTAAAATATTGGAAGATGAGTGGAGTGGATCATTCAGGAAAAACTAATCAAGGAAATCTACCCATCCCCTTTTTATTCCTATGTCTGCCATATGTTCATTGCTAAGAGTCCCCTTCCCCCCCATTCAAGGTAACTTGACACCCTCCTTTCCTCTTCCTCTTCCAGAGCTTCCTTTCACCTGTGGCATTTGGGTTTGGTACAGAATACTTGTCACGCTATGAAGAGCAAGGCCTTGGGCTACAGTGGGATAACATCCGAACCAGCCCACTAGAAGGAGATCAATACAGTTTCTTGTTCTCTATGGAGATGATGGTTTTGGATGGTTTTATCTATGGATTGCTTGCTTGGTACTTGGATAATGTCTTCCCAGGTATGGCAATGTCTCTTCCCTGCCCATTTTAAATAGAGGTAGCCTTATGGACACTGTTGCTGCTAAAGAGTGATTTTAATAGAATTGGGTTTTAAAGTTAGAGCTTAACTAAACATTAAAATAAATCAAATAAATAGCATCTCAGAATGTTCAATGCCAACTAGTTGAAACCTAGTGCAAACACTAGGTCCTGTGGCTCTCTGTAGCTACCACTGCAAAAAGGCAGTTAATAAACATGATTATAGCCTTGAATATAAAATTTTGGTCCCTGTCCCTTACATTATGGTGTCTTGTCACTGCTGTCAGCATTTTGGCAAATTATGCACAAGGGCAAAAGGGCAAAGTAAGTCTTGGGCCACTATTTGCAATTTGGCAGGAGAACATATCATATGATCTTATATTCTTTTGCTTTTGTTCAGAAGCATTTTATGGCATTTTAAGAAACTTGTCCTGCTGCATATTATATGTGTTCAAAAGCTAAAACAAAGCACCACAAAAGATCTTATCTGAACAAGGTAATCTCCCACCTTACCCTTGATTTCCCTCTTATACGGGTTTCTAAAAATGACGCTGGTTACCACCGGATTGTTTCAGAGCCTTTCCCCTTCTGTAAAAGACTTGTAATCTACTCTATTTTAAGGAACTTTAAAAAAGCATTTTCATATCGTTTACCAAACCCTCCCTATTTGTCCCACGAGGTAATTTTTTTTTGGTGGGGGGGAACACCCACATGACATCATATATGACACAGGGTGCAGGGAAGATAAAGAAACCACTGGGCTGCAGGGGGGGTTGACTGCCTGCACCTGCAAAGCTGTGTGTACAGTGCTTTGTAAACTGGTTCTTGGGACTTGCAAAGCACTGCACACAGAGCTATGGAAGTGGCTACAGTTAGCTGACCATCTGCACAGGCAAAAATAGATCACCTATTGTCATTGTGATGATTGGCTGGCTTGTGGTGGAAGGCGGGGAGTTTCCCACCCCTATGTAAGGTCATCAAAGAAAACATCCTTAGTACAGACGCAGATCCAGCTTGCTATGTCTTGGTTTGGGTATGAGCTTCAGGAGCTCTTAAAGATAGCCCGAAATAAGAGGCAAGTGTTATGAGCCTAGGGATTAAAATCTGAGCTGGAGAAGAATTCCCACCTGATCCACAAAACATCATCCCTCCCAGACCCCCCCCCCTTCCTGTTAAAAATGTACTGACTGGAAGCAGGAGCAGCACAAAAGGGAAGGAGGTCTGTTCCTCCTTCTCTGGTGCCCTGCTACACAGCACACCAGGAGGATAGTTCTCTTAAGAGCCACCGACACTGCAGAAAGAGAGATAGAATGAAATCTTTTAAGGCAGCTGGACAGTTTCATCTGCAGTGGCCCCTTAATCTTTGGAATTTGGAAATTAACTTTGAGGGTAGGATTTGCCCACAGGAATCAAGTCACTTCATAGTGTAATGGAATGCAGAGTAATAGTGTAACTGATGATGTAGTGGCTAAGAAAGTGAGCTAGGAAATCCCTGTTTCAAACCTTGCCTTAGGCAGAACACATACTGTACAGGCTTTCACTGCCTGCTTATTAAAGATTCAACCAATCCCTGGTCTGGGGAATAGCTTAATTCCTTAATTAAATTGAGTTTCAGTTTTGAAAACAAAAGCAATCGGGAATGTGGTTATTCTCCCTCTGTCCCTTTCCCTCTGTAAAAAAACTTTATAGCCAAGAGGGTGGTGGGTGGCTGTGCTTTGTTTGAACTTCTAGTGCACAGCAATGTTTGCTGCTAATGAAACGCCAAGTAATTATTGCAGTGTAAGATTTGCATAGATGGGTTCTTCCCCATGGCAAAACACAAAGAGGTTTATGCACCCTACCAACTTGTTTTTGTTTCAGGAGACTATGGGATACCACGGCCTTGGTATTTCCCTTTCCAGCAGTCTTACTGGCTAGGGTCAGGGCACCCAAAGGCTGAGAAAACAACAACTGTGGATGGTGAGTTATGTGGAAAAACTGGTGTTCAGAAATAACTTGAGAACCGCTGATCCGTTTAGAGGCGAATGCTCTCCTGCATTCATTATGGGAGCCATTGTAAAGATTAGACACAGGCTTACAGTGGGAATCTTAGCAGGTGGCTTTGAACTCTGAGTGGCCCACTGTTATTAAAAGTGTTGCCGGAGAGCGAGTCGGGGTTCTGTCTGAAATCTTTCTAAATTATGCTGAGATTAACTGGCGGCCTGCAAATCATGTCTCTCTTACTGATCTGTCTGGAGATAGTTGACAAGGACTATTATGGCAACTGCTGAAGGAAGTAGCATGATTCTGATGTTAACTGAGCTGGCACTGGAGTGACTCTGAACATCAGGTATAGCATTTCACTGTTCCTGGAAATATTCTGTAATCTCCCTTCCCTCCTGCCCCCCACCCCAAGTGAAACCATACTTCTGACGTGTCCCCAAACAAGGGCTAAAACTGGTGCAACACGCAGATGTGACCAACGCTTTTGCAAGTGGTCTGAACTAAGCCTGATACTCAAAGACGACCTATGTTCCCTTTAGTCTCACGATATCTATTTTCTCAATGCAAATATGTTGGAAGATCCAGGTCCACTCTTTCTGATGCTGCCTTTTTTCAGCAGCAACCTGAGACTGGAGCAGACATGGAGAAGGATGCTCTCCCATCTACCAAGAGATGCATAATAGAAAGGCAATGTGCTTCAGTCCATTTGAGACAGGCGTGTTCTTGAATCCTGACCATTTGGGAACTGATGCACACATCCAAGACACATAGAGGCAGATTTGTTTCCTGCATTTTTAGCAAAAGCCTACAAGAGACTTAACAGCATCTTAAAAGCTAACCATTTGTTATGACATAAGCTTTCATGGACTACAGCCCAACTTCATCAGATGCATGAAGTGTGAACCTGAATATTTGTACATGTAGTTTCAAAAGTATCATTGGTGATCTATGTGGAGCCCATGCTGGACAACTGCACTTCTTTCTCACATACCATTGGAGGTGGGCATGTACTTGCTTACAGAGAACCTCCCTCCTTAAAACAGCAACAACAGGTCACAAAATGGAGCTGCAGGCACAGGGATCAGACCTATATGTCAACTCTGCCCAATGTCTACTCTGCCAACAATACCAAGTTCATTCATGTGATCATCTTCCATTGTGATACATGCCATCATCTGCCAGAAAGACCTCCTGCAACAGGCCTGTGCAAAAGAATAAATGGGCAGAAGTCTGACATCAGAAACTGCGATATTGAAAAGCCAGTGTGAAAATTTCAAGCCTCAGCATGGCCAGCAATGGAGCAAAGGAACTTCAAACGAAGACTGCATGGTGAAACTACTGAATTACAACACACCAAGAGGTTTAGTGCTATCACTTATCGACTGAACCGAGACAAAGGATTTTGAGCACATTATATGTGTTAATTGACATATCAATGCCAGGATGTATTCCCCCCCCTCCCCTGAATTACCACACACTTGGGCTTTTCTACATTTCATTTACCAATCGCTTGTGCTTTTCTACATTTCATTTCCCTTTGACCTCATGGTTTACATTTATTGCCCCCCCCCCCCAAAAAAGAGAGAAATGATGCTTATATATATATATTTATACACCTGTAACTGGATGATACTGCGTTCATTTAGCAAAGTCCACAAAGCATATGCCATGATAAATTTGATAACCTTTAAGGTGCTGATGCATCTGCATTCCTGGCTTGGGTTTAACTTCCTAGCAACATCTCATTGACACAGCACCTCTTCAGATTTCTGATACATCCAAGGAAGAACCTGGTCAGATGTTATGTCCTCCGTTGGGTCCCTGGGAATGGTCATATGAATCCACAAAACCACAGTGACAAACTGTTGCTATACTACAGAGAAGGGAGGAGAAAATCTGTTATTTGTATGGCTGTTCCATTTCTCGCTGCCATAGTACTTCACAGGCTATGACAGGCTGTTTGAATCTGGTTCTCAGCAGATGAAGGTACTTCTGGGCCAGCAGGAGGCTAATCCCCTCTGCAAACAACCTGAAACCTCTCCCACCAGCACCATCCCAGTCATGGCACATGTTAGGGTCAGAGCGGGGAAAAGGGCAGCAACATTGCCCCCCTTGGAAGTGGATTTGCTTTTGTTGCATTCTCAGCTGAAAGTACAGCTTTCCCACTAGATGTCCTGTGAGAGGAATTCAGAAGAACAGAGGATGCATCTGTTTGTTACTATTGACATTGCTTATGTTTTCCAGCTTCCAGGATGCACTATATCAAAGCAACCTTGCAAGGCTATATACTACGAGGAAGATTTAGGCAAAGCTTTTTAAGGCATTGATGGGTTTTGGGGGTAAGGTGGGCAGAACAATTAACGCAACTGCTACCTTTGTGCAGTAGGCTACATGCATTCACACAACAAACTCTCCTCCACCCAGGCAATGAAGAGCCATTATCAGAGTTAAAGGACATAATCCAGTAAAGCAAAAACACTGCAGGAGGGTGTGAGACAGGCCTAATAAGGAGTGAGGCTTGGAGAGAGTTCCAAGTGCCAGGTAGAGAGGCCTGGAGGGCCACATCCAGCCCACAGTCCTGACTTAGAAATTAGTGCACAACTGTTTGATCCTCTCTTTTGTCCTTTCAACATTTCTCTTGTTTGCTTTTCCATATCTGTCATTGCTTTTATATATGCAATTGTTCATATGTTTTTCCTGTAAATTGCTCTGGGATCTGTTTTAGTAAGCAATTCCTAAATGGAATAAGTAATCAGCAGTAGAAGCATGGATCTTCATGTTGAGAGCATCAGCAAAGCCCACTGAAAGGCATTATTTTAAAAATGTTGCCAGCTTCAGTTCAGCCTTTCTCGATCCCCGAATAATGATGGACTACAACTCCCTTCATCCTTGACCACTGCTCCTGCTAGCTAGGGGTGATGGGAGTTGTAGTCCAACGACATTGGGGAACCTGAGGCAGATAATGGCTGCTTTAAATCTTTTAACAACAGAGTAGGGCATTCCATGTCATGTCCTTAGAATCACCATCTGCCTGGTGTTTTACGGCCTCACCTGGTTATTCGACACATGTGTTGGCAGCCAATAAAACACCTGGGTTAAACCTGTATCAGTGCAGGTGCCCCCTCCTACCATGGGACAGTGGCCACAAATACACTGATAGGGAAAATGCAAGAAGTGCTGTGACACTGGGAGATGAGGCAAGTGATTGGCTCACCTTGCCACTTGTGTGTAACAAGCTAACAGAGCAAGGACTTGAACATCACAGGAATGCAAAGCACACCCTGATCACTGAGGCAGTAAGTACTCTGTGAACACAATACATAGTGAAATAGGAAACACTCTGTAGTAGTAAGAATCGCATCCAATTTAATCTTGTTTTCTGAGTCTCACTTGCAGTCATTGTGATTTAGGAACAAAACTTCCTATTGTGAAGTTTTAAAATCTCTCATTTAAGGTTCTAGTCCTCTAGAAGAGCTATAAAAAAAGAGATTTAAATCGCATAGAATGCTTCTCCTTAAGCTTTGTTAGACAAGGGCCAAGAAGTTCCTGGCGTTTTGTAGTTTACTTAACAATTCTTTGTATTTTAAAAGACCTATACCCAACCAAATGGCCTTCACTATTTAGGCATGTGCCTTCTGGTGGTCGTGACACACACACACACACACACACACACACACACACACAGTCTTCTGTTAAATGTTGCTGTTTAAATGAAACTTAAGATCACCATGCATTGAAAGCACGTCTAAATCATAGTACTTCCACCAAAGAATCCTGGGAACTGTAGTTTATCCCTCACAAAGCTACCTTTCCACCCCCTCTCAAAGAATTATGGGTATGGTAGTTTACCCCTCAAAAAGTTACACTGCCTAGCAACCCTTAACAAACTACAATGCCCAGAATTATTTGAGTGGGGAAGTATGCTTCAAATGTGCTATAAAGGTGTAGTGTGTACTCAAGGCTGACAGCAGTGGTTGCCTTTTAAAAATGACTTCATTTCTGATTAACCTAGACAAAGGTTCAGAGAAGGAAGGCAGCGTCAACATGAAGGCTGAAGAAGAAGAGATGAGAAAGTCCATGGCTGATGAACCCGACAGAGGGAAAACCCAGACAGACAGCCCGTTGAAGAAGGATGGTAAAGAAAACAAATGTAAACACAAAAGGAAACCAGAGTACATCGAGCAGGGGAAGCCTGAGGCAGAGGCAAAAGGCAAAGATGAAATGACTAGTAAGGAGAGAGAGAAGCGGAGTAATCGCAACTCTTTTTGTGTTATACATTTGAACTTTGATGTGCTTCTTTGTTGCCAGTTCGTTTGTCTGCCTATGTGGTGGTGTGTGAATAGCTCCAGGTGGGTGTAGCATAGTAGAGGCATTTCACTTTATTGTCCTAGGAGGGCCAATTCCAACAAAACAGTCTGAATAACTCTTCATTGGAGGTTGGCCTACAAAACTAGCACAATCAGGGTGAACAGTTCGGTCTAGCTTCCTCTCAGACATCTATAAACCTTTTTAAATGGGTCAGCATTCAAACATAGTATGCACACTGACGTGATACAGGCCGGGGGGGGGGGACTTCTGCTTGATTCTCTTTGCTGTGCAAGCTTGACCCTCTGAAGCAATATTTGGACACAGGGAGTCACCTTCTGCAGAACTGGAGTTTTTGCATTTGGTGAAAAGCTGGTGATTCAAGCACTGAGCACGAGCACACATTATTTCAAACTTATTGAATGAAACCCCAGGTCATTTGGGTTCATCCTGTGTGATGGTGGGTGAATGAAAGCAGGGGTCTTCCTTCAAAAAGATCTAGTCTGTCAAGAAGCAAAGATCTCTTTACCACATCTCCTCCTAGCACCTTCTTGGCTTGTTCCCCAGATTGCTGCAAGTCCCCAAACTCTGCAGAAGTTAGCCTGCCTTAGAATAAATAACTGACATTCCCTTTTCTAACCTGTGACCTTTAGGCAGCTCGTGTGATGAATGTGTTTTTGAAAAGAACATAATTCAGGATCCATTGAATTGTATATCTTCTTAGCTTCCTTTATTGTATTTTGAACGGGGAAAGCTAATTCCATGTTCTAGAAACTTTCATATATCTTTGTAGTATTAAATCCAAGGACTTTATGCAGCAGTAGTATCAAGAAACTTAAAAAATATCCTGCACAGATGACTGATGACTAAAACTAGCTATCCATGTTGCAGTGCTCCATGTTTTCTTGCTAAAAAAAAAGTAATGAATTTTAAATTTAAAATATACTGCTGTCCCACCAACACAAATACCTGCGTTGAAAATGTACGCACAAAACATCTTGTGTTCTCATGTCTCCAGCCCATCATACCTGATTGAAAAGGCACTCTGGTGCCTTGCTATGTCAGCCTGAGTCTGGTAGCTTAGGGTGGATCCAAGCCTCTCTTCTTCCAAGTTTTGCCCATCAAACCTGAATGCTGAATATGTCATCAGAAGCCCGCATGAAGTCCTGGTTGTAAACCTGTGTCCCGTTAGGTCACTTCAGACTGCAAGTGGAAGGAAGGTTTTTTAAAAAAACAAAAAAATAGGGCAGGAGAGTCACATACATTTCTCAGCAATACCTTATTAGTAGAAAGGGACATGCCTGGACTGAGTTGACTGCACCCTAACATAACTCTTCTGATCCTGAAAAGTTAAGTAAGCAAACCCTTATGGAAACTCCCCTTGCAAATCTTAAGGTAACTTGGATAAACACAAGTCAAAAGGCTCTTGATTTACATCATCTCAAATGCCCAAGGGGGTCGTTTACTTCAAAGGCTGTTTCTTTGGCCCAGAATTAAGCAAAATAAAACAGTCCCCATGGTGGCATTTAAAATGGCAGTCTTATGAGCTCAGTCTTCTGGATGGTCTGTATTCAGTGGGAAACCCAGGCCTTGATCTTTCCTCCTGCACAAGGGTGAGTTTCTCCCACCAAGACAAAAAGAAAACAATGTTATTCTAAACTCTGGTGATCTCATTCTGTTCCCTTTTTTGTGTGGGGAGGAGTGGAATAAGAAAAAAATAAAGTTTTCAAATGGACAGATGGATTATTTACATGCCAGATTTTGTTGTCACTGCTGATAAAGGCCTCCTGCTGCTTTCTCCTGTGCACCATAAGAGGCCACTTTAAATTGCTCTGTGCCATGGCTGTGACTCTGTAGTGAACTATTGTGCACAGTTGCTGGTCAGTTTGCAGATTGCGTTCCCCTGCACCCTCAGGGAGGTTGGGGGTTCAATTGGTGGCTGAAAAAAAATGCCCTTTGTATGTTTGGGAGGGGGAATTCTCAGAACTTACCTTCTCATAAGTCTCTTATCAGAAATTTTGACTTGGTTCTCAGCTTACCACATAGTTGGCTATATCAGCAAGTGGAGCAATTTAAAGTAGTTCTAATATGAATATTCGTAATGGCCAAGGGCGATCCTCAGTGTGGTAGAAGGTCCATGAAAGCTTCGTCAGCAACAAATGCCCATGACCATTATTGTTAGCTCTGACTTGATGGTTTCTACAGAAATCACTTCAGGTCCGATTCTTTGTGGGCTAACCATGATGCAACCCAGGGGGGAAAAGTGTACCGTTAGGGGGATGGTGAACCAGAATGTGTTGCAATGCAACTGCTGCTTCTAACAATTATAATATGCTGTGTTGTCTTAGAGCTGTAATCACACACCTCTACAGCTCACCTCTGCAGTTGTTTCATTAATTTTTAATTTTTAATTTTTTTTTAAATCTTTGTTTCAAGCAAACTTGCACTTTGAAGAGGAGCCTTCTGGTCTGGTCCCAGGCGTGTGTATTCAGAACCTGGTGAAGATCTTCCCCGGTTGCTCTAAGCCAGCTGTTGACGGAATGACTATTACGTTCTATGAGGGTCAGATCACTGCTTTTCTTGGCCACAACGGAGCTGGGAAGACAACCACTATGTGAGTCAGTCTGAGATAAGATTATCATGCTGCTAATTCCATATATGTTTTTTTCTTGCACTTGATATTCTGCCTTCCTTCCATCATGGAACCCAAGGTGGCAGACACGGTTTCCAGGTGGCCACCCATCTGGGCACTTAGCAGATCCAGACCTGCTTAGTTTCATCAAGATGCTGGCCTCTTATGCTATATACTAACATTACACACACACACACACACACACACACACACACACACACACTATACTTGCAAAGGTACAGGTTTTATGCATAGCCACCTTTGCTATTATTCTTAAGTTATAGTCATAATTTTAGTTCACTGAAAATAAGACAAAACTAGGTTGTAATGCCCTTTTTAAAAAGGGAGGGAGGGAAAAGAAGGTGTGGCTTGTAAAACTCCAGTTACAGATAAGAGTTGAAGAGTGAAGATACATTTCACACCTGTAACCTCAGCAAACACTTTCTGAAATGAAGTGCTGCAGGTAGTATGTGTGGGATGAAGGAGGAGGGTAAACCTGCTGATAAGTGAGCTCCTGGTGGTTCAGAGTGGTCTCTGTATTCAGAAAATATTTGTGTATTTTTTTTAGCGTTCTCTCCAGACTTGTCATGTTGGCATTGGTGTGTATGCAGGTGTGATCATTTTGGCCTTGAGACTGTAATTTAGTTTCCTGTGCCCCAGTGGAGAATCAGCCATGATGGAAAGTTAAACCACTGCCACTATCATCACCAACAAACACACCTGAGAACAAGAGAGGGGTTTCAATCTAGATACGGGACACTAACCACAACCAAATGCATGTAAAGAACAATCAAGGAAAGTGATTGACCCTCATAGATTCTCACTAAACAAACTGCTCTTTGTTTATCAGGTGATCTGGTAGTTTGCAGTAATCATCACATGATTAGTGAAGAGTAAGCAATGAACATATTTTTTTTTTTAAAGTGCAGTAGGTTTGGGGCGCTTGGTCAGCAGAATCTCATTAAACGTTCTGAGCCAGAGAAGAACTTCTCAGGAAAATGGTATTCAATTCACAATAAAGCTGAGCATTCTAAAATGGACAAGCTCATGTGCTGAGCCAAGTAGTTACAAAATTCACTAACATCACTAGAGATGACAGGAGGCTGAGCTTGCATTTATCTCTCTGCTCTGATGCTAGTTCCTGTTAATTTCACTGAACGGTTCTTCATTTCACAAACAAATCTGAAATTCTCTAATGTGTGTGGCTCAAAAGATAGACACAATAACCTTAAATGCTTATTGCTGCTGACAATTATACTTGGGTAGGCATAGCTAAGAACAATATGGAGAATGTGCATAAAATGTGCATGTTGGCAACATGTTAACATTCAGTTTTATGTGCAGGGGACAGGGTTCCAGGAAAAGTGACTTTGGAAATCCAATGTGTTTTGACTATATGCAATTTTGGCTTTAGGTGCAATACCCAAAAATATGTGTGTGTGTTCCGCTCTAAATTGCATGCCAATTGTTGTTGTCATAGTGATTCGGTCCATTTAATCAACTCTCCTAGTAACTCTCCTAGTAACCTGTTCTGCTTTGCAGCCCAGGCACATAGTTAGGTATTGGGGTTTATTTTAATTTCTGCATGTATTGTAAATTTACATAGCCATATATTTTGTTTCCTGGGGCAGTTCTGGTTTTAGATACAGCAGTAAATATTGCTTAAAATGAAGGTAATCGTCGTTTCCTACAGAGGATTGCTCTTACTCTCCCGTCTTAACTAGTGTGAATTATAAACATGGATTACCCTTATCGGTGATCACATTGGCTTGTGCGGGGGTGGGGGGGGATAATTCCAAGACCTCGGGAGAAGGAAATGCCTATCTTATAAAAGTGGAAGTAATAGGAGAAACAAAAGCAGATGTCTCTCTGAAAGAGCAGCATTTTTTTCCTGGGGTCAGGTCTTCTTAAATATGCTCAGAGAGACGGGGAGTCTTTAGTCTGAAAGAATTGAAAAAGCAATGAAGTCAGCAAAGTTGATATGCCCCTCGGGCCTAGGAGAGTTCCAGGTGCATTGTTTCTCAGGGGTCTGGACAAACATTTCCTTGGCTTTCGGTTTCTACTGCCCCCAGGTTTCTTCCTGAGTAGCTATTATATGCTGTGGCCAGGTCAGTTTTTCAAAAACTGTGGACACTGCAGATCTGCTCCATCTTTCCTTTCTTGTCACTTAGCTTGTACTTTGGGGGTTTTCTGCAATATGAGCTGCACATTATGTTCTCTTGGGTTCTGTTCTTGGGCTGGAACAGACATTATCTTTGCAAATGTGTGTGCCCCATCCCATGTTTGACAAGATCAATGGGGAATTCAGGGGTGGGAAGCGCTGAAAGGGGGGAGGATCAGCAAGAAAAAGGCTGCTTCCCCTATCCTGTGCCTGCTTGTTGTCCCCCCACCCCCGAGTGCCACCACTCCAAGGGTAGAGATGGGGGAGAAATTAGACGTGGTTCACATTTTAAGGTGAAACAACCTGATTTGCCCTTTCCAAAACAATGCAGGAACTGAAACACAGCCATCCTTCAAAATTCACACTTCTCTGAATTTTGCAATGTAGTTATTCATCCAAGCAATGTGTGCCAAATATATATATAATACTTATTCTAGATCAAAGCGCGCATAAAATGTGCATGTTGGCAACATGTTAACATTCAGTTTTATGTGCAGGGGACAGGGTTCCAGGAAAAGTGACTTTGGAAATCCAATGCGTTTTGACTATATGCAATTTTGGCTTTAGGTGCAATACCCAAAAATATAACAACTGTGTAAATTGCAGGTTTCTGTAGTAGGCAAAATTGCACACAAATGTGTGCATATTAGAAGATATTCACTGATGACTTTTCATTTAAAAAAAATGCAGACTGGTGCAAAAAACTGAAAGATGAGCGCCGCAACCCCAGAGTCGTTCACGACTGGACTTAACTGTCAGGGGTCCTTTACCTTTTTTATTCCTTTCCTAGGCCCAGTCAGTCTTACTTCCAGTTGCAGAGCCAGGATGAAATGTTTTTGTTTTAATGTTCCAAGGGTTGCATTTGCAAGGAACAGATAAACTTCCATTTGAAAATGCAAGTTATTTAATTTTTGACTAAAACCGTCTCAGTATTACAAGTGTTTCAGGTTCTGCCTACAGCCTCCTCAGATCTCATGTAAAGTCTTTTGTGAAAGAAAAAACAGAGTTATGTTCTGATAGTTTTTATCAAAAATAAAACTTAAACCGTTTTTCTTTCAGTATCCCTTTAATGATATAGCTCAGCAGAACTAATAATAATGACTTAATGCTGTTCTCCCCTTGTTCATTCTTAAGTTTAGATTCAGCAAGCAGATCTGTAAAGCTGCCTTTAGATTTGCATTTTTTCCAAAACGTGTCTATAGACAAAAGTGCCACCTAGTGGTGCCCCAGGACATTATCTCAACTTATCTGATACTGCTTTGGTTTTTTTTGGGGGGTGGGGGTGGTGGTAAATAACGGCTGTATAATTATTGATAAACATTACCTGTTTCTCATGTTGTTTGGCTAGGTCTATCCTCACTGGTCTGTTTCCACCTACATCTGGAACAATACTGGTTGGTGGGAAAGACATCCATACAGACTTGGACTCCATACAGCAGAGTCTAGGCATGTGCCCTCAGTACAACATCTTGTTCAATCAGTAAGTGCTGCCAGGGATTTGCTTCAAACTTGCTTCCAAGTAATGTGTTTCCTAACTTGAAAGGCTGTAATTGTTCTGACTACCTGATGCAAGTCTTCTGTTCGCCTAGCAGACACACATTGATACAAGCAACCCCAACATGAAAGTGTGCTTGTGTTAGTTTTGCTCTGTGATAATTATTTAGGCTTTAGTTAGGACCATAATTCACACTCGTGGGAATGAACTTAGGCAAAATGTCAACACTGAGACTCAAAAGGATTACATCACTCTGCAACTCAGAGGCGAGTTAATGGGTGTTTGTTACCATTTTGAGGGAAGAAGAGAGCCAATCCGTTTTGAACCTGCACAACTTTTTCTATGATGATGTTGCATTTCCAGCGGACTGTTACTTCTTCTTCTCCCCCTCACAAAATCTTCTAGGTTGTAGACAGAAGTGGTTAGAGAAAAGCTTAGCTCTGACATTATAGTACTGTATTCCCTTTTCCCTTATGTCACCTCTGGATAAACAAGGTTTGCAAGCTTCTGAATCGTTTCAGGAACCTTGTACCAGATGAGCTTACAGCAGAGGCCTCTCTGTCAAAATGGCTTCAGCTCTCTGTGGGTGGAAGCTTTTGCGTCTTGTTTCTACAGTATAATAGTGCAACATGCTTTGTCTCTTTTGGCCAACTTAAAACAGCACCGTTTCTTTTCTATAGCCTTACTGTTGCAGAACACATCCTGTTTTATGCCCAGCTAAAAGGGAGAACCAGAGAAGAGGCAGAACTGGAAATGGAAATGATGCTGGAGGACATAGGCCTTCCACATAAAAGGAATGAAGAGGCTCAAAACTTATCAGGTATCCAAAGGTTTGAACCCTCAAAGTCCTGTGCGCCTTTTTAGCTCTTGAATATTAATCATTCACTGCTGCCTCTGAGGGCAGAGTTAGATGCTCTGTTTAACCTCACCCATGTTCATCCCAGCACATATTGGCAAAATTGTAGTAAAAGTACAGTAAAAAGTAGAGTGCATGATTAAATAGCTGATATTTTTGCACCTCTTAGTGGCATGAGAAGCCCACCACCTGATGAAGCTACATCACTTTATTTTATAACAGGGTCTTCCCCACATATGGTTTTGTTCACTGATACATAACAGAGGAGTATTCTCCCTCTGTGACTGCATGTTGTTTGCTTATCCTAAGGCTAAAAAGGATGTGATGTTCACATGGTCTGAGCCATTCCTGAGACTGGGATATTCTATGCTCAGATATCTAATTTCTCTGAAGGATTGAAGAAATGTGCTTTTGCTTTCAACCTATTTTGCATGTTGATGTTCTTTGTCGTTTTCTTTGTGAGCTGCTTACCATATTTTATATGGTAAAGCAGAATATAGCTTTTTAAGAAATCCCAAAGCAACAGCAGTGTTTTGCCTGTTGTATCAGAATCAGGCAGGAGTCTTGTGGCGCCTTGCAGTCTTAACGCATTTATTGCGGCTTAAGCTTTTAAGTGGTCTCTGGTCTACAAAAAGCTTATCCTACATTTAACATGTCAGCCTTTAAGTGCTAAATCGTCTGTTACATTAAATATTTGATTATTGCTTGTTGAGGAGCAGTCTTTTTCCTCTAGCTGACTCTAGCTGCTCTCTCGTTTTCCTTAGGTGGCATGCAGCGAAAACTGTCCGTCACCATCGCGTTTGTAGGTGAAGCAAAAGTGGTTGTCCTAGATGAACCCACTTCAGGAGTTGATCCGTATTCCAGACGATCCATTTGGGACCTCCTGCTGAAGTATCGTTCAGGTAATTTGTCCTCGGGATGAAAAGCTTCTTGATGATGTAAAGATAGCAGTCTCTCTCTGTGTGTATACACAGAAAAGGACCGTGGATTTCAGACGAAGCAGACTGTGCTTGATCTCTCACTGTCTAAGGCTGCAATTTGTGGTCCATCTACCTGTTAATAATTATACATTCTTTCTGAAGAACTATGAAGGAATCTTCCCATTCAAATAAAAAGGCAGCAAAGATTGACAGATTATAGGCTCTGCATATGCAGTGCACTGAGTATCTGTTTTGGCTAAATTCAGCAAATTACGTAGTTGTTGATTGTTAGTAGCGGTGACAATGCTTAGATATTTTTTCCCCCTTGGGTGGGTGGAATATCTGCCCCAGCCTCTCAGCTTTACATAATTGCCCTATGTTATTGACTGTCAAGCTTTTGCATGCTAACTCCCTAAGGTTATTAAGTAATGTCTGATTATATAATAGACAAGAGGCCTGCAGCCAGTGTTTTCACAGGTGATTTACTATTTTTTGATCCCATTTAGGGAGAACCATCATTCTGTCTACTCACCACATGGATGAGGCAGACATCCTTGGCGACCGGGTTGCTATCATTTCCCAGGGAAGGCTGCACTGCTCAGGATCCCCTGTTTTCCTAAAGAATTCCTTTGGCACAGGCTTCTATCTCACCTTAGTCCGCAAGATGAAAAACATCCAAGACAGTGGAGGAAAGGAGGCTGTAAGTGTTTGGCACCATTTTGCACAAGTAACCTGTAAGCATTATTCATCCCCCAATATTCAAATACAAATACAGTGCACTGCGAGTGACATTTTATTTGTATACATTCTGCTTAATCGGGGGGGGGGGGAGGAACAAGAGGCACTTTGATTAATCAGGGACAGGTAACTGACCTTTCCTGTCCGCAATTGTTCAGAATTCTCTCCAGCTCTGCATCCTTGAAGGTTTGCCAGTGAGGTTCTATAATTCCTACTTCATTGACACCATAGAACGCATAAGAAGATGATAATATGCTGAAAAAAGACCATGCAGCTCTAACTCAGTGTTTTCAAAACCTAAAAGTCTAAAATAAAGAACAAGAAATGCTATGATGAAACAAGCCCTTGATCTGAAAGTTCCTATGTGTAAACCAGAAGCTGTTTCTGAGCAATAAGACAACTTACCTTTCTTTGTAATGTATTGGTTGTTAACAGTGATTAATTAATCGGCTGTGTTAGCTGGTTTAATATATCATATAAAGAAAGCTCATTCACGTTAGTTACACCAGACAGTGAATTCTAGTCTGCATCTCCTCAAATCATTTTGCATGCCCAAAATGATAAGGGGGGGGGGGGTTGTCTATGAGGAAAAGTTGCAGCATTTGAGATTTTTTTAGTTTATAGAAGGGCAAGTACAGTGGTACCTCGGTTTACGAACAGCCCTGTTTATGAACTATTCGGTTTACGGGCTCTGCAAAACTGGAAGTAGTGTTTCAGTTTCCGAACCTTACCTTGGTCTACGAATGGAAGCCGAATGGTGGAAGGGCACCGGTGGTGGGAGGCCTCATTAGGGAAAGCACGCTTTGGTTTAAGAACGGATTTGGTTTAAGACCGGACTTCAGGAACGGATTAAGTTCGTAAACTGAGGTACCACTGTAAGAGATATTTATAAGATTATGTATGGCGTTGATGAATTGGATAGAGAAAAGTTTTTCTCCGTAACTTATGACACTAGAAGTCGTGGACATGCAGTGAAGAGGAAGGTTGGGAGATTCAGGACAGAAATAAGGAGAGCTTAGTTAAAGAGTGGAACTTGCTGCCACAGGTAGCAGAGGTGGCCACGAATTTGGATGGCTTAAAAAAAATGATAAGATGAACTCATGGAGGATAAAGCTATCAATGGCTGGACAACATGGGCCACTGGCCTGATCCAGCCAGCTTGTCTTATGTTCTCATGTCCTCACTCATAATCAAGAACAGCGTACATTGCAGTACCACTTGAATACAAAGGTTACACAAGCCCTTATTATTCTCCATATTTATTTGTTTTTCCCTCTTAAGGTTTCCAGCTCACCTTTCCACCATTGTCCACAAGGTAATTTTAACGATTGCATGTGACTTACGATAGGGCAGCCTTGAACTGCAAAATACAAGGAACACTATAAAAGGCATGCCTACAAAATTGCCAACTCCTAGGAACTCCCAACCGAAGTATCAAGCAGTTTCCAAGAATAGCTGGTTCAACAAAGGTTGAAAACAATTATTTGGAAAGCCTGATCAGCAATCATTCCTGATAAACACTATACTTGGTGCGTATTATGATCACATTGAAGCTGATAATGTGACTTGTTCCTCATTCACCTTCCTCTTGCTTATCTGATTTTAGACCTCTTGCAGCCTGGGATCCAAATGCTCATGTTCCTGCTCCAGCTGTGTGCCCACAAACAAAGCCGAAACTGTGGAACAGGAACTGGATGGTGAGAACAGGGTTTGGCCGACTTGTTCATTGCACAACATTATGATAATGTTTATTGAGTTACTTATACCTCCATGGGCCGTAACTATGATAACTAAATGTAGTGTCCATGTTCAGAGGCAGCTGGGACAAACAAACTGGGAAGGGCGTTCATGCCTTGCTTGTGCCCCTCTTAAGAGGCCTCTCTGAGGTGTCATCCTCGGAAACAGGATGCTAGGTGGATCCTACTTCTGACCCAGGGGAGATCTTCCTGTGTTTTTTGGCAGGGGTGCCAATGAATAAAATATTGGGGGGCAGGTAAGTCCTGCCCCACATAATAGATCACAAGAAGCAGCACACACCCACCATTCAAATGGCAATGCCCATCAACTTTGGGGGCCCCTGGTTCCCTCAAATATTTTATTGAGGGGGGCAAAGGGACCTTGCCAAGGAGTTGGCTCCTATGGTGATTACAGTCTCTAGTAAGCCTCTACATGTACTGTGTATCCTGGGAGGACAGCTCTTCCTAACTGGCTTGTTGAAATTCAAACAACTGTCGATCCAGTATGGCGTAGTGATCAGTGTCAGACTAGGATGTGGGAGACCAGGGCTCAAAACTTGACTCATTTATGAAGCTTACTGGATGACCTTATTCCAGTCATAACCTTCAAGGCCTAGCCTGTATCACATGGTTGTTATGAGGATAAAATGGGGAGGGGGAGAAGAACAATGGAAGGCACCTTCAACTCCTTTGGGGAAAGCTGGGATATAAAGGTCGGAAGCAAGTAAATACTTAAACAAACAAGCAATTCGCCATTCATTTTTTCCAAACTCTGTTCTGCCTCTTTGCAGGTGATGTGAATGAACTAAATGAACTGATCCACCACCATGTTCCAGAAGCCAAGTTAATAGAAAGTATTGGTCAGGAACTTATCTATCTTCTACCCAGTAAGAATTTCAAACAGCGAGCATATGCAAGTCTCTTCAGGGAATTGGAGGAAACCCTGGCAGATGTGGGACTCAGCAGTTTTGGGATCTCCGACACGCCCCTTGAAGAGGTTGTTAACTTTGTGGAGTGTTCTCGCTCTCTGTCCCTCCCGCCTTTTCTTTCATAATTTTGGATGGACATTTATAGCCTATCAGTAACAAGATTTTTGTAAATATTAAGCGTGTGTCTGAGTTCTTAAGACAACAAGAATCCTATCTGGATTTATGGGGAGCTAATGGTACAGTGGGGACACGGGTGGCGCTGTGGGTTAAACCACAGAGCCTAGCACTTGCCAATCAGAAGGTTGGTGGTTCAAATCCCCGCGACAGGGTGAGCTCCTGTTGCTCGGTCCCTGTTCCTGCCAACCTAGCAGTTTGACAGCACGTCAAAGTGCAAGTAGATAAATAGGTACCGCTCCGGCGGGAAGGTAAACGGCGTTTCCGTGCGCTGCTCTGGTTCGCCAGAAGTGGCTTAGTCATGCTGGCCACATGACCCGGAAGCTGTATACCGGCTCCCTCAGCCAGTAAAGTGAGATGAGTGCCGCAACCCCAGAGTCGGTCACGACTGGACCTAATGGTCAGGGGTCCCTTTACCTTTACCTTAATGGTACAGTAGGTTCTACTGTTTTCCAGTAAATTCAAGCTCTTTGCCAAATTACTGTGGGGCAGAGGGAAGAGGATGCTCCAAGACTCTCATGTCCCCACAGAACATATTTATGCATCTCTCTTGCAGGTTTTCTTGAAGGTTACAGCAGAGGCTGACCCTGGAATACAGAATGCAGGTAAACTCTCTTGTCATCTATTACCATGCTAAAAAGTTGATTTAAATATCTGCCACATCTTAATAGACTACTGATTTGAAAACAAGAGCCACTAGTGTGTGGGAAGGGCTGTAGATCAGTGGCAGAACTGTAGAAAGTCCCAGCTCCATTCCCTAGAAGGATGCCTTCTTACATCCCTAGCCATTGGTAGGGTAGGAATAGGGAACTCCAGACCATTATGATCTTAAGCTATGGGTATGTTTTTCTAGAGGTTTCCAGGTGAGGGCATTCTTCAACAATGAAAGGGTTAGGGAACCTATTTGAGCATCGGTTCTAGGTCCAGTGGGGCCATGCTTTTATTTTAGCCATAGCGATGCAAATCCAGAATCAAACAGATGTAGCTCATCAGCTCACAAACTGATGGAAAATGGGGAAGACCTGAACCAGTACGGTAGGCATTTGCTGAGTTTATTTTCTATTAGATCTGTAAACGTTTCCTGCTGCAAGTGTAGCTGCGCTATTATCATGCCACTTTGGAAGTGGTGTTTTCTAAACGATCAAACCCTGGAGAAACTCAACAGTTTCATGAATGGCAAGGCAAAAAATGTAAATGTAAATGAAGAAATTGGCATGGCAACTTTGATCTGCAAACTTTAGGAGCTGCACAGGAGAATGGTGCTGCTGGACAAGAAGAGGGAGCCCACCAGACTGCTCCAGCAGCCAATGGCACTTCTCGGATGCCTGTGGCACAGGAAGGGGATGGGAGTGGCGGGAAAGGATCGAGGCAGAACAAAGGTTGCCAACTTACCTTTCAGCAGATCAAAGCACTTTTCATCAAACGATTCCACCACAGTACACGTAGCTTTAAAGACTTCCTTGCTCAGGTATGTGCTCCTCCATTACAGTCACAAGGGCTTCTTCCAGGCCCATGTGGGGTGGGGGGCAGCCCAGTATACTGCCCCCATTTTTCAGAGGGCTAAGCTGGCCAGGGGCCCCACCCCACCCCGGCTTTTTTGTTTGAGTTTAGAACTTTATTCTAACAAGACTCCCGCTCCGGGCCTCAGACAAACTCTGCGCATGCCTAGTTTCTTCCATATGGCATTCACAATTATACACACCTGCATTTATAACAGGCTTAAGGGGAGAAAGAAGTACAATCTTATTGTAAAAGCACCTCACTACATTATAAGCCTATCACTGGGCTGTACTTAAAAATGCAGCCCGATAAACCAGATCCTAAAACATTCTTTCCAGATACAAATCAAGCTAAGGCCGGCTTCTGTCAATTAATTTCATTGGGTGTATACAGTCTACAACAAATTATACCAGGTCTTCAGAATTACCCAGAGCAGCATACATACGTACTTCCACTAATTTGCTATTGACATCAGGGTGATGATATAAATTCTGCTATCAACTTGCTGCACGTTTTAATAACAGCAGCCAAGAATGTAGCTGTTTTTGTTTTTTTAAATGATGAGATCTTAGAACAGAGACATCCACTTGAGTAGGTGGCCTATTGTCCTTTACTGTCAATGATGCATCCCATTACAATTAAGAAAACAACACGCTTCTGTAAGAGAAGCCCAATTGTGCAAGTTTGATTTGAGTGGAGAACAAGGTATCCAAATACAGACAAAAACTGAGAACAAAATCGTCGTATTCCATAGGTACTGAAAACTCCATGTATCCATATATGTGGAGAGGCCACAGCTCTGGCAGAGCACATTGATTTGTGTGCAGAAGGTCCCATTGTAAACCGTACTGAGCTTGATGGAGCAATGGTCTGACTTGTGAAGAGGGGTCTTCCTCTGTTCCTACATTCTTATAATCTATGTTCCTACATTCTTATAATCTTCCTATGTTCCCACATTCTTATAATCTTTAGTTATATACTAATACGCTATTAGCATAATGTGCTATAGCATAACAAAAAGGTAAAGGTAAAGGTACCCCTGGCCATATGGGCCAGTCTTGACAGACTCTAGGGTTGTGCACTCATCTCACTCAAGAGGCCGGGAGCCAGTGCTGTCCGGAGACACTTCCGGGTCACGTGGCCAGTGTGACAAAGCTGCATCTGGCGAGCCAGCACAGCACACGGAAACGCCGTTTACCTTCCCGCCAGTAAGCGATCCCTATTTATCTACTTGCACACTTGCACCCGGGGGTGCTTTCGAACTGCTAGGTTGGCAGGCGCTGGGACCGAGCAACGGGAGTGCACCCTGCTGTGGGGATTTGAACCGCCAACCTTTCGATCGGCAAGCCCTAGGCGCTGAGGCTTTTACCCACAGCGCCACCCGCGTCCCGCTATAGCATAATACTCTATGCTATTAGCTTATGCTGCCATTCTCTTTAAATTTGGGACGATTAAAGAAAAACGTGAGTTATAAAATGCAGATTTGACTCTTATTCTTTGATGTATGACATGTAGTGTTATCAGACCTATGTGGACTTCCAGCACAAGTATCCACTTGTGTTGTTAGTCAGTGCGCTTCTGTGTTATCTGAGTGGTACTTAGATACCGCTGGTGTGCTGTGAACCCTGCCGGTGGCTGACATTTTCCATATTGCCTGCAGATTGTTCTACCTGCCAGCTTTGTGCTGCTGGCTCTGATACTTACAGTAATCATTCCTCCATTTGGTGAATACCCCAGTTTAACTCTCCACCCTTGGATCTATGGGCACCAGTTCACTTTCTTCAGGTCAGAGAAGACCTTCCTCGCTCGTTCCTAAATAGCACTTGTGGTGCCTTGTTGCTGAGTGGATTCTAGTTCCCTGCTGCTTCATTCCGGTTTAAATCATGCAAATGTAGTCCGTAGTTAGCTGCTGAAGTCATTCTCAGACTTTTTCAGATCACGACTGATCTTTTCTTCCAGCCTAGATTTTGCATCTTCCTCCTGGTTAGCTAGCGTCATGTTTATGGCGTAACAGTAGCACTGCCCTACCTTCTAGGATTGTTGCTAGCTAATTCAGTAGATCCATTAAAATGCCGTGTACAATTTCTGCTTTGTTTGAGATACTTTGGCTTCTGTGTAATGAAAACAAGACACTGGGTTTGCTGCTCAATATTTTTCTTTTTCTGTCCATCCACACTGCTCTAAATAGCTAAGTTATTGCAGTGTCAAAAATATGCAGATAGGTGATGTCTGGGTGAATGTGAATGCTTATCACTTATGGCCAGTTTGTATAACCTCAAACCTCAAACATGAAAAAACCTGTGGGCACACACACCATATTGATGTGTGTCACTTGTATACATGTGTGTGCTCCATTTCCATAATTTTTCCACCTGGAAAGCAGGATGGAAAGATTGTATGAAACCAGTACAAAATACATACAGACTCTCTGAACCAGCCCAAAGCATTAGACTATATGGAAAATGTGTGGATAGCCAGGAGATATGAATGGACAAGGTACAGTACAGGGAATTATCTCTCCGACACAAAAACTATTGTCTTCTTGTTAACAAGGAATGGATGTGTGTGTGGTTTTCACCTTGCATTTAGAAATCAGTGCCTTGGTCATGGGTCGAAAATGCCCTTGTCCTTCCTATAATCCTTTTGCACTTAGTATGCCTTATCCTACAATGGGCAGTTGATCATTAACATATCCTGTGGCTTGACCCTACCTGTGTGATCAGCCGATTTTCATTCGCCACTGTCTTGCATCTGCAGTCAGCATCTTTTTATAACCTTAAATCTCATCCAATCTCATTAGCAATGAGCGGCCTGGCAGTGAGCAGATGGTTTCTCTTATTGACGCCTTCTTAAATAAACCGGGATTTGGAAATCGCTGCTTGAAGAGAGAGACCCTTCAGTAAGTCACTTTGTTCTCTCTACTAATCTAATCTAATCTATTCAATCGCAGGGTGGCATCAGTAGTGCTTGAAACAGTAGGGAACTGGCCTCGGAAGTTTCCCAGCCAGTGAAAATCTCGGAGAATGTTGTTGTCACCAGTGACAAAACTGGGGATTTTGTCTGTTGGTTTAATTATTTTATTTCCGAATTTGTAAACTGCTTTTCACCATAGAAGGTCACAGAGCGGTTTACAGAACAATCATGAAATAAATTCATCAAATGACATGGTGAGGTTACAGGGAACCAGGCAGAGGGCCTTCTTGGTAGTGGTGCCTGCCCTGCGGAAAACTCTCCCATCAGATGTCAAAGAGATACAACCTTCCATAGACATCTGAAGGCAGCGCTGTTTTGGGAAGCTTTTCCTGTGTGATGTTCTGCTGTGTTTTTGTATATTCTGTTGGAAGCTGCCCAGAGTGGCGGGGAAAACCGAGTAAGATGGGCAGTGTGTGTGTGTGTGTGTATATATATATATATATATATATATATATATATTAGTGCAAACCTAAAATAAGCATAATGCAATTTACTTAAAATACCTCCTGTAATAAAAAGTGCCTTAAGTTCAGCAGGGCAAGGTGAGGGAGTTCCACAAAGTCAGACCCACAGTTGAATTCATGTCCCTGTGCTGTGTAGAGAAACATAGCAAAGCACCCCAAATTTAAGAGAATAAAAATATGAAATACAAAGAAAGGAATGGTTCTGTGTAAGGACTTAGGGGTCGCTCCACACATGGGTTGCCTCCACAATATCTATTGGTGTCCACAATAGCTCCATTAATGTTAAAATGTGCCCCTTGGCTCAAAAAGCTTGAGAATCCCTGGCCTAGATGTGCCCCAAACAGGTTGTATGGGCTTGTAGTATAAATAGCCCTTTAGTTACAGGATAGGTGATTAGGACTGGGCGATGTATTGATACCCCATCCAAAATTGGTTTGAAGTCCACATTGTGGTAACTGTTTTGTAACGCTGGACATGACGATATATCACAAATCACAATGTGCGCCTGTGCTATGTAAAAAATCATTATATAAAAAAAATCATTATATGGGAAAATTCATGAAGGCAGTCATCACTTCTCTCACGATTCTTGTTGTGCCCTTGTTGCTCTGTACTATACTACCACTTGCAACAATATTTTAAAAATAAAAATGGATCCGTTTTAGACTCCTAAGTAGTAGCAGTTGCCAGAACATCACCCGATTCACCTCTACATAACTCCATCCTTGTTTCAGACATCGTGATATATTGCAGTGTTTAGCTGGTGAAGTTGAAAACCTGACATTGCTCAGCCCTATACTTGATACATGGAGTTGGGTTTGTAATGTGTTTAAGGCAACTGCTCCTTTTTAACGGTTGGTACTGTAAAGGCGAGATATATAATTGCAAATTTTCCGAGATCTAGCATGGCCCGTTTGATATTAACATCGCTAATGAGATCATGTGTGCTCTTGTCTCCTTGTGTAGGAACTACCCTTGCGTTAATGCATCAACTGCCTGGAGGACACCGGCTGTCCCTTATAACATAGCTGCCCTTTTCCAAACTAATACGTGGCATCCCCAGAACCCCTCACCATCCTGCAAATGCAGTACTCGGAAGAAACTCACCATGCTACCGGAGTGTCCTTTGGGAGCTGGAGGACTTCCTCCCCCACAGGTAAGAAAGACTGCTTGGTTGGCATTTGCCTGTTTGAAGCACTGTGGTTGCCACTGAATTGGTTTCAGGTGGATTGACAGTATGCTAAAACACACACACACACTAAATTTTGCATTTACAATACATTTGTGTTTAAAGGTAACGGGACCCCTGACCATTAGGTCCAGTCGTGGCCGACTCTGGTGTTGCAGTGCTCATCTCGCTTTATTGGCCGAGGGAGCCGGTGTACAGCTTCCGGGTCATGTGGCCAGCATGACTAAGCCGCTTCTGGTGAACCAGAGCAGCGCACGGAAACGCCGTTTACCTTCCCAATGGAGCGGTACCTATTTATCTACTTGCACTTTGATGTGCTTTCAAACTGCTAGGTTGGCAGGAGCAGGGACCAAGCAACAGGAGCTCACCCCGTCACGGGGATTCAAACCGCCGACCTTCTGATCAGCAAGTCCTAGGCTCTGTGGCTTAACCCACAGCGCCACCCACATCCCACATTTGTGTTACTTTCCATAATTTGCTTCACTCACTCAGTTTGTCAGTTGTAGTATTTGGCAATCTTGGAAGGATTGCTATAGTGGAAATGAGCATGTGGGGATATGGGGAGCCACAGTAGAAGGGCAGCAGCAATGATATTTTTTAAAGTTTGAGACACTCCTTTGGGAACATGCAGGTTTCTTTCGGCCACTCTTCTATAACCAAAAGCTCCCAAAAGAACCCAGTTTTGCACCAAATTCTACAGTACGCTACCTATCATATATTGAAAACATATAGAGAAAATCCTTTTAATACATGAAGCAGCGATTCACAAGCAAAATGTACATGGATTTTAAGGGAGTCCTTTTGAGTATCCTTATATAATTCTGGTTCAAATGTAACATTAAACCATGGTTATGACAACAAGCCATTGTCAGCCTCAGGTCTGTATCCAGCTGGCTCTTCTTATTCAGTTACACCTTGTGTAAGAAGCTTATTGTGGATTTGCTTTTTGTGGAGTTGATCCAATGTGCTTGTGAAATGCAGTTTGGATCTGGGAGACCCGAGTTCAAATCCTATTCAGCTTTTGTGGGCTCACCTTTGGAGTATGTCCCAAGCTTTCTACCTCAATGTCCTGATCTGTTAAAATAGAATAGAGATTTGCCTCTCACGATGGTTGTAAAGATAATTTAGAAAAGTAATATCACTTTTAATAGTTAAGCTGCAAGAGAGATTCATTTGTTAATAATCTTGTTGGGCAACTGCCAAACTGAACATTGAGGTTTCATTATCTGCTTTTTTCCCAGAAAACAGGGCTGCGCAGAAAAACAATTTCACAATGCTCTTCTTGAAATAGCTTGTTGGTCATATTTTGTTACTTTGAAAAAAACCTCATGCATAGTCTCATTTGTCTTCCAATGAAGGGTAGTGCTGCCACTCTGTGGTTAAATTCATATACTACGTGAATGGGTGGTTTTTGCTAGCTGCCGAGTTGTTTCTTGTCTTTTAATTCCCCAAAGCTGAAATGACACTAGTTCGCAATCGAGAAGATCCATTGCTATGGTTTTGAATGTCATTTGCATACATTTTTAGGGTGAGGTTTATCAAAGCTTACAAATATTTTGGTAGCCTTCAGTGAAACTTGCCTGGCTTTTGATTGCAAATTGCTGATATTTTATGTGATCAGAATTCAAGATATAGAATAAGACCAGAAGTTCCTCCTGAAACTTCAAGTAGTCAGGGCAGTTCTATGGTTTTAGTAGAGGAGCCATTTCTCACTGTAAATCAAAATTAGCAATCACTGAAGTGTGACCTCTTTCTGTGCCTGCCTCTCTGAACTGCCAAATTCTAACCATGAGGGATTTAACAGTTGTTTTCTTAATCCATTTGTCCTTTTCTTGCCTTTTAGAGAGCTCAGCGTAGCACAGAAATTCTTCAGGATCTCACTCATCGAAATATTTCCGATTTCCTGGTGAAAACCTATCCCACCCTCATAAGAAGCAGGTTGGAAACTTTTTTTTACAAATCCACGGCAGCTTGTATAGACTGAGGCTCTGAACAATTACCTTGAAATGGTTTGAATAGTTTTGAATACCCAGCCCACTGTTCAGTTCTCCATTCGTTAGGACACTGAATAAAATAACTGTGGTTTATAATATCAGCCCCAACTATCAATCAGTGGTCAGGGTTGATGGGAGTTGTAGTCCGACAATATTTGGAAGGCCACAGCTTAACCATCCCTGGTTTTGTGCAGAGCTAGGTGTGCAAGCAGCAAACCCATTGCTTCCAATTAACTTTGCTGCTCCTAACTCTGCACAAGGTTGGGTTGTGAGGGCAAACTATATGTTATACACAAATATGTTTAATGAAGCCACAGCAGCTTTGTTCTTGCTTTTTATTAAAAGCAGCTTTGGTGTTGTGATGCTCTTGCCACTGTTCCTGTTCAGCATCACAGCTTTTCAAGCTTTGTTATGCACACTTAAAAGAGTTGGAAGGGACCCAAGGGTCATCTAGTCCAACCCCCTGCAATGCAGGAAACTCAGCTAAGTTATCCATGACGGATGGCCATCCAACGTCTGCACAGAAAAAGCATAGAACAGGTGTACATGTGTAGGCTATCTCTGGGCAATCCATCTGTACCTGTACAAGAAGGTCAGATTAATGAGTGGTAGTCGGGAACAATGATAGAGGGTAAGATCACTCGCCATCCGAGTAAGGATTAGATATTCTTGTGAAGTCACACTCTGCAGCATCCAATGAAGTACCTCCACTTGTGCAATGGAACTTCCCCTCCCTCTCCTACCTGCCCGTGTCCTCCCCAAATCTGTGGGGAGATGAGGAGGGGAAATTCCATTGCAAAGCCAAATATCCTTGCGCTTTGAAAATACTTTTATTGAAAACACTCTTATACAGCCCATTGTCCCCAGATATTTTATTCAGCAGTTCCCTGAATCTGAAAGAACCCGACTTTGTGTGGAATATAATATTTTCATTTTCTTTTGCAGTTTGAAGAGCAAATACTGGGTCAATGAGAAAAGGTAGGAAGGCACTGTAGGTTTTCTGTTGAATTTTGAAGCCTAAAGACTTTGCCAAAGCATAACAGATAGCATGATATGACTAACCTAGTCGTTATCTGGTTTATAATTATATTCCACGCTCAACATTGAGTAATGTACTTCTTTTCTGTAAGAAAGACACATTTATTATTAAGGAAATGTTTAGTATATTAATCTATTCATAGAAAGATGGAGTTCTCCATGACCAATTGATGGTCATGTCCTCTTTGTGTTTTAGATATGGAGGAATCTCCATTGGAGGAAAACTCCCAATACTGCATGTCACTGGAGAGCAGATTGTTGGTTTCCTGAGAGATCTTGGTGAGATGATGAACATAACAGGGGTAAGCAAGGATTGTTCTGATTTTATGTAATCGTAAGCTCCCCCCACCCTGTGTCTATAGGCATTAAAGTATGTTTACACTGCAGAAAAATTTAGCCCTTGCTTTCTGCTATTTAGGGTGAAGCAACAATGGCTGCCTCTAAAGAAATGGAAAATTTTCTTAAGTACATGGAAACTGAATACAATATTAAGGTATTTTTTTATATTTAAGACTAAACCTTTCCATGTTTAGAAGCACTATATCAGGGATAGGGAACCTGTGTCCCTACCAATGATGTTGCATTTCAACTCCCATCTTCCTTGACCACCAGCCCTGCTGCCTGTGGCCGATGTAGTCCCAGCATCTGGAGGGTCACAGGTTTCCCATCCATGCACTATGGGATCCTGCAAAACCTAGGGCTTATCAACACTTCCTCTTGTCCCACTGCTTTTCGCCGGGGGGAAACCGCTCTTTAATGCTCAGTCGGAGGAAATGGCAATTTGGGCTTCCTCCAGGTAGACATTTGCTCCAGTTGAGCACTAAAGAGTGAGGTTTCCCTGGGAAAGGAGTGGGGCAAGTGGAAAACCACTCGAACCCATTGCTTTCTAGGCATGGGACAAGAGGAACCCCTGGTCAAAAATGGACAAGTTTTCCCTTTCCTGGCATTTAACATTCACACCTAAGGGAACAGTGGCTTTGTTGTATTACCTTAACTGAATAAAGGAAGGAAGGAAGGAAGGAAGGAAGGAAGAAAAAGAAAGAAGGAAACCCTATTTAAGATATGAAAAGGGGGTTTTATTTGCTTTTTAGAGGGAAAGGCAAGCATTAAATTTTGGGACGAATGCCACCTGTTTCAAGACATATGAAGTACCACCCCAGCAAAGTTCTGAGATCTTGACCCATTTCCACTTATATAGCCAGGTGATGAAATAAAGAAGAGGCAGAACTTGTCTTGCTCAAGTTGCTAATGAGCTAACTTCCTCTGCCAGGTGTGGTTTAACAACAAAGGCTGGCATGCCATGGTCAGTTTTCTCAACATAGCCAACAATGCAATCCTGAGAGCCAATCTGCAGACTGGCAAAGACCCCGAGGAATATGGCATAACTGCTATCAATCATCCACTGAACCTCACGAAGGAGCAGCTCTCTGAAGTCACTGTGTAAGCAAGAAAAGTTTGCTGTTATGTTTCCCTCCCTTCTTGCTAGCATGGGTACCGTGACTTGGAATGTGCCTGTATGAAAGATAAAAATATTTATGATACTTTCACTAAGTATAGTGCAGAAATCAAGCTACTCTTTAATTTAGTTAGAAACTGTCCTTTCATTTAGCAACAGGTTTAGGGTGAACAGATGACAGAGGGTGCTTTCAGGTGGGAGTTTATTGTGGAATTGGTGCTGCTCATGTATGCAGGGGGGTTTTCCCGGTGTCATCAAATGCCAGCCCATACTTTATTTTTTATTTTTTACATTTAATCTTTATTTCCTCTTACTTATTTAAAAATAATATGGTTTTCACCTAGATTCACTGCTGGTGTGGCAACCCAATGGCACATTTTTCAAGTTATTTGTGGGTGGGCAGGTTTGTCACATATATAGTGACATTTTGATAGGTGCTCGTGAACGCTACACCACTACTTCTGTTTGTTCAGTGGCGTGCATACTAGCCACGTTGCTTCTGGCTGCTCAGATGATGTGAGGGGGCTTATATTCACCAATTGCCACATGCTTGGAGATGTAATCTTGTGAGATCTTGAGAGAACCTCAGAGACAGTACATACATCGAGGTGTTGCTGTTGGTTTTTTAAACAATAATAATACAACACTTGATCATTAGCTGTCCCGGCCTACTTTTCTCCCTGCAGGCTGACCACTTCGGTAGATGCTGTTGTTGCCATCTGTGTGATCTTTGCCATGTCTTTCATCCCAGCAAGCTTTGTCTTATACCTTATCCAAGAACGGATGACCAAAGCCAAGCACCTCCAGTTTGTCAGCGGTGTGAGGCCTTTTGTTTACTGGTTTACCAATTTCCTTTGGGACATTGTAAGTAGCTGATGGACATGATGTAAGAAAGTACAGAGGAGGCCCACAGCTCAGTGGTAGTGCATGCAAAATGTTGTAGGTTCAATCCCTGGCATCTCCAGGTAGGGCTAAGATATACCTCCTTGAAATCCTGGAGACCTGCTGCCAGCCAGTGTAGACTGTACTGAGCTAGAAGAAGCAATCGCTATAAGGCAGCTCCTTATATATATATGTCACATATGTTGTTGAATGGACTCCAATGAGCCCAGTAAAATACTGTCATGCAGCCTTTCCGCAAAACCTTGTTGCAGCAGACACCCAGCTCTTTCTAATCAGATAAAATCAGCCCAATCCATGTCATATTATTTACCTTGAAGTGATAAATTAAATTTTCATTGTGATTTATGCAGTTGTCGGATGTTGAATCGTATCACTGATTGCCCCAGCAATGCCACAAGATCCTTTACTGTAGGTGCCGGAGCCCATTCTAGCACTTATCCATATAAAAATGTTTTGCCCATTATGGACAGTGCAGCTAACCCCCGGCCTGGGAGCCTTAAGCAATTTTTTTTCTTGGTCCCCAAGATGCTGCCAAGTTTGGTGGTGGTGGCAAAAAGAAGAAATAAAAGCAGGCACAGTGATGAAACAAATCGCCCTCTTCCTCAATCCTAAAGTCAGACATTTGATAAGGAGGTGATACCTCAGTTAGCTGATCTGCACTGATTAGCTGGGAAGGGGGCCTGTGTGCATGTGAGAAGGGGTGTGGGGTTGCCACACCTCAAGGTTGGTCAAGGGTGAATGCAGCCCATCAGAGCAACAATGGTTAGCCAACCCTGATATGCGCATACGTCTCTTCCTGCCACCTTCTTTTTAAAGAAGACCCAACAAAAATATTCCAAACTCAAGTATATAATATAATATAATATAATATAATATAATATAATATAATATAATATAATATAATATAATATAATATAATATAATATAATATAATATAATATAATATAATATAATATAATATAATATAATAATATGCTGATTGATGATGATGATTTTCCAGCTAAGGCCTATATTTCTGGGCAGCTTTCCTGTTTCACCAGGAGAATAATATACACAGTAGAAAGCATCCTGGAAAATATTGGAAAAGCTGGTGCAAAATTTGGGGATATGGCTCCAAATGATTTCCAGGTGTTTTGTTTGTTTGTAATGAGTTTTCATTTTCTTCCCCCCGTGCCAGGTCAATTATGCAGTGAGTGCTGGCTTGGTAGTGGGAATATTCATTGGTTTCAAAAAGAAAGCATACACGTCCCCAAGCAACCTTCCTGCACTTATCGCACTGCTGCTTCTATATGGGTAAGTAATTTCATTAATTCTTAACAAAGCCAGACACATTCAAAATATGGGTGTCTGTTGTATTGAGTGGGTGCTTGTTTCATTTATTTAAATACCAGTTTATACTTTTCAGAAACGAAGTCTCAAAGCGGTTTACAACCTATATTAAAAGCAAGGTCAAATATAAAATACAGATTCAAAGCGGCCTAATTTTTTAAAAAGTATTCTCTTAAAGTTGACCTTAAGGATAAAAATCACCTGAAAAAATGCAATAAACTTCCACAGAAGAGTTAGCAATTAGAAATAACTGTGATAGTAACACAATATGTTATGTGGAAATTCTTTATTAGGCAAGTGTTTGCATAAAAAGTCCATGATTTCCAATGGAATAAGGAGTATTTTCCTATGTGTGAATAAGTGAATTTTTGCATATCAAGTGGGCAGATAGTGGGGGATCTGAATGTATATCCTTAGCTATCTTACAGATCCAAGCCTCACTCTCAACCATACAGATAACTAATGCCAAGCCAACAAGTTATTAAAAGAGCAAATGTTGGATCTACAAAAATGCATAGCAGCATCTAGCATAATTTATAACTCTTTCGCCCGCTCTTGGACATGACAACACAGACTCTCACTCAGGCAACCAAAACACAATTCCGATTACCACCCAATAATACATCACTCACCAGGTATGCAGTACAGAATTAAAGGGGAAGTGCTTTCATAGGGATCCCAAAAGGTCTACACTGCACCAGCCTTCTTATCTGAAGGCAAGTCAGTTAGCTACAGGTGTTAACACACTTGTTCTCTGGAATCAACTGCGTGGCAGGGCACCCAAGAAGAGGGTGGCCAAGAAATGACCTCTTCCCTATCCCAGGACCTCTCACCACCAGCAAAATAAAAAAGCAGAGAAGGTCAGACATAGTTTGTTCACCAAGCAGATAATTTATTACCTCACTTTTTGCTGTTTTTGCATGCAGATGGGCCATAATTCCTATGATGTACCCATTGTCCTGCTTCTTCAGCATCCCAAGCACTGCCTACGTTGCCTTGTCTTGCATTAACCTCTTCATTGGTATCAACAGTAGTGCCATTACATTTGTCCTGGAGCTCTTTGAGAACAACCCAGTGAGTGACTTTTCGTCATAGACATTATTGTGACAAGAGTACTGTACTTTTTAACCTATGATCCAGCAAGGGTATTTATATGCGGATGTGTGCCAAGTCAGATATTGTTAGAAACAGTTGCTGAAACTGCCATGAACTTTTGCTATCTATGAGCCTCTCTGCTGTGGCCAGCGTAAGATGTTTAGAAGTTCTAAAGGGGGATTGGCCAAAAACAGGATCCACTTTTATAGGTCCACTTTTCCTTTAATCCAGTAGCACTGGATAAAGGCGTGGGGGCATTCATCTGCCACCTAAATTTCCTGTTTGGTACATCCCAATTGCACATCCTCATTTACACGGCAATTACTGCATCCTATTTCTCTTGCCAATAAAAGCTAGCAAGGTAAAGAATTGTGTAGCCTTTCATCTTAACTCCCAACGTTTTCTTAAATTATAAAGGAACTCTTGAGTAAATCTGGATAGCGCTAGCATATTGTGTATTTCTGTTTCTTGCAGGTTCTGCTGCAGTTCAATAAAACACTGAAAAATATCCTGTTAGTATTTCCTCATTTCTGCCTGGGTCATGGACTCATTGACTTAGCCATGAACCAAGCTGTGACTGATGTATATGCTCGGTTTGGTAAGTACAGATGGAACGTGGAATTGTTCTGTTTTGCCCCATGCCCAAGTAAGCTTTTGAACACGGAGCTGGCCCTTTCAGAACTTAATATACACCCTAGAGGGGTAGGGAGGGTGCAGAACTTTGATCCAGTTCACATTTAAAGGGCATACCTAATTTTCACTTTCCGGAAGAAAATACCAATTAAAACACAGCCATACTTTGAAATTCCGAATTTAGTGAAAATAAAACAATGAGTTATATCATATATTAGCAAACTGCAAACAAAATTGTGTGCATTTGGCCCTTCTAAAAATGATAGATTATTTTATTTCTCTATCTGAGGCAGCATAACTGAGGTGGGTTGGGTTTTTTTGGAAGGTACCAGCATAGCATATTCATTAGGAGGAAACACCTAGAGAAATTGCAAAATAGTTCATTGATAATGGTAAAATAAAGTCCGTCTTTGTATTTGAAAACAATTACTTCAGTGGCTGCCGATAAAGCACATTGTCTATTTTGGTAGTAATTCAGGTTGATTTTGGTTGGTTTCATCTCTAAGGGGAAGAACATGTCTTGAACCCGTTTCACTGGGATTTTGCTGGAAAAAACATGGTTGCCCTGGCGGTGCAGGGCGTCGTCTATTTTGTTCTGAATCTTCTGTCGCAACATAGTTTCTTCTCTACAGGATGGTATGTTGGAAAACTCTTGGCCTGTAAAGGTCTCGTATGTATGAAATTAGTTAGTTTTAATGCACCTGCCTTCTAAAGTACTGTTCTGAGTGTGGGATGTGTGTTTCAATATGTATATGAAGGCTGCTCTTCACACCTGGAACTTGCTCTGTCTGGCTTCTTCAGGTTTGCCCAAAACACGATGGTGCCCGTTATGGATGAAGATGAGGATGTTGCAGAGGAAAGGCAACGAATCTTGAATGGAGGCAGCAGAATGGATATTTTGAAATTACAAGAACTGACCAAGGTAATCTTCTTCCAGGCAGTGTTTCAAAAAGTGTGTTTGCTTTACTTTTATCTTGGAAATGGAAGACAGTATGCCCAGCATGAAACCTCTGTTTGGGGCTGGGGCATCCTGGACCCTTATTTCCTTGGCTTTTGATCATCAGTCTGAAGCTGCTTGCATCCCTTGGAGCATCTGGAATGTATTGTTTTTCTTCCTGTTATTCCATTGTTGAAGATCTAACACATAACTGTAAAGCATCATTTTACTGGCTTTCTGTTGACACTGCCTCTGAATCACTCCTTGCAACTTCCATTTACTGTACTTCATTATGAAAAATATGAAGAATATTCTAAATGTGCAAACAAAAAGTCGATGTTTGCATAAAAAAAAATTCTTGATAACTTACTCACCTTGACATACTCATCAGTAAGATTGTTAAATTGTTAGAGACCATATGTATGCTTTTAGCAGTTTTTACCTAAAGGTAAAGGTACCCCTGCCCGTACGGGCCAGTCTTGACAGACTCTGGGGTTGGTGCGCCCATCTCACTCAAGAGGCCGGGGGCCAGCGCTGTCCGGAGACACTTCCGGGTCACGTGGCCAGCGTGACAAAGCTGCATCTGGCAAGCCAGCGCAGCACACGGAAACGCCGTTTACCTTCCCGCTGGTAAGCGGTCCCTATTTATCTACTTGTACCTGGAGGTGCTTTCGAACTGCTAGGTTGGCAGGCGCTGGGACCGAGCAGCGGGAGCGCACCCCGCCGCGGGGATTCGAACCGCCGACCTTTCGATCGGCAAGCCCTAGGCGCTGAGGCTTTTACCCACAGCGCCACCCGCGTCCCCAGTTTTTACCTAGACCTCTCTTATTTAACTTTGCTGATGGTATGCTAATTTCCATTATGTTGTACCCTCTTGTCCCTGTAAGCTGTAGATGCCAGGTTCCAAAATATTCCTTTAGCTGTAGATTTCATAGAAGAGATTATTATTTTTTAAAAATCCTCCTCTTATTCTAGATTTATGCAGGTAGACACATACCAGCAGTGGACAGACTCTGTGTTGGCATTCGTCCCGGAGAGGTGGGTTGTGAAACAACTTTGTAAAGCCTTTTGAAGTGATTCACTTTTACAACCTACAGGAATTAACAAAGTGTGTGATTACTTTAAAATCCAGTGCTTCGGTCTCTTGGGCGTGAATGGAGCTGGCAAGACAACAACATTCAAAATGCTGACTGGAGACACTCAAGTAACATCTGGAGATGCTGTAGTTGCCGGTCACAGGTATGTCGTGAAAAATGCCAGAAGGGGTCAGCCCAGCCCAGTGAACAATGAAATTACCCGTATTTTTCGCACCATAGGACACACTTTTTCCCTCCTAAAAAGCAAGGGGAAATGTGTGTGCGTCCTATGGAGCAAATGCAGGGGGGAGGCAGGTGGGAAAAGCCCCCAAGAGCCGCACATAAGCTCTGTGCGCTCTTGCGGGCTTTTCCACAGGAGGGAGAAGGGACTGACTGGCTGCATCAGTCCCTTCTCCCACCTCCCAGGAAAGCCAGGAGAAGCCGCGATCTCTTTAAAGGGGTTGCGCAGCTTCTGCGGGCTTTTGCGAGAGGTGAGGGAATCCCCCCACCTCCCAGGAAAGCCCTGCGCAGCGTCTCCCGGCAAGGAGAGGCTGCACGGGGCTAAAGGGGAAGCCAAAACAGCGAGCGGGATCCATCCTGCTCGCTGCCTTGGCTTGTGCCCTCCGGCAGGGAGAGGTTGTGCGCAGCCTGTACGCTGCTCTTTGGGGCTGGGGGGGGCAGATTTTTTTTCTTGATTTCCCCCCCTAAAAACTGGATGCGCCCTATGGTCTGGTGCGCCCTATGGTACGAAAAATACGGTATTTATTTAGGAAAATTTACATGCCGCTTGATTGTAGGAATAAAAACACCCTGTAACTTGAGTAACTGTCATTGCACCGCCAGTTAGCAATATTTCCCTGTTCTATGGCTGATGGCAGGAGAAAAAGTCACACATACAGACACGTATTATGTTTTTGGTGGCTGGAGAGGGAAGTAGGCTCACCCAACACCTCCAGCTCCTACAAGATGCACGTGGCCTGAGGTGAGCTTGTTTTGGTTTCTTTCCTCTATCCTACATGGCAGGAATGGAATAAAATTGGCGATATGGTAAATAAGCTCACTGTTAGCATGCATTTCTTCTTAACTACATGGTAACTCCTGTTCTGTGCAATTTATCTTATAACGGTGGGGTTTTTTCCTTCAGCATATTGACTCACATGTTTGATGTTCATCAAAACATGGGCTACTGCCCACAGTTCGATGCGATTGATGACCTGCTCACGGGGAGAGAGCACTTGCGTCTTTATGCCAATCTGCGTGGTGTCCCAGCAGCAGAAGTTGAGAAGGTAAGGACAAATTCTTCCTCAATGTTCAATTTTTTAAAAAAGTATGATGCTTAAAAAAAACAAAAAACCAAAAATCCCATGATTGCTGATCAGTCAAGAGTTGTTTATATATTCTTTGAATTTCATCCCAAGATATCCAGGCCCCAAAGGGAGTTACTTATGATGTTAGATCCCTGGGTGGCTCTTTGATGTCCATGCACATTCTTATCTATGTTGCGGTACAGATATGCATTCACCCCTGTGAAAGTTGCAGGTAGCCAGTCTGGCTAGTCCACACCACCTTGCTGCTGTTGTTTCCACGTGCCAACCTTGCACCTGGTAAAATAATTCTGCAAATCCATCCTGCCAATCTGCAGAGTTTTCTTGCGTTACCAATGCATAATAAGAGTTCTGTGTGGATTCTGGAGAATTAACCCAATAACTGCATTCCTTAATAGACTCTGCTCCCATCATGGACTGGATTGAGCCCATTGTGTTTTAAGTAACTACCAGTCCTTTGACCTCCTTTATCCCTTCTCCGCAGGTTGCAGAGTGGGGAATTCAGAAGCTTGGTCTCCTGATGTATGCAGATCAGTTGGCAGGCACATACAGCGGTGGGAACAAGCGCAAGCTCTCCACTGCCATTGCGCTGATAGGCTGCCCTCCTTTAGTCCTTCTGGTAAGTCACTTTGCAGCAAGGAGGCCAGGTAAAAAGTAGCCACTTTAGATGAAGGCAATTCTGTAAGGTTGTGGAAAACTCCAGGTGTACACCGTGTGGTGTGCACATTACTTTACTTCTAAAAGTAATTTCTATGTCACCATGTCGTAAGATATCAAGATGGTGCACAACACACTATTAAAAACACCAATCTGAGAAACACCCCAAACAGTGCCAAACTCCAATTTTGTTTTCTTGCCTGGTGTGGTTCTTTGCAAAATTTAGTGCCCTGATTTTCTTGCTGTCCTCTGCTGAACCACTTCAAATGGTGTTTCTGATATTTTTGGAAGGTTAAGTCGCACTTTCCCCCCAAATTAAATTTGGGGGCATGTTTCATCCTAACACATGAAAAAGTGCATTTTTTAGAATGTGTGAGAGTAAGAATACTAAAATGCAAACCTGAGCCTTGCAGGAGTATGAAAAATAAAATAAAAAGGTGTATCTGTCCTTCTCTCACTGAGCTCCAAATAGCACTAACAAAGCTCCTGTTCCAGGCTGGCTGGAGCCCTTAGCAGGAAATGCTGTTGGGTTACGTATAGGGCATATGCTGCAGTATTTTGTTCAGGGTACCCACATCATTATTATCATCCACATCTCACAGGATGAGCCAACTACAGGAATGGACCCTCAGTCCCGACGCTTCTTATGGAACTCAATTGTCAGTGTGATCAGAGACGGAAGAGCTGTGGTCCTTACGTCACACAGGTAATACAAACCTCCTCATGTAAAATCAGTATGGGAATCTAACACCCTTTTTAAAAAAAATACTTGCTGCTGTTGTAAACCTTCAGAGAAAGCATGTGATACAGTACTCATAGCAATGTACTACTTCAGTTTGCAGGTGGAAATCTACCATTTCCCCTATCATAGAAAAAGACCACACATTTGGAAAGTTAAAAATGGTTTACTTACAAACTCTCTGAAGGTCCAGTTCATGTGCTTTTCCATACAGCAGTCAGAAAATGCAGGTAGCAGTCTAAGCTTGGAGCAACCTCTTTTCAGACCTCTTTACATACTGGAGTTCACGTGGCAGACTGAGGGAAGCAATACTTTCCTCCCAAGTGGACAGAGCAACTTAGCTAAGCCTAGAAGGACAGCTTACTATGGCATTAACCTCTTCGTGAATTAATTAGACTTAAGCGTGTTGGTTATACAGGCACTCCCCATTAGCATGGGGGTTGTGTTCCAAGGCACCGTGCATGTCAGTCGGCCCCCTTGCAGTGCTGAAACCAGCACATGTGCCATGAACATGCACGAATGGGGAGTTGCCTGTATGAGGCTAGTTATCTCACAAATGTTAGGGGCTCTCTCTAGACCCCTATCAGCAGCAAGCCTGCAATAATGGCTGAGCATCCTGACAAAGTTACAATGCAATGGAGCATTTACTGGCTGGGGTCAATATGAGTAAGTGGGACTACAGGCCTTTTTTACATCAAGCTTTCTCTCTTTACAAGCATGGAAGAATGTGAGGCGCTTTGCACACGTCTAGCCATCATGGTTAAGGGAACCTTCAAATGCCTGGGCACCATCCAGCATCTCAAGTACAAGTAAGCTGATGATTCATTTCTTATGTTTATTGATTGATTTAGTGTAATTTAGTGTAGTTGATGGATGAATATTATTTACTGGGGTAGTAAATCCGTCACTTCATATACCATGGGTATTTCACAGATACGGAGATGGATACATTATCAGCATGAAAATAAAGGCCTCTAAACCCGGATTGCCTCCAGACCTGAGCCTAGCGGAACACTTCATAGAAGTGAACTTCCCTGGCAGCATACAAAGAGAAAAGCACCATAACATGCTCCAGTACCAGATATGCGCCTATTCGCTGGCCAAGATCTTCCGGCTGATTCTCTCTAACAAGGACAACCTGAATATTGAAGAATACTCTGTCACACAAACCACCCTGGATCAGGTAAAAATATATATGCTAAAAATGGGGAGGGGGACTCAACAAATGCAAGCCCTCCGCCACTTAGGAAACCCACCCCCCAATGCCTAGTATGTTTTAGTAACAGGCAATTCTTTCTAAAAGGCTGTGTGCTTCCAGATTCCATTCATCTGAAAATAGAGAGTGGCATTAAGTGAGGAAAGTGTTGATTTAAAGAGGAGATATTGGTGGTCAGTCATTTTCAGTAGAACCAAGCATTGCAGACCAATTATACTAAGGTGATGCACTTGTCATAATAATGGCCTTCACTTCACAAGACATGGCTCTTCCTTTGCAGAACAAAAAGAGCCATTTCTTTCTCACAAAAACCCTTACATGTATTTAATGTGTGCTTTTTGAAAGTTCTTGTTAGTAAGAAGCAGGCTTATTTCTGCACACGTTGTATGAGAATTGCCTTGTCAATCACGCCACGTCTTGTGACTTCTGCCAGGTCAGCCTGTGCATGAGTCTAATTGGAGGAGGAGAGCTTATTTCCCCTATGTTTCACTCCAGCTCTAAAGCAACATCTGGTTGGCCACAGGTTATTTGTTTTCCAATGGAAAGGCCAATTCTTGTGTTGCCATCTTCCTAACTTTGTTTGGGGATGCACACAAAGAAGGGCCTCAGGTGGTGATTGAAGTTCATGTGGGTCCTGATCTTAGAGGTACTGGGCTTAGCCACCAGTCCTGATCTAGAAAATTGCATGCATGAGATGAACATCGCGGGTGGGGGAGGGGGCAGGACGTGGAGAGATCTTTCCAAGGTCAACACTGGTGTCATGAATCACCTCTATTCTTGATATTGTCACAGACATTCTGGATTTCCCTACTTCCTTCTAGCAAGTGCAGTTCTGATTATGCATTTCCCGGTTTCCTTCCACAGGTTTTTGTCAACTTTGCTAAACAACAGATGGAGGATGAGGAAATTCATCTCCACCCTCGTGCAGCGGGAGCTAGTAGAGAGGTGAAGGTGACCCCTGCTTTCTATCGGAAGACAACTGCATAGAGAAGTTCTGCCACAGGTGAAGCAAACTCCCCAAGCAGAGCGCTACAAATCCTGAATAAGCTTCTCACCAGCACAGGTTTTAGCCCCCTTTCAGTGGTTTCCCTGCATCTTTGGAACTTGCCCGCAAAGGAAGTATGTATGAATGGGATCCATCTTTATTAAGCTTTTACAGAACAAAAAAAACCAGCTTTGCTTTTCAGTCTTTTTTTACTAAAATTGTTTCGCTGGGCTTTTAAAGCAGTTTTTAGTATTATAAATGGGTTGTTTTGAATGTATGTTAAGCATTTTTTAAATATTGCATTAACATTTGACAGCTGCCTGTGGAGGGCTCTGCCCTGTGAAGCTGCATGTGCATTTCTTAAATAATTTTTTTTAGCAAAGTAGAATGTAATATTAGGAACTTTAGCTTGGCACAGTGATGGGATCAAATGAGTAGATACTAAGTTTAGTCAAAATCACTTTTGTGTTCGTAAAAAATTTTTTAAGGATGCATGTGCTTTGCCTCCTAGTTTCATTCTTAACCAAAAAGAGAAACAAGCACACATGTTTATTTAAAGTCTCTATTGTTCTGTGGCATTAATGCTCTGGGTCAAATCTAGACTTGACAGCAGTCAAGCTCAAGATGGGCTGTCACTGCCAGCAACAGGAAATATTTGGTCTCTCACAGCCTTCTTTACATTAGTGACTCACTTTTTACTAGATTAGTTTTAAGTTGGAATATTCCCCTCAGTTGTTGACAGTTCTTTTTCAACTCTTGATACTACTTAACTCCTACTTAAAACCTAATTAAAAGGTACAATGGGGGAGTTCACAGTTGTGCCATTTTTCCCACCATGAAAATCTTAACAGGTGGAGATTTGGATTTAGCCTATAGTTGTATGCAGCTCTTAGTGAAGTCAACAGGAAATCACCTAGAAGAGGTTCCCCCAAGGTGCTATTGATTCTGACATCTTTTTTTAAAGGATTTATGTCTTAGGAGTATTGCATTAGCTGAGGTTCGATTCAAGATGCTCTAATCTCAAGATCAATAACCTTTTAGTATTGTTTTCTATGTTTCAGTGCTATAACCACTGTGGGGCTCTGTTGAAGGTAAAACTTTTCAAAAAAATAAATAGCTTTCTGTTTAATTTGGTTATGGTATTGAAGAGTAGCTGCCAGGAAATGGCTCCTTGCATGGGTTTGGGGTGTTTTTTGGGGGTGGAGCTCTTTCAACCACACAGACATCACACTTTTTTGAGTGACTACACTGGGTGTTTAAAAACCTAACCATCCACACACACCCAATGAGAAGTAACTTACACAACTAGGGCTGGGCAATGTTAGATTTTCAACATCACAATGTATCACCAGCCGAACATTGTGATTTGGTGATGTACTGTGATGCTGAAACAAGCTGCATTGGCCCCAGCCCACGAGGTGCCGGGTGAACCTTTCACCCCAGTGTCTCGCCGGGCTAGGGCCAATGCAACTGGCTGCTGCCTGCTGCTTAGCTGGAGGATGGAAAGGCTCCCTCCCCCAGCTGAGAAAGCTCAATGTCTCTGTTGCGGGGCAGGCAGCTGTGTGCCCCTGAACAGAGAAGTTTAAAGGAGTCCCCCTGCCCACCTCTGCCTCGTGCAAGCCGGAGGCAAGGACTCCATTACACTTGAGGGAGCTGCCTTTGCAGGCAAGGGTGAGCTACTTCTTCCTGTAAAGGAGGCAGCTCGCCCGCCCACCACGGATGGAGCAAGCACTGCCAACCTGACAGGCTCAGTTTGCAGCGTTTCCTCCATCTTTGAAGATATCTCAGCTGGGGGAGTGGGAGCACTTTAAAAGAGAACGCCCAAACCATCACCGCCTCCGTAAAACTGCTTGGCTGAGGCAAGGGCAGCTGCATGCTCCTCAGCCGAGCAGTTTCAAGAAGTCGAGAGAAGAACAAGCTGTATTGGTGTCTTGCTGATGGCACTTGTTTCTCCCTCTGCAGTGGTATCACTGGTGAAACCACCACTGCTCCAGAGTCCCTCTGCCTCCAGCATGTTTCTCCCTTGGCACACTGGGCGTTGGTAGCAGAGGGACTCTGGAGCAGTGGTGGTTTCACCAGTGATACACCGCTGAGTGAAACCACCATTCCATTCATACCAGTCCTGGGCGATATATTGATAGATACACGACTGCCACTCCCAGCAATAACTACATCACAGAAGAGCTGCTCTGATGGCAGTCTGATGGCAGGACTAGGGAGTATGTTTCAGTTGAATATTAGGCGATACATAAAATTAAGTGCAGTTCAACCATGGAATTAGTTGCAGAGGATGGACTGCTATCTGTTGGGAAGGTCTAGCTCAGGATTTCCTCTACTGAGCATTAAGACGGACAATGCTATAATTCCAACATAGCTTTGAATAAAGAAACAAACTTGAAGCAGATCCTGAAAGTCATTAAATGTGATTTGCATTTCTCAGATGTAATTTGCTGTATAACAAACATTTACATATTGTCTGTGTGAAAAGAAACAAGAGGTTTTTTATCTTATCATGGATGCATTTTTTTAACTTGAAAAAGATTGGGTATTAAAGAAATATTAAAACTTCACTCACCAGTCGCAATGTGTCTTCTATTGCTATAATTAATTCGACAGAATTCAAAATATAAGTTTGAATTTATTGCATATTCTCTTTACAAATTGTTGCAAAAATTTATGTACATTTCTAGAGGAATAAACTTCATCAAGAAACAGTCAGAGTCCCTTTGCTGATAGTCTTAAAATTAAGTTCTTAAAACTTTGTAACATAATGTCTTATTCATTTACTGATTTGATTTGCACAGAGCCTTCTTAAAATGCATTGAACACAAAATAAGGAAAAATGTTTTCCACATTTCCTTGTATTTTGGATTATATGAAGAGTAACTAGAGGACCACACCTCCACACCTTTCCTTTTGGCAATATGGGACCACTGGTTAGGCTATGACCCTTTGATAAGGGCAGGGATGGAGATTTAGGAAGTTTTTGTTCCTACCTTTGAGGAAGATAGTCACAGTTTCCTTGGGCTCCCATGATTTAACTCCTTTTTTCCTCTTGACACTTTCTTCCTTTTCTCTTCTGATTTACTTTATTCTTCACCTGCTTACCTTCATTTTCAAATTTAAAACAACTTTTTAAAAATAGCTTTTCCCTTTCCTGCTACCTTTTGTACCCCCACTGACTTTCTCTGGAGCCACCAGTAAAGAGCTACCACTCTGCACGCTATCATTATTCCTTGTCTTATTCCTTGTGGCCATCACATCTGCCTGCAGAGTATCTGAACTTAACACCCTATTGGTGGTCCAACGCCCCTGCATATTCCACAAAGACAAAGACATCCTCCATTCTGATCCTGCCTAATGTCCTTTCCAAACTCCACCTACAGCAGGAACTGATACTACGTAGATTTCCTCCCAATCCATACCACCCTCTTGAAAAGGCCTGGCATTCCTTTGACCAAAGCTTTCCAAACTTTTCACGTTGGTGACACACTTTTTAGATATGCATCATTTCACAACATAGTAATTCAGTTTTACTAGCAAATCGGCGGGCCATCTGCTCCCTTTCCAGCAACACACAGTTTGGAAAGCTCTGCCTTAAGATGTAGGCAGGGTACTTAAGGTCTATATAACCCATACCAAAGTGCTTTGGCAATCATTCCACCATTCTATGTTAGGTAGAAAAGTCACCCCAAACACACAATCCTGATGGATTTGCACCTGCATTACCACGGCATATGAGGCACAAAGGCTACCTGTCCCTGCCAAACCGACAGCACATTCCTCTGGGGCAGCAGACGTCCTGGTGGCATCCTTCACAAATGCCTCCCTACTGAAAATCGGCAGGGCAGCCACCTGAGCATCTCCCAGTACCCTTGCCATACACTAAGACAAGACACCTGGTTGTCAGCTGACACCGCCATTGGCCAAAGGGTCCTCCAACAGGCCTCCTCACAGTGTTTTCTTTGCAGTGGTACCCACCCTAGTTGGGAGAGCTTTGGTATGTCCCAACCAGTGGTGTCATGCTGGCAAAAGGAAATAGTACGATTGGTACATACCTGAATGGTAGATTTGTGTTGCCAGTGTGGGACCATTGGGGCCCCACCCTCTAATGGCCTGCAACACTGTTTAATAGTTCAGACAGTTAGGAAAAGTTCTTGTTCCATAGGAATTCGGCTTTATTACTGTATGTTATTTGCTTATTAACTGATGAGACTCCATGGACTACTTGTGCTTAGTGAGTCTGCAATGCTGAGGACAAAGGAGCCATCTATTTCCTAAATTTTCACTCCTTCCTTCATCAAAGGGGCAAAGCCATAGCCCAACCAGTGGTCCTGTGCTGGCAACACAAATCTACTCTTCAGGTTAAGTACCAATTGTTCTACTTACATTTGCAAGTACATGGGCAACCCACTCCTATGCATGTCGACTTAAAAGGAAGCATCCCTGAGCCTACTCTGATAACTATGGGGGCAAATTCAATTCACTTTGCATTTAAAGCCAAATTTACGCTTTCCAAAACTATGAGAACCAGAACATAGCCACCCTTAGAAATTCACACTTATCTAAATTTTGTGATGCAATTCTCCAACCAACCAATGTTTACAAAAATGCATACAGTAGTTAAAAGTGTGCATAAAAATGAATATTAGTGAAAATAACATTAAAAATGCATCATATTAAGGAGACATTGCTTGCAAAAACGTGTGCATTAGTCAAAACGGCATACAAAAATGTGTTTTCTAGCAGAAATTCATATTAAAATGCTGAAGCATTTTCAGGAGGATATTTTCTAACAGAAAATTCACAAAATGCTGCATAAATGTGGGGGGCCGAATTTAAGACTACAATCATGAGAAACTGAGAGAACCAAGACTAACTGATTTGCTATCCCTACTCTCAAGTAAGCATGCACCAGGGTATAGCATGAAGTGTTTTCCAAGAATGAGAAATGCAAGTAAAATGATCACATGATAGCCTTGTTGGTATTGCATCACTTCAGACTGCAGGGTGGTGAATGTTTGAATGCTTCTTCCATTTAACAGGACACCCTGGATGTAATAATTTAAAATATTTCTGGACCACTTTTAAGATTAAAACCCTGTCAAGTCAACTTACTAAATAAAAACCAATACAAAAATAACCACAATGAATAAATAAAAAACAGCTGATCCAAAACATAGCATCAAGTCCCAAAATATTAAAATCTAATACAAAATACAACTATCAGCCATCCATTAAGACAACAAGAGCATGCTAAATAGGGCAAGAGACACACAAGAACCCTTTTTCCTTCATGTTCAAGTTTTATATAAATCTGGGAGTTTCTTGCAATGGAAACATTCATATAGGCAACTCTCGCCTTGCAGTCTGAAATGGTTCATTCCCAACAGGTCTGTTTCAAATGATTATTCTGAACATATAAACTATGTTGTTCTCATTCCCAATGCGCGCGCGCGCGCTCTCTCTCTCTCTCTCTCTGTGTACCACTTTCATTCACATTGTAAAAGTATTTCCCACAGCAAATGCTTGATTTGAAGCTGCCCACAGCGCTTTCTATGCCTCAGCTTTGAAGCACAATTTGTCCAGAGACTGGGCAGTTCCAGGCTATTGCTATTTCAGGTTGGATTCAATCACATACTGACTGGGGAAATCAGGTTGCACAATTAGAGCAGATTTGGAGCTATTTCACAACAACCCCACTTTCTCCCAAAGTCAGACTTTTTTTTGCAATAAGGAAAGTGAAGGGAAACACACCAGAAAGAGTGGGAAAACAATAATAATTGCTTTGATGCAACATCATCTAACCTCCCTGGAAACAAATCAGGATGAACGCTCAATAAACATATCATCCAGAACTGCCCTCCCTCAAAACTTATCTGTTTGTGGAATTCCAGACTGTTTCACACCCAATTCTCATGCTTCCTTTTTGCCACAGGGCCTGGCCCAGACTTTTACAGAAAGCGTATTCTTTCGGCAACGGTGGATAATACCTTTGCCAAACAGTTAGCTCTGAACACCCTTCATGGCTAAAGATGACAACATGAGGATTGGGGGAGAAGATAAAACCAATACTGAATCCCACAAATCCCACATGAAGATATTAGCGGAGTAGGAATGCTGAAAATAATGCCAATGTATTTCACATCTGACAACCAATGTGCCCCTTTGGTACATGGGTAGATGAATCTGGTGGCTCATTTACCAGAAGTAATGTATTTACTATGGTGGACGATGAAGCCACAGGATTGGGTAATTCTCTCACCACGCTACCAAGGAGCTAAGAATTGTGGGAGGTAGGTGAAACATCTCTGCATCTTCCATAAGTAGTGCTGCGCAGATTGAACCTTCATGCCGAAAGTACTTTCGAGATTCCATGTCCGACAGGAATCAATTCTTCCAACTTTCTGTCCTAATCCAAAGCACCCTAGGGGAAAGGACTGGCATTCTTTAGGCGTTCATCAGCCACTAAAGCTGTACATTCATTGAACGCAAGAAATTAGAACAGTGGACTCCTTGGTTTGTGTCCTTCCACCCTTTCATCTCTGTGGAAGAGGGTTTCAAGTTCCACCCTTGCCAGATGGATACGGGCTTGCATTTCCCCAGCTTATGAATCCCTCAAGCTGCCCCGGCCAAGACATCTATTTGCTCATTCAACCAGGTTAGCATCCACTTCAGCACTTGGGGATAGCTGTGGTACGTCCCAATCCAGTGACTTTATTGTCCACCGTAGTAAATAGTAACTGGTCTTACCTGAAGGGTAGATGTACTACCCATGTACTATCTGAAACCAAAGGGGCGCATTGGTTGCCAGATGTGAAATCCTCCCCCCCCCCCAGCTCTCCAACCCCACTATGTAGATTTTGAGCCCATGGAATTCCACACTAGATAGTAATTTCTGCATGCTCCTGGGAAACCTTGCCTAAATTATCTTCATACCCTAACTTATTTTCTTTGCCTGTGGTTGTGTCTATGCAGCCTCATCCACTTTGTTTCTGATAATTTAATTTAAAAAACCCAACGACCTTGTTCTTACAGTAAGAAAGGAATGATAGACATTCTAAGACTAGGATAATCCTTAAACTCTCGTATATAGGTGCAGTGTTTATCTTTTGCCCAGACTGACATCTGAATGAAACAAAGAAAGGTGAAGAGTCCCACTGCAAGAGAGAGAAAGAGAAAGAAAAAGAGAAAAGAGAGAGAGAGAGGTCAACGTTTATGAAATATTGTAGCTGGAATATTAGCCCAAAATTTTCAAACCAAGAATCTTATTCACCTGGAACGCATTGAGTCATGATAGTAAAACCAATCCATGTCCCCAGCTGTAATGGTGAAGAAAATGCAAAACTATTTCACACAATAAAAACTGCTAAAACAACCTAGTCCCCTTTTTAAAAAATACATACAAAACGCATCTCTTTTTAATATCAGCTTGTAAAAACCTTAGTAATAAAACAACTGAAATAAAATCATGCACACAACCAGATAAGTAACTGGAGCTGTTTGGATATATGGACCAGAATCCACAAAAGCACAGCCCCCTTGTAGTGTTGTTTTTGCAACCTCGACAGACCGACACACATACACACTTCAGTTTTGAAAAAAATTAAAATTATGAGTCTAGAATTCTAGAACACTGCATTTAGTTTCTGTTGAGACAGAATGGAGGCAGTGAATGCAAGTGCCAGTCTCACACACCTGTAAACCTGGTCAGTCAAAATTTATGCAACCAGTTAGCCAGTCACTCACCTCCAAGACCTATGGCCTATACAGCTGTACCCCTATCCTAACCAAGTCTTTGTGCTCATATTTTTCTTCCTAAGAATGTTCCCAGTTTGGGGCATTTTCCAGGGAGTCACTATTTTGCAGGTGGGATTCAATCGCACACGGGTAAATTCAGGTTGTACATTTTAAGTGGATTTGACACTCATGTACAAAAAAAAGGGTTTTTTTAAAGAAAGACTTTGTGTTATGGAAACAGGGACAACAGTGGTTTGATATGATGTCATATAATCTCCCCACAAACAATGAGGATGAATGCTTAATAATCTGGAAGTGACCTGAGAAGCTGCCCCCAACACTTCTTTATACTCTTCTCAAGTTTTTTTTTTTTTTTAAAGTTTGGGAATTCGGTATGAGAGCTTTTAAAACAGGTACATGTACACAAACGTCCTCCCGACATCCTTTAAAATCTCTCTCTCTGAATTTTAGGTGGTAGCTTCTGAAGGGAGTTCTCCATGGAAAACTCATATGTGCACACATGCTGTTGCTATCTGCATAGTAACTGCATCTGTTTTCGTGGTACATAATGCATTTCCCCACTCTTGCTCGCTCCATAAAGTCTATATTCCTACAAAAGTGACACTCTGCTGCAACATTCCTTTGCAGCAAATGACGCTGGAAGTCTCAAGTAAGACAATGAAGCCAAACAATAAATTCCTATGCTCCAAACGCAAAAGTCAATATGACGTAGAGACAGAGCTCAGAATATTTTGATGTCCAACACAAAATCCAAAGAACACACGCACAAACACATACACAAAAATGCAAGCAGCTAAATAACAGGTAATTTTTCTATCCTTTGCTAGTACTGCAAAGGTGGGCTGTGTCACACGGCCTAATTCAGGCACAGGCAAACTCGGCCCTCCAGCTGTTTTGAGACTACAACTCCCATCATCCCTAGTTAAGAGGACCAGTGGTCAGGGATGATGGGAGTTGTAGTCCCAAAACATCTGGAGGGCCGAGTTTGCCTATGCCTGGCCTAATTCATAGTAGAGCCAGCTCTGCCATAACGTGAAAATGTAATAGGGCCTGGATAGTTGCACAGTCCTCCAAACAACCTCCTGCAATACTCCTGTTTACACACTCCAATTCATTATCTGACTAATTTAGCTCTTTCACTGGGCAATTTTTAAAAAAACAATCTTTATCTTACCCTTTTTTCATCAGTTTCACTGAGAGGTGCAGCTTAAACGCTGTCTCAAAATAAAGGATGTGTTTGAGATGCAACTCAGCTGTGCTTTTGTACCCAAGGTGGGGTAATAAAATACATTCATTTTACTGAGTTTCTCATCCCAGAAGTTGCCCCCATGGAATCCTGAACATTTCTTTACACTCCCCTATGAAAGCAAAATCTTACACCAATCTTTAAGCATAAGCTAAACATTAGCGGTCCGTTCAGTTGTCAAACATACATACCTCATAAGTATAGTTAGGGCAGGACACAAAATAAAACAGCCATGTGAAAGGATTCTTCGTCGGATAAGGGATCTTACTGGTCTTGGATCCTATTGATTTAAAAGGTCCACAGAAATGTAAAACTAGTGGTACTTTCTGTATACAGACGTATTTTCCCTATAGTATATGGTTTGACAGCATGGCTCTAGTTGGTAAATATAGGGGTTCTGGTAAAACCCAAAGTAGCTCCTGCAAGTCTGAAGTCTGCTCTTTTCTGGATTACAGAATGATCAGCTGTGGGATGGGATGAAAAGGACCATTCTATCATGAGCTAAGCTAGGAATCATTTTTCGCTCTCCGTAAGACTAGACAGTCCTTTTTCCTGCTCCCTTGCCTTGCATATTTGGAAATCTTTTTTTAAAATGGCAATGTCATTAGCCAATAACCTATGCTGACTGACTACCTTCAGGCAGTTCCTGCAGTGGACTGTCTGCCTAGAATAATTGTAGCTTTAATCCAATATACTAATATGAACTAATTCTCTGATGCAAAGCCTTTTGTAACCAAAACAGCACCGACTAGTAGGTATCAACAGGCTTAGAGGAACCTCAAGGATTGCAGAAGTATTAACGATCTTTACCAAAATAAATAAATGCTGAGGGGGAGGTCAGTTTACACCTTTGAAAGCCCACCCTAACTCAAGCCAACTAATGATGATGATGATGATGATGATGATAATAATAATAATAATAATAATAGAAACTAAGCACTCAACTTTTACCATCTCTTCTCAAATTACTAAGTGCAACATGGATAGAAAAGTTTCCAGCTTCACATGTCTGCAATGAGACAGAAATAAAGACAATTAAAACAAAGACTGCTTTAAATAAAAAGCGCTCTGAACAAATACAATTATGAGGATTAGTAAAACAACAATGTTCTCATTAGCCCAATTACACTAAGCACCAGGATCATAGCTGGGGAGGGAAGGGATAAAGCTCCCCTCCCCGCACACTGTGTCCCTTTATAAAAATCCCCCTTAAAGTGGCATCAGTGGTTTAATTCATTGGAAGATTTCAGCACCATTTCAATCAGTTTACTTAATTTTGCATTTATAACCTATTATTATACGAAAAGGGTGTGTGTGCAACATTTCTTTTAAAAATCATTTTTCAAACCAAAAGAAATTGTGCCCATGGTATTATTTAAATTACTAAATTAAAATTATTATTATTAAATTATTTAAATTTGTCAATCCAAAAAGAAGCAAGTCATATCTCTATAAATCTATTTTCCTATAATCCTTTGCTCCTTGCTTGCACATAGTAAATGAGTTTATATGTAATTGCCACATCCCAGATTCTATAAAACCCGTCAGACAAAGGGGAGGGAGGGAGCTTTCTCTCTACTGAAACTAGCATTTTAAGCTGCAGTCAGGAATATAGTTGCCATTTGTACCTCTGCATTTGCCCATTCCATATACTATCTAAAGTACAACAAAGGAAATTTCTTACAATGTAGTATTTATATTTGCAACTTACCAGGAACATGATCAAAGCAAGATTGACCTGCTTTTGTCCATAAGCTGCAAGACAAAAACAAGGGAAGGTTCAATTTAGCTCTCGGTTAGCACCGTTAATGAAATGCTAAAACCAAATAAAAAGTAAAATGTTTGTTATGCTGCTACTTACAGGGCGGTGTGTAAAGAGGATGGTTGATATAATAAGCAAGCCAGGCAGCAAATCCCCAGTAATAGAAACAATTCTGTAAAAACAAAAACAAAAAAAGGAAAAGGGGGGAAGCCATTTATATTTGTGTTAATGTTTTACATTATGCGGGGCTATTGCTACGATTTAATACCAATTTCCGGGTTTCCATTTCTTTGTGACACCTTTTTGTGGCTCAGAAGCAAATCCTAGGTAGGGGCTATGCAAGAAATGACTCTGTTCTCAATGGTTCTTATTAAGTTCTATGGAACAAGCCAACAGAGCAAGCCTAAAGTGATTGTGTGGTTTGTGCCATTCAGAACAGGAGGAGGGGAGCACTTTCAATTCTCTCCTGTTGACGCTAATAGGTGAGGAACTGGTCTACCAGTTTGTTTTTTTTTACCCTTTCTGGGAAACAGCAGCTTTGGCAAATCCAAGGCCTTTCTCTGACCTGTCCTTGGAAGAATTCAGTTTCTGGCTCTACCGTTTAACTTTCCACCATTGGTCCAGGTGGATCTCCCACAGAGAGGGAGGTCATCATAATCCTACAGCCCCTCAGTCCAGGGAACACAAAATTGCTCCCTAAATTAGCAAGACAGTTGAGAGGAGGGACAAAGCTTTCTCTCTGCTCTTACCCTGAGGGAGAGACACCCACAAAAATGTATGCCTAAGAACAGAGTATATGGAAGCGCCTTATGTTTCTCTTCCCTTTATTGAGACAAGCCCACTTCCTATCAGCTATTTCACTACTAAACAGAAGACCATTCCAATTATTATTGCCCAGTGCTATTTTTCAAGAAAAATTGTTCTCTTAGAGCGGCAATGGCGCCCACTTGAGAGGTGCCAGAACTCAGTTCTGGAGAGTTCTGACTGAAACAAAGACCAGGACCTGCCCATTATTTGGCAACATTCCGCCAAAAACCCCAACGTTTATAAATTTCAGAACAGAGGAGAAATTTTAAGGAAATAGCTCTTAAAATGAGAACATTTTCCTCACAGTTATTTGTTAAGCCTGGATTTGATGTTCATTTGCTTGTAGCACAGAGGAAAGTTCATAACTTTTAAACGCTTCTGACCCCAGAGTTAAGCTCTCTACTAGCGTTTATAATGCACTTAACGAGAGAACACGAGCCCCAATTTGTTATGTCTTTTACTCTGGAACTTTCTCTGTGCAGAAGGCACCCATGGGCTTTCCCAGCTAATGTTGGGAATTGTGGAAATCCCATGAAATGTGAATGAGCCACTGTTCTTAAAAGTCTTCAACCGAACGGACAGCTTCTCAAACGTTAATTTAACTTAGACCAAGGTAGACTTCTTGTGATAATGTTCAACTACACATAGCAGAAAGAAACTTGGTGCCCAAATACACTTTTTTCTTTTCTTTTCCAATGCTAACATAGCCTAATGCACTGAGGCAGCAGCTAATAAAAGTGAGTGGTCCCCAATACTGGTGTGAAACTTGGCAATGCAGGGCCTTGATCACAGGCCAACTTCTTAAATGCAGCCACAACCAAAAGCCTCTTATTCCTATGTTAACAAAGCTCCACAGAGTATCATTGCTATTCCTTGTGTTTTCATTTACCCAGCCCCATCGCTTTAATAATTGTGATGTCCCCTTTTATAAATATTTTTTCAATAGTTAATGCAGCTGCGGCAGGTGATTTTTGTATTAATGCGTTTTTGTATCATTGGGAGAAGAATGCTCATTCACTTCAGAGACCTCCAAATGCTGCTGGAATGCAACTTGCATCAGCCACATGGCCAATGTCCAGTGATGGTGAGAGTTGTCCAACAATGGCGCCTGCAGTGCATGGGATTGGACTAGATGACCCTCAAGTTCCCTTCCAGCTCTATGATTCTAACATTTGAAAGGCCAGGTCAAGAAGTCCTAAGGCCCTATCTGCACTTTATAGGTAAATCAGCATCAAACCACTTTAAACAGCCAAAGAATCCTGGGAACTGTAATTTTGTTAAGGGTGCTGGGACTGGTTAACAACACCCCCTCACAGAACTACAGTTGTACCTTGGATCCCGATACTCGGACATTTTGGCTCCCAAACACCGCAAACACGGAAGTGAGTGTTCCGGTTTGCAAGCGTTCTTTGGAACCCAGACATCCAAGGTACAGCTGTATAATTACCAGAGTAGTTTAACAATCAATCCCTTTTCCTAGGGACCTCTACCGGTTTAAAAATATTATGCGTGTCTTCATTTTGCATTGTGTAACTGTAGACAGTTCCACACTGTGGAATCTCTCAGGTGAGTATGCTAGAAGAAGATACAGAGATTTTTTTTTTACTAGGTCCTGACAATAACCAAAGCGGCTACTGTATAGGCAAGCCATCAGTGGCTATGTTTGTTCTCACCCAATCTTGATGTTCTTCCAAGACAGAATAAAAATACTTTTTAAGGATAAGTATCTGCATTGGACCAGATCGAACGGTAAATGCTGTAATTAATGTGAACTACATAATAACATAAGCCAGTCTGAATAACAGACTGTAGAGTAAGTGATCTCCACTTCACCTGAAATTGATAGCAGTAATAAAATAACTGGCCAGCTGCCACTAGCCAACTTATTCTTCAGATGCATTGTCATTCAGCACAGGGGTTTACTAGAAGCACTTAAAGCACCATCAAAAGGACCTCTACAAACATTCCAGAGAGCTGTACTCTTAAGAGTTGTATCCTAACCAAGGAGGTCTATAGCCTTAAGCGGAAACTAAGAAAAAGTGCATGGAAAGATGACAGAAATCTTGGGTACCATATAGGTGAACATGTTCATGTGCAACATGAATAATCCTTGCTACCATTTGTCTTTAAAATATTAAGTGGGGTTACTGGCAGGATGCAGCAGATCTAAGAAGAAAGAAACCGAAAATATTCATTTCATCACTGCCATGGCAAGTACATTTGGATCCATTTCATTAGTTAAAAATCACTAACTTTTCTCTTCATATACCCATATTAACAGGAGCTGCTAACGGTTCTATGCAATTCCATCAGCCATTCTACACAATATATATCATAGCATTTCCTAAACAGAATTTTCACATGCCCAGGCCAAATAAAGTATTTTATCCAAGCTGTTTTATACAAGCTGTCAGAAAATTTAACTAATTATAAGCACGGGTAGATTTGCTGGAACAAGGCACTATGCGTTGCTGATTCTATGGCTGAGTTCAGATGTTAACACCAGTCTACAACAAAAGCGCCTTGGGAATTGGGCTGCCACCAGAGACATCAACGTCCATGCGATATGCACTCTGGTAATACCAGCATCTCCAAACATGGCCTTCCTACATGGCCCACACCATCAATCAAAACGTAGTGACAAGACAAAAAACTCCCAAGTGTAGGCACTGTTTGTCAACCAACAGCGCTCCCATGCGAGCGGTTTCAGATTGTGAGCCCAGAAGCGGTCCCACGTTTTCTGAAATCACCAAGGTCCTGTGGGTGCTACAAGCTGGCTCTCTAGAAGTTATTTCTGAAACAGAAACTGAGCACTGCAAGAAAGAATAGTCAAACTGAATTCATGCAAAGGATACAGGCCTAGAAACACCAACAAGGCAGGCATTCACGCAAAGCCAAGTTTTTTCCAATTGCCACCTGACAGAACAGCTTAACCACCTGTATTTCAAATGCACAGTCTAACCATTCTTATTTGCAATCTAGGTGGAATTATTTAATAATACTCTGCTTCCAGTGTATGTTTAAGATAGCTAAGGCGGATTTTCTGTGAAGCGCTCTGCACCTACCATTCAAAAATTTCATCCAAGTCTTTAAAACTCATAAAGACACAAGGAACAACCATTTTGATAGAGTGCCACTTCACACTGTAGGTGAAATATAATATATATTCTCCACTTAATAATTTAAAAAGCATCACACTAGATGATGAAAGGTAGTATACAATGGTAGCACACACACTTTCTCCCAGGTGTGTTTTATTTCCACCTTGAAGGAGTTTTCAGCATGGGAGAGCATTCAAATAATTCAATCCCCCATAAGCACTCTGAATGTTCAGTTCCCCAAGGGCTACACCACATTTTATTTTATTTTATTTTTAATGTGAGGACTGACCCTAGCATGCTATATAGATCAGAGCTTAAACCCAGAGTGTGTTCACAGAGAAAAGCAGAAAATGCAGAACATGTTTATGGGCTAGAAAACACCAGACGTTTCCTTCACAGGGTGGTACCTCAGAGCACATCAGTGGAAGCCACAGATCATGTCATGATGATATCACAATTCCCACTAACATTATCAGGACTGAAGGGACCAATTGGGGAATGGGAACTGTAAGATGGTAATAGCTTCTATCCCTGTTGCTTCTCATTTGTCAGTCTGGGCAACGACCACATGGGTCATGTCTCAGGAGGTAAGTTTGTGGGAGATAACCAACATAACCAACCAACATAAAAAATAAATAAAAGAAAACAACTTTCCAAACTGTACAGCGTTCACCGACAATTATTGCTGCAGTTCAAATTTCTCCTTCTCAAAAACAGTCCTGTCTCCTCTTTCAGGTGGAGAAGGCTAACAAGGAAGCAACTGAGAAGACAAGACTATTGGGGAAACAAGTTGTGAAGGAAAACAGCAGCCCTAGAGAGTGGGGTGTAGGGAGCCTGAACATGGGCAAGGGAAAGGTGCAAGGGCTCAGGCCATGTGGCAACACTGCGGAATGTAGGGACAGAGAGGAGTGAAAGCTGGAAGGAATGTGGCAGAGTGGCTGGGAGAGGCTGCTTTATGTGTGGCAATCGTTATGGGTTATTGAAGGTGACCTGGAAGTAAATTGGGCTGAACTAGGCAACGCAACAGGACAGCGCAGTAGTCCCATGCCAATTTTTCAAATAGCTTTTACTGTGCAATGACATCAGCATGCAGTGTGTTTTTCTGCTCTCATCAATGGCTGAAGAGACGCCAACTTGCAAGGGAGATGGAGGGCCTTGATGGTGCGCATGTGCACATCAGAACGGAGGAGCTGGAGGGCGGAGCTGAACATGGCGGTAGCACAGCTGGCCTGTGGCTCCTCCTCTCTAGCTCCTCTCCTCCTGCCACTGGCCTGGGGCTGCTTCCCCTGTTTTTCCCTTACACAACAGGAAGAGGAGCCACCAGCCATTGGCACCACACTGGGCTCCACGATTGGCCTCCTCTTCCCCTCATGGCAGGTGGCAGTGGCAGGTGGAGGAGTCAACTACTGAAGCCACGCTCAGCTCCATGCTTGCCCTCATATTTTTAACATTGGGGGTCCCAGTTCCCCCCCCCAAAAAAAATTATTGGCCCCCCACAAAGAACTGGGCCCCTAGGAATCCAACAGGGGGGCTGTCATTTTCAACAACAGGCCTACATCAAGTGTCAAGCCCAGTTCCAGCTTGTTTGCTGCAATAAGCCCACTAGCTCCCTAGATGGAGTCGAAAGTATGCTCCAGAGCATAGGAAGCTGCCTTATATGGCACCAGGCCATTGGTCCATCTAACTCAGAACTGTAAACAAGGACTGGCAGAGGCTTCCCCAGATTTCCCAGCCCTAGCTGGAGAAGCTGGGGTTGAACCCGGGACCTTTGCTATGCAAAGCACTGAGCTGAGGAAACTCACACTGTCAAGGAGGGCCTTTGCGCTTGGCTAGAAGGGATTAAGTGGTTATAGAGCAACAGTCGGAGAAAAAACTATGGAAGAAATAAAAATGGTAATGTGGAAAAAACAAGCTTCAGTAGTGAGGTGTTAATGTTAACAGGTCACATCGATGTTAACATTGTGAGTGGCAGCAGGCAGCACCGTACCCCGAAAGCCGTGCCAAGGGTTTGGTGACTGCCGTGCTAAAGGTGGCGGCCAGATCTGAATTTTACAGAAGGGCTGTGAGTAGATTGTGTGGCAAATTTACCTTAACAATATTCCTCAGTGGCATAGTCCCATGGGAGAACCGATGAACAAATATTGTTTCAATCAACCTTTTGATGTAGTGGAAAGAATGGCAGATACATGCCAGGCTAGAAACAGCAAGATAAAAGTGTTTCAGAAAGCTAGAGAGACAAATACGGCAAGACATTTCGGAATAAAGTTGCGGCAAACCCAAGAATTAAATCCTCCGGCCTTAGAAGTGCGACTTACTTAACTACGGGGTGCCGGCTCGAGGGAAACCTGTCATCCAGGCCATAGATAAAAGGCATACGGAAATAAAACGCAAAATAGATGAACAATGGGCCCGTATATTCTATCAAGAATACCTGCAAAAAAGAGAGAGGTGGTTAGGTGGTTACCACGGCAATTCTCAGCAGCACTGGATGCCAGGGAAAGGGAAACCGAGGTCCCCAGTATGGCACCTGTGGGGACCCTCAGACATGGCACCTGTCAAGGCCCCTTGCCCTATTATTTAGGTGTGTATTGGTGGGCAGGTTGCTTGTTTTGAGGGAGGTTGTTGTCTTGCTTTCTTGTCTGTTGTTTTTCACGGGTGGGTATATAGCTGGTTTTGTCTGTTTTGGGGGGAGGCAGGCATTTTGTCTGTTTTTTTGGGGGGAGGAACAGGCATTTTGGTCTGGGTTTATGGGGGGAAGGGTCCCAAGCATCAAAAGATTTTCAAGTGGGCCCCTGGGGCAAACAATTAAAAAATGGGGGGCTGCTTTAGTCAATACGTTGGCCATGGCTTGGTTCCTTACACCAACACTGTATGCTGTTATTCCAATCAGTACGGATGTCAAAGAAGCATTTGCTATTTCATACACACACAGTTTTTTACCAGCAGTTTATCCCTATCCATGCAAAACCACATTGAAGTGGGCATATAGCATGGCTTGGATGAACGCCCCAAAAGTCAGGCAGCTTTACAAGGTCCTGCATGATTTTTCGTGGGGTGGGGTGGGGACTGAGAATTTGGCGTGTGAGTAATCTAAGCTGCTGCTTAAGGAATTCTGCAGCCTTCGTGTCTCTGAAGACGTGAATTGCAAGTTCTGGTGAAAACTCAGAAACCAACCAGAGCAGAATATCTAGCCGTCAGGCCTTTGGGTGCCTTATCCTTCCTCTAAAACGTGCAAGTAGAATAAGACAACTAACGATGCAAAAATGCTCAAACTGCACAATTCACAGAGACTGTATAACTTGGGTTATCCTGGCAAGATGAAAGGCAGAAGACACCTAGTCCTAAATTTGGCTCCGCATGAGCCACTTACTTCCTCTTAATGCCACGGATTCCAACACATTGCTAGTTCCTTTGCTTCCCCTCCTTCCCCTCTCCCCATGTCCCCTTTCACAGCATGTGCTTATGTTGGAACCCAGCCAAGGACGCCTCCATCTGTGCAGGAATGTCCAAATGAGAAGAAGCTTGGAGGATGAGAAACAGTTATGCCCAGCAGTAGAGAACTTAGGTGCGAATTATACTATTTGTATACATATAATATTCACATTTCAAACTACTGCTTTCAGCTTTGTAAGTTACTAGCACTATAACAGGGCATACTAAAGAGGAAACAGGAAGGTATTGGGGCAGGGGCAGGGGGGGAGCTGTGAATAGCAAATTCCTTATCTCCTGTTCCCACAGATTCCAGCTTTGCCTTTGCTCCCATGCTAGCTTTTCCAGTCAGGCCAATGTGTGTCTTGAACAGGTGTGACAGACAGAAGTCAACTGGGGAAATATCTATGTCCTTATGTCTTGGAAACACTTCACCTGTTGAATTTCTGCAGACACTGGGGCTCAGTCAGAAAAAAAGGAAGAAGGAACCAGGGTCACTATTCTGTCGCTGACGGTCCTGTTCAATAGGACTGGGACAGGCAGCTGGCCTGCCTCTGGGTCTCTTGCCCTAACTTAGGAAAACCTGATCCCTGTGTTGTTGTTTCTTGCAACACCCCCTAATTGCCATTGCCTTCCACAAGCTGTGTTTTGTCGTGTTGCCAAGCAACCACTGCTGCTTTGCGATGTGTTTGCCTGCCAAGTATTTGTGGCAATTCTATGCCCCCCCCCCCCGCCGCCCTTGGATTCTTCACCCCACCATCTTATAACTCAGACACACACAAAAAGGAGGGGAGAGCAAACGAGAGAGAAAGAAAAAGATGGCAGGGCTGGGGAGAGACTCCTACCAATTGTTCTAGTTGGCAAACCAAAGCACAATTGGGGACTTGACCACCAGCACAAGGAGAAAGTATGCAAGGATTAATTAAGGCAAACATTAAAACATTCGAGGCTTTGAAGCTCACCATTGTCCATCCTATTTGGGGCCCTAGATCTTTAAAATAGAGCGTAGCGGTTGTGCCAACAGGGAGCAGCTGAAGGGCTTCTTCATCCCTCAGTGATTTTCCTTCTGAGAAGAAGAGAGGAAAAATTTAAGGTGCTTGACAGCCAAAGAGGAACGCTGAAGCATATGACTCCTAATCAAAAAGCCTGCATTTCCCGTTGACCTGCTAACACTTTTGCATTTATGGCAATCAGCCTTGGCTGAAAAGGAGCATATTGCTCCAATTAAATTCCATGTTCACTCGGAGCGGGGGGCATGGGAGTGTGAGAACTATATACGGCCTTACTGACTAGGGTTAGGTGATATCCGGTTTTCAACATTGTGGTTGATCCCCAGCTAAACATTGTGATATATCTGAAATAAGGATGGAGCTATGTAGAGGCATTGGCTGGCTCCAGGGTTTGTCCCATTTTGTGATTTTTGCATAGCACACAGACACACACATCATGATTTGCGATATATTGCTAGGTCAAAAATTATGGAACGAGTATCATGATTTGGACTTCAAACCGGTTTGGGAAGATACAAAGATATACTGATCAGCCCTACCAGTGACCTGTCTAGTGTACAACTGACTACTCCCCACATGTAGCAGCTCCCCACTGGCTCAGGCAAGGGTACTGCCCAGTCCCAATACCCCCCAAAAAACCTTAAACACAAGATGTCAAGAGTTGACTAATGATCCTGAGAAAGGCAAAGCAATAGAACTATGGCCTCTCCCATAAGCACATTGTTTGGAGTAGCTTGAATAGCTGAAGAGATAAAAAGTGTAGCAGTAAGTGTTGAATGACTGCTCTTTTATATATGCACGCATGGTTTTGTCCTGCCCAAGACCAGCTGCTGATGGTAGTAAAGTTGGGCGTCGCCCAAGACCAGAAAAGGACCCGTTGGCCTGACAGCATTGCCATTCTCACTTTGCACAGAGGACCGAACAAGGACATAAGACAGCAAGAGACATTCTCAGCTTGCATGGCCTGCCTCTTCCAGGTCAAGTCCTTGGTCCATGCCTTGAGCTCTGTTTTACCCAAGCATACATGCGATAAACATAGTTCTACAACTGCAGGATTATAGACTTCTCTTGATTGTTGTTGTTATTGTTTAGTCGTGTCCGACTCTTCGTGACCCCATGGACCAGGGCACGCCAGGCACTCCTGTCTCCCATTGCCTCCCGCAGTTTGGTCAAACTCATGCTGGTAGCTTCAAGAACACTGTCCAACCATCTCGTCCTCTGTCGTCCCCTTCTCCTTGTGCCCTCCATCTTTCCCAACATCAGGGTCTTTTCCAGGGAGTCTTCTCTTCTCATGAGGTAGCCAAAGTATTGGAACCTCAGCTTCAGGATCTGTCCTTCCAGTGAGCACTCAGGGCTGATTTCTTTAAGAATGGATAGGTTTGATCTCCTTGCAGTCCATGGGACTCTCAAGAATCTCCTCCAGCACCATAATTCAAAAGCATCAATTCTCCGGTGACCAGCCTTCTTTATGGTCCAGCTCTCACTTCCATACATCACCAGTACAGCTTTCGCCACTCTTTTGTTGACTATGAGGGCCACTCCATTTCCTTTACGGGATTCTTGCCCACAATAGTAGATATGATGGTCATCCGAACTGAATTCGCCCATTCCCGTCCATTTCAGTTCACTTATGCCCAGGATGTCAATATTTATTCTTGCCATCTCATTTTTGACCACATCCAACTTACCCAGGTTCATGGTTCTTACATTCCAGGTTCCTATGCAATATTTTTCTTTACAACATTCAACCTTCCTTTTGCTTCCAGGCATATTTGCAACTGAGCGACCTTTGGCCCAGCCGCTTAATCAGCTCTGAATCTACTTGTACTTGTCCTCTGCTCTTCCTCAGTAGCATGTTGGATCCCTCCCGACCTGAGGGGCTCATCTTCCAGCGTCATAACTTTTACATGCCTGTTGTCTTTGTCCATGGAGTTTTCTTGGCAGGGATACTGGAGTGGCTTGCCGGTTCCTGCTCCAGGTGGATCACGTTTGGTCAAAACTCTCCACTATGATCTGTCCATCTTGGGTGGCCCTGCACGGCATGGCTCATAGCTTCTCTGAGTTATTCAAGCCCCTTCACCACGGAAAGGCAGTGATCCATGAAGGGTCTCTTGATGACAGATCCTTTAATGTTATTGGAGTTTCATACTTTCTGTGGCTACCAATTAACATTAATACATCTTTTCGATGATACAGCAATATTGTAATGGGGTTTTACATTTCACTATAAACTGCTCCAAGATAAGAAAAGCGGTATTTAAATGAAATCATAAGAATAATACTTCACTATATAATACTTACTGGGATCAAGCCTTATAGACTGCCTTGAGGGATACCACTGAGGATCTGTAGGGACAAAAAAAATCGCACAACTTTAATAATAATAATAATAATAATAATAATAATAATAATAAAGTCCACTCAGTTTCCTAGCACTGGGGCAGGGATGTCTGTGCCACAAACAGAGAACTTCTGAATTTACAAATATGAGCAAATTACCAAATTGGTGGAAGGGCAACCAAGGAAGGGGGAGGGGATAACTACTTTTTTGTACAGGTTTACTAGAATTGCTTCAAAGTACATAGAAGAAGATACATGGCTTGTATGACATCAGTGGCGCTCAGGCTCCATGCAATGACATATAATTCAAGCATTTCTGGAAAGCTTCCCTCACTTTTTAAACAGATTCTTTTGAAAAATACACATACTTACATAATTTATGGAACATTAGCCTGATATCACTTATTGTAGCATTTGGCTCAACCTAGGTAACAAAAAATATATATCTATAAGCATGCAGGCATTCAAAAAAAGGCTTTTCAAGCTAATCGGTTCCTTTTTACATTTTAGGAAACAGGAAATTAAGGGTGAGCTTCCCTATCTGTGATATGGAGGAAAATGATGCTGATCCATCTCAAACAGGATGCTTCAAACAATTACTAAGAAAATATAACTAAAGCACACGGATCACTCAAAATTTGGTTAAATTGCAGTAATAACATTATGATTACTTACCTTTTCCAAAAAGCATAATTGTTGCTTTGTCTTCCAATCAAGGATTTCAACCTAAGAGAAAATACCAAGTGAATAAATCCGCTAGAACAATCTCGCTGTGACGGCTTCTTGTAGCTGTGTGAACAGGAAACAGTGATCAGACCAACAGTTGTTAAGCTGGTTGCTAAGCCACATTCTGCAACCAGGGGGTGTACATAAGCCTTTTAGCTTCACAGAATGTTAACTGTGATCCACAGAGTCACTGGAGGATAACAACAGAGTGGCACCTAACTGGCAAGTGGAAATTATTATGTCTTGGAGATACCTAGTTTTCAACACCATGACGTATCACCAGACAAAAAAATCTGAAATACTGATATATCACAGTGTCTGAAATAAGGATGGAGCTATGTAGAGGCATTGGCTGGCTTCATGGTCCCCCCCCCCCTTGTGATTTTTGAATAGCACACACACACACACACACACCATGATTTGTGATATATTGCAAGGTCAAAAATCATGAAACCAGTGTCATGACATGGACTTGAAACCAGTTTTGGACAATCTATTGCCCTGCTCTAATTCACATCATGATTCGCAGTATATTGCCAGGCCAAAAACTATGAAACCGGTATCACAATATGGACTTGAAACCGGTTTCTCGTGATATATGAAAATTATCCATGAAATTATCCATGCTGCGCTAAGGATCCTGCAGCTCTGAAGAAATAAGCACACTCTGTTGTGCCAATGTAGTGTCTGGAATGGTGTAAGGAAGTTCATCCATTTTATGCACTGTTTCCAGCCGTATTTGCATTGTATATGAACTTGGTGTAACAGTGCCCTTGCTAGTGCTAAATATTATAGAATCACAGAATTGTAGAGTTGGAAGGGACCCTCTAGTCCAGGCATGTCCAAAGTCTGTTTCAGGGGCCTAATCCGGCCCCTGTGGCAATTTATTTCCTGGGGTAAAATCCTTCAATCTTAAAAAAAAGCTCAACAACTTTCAACTTTGGGGTAAAATCCTTAAAAAAGGTTAACTTTGACTTCATCAAATCTGGCCCTCTTTGAAAAAAGTTTGGACACCACTGCGTCTAGTCCAACCCCTGGAATGCTAGCACAGAGGTGTTATAGTGCCCTATCTTGTCACCACCATGTTCCAGATGGTTCCACCACGTTCCAGGTGGTTCCTTGACTCAGTGAACTTTTACATCAGCTTGATATGTCATTGCATCCCTCCCTGAAATTTTATTTGCTGAGGAAGAAAATTCAACGGAGCTTATTTCTGGGAAGACATGTATACCATATTACATAGGATTGCACTGTATGTATACTATTGTTACAGGAGTGGTATTTTCCCCCCTCATGAATTAAAGCACATTTCTTTAGTACAGCATACAGTGGTACCTTGGTTCTCGAACTCAATCCGTTCCAGGAGTCCGTTCAACGCCCGAAACCGTTCAAAAACCAAGGTGCGGCTTCCAATTGGCTGCAGGAGCTTCCTGCACTCAATCGGAAGCCGCATCGGATGTTCGGCTTCCAAAAAACATTTGTAAACCAGGACACTTACTTCTGGGTTTGCAGCGTTCAGGAGCCGATTTGTTCAACAACTAAGCCATTCGAGAATCAAGGTACCACTGTACAACGTATTTTCCCAATGAACTGCTAAGTCAAATTATGCTTCTTTGAGTATGCAATGTTGTAAGTGGGACATAAACTTTGAAATAATTAAATTTATCAAATGCTCATAGACAGGCCTTTTTTTTTTTAATGTCAGAACTCGCCAGAACTCAGGTACCTCTCAGGTTGACGCTATTGCCATTCTAAGAGAACAAGGGAGGTTTTCATGGTTAGTTCTGGAACTTCTTTTTTCTAGAAAATGACATTTGTTTAAAAGCTCTAAGAGCAATTGCAGGAATAGGTAAAGGTAAAGGGACCCCTGACCATGAGGTCCAGTCATGACCGACTCTGGGGTTGCGGCGTTTATCTCGCTTTATTGGCCGAGGGAGCTTCCGGGTCATGTGGCCAGCATGACTAAGCTGCTTCTAGCGAACCAGAGCAGCGCACGGAAACGCCGTTTACCTTCCCACCGGAGTGGTACCTATTTATCTACTTGCACGTTGACATACTTTCGAACTGCTAGGTTGGCAGGAGCAGGGACCGAGCAACGGGAGCTCACCCCGTCGCGGGGATTCAAACCGCCGACCTTCTGATCGGCAAGTCCTAGGCTCTGTGGTGTAACCCACGTGTGGGCCTAATTACCACCTCTTCCCATTTATGGTTAGCCACTTAGATCCCAGCCCTTTCCTGTTGCTAGATTGTCTTACTTGGTACTTACAACCAAATACCATATTGATCCGCACCCAAAAAAAAATCACTCATGAGAAAAATGCTTACTTTGCAATCTATGAACAAGCAGGCTGGGATAAGAGCAGTGCAAAATGAATTAATCAGTCCTGTGCTGTTATAAAGTGCTTGTGTAAGTGAGCCTCCTTTTGATTTAATTAGAGCAAGAGCATTAATTTCTCCTTATACCCCAAGCACCTGATTACTTCTTAGTACAGTAGTCAAATTAATCTTTCCAAGCATTTCTCCATGTAAGTCTATTTTCAGATCAAAATTCCTCTGCCAGAGTTGGCAATAAACCATGCCAGGGAACTATTTCTTTGCAATTGTCTGTTGCCAAGCAGCAGCACTGGAGGAAATACAAACAGATGCTTGACTGGAACAGTTAGATGAGCATCCACTGAAGAAAAGTTTATCGAGTAGAACAACATCTGCAAAAGACCATCTGACTGTGCAGGGATCACTACTCACACAATGCACATGCATGCACACAACTGTTAATGCAAAGGTGCCCCTTTGTAGACTGTCTAGATCACACAATTGTAATTCCATAGGTATACAGTAGTGGGTTTTTCCTGTTCTAAGCTACACTGCAATATCTGCTGCTTGCAAACTTTATAAAACAATGCCACAGTGTGGAACAAGCATCTTAACATTCACCCACACACCCGGACTCTCTTTGCCTTGGGTTCCCAAGTGCCCTCTCTGCATTGTGCCATGTGTAGCAATGGAACCGAAACCCGAGAAAGCATACGATTCCACCCACCCTTACATGCTCCTAGATCTGCCTATAAATTCCCGCCTCATGCGCCAGCAATGTCCTGATGGAATACGGGTTACCTGGTACCCGCATCCCACCAGGAGTTTGGATTTGATATCCCGCTTTATCACTACCCTAAGGAGTCTCAAAGCGGCTAACAATCTCCTTTCCCTTCCTCCCCCACAACAAACACTCTGTGAGGTGAGTGAGGCTGAGAGACTTCAAAGAAGTGTGATTGGCCCAAGGTCACCCAGCAGCTGCATGTGGAGGAGCGGGGAATTGAACCCGGTTCACCAGATTACGAGTCTACCGCTCTTAACCACTACACCACACTGGCCTAGTTTTGTACCTCATTGGCACAGGTGGAAACCAGTTAGAAGCCATTCACGTTGGCACAGTTCAGAGCAACAGCCCTTTCCTACACAAGACGGGAGTGTAAGAAATTTGGCTGTGTCTTCATTTTTTAAAACTGCTGTTTTGGAAAACACAATTTGAGCCACCTCTCTCTCTAAAAAAAAATTGAAGTTGCTATTGGTCCCAGAAGCTACATGACTCAGCATAGCTGTCACCGCTTAAAACTGCCACTAATATCAGTTAGGGTGGCAGGGGGGATAAATTATTGAGGAAGAGCTTGCTTTTTATTCGTCAAGTACAAATGCTTTTCTTTCGGAAAGAAATCCATGCACTGGAATGACCTATTTCCAAGCCTAGGGTGGATGCAAAAGCCCTCTAAGAAAGCCAACACAGTGAATTCCTAATCATTTAATATTAGTACTTCTCATAATTTGCCTTTGGACTCTGTAAAGCAGACCTACCCATGCCAAAATGCAGCCCAAATATGGCAACTCACCAGGCCTCTAAAAGACTCCTATTTTTCCTGGTTGTCTGGACTCCGAAAACAGGGCACTTGTCAAGGGCCTGGCAAGTCACAATACATGACTGATGGGTTGTGTTCAACCGGGTTGGTTAGAGGTTATGCCAGGTCTCCTGGAGAGAGGCTTTCTTTGCAAAACGCATGCTTATTAATTTTTATATTGTGCTATCCAGAATACAGTGGTACCTCTGGTTGTGAACGGGATCCGTTCCGGAGGCCCGTTTGCAACATGAAAAGAGTGCAACCCACAGTGGCGCGTCTGCACACGCACGAGTCGTGATTCGCCGCTTCTGTGCGTGCGCGTGACGTCATTTTGCGCGTCTGTGCATGCGGGAGCAGCGAAACCCGGAAGTAACCCTTTCCGGTACTTCCGGGTCACCGCGGGACGTGACCTGAAAGAACGTAACATGAAGCGGACGTAATCAGAGGTATGACTGAATAAGACAGTGTTTCCCAACCTTGGGTCTCCAGCTGTTTTTGGACTACAACTCCCATCACCCCTAGCTGGCAAGACCAGTGGTGAGGGATGATGGGAACAGTAGTCCAAAAACAGCTGGAGACCCAAGGTTGGGAAACACTGGAATAAGATTTCAGAGTCCTGATCCAGACAGCTCCAAACACTACAGATGACTCAAGTTAAGTGCTGCTGCTCATAATGTTTCTGACAAAAAACTATTCAATGTATTATTGATGGGTTTGATTCCACACATTATGGGATTGGTCTGCATTATTTAGTTGAGAGGAAAGGCTCATCCCTTTTATGGGTAATTCAGGACAGTATATCTTATTTGCAGATCAAAGGCGCTTGTTAAATATCCCGATAACTTATCTTTGTCTAGTAAAAGAATCTGAACTTTCTGAGTTTCAGAAAGGTAAACAAACAAACCCCAAGCAAGGCACATGCCCAAATGTTGGTCATAAAGGGTGCTTACAGACAGTCATTATTTTGTAGGTGGGATTCAGTGGTGTGCCAACAAATTCTGGTTGTGCAATTAATCTGGTACTCTTGCACAACAAACCCACTCCCAAGAAAAATTGAGGAGCAAAGTGTTGGAAAATTGTAATGGAAAGTGTGGGATTAACAACTGTTTGAGACAGGAGTGCCTGGCGTACTCTGGTCCACGGGGTCACGAAGAGTCGGACACAACTAAACGACTAAACAACAACAACAACATTCATCACCATCTAAACAACAGTCTCAAGGCAATTTACTAAAGGTACTGTAATTAAAAATCATAATACATTTGAAAGAAAATTAAAACCATACAAAGCATGGTTCATTGTTGATTCATTATTGTGCGTTCTCGTGTCTAATTTTTTCTTCACAGGTACTGACTATGCCTATCTGTAGAACACCTATGGACACAGCGTTGGTCCAAATTATGAAATATCTCATGTGCAAGTGCACACTGAAATGAACCACTGCCCTGTGCATTTTTCTTGTTCTCCAGTGTTTTTGCCAACTGTTATTATTTCTGAGTACAAATGTGTAGTATGCATTTCTCTTTGGATCAAGGCCTGAAATACCGGTAGTTTGTTTTTTTAAGTGGGGTAAAGGTAAAGGCAAATGGACCCCTGACCATTAGGTCCAGTCGTGGCCGACTCTGGGGTTGTGGCGCTCATTTCGCTTTACTGGCCGAGGGAGCCGGCGTACAGCTTCCAGGTCATGTGGCCAGCATAACTAAGCTGCTTCTGGCAAACCAGAGCAGCACACGGAAACGCCGTTTACCTTCCCGCCGGAGCGGTACCTATTTATCTACTTGCACTTTGACGTTATTTAGAACTGCTAGGTTGGCAGGGGTAGAGCAGGCAATTAATTTCCAATATTGTTTAGGTGCTTTGAAAAATATTCTATACAAGTATTTCAAGATTAGAAGCTGAGAACAAACTCACTGTTTTAAGATTGGCCACAGGATGTTATTGTTGTTTTTCTGAAACACCTTAAGTTGTTAAATCACCATGCTCAATTAAGATTACATATGTTCAAATGCAGCTCAGATTGCACAACACAAAACCTGACAAGGCAGGTGGCGGTTTAGTCTTCCAGGAAGTTGCCATCGTTGTGGCCAGTGCAATTTCACCTTCACCTATTAGTCTGAAACAAAATCTATGTTCTATTTTCAGTCATAATATACCCAACCCTCTTATAAGCACAAAAGACACTGTTAGCACACTTAGCATGCTAATGAAGGCATGTATAAGATGACAAAGCACAAAATTGGGAGATTTGCTGAAAAGCAGTAGTTTCTCCAATTTCCAAAACAAGCAACCAGCGATTGCTTCAGCACCACATTAAACAAAACCATGTTTGGGTTTAGTGTGTGCTTTGAACCCAGACAAAACACAAGCCATAAACCATAGGAGAAACAGCCTGAGAGTCCTCCCTACCTCCTGGCAAAGGAGCTGGGACGCCAAGGAATGTTAACAAAAATCCCAACTTGTCAAACATAAAACAGTTGGCACGAACCAACCTCCTTTCGGAGTGCTCCTCGCGGGCACAGCTTCTCCTTCGATAGCGGAAGACAGGGCTAAGTGGAGGGACACCCACATTCTCTCCAGAATAGTTGATCAGCTGAATTGTTTTGCCTGGCTGCAGCAGCAAAGGGGAAAGTCTGATTGGGTCCAATTGGATCTACCCCTTTCAGCCTGCAAGGCCCTTTCTGACAAGCTACACCTACCTGCCCCTACATCTGATGTCAGGCAAGCAAAGAGGCATGCTCACAGCACAAGGAAACTTGTCAGGCACAGGCACTCCATGGGTTTGGGTTTGGCAAGGAGCATGGCCTGCAGAGAGTCTGAAGGGCCAGTTAGAGGGGTGTGTTTGGCCTCCAAACCCAAGGTTCCCATCTCTTGTCAATAAAAGCCCTTTGTTGTTCTTAGAAAACTAGGTTGTCAAAGGTGGCAACCATCTCTTCTTCAATCACAAGCAAAAGTTAGTGCAGCAGCTATTACTAGAAGGAAGATGTAACAGCCAAGTAGGTAGGTAATCAAGAAAGGGATGCCTACACAAATCTGGATAGTCAAAGGAGGCTGCCTAATATCAAGTCAGGTCCAAGCCAGGTATTGTCAACACTGGCTGGCAGCAGCTACCAGGGTTCCGAGCAGTCTTTCACAGCCCTACCTGGAGATGCTGAGAGTTGAACCAGGACTTTCTGAAAGCAAAACAGTTCCTTTACCACTGTGCCATGGCCCTTCCCTGAAATCTGTAGTCCATGAATACAGTCCCATGCCTGCCAACATGCATGTGTTGGCTCACTCTTTTAGTGTAAAGGGTTTTTTAAGCTTTTCGCAGAGCAGAAAAAGGTATGTTTGCTGTGGAATGCAAAGTGTATTTGTGCCATGGCAAAGTGGCTGCCCAGGACCCATGAGGTACCGGAATGCCAAGAAAAGTCATTCTCTTCCCACAGAGACATAGAACTCTTGGGCTTCCCTATGGGAGACACCAGCACCTACAAAACCCTAAAACATCAGACAAGGTTCCTGCTCAGGAAAGAACAGGAAAATCTGCTGGTAAGAGACAACCCAACCACCCTCCTCCATCCCAAGCCTGATGGGTCAGGAGGACACAGGACCAACCAAAGGCAAACACTAGATATCAGGTGGGTCTCCAAGTGCATGCTTGGTCTAAAAGTGGGTCCTCCTAGGTCTTCAGACTTTAGGAGGAGTTTAAAGGCCATGCCCCCCTGAGCTGGAGAGGAAACAAGCCCTAGTGGTTGCAGCAAGACAACGTGTTTAAGGATCCAGCGGCAGTGCTGGGTTCCCGCTGGCAGAGAGAGCAGTTGCTGCTCCTTCCCCCGCCCATCATCATCATCATCTCATCATCAAGGCACCCGCCGGCGAGGGACCCTTTGCGAGCCAGCCCAAGGATGGAGGGCGCAGGCGCAGCCTTCTTCCGTGCATCTCCGGAACCCTGGGTCCCCTTGGGGGTTTCTCCCCAGCCCCACTGGCGCGTCCTCCTCCTCCCTAGCGCAGGCTCGCGGGGACACCCACCTCGAAGAAAGTAATCCTGCTGCCCATTTTGCAGGCGGCCGCCCGGCCCCGACTCCAGCTGCCGGCGTAGGGGATGCAATCGGCACCGCCGCCGGCGGCGCCACCTCCTCCTCCTCCACCACCTCCTCCTCCCGTCTGCGCCGCGGATGCACTTTAATTGGGGGGGCCCCGGCCGGTCTTCCGGCCGGTCAGGTGATTCCTTAGCCCCAGGAGGAGGAAGCCCTGCAGGGAAGAAGGTGGAGGGCGCGTCCAGACCGGGGCGGGCAGCGGTGCTCGGCCAGCTTACGCCTTCATCCATCACTCCCGCCCCATCCCCTGGAGGGGGAAGGATGGAGGAGGAGGAGGTGCCGCCGCCGCCGCCGCCGCTGCTACTGCCGCTGCTGCATGCAGCCAGGGTGCGCTCAGCTCCTCAGCAGCTCCGCAGCAAAAAGGGGGGAAAGCAGAGACCCGGAGAGGCGGCGAGGGTTTGCTGCTGCTGGGCGCGGCTTTGCGCCGCGCGCGAGGCGCACAGAAACGCGCGGGAACGTCCACCTGGCCTCTCCATGTGCCTTGGGTTTCCTCACGTGACTACTCACGTCTGGTCGAGTGTTTGCTTGCTTAATACGTATTAATACCTCGCTTTTCCTCAGAAAAGTTCGAAGCAGCTCACAAACAAGAACTAGAAAATATAATAAACACAACAACACTTTTTTATCCTCCCTTAGTCCTCCTGGGTTGCTTGCCACCTGGGTAATAAATTCGGGGGCGGAGGCGGATTTTACACAACATATTCACACAACAACCCAATGAAGGAGAGAGATACATTGGCTGACCCCAGATCACCCAATGAGCTTCCTAGCCGAGAAGAATAAAAGGCCTCCCCTCTACAAATTTACCCCCAACTCTGCTATCTCGTATTGAGAATCAGTCCTCAGTCCAAACATTTACCGAGGTAGCTGTGGTGGTGAATACGAATTCCTGTGACCCGCGTGTGGGGGCTAAATAACAAAAGAAGTGGCAGGCTGTCTGGATTCAAAATGTGGGACCTTGCACACTCTCCAGCAGGAGAGCCCCCAATAGCCCAGTTTAAACACACAAAAATCAAGCAGTGGTATAGTTAGGAATACAGGTTTTTCGACCCTTTTATCCTGCCAGCTTGCAAATACAGCACTCCACCCTTTTGCAACCAACAGACCGCACCCTAGTAAGTAAATTTAAAACGCTTTCCTTACAAGATGTTCCAAAGGTCAGATTCATGCATTTATCCAAGAAGCAGCAGGATACTGGCAGAATACTCTTGGGTAGAAAATACAGAAAGATGGCTTCAAACACACGCTTTAAGCTTACAACAAAGCTTGGACATGCCTTCCTTGGTCAATTAAAATGCCACAGAGAGAAGAAACAGGAATTCCTCCTCATGGAAAAGAGGGGGAGTGACTTGGCTGAGACTAGGAATCCAGCTCTGTCGTTTTAACCCCTTCATTAGCACTCATGCATAGTTATGTATTTGACTGCAATTCCCCATACAGTACATTGGTACCTCTGGTTACGTACTTACCGTAAATTCCTTCTAGAGGTCCGTTCTTAACCTGAAACTGTTCTTAACCTGAAGCACCACTTTAGCTAATGGGGCCTCCCGCTGCTGCCGTGCGATTTCTGTTCTCATCCTGAAGCAAAGTTCTTAACCCAAGGTATTATTTCTGGGTTAGCGGAGTCTGTAACCTGAAGCATATGTAACCTGAGGTACCACTGTAGTGGTAAGCAACATGCCTTTGGATACTAGTGGAGGTGCTGTAACTACTCATAGCCCAGGAGTGGGGATCCTGTGTCCCTCCAGATGTTATTGAACTACAGCTCCCATCAGCTCTGGCAACCACGGCCAGGGATGAGGGGAGTTGTAGTTCAGCAACATCTGGAGAGTGAAAGTTTCCCCACACAACTGACATAGATTCTATGTTGTCTATGTCATATCATCATCACCACCACATGTATTTTGTCCCTGATGGGACTCAAGGCAGCCACATTGTCTGGCAGTAGCTCTCTGGAGTTTCAGACAGAGCTCTTTCCCAGCCTTACCTAGAGAAGCTGAGGACTGAACCTTCTTCTGCAGGCAATGCTGTATGCAACCGTTGCAACAGTACTGAGCTGTCTGCTTTTGCCCCAAATGCAGACTCAGCACCTGCATGATTGGAATCCATGTCAGGTGCTCTAGACTGAGGCCTGTCTGCTCCTCCATCCCATTAAGGCCACTGCAGACTAGGTAAGTGTCCAAATTGGGCCTTGAATACTTGCAGCTGAATATGCAACTCCATGCACAGATGCAAATCATCACTTGATGAAACAGGCATAACACAATGAACATGCATGGGTGCAGAAGCCTAGAAACAACTGTCATATCAGTCTAACCAGATATTTATCTCCTTTTTTATTTTATGAATATTTTACAGAGTTTTATCAGTTACAAAAACATTAAACAAGGCACAGCAAACATATGGTACAGGTTGGGATGTTAAGTAGTTCCAGCCAGTGGGTTGCATTCAACTAAGCTATACTCAGAGTAGAGCAACTGAAATAAATAGGCCTAAGTTTGTCATGTTCATTAATTTCAATAGGTTTACTCTGAGTAGACCTAGCAGTAGATACAGCCCAGTATTTTGCAGGTGGGATTTGAATGTATACAGTACTAGAAAATTCAGATTTGTGCAATTAAGGTGGATTTAAATGCTCTGTTGCCCTTGCACAATAAATCCTTTTTTAAAAAAAGAAGCTGTCTTTTTGCAGTTAGGTGAAATGCATTGAGACGTGTGTAATTAACAAATGATTAATGGGAAGACATATAAAAAGTCCCTCAAAGAAATCAGAACAAATGCTTGATAAAGACCAAATAAAATATAACATCTGCTTCTGACCAGTTCTGCCAGCATACATTTTGTGCCAGCAGCATATTTCCAGTTCTGCCAACATGGAGCTGCCAGCACATCCTATAGCCCCCTCAAGTCAAGGAAAATCAAGTACAGAATTGGGTCCTTAATTGTGCCTCATGCTTACCAGAAAACAACTATCTAGTACTGATGTAGCCAGATTTGGTGTATGATCAGAATAGTGTTTAAGCTCTGCTTTCTAACATCCCTTCCATGCAGCCTTCTGGGATGTTGCCAAGGTTTAGTTAAGCATTATTGGAGTCCAATGGACAGTGATAAATAGAAGCTTGCAGCAGCAAATTCCAAATACTGGAAGGCATTATTTGCATAGAATACACACAAAAGGGGGATTACTTATTCCAAAAGGGGAATATAAATAAATTAGGCATGATTTACAAGTCAGTTTTTGGATTTCATACAAAATGTTATAGAACTCCTCACATCTTGCATTCATATGTTATGCCTTCTCTATTACAGTATTCATATGCTATTGTTCAGCATCTAAAAGCATGCAATTTTGTAAGGATCAGCTACAAAGGAAAAGGGAAATTTAAATATTTCAAATCTTTATATTGGAACTGAGTCATTTTCATGGAGGATACAACTGAGTGCCAGTGATTAGGCACTTTGGACTGATTCGTGCTAAGTTCTGGAGTGAACACAGAACTGTTCAGGACATTTGAGATTTTATTTTTGCATGGGAAAGGGATAGATGCTTCTGTGCTGTTTTCATTGCTTATCCCATAATATGTAGACTTTTGTTCATGTAAAGTAGGACGCCTGTAGACTTGAACACGTTAAAACAGTATTGTCCCTGAAGCGTTTTTTAAAAATGAACAGAATACAATTCTGTGACAGTTGGAAGGAAGTTGATCAATGCTACTTGGGAGTGATCAAAGTGGTAATCGTACACCCACTTATCTGGAGTAAGACCCACTAGGTTCAGTGGGACTTAGGTCCAAGCAGATATGTAGATTGCAGCTTGAAAGTTCCAGTCCCACCACCATTCTGGGAAAGAAGCAAATCCAGGGCATCGAATCACACAATGATATATTAGGAAACCTGCTCCTCAGACAGGTGCTTTGGATTCATGGAATACTTTCATAATTCAGTAATTTTATCTCTTGTTGAATGCAGTTAATTTTTCAGCACATAATTTAAAGAATCACAGCTTTCAAAACCAGCCATGCTGATGAGTTCCAAGCTACACAATGCTACACTTCTACCCTCCCTGACAAAGCGGTCTGTGGAAATCAAATTGTGCTCAGCTTGCGACACCCTTTCGAAAATAAACGCATAGCTGTCAACCGTCCCTTATTTGGCAGGAAACTCCCTTATCCCAGTGCCGTGTCCTGCTGCTGTCCCTTATTGATGATGTCCCTTAAATTTCCCGGGTTTCATGCTCGCCCAGCTCGGGAGGGAAGCAGCGGCTTGGAGTCCTCCGCCGTGAGAGCGCACGCACAAGCTGCCGCGTCTCTCCCTTTTCCCCCTCAGGGGCGCGTCGTGAGGAGACGGGTGGCGGTGGGTGGGCAGGCAGCCCCTCTCTTGCGAGACTTCTGCCATGCTGCCAGGGGAAGCTGGAGGCGGCGGCGGCTGAGGAGGCAGCCTGAGGGAAGAGGGGATGGGGAGGGATGCAGAAGGGCGGTGCTTCTTCAGAGGCCGCGGCAGCCCCACAACCGCCTCATGCCGGACTCGCGGGTGGCATGGGCGAGAGTCTCTCTCCCTCCCCTCCTCTCAGGCGGGGAAGGGCCGATGGAACTCCTCACACCAGGACGATGGCAGCCCCGACGTGCTGCTTAGCATACCCTCCAAACAGTGCAGCATCTTAATGTAGTGATTTCCCCCTCTGCATCCCTTTCATAACTCTATTTTTATAATCCATATAATCCATCCATAGTTCAAATTTTTACTACAAGTTTTCTGTCAATCCTACCAATGTATGTAACTCTTTACAATAGCCTTTCAACTAAATTATAAACTTTCCCCATTCTTTATTAAAGAGGTCCTCTTCCTGGTTTCTAATTCTGCCTGTAAGCTTTGCCATCTCGACGTCGTTCATCAGTTTTGTCTGCCCCTCTTCTTTGGTCGGAGTTGTAGACGCTTAGGATCATCTAGTCCAACCCCCTGCAAAACACAGTCAGTGGCAGCAAAAGCAGCATGGATCCATCAGTGCCGGATTTCTGTATAGGCTAAGCAAAATCCCTTATTTTGGCTGCTGATCCCTTATTTTCGAGGCTGCTGGTCCCTTATTTTCAAATCTGTAAGTTGACAGCTATGTAAACGGGTCTGTCCAGGATCGTGTCGTGAGCATCCTTCCGGCGCCATGGCGCTCGAGTTTCCGTAGCCAAGCAGGCCCCCCCCCCACCTCACTCAACACAAGGTGCCCTTACGCGGGAGGGGGGGCGAGAGAGAAAACGACTTCGTTATGCGCGGCTGCTGTGGGGCGGGTGTTGGCGCGAAAGGAGCGTCTGCGACGGGCTGAGGTCCTTAAGGTAACCGGCAGGGGGCGCTGCTCCAAAACACGCTCCCGGCGGAGAGACCGGGTGAGGGCAGCACGCATCGCAGCTGTCACGGCACATGCTCCTGACTGCTGGGCATGCGCACTGGCAGCAAGAACTCCCCTCTATGTGTTGTGTGGGGTTCAGCTGGGATCAAAGCAGTTGGCCGCCGCCGTTGGGAGGGCCCCTTGCGCGCGCTCCCCGCTCCCTTGTGGCTCTCTCTGTGTCCGTCCCGAGCCACGTGACCGGGGACGGTGACAAGGCACTTTTCCCCTCCTGCTGAGTCACCGTCCCTTGTCTGAAGGGAAAGCGAGGGAAGGAAGCAGAGCGGCGCCGCAGACTCTGCCCGGGTCGAGTCCCTTCCTCTTCTCCTTCCTCAGGACCCGGCGGCCAGGGGCTTCCAGCGGGCGGAGAGAGCAGGCGGCCAGCGCACATGGGGACCGAGAGCGGCAGCGCCGGGGTGCTGCTGGGGCAAGCGGGCACCCTCAACCTGCAGACGGGCAACCTGCTCAACTGGGGGCGCCTGAGGAAGAAGTGCCCGGCCACCCCCAGCGAGGAGGTGAGCCTGCGGGAAGCGGGGAGGAGACGCGTGGACGGTCCATTCTGACGACCCGCTCATGTTGGGTCGTGAGAACGCGGAGGCGCGGGTCCCGATTCTTGCTCTCCGCGCGGGATGAGCTCCCCCCCCCCCAAAAAAAATACCCCACCAAAGCCAGGCCGCTGCGATCGACCGCTCCCTCATAAATAATACATATGGGGGCTGACAGGCGGTTTTTTTTGTTCCTCGTCGCGGAGCCTTGAAAGGGGTTATTTATTGTCTCCTTTCTGTGGCAAAAGCAGCGGGAAGCAGCGCTGGGTATGTGTGTTCCCAAAGCACGTTGGTTTTATTGACTGGGATTTTAGTTGCTGTTATACGTCTCTCTCGCGTTGAAAAGAAGAAGAAGAGGAAGACCCCAAACAGCACGGAGACGATGATTTGAAAACAATGTGTTGGTATTAAAATCCAGGTCTCTGTCTGAATCGGGGTGGAGGAGAATTAAAGCTTTATTGATTTCCTGGTTCTCTGCTCCGCTTTAGCCGGGGAGTTTGTGGGTTCAGAGCAATGTTGGAATTCCACCACGGAGAGTTATCTTTTTTAGAAGCCTCATTGTTAAGTAGATATTTGTTTATGTTGCTGTGTATTTTTCTCAGTGCAAAAACAATTTGCTTCTTCCACTGTATTGTGTTTTTGTCCAACGCCTTACAGGTTGCTTCCAGGCAAACAACCTGTTTGTAGAGCATTCACCTGATTTGTTTTGCACAAAGTTTGTAGGCAGGTTATATGACGTCGCACCAAGCAATTGTTATCACTTTCCTTGCTGCAAAAAGTCTGATTTTGTTTGGAAAGTGGTTTGTTGCCCAGTAATGTGCGCTGCCGCAACTTCCTGGTTTGTCACTGATTCCCCATCTGAAAAATTGTGATAGCCTCAAAGCATCCTTATTCTCTCTTAATAGCCTTAAGAGTAGGGTTTTTTTTAAACATTGAAGCCCATCACAATTTGTTAACGAGTGCTTTCTACTAAATTTTGGACATGATTAAAAAAACCCCTCTTAACAAGTACTTAGGCGAAAAGACTCCCCAAACATTTCTACATAATGTTTGGTATACTGTCAGGGCATACACTTCCACTTTAATTTATCCTGCTATGTTTCCCCTAATTTTTTCTGAATCATAAGCAAGTGACTTTTTCCAAATCTCTTGCTAGCATTTTAGCAGTTTGATGAGCTGTTGCATGTTTGATCAGGCAACTTACTGGAAATTGGATAGGCAGTTATGCCTTTGACATCAGCCTAACTTAACTACTCAACACCTTGTAGTGCTAAAGGTTTTTACATTAAATCTGTTTAGGCTTTTTACCCCCCCAAACTTGTTAGCTAAACATATGTCTAGCTTAGCAGTTAAATGTGAGCACCTTGAACTGTGTTGCAGCATGTAGCTGCAAAAACTTCCTTGCCTCACCCTGGTTGTAATTGACGTATGGAATCCTATTGTAATTAGTTTGGCATCATATTGCCTCTTCAGGCTATACTGACAGGCAGCGCTGTATTGGTCTTATGCTTGGGGGTCAGTCCTTTTTAAACAGCCTAAAAATGGTCCTGTAAAACTGTATTTCATTCTAATCATTTTCTTTTTGTTTTATTACTTATTAAATTTGTATACCACCCTTCATCCAAAGATCACAGGGAGGTTCACAACACAAAAGTACAAAATGAGGACACAAAATCCATAATAAAAACAAAAACAAACCAATAACTCCCCCTCCCACAGATACATTTAAAAGAACATAGAATTTTAATCAGCCGGATTAAAGAAAAACATTTCCCCCCGGCACCTAAATATATGTAATGAAGGCTAATATAAATAAATAAATTTTATTATGGCTAATACATTCTATTCAAAGCTTCTAGACAAGATATCTTCTGGACTAAAGTGTTCGTGTATCATATTGACCTAGTTATTTTCTTATAATTGTCAATTTCCTTCACCCCCAGTGTGCCGTAAGGTGATATATTATAGTATTTTGTAACCCCAAGTAGTCATCCTCAGCTTGAGGAAAGTTTTTCCCAAGCTTACTTTTATTCTCAGCTATCCCACAATAACCATTTATACTCAAAACAGTATTTAGAGGACTTTTGCTTTCAGATCATACTTCCACCTTGATATGAGAAGAAAAGTTTATCACAGCCACAAATCACAATAACCTTTTTTTCGCCCTTTAAAAGTACGCATAGTGAGTGTGTAGCAATAATTAAAATTTGCTTTGTGGCTTCTTGGGAAAGTACATTGCTAATCTATTGGATAACTGGCTTGCCATGTTGTTGTTTTTAATTATTATTCTAAAGATGAGGTTCAGTTCTTAGCACTGAGCATCTATAAAGCCAGCAGCTTAGTTTCAGAACATGGATTACGAGGCTTGGGAGCCATTGTTCTGCAAACTATAGGCCCCCATACCATTCTGAGGTAGTAATGAAGTTATGTTTGGCAGCTATCCCGTAGCCTGCTTGAATATAATGAAAGCCTCAGTTCAAATCAAAATAGAAGTGAGTACTACTTTTACAATAGGCAGGGTGGGAGCAGTGCTAGTAATAATAGTAAACTACAACACAGTTTGTGTAGTTTATTGTTGTTCTTAGTATGCTGCTATTAGAGAAGTTGTGTGATTTTTATGAATTTCATGTGCTATTGTGCGAATGTGCTGATATTATAATGTATTTGTATTATGCTTATGTTTTTAAATATGTTGCGTGTTGCTTGGGAAACCCTTGTGCAACAAGCTATTAACGAGTCTAATTAATAATAATACAATACTTCCCTGAAGGGAACTGCTCTGACACGTGTAAAATATACGTACCAGAAGCATGGGTTCCTATTTTACTATCTTTTTTCCTCTGCATACAACTACAGTATTGTTTCTAACCCAGTGGCTTTCAAACTGAAAGCCAGAAAACGGGAGTTCCTCAGTGAGAATATCAGTAGAAATGGACAGGTTTTCTGAAAAGACTGTGCACCACAACTCGTCTGGCCCTGTAATGTGTAGCTGCAGGGAAGGGTTGGGTGTGTTACAGGGCGTAGTCTCAGTTCATGCTAGGTGATGGTAAATGGCATTCACTGGCTGCCAAAACATTTGGCCGGCAGCCTACAAAAACCGAGTGTGGCTCATAGAATACACCCCAGAATCCTTTGGAGAGATTCCTCAGCACAGACCACTCAGTGGGGAAGGGGTTCCCCAAAGCTAGAAACTTTGAAAACCACTGTTTTGGTTTTACAGCTGGGGAATTGAGTCAGATAATAAATTTGAAGCTTATTTCTGTAGCTGCGCTTTTTACACTTTACAAACTGTCCAAAGCCATCACAGCAGGGAACACTAAATATGAGGGCTGTTAACTGATTAAAGAATTATTAGTTGGCCTCTTAACCAATGAAGTTAATTGACAAGTTATGTTTAAATACCGTAACATAGTATCAGAATCTCAGTTAAAAAGGTGCCTTTCTGAAGTTCTAAAGAGTGTGAGGTAGCTTCCAATTCAATAGACAAACGCTACTCTATTCTAGTACTAAAAGTCACATTTAGTTTTCTCATTCTGAAAGTTTGGCAAAATTAAACATGCCCACAACATGCTTAATATTTGCCTTTCATTGAATTGTTTCACAACAATTAAATCACTCAAACCATTTTAAAGCTTTACTTAGGCTGAATTTGTAGCTTTTGCAAATGATCTTTGCATGAGAAATAGACTACTACAAGACCAGGTGCTAGATTTTGCTTCTCTTCCCTTTTTAAAAATAATAATGGAAGTTGTTGCTCATTCAGACCTGGACTCAAACTTCCCTATGCCTTGTTAACTGAAAAAGTTAATTGATCATTCCATTCAGTATCAGCAACCCTCAATTCAGATCACAGTGATGTTGAACAGGAAGTTGAAACTTGTCCAAAGAGACATAAAGAAGACAGTGGTCTATTGGTGAACCACTGGCTAATTTTTAGATGAAGGCTTATTGCCGACTGCTGGGTTTGCTGGATTCTGGTACAGAGAAAGACACTTAGTTTCTTAAGCAAGAGTTCATACCTGTGGTTCTAGCTTATATGTTACATAAACCACTGTTTTTTGTGACAGGAACAAGCCACAGCAAGCCTTACATTCTTGTACCCCTCCGCTGCCCTCCTCTAGCACAATTTTCCAGTTCTTTAGGTTTTGGTGACTTGTTCCTCCTTTTCTTTGCCCCCAAAAGTCATGAATCTGCTGCATTATTTGAGGGTTCCTCTCATTTCCCATTTAGGCCCCTGATGTGACCTTATGCAGGCCACCCGCTTTGCCTAATGGGAGAAGGGAGCAATACTTTAAAACCAGCATGGTGAATTGCAGAAAAAATAGGATTCCTTTCCTTTTTACTGTTTCCTGTTTACATTTGTCCTCACATTTTGGTTCTATCCCTGTACCCAGATATAACTTGCTTAGTTTGTGTGCATAAGAGAGAAGATATAGGAATCAGCAGAGGCAAGCTTAATTTCCTTTTCTCACTGTATTGCAAAATTGAAACCAAGCGGTGTTGAATAGTGAATATGTTGCTTTGCAGCTGCGGGATTGCATTCAGAAAACCTTAAATGAGTGGAGTTCAAAGATCAGCCCAGATCTATTGCAGGTAAGTGACCTTTCCTGTTTTGTGTTTCCTTGCTAGTATGCTTGTCAAATAATTAGAATTTTCTCTGGCCCAATCTCAGTCTGTCCTTGTTAAATGAAATTTATTGCTGAGGAGAGAAACAATATAATGAAAGTTATCATAGAAGAATTAAAGTGTCTTTACCTGGAACCAAAATGATAATAAAGTCAGAGGCAGGCATTCCTTCCCATTCCAAAGAGTAGGGAGGGGCAGGTGGAGAGCTTCCACATGTCTGGTCACTGCCCTCCATATGCTTCTTTGTGACACAGAGAAGGATCTTGCAGGGCAAATGGAGTGTCCAGACAGGTTCCTGTGGGAAGACGTGATCCTTTAGGTAATTGGAATCCCAAGCCATTTAGGGCTTTAAATGTCCAAAGCAGCACTTTATCATGGACTGAATGGACACAGAGGAATGGTGGGAGGCATCAGCTGGGGAACCCGCAAGGACCCAGGGCTTGGTGGTGGGACAACAACGAGTCATCAGAGGGAGAAGAGGAAGAAGATTGGGAAGAGGTGTTGGAAGCTGGAGAGGTAACAGGGTTTAAGTGAGCAGGGAGAGTCAAGTTCCCCTCCCTTCTGTTCTCCCAGAACCAGAAGAGGCATGAAGAGGGAAGAGCAAAAACAGGCACACTGGCAGGGTCTCAGATTGCTTGGGAAGGACCTGGGAGAGGAGGAGACTTAGGCAGCTGGGGTAAGACAGGGACCTTGATTCTCCACAACTGTCTCATAGGGACAATATTTACCGAGAAGAGTTGCTGTGCTTATGAGGCCTGGCACTACTGAGCAGACCTTGTTTCTTCTAATAAAGAGTTAATTTCGCTTACTCCATGTGATTTATTGCTGACCCACTCCTGCCAATCCCATTTTGCAATTAGAACGGGGCCAGAGGCCCTGTAATTGAATGGTTTGTGTAAACATAACCCCGTGACTGTTTTTATTTTCTTTTTAAAACTGTTTGTTGCATGTGTTTTTATTTCATGCCCTGCATTTTTGAGGCTGAATGCAGGCATAACATAAAACGAGGACTCTCAGAAGATGTGTAGTGCTACAAATCTGCCTTCCATACTGAAGATGTGCTTTGCCTTTCACGCAGTTTGATGAGGTGCTTGTCAGACTTGCCCTCTGTGGCCTCCAGCTGTGCAGTGTGGACCAGGCCTTTTGCAACTAGGTACCTTGGACAGGGGGATTCCAGGACTTTTGTCTCAAGCATCTACTGCAGAGTTGTTTGCTCTCCCTCCCTGCCCCATATGAAAACAGAATTTTGGTGAAGCTCAAAGCTGCTTTTTATATGTCTTCTCTAATGACACAAGATGTGCTTAGCTGCCAATACTGGTAAGCTACTACTGACTGTCAACATATTTATTTGCAGGAGCTGCCTGAAACCCTTGAATGTACTCTAGCCCAAGCAATAGAAAAGATCAATCCTGAAGAAAGGGAAGAACTGAAAGTTTCAGGTATAATTTGTTTGTTGACTTCATCGGGAGAAATGGGATGGAGCAGGGCCCAGTGTTAGTCAACCAGCTTCTTAGCTACAGAGAGTCACCTTCTTATGGGGACTTATGGAATATTAAATTCAATAGGTTGGGGAATTGAGTAAGAGGTCCAGCATAGCACAGCTTAACATTGTTATGAATGAATGGGGCAACAGAGCTGAAAGGCAACAGAGTCTGCCATTGGCCAGGAGACCAAAGCTCGTTTCTCTGCATATTATATGCTGCTTTAGTTCAATTACCTTCAGTAAAGTATCATCACTTACTTTCTCTTGGGACTCTTATCTGCATTATTCTAGTCACTCTGCTGACAAGGATTTCAGTCGAGGATCTGCTAACTAAACAACCTGATGAATAATTCATAGGACAAAGCAATATTATTTATTCCATTTTAATATTTTTATCCTGCTTTTTAGACAGTTGTCTAAAAGGGATCCCCAAAGGGGATCACAGTAATAAAAAGAAAGACCTGGGTATATTTGAATTGAATATGCTTCCTTCTGAGAAAACACGGTTAGCATTGTACAGTTAAGAGTTCATCTACATTTAGGCTGTGTTTACATCATGATTTAGCATTATGAGGCAAAGCCTTTGCAAGTCTCTGGCTTGCACGTACATGCACACCGCAGGTTTATTTATCTGGCTTGCTCTGGAGAACTATAGTTAAGAGTGACCCCAGTTAAGGATACTGTGGTTAATAAAAAATAGAAGCAGAAATGCTTGATCGCCTCCTCACAGCCACACCAGAGGAGAGGGGGGAGTGCATGAGCCCTGGGCTTGCTCTCATAACACTGAGCTATAGTTTCATGCAGATGTATCCAAAGTGCGCACCGCCAGAACTTTGGTACTGCTTTGCTTATATATCATTGCATCCATATTGCTCTTTCCAAAGTCTGTACTCAACAAAAATCTTCAGGATCATCTCATAGCCTCAGGCAATGCATATCTTTTTCTTTCTTTTCTTCCTTAAAGCAGCTGATGCCACTGTTGCAACGCTGGAAGTAAAATGAAAACAGAACTGGGACAAATGTGAGGGAATGACCAGTTGCATAATGCATCAGCCTGTGAGCTTCCAGAGGCCTCTGGCTGTCGGATACAGAATGGTGTGTTAGGTGGTCTCCTTCAGTAAGGGGCAATTCTGAAGTTTCTCATAGAGAGGGCAGACACTTCTAGGATACAGCACACTTGCAGTAGGGTTGTGGAACCATCCTAGTTCTCTGTATAGATAGCGGCTATCCTTACACCCTGAAAATGAAAACAGTTGTTAGTTCAAAAATAGCTACATAAATAGTTCCAGTTACAGATAGGTAGCCGTGTTGGTCTGCCATGGTCAAAACAAAATAAAAAAATTCCTTCCAGTAGCACCTTAAAGACCAACTGAGTTAGTTCTAGGTATGAGCTTTCGTGTGCATGCACACTTCTTCAGATACCTTCTGAAGGTATCTGAAGAAGTGTGCATGCACACGAAAGCTCATACCTAGAACTAACTCAGTTGGTCTTTAAGGTGCTACTGGAAGGAATTTTTTTATTTTGTTTTAGCTACATAAATATTAGTAAATCTTGCTTGTGTGCCAACCTGGGTCTCTCTTGGGGTTGGTATTGAAGGTGCAGCCATTAATCTTTCATATACGCTTCCTGAACAACAAGTTAATGAACTACTTTGAACCAAGGTTTTTATCTGAGTTGATAAGGCAATCTCAGTTCCATCAATGATTCTAAGAGAACCTACCATAAAATAAAAAAATCGGGCATCTATTGTAAGTGAAATCAAGAAGCAGGTTTTTCATCACGTTCTAGGCAGAGCCATGGGCTAAGGCCAAGTGTGAGGAACCTTTGTCCCTCCAGATGTTGATGAACTACGACTCCCATCATCCCTGGCCATCAGTGATGCTTGCTGGGGCTGATGGGATTTGGCTGAAGGACCAAAGGTTCTCCAACCCCTGGCCTAACAACATAAAACAACATTTCTGCCATTCTTTAACTCATCCAGTGCGTCAGGAGCTCATTGGCAAAAATTCCTTGTCTTCACATGTAGAGAAATAATCTGTGGGCCGCTGTTCACCAAAAGGACCTGAGCAAACATGTCTTAAGTCAAATTGCTTTGAAATCTAACCTTTCTATAAGCTTGTTTTGAATTTCATCTTAATAGGAGGCTTGCCTAGAAATCTATAAACCCAGAAATAACCTAGAGCAGCAAATAACCCTTAGCTCAGTCTCTGAAAGGCGGACATCAGACTTTTTAACTGGAACAATTGGTGTTCTTGGGAATTAATTGCTTTTTGGAGGGGAACTTCTTGCATTTGTTGTTATTCTTGTTGCTTTATAGCTAAGTTGTATTTGTGCAAAACATCAACTTAAAGGAAGGAGGAGGCTGCATAATTCTTCCCAGCCTTACTAGGAGACTGGAATTTGAACATGGGACCTTCTGCACTCAAATTATGTCCTCTGCCGCAGTGTTTTGGTCATTAATCTGTGCAGATTTGATGTGCTATTAAATGGTCAGAAACACAGTTGGGAATTTGCATTATTTGCAGATGTTGCTTTCCCTTATTAACTCGTCTTTTATTTTCAGCAAAATTGTTTATCGCGGGATCAAACACTTCATCAATCAGAGAAGCAGTCAGTATGAGTAAGTTGGCAACTTACATTTGAACATATCCAAAGTTTGCAGGGTCTTTTCTGGCTCTGAAACAGAGAAGCTTTTCCTAGTCATGAATGTTTTAAACATCTATTGACCTTTGTACCTTTTCCCTACTGTCTTTGAACAAAGTTGGCAGACAGTGAAATGGAGGCGGGGGTTGGGAATCACTTTCAGTCGAGGGGCTGCATTTCTTGTGGTTTCCTTTTCAGGGTCCATCTTTCAAATAATAGATGCAGCTAAAAGGAATGTGAGCAGAGCTGACCAGCGCATGCATACATACCTGAACATACCTCACATATCACATGTATGCTTACATATACAGCACACAACACACACATAATTAGGTTTGGGGGGAAAGTTTGCATTGGAGACAATAAGACTTCTAACCTAAGTGCAGTTGGGTGAGGGTGCATTTCCAGCAAGGGGGTATGGCGGCTGTGACCCTCCTCACAATTGACCATGCCACATTTCGGCTTTGGAAGAGTGGGGCTCCTATTGGCTTTAATATTGGGCTTTTTTCAAACCTAATTTTAGTAGGCCAGACGTGCACACTGACTTAACTAAGAACTGGAAGAAATCCAGATTTTGCATTGCAGAGCAAGCTTCAATTCAAGCAAAAATTAGTCTTTTGTTTTTCTGATAGCTAAACTCTGAAAATAACCCTTTTGTGTGGTTTCTTTGGTGTACCATTGTATATTCAGAACTATTAAGAACCCTGCTTTCCTTCCTCTCTTTTCAGCATATTTTGCTGAAAAGTAATACCTATTGTATAGGTTCTTTCTTGTAATTCAAAAATAGTTTAGCTTGATCTTGTAAAGTTGATTTGTCTCTGCATGGATTTTGTGGATTCAGGGAATTGAACATTTATACAAGGAGATAGAATAAATGATCACAAGTAGATTTGTGTTTCTTAAAGCCTCCTGTAATTCATTTTTATTCTATTTAAGCATGAAAGTTTCTCTCTCTTTTTTTTTAGCATGTTCTGCCCTTGGTGTCGACCAGTTAGATTCCGTGATAATTGCTCCTCCTCCAACCGAAGACGGAATTAATCTTTCCTTAGAATATTTACAACCTTACTGGGCAGAGCTTGAAAACTTAGTTCAAAACAAAAAGATTGTTGCCATAGGGACTTCTGATCTAGATAAAGCACTGTTGGAGCAACTGTTCTTGTGGGCGCAGGTAAGAGGCAGTGTTCAACTGAAATAACCTGGATCTGCTGCTTTTTCTGTTAATATGTTCTGCTGAGTATATTATGAAATCAGATCCATTTTTAAACCTGAGTACAATATAGGCAGTGTATAGCCAGCTGGGCAAGTGAGTAGTTGCATTCATATGTTTGATATGTGCAGCATTAAAAAAAAATTAGAAAACAGAGCAACTTTCCATTGTCATAAAGAATGTGCAGTCACTTAATTAAATATAATGTAAGGCAAACACCATAGCGCTCTTATATTTAAAGGAAAGCTGAATTTTTTACTTTTTCATAGGTGAAACCAAGCAGTAACCAGGTGAATCTTGCATCCTGTTGTGTGATGCCACCAGATCTGACTGCATTTGCTAAAGAGTTTGATATCCAGCTTTTGACTCATAATGATCCAAAAGGTAAGGTCCTGTTAATTGTCTTGATAGAGTAGACCAAAGGTCCATTTATGCTTTGCCATTTTATGATCATTAAGAATTAGGTGTATTATCACAGAGTTAGTTCCATATTCTGTGTAGGGCACAATGTATAGAAAAAGAACATTTTCTGGATGCCAGCTTAAGTCAAAGCCAGAATAGCTCAGCCCAATGTTTGAGGACAACATGTGCATACGGTGCACTGCCTGTTACCATTTGAGCAAAGAATTCATTATTCCCACCTTTTTAAGAATGAATTTCTGACAAATATCACTTGTAAGTTTGGAGATTTAAAAAAACTGGTATTGATTTGGACTTAATGCAGTCAAGGAACTCATTAAGCAGGCAAAACATAAGGTCATTTGTAGAGATAACACCGTAGCAAAGATGGGCATAGCAATAAGTCAGGAGATAAATCCTGCAGCGCTGGATTGGTTTGAACAAACCTGAACTTTTAAAATAATGTCCAAACTAATGTATTATAAAAGGTCAAGTAATGAACAACTGTAGAAGGTTCTGGAGTGTTGGTCTTGGTGATCTTCTGGCATGTCAAATATCAGGACTGTGTTCAACCATGTAGTGTGTTTGCTTTATTGTAATTACATAGATACATAGTTCAAATATGATTGGCATTCAGATTGGTATTCTGAATGCTGGTAGCTCAATTTCCTAAAAGCTTTGCTAATCATCACCTTCTCCTGTCCCTGTTCTAACCTTAGAACTCCTTTCCGAAGCAAGCTTCCAAGAAACACTTCAGGAAAGTATCCCAGATTGCCAAGTGCATGAATGGACTCCACTGTGGCTTCTGCGATATTCAGTCATTGTTAAGAGCAGAGGAGTCATCAAATCCAAAGGCTATATCTTGCAAGCTAAAAGAATCCCAGCATCTTAAGATGGACCTTGGCATTAACCTGTATCTAAAAGGCCCTGTCTCTGCTATATCATTGCACCAAGATACAAACTGGAATTTGTAAAGACCAAAATGTTTTATTATCAAGTAGTCAGTGAAGCCCAAATTACATATTGGAGTAAGAGGCTGATACCATGTTTCTCTATCAATTTCCTTTTATTTCATACATGGGTGTTTTGTGTTGAGTTCAGCTTGCTCACTTGTGAAATATTATTTTTCATTAACTGTTCGGGTGATTTAGAGATGATATATAAATAAAAATATTTGAAATATTTTAATGACTAATATAAACAGAATTTGACTAGGTATATTTTGATTGAAATATTTCTGTTTGCAAGGAGTAATGTAACTTGTTAAACCTTATTGCTGCTAAGCGGACAGCAGAGTAAATTTGGGAACACTGGTGGAATGAGCACTCTGATTTTAAACCAGAGATGTAAAATTCAGGGTATGCAAGTAAATTGTTTAATATATTCATGAATGTACTTCCCCACCACTCCTGTCATAATACAGTGTAATACTTGTATTATGTAACTTTTTTCTTCTATCATGTCTATACTACATTTCTCTTGATATACGCCCAAGGAGATGGTGTTTCTGTATTGGAGAGCACTGGTCAAAAATATAATTAACTTTGTCTAAGTTTACCTAGTTTCATTTTGCCAGTGCTAAAGCATGATTTACATTTTGAGACCCATAGAAAGATGATTGGCTTTGTAGTCCCCCAAAAAAGCAGGAGACCCAATTCTGTCTGAAAATCAGCTGTCATAGTTAAACGAAAATTAGTTTGGGTTGGTTCCAGACTGAATAAGCGTATAGCCACTGAAATAAATGGAATTTGTTACTCATGACTGACTTAAATCCTGATGATTTACAGCAGGTCCACTCAAAGCATAACTAAGGGCTTATCCACACTTTTGCTTTTCCCACCACTTTATCCTGGGAAAACCTATACACTGCTGAATCAGAGCAGACGTCAATTGGGTTTTCAATGGATTGAAGTTTCCTCCGATTCAGTGGTAAAGAGCAGGTTTTCCTGGGGAAAGTGGCTGGGCAAATGGAAAACCACTTGGACCCGTTCAAAGTGTAGGCAAGCCCTTTGTGTAGCATCAACCCTTTGTTTTTGTCAACTAGTTTGGTGCATTCAATCTTCTGGACTGCCTTTAACCTATGGAAACTTCTATACAGTAACTGAAGCAGTTTTCTAGTTTTTCATTTAGTGTATAGCCAAATACATTTTGGAGGTTTTACACCATTTGAGGAAGGTTAACATTTGTAGTTGTATATGCATACCTATTTAATGCACTAATGACAGGTTTCATGAGGGGTGGTAAACTTTTATCTGAAGTCCAGAGTTTTACATTCTAATTAAAAATAGCATCATAATGGGTAGCTAGAAAGAGTAAATGCTTTTATACTGTCTATCATATCCTGTTTATGTACTTTAATCCATTCCAGTGGGCAAACTTCTCAAGTTTTTATAAAGTTTTTGAATAAGGGGGTTTAAGCATGTGGTGATGTTTGGGTCCTAAAATGTTTTAAGTAAAGCTTCTCAGACAGGATTCTGGCGTAAACTTTGATTTGCAGCATAAATATCCAAATAATTCTGGCGATATTGCTAAAAATAGTATGTACTGAATTTGCAGGATGTCTGTTTATGGAAATTTGGGGTTGCAAAACAAAAGATGTAGACAGCTGCAGTTGTATGTAGTCTGCTTCAGAATTAACTGGTTTTATTTAAACTTCTGTACCTAATGAGCTTTTACTAGTTTGAAAATCATTGTTGATTAAAAAAAACCCTTGCTTTACAGAAATTAGCTGGTAACTTTCTCCTCTTTGTGTGTATCTCTATATAAATTTTCAAATAATATTGCAGGTTATGTTGTCCTTTTTTGGAGTTAGGGAGTGAGGAACTGCAGATTTTGGTTTAGATTTTCTCCAACCAGCATGAAGAACACTAGATGGAATGCTTCCCATAAAATGATAAGATGAAATAAAACTTTAAAACAGATTTTAAACTATGCATGTTATCTGGAAAACATACACATATCCCAAATATGGAAGCAGAACACATTTTTGGTGACAGTATGCCAAGAGAAAGATTTCCTTTCAGACAGGCCTCAGTTTGAGTCAAGGCTCTACCCCATCCAGCGCTTCTTTTTAGTACTTCTTTTTTGTTCATTTTAATACTGTATTTCAGGTATTTCAGATTCAGTGCTGGAATAGGTGACATAACCAAATCCTTCCTCAACACATATTGTACTCTAATCTTAAACTGCCATACTTCAAAAAGTAAAAACTAGGACACTCTGGGCTTTTTTAATTGATTTGGCTAAGATCCAGGACAAAGCACCGCCTTTTGGAAATTCCCCCGGATGTCAATGCCGCCTTTGAAATCCCGGGAAAAGCCAGGTGTATGGCAGCCCTGTCTTAAGTGTTTGCAGATATACTTGAGTCTAGTCAAAAGGAATAAATTATCTGAAACTAGACCAACCTTAAGTTTCTGCGTGTAACTACCAAACCAGCAACACCAGCAATGTTGCTAAATTTCCTTCATGCAAATTCCTTCTAAGCGCAGAAAAGACTTTTCCTTTCTGGAACCCATAAACCTTTCTGCCATAAAACTATGAACAGCTGTTCATCCTTGTCTTAAAAGAAGCACCTCTGTTATGCAAGTCTACCACCTCAATGAGAACTACAAAGGAGTAAAATCCTAGCTAGGTCTTTTAGGCAGTGGTTCACAATTGGTGTCCACGGATCCCAGGGTGTTCACATAACCCACCCAGGGAATCTATGGGAGCAGTGCTTTTTTCTTTTAAAAATGTTTAGGGGTACTCTCATTTTCCTACTCATATTGAAATACTGCCCCTCAATGAGGCAAAACTCAGATTCACCAAATGTTTAGGGGTATGCATACCCTGCATCCCCCTAGAGAAAAGCACAGTGTGGGAGCATTCACAGAACAAAAACTACCAAAGAGATGTCAAAATTTTAAAAATTAGAAGCTCCATGGCTTGGCTTTTGAAAAACAGAGTCCTCAATAATTAGCTAATTGGAAACCACTGTTATATGGCATTGTTGGTTTAATGTTGAACTCTTAACCTGTGTGTGTGTGTGTGTGTGTGTGTCACACACCAGAGGCTTCCCAACAGAAATACACAAGACAAGAAAACTATCAAAAAAGCAAATACATTAAAAAGTTACCAGAGATGAGGATCTGTAGCTCTCCAGATATTATTTATGCTACAGCTGCCATCCCTGGCAATAGTTGTGCTGGCTGGAGGTGATGGAGGTCCAGCAGCAGCTGTAGGGTCAGTAGGACATAGCTTATGGGGAAGAGAGTTGTGCCCCTCTTTGTATCAAGTTATCTCAAAAATTACCAGTCCCAGATTTTATTGTGCTCAGGCAGGAGGGATAGGCAGAGCACTATATAGTTGATCCCAGGAGCAATCCCAGAGCTGCTTACAGGATTTGCAGCCCCTCCTGCGTCATGGAATTAAGTGCTGTGATCTTCCATGTGTCAGATCCATTTGGTAATGTGCTTGCACACTACAATTTTTTAAAGCAGTGACTGCACCGGCTGAGAGGGAGCAGGTGTTTTCTTAATCTTCTCTCTAGGCTGTTCCATAACAATGTTCTTTTTATAGCTTGGAATACGTCAAACATTGCAATTATAAAATATTAAAAACCCATAAAGTCAAAAAGTACATAAATATAGCAAACAAAATTCACTAAACCTCCAAATATGAACACAGGTTTTGGGTTTAAAAGAGGTCCATGCTACAACTGTCTGGGTCTTTACCTATCAATAGAAAGGTGTAAATTGGTGCAAACTAAGTTTCCCTGCAGGGACGCGGGTGGCGCTGTGGGTTAAACCAGAGCCTAGGGCTTGCCAATCGGATGGTCCGTGGTTCGAATCCCCGTGACAGGGTGAGCTCCCGTTGTTCAGTCCCTGCTCCTGCCAACCTAGCAGTTCGAAAGCACGCCAGTGCAAGCAGATAAATAGGTACTGCTCCGGCGGGATGGTAAACGGCGTTTCCGTGTGCTGCTCTGGTTCACCAGAAGCCGCTTAGTCATGCTGGCCACATGACCTGGAAGCTGTACGCCGGCTCCTTTGGCAAATAAAGAGAGATGAGCGTCGCAACCCCAGAGTCGGCCACGACTGGACCTAATGGTCAGGGGTCCCTTTACCTTTACCTTTTAAGCTTCCCTGCAAGGGCTGCTCCCTTAGCGGGGTGCCACTAAAAGTTGCAGGGGGTGGGGGTTACCTGCCTCTCTTCATGTGACAGAGGCAAAGCTTCTGAAGTGGATCTTATGGTTAAGATAGGCACTTACAGTCCTACAGGTAACCCAGTCCCAAGCCATTTGGGCTTTAAAGGTCAAAAGCAGCACGTCTGGAAATGCATAAAGGTGTGGCGGTGATTAAGCAGCAGCCCTCGTTCAGAAAACCTTTTGAAGTTGTGCTGCAGATAAAAAACAGAAAACTGTCAGTCCCACGTGTGCGGGGATCTAGGCGAGCCGTTCCGGTCCGGTGCCGCTGACGGGAACTGTTCGGGGGGTAGAAGGTTTTCACCCGGAGAACTTAGGAGAGCACACCAACCCGGAAGCGAGCTGAAAGTGGCTTCCTTCCCATGCGTATTAAAGAAGAGAGAAGATGGTGGCCACGCGGCGGGGAGCGCGGCGGAGTGAGCCGGAGAGCAGGGACCACCCTGGAGAAGCGAAGGTGAGAAGGGAGCGGAGCGATATCTAGGGAGAGTGGGGGGGACAAAGGGGCAGCCGGCCCGAGCGATTCTCTTTCCGGGCCGCGCAACTCCCGCGCTGGAGTTTGAATGCGCAGACCCTTCAGTCCGCCCGGGAGCGCGCGTAGCCTCCGTGCGCGTGACCGGAGACCGTTGCGCCGCGAGCACTGCCGTGGATCCACTGCGGAGGATCACTGCAGCCCTGATGGCGGCGGCCGCGGGGCTCCTGCTAAAGTGCCCTTGCCCTTCCCAGAGGTGCGTGCCTTGAAGCGGTGTCCCCCCCCCACTCGTCTTCACGGGGGGGTGGGGAGCAGGGCGGCGCATATGTGTTTTGCATGATGGATATTAAGATGGGCTCGGGGCTGGAGAGATGCGGTGCAACTGTTCTGGCTGCTGCCTCTCTGAAGGAGAACATTGCAGAGAGGATACGGATATCTCAGCTGCATGCCTATGGCTTATTCTTAGTGGGGCTCATTCACCCCATAGGGAAAGCCCTCGAGGCAGGACCACCCTCTGCCTTTAGAAGGGGCAGGGTACAGAGGTGAGAGATTGGGTGGCCAAGCTACCACTGCAAGATACGCCAGCTGTGGTACTGGCTGCCCTCACATATAGCGGAGGATGCTGTCGCATTGCTAGTGCTGAGGTAAGATTCAGTGGTTTCCATACATAGAAGTAGGGATTGTCATTTTGTTGTTTCCCTCAAGTGGCAAAATGTCTTGGCCTGATAGTGCTTGCTAGCAGATTGTACCTTGTTGATTTTATGGGTCCGTTTGTGAGGTAAGCGTAGCAGTATTTTTTAGAATTGCCTATAGCTAGATAGTCGCCATACAGTGTAGATGTGTTGATGATCTAGTTTCTGCACACTGCATGATACATGATGCTCCCATAACATTTACAGCCATAGGGACTTAAATAGCACAGCCATTGTCAAAATGGGAACACGGGAGTCCTTCAGACATAATGATGCTTTCTGGTGTTTTAGTAAAACCCTAAAGTGCTGCTGAATTATGCCCTAAGCAGATGTGTAAGTGTCTTCTTCTCCAAGTGAGAGTTACGGTACATTAAAGCAAACAGTTTGGGGGTCTTATCTTTTGAATTGTCTATCAAAAAACTTATAAATGGTTTTTGTTGGCAAGGTAAAACTAAGAAGATGACTTGCTGTGACAATTCGTGTAATGTTGTTTCATTCTAACAATAGCTAATGGATTAAAAAAGCCACAATGCATTGGAATCTGAGAGTGGAGTTTCTCATGTGGCTTTTGCCTGTGGAAATAGTTTTTACATATTATTCAACATTATTCTCTTTCTTTCAGCTGGACTCAACGGAAGGCAGCACATCTGTCAGGACAACTAGGAGAAGTAAAGTGAATTTCCCTGCAAAAGTTGTTCCTGAGCCTCCTCTTGAGAAAACAAAGGAGTCTGAAACAAAAATGGATGCGGAGGAGCCTCTGCAAGCGCAGGCATCTCTGAATAGGAGAAAGGCTGTAAATTTGGCAGACTCAGTTGCTGAACTGCAGGCTGATGGGGATATTTCTGAAGCAGAATCAAATTGCTCCTCTGTGTCTGGTCTTCAGACACCTTTATTTATAAGAATAACAAGAAGGCGGAAAATTGTAGTTCCTTGTCCACCAGAGATGCCCACTAAAAGCAGGCAGAGCAAGAAAGCTCCTCTTAGTGAAGGAAGCAGATGTCAAGAAGATGATGACATATCTGAAGCAGAATCATGTTCTTCCACTGTTTCAGGAGTACGGACTCCAAGTGTTGCAAGAATGACTAGAATTCGGCAAGTCAAAACTACTGTTTCACCAGTGTGTGAGGCCCAAGCTGAAGAAGTTTCTGATACAGAATCATGGTGCTCCGGTATTTCTGCAGAGCAATCTGTCCAGTCTAAACGAATAACCAGGAGCATGGGGCTGAGATTGTCCAAAGAAGCAATGTCTCAGCCTGAAAGAAAAAGTGAAGCTGTGGTGGAAGAAGCAAAACTGACTGACTGTGTAACAAAATCTGAGACTATTGTAATCTCTGATTCAGAGCAACCTACAAATTCTGATTTAGATGTAGACCAAGCCTCATCTCTCTCAACTCTTTTGATAAATGAGAAACCTAGCCCCTGTAAAACAAAGGGCCATTATGAATCTGTTCTCAACAATGATCCAAAACAGATTGTGTCAAGCAGCCCCCCACAAAAGGCAAGAGAATGCACAAAAAAATCACCTCCTAAAAAAGACAAGACAAATGAGAGGAATTGTGAATCTGTGGGCAGTGTGGAGGTAAAGATAAGACAGGAGAAAGATATCAAGGAGTTTGTCACAAAACAAATGTTAGCTGATGTATATGAAATTGCGGAGAGCACAGAGGAAGTGTGTGATCTAACTTTATTAAAATCCATAAAGGTAACTAAAAACCAGTCACCTATAAAAAATAATTCGGACATTTCTCCATATGATGACATAAAACTTGATCAGTCTAGTATGCCCCTGAAACAGACAACTGCTAATAAAAACAAAAGCAATGTGGAACCCCCAAAAATGGATACTGGAAAGGTTACACAGCATCAAGTAGAAGAGGCAATAGAAGTAGGCAAGCCATCAAAAATAGATAGCCCACAAAAGAATATTATCCAGTCACGAAATATAGAAAGCAACAGTGATGACTGCAGGATTTCTGTTGCAAGTTCAGACAGTGATGGAAGGCAAGATGAACCAGTTGCTGAATCATCTTCACATACAACCAAAACAGGCCATGAATCACATATGACTGTGTCACTTCTTACAAGTGATGAGGGTGAAGAATCTGAAAACAGTGATATAGAAGAAATTAATGAAGTAGAAACAATTGCCAGTTCGACAGATACTAGTAAAAAAACCACTACCACCTTACATGAATCACATGGTGAAGAACTATTTGTAATTGATAAAACTCCTGGTTTGGACTCCACCAGATCATGGTATTTAGAAGAGAAGGACACAGAAGGTAATAAACAAAGTGAGGAATCCTCTGAATTGGAAGACAGTGAAGAAGAATTTATAGATGAGGAGGAAGATTTAATAAATGAAAATAATAAAATGTAAGTTCTCTCAATGAACTTAGTTATAGTTTATGTTAAGCAGTATTATTAGACGCATGTATCTGGGGCAGAATTGTTTATTGTTTACAAGGTCTGAGAAAATGGAAGCAGTGGCAGACATGAATTGTCTGATACATGATTTCTAGTTTTCCAGGGAATAGTCACCATGGAGTAGGGGCAAAAAAGCTGCTTAAAAGTTACTGTAAAGTAGGCTGTTGACTGTGGATTTGCCATATGCTTTTCAGCTGCTTTTTAAGAGCTTTGTGTTGGGAGTGTACAACCTTGGTATATTCTGTTGAAAGCTTCTGTTGCAGCTTGCATGCCTTAGAGAAAAGTTAAAACTTCAGTTAAAGAGTTGTTTGCATGTCTTGGTTCCTATAGGAAGGAGTTAATAGGTGTGTGTCAGTGCTTTCAAAACTGATTTGGTTTGCTCATTTAAATATTTTTCTGTAATAAGCTTTAGAGGGTGGTGTCAAAGTGTGTGTAAATTTAACATTTCTTTCTCTTCTAGTTTATCATTTTCAAGCAGCATTGATCCTGGTCTAAATGTTAAAAACCTTGGAGGCTCATATATTAGTTTTGATGCAGGAAAGCAGAAATCTGGTTTTCATGGAGTTGTGCCACTAAAGGAGAAAAAGAAAGATGAGGTAAAGTACCCAATGTTCACTGTTGTGCTAAAAGCTGGGTTAGAAGGAAGCCCTCAGTAAAACATTGAAGGAATCTATTCCTTCTTTTTGCCAGAAAAACTGCATTTTCCACATTTTCTTTTCTTTGATGCTCCTTTCTCAGCTTAACTTCTGAACTGTTCTGTGATTTCTACAAGTCCTATTGAGCCACTGTCATCAGTAACCTTCCTGTGACTCAGTTTTTTGTCCTGACCTAGTCCTTAGGGAGCTTAACTTTTATTGTAACTGCAGTTTTCAAGTTTCCTAAAATTTCTTTTGTGTTTTGTCTGCTTAGCACTGTGTAGTAATTATGCTACTTTAATATACCCTTATAGCTTTTGAAAAAGAGTGTTATAACTCCAGATTTTGAAAAAAAGGAATCTGTTCCACCTTTAAAAGAATCGGTCCACCAGCTGAAGAAACAACGTAGGGTAAGTAGAGGGTCACTGAGCAATGCTCAATGCTACAAGAATTGGGCTGACTTTATAGCTCTCTGAGGGCATGTAAGCACCCGTCACTTCACTTCTCAGCTTAGTCTGCCTTACAATGATTAGATAATGGGATTATTATTATTTAATTTGTATAGCGCCCTTCATCCGAGGATCACAGGGCGGATCACAACATAAATATACAAAACAAGAACACAAAAAGCAAAGCAATAACTCCTCTTCCACAAACACATTTAAAAGGCCATAGAATGTTTAATCAGCCAAAGGGTGGTGACATATAAGCTGTTCTGAACTTCTTGGAAGAAGAACAGAAAATATGACAAATAAAAGATGTAGACGGTTGATAATAACAGGTTTTTCCTTTTTAAAAGCACTCTTGAGCAAAATGCCAGCGAAATCAGACTCAAGTGCTCCTTAAAGTTCATGTGGTTGCATGTGACAACTGCAACACTGAATCAGTAGGTCTTTTTTACAGCTTAGCCTGTGAAGTCAGACAGCAGCATGTGAAGAAGACTTAAGAGCACATGGGTGCCAGAAGAAAGGGGCTTGCCAAGAGATTATGATTCCTGAAGAGACAAGAGGACTCGGGGGCTTTAGGATGGGTGTGGGGAACCATGCAAGAGTGAGAGGCAATAGCGTAGAGGAGGACAGAAAGGTGAAAGCTTAAGATTGGATATTTGGGGGAACAAAGGAGGAAGTAAGCTTCATGTGGAAGATATGGCTACAATGAATGAGGAAAGAGTGATACTGCGCATATGGTGATGTCAGCTTGTAAGTGTGGGTTACTTAATATTACAGGAGCTTCTTGGGTATTTGGGTTAATTTGGTACTAAAGCGTAATACTAAAACCAAGATTAATCAAAGTTTAAAGGGTAATAACAGAGTCTGACTTCAGCCCATAGATGCTGTATTTCCATGTCCACTGCTGGATGGTGGTGGGAAGCTGCATTATCAAAACATTGTCAGAGGAAATCCAAAGCTTTATCTATATGCGGATAACACACATGCACACTCATTCACATCCACACACTACTTCAACTCCTTACCCACTTCTTACCCGTATAATCTCTAAAGTGCTTCTTTACTTTAACATATGAAGACCTTGGTAAACTAATAATGTTGGTTTAGATAGTTACAGTTGCTTTTAAAAAAATTCATTGAAGCCTGTTTAAATACAAGGAAAATGTTTGAATATTGTGAAAACTGCCTTAATGTAAAGCTCTAAACGTTAGGATAACCTTTTGTTATATGTCCAGCTTCTAACACTTTTAATCATAAAGCTTGCTTGCAGTTCTTAACTAGCTGACGTTATTGCATGAAAATGCAGTTGTTAGCAAGTGGACAAATATTGAACTGCTGTTTCTTGGTGTGCTGAATACAGGCAGAGCGAGAGAAAACAACAGGCAATGGTTGGTTTGGTATGAAAGCCCCAGAAATGACTGATGAATTGAAAAATGACCTTAAGGCTCTGAAGATGAGGGCAGCCATAGATCCTAAGAGATTTTATAAAAAGAATGACAGAGAAGGTCTCCCCAAATACTTCCAGGTAAGAAAATGAGAAGATATTTTCAACTGGTTTTGGATTTCTGCTACACCACGCTGAAGTTAAGCATACTTTGGAACATACTGACCATTATCTACTTTCCTTAGGTAACAAATTTTGTATGTGCATGTCACCCTTAAGAATTAAACACTGCATTAAAATATGACCCAAAATCTGGGCTTATTGTATTCCAGCATATATCTTCCTTCAGTCATTCACAGTTGCATTCCATTTGCTCAGCATAATGCTTTTTGCCTCCTGACTTTCAAATGTAGTATGCACAAAACATTTCTGTGTTCATTTTTTTCATTGCTAGTGCTCGAAAAAGAAAGTGCATGGCTCCCTGCTGCATTCAAAGCTTCACTCCTTGTATATCCTTTTATTGTAGCCAGTTACTAGAGTCCAGAGCACATATAAGCAATAGTAAGTAGATGGTATGGTGGGGCTGCATTGCTCACCCGACCTCCTGATGGCTGAGTCCCTGTGGCACACAAGGGGAGGGGAGTTGGTGGCTCTGCCAGTGTATTTGCATTGCGCTGACATCACCCCCACCCCACTATGCAGCAGCAACTCGACCACTGGGATATTACAGCTCCACAATGCTGTCCATCACTACAGATAAGCATACTGAAGAGTCAAATGGATTCAGCTGAACTTGCACCATTATTTGAACTTAAATTCTGTAAACATGTTTAATTGTGTGCTAGATTTATGACTCTCCCCCTAAGATATGCTCAATAAAAGTGTCTTAGCATGCTGCTTTTCTTTCTTTTATATCAAAACCTTTTCTGGATATTGCAAGTTCTTCACTGTGTTGTATGTATTTAGCAATTGTGTTTCAGAGTGTAATTATGTACTGGGCATCACTGCTCTTTGTTTGTCCAGTGACCCCTCTTTTGTAAAAATAGCCCTTCAAGTGTATGTAACAATAAAATATCTTCTATTTTCTTTTCTCAGGTTGGAACTGTTGTGGATTCTCCAATAGACTTCTATCATGCCCGAATTCCCAAGAAAGAGAGGAAGAAGAACATAGTGGAAGAACTTCTGGCAGATTCTGAGTTTAGAAGGTATTTGGAATGAATTTCAATTGAAAACTTTATACAAGCAATGTGGTGATGTCAAAGAATGTGTTAAGGTTTTACTAGCAATATCTGGAGGACCACATTACTCCCATATGATCTTGTGCATTTAACATCGGAGGCCCTGCTATGCATCCCAAACACTTTCAGAAGCATAGTCGGTTGGAATTTGTGGCACAGCGCCTTGTCCATTTCAGTGCTCAGATTATACTGAAACTGTCTCCCTAGAGATTGTGGTTAGCTACCTCTCTCTTATGGTTAGGTGTTCTGTTGATACCTTTTAAAGTGTACTTTCCCATCCTATAAACTTAATTAGTTTATCCTGCTTTTAGTCCTACTATATGTTACATTTTTAAAGTAATTTTGGGGTTGTGTTTTTATTGCTTTAATGTCACGTGAGTAAGTGCTTTGTGTATTTATAAAGAAAAGCAGGGTAGGTTTCTTTATTTTTAAAACTGCATATTCATGGATGCAGGAGAAAAAGACAATCCTGAAAAGTCGGCAGAGATACTTCATCTCTTTGGGGGTTCCCAGTGTGCAAGCAGAATGGACCTATGCTCACAGTGGAACTTCACTTTTCTCTCCTCCCCTCATGAGTGCCATCAGAATCTGGTACAGTAGGTTGGAGCAGATTTTAAGGGTGAATGGGGAGCTGCAGTGCAGAGATGAATGTGAATCCCCTTTGAACAAGCATCTAGTTATGCAACATTGGATTCCAGCCTCTGTCTTTGTAAGAATTGCATATTGCGGTTCATACTGCATGTTGTAGTAGCATCTTGCTTGCCTGTTAAGACGGAGCCCATTTTCTTCCTGTTTTAAGGTATTTATGTTGGAGAGACAATATTGAGATTCTGTGCCTGATTGGGACTTGCATGATGGTTCAGTGCTGCCCGTTCAATCTCTTGTTAGGGTGTATGAAAAACAGTACTTCTGTTTAATTTTAATCAATTAATGAGTGTAATTTCAGTTGTGACTAGTAGAATTGGCATCATAGCATAGCTGTTTTTATACTAATATAAAACTAAGCTGTTGGCTATAAAAATATTCCCTTTTTAAGTTTCTTGGAACTAGTTTTATTCTAAAAAACCATCTAAAATCTTTTCTCAGTTTTATTGTAGCTAGTAGGATCATACCAGGGGTCCTTCTAGTCCTGAATTCTGTTTGTAACAGTGGTTAGTCACATGTCTTCAGGACGTTCACAAGGAGGGTATGAGGCAACAGCTCTCTTCTGGTGTTTGTTCTGGTACTCAAATGCACCAGCATTGAATACCACGGTTCATTTTCTCTATCATGGCCAACAATAATGGCTATTATTAAATTAAATCAAATCTATTTTTTGGTTTGGTCTATAACTGATGATAGTCACTGCTTAAAGTTACTTTGCACCTGCATATTTTTAATGTATGTTATTCATACTTTATAACATTATTTCTCTTGTTCAGATATAATAAAAGGAAGTATCAAGACATCCTTGCTGAAAAATCAGCCCTCGCAGCAGGCAAGAAGTATCGGAAGAAGAAAAAATTCCGCACATAGCTTTAAGGGGGCGGGGCTGAACTTAAATTCCCTGTTAAAGATTATATATATAAGATTTTGCAACTACTGCACTTATCTTATCAGGAAGAAGAGGACAAGGCCGGTCCTAGTTTTTCAACAATATCTTGGAAGTAGAATTGAAATATGTAAACCGCTTTGAGGTTTTCTTTACAAACAAGCAGTGCATAAATTTTGTGAAATAAAATAAATAAAAGATGATGGAACTAACCTTCAGAAAGAAGAAGATAAACTTATGCAAGATTAAGCATTCTGAATATATATGGGTCAATTAAATAAAAAATGACAATTCTAATATAAACTTAAAAATCTTAAAATGAAAATTTGTGATGTTGGCATAGAAAAGTGTAAAACCTATGTGTGCTTCCCCATTAAAATATTTCTAAGAATTCACGATCAGGTGACGTTAATGCATTATATTCACCAATGAATTTAAGAAAATTTATTTTGTTATGGAAATATTGTGAAGGTATGCTCTGGAAAAGGTAGGAATTCAATATCACAGTCTTCTGATCATTCTGGCAGCACATTTCAGCTTGCCAGACAAAATGATCTGCCTTTTCCTTCCTGCTCCTGAAGTGCTGTTTTGGGTGTTCTCCCAACCCCCCCACCCCCCAAACCAATTGGGGGGAGGGCCTGGGGGAGAAGAGGGGGAAGACCTCATTGCAGAAGTTGTTGCACAGGGCTTCAATTGATGGGACTCAGATGAATCCTGACCCGAGTTCTATAAATGAATATGAATGTGAATATGAAGGTCAAAGATAGTACCCTCTTTCAAGGTAAGACTTCATATTTAAAAGGGATAATGATCGAAACATTTTAAATGGGCTGTTCACATAACTCATTTCAGCTCAAAACAAAATGACATTACACTAGGAATTATTATGGTGTTAACAGGAATTTTAAAGATTTTTCATGTCACCAGTAAGAGTGGGCCCCCCAATCCACTACACCACATTGACTCTCCGTGCTAGTCTTTCACATCAAAAGCAGTGAGCAATGTGATCCCAGTACCTTCTTGGCAGCCTTCAACTTGCTGCAAAACTTTTTGAGTCATTTGTTTTCCCTTTTTTTTGGTGGGTAAATGATTTTCGTAAGGTCAAACTCTGTTGATGAAACAACGAGAAAGGTCAGAAGGAAAGTAAAATAATAACCATTTCCCTTCCAAAGGAATACCTGCCTCCTCCTTACCCAATTAGTGAGATTCTCACTGGCCACACAATAATTTCCACTCGGAATAAATTTCCTCACCTGAAGTATCTGGATCAGTCATGTCCGTCCCCTGGTCATTGGGCCTGATAGATTACTCTTATTTCTGGTTCCTTCTTTGAGATCATGGGATGGACTTTGCACTACCTGCAGCACATCTTGAAGAGGCTGTGTAGCCGTTTCAACCTAAGACAGAAGGGAGAGAATGTGATAAACTGGTTTGTAGTACCTGCACTGAAACTACTGTGGAAGGAGTACAATCCATCTGGGAATGTTAGCTTCTGCTTACCGTTGTATTCTATTTGTATTTAGTTCAACTGTAAGCCTGATTGTTTTGTGACTTACAGGGCTTTGCTAGTGAACTATCCCAGCTCCTGAACTCTAGAAATAGTGGTCAGACTTCACAAGTATTTTTAACGCATTTGCGGTAACCCTTCTACAGAAAACTGTAAAAGGACTTGTTTTATTGTTTTACTGTTATTCTCCCAGATGGGTTGAGAGTGTACTTCTCGGTGATGACTCCATTTTGCTTTAAAATGCTTAACATTGCCAAATTATCCCTCCACACAGGCAGTGACGCAACACTGTTCATTGAACCTCATGAATATTTGGGACATTACATAAGCTGTCTGATCAGCAGAAAGTTGTTCATACAAAGAGATTCTTTTAAAATATCTATAAATAAAAAGAGGGCCCACTTAGTGTGCCAGCTTCAGTTCTCCTTTCCCATTGAAAATATCCACAGCTTTGGCTTGTCTGCCCAAATAGCCTGTTGAAAGAGCTTTTATTCTCTCCCTTGGGTCTGGGAAGGTCAAGTGGTTGCTGCTAAATAAGGAGTGCAATCCATTTCTCACAATTTCCATGGCCCCTAGCAAGGCAAGCTAACCTTGATGTCCTCAGCACTAATTCTGCATGCGGCACTCTAGAACTAATGATGTTGGCATCTGTCTGGAAGAATATGGAAGAGTGCGCCTTCAGGATAAGTCAAACCATTGGAGAGTTACAGCGTCTGCTGTGGCTGCAGATACCGAGACAGGAGAGACATGTTTTGTCGCAGCCGAGGCAGATGAAGGCATCCGGTTGTGCTGCTGCAGATGCTCCACTGTGTTCCTTCTCTCTGCACTCCTCCTAGCAGTCATCCCTCGTCTGGTCACTGCTGTGGATACACGACCTGACATAGCCTTCTCCAGGCGACGGGGTTATTCCCACTGGTGGGGTTGATGTTGCTAGCCCTCCTGTCATGTTTGCCGACATCTTTGGCCTGCCAGTGCCCTAAAGCCAGACGCCCGCGGGGATCCTGCCATCTTCCGTTCTGTGCACAAGACCAAACCAGCGTAGACGTCGCTGAGACAGAAATGCGAATGTGCTTGGAATGTGCACACAGCCCTTGCCAAAAAGTTTTAACTGAGAGAAATGAAGAAAAGCAGCCTTTAAATAGGATAAAAAAACGCACCAGCGTCATGCTGCCCTATTTCTGTAACCTGTCTCTTTGTTCACATGCATGCTTTCCTTCCTTTTCTTACCTGAGAGCAAGACTTGGCAGATCTTACTTCTGAAGTGGCATTATGAGGGCCACTTGCTCACATACAAAAAAAAAGATCCTGGGTGGGAGACCAGGGTTCATATCCCCCCCCCCTCAGCCCACCTTGAGTCAAACACGTCCCCCCCTCCCCGCGCTTTCTCTGCCTAACCTACCTCACAAGGTCGTTGTGAGGTACTAGGAAGAGGAATGCCCTTTTTAAAAATGTGTGTCTTTTTTGGGGGGGGCGTGTAATTGGGCTGTTATTTTTAGTTTGATTTTGTGGTTTTTATGGTGATCCTTTTATGTGAACCGCCCTGTGAGACCTCCGGGTATAAGGGAGGTATATACAGTAAATTCAATAAATAATAAAGAACCACCTGCTGCGCCACTTCACGAGCTCCTTGGAGCTGCGGGGGCGAATATTTTTATTTTTAAAAAATAACGTAAGCAAAAGAAATGAAGAACTGCTTCTAGGCTTTTGGGGTAGATGCTGTCGAAACGGTAAACTCCTGCTCCGCTTTGCCCTGGCCGCGCGGGTAAAGCAGTGGCAGTTGCCTCAGGCCAGCCTTGCTGAGGCGGCTCTTCCTTCCCCCCTCAGCCTTGCAATGGCGGCGCAGGCAGGCGAGAAAGCGGACAGCCAGGGGCGAGTTTTGCGGGGACTCGTAAGGGTTTCCCTCCTCATGCCGGCAGTCGGACGAACCGAATGTAGCCGGGCGTAGCGAGGCATCCGCCCCATTTTGGCTCTGGGGAAGGCGGGCTTTTGGCGCTCTGAGGTAACTCGGCCGCCCTCGCCCCTCTGGCCGCGGCCTTTTCTCCCCTCAGACTCGGCCGGCTTGCTAAGGCAACGCCTCCCTCCTGAGGGGAAGTCCGGAGTCGGCGCTGTGTAAGCTAAAGGAAAGGGTTGGCGCTGCTGGCCTTCACGGCAAGCTTTCGCCGCCTCAGCAAATATTTATCCGATTTTAAGACGCGGAACTGCTTTCTGTAAAAAAAAAGTAGGCGAGAAAAGCGGAGCAAAACGAAACAAAAATTCTCCCTGCGACTCCGCCGGGACTCGAACCCGGAACCTTTGAATCCCTTCAACCCTCTAGAAGTCCAATGCGCTATCCATTGCGCCACGGAGCCACCTGTTGGATTCTTTGTACATTCGCTATACAACCCACAGAAAGACTTCGTCCCGTCCTTCGCAGCAGGAAAGGGTGTGTTCCATTGCTCTTTTAAAACTGAGTTATGTCGTGGCGCCACAAAGAAAAGTTGCTATTGTTTTTTCCTTGCGAGTTTTAAACAGCTCATGGAACTAATTTCCATATTAAGTGTGAACTTCAGTTGAAATCAATACTACTCATTATTTGAGGGCAGAGCTGCCAAGGACGCCCTTAAAACAAATATTTATTGTGTACCAGAGCAGCATGTAGCTATACTTTACTTTTTTTTACTATGTTACTAGAGTTGACTAAATTCATTGGGCATTAAATAAAAAGAGGGTTATATCTATTCAGTGTGGGAATTGAACCATCTAGTGCTTCTAGTAAATAATTTTGCTGATCGGATCATTTCAAGCCTGTTGAATCTTACAATATTCCTTTTTCATTATGGTTGTGTCTTTAAATATCATTTGAAAATATTTAGCAATTGTTCGCCTGTATTTTCCAGTTTTTTTTATAAAAACATTGAACTGGTGAGAGAGAATAATAAAGTAGTGCCTTTCACTGGACTAATTTATTGCGGCATAAGAATATGCAAGCTCTTTGATTACACAGAACTCTTCACCAATGGAAAGATTAATAATTCTCAATAATTTTTTTGCTAGAAGTCATTGGGTTTTTAAAATTAAATGCAGATTATTTTTAAACACTTACTAAAACTGTTGGTCATTTAAGGAAGCAATTCAATCACTTCATGCTTCAATTCCATGTAAAATTATGCACTAATTTAGGAGTTATTTTTGTGTGTGTGTCAGATCCTTTCTTAAAATGCCACTATTTTCCAAAGTGCATGAAATAACTTTCACTCATCACCAGTAACTTTCCTCTCTTTACAGTGAATCATTGGCAGTCCATTTTGCCTACACCTTTTGCCAAGAGACATCAATTCAGTAAGTCATAATTTTATCTACCTTTTCTGTTGGGGTGGGGTGGAATTGATTGATCAGTCACCCCTCCACTTCAATAAGTTTTCTTGAAACAAACATATGAACCTGCTTGGGTTTTGAGATTATATTTCTACCAGGTTTCCATGCAGCCTTGAGAGATGCTTCACTGAAGATGAACATCCTTGATCTAGCCCAAGATACCTATACCTTACTTCCAGAGTAAACTTTACAGGCATCCTCTGCATCAGTTACCAGCCTCTGAGGACTCTTTAAGTGTAACACTGCCAGTTAAAGTTGGGGATTTTTATTTGATTACATCAAAAAAACATTAATGTGAATTCTTCCAGATTTTCATGCTAAAGCATACCCCTTATTTCTCATTCACCAGTAGATGGCACTGCTGGAAGTAAAATAAAATGGCATGCACAATAAACATTATTTCCCAAAAATCATTTTTCCCCACCCCTTTGCATGACTGTCATGGTCAGTACCAGCTATATGAATGACACAATTTCTCTTCTGCACCCCTAGATAAAAGGAGAGAAGGAAGTTCTGGCAAGGGGCTAAAGATGAGCATTAAAGTGTTCCCATATTAAGTCAATTAAAGGGTCTCTGCTAACAATGATAGGCAATATCAGTGCCTGAAACTTTGGAGAGCAGCTCCTACTCAGCCCCTAGCTTCACTGAAAACACAAGTCAATTTTATATCACTTTAATTATCATAGAGTCTCCCCAATGTGATGGAAAAAGCAGCAGAAACAGCTCAAAAAAACTTTACATCACCATGGGGGGAGGTAGGTTTCCCCTCAAAAGCTCAATAATTTGTGTTTGTTCCCCCCAAAAAAAGGCTTAACAATTTTTGTTGATTTCTTTAAAAAATGCTCAACAATTTTGCAGGTGTCAGGAATTTTACTTTTTGAAATATGGCAACCCTAGACAGATCAGGTATGGGGAATCTTGGTTCTTGCATATGTTGCTGAACTGCAACTCCCATCTACTTTTAAAAAGGGATACCGTATTTTTCGCCCCATAGGACGCACCGCCCCATAAGACGCACCTAATTTTTTGGGGGGGGGGGAATAAAGAAAAAAAATTATTTCCCCCCCAGGCGCGGGGCTGGCGCGGGGGAAGTCCGAGCTTCCCCTGACCCCAGCCCCCAGAACAGACTGCTGCCTGCAAGCCTTGCGAGCCTGGCGGGACCTCCCGCCGGGCGTGGGAGGCTTGCGGACACCTTCCCAAAGCATGGGGCGTCCTCCGGAGGGCACCCGTGCTTCGGGATGCAGGCTGCTGCCCCAAGCCTTGCGCGCCCGGCAGGACCTCCCGCCGGGCGTGGGAGGCTTGCGGACACCTTCCCGAAGCATGGGGTGTCCTCCGGAGGGCACCCCGTGCTTCGGGATGCAGGCTGCCGCCCCAAGCCTCACGCGGGAGGCTTGCGGATAGCTTCCTGAAACCTGGAGAGCGAGAGTTGTTGGTGCGCACCGACGCCTCTCGCTCTCCAGACTTCAGCGAAAGCCTGCATTCGCCCCATAGGACACACACACATTTCCCCTTCATTTTTGGAGGGGGGAAAGTGCGTCCTATAGGGCGAAAAATACGGTATATCATAGATAGGAAACCTGTGGCCCTCAAATTTCTTAGATTGCAACTCTCATCAGCCTCAGCCAGATGGTAGTATTGTAGTACGTTCTTATTGAACTCCAGGTTTTTCTAGAACAGGGTTTGAAAATGTGTAGAGCAGGGATGCGGAACCTATGGTCTTTGCCGTTGTTGTTGGACAAATTCCCATCTTTCCTGACCATTGACCATACTGGCTGGGGCTGATGGGAAGATAGTCCAACACTATCTTGAGGGCCAAGGCTTCTTCAGAAGTTCCTTGATCAAGGGGTCCATGGAGCAAGGTCATTAATCTCTGTTATCACCTTACCCTCACTTGTGCAGTGTGGCGCACACAGACATAAATAAACTTTAAAGTATTTGTGGGTTGGGAGCAGAAAAGTAAACCTTGTAAGACAATCTGCCTGTGTGCTTAGAAGAATAAAGACTCCTGGTTTTTTGTTTTACAAAGGCAAGCAGAATTTTCATTTCTACGGTGAAGTGTGAGGCTTCCCACTTTTTCCCAGTCTGTCAGTCCCAGAGCCTGCCAGTCATTCCAAGCCCATTTCCATCCATGTGAGAAATATGTATCTCTTTTGGAGACACTAAGAAGGCTCTTCACAGGGATTTTTAAGAGCTAGCTCTGGGAATTGCTGAGGGTATGTGAGAATAGGCATCATATTATCTGTGACATATCACCTTCATCCTTAGAGGCAGCTGCTACATGGAAAAATCTAGCCTACAGGGATGGGTACCTTGGTTTTTAAAGATTTGCTAATAAAATTGGCCAAAGAAACCAACACAAAAAACAACAACAGCCTAGCAAGATGCCACAGAACAGAGATGGAATTTTATAATTAGTGAATAGGTGATTGTGTATCTGTGTATAACAGTGTGTTGGTGAATATGTGAGCCCACTGTAATTTTGGCTAAATACTTTGGATGTTAACTATGTCTAGCCAGACATACTACAGTGGTATCTCAGGTAACATACGCTTCAGGTTACAGACTCCGCTAACCCAGAAATAGTACCTCGGGTTAAGAACTTTGCTTCAGGATGAGAACAGAAATCGTGCTCTGGCGGCACAGCGGCAGCAGGACGCCCCATTAGCTAAAGTGGTGCTTCAGGTTAAGAACAGTTTCAGGTTAAGAACGGACCTCTGGAACGAATTAAGTACTTAACCCGAGGTACCACTGTATATGTGAAAAGGAGAGGCCTGTGGAGTGGGGGAGACAGGAGAAGGCAGGATCAAACCTTTGCATGAAAATGAGTGGATAGTAGCAACCTCTGCTTCTAATGAACTATTTGTGCCTAAGACTATGACCGTACAATTTCTTACAGAAGTGAATAAGGCCCATTTAATAAAGTGGTGCTTATTTCCCAGTGAACATGCAGGATCAGTTTGCTTTAATAGTTAATGCTGAAGATCAGGTGGTAGAATCTTATTCTAGGAGTTTGTTTCCCTCTCTTCTGCCAAAAAGTGGCAAACCCCCAAATGCTATACAGAAGACCAGTTGTTTAAAAATTAGCAACAGTTGTCAGGGTGTGTGTGCACTGGGACCATGGTGTATGTAGGAGGGAGGCTTGACTTTTTCCATGTACCCTAGAGATGACCCAACTAAAATCTTTCCCTGAAGCTGTTATTTGATCCTTTGTATGATCCCTGTAAAGGAAAACTAATGAATATCTTACTGGTAGCCATCTATTTTCTTCTACCGGTCAAGAAACAGATTCAGGGATTAGTTTTTAATCAGGGGAAATGGCATGAGGCAAGTGATTAAATCATTCCATGGTTGCAGTTGGACAGGACAGATGGCTTTTTTAAAGATTCTTGCAGGCCTAAATTAATTGTTTCTTCTATTTAATTTTGTTTGTTTTTATTGATTTATGCTTTTAACATAGATTACACTACGTTAGTATAATACAAATCAAGAAAGAAAAAAATACAACCTCAAAATCTGAAACAAGCTGATAAGCTAATTGAAGCAGTAGCGGAGTCCCAATGGAATCAAGATTCTTAAAAGGCCCACTTAAAGAATATTTTCACTGTCCACCACATTTTAGAATCCCCCTTCTCGGTCACTCACCTCAGATAGCAGTAGGATCTTTAGGAGACCTAAACTTAAATGAAAGTAGCAGGCAGGCGCCAACGGAGTGGGGGAATGGAGGGATCTGAGATATTTTGCTCCCAAACTTTCCAGGGGAAAAGGTGGGAAATATAGATAGATAGATAGATAGATAGATAGATAGATAGATAGATGATAGATAGTCAAAGCCAGCATCTTAAATTCAGATTGGGAGCACAATGAGAGCCAGTGAATTAGATTCTTCTTTTTTCAAAAAAGTGAATGAAACTTTTTCCAGTAAATCCTACCATCCCCATGGGGTTTCATCCTTCTCTTATTGTGGAAGATTTGCCCCAAACTATAAAACTACACAAGCAAAACACATTTTTTAAAATCTACAACAGCAATCTGAAAAGTGAGTGATTATCTCATTCATATATATACCAGAAAACTGCAAATGTGTGCTGAACATTTATGATTGCCTGACTTTTGCAGGAATTTTTTTAAAGGTATGCGCACAGTTGTCTGCATTCAGCTACCTAATTGGCATAATAAAATCAACAACTTAGAAGGTAGGGGCGAACAACAACAGTAACACCGTCTGTGGTGTGAACAGGAAAGATGGTGGTTGCTCCTTGTATAGAAATTCAAATACATATTGGTGTGGACTATTTCAATCTTATTCAATTGCGGAAAAAGTGGATTAACACCCAAATGATGCTCAGATGTGGTGAAGCCCATAATGCGTAGTGTGGGCCTCAGAATATTAGTCCACCTAGCCCAGATCTGGCCAGGGTGAATTCTCCCCAAGGTCACAGCAAGCATCCTGTTGCAGAAACAATGCATTGAAGCCTGGGACCTTTGGCATACAACACAAGTGGTCTCTGCCATTAAACTTCAGTACAGTGGTACCTCGGGTTACAGACGCTTCTGGTTACAGACTCCGCTAACCCAGAAATAGTACCTCGGGTTAAGAACTTTGCTTCAGGATGAGAACAAAAATCTTGCTCCGGTGGCGCAGTGGCAGCAGGAGGCAACATTAGCTATAGTGGTGCTTCAGGTTAAGAACAGTTTCAGGTTAAGAACGGACCTCTGGAACGAATTAAGTACTTAACCCGAGGTACCACTGTACAGTCGTGGCTGGTGTCCATTGGGATGCAAAGCAGGAGCCCAACAGTAGGGGGAGCAAGAGCCAATAAGAGGCAGAGCCCAGTTAATTCTGGCCGTGTCTCAATCTTCCTCCTAGCAGCACTGAGACTAAGGAGGAGGTAGCTCAGTGCCAATGTCACCCTCTGGATGGGACGGAAGTAAGAAAGTAAGCAGGTGGGGGCTGGCTGAAGGCAGACAGAGGTTGGTGGGGCAGTGCCCTATTCATCCTAATGGACTATCCTCCACTGCAAAAGGAGGTGTCAAAAAAGACCAGTGCCTGTTCCCCAAGTCTGGTGAAAGTCTGCTGTGCATGCTACACCCACACAAGGGCTGTACAGTCATCCTTGTTGTCTTTGTGGAAGAGGGGCTGAGGACCAGCCTGAAACCCCCTGATATATGTGGAATGTAGGGATCTGGTAGGAACACACCTGATTCCTGCATTCCTCTATATTGCCTTGTAGCTGAGCCTCATATCATAATTCAGTCTCTGGGTTCAGATCCTCCTTATAATGCCCTGCAAGCCTTTCTGCAAATTGTACCATCTATCTGCTTTGTCACACCTTTCCCTTTAACCTGCTGCTTTTGATCAATATTTTACATTTTGTCCCGGAAAGGTGGGCAGAAACAAAAGTGAAGATGATAAGACCACCGCTGAAGGGCAAGGGGGAGAGGAAGTAAAAAATAGTTTCTGGTGTCCTTTAAAACACACTTGCATAAAATGTGCTAGACTAAAGTTCACCCTGCCGTTACATAAAAAAATAAAAACTTTGCACAAAAAGGTACGAGAACCAAGCTCCAAAAATAGCAGCAAAGGCTACTGCAGCTGAAAGCAAATTGGGAAAACTCTTACCTTTTTTTCTCCAATGCTTTCCTAATGCGGCATTCTCCTTTCCCCTCCTTCATCCATGCACTCTGTGAACGGTTTGCACATACTAAACAAGGACTGTGGTGGAGACAGTGGTGCACTGCGGCGAGCAAAAGGAAGTCATTTGGATCAGCGATGTGAAAAAGGGAAGAAGGGGAAGAAGGGAACAATCTGTGATCAAACAATCTGGGCGACTTTCTCCACTCGATTGCATCTTCGCAGGGCACAGCATAAATCTGACAGGGAATCCAGCCCAGTATTTATTTCAGGAGAGCAAATGGAGTTGGCAAGACAAGTCTAGTTCGTGTGTGTGTGTGTGTGTGTGTGTGTGTGTAAGGCATCGATTTGATACTTTATTGTGCATTTATTTGTTTGTTCATGGATCTATTTCTCTATATAAGTGCTTTCAATGTCAACGTCCGTGGGGCATTACAGCATAACATAAACAAAAAGAAAAACGGTCCCTCTCCTGATGAGCATGCAATCTAAATTTAGACACGAGGGGAGATAGCAGAGGAAGGAGGGAGAGCCATACCATAGGAAATGAGCAGGTACTGTTCACAGACTGAGGCTGTGTACATGTTACCACTTAACCTGGCTCCAGCGGGCTCCCACCACCCGTGTCTGAAGCTGAGAAGGCATGACCTTAGCCACAGACCATCTGTGTCCTGCAGCGTCTTGGGAAATGCTGCTTTGTGATGTGTTTTCCCTTAAAGCAGCTTCCACCCAGTTCAAAAACAGAAGCCATGGTCCAGCTGGGTTGTTTACCTGTTAGATGTCCATTGCACATGTGCAAATTACGCACGCGCAGATGACAGTTTCGCCAAATAGGGGTTGGCAGGGCTGCGAGTATGGGGAAATAGATCAGGCAATGGTACGCCCAGTAGCCTAAAACACAACTTGAAACATGGCAGGGGAGATGGAAACGGCCTTGTTGCATTTCAAAGCTGCTTATGTGTACATGCCCTAAGGCATTAATGGAGAAGCAGGCTTTGGAAAAGGGATTTTAGGGAAGAGATGGCAGGGAGCCTTGCATGTTGTTCTGAAAGGGAGTTCTAGATGTTAGGGGCAGCAGCCAGAGACAATGGCTGAAATCTTTGGGGGCTTGAAGAAAAAGCTACAACAAGGAATTGTTAACCTGCGGTGACAGTTTGACAATAGATAAAAGGCTGTCATTCTTTACACACCTACTTAGTAATAAGCCCCAGCAAATTCAGGGAGCTTTCTTTGGAGTTTCCCCTCTGTAGGATTGTGCTGCAAAGAACAATGTTATTACTGTGGTAAATATTAAAAAGCTAGGGGCTAGGAAGAACTGCCTCAGGAATTCCGAGAAAGAAGCTTTCCCCTGCCAGCTTAAAAGGTGGCCGGAAAGCAAAGACATGGGCAGCAAGGGGGGACTCTAGAAAATAGCCACAAGTCAGGTTGTCACAAACTTGGAGGTAAATGGGAAAGCCTGTGTCCCATGTTCTTTGTGCAGTGTTCATAAGGAGTTGCCCATGAAAAGCCAGGCGGTTTGAGGGGTTGCAGCTAATGAGAGATTCCCCACGGGGGGTGGGGTGGAAGTGGGTTCTGCTCATACACTGATGTGATTGCTCGTACGGCACACCACCTCAATCTCTGAGCAGTGCGAGATTCCAAGGTTTCCAGGCGCTAACTCAGAGTTCCTGTTTCCTTTTGGAAAGACTGTGGTGCCTTTAGGGTATGTGATTTATTTACGCATATATACAACATGAGCCTACTGTGGAGGGGTTCACAGCACTAGCACCCCAAGGGGGTCTTGTTTCTCCCATAGCCATGGCCTTGGATTCAAACATTGTGCTCTGCCTCTCTGGTTTTCCCGCCTGCAGCTTTACTTCTAGATCACCCACAACACTTTCAAAAGTCGGGCTTTTGTCCTTCTTGCTGTCTGTGAGCGGAGGCTGCACCCATTTGCCATCTCACACAGAGCCCCCTCTCCTTTGCTTTCTTAATGGCTCATCACCTTGTCTTTCCTTAATGGCCCATCACCCAAGTGATCATTGTTGTTTGGTCATTTAGTCGTGTCCGAGTCTTCGTGACCCCATGGACCAGAGCACTCCAGGCACTCCTGTCTTCCACTGCCTCCCGCAGTTCGGTCAAACCCAAACGATTACCTGAACACAATAAGCTAGCCTGCCTTGATTAGCTTCTAAGACTTGCTGAGTTCAGGGATTAGGTGTCGGGCACCCAGTTTAACACCCCAAGCTTTCATTAGATTCCAACACTTTACTGGGTGCAGGAATTTATATTGGTTTGGCACCCGCAAACTCATAACAACACTTAGCATTTAAATTGCACTTTTTATGTGAACTTGTCACCTAATGTATTCCTCTTCGCTGTCTTTGTTTGCCAACATATATTTCAATGCCTCCTTTGTGTGGCTCTCCCACTCTGTCCTTGTGCTTTTTTCCAGCCCGCCCACCTCACATGAAACGAATTCTAAGCTTTGCTCTTCCTGCCTCCACCTCCCTGAAAAACACCACGGTCTTTTTTGTTGACGAGGGATTCTTAGTGACAGAGCATCAGCTTTGCATGCAGAAGGTCCCAGGCTAAATCCCTGACAGCTCCAAGTAGGGCTAGGAATTTCCCTGGCTAAAAAGCCTGGGGAGTAATTGCCACCTCCAGGGGCGTAGCGTGGGTTGCCAGTGCCCAGGGCAGGGCAAGTGTTGTATCTCTCTGGTGGACTGGGCAGCGTTCAGTCCCTTTGCCAGACTCAAGGGAGTCTGTCCTTGCAAACTAGCCCCGACGTGGGAGCAGAGATAAGGCAGAGAAACGTGAAGCTAGGAGCACCGCTGTGTTGCCTCACCCTCCTGTCCTTGCAGCGAGGTGCTCTAGACCAGGCACATAGCTCTGGCAGTGCTTTCCTGCTTTCCTCTTCCTCCTTCCATCTTGACTGGCCCACGGGTGGGGTGCACACAGATGTTCCTTCACAGGCCAATAGGAGGAGGCACTTTTGCCCCAGCCCCGAATGGCCCTGTGCAATTAACCACTGCCTGGCAGAAATTCAGCAGATGTCACCATTTCTTGCCACATGCATATAGCAATGGGAATGGGTTCACATTTGAATTCTGTCTATCGTACAGCCTAGCACTTCTGTTTTCACTTTTCCTTGAACCCGCTCAGTCCCTGCTTTGTGTAACATCATCCATACATCCTAGGCAGCTTCAATTGCAATCATTCCTGTGATCGTAAAAGCCAGACGTAACCCCATAGGCTGTTGATGCAAATACAACTTGGTATAAATAAAAACAAATATTCAAGCCGCATTCAGTTCTGCTAGAAGGTTAAGTGTGATGAAATTGATTTCCCAGCTGACAACAACACAATGCCTGTCTTTGCAAAATGAGCATATGAAACACACACTCAGCACCTTGAATTATCCAGCAGGGATTTCTGTTATTAGAACTGCCTAGTTGCTAATGTAAACAGGATGCTCAGGCTAGGCAGATGTCTGAGCAATGTGACTAAACCTAAGAAAACACAGCCATATCAATGAGATAAGAATTGTGTTGTTTTCTATAAATTAAAGTTTCAGTTGCTTGCAGTCGCTATTCTCAAAACAAAGTTTGTAGATGGGTGCTTTACTACAAGTAGCAAGATAACAAGATAGCAGCAGCAATAACAGAGCCAAGGCATTCATTGCTCAAAGTGTGCTGGGCCTGTGATTGCTGGAAAAAAGAGTTGCCAGCCAGTTGCCCATTGCCAGGGCAGTGCGCTTGTTGCCTCCTCATCGTTGGATCCCACAGCAATGTTTGCGTAATGCAGAGGTTTTCAACCTTTTTGGGTCCACAGCTCCCTTGACCAACTACATTCTTTCTGCAGAACTCCTGTGGGGCTCACGAGTTATGTCACCCCTTGGCTGCAGAGCTGGCAGCCTCTCACCCCTTTTCAAATACCTCCCTTGTGGAGTGTTTCCCCAGCCTCCTCTCCTTGGGAGTTTTCTGGGCAGCCGCAGCTGCCACCCCCGGTCTCTGAGCTGCCCCCCCACCCCAAAGAGAGGTGCCTCCTCACACTGCCCCACAGGGGCCTGGGAAGCACCCCCTGGCCAGCCCCAGAACCACCATTCGCCTGGGGAGCTTGTAGCCAGGGCTGCTGCAACAAACAGCTGTGCAAGCCTTTGGGAGGCAGAGATGTGAGGGGGCATCAGAGGAAGGGAGGGAAGGAAAGAAAGAGGGACAGAGGCAAGTGTTGCCCACGGCACCCCTGGCACCCCTCAGGTGCCATGGCACACTGGTTGAAAACCACTGGCATAATGGAATCACGTGGAAGAGGTGTGAAGTTCAAGGTGGTGTAGTGATGGTGTGGAATGTGCACACCATTGGTGCATCCCTTGTCAATCTGTTCAGTCAGGATCATACAAATCATCCCAGAGATCTCTCTGCCCCGATTCTACTCCCTGTTTCTACTTCCTCCAGTTAACACTACTACTGTATTAAAGTAAGTGTGGTTTGGATGCTTGCCAATGTTTACATTTCCAAATAATCCAGGTCCCAAGAAGGATTGCTTTTAAAATGAGCAACTTTTATGCAAGAATGTTTCCTCCAGTTAAGAAGAAATGTCCTTTCTATGCTTTAACTGGCACACTTGATAAAAGACCGAGAAGGACAGGAGAGACTCTATAAATGCAGAAGATAGTATGAAAATTCAAAACTTTTTTAAAAAAGGAATGTACAGTATGTTGCAGTTAAAACATTCTCTTGATGGTAGTGCTGAATCATTAATACAATTTAGGATGCAATACTATTCCTATAGTCTCTAGTGCTGGCTTCCTCAAACTCGGCCCTCCAGATGTTTTGAGACTACAATTCCCATCATCCCTGACCACTGGTCCTGCTAGCTAGGGATCATGGGAGTTGTAGGCCAAAAACATCTGGAGGGCCGAGTTTGAGGAAGCCTGCTCTAGTGTAATACATGGAATCTGGTATTTGTAAGAAGTGCAGTTACAGTTAATTTCACTAGTTGGTGCTAGTGATAATAGAGTTGTATATGAAGAACCAAATAGTTGCTAAAATAGTGTGGTAGGAGAGTTGGGGGTGGGGGGTGGGAATCACAACTAGCAACCAATGCATCCCTTTTGGTTTCATAAAGTACAGGGGTAAAGGTAAAGAGACCCCTGACTATTAGGTCCAGTCGTGGCCGACTCTGGAGCTGCGGCACTCATCTCGCTTTATTGGCCGAGGGAGCCAGCGTACAGCTTCCGGGTCATGTGGCCAGCATGACTAAGCCGCTTCTGGCAAACCAGAGCAGCGCACGGAAACGCCGTTTACATTCCCGCTGGAGCAGTACCTATTTATCTACTTGCACTTTGACGTGCTTTCGAACTGCTAGGTTGGCAGGAGCAGGGACTGAGCAACGGGAGCTCACCCCGTCACAGGGATTCGAACCGCCAACCTTCTGATCGGCAAGTCCTAGGCTCTGTGGTTTAACCCACAGCGCCACCCTAGTCCCAAGTACAGGGGTAGACAAGTCTAAAAAGCCAGGGACAAAAAATTTTACAGCCCTCTAGTGGCTATGGTGGTTCCCACTAAAAAAGGTAAAGGGACCCATGACTGTTAAATCCAGTTGCGAATGACTCTGGGGTTGCGGCACTCATCTCGCTTTAGTGGCCAAGGGAGCCAGCATTTTTCCACAGACAGCTTCCACTACACACACCCAGAATCTGCTCCGGAGTATCTCTACCTTCCAAAGCTGATTTTGAGAGGGCGCAGGGGGACTGGAGGCAACAGGAGAGGGCGAGGAAGTTCTGTTGTTCGCAAGAAGTCCCTTGTAGCAGCAGAGCTGCAGTGTTGCATATGGACCTTAGTTTAGAATGTACAGTGGTACCTTGGGTTACAGACGCTTCAGGTTACATACACTTCAGGTTACAGACTCTGCTAACCCAGAAATAGTACCTTGGGTTAAGAACTTTGCTTCAGGATGAGAACAGAAATTGTGTGGCGGTGGTGCAGCAGCAGCGGGAGGCCCCATTAGCTAAAGTGGTACCTCAGGTTAAGAACAGTTTCAGGTTAAGAATGGACTTCCAGAATGAATTAAGTTCTTAACCTGAGGTACCACTGTAAATGTCCCTTTTACAGTCAGTTTTCAGATTAAGAAGAAACTACGTCTCTCACCTACTGGGGCATTCATTCCAATCTCCATTACACAACAATTGCGTTTGTGACTGATTACCCTTGAGCAGTATAAACCTCTCGGTTACATTCTCCCTGATAGGATGACATATATCAGAATTTGCCTCAAACTCATCACTCTGAGGAAGCAACAATGTGGGGAAGCTCAAAAACAGAGCTTCAAAGGCTCCCTCTGCAGATGGCACCCAAACAAAGGCCTCTTTCTGTGAAGTGAATTGGCCACTTTCGTTCTTATGCTCTGAAAGCATGGCATAGTCCTACATTCTAACATTACACTGAAATAATGTCTCACATTGTTCCTTTGGACTTTTTAGAAAAAGAAATATTAGCGAGCAATGGATGTTGATTAAATAACCAAAAGTATTTTGTGAAGGGCAGAGTTCGTTGCCTACAATTTGGTGAATGTCAGCAGTCCCAGACATCGTTGTGAATGTCCCAAAACTCAGAGACACATTGGTGATCCTAAATGGGAAGAATAGAGTCTTGCACTACCTGAAGATGAAACTTTGTTCTCCTTAGGGAGCAATCCCTCAAACTGCTAGGTAAAGCTACCCAATTTTATTCTAATTACTTAAAAAATAAAATAGAACACACTATCTAAAATTAATCTCCATACCTTCTAATATAAAGCTTCTGTTTAATTTTGTTTTTCACCCAATGAGGTACCGGTGTGTTTCACCTAAGGATGGAAATGGACTGTTGTAAGGGTTAGGTTTTGTATTTCCGGAGATGGGGGAACTGCCATTGTTAGTTTGTTTTTCTTCCCACAATTGTTGCTTCCAGATTATCAGCAATTCTAAATTTGCTTGAGGGGTGATTAGATGACTGTTGCATCAAGCAAATGTTACCCCACACTTTGCAATGCATTTCCCTATCAATTCCTGCATCACAAAAAGTTTGTTGCTAAAAAGCAGCAAATCATCTTTAATTGTGGGGTCTTCATTTGCCAGTATAGTGACAGTCTGAAAGCATCTCCAGGCTTTGTGCATTCGTGTATAGTGTCTAACAAAACCTTATTTGAAGGTCCCCATCTCCTCCAGCACTCTGTCATAAGATGAATGCAGGCAGATATGGTTACACTACTGGCGAATTTTTCTGTCTCTCCACCCCCTGTTTGTTTACATCTAGCCTGATGAAGAATTAAGGAGAACTTGTACAGTACAATAATTTGTGACATTTTGGTTGTGCTAATAAAGGTATAGCCCTAATATGAATGTTGATCTTAGCCTGAAGGTGGTCGTCACTATTCACTGATGTCCAACAGATGAGAAAAATGTGAATTTCAAAACATTAACCAATTTTGACTTGGAATGTCAACATGAATGATTGAAGGACTTTTCAGTGTATGTCTTTCAACAAGAGGATATTTCAGTTTCAAGGGTATAGGAACAGGAATGTGAGTGGCAGGAATTACTTGCATTATCTGCTGTTGACATTCATTGTTGTAACATATTAATTAACCATATTATGAAAGCATATAGACTACTTCATCAGGTCACCCATCTATTTTGGGGGAGGTTTTAGCTATCTAGGATTCTCCAGTGGTTATAAAATGTCTTCTGAGAAGACATGCGTAGGAGAGAGGTTGCATGTGTTCCTTGACTTTCTGATTTGTTAAAAGTTACAGATGAATCTGTAAACCAAGAGGAGACATTTGGTCATGGAGACAGTTCTTTAATTTTTTTTATAGACCTTTGCACTGAAGTGGGACAAGCTTTTCTCTCTTAAATCTCCCAATGAAGTCAAGTTTCTTGCACCAGGGTCTGTGTCTAGAAGAATGTTCTGCAATGTAGATGTAGCTTGTTTTTTTTTTATATAAATATTTATTAAGGGTTTTTTTTTATAAAAGAAATGCACAAATAATAAACAACATTAGTTATATCATAACAAAATCTCATAACTTCTTTGGACTTCCTCACGTCTCCTGCTCCCACTTACATTGTTGAAATTTTTTTTCAAGCAAATTATCATCTTGTTTACAATCTTATTTCCACTCATTTAAATATAATCTAACAATTCTCCAAAAGGTTTATGTTTTCCTTAATCTCACTTATCATCAAATTCCAGTCTAATTTAGTGGTGGTCAATTATTTTATGATCAAGCATCCTTCTTAACATTCAACCAAATTACAATATTTTTGTAAATAAATCTTAAATTTCTTCCAATCTTCTTCAATCCTTTCTTCTCCCAGGTCTCAGATTCTGCCAGTCATCTCCGCCAATTGCATATAGTCCATCAGCTGCATCTGCCACTCTTCCAGTGTGGGTAGATCTTGAGTTTTCCAGTTCTTAGCGATGAGTATCCTTGCTGCCGTTGTTGCATACATAAAAAATGTTCGGTCCTTCTTTAACACCTTCTGGCCGACAATACCCAGGAGGAAGGCTTCTGGTTTCTTAGTGAAGGTATACTTAAATACCTTTTTCAACTCATTATATATCATTTCCCAGAAGGCCTTCACTTTAGGGCAAGTCCACCAGAGGTGAAAGAATGTTCCTTCATTTTCTTTACATTTCCAACATTTATTATCAGACAAATGGTATATTTTGGCAAGTTTAACTGGGGTCATGTACCATCTGTATATCATTTTCATTACATTTTCCTTCAGAGCATTACATGCGGTGAAGTTCAGCCCAGTGGTCCATAACCTTTCCCAGTCCTCAAACATAATGTTATGCCTAATGTCCTGTGCCACTTTATCATAGCCGATTTAACCATTTCGTCTTGTGTGTTCCATTTTAACAGCAAGTTATACATTCTTGATAATACCTTAGTCTTTGGTTCTAACAATTCTGTTTCCAACTTCGATTTCTCCACCTGGAACCCTAACTTTTTATCATTTTTAAAGACTTTTTTAATCTGAGCGTAATGTAACCAGTCTCGCACTTTATCCTTCATTTTCTCCAAACTCTGCAATTTCCAATTGTCTCCATCTTTTTCTAATATTTCCCAATATTTTGGCCATTTGGCCTCCATATTGGGTCTTTTTCGGGCCTTAGCTTCCAGAGGGGAAAGCCACCTCGGAGTTTTGTTTTCCAATGCAATGTAGATGTAGCTTGAAAGGAGTATAGGAATATGCTCCTCCCCTGTTGCCCTATCTGAACCCCCATCTCTGCCTTATTTTGGCTGCTGCAGAGGCAGAATGGTTCTGTCAGCATAACAGGAGAGTTCTGCCAGCACATCTGTCATGCCAGCATCATATCTGGTGTTGAACCAGAGAGCACAGCAGGGCTTCTGGCATTTGGTAATAAGTTACATTGGGACTTAGAGACATAGAATGGTTGGAAGGGACCCAGTGGATCATCTAGTCCAGCCCTCTGTAATGCAGGAATATGCAGCTGTCCCATATGGGGATTGTGTTGGTTTCTGCTCTCTTCACTGTGCAGCGAAATGCTTGTCACAAGACAATGTTTACATTCCACAGTCAGAGTTGCTGTTGGGTTTTCTCACGGGAAAGGGAGACTGGATGTGACGTACACTGGTTTCCTGTTTTTCACTGTTCTTTGCAGTTCAGTGTGTGTGTTTCTCTCCGTGCTTTAGAGGAGAGAGGATGCTTTCTCTGCTCCGGCAGAGGCAAGATGTTTTTCTGTAACCTACCAGCTTTGAAATGTAAATAAAGCAATATAGAGTATGTGCACGTACTCCTCATCATTCCGCTGTGCACGGGACACTGCAATATCAACAGATTGAACCTGTGACCTTGGCATGTTTAGCGCTATGCTCTAACCAACTGAGCTATCCAGAAGACCTTATTTCCAAGTATACAATAAGATAAGGACACATAGCTGCCAGCCTATGCACATTTACTTGGGAGTAAGTCCCAATGAATTCAGTGGGACTTATTTCTAAGTAAACATGTATAGCAGACTGAGGAATCTGTGGCCCTATAGATATTGTGGGAGTCCAACCCATGATCATTGACCGTGTAGCTAGGGCTGATGCGAGTTGTAGTTCAGCAATATCTGGAGGGCTCCCCTTCACTGGCATATAGGATCAGGCTCTTATTGGCACTTAGTCATGTCTGCATTATATATTACATGAATTTTTATGCATTTAGGTTTCTCCCTCCACTGCTGGTAGGAATTATTAGTTCAGCATGACCCAACTGATACATAATCAAGGTTATATTAGATGTACTACAGCATAGCAGAAAGACAGCAATGGTGTTTTAAATTACAGTATGCATTTAAGTATTTCTTAAGATGTAATAAATCTCTAAATTTGCTTGGAATGGGGAATATTTTTCAGAATTCAGCCCTCACAGTATGATTCACGAGTTGTTGACATCTGAGTAGGTCTGATCTTTTGTTGGTTGGGAAGGACTTTTCAAGGTATGTCTTTCAACAAGAGGACATTTCAGTTACAAGGATATATCAGTGGGAAATGATAGCTGATTGAGCAGGAAGAACGGTTGTGTGTTCTTTTCTATTAATACTTAATGCAATAGTCTCTGGGTTATAAAATTTAATGAATGGGCTAATTATTGTTTGGTGCATATCAAGAGGATTTTTTGCTGAGCTACATTGTCTGTGAGAGATTTAAAATGCGATAGATTTAAAATGCTGCTTTAAGGAGTCTCAGCTAAGACATTTATTCTGCATTTGAAAATAAAATAGGCTATTTCACGCCTGTTAAAATAGCAAGTCCTAACTTGGTGCTTTATTATCTTATGTACACTGTGCTCTTTGGGAGGTTCTCTAGAGTATAGCAACAATTTTAATATGCAGTACCTTGTTCCTGCAAACACAAAACTGTTGTGTTTTAGCATTTAAATACAACTTTTAATCATAAAAAATCACAAAATGATTTACTGTGATTGAAGGAGTGAGTGGGAAACTTAAAAAAAGAAATGTATGGATTAGGTAAAGGTAAAGGGACCCCTGACCGTTAAGTCCAGTCATGGACGACTCTGGGGTTGTGGCGCTCATCTCGCTTTATTGGCCAAAGGAGCCGGCATACAACTTCCGGGTCATGTGACCAGCATGACTAAGCTGCTTCTAGCCAACCAGAGCAGCACACAGAAACGCCGTTTACCTTCCTACCGGAGCAGTACCTATTTATCTACTTGCACTTTGACATGCTTTCAAACTGCTAGGTGGGCAGGAGCTGCGATTGAGCAACGGGAGCTCACCCCGTCGCATGGATTCGAACCGCCAACCTTCTGATCGGCAAACCCTAGAAATGTATGGATTAGTTGACTTCATTTACTTACATTTAGATGTATATATTTAAACTTTCTCACAATAGAGTTGCAATGAAAAGAGTACGGAATGGGAAAACTGAACATACTAAAGCCCATAATTTGATATGGTTGGAAGATAATAGGAAGTGTTAATATGGACACTGGCATTATGAAGTGGTGCAATGTCTTTCCCCCCACTATTTTGACAGCATTATGGCTTAGATAAGTACCTCACATTATTCTGCTAACTAGAAACCCTTCTTGCCTTCGGCAACAGAAAGGAAGAAAACGTTGACGCAACATATAAATTATTGCATTTATGAATTACTTCCTTGTCATCTGGATTACTGTGTAGGCAAAATTGAGATAGGGTTAGTAAATATGTATTACTAAAGGAAACAAATCACAGGAACAGGAATGTGCATGTAAGTTATTTCTTGCTAGTGTTGCATGATAAATGTAAGACCCAAAGAGCACCTGAAACTGCTCTCCAAAGTCTTAAGCAAAGCTCTTTCCCGTCATCTACTGAATTCGGTGCAACTCTTGCACACAGCTTGTTTTCTTCCATGGAGGTAGGTCTGTTCCCCAGTGAAAAGGCATGATGATGATGATGATGATGATTATCACCAGTGGAAAGATTTTAATATTGAATCTGTGAGCTTGGATGGTCTCTCTTAAAGGTATTGCTCTGCCCTTGCGCACATCATTGTTCTCTGAAAAATCAGTCCTTCACCACAGCACTAACCTTACTCCTCAAAGCACAGAGAATGGCAATGAATGCTAGGTGCCACAAGAGGGGGCTGAAGTGCAGCATAGGCTTGAAGGAAGTAGATTTATTAAGTGTATTCCCAGCAGAAACCTCACCTTTTGTCCTAGGGCTAGGATTGGCAAATATGGTCAGTGCTGGAGTACAGTTTAGAAAGAGAAGCTGCTTCTAAATTGCATGGTTGTGTTATATTCAGAAAACATCATTCGCATTCCATTTTTCTGAAGCTGGTAGATCATCTGGTGGCTATTTTGCATATTAATATACAATAAATCATATGTAAACAGACCTACACCTTCTGTGGTAAGCGGTTCATGGGAAGTAAGGAAGTGGCTGAGTCAGAGTTAGTCAGCCACCCCATGCCACGCTCACTATCCTGGGAAAAAGACCAACAATAGTTTAGGTTAGCTGTGGGGAACTTTGAAAGGTAGGGTTTAAAATGTGGGGAAAACAATAGTAAGCTTTATATATTACTAGAAGACTAAAAAGCAGAGACATCACCTTGCCAACAAAGGTCCGTATAGTTAAAGCTATGGTTCTCCCAGTAGTGATGTATGGAAGTGAGAGCTGGACCATAAAGAAGGCTGATGGACTGCAAGATCAAACATATCCATTCTTAAGGAAATCAGCCCTGAGTGCTCACTGGAAGGACAGATCCTGAAGCTGAGACTCCAATACTTTGGCCACCTCATGAGAAAAGAAGACTTCCTGGAAAAGACCCTGATGTTGGGAAAGATGGAGGGCACAAGGAGAAGGGGACGACAGAGGATGAGATGGTTGAACAGTGTTACAGAAGCTACCAGCATGAGTTTGACCAAGCTGCGGGAGGCAGTAGAAGACAGAAGTGCCTGGCGTGCTCTGGTCCATGGGGTCACGAAGAGTCGGACAGGACTAAACGACTAAACAACAACAACAATCTCGGCATTGGCAGACCACCAGCTTTCAAAATCACCTTATTGTTCATAACAAGATTTTGCCGATTACACTTCAGCTGTGTCAGTTTCTTTTTTTTTTTAATAATTTTTTTATTAGGTTTTCACATTTTTTAAAGACACACACACACACAAAACAAAAACAAAAACAAAACATGTATATTTTCATACCCTTACTTTCTTTACCCCCTTTCCCTGACTTCCCCCCACCCCCTCTTCATACATCCCAATTCCGATAATTAATTCAGCAAGTTCTTGTCTCTCATACTTAACATATTATTGTTATTTTTAAACTTAGCTCTTTTTACTTATCCACATTTAACTTATCCAATTCTCTTATAAACATTAAATCCTTTTTCTAAGGTCGACCTAATTTCCCTTCCACGAATTTCTCCCTTTATATATTAATTAATTATATGTCATAATAGCCAAATACAAAAATCATAAAATTTTGAAATTCTATTCTCCCCTCCCTCCCTACCCCGGTTTCCATCCCTTCCCAAGCAAATGTCCACAAAAACAGTTCCTAGCCCGGATTCCTCACATCCGAGGCCTTCAAATCTCTGTCAGTCTCTCTCTGTCAATTTTGTTGGTAACCCTTTTTGTTGGTCCTCAGGTTTCGAAGGAGTTCTGTCACAGTCACATCAAATTTTCTTCCATCCAAGATGCTTAAAAGCAGTTGCTGCAAAAGGTCAGCTGTTCTCCCATACTCAAAGAGGAAGTCCCAATCATATTTATTTATTCTTTTAAATTCCAGTATTCCAGGTACTCCAGGGACTTCCTCCTTCATCTTTCTCATCTTTCGCAGATTTATAATCCGAAGATCTTCTTCTTTATTTCCTGACAATATAGGCTTCTGATTGGTATTTTCCTGTACTTTCTCCACTCCTTCTTTCCTCTCCACCAGTTCCAAAAATGTCTCTTCTGGTTCAGCTGCAGATTTTTTATCAGTCAAATCCTTTATACATTCAGCAGAGTTGTTTGTTTTAGAATTCAAGGTCATAAATTCTTTGTTCATAGCCACACTCTGCTCTTGCAAGATTCCCACGAGAAAAAACATTTTTTCTATCTCTGCCAGTAATTTTCCCTCTGCAGCCATTGTGATGTCTCTAGTTCCCCCTAGGGGGACTCCAATTGCTTGATAGTCCTTTTCCAACAATCCGTTACTTTGTTATTGATAACTACGTTGTTTCCAACCACCTCAATTCAAATGTAACACTTTTAATTCAGAGAGTTATTAAGTAACACAGTTCTTGACTTTAACCGCCCGTTTGACAGCTCCTTTGACAGCTGTCAAACTCCTTATTCTTTTTCCTCCGGCTCGCGCGCAGGACGCTCCCGGGTTCGGGGGGGATGATTTACACAAAAGCTTCCAAAATTCCTCACTTTCTCTCCAGCACAAAGACTTCTTCTGTCAAATTCATGGAAATATCTTTTATCTAACACCAAAAACAGTAATCTCCACCTTAATTCTCCGATCCTTGCTTTAGATCGTTTGTAGGTAGGGGGGGTGCGGACTTCCCTTTAGCACATCCCCCGGTTGTACCGAATTCAAAGGTATAAATTTTAAAGTCCAGATTCCATTCTACTTACGGGTTGTTTGTTTTCCAGTCCAAATTTTGGGAAAAAAGTCAGCGCTCTCTGGCCATGGCTCGCGGCTTCGCTCCACTGAAGTAGCGGTCTACTCACAGCACCACGCCGCTCCCCGTACCCTCTCCGTAGCCTTTAAAAAGGCTCTTCGTGGGTCGGGGAAGGCGCTTAAAGGTGCCCGCCGAGTCACCAAGTCCGCAGGCTTCCGCGCCTGCGGTTTCTAAGGGTCCCCGCGTCGCCGGCGCGGTAAGACCCGTCTTCAGCAGAGCCGATTCCCTCCGGAGCTTGGAGGGAATCCGCCATTAGCCGATCGCGCCAACCCGGAAGTGCCCAGCTGTGTCAGTTTCTATTAAGCTAGGAAAATCCTCATCAGCTCCAATCATCTGGTGAGGGAAAGTCTGAACAAAGAGGTATGAAGGGCATGAAGCAATCTTGTCCTATACATCCATCTTTGCACCATATTTTAGTTATTTTTTTAAAAATGAAAATGCTTGGATCACTTTTCTGTAGAAAATGTGCAGCATGGTGTACCGTGAAACAGCAGAGAATATGAAAACTCTCATCCCACACAATATTTACTATATTTTGTTATTATTATTTGTTTCATTTCTATACAGCTTTATGTTTTTAAGGAAAAAATAGTTTGATTTTTTGCTTTCGTTCTTGCATTAGACTTCAGTTTTACACTATAAGAATAATTAAGGGGCTGTGTCCAATGTTAGTTCTTCTTAACCTCTGCTTAAAAACTGCCAACTAATTTTAATCCATTAATTTTAATGCACCTACTCTGAGTAAAACTAACATTGGACACAACCCAATGTCTTTTAAACCTCTGGTTTAAATCCCCCGTTTTAAAATGCTTTGTACTCATTGACAGTTACCCTTGATTTCCTTTGCCCCTCATCAGCAAAAGACAAGCTGAACCCAAAGGCCAGAATACAGGCTATAAAGCAGCCTTCCCTTGGTTCTCTCCAGATGTTGTCAAACTACAGCTACCATCATCCCACCCTAACCTTTGGCCATGCTGGCCACAGCTGATGTGAGTGGGGGTCCAACCGAATCCGCAGGACATCATCATTATTATTATTTGTTCATTTCTATACAGCTTTATGTTTTTAAGGAAAAAAATAGTTGGATCTTTACAGAAGCAGATTTTAAAATTGTTTGTGTGTTTCCTGCCTGGGGTTCATTTGGTAACAAGGGTGTGGTATAAATTAAACAAACAAACAAACATTTTGTTTCCTACAAATTGGGGCCTTCAGGGCAGCATTGCCTTACTGTTAATTTTAACCTACAAAGGTTTACTTGTTATTGTGAACACAAAATTATAGACACCAGAAGAAGTCAGAATTTAAACAATGTATGATTTGACCCTCTATAAGAAGTCCTTTAAAAGAAGTTGTGAGCAGACAAGATAACTATGTTATTGGGTGGCCAATATAAATACTGCAAATGAATAAATTTTAAAGGAAATAAAATTGTACAGCAAATTGTACAACCCCCTAACCATCTGCTTTTGCTGAAGGCTGGTTGCTCTTTATGCTGAAATAGTTATCAGATTAGTGCTGCTTCCTAAATATGTCTAATCTCATTTGATTCAAGCAACCAGGAGTGAAAGACCAATCTAGCAAATGTACATTTCCTGGACAAAGCTTATTTAGCAATTTATCATGATAGCTTCACCATTTAATTGGCTAAGAGGAATGAGTGGGAACTGAACTGGGTGACAGAATCAGAAGTTCTTAAGTTTTGATCTGAAAAGCACCTGCTATGTTTCTATCTGCAGTACTGTCTATCTGCACAAACAGTAGGGATAGTTTGTGCAGAGGGCTGACGTAAGACCCACAAAATGCCCCCTGCCAGGGAAGAATGAGTATGCAAAGATCTACTACATCAGGAACAAGGGTGGGAGGAGATAAGCAGTGTCTTCCGAGAGATGGTTTTAGAGGTAGCATTGGGAGGGCAGCTGCTGAGGCAGTGGCAGATCTAAAGATTTGCATTCCTTGGCAGATCTGCATTTCTTGGACGCCAGATCTGCTGCTCCTGTGGAACTTACCACCTGAGGTGGTCACCTTGCCTTGCCTCATGGGTGGGCTGGCCCTGTTTGTGCATAACTATGCATGTCAACCATGTAAGAACAAGGGAATTTAGGGGCATTGCAAACATTATACAGAGACAAGTGTGGGTTTGCCACCAAGTTACCCAGTGCTCCTTGACAAGCAGTGGCGTAGCGTGGGGGGTGCAGGGGGGGCTGGCCGCACCGGGCGCAATATCTGGGGGTTAGGGTTAGGGGGTGCAAATCCATGGGGTAGGGGGCGCAAATTACTTGCCTTGCCCCGGGTGCTGACAACCCACGCTACGCCACTGTTGACAAGTGCACTTGTATGACACACGTATTTGCAAACACATGTTGTCACATTACCACTTAACAACTTTAGGTGTATCTTTAAGACGCTTTCCCAGTATGTGCCTAAGAAATCTACAATGCAATCTGATACATGCTTCCTCAGAAGCAAGCCCCGTTGAGTTCAATGGGACTCACTGCCAGGGATAGAAAAGCTGTGGTATTCCAGATATTATAGGACTACAGCTCCTATAACGCCTGACCATTTTCCATTCTGGCTGGGTCTGATGGGAGTCGGAGTCCAACAACATCTGGTGAGCCACTGGTTCCCCATCCTGACTGCGCACGATTGCAGCCTTCATGCTCGAACTATGTGTACTTCTTACAGCGTTGCTTCATCAAGAGATGGGCATTTCTTTTGTTCGGTCTTTCTCCTTGCTGTGAAGTTACAAGAGCCACTGTGTACTTTCCTATGTATTTAGGAAAATTCCAGGAAGCATGAGATCATGGATAGCTTCTGAGATCTTTTCATAGTTCAGAGGAAACTAGCACTAGCAAGAACACTCCATGGAAAACATACTACCAGCTTGTAAAATGCAAGCCATTTGAAACAAAGCAGTTAGTTTGTCAAGATGACACCTTGCTTAGATTCAAGAGACAAGGTTAGTCCCTAGGCTCCTGGAATTTTGCATAGACCTTTCATACTGTATGGTGGTATTCAGGTTCCCTGACATACCGTGGTATCTCTGGTTAAGTACTTAATTCATTCCGGAGGTCCATACTTAACCTGAAACTGTTCTTAACCCGAAGCACCACTTTAGATAATGGGGCCTCCTGCTGCTGCTGCGCTGCTGGAGCACAATTTTTGTTCTCATCCTGAAGCAAAGTTCTTAACCTGAATAATTATTTCTGGGTTAGCGGAGTCTATAACCTGAAGCATATGTAACCTGAAGCGTATGTAACCCGAGATACCACTGTATTTATCTTTTGGGGAATTTGATCCTTACTGAACATGGTGAGGTAGAGTTATATTGTACCATAACAGTAATTTCTGCGTTAGCGGAGTCTGTAACCTGAAGCGTCTGTAACCTGAGGTACCACTGTACTCAAAGCAATGTACCAGTTGAGATTTCCAGACATCTCCTTTGCTGACGGTGTGGGGATCCTTGTAGGTTTTGCTTTTATTATGGCATCTTGAAGCATAATACAAATGCAAAATTCTAAGGCCATATGCACAGAGAGGTGGTATCACCACCCCAATAGCAATTCATCTTAGGACAAGAAAAGTTTTACAGCCTGCCTCCTAATTAGGAAATATTTTAGTCAGTATTTTATGAGGACCTATCCTTGGTACCATCTTCTTATGCTCTGGAAACTTCATTTCTTTCTGCTTTTGCACTGGCCCTGGACAGCTAAGTCCAGTTTCTGTTCAGTTGTTTCATCTCTAAGGAGGGAGAAAATGGAGCCTTTTCTGTTTTGAGCCTCTGAAGGCAGCATGACAATAGACAACACTTCACTGCTATCTTGAATTAATAAAAACATTTTTGCTAGTTCTTTCTGCATTTTGTATATTACAAAACAACATGCTTTTTCCTTCATTGCTTTGGAAGCTGAATGTGCAAAGGATATGAGCTCAGATTTGACTCTAAGGCAACACAGTCTTGGCAATTATACCAGAAGGGTCTGAAAAGCAGTAGGTCTCATACATGGCATTTGTATGTTCTGGCCTATAAGTGGGCTGCATTCTGTCATGGAAGGCTTGGAGGACATTTCCTCAAGATGACAGACAAGGACTCTTTTATCACAGAATAGAAACAGGAAAGCATACCTTCGCCAGTAAGTTAGTGGATTTTCAATGCTGTGCTCCTGGGGCTCCTCAAGGGCATATTGTGGTTCCTCTAGGAGCAGATACATAACAGCAGACAACTCTTCCGGAAAGACAATTTGCACACCACTTCTGATCATCCCAAAAGAGTGGAACCACAAGGGAGTGTTGGTTGTTCTCGGGTAGACTCCCATGAAGGGGTGTAACAAAGCTCTGATGCCCCCTGCAAACTAAGTGGACCCTTTAGGACTTTCTACAGAATTCTCTGTGCTGTGTGGGTGGTTCCAGGGCAAGGTGCACGGGGGGGGGGGCACATCTCAGGAGAAATAACCTAGTTCAGTGGTAGAGCGGATGCTTGCTTGTATGCAGAAGATGCCAGTTTCAATCCCTGCTGTCTCCAGTTAGAGGCTGCAGGTAACGTTGAATATTTTTCTCTGCTCGCAATTCTGGGAGAGCCAGTAACAAAGAAGACCCTTTGAGAGAAGCGGTCTCAGCAGGTGGAAGTCTGTTTCCTCTGTTCCTCAGCAGACAAACTGGTGTGGCATGTGGAAAGGGAGTGATTTTGTTGTGCATGTAATATTACTTTTTCCTGCCTTCTGGCTACCACACTTGGTTCATCTGAAATGAGGAGACAATTGTTTGCAATGCTTTAGTCATCTATAATCCTCTCCAAAGCTCCCTAAAGGCAAAGGGAGGTTTTCCTCTTAAGCTTCAGTAGCCTTTGAAATACATTCCTGGGTGTTAAAATAATTTATTCTAAGGGAACTTTGGACTGCAGATGTTGCTGAATGGTTTTGTGGTGTGCGAAGAACGGATGAGGGAGGGATGCAACCATCTACCCTGTATGATTGGTATGGGGGGAGGAGGAGGAGGAGAAGAAGAAGAAGAAGAGGAGGAGGAGGAGGAGGAGGAGGAGGAGGAGGAGGCGGCGTAGTAGTAGTAGTTTGGATTTGATATCCCGCTTTATCACTACCCGAAGGAGTCTCAAAGCGGCTAACATTCTCCTTTCCCTTCCTCCCCCACAACAAACACTCTGTGAGGTGAGTGGGGCTGAGAGACTTCAGAGAAGTGTGACTTGCCCAAGGTCACCCAGCAGCTGCATGTGGACACCAGATTACGAGTCTACCGCTCTTAACCACTACACCACACTGGCTGGGAGACCCCCAAAGGTTACCCACGAAATCTTCTAAGCTCTTTGACCTTTGTCCTGATCTTTTCTTCAGATACTGATTTTAAAAATGTAAAGGCTTAGGTTGTCCTCTTTCTTGAGAACAGACGGAGGGCAAAAATATGAATCATTACACCAGCTTTCAGGCTCCTTCACAAAGGTAGTCGCTGAGCTAAAAACCATCAGTTAGCACAGGGACGTGTCCAGGCAAAGTTCTTGCTAAACCGATTCCTGCACTCTTCCTAACCCTGAACCGTTCACACTCAAAATCTCTGGCTTACAAGACATCCTGAAAGGCCACTCAGACCTACCCTCAAACCCAGAGCAATAGTTTGAATCCAAACCAGAATTTCAAATTCACTTTGCCCAATCTGGATGTCACAGCAAACTATGGTTAGCACAAACTAGGCAGTGAGAGGGGGAATTGGAGCAGGGAAGAGAAAGAGGGTGGAAGGAAGAAGCAGGCAAGTCCAAAGCAGATTCATAACAGCAGGTTGAAATCCCCCTCCACCACGTATAATATAACCTATGGCATTTATTCCATAAGTGGGGCTGTATCACAAATATTTTCATATTTTTTTTGTGGGGGGCATAATTTGAGTCTTGAAGTGTGATGAAAGGATGCACCCAATTAGACAGAGGGAGGTGGCCACTTCAGGCAGATTTTTGGTATTATGAAAAGGAAGCTAATAAGAATATTTATTCATTTCAAAAAATTCACACTACTTGATTGTTAAAAGAAAACCTCAGAATGCTTTACAAAAGGGATAACAACAACTGCCAGTAAGGAGGAAAGGTCCTTGTGGCCATATCTGCCTCAGATGTCAAAACAACTTGACTAGTCTTGGGTGCTGTGCATATTTTCAACTAAGTTTTCCTCAGAGTAGATCCATTAAAATGAATGGACCCAACTTAGGCTTTGTACACATTACCATTTACATATTACTGATGTCTGAAGTACACATGATGTTAGCCAGAATTCATCTGTATCCTGTAGCTTCTTGAGTAACACTCCTGCTGGATGCACTTTCCCTCAAACCAGCTTTAATCCATCTGTTTAGAAAACAGAAGCTGCAGTATTCAGCGCAGGGATGAAAGAATGCGTATCAGGTGAAGACTGCCCTCCACCCTGGTTTGCATAGGAACATAAGAAAGCAACTTGAAATGCAGTTGGGGGAAATGACCTCACTGTATTTCAAGCCACTAACATGTACTTAGTTTTCTGTCACATAACACTCTGTTCCAGTGGTTCCACAGCGAACCCAAAGAGGCAGCATCTCCTTCTCTCAGCACCTCACCTTTCTCCTATTTTTGCTTGCCACAAGGCTCCTGAGTCTGAGTATTACCTCATCCCTAGTATATGTCTGCTTAGTCTGCTCAGGTAGGATAACTCTTTTCTCTACAAATTCCAATTTCCCTTTTTCAAGGGTAGTTTTCCATTAGGGAGAGGAAGCCCTAGCTGTGTAAAACTGGTTAGGAAACAGAGCTTTTGAACCTCTATTTTGCTTGATTCTTTATCCTTACACCCCCTTTTCAAAGGAAAATCCCGGGCTATCTGTGTTTCAGGCCTGGTTACCTTGACACACACACAGCAAGGTTGCTGTTTTAAAGTTAACAATCCCAGTTCCAATCCAGCAGCACAACTGATTTCCAAGACAGGAAAATGGCTCAGGTTTTGGGCTGGGGGGGGGCTTTCACCACCAGCGTTTGCCACTTGAAGCAGTTGCCTCACTCTGCCTGACAGGCCCTGACACAAACCGCTAGCAGGCCATTTCCAGCATGCTACAATATCCGCCCTCCCTTCCCCACAGGTGGGCGGGGTTTGCGGCACCAAGCGAGGCTCACCTGGGCGGGTGCCACCTACCTGCTTGAGCTGGCCTTTGACCCGCCCTCGGCCAGGGAGGACAATGGATGGCCGGCCGGGGGTGGGCCTAAGGCCAAAAGAAAAGAGGCTCACCCCTGAGCTCAAGCCTCTTTTGCTGTTCTTCCTTCTGGGATCACCCACCCACCCTCCCTCAATTAATATTTCTTGCCTTTTAATTTCAGCTTAGGTCGGCGTTCTTCAATTTAACAATTTCTTCTTTACAGGCTAATATTTTGCATTCCAGGTCAACGGGCGCTGCTGCGGTCGTAAGATGGTTGCTGTATTCAGAACCGGGAAGGAATTTTCCCTGCATTGGCAGGTTTCGCCTTCCCCGTAGCAATTTCGTCACAACTTTGGCGGTTTTAGGCCTTGGCAAAGTAGCCTTTAGTCTAACATCAAGTTGGGGGGGATGCATTCATGCTCCCTCCCCATGTGGCGGTGCGTGCAGGGCCTGTTAAAGGGCAAACCGGGAGTCCCTGGCCCTAGAGCGGCGGCATGTAGGTCAAACTCCCCGGACGAGGTCAGTGGAAGGGCATGCTGTGTAAGTTTGCGCTTTGCAGTCCCCTCTCACTGGGCCTCAACTGCCTGCATAACCTCAGCCAGGCGGGCTGAGAGGGTTACCTGCCAAGGCCTGTGCCAAGTTTCCCACTTCTGAAGTTCAATAAAATTGTGGCCAATTTGAACCCATACTCTGGTCTCTTGTGTCATCATTTGGGAAAAGGGGGTAGGCACCACAGACAGGGTTTAGCGCGTGTGCCCGCAAATACTCATCTGAGCTTGAAGAACAATGGTGAGTCTTCTAGCAGATTTCCTGCCCAACAGGAGACACCTAAGTTCCAGCTGGGGGTGAGATGAGATGACTTAACTGTGTTGTTTTAATGATAGAGCTTTGAGAATATCACCAGGAAACCAAAATGTGTAGCAGCAAAGAGTCATGTTCGTACATGACTGAGGGGGGAGTTCGCCCGGTGGAGGGGCGAACGGGCAACTTCTAACACAATACCTTCGTAAGAAGCACTTCTTTATAATAATTGCAGCCTTAATTTTAATTCTGAAGTGGACTTGCTGATCCAAAGGGTGTTTGAAATGCTGAGGCAGTTGCTTGTGAGAGGGTATCATTACCAAAACATGGTCCTGAGTTGTGTTTTACCCTCAAGCTTCTCTGCAGTATATGATCTAGAGAAACCGTGGGCATGAGCTGCATATTCAAGTCTGAGAGCAGAGTCTGCTCACCACAGACCATGTGAATTGTATCTTTTCAAGTGGCCAGAGTTTTTGTGTGGCAAACAATTTGTCAGGATCGTGGCTAATGGCTCCTGGTTATGGCAGCTCCGCACAATGATTTGAACAAAGTAAGTTTGGGGATTATAAAGTATGAATGGGGTTATTGATGGGCTGTTTGGTGAGTTATTTGATATGGCCTCTGCCTACTTGTAAGCAGAAGCTAAAGTACTCGTTCAGGCTGATCTGGGCTATTGTTGAGGAGGAGCGGGGAACCTCTTGTCTCATTTCAGACTGAAGAGTATGTGTAATGTCTGTGACAGTTTGAGCCCTCAGAGAAACAACTGGTTAAACAGAGTATTCTATTCAGATAAAGCGGAGAGATTCATTCAGATGGAAATAGCTTCTGCAAGCTGAATGGTTATGAAGTATAAGTGGAAAGAGCAAACAAAAGGGGAAGCTGCCTCAGATGGATGCAAATTTTCAGCGCCTCAGCTAATGCAGACAGGCAAGTCTCTTTTGCTTTGAGCAGCACTTTGCTGGTTTGTACCTGCTGAGATCTGACCCAGAGGTGTGTTTTTTCCCTTCCTCATGACACTACAATTCCACTGGGGCAAGGCTCGGTGCTTCAGGAAGGCATTTTTTAAAGGAGGCAATTAAACAATTGCAGGCCATGTTGTGGAGAAAATGAAACTGCCTGCAGTTGAAATTAAGGTGTGCTATTTCTACGAAGGTTGCGCGCCACCCCCAATCTCTGTTGAGTTGTAGCAAAATTCCAGGGAGTTCCAGGCCGTGTATACGTTGGGAATCAAGACGCAGGGGGGACTTTAAGTAATGTGGTTTATTTTACACTGGAAGCTTTCAATGGAGGGAGTGCAGAGTTGATAGCATCCACATCGCAAGAGGGGTTTGTTCCTTACAGTAGGGCAGCATCTAATTCCAAGGCATCTCCGTGTCTCTGTCCCAGCCTGCCTTCAGCCAGCCTGCGAAGATGGTTCGGACCTTCAGCTGTCGCATGAAATTCTCTCTGCTTCCTTCTTCTTGTTCCCAGAACACCTTGGCTTTCTGTCTGCTTGCCTCCCTTTCTGTCTGCTTGCCCTGCCCCTTTGCTATGCCAAGTCTAGATTTAAAAGATGACCATTTTCCTGTAACCGTACGTCATCACTCTGCATAACCTTGGCAACCTCCATTGCCACAGACTCAAGGATTTTCCTGTGATGGGATATCAACACTGTTTGTTATGCTTAACAGCTACTATCCCCAAGCGAGACCCTGGACTGAAAATGGAGTTTAGCCTGTATTTTTCCACTGGCCTGCATCTTCCTTTCAATACACCAAATATTATCTAAATTCTACCATTTTAATAAGTTTTAGCACTGACTAACTTTAGCAATTATGGGTGCCCTTGCAACCCCAAACCCTGTTACCCCAAATCTGTAACAATATTGTTAAACTCCACCCCAATCTCCACAGCAGTGGAAGATTCCAGACAGTTTCAGGTGCTTACCAAGTGCTTGTGTTTCCTTTTGGAAAATAATGAGGCACTGATGTCTTTATAATACATGGTTTATTTACACATATATACAACATGAGCCTACAATGGAAGGGTTCAGAGCATCAGCCTTCCAAGAGGATCTCGAAAGCATGAGATCTTCAAACTTTCTACTGCCAGGGTCCACCTGAGATAGCTGAAGATTACCGACGCCCACCAGTTACAAAATGGTGGCACATGGAGGTAGAGTTTGGTATAATCAGCTGGCAATTACTGATATCACTTTCATCTTAGAATTCATCTTTGAAAACTTTGAAATTCTTTGCCACGGCATCTTCCTTGTGGCAAGGAGTTCTATACCTCAGCTTTCCTCAAGCCAAGTACAGATATTTGCATTCCAAGTATTATGATTCAGCCTCCTAGTTTTAGGCACAATTTGCTGATCCAAAGGTTCTAAGTAGAGAAGACTTTTTCATTTATATATTTTTTCCCTTCCTACCCCCACATGCTTCTTAAACTATTTTTACCCATCTCCTGTAATTTCTTCTCCCATTCTCATTTCACATTCAATTTCTACCTTAATCTCAGTTTGACTGTGATTGCGGATGGCCCTGCACTATCTTTTGAAGGAGGCCAAGAAGTGTCTAAAGTGATCTTGGGGTAAGATAGTGAAGTGTACCAAAGAGGGCACAATCTGCACCTACACATTGCACTGGAACTTGAAATACAGATCCAGATTCAGTGCAGTTATTGCATCCAGCACATCTGCAGTATGGACAAAGGCATTTTCACAGTTCACCAGACAGAAGGAAAGGTCTCAATAATGAACCAAACCCTCCGAGTGCCTTTCACTTCTCTTTGTGGATATAACAACCTGAATGACTAACTCTGCTCCAGGGGCCTTGATTATTCCATTGAAGTTCAAGTTTCAGAAGCCAATTTTTCTCCTTCCATTTTTGGAAGTGCTTCTAATTTAGGGATTTGGCTTTATTACAGCTCTTTCCCCCATTTATAATTATTGTTCCTGCCTAATCAAATCTCCTGTGGGGGGAAGCGGTGCTTTATTTAGAATATAAAACGTTTCTCACACTGCAGCCTAAAATCTGCTGTCTTTTGCCAAATGTTTCCAAGGCAATTTCTGTAGTGCATTTCGAACAAATTTATAGTCTGGTGTGACGTGTAGGAAGAAAATGCATTGCATGCCTTTGGGTTTATCCATTTGGCAGCAAATGCTGAGCTCTGATGAGTATGATGCTGTCTCAGCTTCAGGGCGTACAGAAATACTTGAAAAATGTCTGTCTAAATCCACTTAGCATGGTTTGCTACATTATGGCCAGTTGTTTTTTTAAAAAAACTTTTTGGTATGCATGTCCAGGACTAGGGGCATAAAGATATTTTATCCATTTTTCAGATACTTTTTGTTTAGAAGAGATATTGAATCTTATTGAATTATATCATGGGCAATATTCTACTCCAGTGATTCTGAAATGTTTTATATTCAGGCACAATTTTATTTTTTTTACACTAAAAAATGTGTACATTCTTTCAAGCAGAGTTGTGCCACCACATTTTGAAGAAGTACACATTTTGGAAAGCACATTGCCATCTAAATAATTCCCCCTATTACCTAACTGCATCACTGATCTCAGTCAGCTCTTAGAACTACAGTATGGGGCAACCATTGCAACTGTGTGATAAACAAGTTATAATTGAGCCAGTTCGGATACAGTGATACTGGTTTCATATGAAGCTGGGAATGACTATTAGCCTTTCGAGTTCATTTCTCATGCCTTCCCTCTCTCTTTCCTCATATGCTGGTTTTAGCACTTTGATCTCAGTTAAAGCAAATCCATTTCCTAATAAATCCAACACTAGAAACTCTGCCCAATGGTGGATCTTGGGGTCTCAAATTTCAGCGGTGTCCTGTACAATGCTAAAACCCGGCGCCCCTCCACCTCTTGCAAAACTATTGTAAATCATATTTGTGGAGTCCCTGGCGTTGCCCCCAAGACTCAGTGCCCAGTGTGACTGCACCAGTCGTGCTCCCCTAAATCCTCTTCTGTGGCTAACCAGGATCTGAAACCAGGATTAAAATGTGGTTAGTAAACTGACAGTAAAGCTACAGTTTCTCATTTCAGGCATAACAGGGAAACTGTGGTTTGTTTTAACCAGTGTTGAAGCCCTGGAGCCAGTGCATGATGGGTAAAAGTGCATCGGCTCAGTGTCTCTTAGTGTTCTACCTTCCCCTTTGCCCAGTGAGTCAAAGCACGGGTGTTGGTATTGTGCTTTCTCCCCAATGCTGAGGCTTCTGCATCTCCTCTTGTGTGAGCCTGCTGTTGTGCAGGTAGCACTAGGGAGTCTGGTGCATTCCTATTCACTTTGCTTGGATAATATCACTGTCCATACTGGCAGAGGGAATAGGGGCATCCATGGTACCAAGGGCTTAATGGCATGCTTCAGCCCCTCTTCTGGAATGCTGCAGTCTACTGACTGCCAGCAGATCTTCATTGTCTCCATTAGCAGATCCATCCCTGCATGGCAGGGACTGAGCCTCAGGCCCATGAATGGCAACACATTATTCTGTTACTTAACTGCCTCTCTGCTGGTTATTGGTGCTTAAATGATGCTCATCAATTACAGTGAAAATAACAATCCTTGTGGCAGTTTCTCCCATGAGCTCCCATAAAAAAATGCCTCATCCTATCAGCTGTTGCTCTAAGGCAGAAGCTACAGCATAGCACAGAGGTCAGCAAACTTTTTCAGCAGGGGGCCAGTCCACTGTCTCTCAGACCCTGTCGGGGGCCGGACTATATTGGGGGTGGGTGAACGAATTCATATGCCCCACAAATAACCCAGAGATGCATTTTAGATAAAAGGACACGTTCTACTCATCTAAAAACATGCTAATTCCTGGGCCATCCGCGGGCCAGATTTAGAAGGCGACTGGGCTGGATCTGGCCCCCGGGCCTTAGTTTGCCTACCCATGGTATAGCACAACCAGTTGCTGCTGGAGGTTACCAGTGGAAGAAGGAAAGAGGAATAGGATTGGCTGGATTCTGTAAAAACAAAGGAATAAAGTGATCTGATGTTTATAGTTCACTTAAACAGTATCTTCTCAGCCTTTGGTCCTGAAGATTTTTGGCAATTTGCGTTCTGTCCGCACAACAAATTTAGTGTGACTTTATTGTCACACATGTCAAAGCCTAATGTGGACAGTGTGAATTCTTTTTGGGTGTTTGGGAGAATCAACTGCATAACCTACTTTGTGTTTCTTTTCTTTTAAAGAAACGTCCATGCCTTCTTCACAGCTGAAGCATACTTATGCAAAACTGCATAAACCGAACAATGAGCCAAAACGGACGTGATGCGGGTGCTCATGTGAACAGGGTCTACCACATTAAAACAAACAAACAAATAAACAAGCAATCATAGCAGCAGTGTGCATCGCTGATTCAGACAAGACAGTGTGGCAGTGTGAAGGAAGCTGACCCTATTGGGGTGTCGTGAACCCCTCCACATCATAGCAACAGCAACGACACCCCAATAGAGTCTTGTTTCTCCCATAGCCACAGCTTAGGATTCAACCAGCCATCAGACATCATGTTCTGACCTGTCTCCAGCTTATCGCCTTTACCAGACTGCAACCTTTTACCCCTCCAACTCAAACTCTAAACCCTGGCTTTTGTTCTTCTAACCATCTCTCTCGCCTGAAGGAGGGGCCCTACCCAACTGCCTTCTGGCACAAAGCCCCCACTCATTCTGCCTTCCTAATGGCTCACTGCCTTCTTTTGGCTCATTGCCATTAGGTCTCTCACTCAAGGCGATTTCCTGGTCAGGAAACTGGCCTGGCTTATATTTAAACATTTGTCTTGATTAGATTCTGACACCTACTGGAGCCAGGGAATTTAGGGTGTATAGCACCCACAAACTCATAACAGTTAAATGTGGTTTCCCATGTGCTTTGCTTAGCTGAGCTAATAGCAACTCAGAAAATAGTGTGCAGGTGAAGGGGTTAACACATTACCCCCATGCTGGTGGGGTCGCATGGTTGCTATTATTTATTTATTCCCCAGCCCACACGTCCTTCTAAGCCACACCCACTTTCTCTAGGCCACATGTGTCCCCAACCCTGAAGTATGATGACATCCTTGAAAATCTGATAACGCCTCTTGCTTGACTGCATGGAGGATAGAGAGGAGTACATGAATGAATGTGTAGAAACTATCCTACTGTACAAATATAAAATTTATATTCATTTCTCTATCCACAGTTGTCTCTGGTTCACCTCAGAATGAAAAACATTTCCCATTCCCAAAACAGAGGATGCTTTCAATTAGAGGTTTGTTCTCTTACTGCTCTTGAAGTGGAGGATTGTTGTCTGTGAAGTGCAACAAACATGGCCACCGAAATGCATGGAACAGACTGCAAAATGTGAACAGCTAGATCAGCTTGTTTAGTTATAGATAGAAAGAACCTTTATCTGCTCTGGATATGGAAAGCTGCAAGTGTGGGAAGAAATGCTCCACAGAGCATTGACACGAAACAGTTAAGTATATATAGAAAGCAGAGTTTTGTGAGGCCTAGCCATAGAGCTCTTGTATTTATTAGATTTGCCTTTGGGTTTTCTTTAGCACTTTAATAGCAGAGCAAATGCAGCTGGCCCTGGGAGATTAGATAGCTATTGTTTATTATTTCATTCATTGTTCAGTATGTGCTCTTTTCTGTAAATCCTCCAATTCCTTTGGCATTTCTCTTTGTCCCGAGGTTAAAAGTGCAGCAAATCTTTATACAAACTGCAGCAGATCTGCATTGCAAGTGTTTGTCAAGCATGAGGGTTGCAATCCTCAACACACTAAGAAGGGCAGGGCTCATACTGAATACCACATACTTTAAAAAAAGAAAAGTTTTACATTAATAAGCCTAAAATACAGTAAAATTCATTGAATCCAATTGATCTGTACAGGACATTAACATCTTTGGATAAAACAGGAGTGTGTGGGTGGCGGGTAAAATAGTCAGGAGGCACAAAACATGTTAATAATTAGGAGCTTTGGAAAACCAACGGTTTGGTTCAGACAACCACATAAGCATTGCAACTGCCTTGCTGGAGGAAACCAAAGTCCACCTTGCCTGGCTTTGCAATTCCAACCAGCAAAATGCTTCTGGAAGCTCACAAAGCATCAAGGCATGAGGTCACGAGGGAGAGGGAGAGAGAGAAAGTGCTGTGGGATATAGTGGATCTGAATACAGTGCCCAAACATACAGTGGTGCCCCGCAAGATGAATGCCTCGCAAGACGAAAAACCCGCTAGACGAAAGGGTTTTCCGTTTTGGAGGTACTTCGCAAGACGAATTTCCCTATGGGCTTGCTTCGCAAGATGAAAACGTCTTGCGAGTTTTTCCGACTTTTTTCCCCTCCCCCCCCTTTTTCTAAGTCGCTAAGCCGCTAATAGCCGCTAAGCCGCTTAGCCGCTAATAGCTGCTAAGCCGCTAATAGCGCTAATTCCGCTAAGCCGCTAATAGGGTTGCTTCGCAAGACGAAAAGACCGCTAGACGAAGAGACTCGCGGAACGGATTATTTTCGTCTTGCGAGGCACCACTGTACCGTATTTTTCGCCATATAGGATGCACCGTCCCATAAGGCGCACCTAGTTTTTTTGGGGGGAAATAAAGGGGGGGGAATTATTTTTCCCCTAGGCGCGGGGCTGGGGCGGGGGAAGCCCGAGCTTCCCCCGACCCCAGCTCCCAGAACAGACAACTCTCCGCAAGCCGCGGGAGCCCAGCGCCAGGCTCCTGCGCCTTGTGGAGAGCCGCGCGAAGTCTGGGCGCGCTGAGCTCAGCGCGCCCAGCCTTCGGCATACAGGCAACTCTCTGCAAGCCATGGGAGCCGGCGCGGGCTCCCACGGCTTGCGGAGATCTGCACGAAGCCTGGAGAGTGAGAGGGGTCAGTGCGCACCGACCCCTCTCACTCTCCAGGCTTCAGCGAAAGCCTGCATTTGCCCCATAGGACGCACACACATTTCCCCTTCATTTTTGGAGGGGAAAAAGTACATCCTATAGGGCGAAAAATACGGTAATTCATCTGGGCCTGGAGCAACTCTGTAAATACAAGACCCCATCCCCAAATCCTTTGTCTGCCCTTGAGCATCTTTGGGTCCTTATTTTTTGTTAAAGCTTCTTACATCTTTGGCAAATAAAGTCAAATGACATTTAGCTGCTCTTCCCTTGCCCCTGGACCAAGGGTCGATTCTCCTATAAACTCAGGAAACTACAGGCCCCAACTCACACATATTCAGGGGAGCTGTAAATGTTATCTCAGTGCCCCTAAATTACTGATGGTGCTGCCTACTGCTGTGTTCTGATGTGGCCTCTATCTGCCCATGCACAGAAAAGACCAGCAGGAACTAAGGAAGTCTGGGACTTGTAGTTCTTGGAGAGTGTGTTGCACATAGAGAGACACAATGACTGTGTAGAGCTTGATGGGTTAATTGCTCACTCTTCAGAATATTGCTTTATTTTGTTACGAGAATGGGCAAAATGTGATGGGGGTGCTGAGGATCATTTGGATGGACTTGAACTGCAAATTGAACATGGGCTGAACTAGTTTGTTTTGTAAAGGGACGAATCTGAACTGGAATTAGTTCATTTTTGGATACCTTGAACTTGAACTAGAGCTTGTTCCTTTTTGAAATGAGCTCTGTAAGCTCTGGTGATGCCTATCTGTTGGTGCTCCCCTTAGATTCATGCATCTACTACCTCTTTCATTTCATTTCATTTTACTTTACTTGCCTCTTTGCGAACAACTGAGTCAGCAGTACCCCATATACGCACTTGATGAACTTCAAGCATGTCTATAAATGTTTTGCTGGATCAAGGCCCAAATGCTTTAATGATTGAGGTAAAGGTAGACTTTGCAACATGCCTGGAAGGTTTAACTTTTCTGAACTTGGATGAAGCAAAAGAGTAAGAGAATTGCAGGGCTTAGTGTGGGGTTTCACTACATAGTAATTTATTTTCAAAATTTGTTTTAATTAACAGGCTTAAGGGAAGTGATGTTTAAAGGCTGTGATTTTGACATCATCGTACACCCCTGGTGGGGCAGGCGAGCTGAACAGATATATAGATTTGGTTAGGAAGCGTTGGTTAGGACTTCCTTAAGTCCTCCCAGTGAGAAAGATGAATGTGAACTACTAGAAATTGTTAAATGCAAATGGAAGGGGAGATGAGAAAACAGGAAGAATTATAGGGAATGAATTGTGCTCACTTCCTAGGACTTCCCAGCTCAATTTTCTTTATGTTATAGGAATATCAGAAGTTGCCTTATTTCAAGTCAGACCAGTGGTCTAATGTAGGTCTAGTTGTAATCCTTGGTGGCTTCCAAAATATTGCTAACAGAGCTGTCATTTTTCTTGCTTGAATGCTTGTTCAGCATTTCCAGTAATAAAGGAACCATGTACTTGGAGTAATCTTGAAACTGCTTTATGTCATGCCTGCCTTGAGCTTCCTCCAGCCCTCAAGTCTGTTTAAAAATTGTGATCTCAGCAGTGTGGGCTGTAACGATGTTTTTGACACGTTGCTGACCATATGACATCAGCCTGTGGGCAAATGTGTGTGTAACATATTTAGCATGTAAGCAGGCTAGAACAAGTGGTTTTGATGCCAAGAAGCCATAATTTCCTTAGTTTTCTCTTTTTGCATAACAGGCAGAAAGATTTTTGCTTGGGTAATGGACAAAAGAGGCAAATCTCAAGGCATGAAGCAGAGCATAATACATTTTCTGTAAGTGGAAGCATGTTTCTTAAAGCTCAGCAGCTCAAGCAACCAGGTTGTATAAGGAAAATCAAACATTATTCACATGTAAATGGTGGTCAATTCCAGAGCAGGCATTTCAATCAGGATCAGTACTTATCGTTATTTTCCCCCAACACCAGATATAATGTAATTCAAATCCTGTAACCCTCCCGTTTGTTTCCCATAAGAAAATCTTTAAACTTTATTAGTGAGTAAACCCAACTACTGTAGTGTGATGTCTGCCAATGTGGTTGTCCTAGCCATGCCACTATTTTTGTGTTTTAAGGCTTGATGTTTTTGTTGTTTGCAGGGAGGGTGTGCTCTCATGCCACTTTCCCTGAGTTCTGGTGGCCCTGCAGCTGATTCAGATGCAATTTGCAGTCTTTAAAATCATATGAAAGAAGGATTGATTTGAGCAAGAGAGATTTTATCTGCTTTAATCTGTTAAATGGAGTTGATTTATTAACAGCGCTATCTGCCCTGTCCTGTAGAACAGGGACAAGGAGCTTTTGGTTCTTCAGATGTTGCTGGACTCAGCTAGCATAGTCAGTGGTCAGGAATGATGAGACAACATCTGTAGGGACACAGGTTCCCCACCCCAGCTGTAGAACCTTCCCAGACAGAGAGACAATGGACAGTGCCCATCTGGTGCTGTACATAAACTGGGGCTATTTTTATTTGCTTATTTATATAGCATCATGTATGTACATGAACCTTAGAAAATAATGAGAGGAAGAAGACAGATCCTAACCCCAAGGAGTTTACAATCTAAGAATAGACACAAGGGAAGCAACAGTTGGAGGGAGGGGAATGGAAGTAGGTGTAAACAGACGAAGAATATGTGACTGCAATGAAAATAATCACACATTCTTCCCCTGTTTACACCTACTTCCATTCCCCTCTGACTGCTGCTTCCCTTGTGTCTCTGTTCAGATTGCCAACGACTTCTTGGGGAAATGTAGTCTGATAATCTAGACTGATGATTAAAGACAAAATGATTTCAGAGATAGCCTTGAGTCAGTACTAGCTTCTGAAGGGTGGGACACATACACACTTTTTCTTCTTCTTCTTCGGCAATTACTCGTAGGCGAGTAAGATTGTCTTCCATAAGCATGGTTTTAACAGTGAGCCCATAAGTGACGGTGGAGTCCAATTCTGGAACCACATGTCCTTCCATGTGCCTTCCTCTTAGCACGTTTCTCCCTTGCGTCCTGGGTTCGAGTGTCTCCAAAGCCTATGACACCTTTGGTAAAGGCTATTCTCCAGTTGGAGCACTCGCAGGCCAGTGTTTCTCAGTTGTTGGTGTTTATACTACATTTTTTAAAATTTGCCTTGAGACAGTCTTTAAACCTCTTTTGTTGACCACCAGCATTACGCTTTCCATTTTTAAGTTTGGAATAGAGCAGTTGCTTTGGAAGACGGTAATCAGGCATCCGCACAACATGACCAGTCCAACGAAGTTGATGTTGAAGAATCATTGCTTCAACACTGGTGATCTTTGCTTCTTCCAGTACACTGATATTAGTTCGCCTGTCTTCCCAAGTGATCCCTCCTCACCAGAGAGTTCCATTTTTCAATAGGTAGGCAGTCAACATTGTGCAGCATTGGACTGGAGAATGTTTCTTTCTTTGAGATGCACACAAAAAGGCTGCACTATACAACTGAAGAAGAGAAAGATTGAGTTCACACAGACAGCAAACTGGAAGATAATACAGTATGCACAACAGAAGTGCTTTCATAGTTAAATAGACCAGAACCTTTGCCTGAGGGGGTAGGAAGGTAGGAATTAACTGTTCCTCCTTGGTTGACTAGTGTGGCATCCTGGATACAATGGATTTGTTCAGTGCTTGAGGTCATTCTTCTATCTATGAACTATCTTACAGTTTTAGAAGCTGTTTCCTTACTGAGATTGCTCCCAACCCTGTGCCACACGAAGGTTTTATATTAAAATATAATACTAAATAATTAGACATTTTCAAATGTGCAAGTCCACCATTATGTTCCAGCTTTTTACGGGTCATGGAGGTTAAGAAAATTAAGTGGAGGATGTTTCCTAAATGAATTGGCAGCTCCTTTGTCCAGTCCACCAACTTCTGGGTGGCTGGGTGGGAACAATTAGGTTTTTCAGATCATGGCACAATTTAAAATAGAAATTGCTTGCAGGTGGTTCTTTGCCATACACTGACAGTAATTAAATGGTGTGGTCTGTGTTTTATGGCCCTACAGCTTAGGTGCCAGTTCTTGTAAACAAACAAACAAAAATTCCCCCAATAGACCTAGATGTTAAGAACTCCTTCCTCAAAGTAAATTCCAAATAATGTGTCTTTTAATGATCCTCAGAGACAAGGCACAGAGAGAGAGAAAAAAGTGAAAAGTGATAATGAACTAAGAGTTTCTCACAGTGCTTTCAAATGGTTAGGAGGGTGGTACAAATAAGTAACAAGAATTAGTTATTGAAAAACAACCTTTTGATAGCATTGTATTTTGGCAATACATTCATTTGTTAGGTGTTACTTCTTAGCAGTACCTATGGAAAAATGAGCAGTGTTTGTTATGTTCTGGGATTATGTTCTGGATGCTTTTAATTTATTGTCATAAAATGTTGGATTGTTTTTAAAAAAGAATATTATTTCTTAAAAAATGAACAAAGTCAATATTTTCTCATCCATCTACTTTTTTGTTGGGCTGGTTCCAGGATTTGCTCCACCTAACAAAAGCTGAACTGAAGAAAATGGGAGCTGAGGATCAAATCCTTTCTAATATCTTGCTCCTTAAGGAAACAGAAAGAAAAGATGGTAAGAAGTAGGTTCTATCTAAAATTAATTTGTCAGTCTTATTGGTGAATTTAAAATGAACAGTTCGTTACTGGCTGCCAATTCATTTCCGTGGTCAGTTCAAGGTACTCACATTTGAACACTAAATGACTCAGGCCCCAAATGTCTGAAAGATCATCTCCTTCCTTACAGACACTCTGGAAAGTTAAGATTGGCAGATTGGGGCCTTCTTGGTAGTTCGTCCACCTTCAGAGGTTCAGGTAGGTAGTTGTGTTGGTCTGACGCAGTTGAAATTAAAAAATTAAAAAATTATCCAGTAGCACCTTAGAGACCAACAAAGTATCTGAAAAGTGTGCATGAACACAAAAGCTTATATCCAGAACAAACTTAGTTGGTCTCTAAGGTGCTACTGGACAATTTTTAAATTTATTTCACCTTCAGAGATGTGTTTTAATGTTGTAACCTTCCCTGAAGAAGAACCAGGATAGATTCCCCAAGGGTAAATCCAGTTTCTCAGATAATCCAGTCGTTTTATGGTATATTAACTGTACAATTGTTTATCTTTATTTCTTGTAGTTTACTTAGTCCACAATCTGAAGTTCCAACGATCAGCCCATCAGGGAGCATTTCAGAAGTGCTGCACACCTGCCTTCTGAAGCGCCAATGATCAGCTGATTGTTGCAAGTTTAAAGCACAGAACAATGCTCTTATGTTCTTAAGGTAAACAGTTAAGATTAAATCACTTTTAATCATCTCTTGTGCTTTTAAAGTAAGTGTCTGACAGCCGATAGTGGGGAAGAGAGGCATTTGTAATGCACATGAACATTCTGATGTATAGCTTTCATATACGATTTACAGGGGCGCCGACTTATAAAAAATATTGGGGGGGCGGGGGCCCATACAGACTTATAAAAAATATTGGGGGGGCCCAAGACCTCCAAACCGCTGCTGCTGGGGGAACGAAAGGGGCGAGCCCCGGGCTGCCCCGACCTTAAGTGAACCTGTGAGGGCCCGCCCTTTGCGGCAGCCGATTGGCTGCCGCCGTGGGCGGTGAATATTAATGAGCTAGGGGGAATCCCCGCTTCTCACGGGGCTGACGCCAGCCCCGCGAGATTGTTGATGGGTCGAGAGCCCGCAACCCCACCCCCTCTCTAGATCGGGAGTGGCTTTGTTTTAACTCATTACTGAATGTATTTTAAAAGGTAACTATCGTCAAACAAGGAAAATAAAAAATACCAACATAATTTTGTGATTTTACAAAGCATAATATAACTAATAATTTTCTTAAATTATTGGGGGGGCAGAGCCCCCCCAAACGAATTTTTGAGGGGGCTCGGGCCCCCTCAGGCCCCATGGAGTCGGCGCCTATGACGATTTACACACTTTATTTTGCATCCTGTTGGAAAGATGATTGTGATTCTGAAAGACACAGCAAATTCATCTCCTAATAGTGTTTTGATTGTGCAAACTGTGGATTAACAGTCCTTACCAGCAGCAAATCAGCCTTCTTTTTGCATTACTTCGTCCCTGCCTCTATTTTACTGAAAGGGGCGATTGAAGCTGAGCAGAGGAAAGCACAGAAAAGAGACTTATCATGCAAGAACTGTCCTGAACAAATGTGAATGTTGACATCCTCTGCAGATTCAGTGCCAGCTTAGGATCAACAAACTCAAGAGCTTTCCTCAGGAATGCAGAGGAGAACTTTTAAAAAACAAAACACATAATCACAGAGGAGTCCTGGGCGATAAGAGAAATATGAGAAAATGAATGCCTCTCTGCAATTAAAGCCATTATCAAAAGGGATAGTGTGTGCTTTGTAGGCACTATTTATCCATCAAATTCTTTTTCCATCGATCTGTGATTTCATATATTTTTTCCTTGAAAACTTTGCATATATATATATATATATATATATATATATATATATATGAATGGGCCGTCCTGGTGAATTTTTTTATTCCCCCCCCTTTCAGTAATGTGCTGCCATGCTGCTTCTGAAACTCTTCTTCAGAAGCAATTTGCCTTGTATTTTAGTCTTACTAAAACTTTGCTTTGATCAAGTGGTGAGGGTTGGCAGTGTGTGTGGCCTAGATGGCACCATTCGGAGTGTGGGCAGTTGCAGGAAGTGTGGCAGTGTGAATTATGTTGGCTTGTTACAGGATAAGGGGGTTAGACATCTGAGAGCTCTACCTCCTTCCAATCAGCTTCGGCCTTGTATACCTGAAGGAGCATCTCCACCCCCATCATCCAGCCCCGACACTGAGATCCAGCTCTGAGTGCCTTCTGGAGGAGTTTTTAGTGTGTGGTATTCTGTTTTTACTATTTTTTGTTGGGAGCTGCCCAGCGTGGCTGGGGCAACCCAGTCAGATGGGCATATAAATCAATTATCATCATCATCATTTTCCCAACAACATGTCAGTGGGTGCCAAGTGGGCTTTTCTGCAAAACCAGAATGGGAACGGCAACTTCAAGCATCCTTGCTGAGGCCCTCTCATCTGTTGCAGATCAGGATTTCATGGTCTCCATGACAACAATATCTGTCTCGATTGATATCCGGCCTCTTTTATTTGGCTGGTCATACACTTGATTTGGTGTTATATTCTGAACAGGATGGTGATCATGGGTGGAGAAGTTTGACATGGTTCCCTTGGCATGGATAGAGCTCTGCCTGGCAGGGTTTAGGCTTACTGAGTGGAGGGCTTATTAGAACAATCTGCCCCTAGAGAAAAATAGATCCAGTCCAGATTAAGTCCTGCTGGCTCTGGGGCAATGTAATGCTGGCAGTCTCTCTGTTTGGTGAGCCCATGTGGCTCCCTAGTTTTCTGAGGCTCCCTGAGCAATGAAACTTCACTTCCCGCAAAGGAAAATGCATGATGAATTTGACTGAAGTTGGGCTAAAGCTCATTTCAGAGCTCATCTCATGGCAGCGATGGTGGAAAATAAGTCTTGGTTTTATGGCACCATTTTGTCCGTACAGAGTTGTCTGGCAAAATTGTTCCAAGTGGCTCCTGAGAGGAGATGGTTGCCTGTTGTGCCTTATTTGCGAAGCACCTTGTAGTCAACATCTCTGATAGACATTTCTGCCTTGACTCCAAATTGAGGGCAGCACGAGATGCAGCTGCTTCTCCTGTTTCTATGGATACTTCTTGGTTTGCATAGCCTGTGGATGTAGACAGAATTCTTGAAGTTGGGAGCTTCATCACTTGGCATGCTCAATCCTTGCCCTTCCTGGTTGATTAAGGAAGCCAGCGCTGGGTAGGCTGAGTCGGTTGGGGAGCAAAGGACATTGTTCCAACAGTATTGCAGGAAGTGGTGGTAAAACCAGTATGGAAAAAGATCTTCCTGCCCTTTATAATGTTCATCCAGCAGCATCAAACATCTCACTTTCGGGCAAGGCACTCAAGAATATGGTGAGAAATATGTGTGTGAAAAAGGAGGGGCTGGGGAGTTCGCAATTCCACATCCTACTCCTCATCTCTTGATCACAGCTAGAGAATAGGATATTATGTCGTTGCTGTGCATGCTGAGTCCCTTGTTTGTTGATAAATGTGTGGGAGTTTCCTTAATTGAACATCTTATGTAGCATGTGCAAATGAGAGTGCCTAGTGTTGACTGAGGAGGGAACTCAGAAGCTGGAAGGGTTTCCACCTTGACAAAAAGAGGTAGAACAATTTCTGCTCCTGTTTTTTAGACACAAACTGAACTACAAGTTGTAGAACTAAGATCCTGAACTACATCTTTGCCTTGTTTCACAGCATTGCTGGTGAAAGAATAGGTTCATCCTATTCAAAGGGCCTGGGAATCTTGCTTTTAAATAGATCTGTTGTGTCAGTTAACTGTGACTACAGGCTATTGTTTTCATAGTGTGGAGGAGAAGCTGTTATCTGGTCTCCAGCCCATTGTGAAGAGTTTTTGTCTTGTGTCTGCTTTGGATAAAGTGCTGTGTCTAGGAGCAAGAGTGCATGATCAGTTACTCTGGGAATGCTTGCTTTTAGCACTTGAACTACACTTGAGCATCAAATTACTGTATTGTTGCTTTTTATCCTTCTGTTTGCAAAATATATTTATTTAATTTTTTTCTACGTAAAGTTTTTCCAATACTACAGGATAAAATGAATAGATTTTTAAAAATCATACTGATTCTGAACCCAGTTATTTCAGCAAATCCATACTGAACTGGAATGTAAAATCTCTCAAAAAATTTCAGGTAGTTATGCTGATTCATTTGAAACAAATCCAAGAGCAACAGCAACATGCTGCTACAGTTGCAGCATTTCAAAAACAATCAGGTAAACATTCATAGCAAAGTAGTGATCATTGCCTGTTCTTCTGATAATGTTTAAAATCCTCACTATCACAGCAAGAGTGTATTTGATTGGCTCTGAATTGCAGATTGCAGACTGGAGCCAAGCCCTCTAGTAGCTTTGCCAGCCGACAGAACATTCCACTTCAAACTCTTCCATATTATTATTCATCCAAATATTCTATCAGTACCTGTGTGGTCTTCTGGCTACCCTTCACAGCTATCAGAACTGGAGACTTCTAGACCATCTTGTTACCTTTTTTTTAGAAGAGCTGAACGCATAGACCTAGTTGCCAAAAATGTAAACAAACAGATCTGGCTTTTGTATGTCCTTAAGGAAGTTCTATTTTGGGTGGGGTGAGGAGACAAATGACTCTACTACCCTATCCTTTGAAGATTCCATCTGTATCCTTATTTTTTTCTGTTTAGAACCCTACTGAGCCACTTCTTCGTGGACATCACAGACTGAGTCAAAAATATCACTGACATCTTCACACACAAAGAAAAGCTATTGCTCATTTTGTATAACAGTGGTACCTCGGGTTACATACGCTTCAGGTTACACACTCCACTAAGCCAGAAATAGTGCTTCAGGTTAAGAACTTTGCTTCAGGATGAGAACAGAAATAATGCAGCGGCAGCAGGAGGCCCCATTAGCTAAAGTGGTGCTTCAGGTTAAGAACAGTTCCAGGTTAAGAATGGACCTCCAGAAGGAATTAAGTACGTAACCAGAGGTACCACTGTATTGCTGGAAGAAACTGAAGCAATTTCTATCCTTGCAAGATAGCATGTTTCTTATTCGAAGTTCCATACAGTGAGAGAGAGAGAGAGAGAGAGAGAGAGAGAGAGAGAGAGAGATCCAGTCATCCTTCAAATAGTGGGAATATCTATAAGGTTGCCATTATGACACTCAGAGCTTCAATCTTGAGTTGCCCTTTTGTGAATGGAAAGGAACTGTGACCCAGAGTCCAATTCCATTTTTGGGGGATGGGGGCGGTAGCCCTGAGTTGAAAGCAATAGTTCCATTCTTAACTCTGGAAATGGTGCAAAGTCCTCCTGCATTTCATTATTTTCATTTGCAAGTACTAATCTGAAGAAATGGAAAACTAATAGGAAGTAATGCTGCATGATTTGAAGAATTATATGAGTGATACATGATCACATGACCCGAGTAATTGTCATCATTATGTTGCACTTGGTTGTTTCATGAGGAAGTGTGGTGTTTCTTTTGCTGTACTCATAGTAATGTGACCACTGAAAAATCATAAGATATACCAATGTGTGCATTCAACGAACTGGTATTTTGTACCATTTATTAACTGCTTTTAACTAGTGTATTTTAAGACTGTGTTGATGTATTACATTTTCTGAGCCACAGTCTTATGGTCACCAGACCACAAATGCAGAAACACAGGAAGGTGCCTTATATCAGGTCAGATTGTTTGTCCAACTAGCACAATATTGTCTATTCTGGCTGGTAGTGGCCCCTGGAGTCTCAGGTGAGATCTTTTGGGCAAAAGATTCCTTCATTGCAGGGGGTTGGACTAGATGACCCTCGGGATACCTTCTAACTCTACAATTCAATGATTCTTTCTTGAGAAAGTTGTTTTGCTCAATAAGTAAGTTAGCCATGACTCATTTGTTAATGGATTGTGGCCTCTGTCTTTTTATCATGTTTGCACTGCATATTAATATAATTTATTGAATTAATAGAATTTTTCTGAGAAATGTATGTGTTCCACTGCAGTTCTGAATTATACAAGCAACTTTCAAAAACGAACTTCTGTATAACAGCTACTGAGTGCCAGATGTCAGAATGTTATACGAACTTACTCTTCTATAAGTGTGCCAAAAACTGTTTTGAATTGAGACATAGGCTCCTGAATTCTTACACAACTCCAAATGTTATTTAAAGCAATTTATCCTAAATAATCTCCTTTTGCTATGTTGGAACTTTGGAAAGGAGCCATTTTGCTGAGACAACATGAGATCTTTCATTATATTAACTTGAATTAACTTCCAGAGTGAGTTTATAAATTGAGCCAGGCACAATTTATGTAAGAGAGGGGGTTTTTTGGTTGTTGTTTTTTTATAAATGGTTTTTCAGACATTTAAAAAATGAGAACTATTCTATCTTCTTTCTGGGTATCTTCAGATATGCTTCTAATGAACTCTGCCCTGCATGAAATCCACCCACTAGGCATTTCCTTTATGTTTGGGGGCTTCTTGTAAGTGCAAATAGGAAAAATCTTGTTCACACAATATCTTCACAGAGATGAGAAACCTCTGGCCCTCCAGATGTTGAAGAACAGCTCCCATCATTGCTGACTATTGGTCATGCTGCCTGGGACTGATGGGAGTTGGAGTCTAACAACCCCAGAGTGCCATAAATTCCCCATCCCTGACTTTATGGAACTCACCGTCATAAGATATAGTGAATGTCACTAGCTTTGTTGACTCTTTTAAAAAGGATGTCACAAATTCACACAAATAGGCCTATCAAAGGCTATTAACCATTATAACCAAGTGGAGGAGGCCTCTGGGTACTATATGCTGGTAAGTAACCGTGAAGGGCTGTTGCCTTCATGTACCAGCACACAACTTGGGACTGGTTTGGAGTCAATCAGACAAGGCTGGGTTTTGGGCCATTTACTTGTGACTCCGGTTTGAATGTTTGATTACTCAGTTTGGGGGGTGGTGGCACAAAATGTGGGCTTTGAAGCACAAAGTGGCACAAAATGAGCACAAAACTTTGGTGGAGAAACAGTGTGGTGTAGTGGTTAAGAGCGGTAGACTCGTAATCTGGGGAACCGGGTTCGCGTCCCCGCTCCTCCACATGCAGCTGCTGGGTGACCTTGGGCTAGTCACACTTCTTTGAAGTCTCTCAGCCCCACTCACCTCACAGAGTGTTTGTTGTGGGGGAGGAAGGGAAAGGAGAATGTTAGCCGCTTTGAGACTCCTTCGGTTAGTGATGAAGCGGGATATCAAATCCAAACTCTTCTTCACCTGTTTGGACACAATCGGACAAGGTTGCATTTGGGGGCATTAGCCCCCGATTTGCTGTGTCAGTTATGGGGTCACAAATTAATGGAAGGCGTTCATGTCCTGCTTCTGTTCTTCCTAGACCCAGTAGTTTTTCCTCTGGGTCACCCTTTCAGAATAAAAACTTGCTCACACCCCTCTGGATTTCTTATTGATGAGAAATACATTGCAAAACGAAAAGAAAGAATTCCTAGCAGTGCCTAATTTATATAACATAGAACACAACTACTTTATAATATGATCATGGGACATGCAGAAACTATAAAACAATGCAGCTAAATAAGAACATGAATCATTCCTCAAATATAATGTTGATTGTCCTCAAATCTTCCTGCCACACTTGCCACCCTCTCCTGCCACACCAGTGTGGTGCACCACACCCCTGGAGAACCACTGTGCTAGAGACAGCATGCTGACTACTGCTTGAAACAGATTTGGAGGTTGGGGGAGGGATCTCTTTTTTTGTGATGCATGGAAGAGACAGATCCTCCCCTTGATATGTCCGGCATATGCAGCAGACTTTGGGATTGGTAGGAATGCAGTCTCACACATGGCTCCAGGATTTGCAGAACTAGGGATTATTGTTTTTGTTGAGCACCTCCAAATCCAGGCATGAGGTGAGAGGTTATTCCGTTGCCTTTCCTCTGGAACTTGGAAAAAGGGGCAATTAAAAAAAGAATCATTTAAAAACAAAAAACCACAAACATACACCCTACTATATGTCATCCTTTTAAGGTGATTGAAAGCAACAAGATGTGGGGTTTTTTGCTACTTCTGAACACTTGCAAATATTACTACAAAATTAATAGCTGCCCCTTCCACTCCCATTCCCTTGAATACTCTCAGTATGCAAGAAGACTCAAGTAGGGTAGGGTTGAGAGAACCACAAATAATGGCTAGCTACCAAGGCCAGCTAAGATTTGGAGAATCCCCCAAAAACATAAAAGAAATGTGTTGCATGGTGGGTGCAAAAGCTCAGCTTACACGCTGACATAACTAGGGACTGGCATTCTGCAGTGGAAGGAGCAGATACAGTCACTTCTCCCCATGGTGCATATAAGACATTACATAAACCGGACACTCCAGCCATCGTCTTGTACTTAGGTCCAATGCATATGGTTCTTCCTGCTCCCTAAGGGTGGGAGGAAATTGTGCCATTCAAGTCTATGTATGCTTGGGCCTGTGTATGGCACACCTGTGGGAATTACACTCTAGTTCCCATTTAAACTCTAGTTCCCCGGGTCATTTGACCCTTTAATTAGTTCCCTTTTCCCTCGTACAAAAACTATGCAAGGTGCTCTCTTTTAAAGTTTAAATAACAAATACATTTTACTTAGTGTACTTGCACTTGCAGATTAAAATACACAACGCAGATAGGCATTGCTTATGTTGCCAAGACATCTTACATAGATGTGCATCCAAGATAAATACAGACTAACTCTGAGGCAGGCAGCAGCACAACAGAACATACCTGCTGTTCAAACTGTTAAAAGACTTTCCGTAACTGCTGTTAACTGTACCAACTGAAATAACTGCCTCAGGCATATGACATCACACAGTTCTATAGCCCTTGTGAGCATTGACCCTTTTTAACTTGGCATTTGGGATGCTTTCATCCCACAGCACCCAGTTTGCAAAGTGCCTTATTTATGCTTACACTATCAACCATGGTAATCCTCAAGCCAGTTGAATTTGTGAAGCGGCCCAGTATAGTTTCCATTAAAAAAAATTAAATGTTGAGTTAACTTCCTAGTTGAACCTGAATGCTGGAAGATTCAGGAGAGGCAAACGAATGTACTTCTTCATGCACAGTTAAACTATGGATTGTGATCCCACTAGTGGTGGGATGACTGTGTTCTGTCTCTGCTGCCGGAGGCACCAGATTTCCGAAGAGCAGTTGCTGGAGATGGCAGAGTTGGGCAGAGTGCTGGTGCACTGTGGTCTTGCTTGTGTGCTTCCCATAGACATTGGGTTGGCCACTGAGAACAGGATGGTGGGCCTTTGGTCTGATCCAGCAGGCTCTTCTTATGTTCTTAGCGATAAGTTTTATTTGCCCTCCTTTCATTCCTTTGTTTCCAAATCCACTGGAGCTTCCTCTTTCCTTTGCAGATGAATGTTTTGAAGGTAATTTCTGCCTACGTTCCATATTTAGTTCAATACTTCTTTAAAATTTACAGTTTATAATCTTCAGATACTTTGATATATTTTTTTAGACAGTGTCTAAAAAACAGAGTGTTTGATCCAATTCTAGATGATTTGGGTAAAAAAAAAAGACTTAAGGAAAGGCAATAAATATTTTAGGCTAAGTTGCAAAGAAGATGAAAGAATAGGAGAAAGGTGACACCTGAGGTGAATTAAATCTACTCTCCAGTGGTTTCATCTGTTTTACTGCCCTTGTGAGTGACTGTATTTATAACAGTCTTACAGCTGTCAGGATCTTGTTATCTTGAAATAATTGTCCTTGCCTCTCAGCTGCTCTCACTTCTGTGACAAGTTTGATGATGAGGCAGAAGCCTGTTAAAGTGAAAACAATCTACTGTTCAATGACCCTGATAGTCCGAAAGAAAAGACAGCAAAAAGAGGAATTCTAAAATAAGCAAAAAAGAGCTTTATTCCTCAGCACACTGATATTAACCCAGGAAGTCTTCCATTGGCCATGGGTTTCCTGCTTTGTCCAAACTGGGAAATCATGGCTACTAGTTTCAGAACAAAGCAGGATCTTAAGTCAAGTTCAAACTGTGGTTTCAGATTCTGACTGCTTGTGAACCTGGTAACCATGGCTTTCTGGTTCAGATGTAGCAGGAAACTGCAGTTAATAGAAGCCATCTGCATTCTGGATGAGTGTGTCTATGAAGAAAACAACCTTTTCATTTGTGCCCTGGTTGTGGAATTTTCTTCCCAAAGAAGTTTGCTTTGTGTCTACATTGTGGTACTTTTCAGCACCAGGTGAAGAGTGGTGCAGCAATGAAACTGCTAGCACATTTGCAAAGCTAAGCAGGGTCCGGTATGGTTTCAAATTGGATGGGGAACCAAATGTTAAAGTTTCTGCATTGCAGGTGGTTGGAATGGATCAGGCATGGCCAAACTTGGCCTTCCAGCTGTTTTGGGACTACAACTCCCATCATCCCTAGTTAACAGGACCAGGGGGTCAGGGATGATGAAAATTGTAGTCTCAAAACAGCTGGAGGGCCGAGTTTGGCCATGCCTGGTTTAGATAGATGACCCTTGGGCTTCCTTCCAACTCTACAACTATGAGATTTCCAGGCTTTACAGCTGTTGTTGTTGTTTTTTAAGCATTTCAATGCTTTGCAGGTCTTTGGTACTACTGCTTTCCCTTTGCTGGTTTGGTTTTGGTTTTATTTTGATGCTATTTAAAAAATGTTTCTGATTTTATGTCTATGCTGTATCCTATATTTTACGGTTTAAATAGATATAATCTGAGCAGGCTGAGGCGGGAAGAGGCAGCATGAGGATGGAGCACACAGGCACAAAGCCAAGATTTGTATGTCTCAGCCAGCTCAGTGTGTGCCTTTCACATACCCTTGACTCTTAAGATTTCTGGTTGACACAATTATTATGTTCACCCACAGTTTGTTTTAAAATAATCATTGTGATCATGGTACCCTTGAGATAGAGTCAACAGATCTACACAGTTTGAATTTGATTGTAGTCATTTAGCTATAGCCTGAGAAGAAAACATTTGTTGGAATAGCTTTCTGCAATGAAGAGAAAGATGAAAACACAACAGGTTCTGGAATAGAAGTTGTTAAAAATATTGTTATCTAAAAAGCAGTCAAGACTCCTGACAAAAGTTATGGAACAATATTTGTTTAAAAACCATTGTTTTATTTAGAAATATAAATTGCTGACTAAGGCAGAATTATTACCAATGTAGTAGCAGGAAAGCCTTTGAGCTCCTAGCTTATGAACTCAGACAAAGGAAAGAAAGTAATAGAACAATGTTAAGAAAAACTTTTGGGGATTACAGAAGACAACACAGCTGCAGAATGTCAACATTCAAGGAAAGAGAGAGGCAACTCTCAGGCAGTGTGGGAGTTTTGAGGAACTGGTAGCAAGAGGACATAACCTTGAATAAGAAGAAGCAAATCTGAAAACACAAATTCTTTTAGATTATGAGGTGTATATAAATGTTCAAAACATATAAAAGAATGGATTATTGATAGGCATTTAGCTTAATCCCAGAAACCAAACACAAAGATTATATCATAGGACTGATTCATATACTCACATGGTGAAAGGAATTGATTCATAGATTCATATGGTGAACTCCAGTCCATGGATCTAATTCATGCAGTGTTTCCCTCCTTTTAATGAGGAGGAAGGATCATGCAAATTGGACTTCTGTGCTTAGGCCTTGGTTAGAATAAGGTGCACATGCCTGCCTGCTCCCTCCACCACAGAACAATGATAACTAGCTGGGTAAGTGTGTTAATCAATCATTAGAAACTAAGTCTACAGCTATTTGAATAGAAAATAAGGCCCAGGACAATATGCACTGGAGTTCCTTGTAATTCTGGGCTGTAGAAGACTGATAGAACACTGCCAAAGCCTCTAGTCAACAACTCAGACACTTTTATTTTGCTTTCTTTCATTCTTTTGTTCCCCTTCCCCATAATACTTTATTGATTGTCCTCACAATACCCTGCAAGGTAGGTGATAGTCACTATTATGCTCTTTTCAAACAAAGCTGACAGATACGGTAATTTGCCCAAAGCCACATACTTGAGGTCATGGCAGATGTGTACCGTAATTTCAACCCAGAACCAAATTCAGTTCTCTTCCTGCAAGACCACATAGATGAGTGCTATTCCAGGAACTATTTGCAAAAAAGAGTGACACATGAGAAGATAGTAGAACTTTTCTTATCAGAAAGGGCTATTAAAAATTCTAATTTTATCTTATTTTGCATTATGTATTAATAGTACATTCTCCATGTAATGTATACTTTACCCTCTGCTTTATCAGAAAGCATGACTATCTGAAAGACTCTTATATCTCTTCCATGCCTTACGAATAAACAAGGCTGTACAGTAATTCCTAGAATTAAAAAGAAAGAAAGTCCCTTTTCTATTTCTGGGTGAGGCTGCCTGTGGCTGTCTTATCTCAAAATTAATGGTTTCTTCTTAGGGAGGTTTTTTTAAAAAAAGTGTACTCACATAGTTTTACAAAATAACAAAATATGCATATATGGAAACTTATATACTGTATTTAGATACAACACTAAGCCATAGTTTAGTGTTACATACACAAACCTCAGGCCCATATACCCCCCTCCTCCTCCAGTATGGCTTAGAGGAAATTGGAAGCATTTTCTGCTGTTTTTAGCTAACCACAACTTCTCATGCCTAACAAATGATCTGGTTAAGTCAAAACACTAAACTACCTCAGTTTCAGGTACTCTCCCTCTACCAGCACATGTATGACAGGGAGTGTGGAAGCAGTTGCTTCCATTTTAAATTAACCATGATTTATCCAAACCGCAAACAATGGTTTAGGGAAAGATCGTGAACTGTCATTTGAAGTTGGCATGTTTCCCTAAATCAAAGTTAAGACTAACCACAGTTTACCTGGGTTTCAACATAGTGAGTAACTGTGGTTAGGTAAACAGACAAGCCACAGATTCAGATTTCCTCCTCACGTCCATGTGAGGGGAGCTTCTAAGCCCAAAGCCCGCTTACTACGGTAAGTACCGTACTAAACCATTATTTAGCATTCTATCCAAACCAGCTCAGACTGTGGCTAGTGTTAACTGTGACTTATTGAACTAAGCCAATTTCAAACCGTGGCTAAGTATTATGGTTTGTTCTTCAGGTGGCAGACACTGGACATTGTGTATGGATGGTGCTTTCTAGCAATTGCCACCCTCCTGATCTGATGCTGGTTAGATGCTTGTTTGTTGCTGGCCAGCTGTCTTGCCCAGTTGTATTCTCCCAACAAGTCACAGTTGGTGCTACTGGAAAAGGCACCTGATCAAGCAATCTGGCAGAGGGGCAGCCCGCCCAAGACCCCAGAGAGCAATGGCCATTGACTTAAGTGGGGCTTATTTCTGGCACCTCGTCAGAAGTGAGAAGGCAAGTGAGGTATTGTCTGAAGTTGGCTTGCTAGATTTAGACTGCAGTCCTATGCACCTAACTTCTTGGAAGTAAACCCCAACAAACTTGATGAGTAGACATTTATAGGATTGCGTTGTTAAATGCCCAGCTTAAGGGTCATTTGCGATTTGTGATTGTGAATTACGCCATGTTTTTTAATGGAGATGGGTTTGCACTCGTGCCGATACATCGCCTTGCTAAATGTGCAAGCAAGCCCAGGTATGCCTCTAGTCCCAGTTCAGTCCAAATGGCAACTAATGATGATAGTCCCTCTTGGCTAAGTCATATAATCATGTTTTCCACATGATTACCAAAACAGTTTACCAAAACATGCCTTGGGCATGTTGCTGGATCCAAGCAACTAGATTTATAAGCACTTGAATTTTGGAATGGGCAGTTTTTCATGCTGCAAGGCAAATACCTGTTGAAAACGAGGAGACTTTCTAAAGCAGTTTGTGATATGATAGGGGCTGGGGAAGGGATGAGCTGACTGGCTTCTCAAAGTAAAAAATCCTCCTGGGTGTGCCAAAGTCCTTGTGCGCTCATAAAGTAGTTATTTAGATCAGAGTCATGCAGAAAATTCAGACGGTGTTTCCGCCATGTTGATACACCTGGGACTCTAAAGGGGGGAGAGGGGACCACAGCCCTTCTCCCCCAAGATGGACCAGGGGGATTGAGGCCCCCACAACAATGCCTGCTTTTGTGGTCAGGAGGCTAGTTGATAAAGGAGAGGGAGAGATTTAACTCTGGACTCAGAAACAGACTGTGATGCCTTGCTTGCTGTGCCTTGGAGCAGAAGTTAGTTGTGAAGGGAATGCATTGAGAGGGAGGGAGAACTGATGTTGACAGTAAAGAGGACACGCTCCAAACAGCAATCTTCTAGTTCTTCTACAGATCTCTAGTATTCCTGAACTGTATCTTCGGTATAGTTGGGATCCCTTTTCAATTAACCTTGGACCTCCTTGAACCATCTACACCTTGCCTTAAATATACCTCTGTGGTTCCTGTGATAAATATTTTAATTAATGATGATGATGATGATGATGATGATGATGATTTATTATTTATACCCCACCCATCTGGCTGGGTTTCCCCAGCCACTATGGGTGGCTTCCAACAAAAGATTAAAAATACATTAAAACATCAAGTCATTAAAAACTTCCCTAAACAGGGCTGCCTTCAGATGTCTTCTAAAAGTCAGATACAGTGGTACCTCAGGTTACATACGCTTCAGGTTACATATGCTTCAGGTTAAAGACTCCACTAACCCAGAAATAGTGCTTCAGGTTAAGAACTTTGCTTCAGGATGAGAACAGAAATTGGGCTCTGGCGGCATGGCAGCAGCAGGAGGCCCCATTAGCTAATGTGGTGCTTCAGTTTAAGAACAGTTTCAGGTTAAGTACAGACCTCCGGAATGAATTAAGTACTTAACCTGAGGTACCACTGTAGTTGTTTATTTCCTTCACATCTGATGGGAGGGTGTTCCACAGGGCGGGTGCCACTACCGAGAAGGCCCTCTGCCTGGTTCCCTGTAACCTCACTTCTTGCAGTGAGGGAACCGCCAGAAGGCCCTCGGAGCTGGACCTCAGTGTCCAGGCTGAACAATGGGGGTGGAGACACTCCTTCAGGTATATATGCTGTTATAGATGGACCACTTGAATTCTGCCCAATGTTAGGGCCGGCTTTGCTTTGAACCGTGGCAATAATATGACCGTTCAGAGGCAGCCAGTATTGCGGCTCAGTTTGACCCGTCGGATATCCACATTTGGTGGGCGGTGGTATAAATTTCTCTTCTCCTTAAGCCTGGCGAAGGATGAAATCACACAGGGGTGAGAGGGCTGTCTTGTTTATTGCTTTCCTCACCTGCTGTTTTAATTAAGCGTGCTTATTTGCTGGTATGCGGGCCCCTTTGGTTGACACGGTGAATAGTTTTTGACAAGAAGACCAAAAAGAAGAAGAAAAAAACCACCCACCACAAACTATGGCTTGGAAGATTGGATGCCAGTCAAGGGAGGGGCACCAGCTAATGAAATCAGCTGCGCTTAACAGCCTGGCCTGACCTAGCAGCAAAAAATAAAAAAGGTTGCCTTTAGGAAGTAGTAAATCATGACTTTTTCAGGGAGCTGATTTTAAAGGGAAGAATTATGGGGAGGACTAAAGGAAAAGTTCTCGGCGCGGCAAAGGGCAACGGGAGGTCACCGTATGTAAATAGCTCCTCTGGAGGGGGCTCCGGCGGCGCAGGGGTGTGGCTGTGGAGCGGCTCTCAATCACTCCCGGAGCGCCGGCGCTGCCTCGTGTGGGGCTTGGCCGCCGTGCCTGCAGCTGCCTGAGTTTGCAGCGCGCGCCGCCCGGGGTTGGTTGGCGGCTCGCTCGCTCGCTCGCTTGCTTGCCTGCCTGAGCTGCGAAACTCTCGCCTCGCAGCAGCACTACCGCCGGCTCAGCGGTCGGGGAACCATGCAGCGCTCCTGTCCCGGCCAAGCCGCTTGAAGGTGAACGACGGAGCCCGAAGGGAACCTGCGGAGGATCCGCGCCCGACGAGCAGGGCGGCGTCCTAAGTCTCACCGGCTGCCCAAATTGGGGCGAGTAGTGCGCGGCTGCCGAGTTTTCCCCTTCCAGCGCCGCGAGCCAGCATCCCCTGAGGTAAGAGTGGCGCCTTTTTGGTTTTGTAGAGCGATGAAAGAAAACTTGAGCAGGGGGGTTGGTTTCCAAAATAATAATAATAATAAAAAATACACCCCGGTGTATTCCTTTGAGGAAAGTTCCGTCCGATGCAACAGCAAAAAGAACGCCGGGTTGATTTAAGGTTTGCGGAGCTCGACCATGCTGCTGGCGTTTTTATTACTTTATTATTATTATTATTATTATATTTATTTTTAGCGGGAGTAAATTGTGGAGGGAGGGGAAAGAAGGCTGTGTGTGTAGTCCGGGCCCATGTTGCATGTTTACTCAGAAGTAAGTCCTACCGGATCCAACGAGACTTGCCTACTCGCCATGAAGTTCGCTCAGGGTTTCTGGCTACTACAGGGGTCAGCAACCTTTTTCAGCCATGGGCGGGTCCACCGTCCCTCAGATCATGTGGGGGGGGCGGACTATATGGGGGGGGGAAATGAACGAATTCCTGTGCCCCACATATGCATTTTAAATAAAAGGACACATTCTACATATGTAAATACACGCAGGCCGGATTGAGAAGGCGATTGGGCCGTATCCGACCCATGGGCCTTAGGTTGCCTAGCCCTGGGCTACTACATCAAGAGGAATGCTGGTTGGTTTGTACAGTGGTACCTCGAGTTACATATGCTTCAGGTTACAGACTCTGCTAACCCAGAAATATTACCTCGGGTTAAGAACTTTGCTTCAGGATGAGAACAGAAATCGTGCAGCGGCGGCAAAGCGGGAGGCCCCATTAGCTAAAGCAGTGCTTCAGGTTAAGAACAGTTTCAGGTTAAGAACAGACCTCCAGAACGAATTAAGTTCTTAACCCGAGGTACCACTGTAGTTAGGAGGAATAGCTTCCATTCTGAAATTGCCTACTTAGGTTTTAGAAGAGAATGCTTTTGGGGAACGAAATTAATTTCTATGGAAAGGCTACACAAGATTGTTGAACGCAGATTACTTAACAGTTCCCTTCATAACCTCAGTAGGGAGAGCGAAAGGTTGGGTTTTTCATCACACATTAGAATCATGTTCATGGGGCATTAAAGGGAAGAGCATAATCAGTGGTTTAGTGCTTGTGAATACAGGCTGATACATGTATATAGATATGGCATGTTTATTTCTCCCCCTCCCCCCAAAAAAGATTAATATTAAGACCCTTGAACGGAGCTAACTTAAATGTACAAAGTCAAATAACTGGTAAATACCCAAACGTCTAAGATTATTGACTTACATTTGGCAAACAGCACACATGATGTGGTTTACTAATTGTGTTAGAGTCTGAAGATGTAAAGAAGGTGTGTGTGTGTGTGTGTATGGAATGAATGTATAATATGTCTTAAAAAATTCAGTTGTCAAAGATTATCCTGGATAATATGGTAAAATATTCATAACTGGTTCCCCCCCTTCCTTAATCCACTTGTCTTATTATTGTAACATTCTGCCTTGTTGGAACTACCAGTGAGAGTTAAAGTTGGTGGGTTATCTTCCCTTAGCATAGGCGGTTGGAGATGGTCTTTTAAGAGCTTTTAAATTTCTTTCTGTGATTCATCAGTGTATAGGTATATAGTACTGTACTTCCTGTGTCTTACGGGACCACCTATGTGCAGTTCCTATTTCCCAAAGAATCCTGGAAACTGTAATTTAGCCCCACACAGAGCTACAATGCTGACCACACATAACAAACTACAGTTCCCAAGCTTGTGTTTTGTTCTAGGGGTGTGTGAATGTGCTTTAAAAGTATGGTGTGTTTGCAGCCTAAGCCTATATATGTGTAACAGCAGCAAGCACATCTCCCTCACCTCCACTTCACTCTCCTTTCTCTGTCTTCATGTGTTGAATTTCTGATTGTAAACTCATTGTGGGCGAGGACCTGCCCTTCTGTATTTTGTAAAGTACCATGAAGTGCTTCAGAAAACAATAATCATAATCATCACCAGCTTTGTTGTAGTTTTCAGTGCCAACCTGTCTCATTTGTCTCTGCAGTATACAAGTTTCTAATGTTTCCAGTGTATACGGTATTCTGCAAGGGTTAAGCTGCTTATTCAGATGCCTTTAAGATGTTTACTAACGCTTGTGCTCTCCACTATGTTGGCTTTGCTTAATTTGACCAGGGATTCCTTTGGACTAGAAAGATGTTAATAATAGAGAGCTTTTATTAAAGAGTTGCCAGCAATTGCGTATTGAGTTGTAAAAGGCAAGTGTGTCTGTTTAAAAAACAGGTTACTATGGTAGTAAGAATGTGATGGAATTTGCCCATTATACATCCCAGCTGATTTTCTCTCAGCAGACACAACTGGCATTGAAGCACAAAACATTCCTCTTAAAGTAAGTTTATAAAATGTGCTGGCCTTTTTTTTTAAAAAATTACCTCTTTAGTTAGGAGTCCTATCAAATAGAATTTTATTCTTATAGTTGGGAATTAACTTAATTTATGTTGCTTTTCTCCCCCTAACCTAAACCCTTTCACTCGTTTTACTGATTTGCACCAAAATTACCTTACTGTTGAACGGCTCAGGAAGCCTTGGTGGTGTTATATGGGCAAGGCTTAAGTGAAGGCAGGACTTTAGGATGGGGCTGGCTTCCTAACTAATTTGTTTTGGAAAGTTAGTAAAGAGTGAGAAGTGGGCTGCCTGTGTAACTCTGCTGACAACATTGTTCTCCTGCTTTGTTTGGCCAAAGAATGAATAGCTGGTTGTGTTTGTCCCTGAGAGGAGGAAGGGAGACGAGAAAAGCCCACTTCTCTGGATATGACTCACCCTGAACTCTCTCTTTGTGAAGAACTGATGTGAATCTTAAGCTACTAAGAGACGGTGGAGCTGGTGTGAGCTATTGGGTTAGATAGGCAAGGAAATGGCTTGAGATTGGTAAAGAGGGAGAGAGAGAAAAGATTCCACTCAATTTTTAATATTTTTAATATTTTTTTCAAAGCAAAAACTGAAACTGCATTTGATGCAGTAATCAAGAGGATCTCTGGGTCCCGCAGCCTAGCCTACATTGCAAGGGTGGCGTGAGAAGGTATAATAGAGCATTAGGGGATGGGGCAGGGAATGAGAAAAATGACAATGGTGTGTCCAATCTAGTCAAAATTAAGTGTTTTAAAGTTCTTGTATTCCATTGGGAGACATTTAAGGATGTCCATAACTCTGGATTGTACCTGAAATACATTCCACTTTTGCTAACTACATAGGCTGTTTTAATTGGATGAGTAAATAAAAACATACTTTGATTACATCAATAAACCACTTTGGGCTGGATTTATTCTCTCTCATTTTCTTTATTTCCCTATAAGTCCATTATTTTTTTTTAAAAAAAGGTGTTTAGGTTTATTCTTAGGAAAGTTATTTGTCTGGGAAAGTTCACATGCATATCCATGACAACTCTCAGAAATCATGGTAACGGAATGGTAGGAGGACAATGGATGGACTCGACATGCAGAAGAAAAGAAAAAAGTCTGCCTAGTTGCAGAAGAGAGGCAGAGGACTTCCCCCCCCTTTTTTTTAGTTGGTCACTAGGTTTAATTTTTGTTTAGGTCCAATTTGAGTCCTTACTAAGGTTGCAATCTCAACTATGCATACTTGGATGTAAAAACGGCAAAGTCTTGTGGCACCTTAAAGACTTAGCACATCTTGCCATAGTCTTTAATGGGCTAGAGCAGTGTTTCTCATACTTGTGTCCCCAGCTGTTGTTGGACTATAACTACCAACATCCCTAGCTGTCAGGACCAGTGGTCAGGGATGATGGGAGATGTAGTCCAACAACAGCTGGGGACCCAAGTTTGAGAAACATTGGGGTAGAGGGTCACTAACATGTGCCCCTCCAGACAGCTGATGTCCAGGGATGGTGAGAACTGTATTCCAATAACATCCTGAGGCCTATAAGTTAGCCACCTCTGGACTAGAGCTTGCTTGTCCTCATGGAGGTGGTTAGCCTGTGTCTGGGCTGCATCTTGCCATATTTCCTGCTGGGGATTCACATGGCAAATTTTCCCCTTTGACCACCTTAGTGAGAATGAAGCTAGTGAAGATTGTTGAGGTATGACTGTTTGGCCTGGTTAGCACATAACTGTAAACTTTGTTTTTTCAGCTATACCTTATTAAATCATGGGTTAGTGTTACGTGAGAATCCTGCCCAGAAGCTTACCACAATCACCACCAGCAAACCACAGTGTGAAGCCATGGTTTATTGTTTGCTTATGAAACTGTGTTTGCCTTATTGCTTGGCATTATGCAGGAACCCAGCACTGTTAACTATGGTTTGTTGGCCACTCAACTCCAGAGGCTCAACAAGTAATAAAAGGCAAAAGGTGAGAATGGCTGGAAAACAAAAGAAGCCTTGGAGAAACAAGCTAGAATATAATCATGTGGGGAAATTTGTGGTTTGTTAAATAAACCATGACTTAAATCAAGAGTGAGGAACCTGTGGCCCTCCATATTTTGTTGAGTGCCAGCTCCCATCAGCCCTAGTCAACTTGGTGAATGGTCAAGGGTTATGGGAACTGCAGTCCAGCAACATCTAGAAAACTACACTTTAGCAATCCCTGGCTTAAACAAACCATGACGTAGTGTTATGTGCAAACCAGGCCTCTGTTTTGTCTGCTTAGTATTTTTATGATCTCTCTCATGCATCTGACAAGGCAGATAATAGCTTATGTAAATTAGTTAAGTCTTTCAAGGTGCCACTGGGCTGTTCTGTCTGATTTTATTGCAAAAGACTAACATAGCGGTCCTTTTAGAATCTGCCCTTACCTTTAAGTAAATCTGATAATAAACAGCTGAGTAAGCATGCACTGGACTGGGGAGTTTTGCTGCTTGTTAACTGGTAAGAATTACAGAGCTCTCATTGTAAGCCAGAGATGACCAACCTTTCAGCAGTAGGGATCCTGTACTTTCATAGTTGTATAAAAGAGGATATTTTGGAAGGTGCAGCTTTTTAAGCTTTTCAGCCCTGTGGCGTGACTGAAGTTCATCTGCCCAAAATTCATTTTTCTCTACATAGGAATTAAGGGTTTTGGAGCTCTGATGTTGAAAGGTTGATCATCCCTGCTGTAAAATATCTTGACATGTTACTGAGTGACATGCTATTTGAGAAGGTTAAATGTAGTTCCCTTCCTTCAATATGGAGGGAACCTTTCACAAAGAGTCATATAATATGATCAAAAGAGCTAAATCATGAATTGCATTCCTCTCTGAAATCTGCTTATTAGCTCTTATTTGAGCTGTCAGCAGAACGTATTAAGTTAAGGGCCTGTTTTTAAGCAATCAATGGATTAAAAATAAATGATAGTATTTTAGTAAAAGTGGCAGGAAGCTTCTTAAATAGTATTAGTTGCTTTTTGACTGTATAATGTTATTTGGAAGTGTATTTTAAATTCACTCTCACAAGAGATGCATATGGTTTAATGTGACAGTCATATAGAATCCCATAGACAGGAATAATTCATATTAAGAATATGTAGGTCCAGTAATTTTCCTGGGAGCTCCAATTGCTCCAGTGTTGATGGACCATGTAATTTGATCAGCAACCTGCATGGTAGCCTCACATCAAAGTAGTATAATAGTAAAAACAATTATTTAAAACAATTAAGATATGAATAAAATTGTCACTTTAGCTGGCAGTTAGATTCAGGGATCTTAACACCCATATGAATGAGCAAAAGGTGCTTAGGCTTGTAGGGAGAGGGGTTGCTGATTTTGTGTTCTGATGGAAGCTTTTGCATGTTGAATCCCACTCTGGATGGTCTCCTGACTTTAGAAGCAACTGCAGGAGGCATATGGAGATACCAGTGGAAAAGGCCTTTGCACCATGCTGTGTTAAGAACTGTGATTCTAAAACTTGATCTTATCAAGTTCTCTCCAAGGCAAGAAAAGGCTTCACTTCAGGGTGCAGAATTGGTCAAAGCAGTTTTTGGCATACCCTCATTACCTGGGAGGGCTGTGGTGTGATTTCATCAAGCTTAGCAATCAGGTATTTTGTTCTGCCTCACTTAAGGTCTGTTCTTCAAGAGGAATATTTCCCCAGGATGCTCTAGTCGGTGGATGGGAAAAGCTGAAATGCCAATTGAGCAATTGTAGCCAATAACAGCACAACAGGAGAACCTGCCATTGATGTATTAGAGGTTCCCCAGAGATCCACTGTATAGTTCCCAAGAAAAGAGCTACAGTACCCCAAAATAAAAGTGGGATTAAAAGTGTATTCTTTGTTGGTTCTCAGTACTGTTGGTCAGTGCAACACCAGAGAAGATACACAAATGTATTAGCGCCAGAGCTCAATGACAAAGTGTCCTGGGGTTGAGATACTGGCGTTGGAGGAGAATGGAGGGCAGAGGTAGCACAGACAAAAATGTGACTGCGTACGAATGGGAGAGAAGTCTGCTCCTGCCCTAACCTGCCTAGGAAGCCTCACCAAATACATTCATAACCATTACAATAAAAGTTCCCACACTGGGTGACTCAATTATTTGTATCGTGCTGCTGCTCTGGCTTTTCCTTTTGTAAGATAGATTGCTTTGGGGCTATGCATTGGCTCTAAAATTACTTGGAAAATAAATCATTAATTCTTATGATTTTGGCTGGCTCGGCATGAGTAATGAGTAAAAAAAGGACAGAAAGAAAAAGAATTCGCTCAGGCAACTAAGAGCTACCCCCACAAATGTGTTCACTTTTGGCTTGGGGTAGAAATGAAGCTGCCATGCTCTGATTCAGCACAATGCTGTCGTCATGGGAAGCTGCTCCAATGCGCATTCAGATGTTCATAATTATGTTAAAGATGAGTCAGCATTTTTAATTATAAAAAAGGTGTAGCGCCATAGACTAGTTCTGGGGGGAACTATTGTACTCCTGTTATGCTTGTGGGCTTCCCATAGGCATCTGTTGGTCACAGTAATAACAGAATGCTGGACTAGATCTGGGCTGGAAAGGTCCAGGGTTCTTCTTGTGTTCTTTACAGAAAGGTGGAACCCTTTGATATCTGGAGTTTTGACAATTGGCAGACACACTTGTTGGTGATGGAATTAAGCAGACTTTTTGCTTTTGGTGTGTTTATTCCCTCCAGATAATCTTTTATCTTAATCAGGCTGTGTGTTCCACAGCCCCTTTGTATTCTTTTTCAAAGGTTCATTTGTTAAAAAAAAAAAGGAAAAAGCAAACCCTGGATTTCTTCATTGCAGTGCCTATGTATATTGGAAGACTGTGCCTGTGAAAACAGAAATGCAAACCAACTTAGGTTGGATCAGGCTGTTCAGCCTTTTCTGTTGATAGAAATATTAACCAATATTCTTGCACAGGTATCTTCATTAGACCAAAATATGGAAGAGAAGTTGATCTCTAGAGCCTGGGTGTATATAGACCAGAATATGGTCAGTAAAGTTTAGACAGTTAATCTGTCCTCACAGATTATCCAAAAGAATAATGGCTCAAAAATTTAATGTCATTTATCTGTAGGGAGCTCATGATTTTCAGAATCTATATTTTCATTAAAATTCTGTGATCCTAAATTTTTCACTTGGAGGCTCAGTTGAAACAAATATGTTTAGGATTAGTATAGAAAGCCATTTGGCTTTACCCTAATAATGGTACAACTGAAGCAGGTCATAGTAGGGAATTGGAGCCAGAGACACATTAGGCTTCATGGAGTTAGATCATGGGTAGGTAGACTAAGGCCCGCGGGCCGGATCAGGCCCAATTGCCTTCTGGATCTGGCCCGCGGTTGGTCTGGGAATCGCCGCGTGGATCGCCAGCACACACGTGTTCTTTCCCTTTCCCTATAAACAACAAATTTAATTGCAAATGAGTTACCTTTATTGTATTTGGCTCCACATCATTTCCTTTAATATAGTTATTCCCATATTGCAGGCAGTGACTCCTCCAATCTACATCTTCAGAAATATCAAGTAGCCCTTAGCATTGTGCCATTTCACAATTCAGGTGTGTGGGATTTGATGTTTTTGGTAATTCCATGTATAAAAACTCTTGGCACAGATTAAAAACAAGCACATCTGGGAGAAGGTTAGGCCAAAACCATGCTCCCTGATGTGGTAGCTTTGTGGGCAAGAAGTTTTAGATGTTTGGAGACAGTGATAATGTGATGTCTACCACAACCCCCAATCTGCATTCTCAAGTTTCAGGGTCCCAGCAGTGCCAGACTATGTTTAGTTTGAATAAGTGGATTGGCTGGCAAATGCATCTGTGGTGGAGATAGATTTCAGCCCAAGTCTTCCAGATCTAAGTGTAACTTTCTACCCACAGACTATAAACTTAACTGCTGGTGTAACAACCTGTTTCTCTGTGAGTTTTGAGGTTTTAACTTCTTTTATCTCTTCCTTGTAGCTTTCTGTCAACAAAACTAGCCTTAGGGTTAATGACCATGCTGCAGATATAATTCTACTGTGACATGTTGAAAAGAAAAGATACAAAAGAAGCAAACTAAAATAATACTTTGTTGTTTTTGGAATCTGTTTTTGTTATGGTTTTAGGCATTCCCCCAGCTAATAAGAGAACATGTTTCTAGAGATGCAATTTAAGTCGTTTCAAGGTTTTGTTTGTTTGTTTGTCCCACAGCCGAATCCCATTTTTATTTGACCTAGATCCCAGTATTATCAAATTTCATGACCCAGCAGTGTCTGCAAGATGCAAGGCTGAAATAATAAAGATTCACTCTTCCAAACTTTGATCAGGTCAGCTCTGTGTACACTTGTTCAATGATGCTGCACCATTGGACTAGCTACTTGGTTCACACATGTTCTCGGTGGTGCAGTTAAGTAATTTTAGATTCTTTACTTAATGTTTTTTCTGCGGGGGCGCTCTTTTGATGGTAGCATGTATTAATTCGCTTCAAAATGTGATAAGCTGGACACTGAGGTCCAGCGCCAAGGGCCTTCTGGCAGTTCCCTCACTGCGAGTAGCCAAGTTACAGGGAACCAGGCAGAGGGCCTTCTCGGTAGTGGCACCCGCCCTGTGGAACGCCCTCCCACCAGATGTCAAAGAGAAAAATAACTACCAAACTTTTAGAAGACATCTAAAGGCAGCCCTGTTTAGGGAAGCTTTTAATGTTTAATAGGTTATTGTATTTTAGTGTTTTGTTGGAAGCCGCCCAGAGTGGCTGGGGAAACCCAGCCAGATGGGCGGAGTATAAATAAATAAATAAATAATAATAATAATAATAATAATTAGCTAGCTCTTGTGCATTTTGGGAGACCTCTTTCTTCTGTTTGGTGAGGCATTGGCCTTCTGCCCCAAAGTCCTGCCCTGATCACTGTGTGATCAGTAAGTGGGAAGCTCTCATTGGAAGTCTTACTGTTCATGAGGAAGTAGCACCCCACCCACCCCCAAGATGTTGGCCATCCCTGCCTTGGAATTTTTGAATGTGGAACAGGAAATATGGTGTATGTAGAATTAAAAATTTTTTTTTTGCTCCCTGAGGACAAGAGTGAACAAAATGATAGCCCTTGATACTGGTGTAAAACTTTCAAAAGGGCGTGATGGCATGTTTAACTTCATTTCAAACAACCTTGTCAAGAAGCAGTCAAATCAAAGAAGATAAGGAGGGCAAGGACACTAATGATCTCACTTGGATGTTTGGGACTGTGCTTTGCAAACTTTTAATGAGCGTAGATTGAACCACAGTACTGGCATTCAAGAAGATTTAACAGTCTGCTTCATAATTTTTCTTGTGGTTTGTAGTACCTAAGCAGTGATGTCACTCCAGTCTATCCCTGTGGGTGTGCCCAACAACCAGAGTTTTGATGACTGACATGAGTCTGTAGTACTTCATAACTGCTGGTTTCCTGAATGGACTCGAAACTGATTAACAATGACACACATTAATCATTATCCAACAGGCTCCTTACATTGCATTTATTCTGTTTACTCTAACATTCTAAGGAAAACAGAAAAAAACTCTTTCCTAGGGTTATTTTTGTAGTCATTTTCTTGATGAAAATAATAACGTGAAAAGAATGTATAAGCATGTCTACTCAACCAACATTGGTGGGTTTCCCAGTCCACACCTTGATTCATCACCAGGTTGCCAACTCATCAGGAAAAAAACCCTGTGATATCACTTGTGCCTTTTAAATAGCAGCTTAACATGGAGAAATCAGTGTGAACAGTTGTAAAGCATGGAGATAAATGGTGTTATTTTGGAGGCTGGTTCAAAAGTTGGTAGCTTTAACTGGGGACATCATGGAACTCCTAGATAAAAATTGTACCAAGTGACCTTAGTTCTCAGAGTTTGAAGCTTTGTAGTTGATCGCACTTCAGCAAAGACATGCAAAACTTGTTTCCATATCTTTTTGTAATAAACCCCTCCAGCATCTTGATCCAACCTTTGAAGCTGGTTGACTGAGCTGACACTGGCAGAGAAAGAAGAAAAGAATATTTCTTAGCAAATCTGCTTTTTCAGCAATACTCATCTCTGAATTTAATACTATATCCTTTAAGGCATTTTGAGATCTCCCAGCTGTGTAGTGAACAACTTCTACAACTGCTTAGGCTCAGCAAAAAGCCATATCTGTGAATATTTTATGCTGGTTGCCTGTATTAGTAAGCATGTCTTGGATGTTTTCATGCTGGGATATTGGTTTGCATGGGGAATTCCCTCCAGGGGAGGAAGATTCCTTCTTGAGCCTCCTGTAAGGGTTACATAAAACCATAGGGCAGGATTCACCTAACAAACCCTGTTGGTAGAAGCCCCATGCAAGGGTTTGGGCTTGCTCAAAGGGGCTCCACTCCACACACTCCTGAAATTGGCTTGTTGGGAGGAGGACTCAGGAGAACCCCCAGAAAACCAGGGAAAGGGGGATAATTTCACCTGGCAAACTAGTATGCTTGCACAGGTGGGATGTTCAACATAGTGTGACATTGAATTCCACCCATGGTGTTTTTAGGATAAAGTGTTGCAGGAGTGTGTACCTTAAGGGGAATAACACAGAATATGAATAACCCTCTTACAGTGTAATTCTGTACATGTGTACCCAGCAGTATGTCCCATTTAGTTCAATGGGGTTTACTCCTAGGTAAGTGGAAATAGAGTGCAGCAGCTACAAATAGTAGAGATGAGGAGACATGTATGAGAAAAGTATACAAGAAGGTAATTTTGTGACCTATTTGTACCATTTACACTGAGAACACTTAACTTTACCATGGGATAAATGCTACAGGTTTTTCCCCCAGCCCAGAACTCAGATTTTAACAGTTGCATAAAATGGATATTATTTCTTTTGGTGTGGTCCACAACTATCCCTGCCCTCCATTCATTTCACTCAGATGTTTTGATTTGTGTTGGCATTTGGATGCTTGCAACTGACACCTCTGTTATGTCCTTGCTTACTTGTGCACCCTATTTATATCTATTGTAAGACTGCAATTCCTTGGCTGCAGGTTTTTGAGAAAGTCTCATTCCATTTGTCAAAGGTCTTTTGATCCAGCATAGACTCCTACAGGTAGAAGACAGGGACACTCTTTTTGCCAGTTCCTCCTTTCCTTGCATTCCCACTTCATAGTTCTGGAAGGGCCCCTACAGATTTTCAAGGGGATAGAGAATCTGAAAATTGCCTCCCCCGCTTACGTTGGAGGGCAAGTCCCATGAGCAGAGTTTTGCTCACAGGAGCTCACGATCCAAGCATGTGTGTGCATTTTTTGTTGGCAGGCATTTAGATACATGAGCATACCTTTGCTTCTCAAGCTGCTTTCTTGCAGCACTAAATATATTTTTTTCAAATGGCACCCCTTGCTGAGCTTAGATTTGTAATCTCTTAAATTGAGGATAGTCTGTACAATATCAGTCTTTTCTGACAGCTTAGCTGTAGTTAATGATTCTTGGCTGATGTTTGACCTGCTTAAAAACTTGGGGGTTAAAAAACAATTAGAAAGATAAATGTTGCCGGTAATAACAGCCTAACCTCCAGAAATCCTTCCGAACACTCACGTGTATGTTTTGAGTCTCCTGCCCTGGGTCTTGTCATGCATATTGCACCAACCCTATAAACCACTGTACTGGCAAAGCAGTGTGTGAGATATTGTGCCAGTGGATGAGACCAGGATACAATTGCAACTTGGTGAGCTGAGCTGCTCTTGCATTGGCTATCAGAGCAATAGTAGCCATTGACACTACTATTGCAGATTTTCCTCTTGTTTTACAGAATTTTCAGTTACCTTTATAAATAGCTATCAGGGATGACTGAGGGGTTATCAGCAGCTACCCATGTTGTTCCTATTCCAACTGCACTCTTCCATCTAATTTTTTTCAAAGTCTTGCCAGTGCATTGTTGACTTGGAAGTCACAGCAGCTACTGTGGTGAAAGCCAGGACACGAGAATCTAAAACTGGGTATATTTGTGGCAGCCTTTCTTGCTTTCAGAGCTCTCAGTTGCAAACCCTTAATTTTAGGGATATACTCTTTCTTTTTTCCTTTATGAATCTAATATACATGAGCAACTTGAATAGAAACAATTGATCCATGATTTAGCCTATCCTGATCCAATAAGTTAGCTTTGGTGTTTCTCTAACTTCCACCATGCACAACTTTTGTTTTCTAGAATTAAGAATGATAGCAGCTGGGAAATTTGCAAGTCTCCCAAGAAATATGCAGATGAGCCATGAGTTCTCGCTGGCATCTTCTATGGACCTTTTGAGCAGCAAACCATCTTTGGCAGACCACCGCTCCCATACCTGTCAAGATGTTTCCCTTCATGGCACTCTTCCGAGGAAGAAAAAAGGGACCATTCCTGTTGGACCCTGTGATGTTTTTAGCCACATGGGGACTTCGCCTTACTCCAAAGCACATCGACCCCAAGAACCTTTGATGCAAGGTGTTATAGGGGAGTATTTCCAGAAAAACCACAAGAGTGAGAACTTCCACCACAGGTAAATCATGTTACATTTTAAACCTGCTGTGGGTGCTACCTAAGTTTATTGGTATTTCTAGTGATGCTTAAAATATTGTAATGCATAGGTGAACACATATTTGTTTATGCTCATCATAAGTAAATATGCTGTCCTTTTACAGATGTTGCTTTATTTGTTTGCTTATAGCAGCCATTCATATGTAAATAACTTGAACTTTTTTTTTTAAGTGAGTTGCAGGCACAGTGGCAGAATAAAAGTAAACCATCTTGCTTGCGCTGCCCATGCCTAAAACGACCATATCTATCTATTGGCTGTCTTTCCTCTATGCATAGCCCTGAGAGGAACCAATATTACATTTGATGCTCATCCTTTTTAGCAGTAACTGTAGCAATGTGCTCCTTTTGCAGTGCCCAGTTGTTCTTTCTTATGCATTGCTATTAACAAGAGAAATGCTTTTTAGCCTTAAAAAAAAAAAAAAAAAAAGACTAACAGATGTGTCCGTCTTTCATCTCTCAAACAAAAGCAGCAGGCATCTGTCACATAAATTGCTTCTTTGTCTGTTTTGGCCTCCGTTTGCAACAGCATGTCTTGTTTGGTTAAACATATTTAGTTTTGATTTGACACATTGGGAGCTCTGTCTCATTAGAGATACTGCTAGGTCTCTCTGTGTTGGGGGTCAGGAAAGTGAAGTTGGCATAAAAAGACTGGGTTGTGTGCAATGTTAGTTATACTCTGAGTAGAAAAAGTAAAGGATCCCTGACAGTTAAGTCCAGTCGTGAACGACTCTGGGGTTGTGGCGCTCATCTTGCTTCACTGGCCGAGGGAGCCGATGTTTGTCCGCAGTTTTCCCAGGTCATGTGGCCAGCATGAGTAAGCCGCTTCTGGCGAAACCAGAGCAGCGCATGGAAATGCCATTTACCTTCCCGCCGGAGCGGTACCTATTTATCTACTTGCATTTGACGTTCTTTCGAACTGTTAGGTTGGGAGGAGCTGGGACCGAACAACGCGAGCTCACTCCACTGCAGCGATTCGAACCACCGACTTTCCGATTGGCAAGCCCTAGGTTCAGTGGTTTAGACCACAGCGCCACCTGCGCCCTGAGTAGACCCATTGAGTAGACCCATACTCTGAGTAGACCCATTGAAATGAATGGATGCGGCCAGTTTAGATCCATTAATTTCTGTGGATCTACTCTGACTAAAGCGTAGTTAGAAGAATTCATTGACATCACCATGTTGCATATATTTATTCCAAAACTTAGCAGCAAAAGGCACAATCCATAAAACTTTCTCCCTTGCCATGCACCAATGGAGGCAGTTGAGTCCTGGCAAACCGCTGGCGTACCTGGCATTGGAAGCACATGGGGTGCAGCTGCTGTGCAGCAGCTGCTCCTATTGCTGTGACTGACTACAGCAGCTGCTCTTGGACTGTCCAGGAGCTAAGATGCTACAGGCTGAAGACTACCGCCTGAGAGCTTTTGTAACTGAGTTGTACAGTCTCTGAATACCTGAAGTCTGACTAGGTTGGGTGTGTCATCGCTTCACCCTACAGCAAGGTCGGAAAAGATGGGTACATTCCACAAGGGATCAGGCCCAGCCCAGCCTGCAACCCATCACTGTAAGGAAAAGCTCTAAGGCTGTGCTTTATCATCCTTGAGGATATTTATGCAGATGTGTGTATCATTGTGGGATGGCTATTTCTAGTATAATCTTGTGGGGTTTGAAGAAAGCAGCATTCAGTCAGAACAAACAACTTTATGAATGGTTTGCTGCTCATCTAGACCCTTCTCTAGAACAGAGAGTGAACACTGGAAACTCTAGGGGTAGTAATCTGATATGCAGAGGGATGTGTGCCTTCTTACGTTATACTTTGAACTCTACTGGACAGGAAACAGGCTGATGGCCAATCTTTTTTTTAAAAAAAGGAAGAGGGAGAATTCAGCAGATTACAGGCTGGTCAATCTGACTTCATTACCAAGGAAGATGCTAGAACAGTGGTTCCCAATTAGGGGTCCAGGGACCCCTGGGGGTCTGCGGAACGCACCCAGGGGGTCCGCGGCCCCATCCCTTGCCTCTCCCCCAACTAATTTTTTGTCATTTTTGCATGGTAATATCACAAATTTTATGGTCCGTGTTTTTTAGTATACCTAAAATCCTTTGCTACCCCACATTTTGTTCAGAAAAAAGCTTTGTAGAGCTAACTACCATAGAGTTATCAAAATTTTCAAAAGTAAGGGGTCCGTGGCTTGGCTTTTGAAAAATAGGGGGTCCTCAGTAATTATCTAATTGGGAACCACAGTGCTAGAACATAAAGTCCCAATAAGCATTTTGTTGTAAGCATCTTCATAACAATTCAGTGATTAGCAGAAACCCTAGCATGGATTTGTTGAGTGTAACTTCTGCCTGATACCCCCGCCTCTCTTTGGGTTAGTAGTGTAGTTGATTATGGGAATGTGGTGGATGTAATTTACCTTGATTTCAGCAAAGTTGGTTGGAAAACTGTACTCAGGGATCACCAATGGTTTCTCATCAAACTGAAGTTTGGTTTCAAACTGAGTACTGCAGAGCTCTGTTCTAGACCTGGTTCCCTTCAACATTTTTACCAGCTACTCAGGTGAAAGTGATGGAGGGGATCTTTATTCAATTTTGCAAATGACGCAAAACTTCGAGGTACTTCAGTATCTTTTCTTAGTTTAAAATGTTTTAGTTTGCTAACTCGGTACTTGGATTGTTAATGCCAAGTATCTCTTCACCATGGAACTCATTATTCAACTTTTCCTTAAATTACGGTAGCCACAAAGTACTATAATGGGGACAGTGGTGGGTGATGTCTTCCTCAGTAATATTGCTTACCACAGTCCAACAGCTATTGAGTCACCAAGGGAAGGTTGTGGAATCCTTGGCTCTGAAAGCTTTTATAAAGTAGCTGTGTATAATCATCTCTTGAGTGGTTTGTGTTAATCCTATTTTCCATGCAGGTGGATAGACTTCAGATGATGAATGCTGGAGAGAGAGAAGGGTGTGGGAATCGGTTGACTTCTAGAGACCTATTTGGACAATAGTTGTATAGATCTGTGATAATACATCTTTTAAAATACGGTGCTACATTTACTGCACTGTAAAGAAGAAAAAATGGCTTGCTATTATAAGTGAGGTACTATTTCTCCCTGAACTTTATAATTTGGCTTTGAAAAGGGCTTGAAGAACAGGCAGTCCAGATACTAGAACTCACAATGTTAACAGTAAATATATGGGGGGGGGTTGTTGTTGAATGTCAACTTACGTACATGAACTTTGATTGAGTTCAGACACATTTTGTAAACATCCAAGTGTGACTTATATTGGGTCTACCAGACCCCAAATTTTTAAACAATGTGGACTAAAGTTGCTTCTGGGGCTCCTCCCAGATTAGGTGCCCTGAAGCTTAAGCTTCATTAATTTCATAGTAGACCCGCGCCTGTGTTTCCCTCCATGTGATCTCAGTTGCGTAGGGACAGCAGATTAGCACATGCTCACCCTGTGTGTGCTATTGTCTGTGCCCCCACCCTCACACTTGTCAACCTGTCAGGGGAAGATCTGAAGGGGGAAATCCAGTTGAATGGATTGTAAGCTGTCTCCATGAGCTGCATGATTGGCATGTGTAGGATAGAGCCTACACATGTCATTAGATATATCCTCTTCAGACCGTCCTCTACCATGTCAACGGTGTTTGGGAGGAGCTGTCATGGAGTTAAATTGTGTGGTGCAGGGTGCATGGCCATGCTGTGCAAGTCTTCTTGATTGAGATCACATGGAAAGAAATGCCCTAAGGAGGGGGCTTATTGTTGTTGTAGAGCAACCTTATCAGAAGGTTGCTGCTTGTTTGAGCTGGTTTATGAACTTATTGCCTTGTCTAACTTTTGCTATTTTACTGGATGGTACAAATAGGCAGAGATACTATCAGAAGAAGAATGCTCTGCTGCTGGATTTCACAGGCCTTCTTTCACGTAAGCAATCTAGTGTGTTGATATAGTGGGGTAAAAGATTGCACTTATGTCCCCAAGCAAGCAAGCAAGCAAGCAAGAATGTAGCTGTTTAAGCATATTGTTTATTATAAATGCAGGTGACTGTTTAGCTTGTACATAAACAGTGGTGTTTTGTGCAGCCTTGGCAGTTAGAAATTGGGAACAGGGCAGGCATAGATTTTGCTTAACCCAGTATAATAATTCCAAACTCTTCCTGGGCACAATAGTGTGCCCTAAGTTTAGTGTGTCTTAAAATTTAATTCACAAACACCTAGGATGCCCCCCCCCCCAAAAAAAAACTCGCCTGCCAACACAAAAGACCATTTGAGTCACTGTTCTAGCTATGTCTCCTCTTTAAAGAAAGAAACATATGAAGTAATAAAGAACATTCCTAAGCATATATGAAGTAATAAATAACAGTCCCAAGTATCTGGCATTTGCAAGCTTATATGGTGAACATTATGCTGGTGCTACATGCTTTTCCACTTTCACCATCAGTATAAACAAAGCAGTCTTGTAGTTTTAGAATGTTTGAGATGCAGAGGTTTGCCTTGAGTTGCCTTTATTGACACATTGGGCCAAATCTCCCTTTAGCTGCCAGTGCTCAGATATATGCCTTTTATATATTTTTGTATTACCACTCTGAGACCTTTATGGAAAAGGGTGGTATATAAAATTATTTTACATAGTAAATGTAAAATGCCTTCTCGGTAGTGGCACCCTCCCTGTGGAACACCCTCCCTTCAGATGTCAAGCAGATAGATAGATAGATAGATAGATAGATAGATAGATTCTTTATTGTCATTACACAAGTGCAACATTGCACAGTGCAACGAAATTGGATGCCATCCCTTAAAAAAACAACAAAAGCAAAACAGCAACAACAACCAAACAAACCACATTCCAGCCACACCCACACCCACACCCATCAAACTTCCAGGTCACACTATCGAGTTACAGCATTCAAAAAGGCCACAGCTCTTGGATAGAAACTATTTTTCAGTCTATTTGTCCTTGACTTGATGTTTCTATATCTCCTGCCAGAAGGCAGTAGTGCAAACAGAGATGAATCCTGCAGGATGTTGTTTGCTTTCCTAAGACAACGGGAACCGTACAGTTCTTCCAAAGATGGGAGAGGATGACCAATAATCCTTTGGGCTGTGGTTATGACCTTCTGGAGCACCTTCTTCTCCCTAGCTGTACAACTGGAGAACCAAGCACAAATACAGTATGTGAGAATGCTCTCTATGGAGCCTCGGTAGAAGGACACCAGCAGTTTCTCACTCAGATTGTTCTTCTTTAAAAGTCTGAGGAAATAAATTCTCTGCTGAGCCTTCTTCACCAGAGCAGTGGTATTTGCGCTCCAAGTCATGCCCTGATCGATAGTCACTCCCAAAAACCTGAATTCCGCCACCCTCTCCACCCGTTCCCCGTTGATAGATAAAGAACTATACAACTTTTAGAAGACATTTGAAGGTAGCCCTGTATTGGGAAGTTTTTAATGTTTGATGCTTTATTAAGTTTTATGTATTCAGTAAACCGCCTAGAGTGAATGGGGAAACCCAGCCAAATGGGCAGGGTATAAACAATAAAATTATTATAAATAAATAAATAAGACATGCACAAAAGAAATAATAACCTGAATCATCAAAATGCATCAACGGTTTAGTGTGACATTTATATTTTGACACTTGTCTTTTCCAAAATATATTTGAAATGGGGACATGATAGCTTCCTCATTGTCGCTCTCATATGTTTTCCTTTTTGGTGCTCTGTAAAATCCATATCCAAGCACATGAAGCAGACATGCACGTTCTGTTCAGGGATGTGTCCCGGGCTGCAGAATGTAAAATAATTCCTGAGAGAAGCTTTTGTTACTGGCATATCTGAGAGCACATATGGTTTGTGAGCTATGGCAGAGTATTTTCAGCTTTATAACTTGTGTACATTACAGTTTTATTGAAATCTACCTCTGAGCACATTCCTGAGGAGGCTTGACCAAACCAAGTGTCCTGATTTCAACTGTTGTTGTTTGGCTCTGTAACTCTCACAGTAAACCTGTAGAGTTGATTATGTAGTGCAAAAATTCTGTTTGGCTATAATGCAGGAATGCTCTGGTTGCAAAATCATGATACATATTTTTAAATACAAATATACACTGGCACCCTAGAGCACAAGTGAATGCATAACAGAACTTAACTCGCATTACAAAGACATTAAAAATGAGAGAGAAGCAGGGAAGAAAAATGCAAGTAGGTCTCTGGAATGTGCAGTGCCCTTCAGGCAACTTATGCATACGGATTTCAATTTTTTTTCCTTTATTTAAAAATTCCTTTCTTATCACATGATGCTCAGTCAAGTCATCATTCAGTATCAGCTACTCAAGTATTTAAAAGTATTTCAAAAGTGCATAGCGAGGAACGGCTGCTGTGAGAATGCAGAGACATAAACTTGTTGATAATTTTGTCCTGGAAAGATTTATGGCTATTTAAAAGGAGCAAGCATGCTTGTTAAAGGAGGGGGTATAAGCATTTGAAACACACAGGGCTTGTTTAATTCTGAGAGCGCTGATGTGCACATTGCTTTGCAAATGTCCATCAGCTACATAGATAATGGAAGCACCAGCTATATTGCTGTTATGGCTTAGGAAGCTCTGTCGCAGATGAAAGTGAATGGTAGAAATTATTTTGAGATCAGCTGGGAGTTCTACTGCTTTGGACCTCAACAAAATAGAAGGCAGGCTCATTAGGTGACTCAAGACTGCTTGGTAGGCTTTGTCTCCTGGCTCTTTGACTCCATGCCAAGCTTCCCTAATCCTCATCTGACTTGGTATCTTGGAGTTGGAAGGTAACTCAAAGGTCATTTATTCCCACTCCCTGCCAACACAGGAAATTACTGTTGCAGCACCATTTGGTAACGCTGTGTCCATTGCTGATGTAAAAGAGGAGCAAAATGGGGAGGGGTTGAGGGAGAGCATAACTTGGATCCTGCAGGCATGATTAACTTCCATTCTGACCTCTTGGCATTTGAGATCACTTCTTTGCATTTGAGCTAAAAAAAAAAGTGAATTTTCAGAGAACTGGAAGCCACAAACAGTTTCCTATGAGCACAGTGTGGTCTGTTGCAATGTTGGTATATAGAGTTGACATACCAGCATTCTTCTTTGGTAGATGGATAAGATACCCTGTTGACCTTGTTGGGATTTGCTTTGGCGTTTGAATCCTAATGTATTCCTGAAGTCTTGGTTGCACATACAGGTATACATAGTTTGGCAAATGCTCAAGTTGGGCCATGTACCGGTAAGTCCAGTCAAAGTCCTTCTGCACCTTAACTGCAAACATCCTAACACCTTCTGTTCCCCAAACCTGCTGTTCCCCACACCACCCCTGACATGCAGATTGTGTACAGGAGGAGTAGAGCTGCATGCTGGGAGCTTGGGAAAAATAAGCACAGTGACACCAAGGAACGATTTGTAATGGCCTGCCCCAGAACTGCAGTAAGTTCAGAAGCTGCTGGCAGCGAATGCTGTACTGAAGCTCTATAGGAGTTCTGTTTGCACAGTTCAGGTTTGAATGGTATTTTAAGGAACTTAATGAACAATATAGTTGTCCCCCAAACACTTGGTTCTTCTGTTTTAAAAAGGCTTCCGAGATCCAGCTTCACTGCAATGCTCTGTGTCTTAGCTTTCACATTTTGCTCTGGTGATTCTAAGTCTGGGTAGGGGAAGCCTTTCAAATTTGTTTTACACTTACACGCTTACTCAGTTTCAAATCTCCTGAACTAGTGACTGACACACACACAGACAACTCTTTACTTGTGAAATGAGCACATGCCATGTACTCGAGGAGTGTACGTGTTGGTTAACTTAATTGACAAATACCAAATGCCAAAGGATGCATTCTCATCTCAAGAGATTTATGCATCTAAGAGTCCTAAGAATGAGCATTGATAATGAATTGGAGTCCAGCTGTGAAGTGCTTGGTAGATGACAGAAGTGGGGCTATTTGAAACCTAAAGGAAACTGCTTTTTAGCTTTTATTTTTGGTGTGAAAATACTGTTCAAAGACTGTATTCAAATATTGTGTGCAAAATGCAGTGCTAAAATGCTATAGATTATTGTAACCAGTAGAAATGTGAACTAAATTGACTTGATGCAAAAAAGTTTTCTTGGATCAGTCTTGTGATGAGCCACTTGCACATGTAATGTTATGTAACTCTTTATGCATGATCCTGCTGAAGTTAGGGGTTCTGAAATTCCACTGACACGTGGTGGTTATGTGCCTTAGTTGTTTACAGTTCTCTCTTTGAATGGTTGTGTGGTTCAAGTTGATAAAGAACCATAAGAAGGGAGAGCAGGGTTCTTGGAGCTGTGCATTGACATTCTGCACCTTGACAGCAGACCGAGCAGTTGTACAGTTCACCAGGTCAGTCATCCCCAATCAGTACTGAGAAGGACGTAAAAATAATACATTTAACCAGTGCTTTTTTCTGGGGGGATGCACAGGGGGACGCATACCCCTAAACTTTTTGTGAATCTAAGTTTGACCTCATTGAGGAGCAGTATTTCAATATGAGTAGGAAAATGAGAGTACCCTTAAACATTTTTTAAAGAAAAAAGCACTGCATTTAACCAAGATCAGTTTTCCATAGGTTACCATGCATTCAAGGTGGTGCAAAATGGTTTTCCCTTTTTACATGCAAATTCAATAAAAGGATACCATAGTTTTCCAAATTTGTTTATTTCATTTCATTTTATTAATGCTCTCATCTTGTACATTAACAATATAAATTATGAACACAAATAAACTAGGCTGCCATCTATGAGACATATGTCTCAAGAAAGGCGCATTTTAGTGTTTGTGTATTTTTCATTTTTGCAGTCACATCAACACTTTGTCAGCTCAGATAGGGACATGGAGTGAAAATTGTTAATCAATTTTTGTATGTATGGAAGGCGAATATTTCTTCTTCCAGCACTGAAGCACCACACCAAGACTTCATGCTAAATAGGGCTTACAACTGAGTTCTCTGGATCCAGCACAACTGCAGTATGCTATCATACTAACAGTAATGTCTTTGCTGCTTTGAATAGAAATATCTCATTTAGTAGCAGGATTTGCAAGTCAGAGGTATGTGTGTGAGAGAGAGATGCTTAAAACTGGAGGGAAATGTTGATGCCTCCAAAAGGCATCCAAAGGTTAGCACTCTAAAGCATGGGTAGGCAAACTAAGGTCCAGGGGCTGGATCAGGCCCAGTCGCCTTCTAAATCTGGCCCGCAGACCGTCTGGGAATCAGCGTGTTTTTACATGAGTGGAATGTGTCCTTTTATTTAAAATGCACCTCTAGGTTATTTGTGGGGCATAGGAATTCATCCCCCCCCCAAAAAAATATAGTCCAGCCCGGCCAGAACGTCTGAGGGACAGTGGACTGGCCCCCTGCTGAAAGTTTGCTGACCCCTGCTCTAAAGGCAAGCAACATTGGGTTGTTTTGCCTCTAGTGTGCAGTTTCTGAGTGTCTGTGATGTCACCCCAAATAGTTCCTAAATTGATGCTGTTCTTCAATTGAGAAGCTGCTTCTTGTTATAATTGTTCTCTTATCTTCTAAAGAACAAAACATCTTTTCCTTTCCAATGCTAATGAGCTACTCTCTACATCAAATACTCTTTTGTTGACATGGAAATAAGACTTATCTGATGACTGGGAAGCCAAACATACAGTGCAAACTCTACACTTGTGTGAGCCCCACGGCTTACTTGATTTCATCATATATGCAAATAGAAAGCAGCCTGTAAGCAAACAGCAAAAGATACCCCAGGGAGGTAGTGATGTAGGTTGGTTCTTACAGAAAGTTAAGATCCCTTTTAACTAGGAACTTTTTATAATGCCAGATGAAAGATGGCTTATTAAGGCAGTGAAACAAGCTTTCAACTGCAACTGATACTCAAGGTCTCAATGAGCAGCTGTGTTTGAGCACAGTTGTAATCCTGTTGATTTATCTCCAGTGACCCCATAAACATGGCTAATTAGAATTGGTGGTAAGAGACTGTAACAGTGGCGGTTTGTTTTCTTTATTGGTCTCTTTAATATGTTGCTTGCAGAGAAATAAATTGGGGGGGATTGTAGCTGATAACCTTAAGAGGCACAGCTCTGGGAATGTTTTCGCATACGTACACAAGCCTGTAGCCAGCTGTCTTTGGTTTGTGGGGTGGGGAGATAGATGGAAAGTCAATATGAAAAAGCTTGTTATCAAGCTTCCTCAAACTCAGCCCTCCAGATGTTTTGAGACTACAATTCCCATCATCCCTGACCACTGGTCCTGCTAGCTAGGGATAATTGGAGTTGTAGGCCAAAAACATCTGGAGGGCCGAGTTTGAGGAAGCCTGGCTTATATAGGTAGGTAGGTAGGCATCTATCTGTCCTCTGTCTGCCCTGAGAGACAATGGAGGAGTGTGCCTTTGTGAGGTCAAACCGTTGGAAGATTACAGCGTCTTCTGTGGCTGTAGAGACCGATATGGGAGAGACATGTTTCTTTGTGGCTGGGGCTGATGAAGGCATTCAGTTGTGCAGATGCACCATGGCATTTTTTCTTTCTGCGCTCCTCCCAGTGGTCATTCCTCCTTGGTCACTGCTGTGGATACGCAACCTGACTGATCATCTCCAGGTGCTGTGGTCATCTTCAAGGGCTTCCCGCATGGCAGGGTTGACGTAGCCAGCCCTTGTGTCACATTTGCAGACATCTTTGTAACACAGAGTTGGTCTGCCAAAGGGCCTGGTGCCTGAGGCCATCTCTCTGTAGACCACGTCCTTGTGGATTCTGCCATCTTCCATTCTGATACACACATGCATGAATTCCTCTCAAAAGGAAAAATCTCAGGGGATAGCTCAAAATAGAGCTTTGTTACAAGAAAACATTTCATTAAAACATTGCAACAATAAATGGTACTGTAAATTAGTAACTTAAAGGAGTTTATTGGAGGATAGCCTTGAAACCATCAATGGATGCTCATGAAACCATGAAATCATCAATGGATGCTCATCATGATGAAACCATCAATGGATGCTCATCATGATGGTTATGCTCTGCCTCCAAAGTTTGAGGCAGCAGTGCTTCAGAATACAGTGGTACCTTGGTTTAAGAACAGTCCAGTTTAAGAAAAATTTGGTTTACAAACTCCGCAAAACCGGAAATAGTGTCCCGGTTTGAGAACTGTACCTCAGTCTAAGAACGGAATTCGAACTGTGGAAGGGCACCGGCTGTGGGAGGTCTCATTAGGGAAAATGTGCCTCGCTTTAAGAACGGTTTTGGTTTAAAAACGGACTTCCGGAATGGATTAAGTTCGTAAACTGAGGTACCACTTACCAGTTCTGCAAGAGGAGAGAGATCTCCTCTGCTCAAGTTTTGCTTGTGGGTCCCAGGGGTATCCAGCTGGCCACTGTGAGGACAGGATGCTGGACTACATGGGCCATTGGCCTGATCCAGCAGGTTCTCTTTATTTTCTTGAATAAGACTTGCATACAATCCAGTGACATTCAGGAACAACAAAAATGGGTCAGGTGCACTGGGTGGACAGCAGTGACGGAGGAACCTTCTCCGGCACCTGGGACGGTGCAAGTTGTACGGACTGCGCATGTGTGGCATTATGTACGGATGCTGCACGAGCGGCGCCCATATGGACTGCAGGCGCCCTTGGCTGCTCTACAGCTGGGGGGAGGCAGGGGCCATCTTGTCACTTCTCACAGAGTGGCACCTGGGGCCGATTGCCCCCTCCATCCCCCCCCCTTCCTACGGCACTGGTGGACAGGAGCTAAAACATGCTCTTACTCCCCAGTATGGGCCCACACATGGGGCAAATGGGAGACATTTGTATTTAATCTGGTCCAGTCTTTGTTTCTACTCTGAACTGGTACCTTACTCTACTCTGCTGCTACCTTAGTTTTGTATCCCAGCCAGGACAGAAGCTGTGCACATGTCATTTACCTCAGATGAGCATGAATACTGGACCTCAGTTTATAGACTTCTGGATTTTGGAGAGCTTAAAATAATCTTTTCTGAAACAATGCAGAGACTGGAAAACAGAATTCCTTATCAAATTGGCTCCAGAGAAAGTAAATTGCAGCCCATTAAATTTTTTTGAACGTGGATATCAAGTTACAAGCAGAAGATCAACTTAACAAACGTCCTCTGAGAAGATGCTTGTCATACAGTACAATCTGTCCTAAATGTGTTTACCGCAAAATAAGGCCCTCAGATTTCAGTGGGATTTACTTACATTGCCGCCTTAGACAAACAAATACATTCACAGCTGGCCCTCTTCATTTTTACTCCAGAATAGATTAATTTGAATATCCAAATGAAACTTTCACAACACAAGATGTTGTGGTGCGGCACACTGGGTTGCCCATTGGAAGGGTGTGTTATAATACTTTTGTTATTTTTTGGCAGGATGACTGTAGTAAGCCAAGCTTCCTTTGGACAACCTATCCTTGAAGTAGCTTGATCATCTGTATCTCACTGCCAAGTGTTAAGAATGATTTTATTGCTCTTCCAAGTGTAGATATGTGATAAAAAGTGTGGTAGAAAATGCAGTAAAATGATTGCCTGTGTATGCAATTAATTTCTAGTTCTTGTTGTTCTGAAGAATTAAGACTATGGGTACAGTCCACATCTCATTTGTAACTTTTGGCATAGCTCACTGTTGGTTTGAATAGAACTAATACCATCCCATGCTTTACATAAAACCCACAGTCAACATAGTAAGTTGAAAGCAATATATTCAACTTAAATGGCCCCTTCCCCAAAGTGAGAGAGACTACTTCTGTGATGGTTTCCCTTTATTATTACAACACAGTACACTTCTGTATTTTTCTGATGTGTGCCTTTGATAGTATGGTTCCAGTTACAGATAGGTAGCCGTGTTGGTCTGCCATAGTCAAAACAAAACAAATTCCTTCCAGTAGCACCTTAAAGACCAACTAAGTCAGTTCTTGGTATGAGCTTTCGTGTGCATGCACACTTCTTCAGATACACTGTGTATCTAAAGAAGTGTGCATGCACACGAAAGCTCATACCAAGAACTGACTTAGTTGGTCTTTAAGGTGCTACTGGAAGGAATTTGTTTTGTTTTGATAGTATGGGTTCATTTACTTGAGCAGTTTCACATCTCCTTGCATCTGGTTTTTAAAGAGATATAAATGAGAGAGATGCAGTCTTCAGTATTTTTTTCCTATTTGGCCATGGCATGCTCATATAATCATCTCTCTAAAAGGTGAGCATGAATTGTAAACAATTGTTTAAAGTGGTTGTGTAAACTGATTCTAATTCTGCCTTTGAATACGATAAGATGAACATGATCATGATGCACATAGTATGTGAATTATTATAACAATGGCAGATAAATAAACAGATGCTCTACAGTTCCTAAGCTTTCAACTTGTGCGTGTAGTGTGTTGCATTATTCATGCCACTTGATCCAAAAAGCAAATAAAATGTTGATTTTGTTCTAAATCAGACAAAACCTTTGTACTCATTGCTGTACTTCTCCTTTGCAGAGATCAGAATGCTATGGACCCAGCTATGGAGTATGTAAAGGTATGAAATATTATTTAATTACTTCCAAGTCCCTGTAAAAAAAAAAGAAGGCTAAAATTCATTATCTTATTAGTAAATGCCAATAATTGCAAGTGTATCTCTTCTCTGGTTCATTGTTCCACAGTATTATGGTGATTTGATTCTCAAGGAAAAAAGGGGTAGCTAATTAGAGTGCTTGTATCAAACAAGTAGAAAGTGGATAAGGTCACTTTGTGACCTTGGTAATTAATCAGCACTGTCACTAAGGGCTTTTTCATTTTCTTTTGATTATATTCCAGTATTCATGGTCTTGCATCTGCAATTTGATCTCTAGTGCCACAAACTGCATTGGGAACAGGGCACTTTGAGTAGAGTCAAATACTGACCTATGTAGGAAAAGGGAACATTTTATTTTTATGTTTATACTTTTTAAAAAAATACATTTTGTTTATATATTTATATAAACAAGCTTTATATGCCATTTGATGGCTTTACAAAAACTTAAAATAAAACATTAAAATTATTGATAAAAATAGCTTATTTGAAAGCAGTCAAAAGATGATTAAAAACAACAGTAGCTAAAAACACACGTAAGCTTCTACATGTCTGGAATGGCTTGCTTGAACAAAAACCGAACATTTTAAGCAGGCACCAAAAAGAATACAGGAAAGACACCTGCCTGAAGTTAGTAGGCAAGGAGTTCCAAAGTTGTAGATGCTGCCACACTAAAAGATTGACTTACAGGTGTGGAACAGGTGTTATGAGGCATCTGTAATAGTGCCAGTGCCACAGCTAGATAGCACTGGGGATTGAATAGTTCACAGCCACACCACACAGCATTTTGACCTGTAGACAGGACTGGAGCCACTGTAACACAGCGCTCTAATTCCCTTCCCGCAGAGCCAGTCCAGGAAGATACCACGGTCAATGGCAGCGGTTTTCAACCAGTGAGCCGTAGCACCCTGGGGTGCCTTGAATGACGGCCAGGGGTGCCACAGGCAACACTGGTCTCTGTCCTTCTTTCCTTCTCTGATGCCCTATTGCGTCTCTGCCTCCCAAAGGTGTGCACAGCCCTGGCTTCAAGCTCCCCAGAAGCCTCTGGTGCTGGCCAGGGAGGAGGCACCTCTCTTTGGGGTGGGGGCAGCTCAGAGACTGGGTTGGTAGCCGCCTGGAGGATTCCCAAGGAGAGAGGAGAGGAGGCTGAGGGAACACTCCGCAAGGGAGGGTGTTCGAAAAGGAGTGAGGGGCTGCTGGCTCTACAGGCAAGGGCTTCTGGGGCTCAGAGCATGTTTCCCCACAGAAAGAATGTAGTTGGTCAAGGGAGCAGTGGACTCAAAAAGGTTGAAAACCTCTGGTCAGTGATATTGAAAGCTGCAGAAAGATTGAGAAGCAGGAGCAAGACTGCACTCATTCCCCTTGGCCCTATTCTCTGTAAAGGTCATCCATCAGAATGACCATGGCCAGAACTGAACCCATATCAAAATTGATCTAAATACTGATTTAATTCTGCTGAACATTAATAGTGTATAGTTTTGATATTTTATAGGGTTTCAAATTGCTTGCCTATGTTTTAAGCCACTGTGGGATATATTTTATTTCTATAAATAAAATTTTAGAAGGCGCAATTCTAGAAGGGAGTCATTTTTCGTATATTGTGACGCCATCATGTAAAAGGCCTTTAAAAAATGTCCTACGCCTTACAGACTGATAAGCTACTGCCTCATACTTGAAAGCTGCTGCAACAACATTAAATGTTTCTCCAATTGAAACATCTGGCATGGGGTATGTGTTTAAGCGATTGCAGATACCTGCTTTTTGCCACTCATAGCAAACATATCCATTATGTGCTAGTTTTCTAACTGCAGGGAGAGTTTGCATATTTTCATATAATGGAAAGTATTCAAATGTTCAACATTCCCTGTTTGGAGGCAGCGAGGGACAGTCCAGGCAGTGGAGCGTGAAGCACTCTGTCATTCTCGTGATTTGTGTATTTGAGATACAGAGCATCAACTTATTTCAACTCTGAATTAGTTTTGCATACACTCAGTCATAGGCTTGTGTGTATGTGGTGGTCATTAACAGAGTTCTGAAAGCAGACAAACATTGGCTTAGGGAATGTTGCTGAAACATCGGATGGAGAAAATTATTTCAGTCAGTATTTTAAATTATTCAGTTCCAGTTTTATATGTACATAGCTATTAAACCAGAGCACAAACTTCTTCAGATTTTGCAATGCAGTTTCAGTTACCCAAAAAAAGTGTGTGAGAATGAGTATTCTCCAGAAAAAAAGATTAAAAACCATTCATTTTAGGGGAATGTTCACAATTTACATATAAATTTCATAGTACTGTGTGTGTGTGTGTGTGTGTGTGTGTGTGTAATTCATAGATAGATAGATAGATAGATAGATAGATAGATAGCCCAATAATGATAAAAAGGTTCCATATGTTATTTGAACTCCCTTTCTGAATGGGATGGAATTAGTGTTGACAGTCAAACAATAGCACGGTCAGATCCTGAGGGTGCTCAGGTGTTTTTTTTAAGTAGCTAACTTTTATTCTCCCTTCGTTTTGTGTTAAAGTTACACAAGAAGTGCAGTTGCAACTGAAGCACAAAGTCTGCTTGTTTTCCTTGAGCTCAGAGTTAAATCACATTCTGGGCTGTCTGTTGGTTATCTCACCTCTTCTTTTCCGGTAATCTTTTTATAGAAATAAACAACTTCGATAAGAAGCTGGTCATAAAAATAGGCCTTCAGCTGTAGCTCTGTGTACTTACTTGGGAGTAAGCACCACTCATTCCAAGTAATCATGAACAGATCAGACTGTTAGACAACAGTCCTGCTTGGTTGCAGAAAAGTCTCACTGCAGCAATTTGTGTCTTTTACACACGTCAGATTACGTTCAGGGGTGTTGAAGGATGTGGTTTGGACTGATTCCAAATACATTAAGATGGGATGGGTTCCCTTCCAGCCCGCTGGTGTCCCAAAAATGTTCTGTAGAGCTTCCTGCAGCAGGAACCATAGCATGGATGAATGATGTTGTCAGGGTTTCTGGGAGAAGTGAGGAGATGGCAGAGGAGACGGAAAGCGAGTGGGAGGAGGGAGAGAGAGACGAGGAAGAAGATGACGGAATTCGAAGGGAATCTATGAGCCTAAGCAGTGAGTCAGAGGATTCCCAAAAGGGAGCTAGCATGATCAGGCGAAAAGCAGGAGAAGAGAGAAGCTGTGAAAAGTCAGGGAAGGAGGGGAGAAAGCCCAGTGAAGCACAGACGCTGTCAGAGGGGTCTCAGCCGGAACGGAGTAAAGGGGGTGGAGTTGTCAGCCTCTCGGAGGGAGGAGGAACAGGAGAAAATAGAGAGAGGGGGTTGGAGCAAGGTGTTCAGCCGGAAAGGGTAGAGAGTGGAACAGGGGGCGGTATAGAGGACGAAGGAAAGGTCAAAAGCAACGTACGCGCGCCAAGTTCAAACATAGAGGCGCGCGGAAGTGGGGAAAGCTCAGAGGAGGAGCCCGGCCCCAAAGCCAGAAGGAGGGGGCAGGAGGCGGCAGAGGATTCAGCCTCAGGCGAATCCCGGAAAGAGAGAACCCAGGGGGGCAGAAAGACCCTGCGGAAAAGAAAGGAGAGGAAGAGGTGGTCTAGAGCCAGGCTATTAAGTTGGTGTGGAGGAGGGGAGGAGTCAGAGGGGGACTTCGGCGGTCTAACGTGACAGACGTACAGCCACAATGCTGAACTGTGAAAGAAGCAATTATCTTCAATAAACTTTTCCTGTAAGTAAACTACAACGGAGTAAGGTCTCTCGTGAGCTGGGACCCACCTGGGTGGCTGTGACAGAAAGTCCCCCTCTCTTCTGAAAGCAAAAATTTTTTTTTTGCGAAGCTCACGAACGGGGCAGCCATGAGTGCTGAGGAACAGCTGGCTGCACTCCGGGATCAGATTACCACTCTCACAACGGCAGTCATTGCTTCGCAGAAGAAGAATGCTGACTTGGAGAAAGCCTGCCAGGATTTGCAAGCAAGGTGGGAAAATGCGGACAAGGCGGGGACCCCGGGCTCCAGAGCGGAGGGCATTGCGCTTGGAAGGAGGGGGGGTGCCCTAGTTTCGCATTTTAATGGCAACTTGCAAGACTATCCCAACTTCAGGGCAGATGTCGTGTATGCACTGCATTTACTCCGTCATGATTTTAGAGATGAGGAGGAGAGAGTGGGATTTATTGTTTCGCACCTGCATGGGGAGGCCAGGGCTTGGCTACGCAATCTGTGGCGCGAAGATGGACCAGCCCGTCGCAATGCAGATGCGTTTATCACGGCAATGGATGCTTGTTTTCAATCCTCTGTGGATAAGGACATTGCGCGCCGGCAGATGCACGGGCTGAGGCAGGGGAGAGCCACTGTACGCCAATATCATTCTAAATTTTTTGCATTGCTCACCGCCTTAGATTGGCCGAAGGACAGTCTACCGGTCAGGGATCTTTTTTGGGAGGGATTGAGCCCCTCCGTCAAGGATGAGATCGCAAGGGGGGACAGACCCCAGACCCTGGAAGACGTGGTGCAACGGGCTTTGGCTATAGGAATTCGACATGAGGGACGTCCGTGGCACGAGGAGGGGGGGCCCCAAGCGCGCGCGCAAGCAAAAGCTCTCCCTTTTGTGCACAGGGATTTCAGCCGTGCGCACCCCTCACCAATGGGGAAGGAAGGCGAAGAGCCAATGGAGATTGGTGGTGCTAGGGCTCAAAAGCCATCCCAGAGCCCCATCCCTGCTGCAGCCAAAGCGAAGCCTCCTAGAGGGACCAGGAAGTGTTACGTCTGCGACAGTGCACACCATATGGCGAAAGAGTGCCCCCAGAGGCTCCAGAAGCACACTGCAGCACTAGCAACTGTGACAGCAGAGGTGCAATCAGAGGAGCAGCTTCAGGGAAACTGCAGTGCCTGGCTGGAAGCAGAGCTACTGGGGCTCAGCCAGGCGGATCTGTAGAGAAGTCCCCAGCATCCTTGCAGCGCATGGACCCTTTACCTCCCAAACCAGCAGTTTTACTCACAGCAACACTCCAGCTGCCTGATGGGCGACTTCTCGAGGTTCCAACAACCATCGATTCGGGAAGCAACGCCGATTTCGTGGGATTAGAGTTCGTCAAGCAGCATAACATAGCGCTCCTGCCTGCAACGACGCCTCTGAACGTGGTCACGGTAGACGGCAGGAAGTTGCTGGGGGGGCAAGTGGTGCAGCAAACCCCTCCCATGATGATGCAAATTGGAGACCATCGAGAGCTTATTAGTTTCAATGTCACCCACTTATCGGACACGCCCATCGTGTTGGGCATGAGTTGGCTGGACAGGCACAGTCCCGCGGTTGCTTGGTACCAGAGGCAGATCACCTTTTGTTCATCGTATTGCGCCCAGAATTGCATCCAAACCGATCAAGGAGGAGAAGCCGAACAGCAGCTGCATCTGAGTATGGTGCAAGCGGTTCCTCACAAGTACGCGGAGTTCTTGGAGGTTTTCTGCGAAAAGGAAGCTGACAAATTGCCGCCTCACAGACCTTACGACTGCGCGATTGACTTAGTGCCAGGCGCGCAGTTGCCAACTGCCAAGCTGTACTCCATGTCGGAAGACGAGCTGCAAGAGCTTCGGGAGTTCATAGAACACAACCTCAAGCGCGGATTCATCCAGGAATCTAAAGCAGCGGGAGGCAGTCCTGTTTTCTTTGTGAAAAAGAAAGACACGCCCCAGAAGAGGCTCATTGTGGACTACCGGTTCATAAACAGACTAACTAAGCCCAAGGCCTTCCCCATGCCCAAAATTGACGACCTTTTGGCTACAGTCAGGAGGGGGAAGATTTTTACCAAGCTGGATTTACGTGGAGCTTACAACCTCATCCGCATCAGGAAGGGCGACGAGTGGAAGACGGCCATGTTCACTCCTTTGGGCACGTACGAATACAGAGTTATGCCCTTCGGTCTACAAAATGGCAGCCATGTTTTCCAAGCATTCATGCATCACGTCCTGGCAGGTCTCCTCTACAAGAAGTGTGTCTGTTTTCTCGACGATATCCTGATTTTCTCGGAATCGCCAGAGGATCACGATAAGGACGTGCAGGAAGTTCTGCAGAGGCTGAAGGAACACAGGCTGTACGCCAAGTTGGAGAAGTGCCAGTTTGATGTGAGAGAGGTAGATTTCCTTGGCTACAAGCTGTCCGACGAGGGACTGGCCATGGACAAGACTAAAGTCCAAGCGCTGTTGGACTGGAAAAGCCCTCGAAATCGGAAGGAGGTCCAGAGGTTCATCGGTTTTGCCAATTTTTATCGCAAGTTTATTAAAGGTTTTGCAAACGCGACGGCGGCAATCACTGACACCCTCAGTTCCAAGAAGAAGAAGTTCGTCTGGACCGAACAAGCAGAGCGATCCTTTCGGAAGCTTAAAAGCCTTTTCGCCTCCGAGGAGCAGCTGCTGCACGTGAATCCTGGCAGGCCCATGCGGGTAGAGACAGATGCATCAGACAGAGCAGTTGGGGCCGTCCTCTTGCAAGAGGATTCGCAAGGCAACTGGAGACCGGGTGCATTCTACTCCCGGAAGCTCAGCAAGACGGAGCGCAACTACACCATATGGGACAGGGAGTTGTTGGCCATTCATGCAGCTTTCAAAGCGTGGCGACACTTCTTGATAGGAGCCAAGCACACGGTGCAGGTCCGCACGGATCACAAGAACTTGGAGTATTGGCGGACGGCTAAATTGCAAACCCAGCGACACATGCGCTGGGCGGAATTCTTTGCGGATTTCGATTTCAAAATAGAATACATCCCTGGAGACTCCAATGTTATAGCAGACGCGCTGTCCCGAAAGCCTCAATACCTGGAGGAAGTAGCTCCAATCGCGGCGAAGTACATTTTCGCACCGCAGGCGTGGACGTGCGCTACCATCGCAGTCGACCTGGACGCGGTGCGACGCGCGCTGCAAGAGGATCAGTTTGCACAATCCAAGATGGAGGAGCTCCGCAGAGGGTCGCCTGACAACAATGAGTTTCAGTTGCAGGATGGACTTTTGACTCGCAAGGGCGCCCTTTACGTGCCCACCGACGAGCTTCGCGCCACGGTTTTGCAACAATTGCACGATGCCCCGAGTGCGGGCCATTTCGGCAAAGAGAAGACGATGGAGTTGGTGGCAAGGGACTTTTGGTGGCCCCAGATGAGAGGAGAGGTGGCGGACTACGTAGCCAGGTGCGATATCTGCCAGAGGTCCAAACCAGTGCATCAGAAGCAGGCGGGATTGTTAGAACCGCTGGAGACACCGCAGCAACCGTGGGAGAGGGTAGCGTTGGACTTTGTTACAGACCTGCCCAGCTCCAGAGGTAAGACGGCGGTGTTAGTGGTTGTGGACTTGTTCACCAAGATGGCGCACTTCATTCCTTGTGCCAAGGTGGCGACGGCAGAACAGACCGCAAAGCTCTTCATCGATCACGTCTTCAGAGTGCATGGACTACCGCAGTCCGTCTTGTCCGACAGGGGGCGCCAATTTGTTTCCACTTTCTGGCGGAAGCTTCTGGGTATCTTACACGTCAAGATCAACCTGACGTCGGCAAGGCATCCACAGACCAACGGTCAAGCGGAGAGGGTCAACGCGATCATGCAGCAGTACCTACGGTGTTACGCCAACCAGCGACCCGCGGCGTGGGTGGACTACCTGCCGATGGCTGAGTTCGCCTACAACAACACGAAGCACGCATCCACCGGGGTGACGCCTTTCTTCGCGAACTATGGACGTCATCCCAGAACCTTCCCGAGCTTTACAGCACCTGAAGGGGGGGGACCTCAAAATGCCGACCAGTTTGCAGCAGAGTTGCAAGAGGTGCACGAGGAGCTGCGGAGACATTTGGAGCTGGCAAAGCAGGCGTATAAGGTGCAAGCCGACAAACACAGAAGGGCGGGGGAAGACATTCAGGTTGGGGACTGGGTATGGTTAGCAGCCCACGCGATGCCGGCCAGGTCGTTGGCCAAAAAGAAGTTAGAACACAGGCAGCTAGGACCATATCAAGTTGAGGCTAAGATCAATCCGGTGGCTTTTCGCCTAGCCCTTCCGGAGGGCTCCAGGGTGCACCCGGTCTTTCATAGGTCGGTGCTCACTCCCTACAAAGCCCCACACAGGTTTCAAGAGTCAGGAGCACCTCCAGAGCCACGTAGAAGGGCGCCTGAGAGAAGGGAGTCGCCAAGACCAGAACCTCTTAATGAGGTCACAGAGATATTGGATTCACGATGGGGGGAGGAGGGAGTTGAATATTTTCTCGCCAGGGAAGGCACTCCAGTCTCTGCAAATAGCTGGGTGCCGGGTTACGCTTTGGACGAACCCCTGTTGAAGGAGGAGTTTCATGCAATTTTTCCGCACAAACCCATGCCCGAGGAGTATTTTGATGATTGGCTTTTCACGCCCACTTTGTCGGGCAGCACGTTCGGGGGTTTCTCCTCGCCCGAGGGCTCTACGCCCAAAACAAGCCCGACCAGGGTTCCCCGCCTGGGGGGGGGAGAGACAAACCCTTATTGGTGGGTGGATCAGCCAAGGGAGGTATGGAGTCAGAGGTGGATGATAGGTCCTTGGCAGGCAGCGCCAGGAGAAGCAGTGAGGGAGGAAGAGACTGTGATGCCTTCAGGGGGGGAACCCGAGTTCGAACACACGTATACGGAGCTGCCAGAGGAGAAGATTGACGTGGACACCCGGTATCCTGAACCGACCCAGGAAGAACCACATTTCCCTCAACCTGCACCCAGCGACCGGGAGGGGGGAAGGGGGGGCTTCGAGGAGGGGATGGATGTCAGGGTTTCTGGGAGAAGTGAGGAGATGGCAGAGGAGACGGAAAGCGAGTGGGAGGAGGGAGAGAGAGACGAGGAAGAAGATGACGGAATTCGAAGGGAATCTATGAGCCTAAGCAGTGAGTCAGAGGATTCCCAAAAGGGAGCTAGCATGATCAGGCGAAAAGCAGGAGAAGAGAGAAGCTGTGAAAAGTCAGGGAAGGAGGGGAGAAAGCCCAGTGAAGCACAGACGCTGTCAGAGGGGTCTCAGCCGGAACGGAGTAAAGGGGGTGGAGTTGTCAGCCTCTCGGAGGGAGGAGGAACAGGAGAAAATAGAGAGAGGGGGTTGGAGCAAGGTGTTCAGCCGGAAAGGGTAGAGAGTGGAACAGGGGGCGGTATAGAGGACGAAGGAAAGGTCAAAAGCAACGTACGCGCGCCAAGTTCAAACATAGAGGCGCGCGGAAGTGGGGAAAGCTCAGAGGAGGAGCCCGGCCCCAAAGCCAGAAGGAGGGGGCAGGAGGCGGCAGAGGATTCAGCCTCAGGCGAATCCCGGAAAGAGAGAACCCAGGGGGGCAGAAAGACCCTGCGGAAAAGAAAGGAGAGGAAGAGGTGGTCTAGAGCCAGGCTATTAAGTTGGTGTGGAGGAGGGGAGGAGTCAGAGGGGGACTTCGGCGGTCTAACGTGACAGACGTACAGCCACAATGCTGAACTGTGAAAGAAGCAATTATCTTCAATAAACTTTTCCTGTAAGTAAACTACAACGGAGTAAGGTCTCTCGTGAGCTGGGACCCACCTGGGTGGCTGTGACAGATGTCTTCATGACACATCAAGGGCGTGAGAGGATGTGCACGGGCTTATAGTCGCATATGTGCAATCAATGGATTTCACAGACGTCTGGGTAAATTATTCATTTGCTTAAAGCTATAGGTCAGAGGGTCTCAGACTTTGACCCACCAGGCCATACCCAAGTTTGGAAGTTAGCTATTGAAGCCTTCTCAAGTGTAACTAATAGGATATCTATGCAATAGTTCCTCGTAGTTGGACCCACTTTGGGACTAATTCTGTGCATGTGACAGGAAGAGTAAAAGCTCTTGCAGTGATAAACCTTGGGACAGGCACATGGCAAGCTTTGCAGCATCTGCTATGGTGTGAATGCTATAGCTGTACCATACGTGTGCAAAAATTAGGAGTAGGTAACAGTGCTGTCACTTGTATCTCAACTTACTTTTTAATTTAATTTATTTTTTTAAAATTAAAAGCAAGGTTTCCCTGCTCTTAGATCTGTTCAGAAGTTTGAAGGCAATAACTAGTGGGATGGGGAGAACTTCCCTGAATAGGATTCCTAGTGTTTGTAGGCCAGGCCTAGAAAAGCGCTTTCCCCTTTCCCATAACTAGCAGAGTGAGAATAAAGAATTCAAAGCAAAGGAATATTTGCAAATTTGTACTGCAAGTTTAAGAACCCAACTTCATCATTTTCAATGTTTTTTACTTATAAAAATTAAATTTCTCATCAGTTCAACTCTTGCATTGGCCAGTCTCAGTCGTCTTTATATTTCAAAACATAGGAAGATGTCCTGTAATACAGATTCTCTAGGTCCCAGCTCATTGCAACCCAGTCAGATGAGTGGGGTATAAACAATAACATTCTGTGTCTCAGTTTTCTCTGACTAGGGTTCCTGTTTCCATAAATGAGGGATGAGGATGAACTCAGCTCAAAGATTGCAGTGGCATGCTCAGTTGGTTATAGCAGGTGTTGACAACTCTAAGGTTGCAGGTTCGATCCCTGTATGGGCAGCTGCATATTCCTGCATTTCAGGGGCTTGGACTATATGATCCTCAGCATCCCTTCCAACTTTACGATTTTACAATTCTGTGTAGCACGGAGACATTCTGCAATTTGTTTTAAGATTGCATGGGGATTATACGCTAGTAGAAATACTTCAGTATTTTCTGTTAGTGGTAGAACAATGGCAGAAGAGTCAAAACAACTAGTACCAAGCAACTTTTTCACCACCGACCTGATATAGGATCACATAGTAGCATTTCATAGGATTAAGCCACTTTAGAAGCTAGTGTTGTCCTGCCAAATGCCTAGGAATCTTGCCACCACTACTGGCCCACTTCCAGGTTGCTTATCAGCAGCAGAAATATGGGTAAGATTCACTTCCACATCTTGGCGGGACAATGCAACGACTTGCTGGTCTGATGTTACTACTAAGTAAATGGTCATGGCATCTGCCTTCAGTGGATAAAGTGTGATCTTGCCAGACTTATTTGAGTGAAGATAAAAGTTTCTCCAGTTTTTAAGAAAATAATTACAGCCTGCGTGTGTCTATGCAATAAACAGTGCCGAGCTATGATGGCCATTTAAACTCTATTTATAGTCTCTATTTATAGTCTCATTTTGAACAATACCTTTCATCATCTGTGCTTTCCTCTAGTTTGACAAACGCTTCTCTGTGTCTCCGAAGCAAATTATTAGTCTTGCTTTTTGGATGTAAATTAAGAGCTCTGCCTTGGATACAGCAGTGGAGAGTGAAAGCAGAAGGAATTAATGTTGCTCAGGGACATATGAGGAGGGATATTTTTAGCCTACTCATTTTTTCCTGTTGTTGCATAGATTCTTGGGGAGGCGGCATTCTTAATGGTTCTTTAGGTCGTTAGCGTTAATAGCTGAATGCCAATGAATGCATTTTATAACCTCTAAAGTATTGATGCATTAGGTCATTCTGTGGATTAAAAAAGGAGGCTGCTAATTATACAAAAAGCAGTCTCGGGAACAAGCAAATGTACTGATCTGCTGGAGTCTCAGTACTGAGAAAGTGGCCGTATGAAGAGGGCTTTTCCTTTGTTCTGTGAGCTCTGATGAAACTGGTCACAGTTAAATGGCTCTTTTAGAGTTGAGCTTTTATTCCCCAAGTGAAAACAGGCCAATCTTCTTTGGGATGGCTGCTTGCAAGGAGCTGTGAAAGAAATTCTGTATTTCCTCATGAAAGAGAAATGCTTTTTAATAAGGCAGAATAATAGCAATAGTCAGATGCACCTTAGAAGTTTTGTTTTTTTGTTTTGTTTTTAATAATATGGAAAGGCAAACTGGCTTCTAGAGGATTTCCTCACCGTCTGTCTTTCCCCGAGACTGCACATGAGCAGCTTAAATACCTTGTCTCTGTGGGGGAGAGCAGCTAAGACAGTGCCAGCTGTGAATGCAGAAGAGAACAGTACTGGAGCGTTTGCAATAAAATTTGCAGAAGCGCTCTGGCATTGCCTCCCTCCTCACCCACTGTCAGCACTGAAAATCTGTTTTGCATAGAAGAAGGTTTGTTTCTGCTGTGCATGGATCTGGAGAAAGGAAGGTGGAAGAATGAATCCCATCACTGCCTTAAAAGGAAATATTACTGTTGAATACTGATGTTGGGCGCAAGCTTTGAAGAATAGTTCTTTATAGATGACTTGGCGGAGGATTGTCTGATGGGATAGAATTGCGGAATTTATTACAGTTTCCCCAGCGATTACAGTCAGAAGGCATGTTCTTAGTTTTCCCACTGGCATCGCTCAGAGCACCTGTAGGGATGTAACTCTTCGAATTGCCAGTTGTTGAGGAATTACAAGCAGGGGAATGCTATTGCCCTTGTTTCCTGCGTGCAGGATTCCCAGAAGCACCTGGTTAACCACTCTGGGAAACAGAAGATGCTGGACTAGAAAGGCCTTTGGTTTTATCTAGCATCTGCTCCCAGTAAAGTGATCATAACAGGTTTCTTTTTCTGAAATCTAAAGATCTCTAGTGCACATGCAAGGAACATTTTAAAAAGTCACTCCCACAAAATGTGCCCCCAACAGCAAAACAGGGACAATGATACTACCAAAGAAAGACTTAAGTGAGGACTGCAAATTTACTGTCTATAGCTTGGAAAAGTTGTGTTAAGCCCTTGCAACATGATACAGTTCTGAATTCACTTTCAACTGTGTGCAGAGAGGAACCAATCATGAAGTTCATATGGTCCCTTGTGATAATACCCAAGACACCCACTGGTAGAATTCTGTATCTTGTTGAAGAAGAACTACATGTTAGCCTTGCCCTCTTTCTCAGATGGAACCTTCCGTTCTAAGCTTTTCTTTCACACATTGATTCTGGACAGAGATAGCTTGGCCCCTGTGATTTTGGTATTGGTGCTCTCAAGGCTGTATTATGCAGTTGCTCTGTGTGGGACTTCTCTGCGGTTTAACTTGGAAGCTGCAGCTGGTTCAGAATGCAGCAAGCTAGGTTGTGTTGACTGTGGTGCTCCATTGACATTACGTTTACTCATTCCTCTGCTAGAGGAGCTACACTGGCTGCAAACAATCTATGGGGAGCAGTTCAAGTTTCTGCTTCTAGCATTTGAAACCCTAAACAACTTGGGACCATTATATCTAAGAGGCCACCTTGCCTACTCTATCTCTGGCCAGCAACTCCACTCCTCATATGGGGCGCTGCTGAGAGTACCATATTCTCCATAGGTGCACTTGGCCTATACTAGAAACTGAGCTTTTAGGTTTGCAGCTCCAGCTCTCTGGAATCAGTTACTAGCTGCAATCAGAAAGTGATGTTTAGGTGCCTGTTGAAGTGAAACCCATTCATTATGGAAGATCAGTTTAATATCTGATGAAATTGTTCAGCTGGGCAGCATTCACCGAAGGAGCCCCACCATGGAGGTCTTCTACAAGACCTTCTGCTTGAACAGGGGGGTTCCTTTCTCTGCCCTGTGCCTCCAACCCCAAAATGGCTTGGAGGGGGGAGTTCACAAGAACCCCTAAAACAGCATATGTGTATGTGTGGGGATTGTTCAGTATGTCACATTCTGTTTAGCTGAAACGCTCGGGCAGATGGAATAATCATAGTAGCTTGACGTTGAACGCCACCCATTGTTTTGTTTTTGTTTTTGAGTTTGTATGGAAAGTTTTATTGTTTCGAAGTTTGCTGAACTGATTTTATTGTTCTTAGAGCTTGTGTACTCTTGTTTTTACCGTGGACATAACTTTGATGGCTTTATGCTGTGAAGTGGTCTCTAAATTTGTATAAGAGTAATAAAAATAAGAATTGTCCCTGATGCCCATTGACCACCCACCCTCAGCCTCGTAACCCACCCACCCAGTTCCTGCCACTCATTGTTGGTTCTGCCCTTGCATTTCCTTTGGGAAACATTGATCCGCATGGCTTTGCAGCCCAGGCTGGTGTTTTATAGAGCCGACCTCCCCTGTAGGAAACATTGGTACTCATCTAGTGACATTTATTGGGTAGTAAATCAAGAGAGAACTGAGAGCAATTGCTTTTATTACTTTTGCCAAATTAAAGCTAAGCACATTTTTGCAACTCATTGGTTCTTTGGACAATGATTGCACTCGTGACCGGTTACCGGCACTAATCTTCTTGCCATTGTGGGTCACACACCCACATGTCAGATTAATGTTTGTGCCAAAAAAGATAAACTGAAACAGTTTCTCTGTTGGACACGGAAGGTTGGCTTTTTCTGAAGCTCGTCTTCTTGGCATTACTAGATTTTAAAAGAGGGTTATATGAAATCTGTTAAGAATGGTGCTTCATGTGAATCATGAATGGCTTTGAAAATTTAGTAGAGAACACCTTGTTAACTGTTTCAAATTATTTGTAGTTTATATTTTGCTCTTCTAGAGTAAGTACTCAGAGCAGTTTGGGAATTGTACCTCTGTAAAGGTTCTCACACCCTTTACAAACTTCAGTTCGCATGAATTTTTGGAGGAAGCCATGGCTGTTAAAGTGTTATAAGAGTGCTTTGAATGTGTGATGTGGATGTGACCTTAGAAAATAAAGAAATAACCAATTACATAAATACATGAACATGACCAAGCACTGTTTTATTTTTAAAACCAAATATAGGAACATCACATTCTTGTAATAAGGATATCCTATCCAAATTTCATTTTATCAAGCTTTAGAGTGATGCATGCCTGTTCTGGAATCTGCACATCATCCACAGTTGCACCATTTAGATTCCCTACACATATTTAAAGTGCATGAAGGTGATGATGGAAACTAGGAGGCAACAACTTTAAACAAGCATGTGTATATAAAATGAGAGTTGTCATAGTGATCCATAGTTAAAAGTAGAAGTTGACAAATGTGTCCTCTTTTTTTGGTCTTCAGAATATGGCAACTCTTATAGGCAGGCATGACAATGCTTCTGCTACTACTTGCCCTTTCCTTGTGATGCTGGTAGCCTTAAGCACTGCTATGGTTGTCCATCCCACTTGTCCAGGGTGCAAGCCTGGGCAGTGTGTATAAAGGTCCTGGGCTGCCCAGATGACAAGACCGCCCCCCCCCATCTCGATGTGGTCCAAAGAAAAGCAAAGCAAAATGATTGGCACCAGCTTGGCTGCAGGAGTTGCTAGGAGGCGGCATGCAAGGCACCATCCAACTGTCTTAGGGACAGCACTCCAGGTTTGTGTAGGGTTTACTCCTTAGCCTTTTCTTCTCCCAAAGATGTCCCACAAGGCAGTGGGTTCAGGTTTTTCCTCAGGATTACTCCCAAAGTTTCACAAATAAGTATAGCCACAAGGCAGCAGAAGTTTAGAATCAGAATTTTCCTTCTCCTAGATGGGAGAAGGAAACCTTCCCAAGTTGATGAGCCCCACCTGCCCCTCAGTCCCCTATTAATCTAAAAAGGGATATGTATATACCCACAAACGTTCAAGTGTGTGTGTGTGTTTTAATTTTCAATTTAACTGCTCAGTCTTATTTAAACTTCTGAAAATGGCAGACCAAGGCAGTAATTGACAGGTGACTTATACTGAAATGGTTGAACATAAATCGCTGTGGTTTAGCTGTTGCTAGATCCACTTATGCAGTGTTCCTTGTGGTAATACACTGCCCTCTAGTGTGACAAGTAGAATGATGTCCCCCCCATTGATACAAAAGAGAAAACAGGTTATCTGGTATTAAAATGTGAGATACTCTGCTTAAACTTCACTTTGGACTTGAACAGATTCTCTGGAAAAGGATAATTATAAAATAACTGCTTTAACAATAATTGTTATCCAGCCCATACTGATAATACTAATACTGAAATGTTTAAATATTTATTTGATTGTCATTGAATCTTCCCGTTTCACTTTCTATCTTCTCCTACCACACCCTTGAGAACCGCAACTCTTGGGCCTCAGTAATTGATTGCCCTGACTAGCTCACAGGGTTATTTAAACTGTACATCTGATATAGGTTAGAACTCCAAAATTTAGTATGTGTATGGTTCGTTGGTTCAAGACTATCACATTATGTTTAGTCAGTTCTCTCTCAATACAGGTTGGTTGGTTGGTTTTTAAATAGACACAGGTTCACAGATCTGCATATCCTTCAATTACTGCAGATGCCCAAGAAGTAGTGGATAAGAAACCTAGGAAAGGAAGAGAGATAAAAACTGCACTCCTAAGTGGCAAAGGTATTTCTAGGCAATTCAGAAAGCTGACATTTGGGGCACCCTGGTTACTAAAAAGTTCTGAAAGTAGAATGAGGCATTTTTGCACCTTACTCAAAACCATTTTGCTGGAGATTCAACCTTGGCAAGTTTCTCAGCTCCTCAAAAGAAGGAAAATAAAGGAGCTGCACTGCAGTGTTTCGTTTTTAAAACAAACTCTCCCAACATATTGTTGTTATCCATAGGGGGGAGCCAGAGTGTAATTTCTTGCCATGTGGATACTAGATTCAGACTCTTAACACAAAAGAGGTGCATTGTGTTCCTCCATGCAGCAGGGCCATTTAGTTAGCAGTAGCATGCATAAAATAAGCTTTGTCAATACATTTTTACATGTATTGTCCAGATTATATTCGCCCTATTTCATAGAAGAACAATTGCTTCCTAGAGCATGGGCAACACCCATTTGTTTCTTGTCCTTTAATAGAAAACAATAGCTGTAGTTGCAGTTGCCTTCTTGGGAATGAAAACTTCCTTTGCGACCTTATGACACAAAGATATATATAGCTTAGAATTTAGGGATTGTCCTTGTACCATTTATTTATCTAGCCCAGTGTTGCTTATCAGAGATGGAAATGGTTCTGCAGCAGTAGTGGGGAACCTGCAGTCCATGTGCCTAACCATGCCTTCCAGGTCTCTGAATTTGATCCATATGGCCATTTGGGGCAGAGACAAACCTGTACTGCTGTCTTTTACTCTCAAAGAGCATGAAGAGGCTGATCTCCATCTTAGCAGAGATAAAGGCTTTGCCTGCACCCAGGGCTTGAACTTTGACTCATCTGGTGTCATACAATGTCAGGTAATTGATAGGTAAGCTACCCTGCCCTCCTGTCAGAATGGCCTGTGGAGGGTCAGCCAGTTCTAGATTCAGCCTCCTGGCCCTGTTTCAGAAGGTATTTCCCACAACGTACTAACCAGATCCTTTTAACTGGAGATGCCATTGATTTAATTTAGGACCTCCTGCATGCAAAGGATGTTTCTTACAGCTGAGCCGTGGTCTCTAACTAAAAATATTTTTCTGGGCTGTCACTATTTTTGAAATGGCTGAGGCTCAAAGATGAAACTCATGCTTTGCATCTTCAAGGTTCCTAGTTAAATCCTTGGCATCGCCATTTAAATGATCCAATGAACAAGAGTGGGAGATACTGCTAGTCAGAGCAAACAGGATTGAGCTAGAGAAAATGATGATTTGACCCTGTGAAAGGCTGCAGATAGACATAAGTTGACCAGTTTGTGATGCGAGTCCTTACAAAGTCCTTAATTGCGCAGTATGTTGCAGAGTGTGTGTGGTGTGGTGTTGTTCCACAAGGTGGGGAGAGTTGGGAGGGCAACCAGTAGAAATTGGCAACCCCACATGTCGCAAGCTGGAAGCGGCATCCATTTGACCAGGAATCTTCTATTTGGTAGCAGTGGGACAAAAGAATATTCATGCACAGTGCACTATGAGCAGAAAAGCTTCTCATACCACCATTAAGTCACTTAAAAACTGCTGTCTGTGTTGAGCTTCACTGTGGAAAGCTTTGTTTTCTGCTGACCTATAAGCAGTGGCAGCAGTTCTTTAGAGGAGTGGTGCAAGACTTCAGTGGTGGGGTCATATCGTTTATGTAATGTGCAGAAATGCCATGTGAATGCTACAAAAACAGGGCACGTGCAAAAGACTATGTTAGTGCATGCATACATGGATGGAATAGTACATTGCTGGCTTCCAACCTGCCAAGATGCAATTTAGATTTTGCTGAAGTAGATCTTGGTGGAAGCATGTTTTTAAATTTGAAACCAGTGAGATTTAGAAGTCCTTTGTGTTCATCTTCTGACTTACTTTACATGCCAGTCACTTGGCTTTGACTGTACAGTCATACCTCGGGTTACAGCCGCTTGAGGTTGTGTTTTTTCGGGTTACAGACTGCCAAAACCTGGAAGTACCGGAATGGGTTACTTCCAGGTTTCGGCGGTCGTACATGTGCAGAAGCACTAAATAGTGCTTTGTGCATGCGCAGAAGCGCTGAATTGCAACCCGCGCATGCGCAGACGCTGGTTGCGAAAGCTGCGGGTTGTGAACATGCATCCTGCATTGATCACGTTTGCAACCCGAGCGTCCACTGTATTTAAAATAAGTAGCTTGATTTTTGCAGCTATGTAAGTGCTGTTTTAATTCTGAATGGTCACATTAATATGAGGTGTGTTGTTAGAATAGTTTCTAGTGTTCACCCACTTTGAGCTTGAATCTACGAACAGATGCTTTCCTCTGACTGTTACATCCGTATTCTGGCAGATTATAACTGAGTGCTGACTAGAGCTTTTCTGTTGGGTAGATTTGATGCTGTACTTTCATGCAATACACTTTCAGTTTATTTTTATGTGAAGAGACAACAAACCTCCTACACCAACTGCTTGCCAGACGAATCTCAGTAACCAGCTATATCATCACAATTAGTAGGCTTAGGGAATATATGACAACTGCTGCTTTGTTATTTTGCTCATGACCTTAAAATTGACCTTTGAACCTCCCTGGCAGTTTGTTCCCATCTGTGTATATGGTTCCCATGGGATAAAAAGCAGGAGAGCTACTTTTAAATCGAATACAAAGAGACTTATCCCAGTTTGGTTCTACATTCACATTAAAGGGACAGGAAATGCAGAGATACACTTTCAGTGTTGTGCGCAAAATGCCCTCAGTGGATTTCATCTGATGCAGAAGCCCAATCCGTTTTGTGTGAAATTGGATCAATAAAGTAGGCACTAAGTGGAAACAGTTGAGATGTAGAATGGTCATATGTTCAGCTTTGCAGAGGACAGTCCTATTTGAAAGGTTGTCCTGGTCCAAGTCAGTTTTAAAGATAAAAAACCATAAAAATGGGCCTGTATTTGGAGAGCCAACTGAGTAGAATAGAATTGATCGATTTTATTTGCGTTTGTCACAATGACAATTACAAAACAGAGGAATAGTACAGATACCAACCATCACAAATTAGTTGCAGATTAGGACTCCAGCTAAGAGAAACACCAGAGAAACAGGGACAGAAAATAGCACTCATAATATATGACCCTAATAATTATCAATACAAACTGAGATTAACAAGAACATCAAGCATACTATTGTGAGTGGTCCTGTTTGCTGTTCACAGCAGAAGTCTTTAGGAAATTATAGTGATTTTTTTTTTTGGAGCTGCTATTGGAAAAAATGGCCACCTTGTTTGTAACAGCTTTATCGTGGCCTGCGGAAAGATCACAATTGGGATGAGTGAGGGTCCAACCATCTCTTGCTCACAAAAGGTTTCCCAAAAAACAAGCTCTGAGATCTCTATATAAGGTCATAGTCTTTTCCACAATGGTGAGATGCATTGTATTTCTGTTTAAATTAAAACAGTTATTTTTAATTTTGCATCTGTCCATACAGCTTAAGAGGTGTACATTTATGCAAATCTGTGACGTCTTTCTTTCTTTTTTTTACAATGCCTAAGTGACCATCCTATTGAATTATTGTCATTTTTAGCTGTTCTGAAAAACACTTTTTGTTTTGTAAGCTATTGCAGGACTCTTTTGAGCTGAGCATTGATGGAATATGAAAATACCAAAAAAAGATGTGTGTTTCCTATACTTGCAAAGAAATGTCCCTGCAAGCATCAGCAAAACTTTTATCACATCACCAGTAGGCCTATAATCAAAATCTGCTTTCCTGAGCATCTGTTTGCTGACACAGCAGGTTTAGGGATTATAATAAATCACTATCCAACTAGATCATCTCAGTTTCGTTGCAGTGTTTCTTATTTTGGATTAGTTCAGGCTTCCTCAAACTCAGCCCTCCAGATGTTTTGAGACTACAGTTCCCATCATCCCTGACCACTGGTCCTGCTAGCTAGGGATCATGGGAGTCGTAGGCAAAAACATCTGGAGAGCTGAGTTTGAGGAAGCCTGGATTAGTTAATCCAGCAAAGCTCTTCTACCCTGTCTGCACTTAGAATTTCCATCAGATACAGTCAGAACAACAGGAAAAATATATTCTTTACCGAAACTATAGAACAAGGCTGTTAGGAAGAGAGCTGTTCCCACAATCCATCCCCTGTCTGGCTGCTCTGTGAACACATTATGGACAAGTTATGCATCTGTTTGGCAATGGATTTCTGGTTCCTTCTAAAATTAAACACCTAAAATTAAACATTTGGATGTTTTCAAAACTATATATGGCTGGTCATGTACTTGAAACTATTTAAATGCTTGCCTCATAATGAACATATTGTGGTGGAGAATTCCAGTAACTTTTTATAATGTCAAGTGGGAGCGGGGAGATGACTTCTTTCATATTGCCTGCATTGTGGAACTTTCATGTTCAAAAAAATATTTTCTGGCCTGTACTCTGTTTCAGATGTTTGGTTAGAAATCACAAGTTGGAATGTTCCCACCACATTTTAAAACAACGCTGTCACATGTAGCTGTCACATGAGCTTGTAGGGCAGCGGCTGAAGAAGGAGCAAAAAGGGTTTTCTCCTGTGTGTGTTTCTTGTGGCTGATTAGCTGCTCTCCCTGTGCAAAGGTCAGAGGGGGCAGGGTTTCTGTTGAGGTAGGTGATTAGCTGTGGGAGGAGCTTATCAGAGCTTGTAGGGCAGCGGCGCGCGCCTAGCGGCGCGTGCAATTTGATCTATCTTTAGATTTAGGGGAGCTAGTCTCAAACGTTTGTTGGGGGAGACCTAGGATTTTTTGGGGGGGAGTTACTTGTCCTGTCTGCACGCTTCTTATGATGGAGGACCACTGTAGCCAGCCCCAATGACACGTTCTCAAGATGGAGAGTGAGGGAACAGCTGCAGTCGCCTGCGGTTCCTGCACAATGTTTGCCATCTTGCCAAAGGTTGCAGGCAGCTTTACCTGCAGCAATTGCATGTTGATTGCCCTCTTAAAAGACAAAGTCCAGCAACTGGAGGAACGTGTGGCTACGCTCCAAAGAATTAGAGAGCTGGAGCTCTTCTTGGAAGCAACAGAGCACACCGTCTCCACCAAGGAGGAGACAGGGGACTCCCCTGAGAAGGAGACTAGTTCACCAACACAGGAGCCAGATATATGGAGAAACGTGACTCAAAGAAGTAGGAGGCCCAGGGTTCGCTCTGATTGTTTAGAAATACACAATCGCTTTGAGGTCCTCTCCCCTAGAATGGAAGACGAAGAGCAGACTCCATTTGAGGATCTCTCCCTCGTTACAGTCGATCAGGTATATGAAGACGAGCAGCAAAGTCAGTCCTCAGGGAATGTGCAGGCGACCTTGGAACGGACAGATCACGGAAGAACCCCGACCAAACCTAAGAGGAGGCGTGTAGTGGTGATAGGGGATTCCCTACTGAGGGGAACAGAAGCAGTGATCTGTGGGCCTGACAAGATGTCTCGGGAAGTGTGCTGTCTCCCCGGGGCTAAGATCCAAGATGTAACTGAACGACTGCAAGGAATCATAAAACCCACTGACAAATACCCCTTCCTCTTGGTTCATGTGGGAACCAATGACACTGCAAGCAATAGCCTCCAGAAGATCAAAAGAGACTATGAGGCTCTGGGCAGGAAATTGAAGCAATTAAATGCACAAATTGTCATCTCATCTGTCCTCCCAGTTGAACGACGTGGCCCAGGGAGAGAGAGAAAAATAGTGGAAGTGAACAGCTGGCTTCGCAAATGGTGTAAAAAGGAACGGTTTGGATTCTTAGATCACGGACTGCAGTTTCTTGAAGATGGACTTCTGGCAAGAGATGGGCTGCACCTCACAACGGTTGGGTGGAATGTTTTTGCCAAAAATCTCAGAAACCTCATCAGGAGGGCTTTAAACTGACTAATGTGGGGGAGGAAGACAGTGCTCCTGAAGGTAGGAGTCTATCAATTGATGAAGATGATCATCCAAATGTCATAGACCAAATGGAGCAAACAGCACGCAGACCTAGTGGTGGGAGGAAAAAATCCTTAAATATGAGACACGGGGGAATGATTAATGGACTTCAATGTCTGTACACTAATGCACAAAGCATGGGTAATAAACAAGATGAGCTTGAGCTCTTGGTACAGCAAACTAAATATGACATAATAGGCATCACTGAAACCTGGTGGGATAAGTCCCACGACTGGAATGTAATAATGGAGGGTTACAATCTATTTCAGAGAAACAGACCAGACAAGAAAGGAGGAGGAGTGGCGTTATATGTCAGGGATGTGTATACCTGTGAAGAGATCCAAGATTTAGAACCTCAAAGCCAAAGTGAGAGCATTTGGGTCAAAATTAAGGGAGAGAAGAATAACAGGGACCTCATTGTGGGAGTTTACTATAGATCCCCAAGCCAAACGGAGGACATAGATGATGCCTTCCTGGAACAGATGGCCAAGCATGCAAAAGGAAGGGAGATAGTAGTAATGGGGGACTTCAATTACCCGGATATTTGCTGGATGTCAAACTCAGCCAAGAGCATAAGGTCAAACAGATTCCTCACTGGCCTTGCAGACAACTTCATTGTCCAGAAAGTGGGAGAAGCAACAAGAGGAACAGCCATTTTAGATCTGGTCCTAACCAATGTTGATGACCTGGTTAGTGGGGTAGAAGTGGAAGGATCATTAGGCGCGAGTGATCATGCTCTTCTGAAGTTTACTATACAGCGGAAAGGAGCAGCCAAGCATACTAGGACTCAATTTCTTGACTTTAGGAAAGCCGACTTTATAAAACTTAGGGAAGTGCTGGGTGAGATCCCATGGACAGTAATATTAAAAGGAAAGGGAGTTCATGATGGCTGGGAGTTTGTTAAGAGGGAGATAGTAAAAGCACAACTTCAGGCAATACCAATGAGACGGAAACATGGAAGGTGCCTAAAGAAGCCAGGGTGGCTATCTAAAGAACTTTTAACCGAGTTAAGATTAAAAAAGGATGTGTACAAAAAATGGAAAAGGGGGGAAACCACCAAAGAGGAATTCAAACAAATAGCCAGCACGTGTAGACACCAAGTCAGAAAAGCTAAAGCACAGAATGAACTCAGGCTTGCTAGAGAGGTTAAAAGCAACAAAAAGGGCTTTTATGGGTATGTTCGTAGCAAAAGGAAGAACAAAGAAACAGTGGGGTCACTCAGAGGAGAAGATGGTGTAATGCAAACAGGGGACACAGAAAGGGCTGAACTCCTCAATGCCTTCTTTGCCTCAGTCTTCTCCAATAAAGAAAACAATGCCCGACCTGAAGAATTTGGAGCAAATGATTCAGCAGAGGAAACACAGCCCAGAATAACTAAGGAGATAGTACAAGAATACTTGGCTAGTTTAGATGTATTCAAGTCTCCAGGGCCAGATGAACTGCATCCAAGAGTATTAAAAGAACTGGCAGATGTGATCTCAGAACCACTGGCAGTCATCTTCGAGAATTCCTGGAGAACAGGCGAAGTCCCGGCAGACTGGAGGAGGGCAAATGTTGTCCCTATTTTCAAAAAGGGGAAAAGAGAGGACCCAAATAATTACCGCCCAGTCAGTCTGACATCAATACCAGGGAAGATTCTGGAGCAGATCATTAAGCAAACAGTCTGTGAGCACCTAGAAAGGAATGCTGTGATCACCAATAGTCAGCATGGATTTCTGAAAAATAAGTCATGTCAGACTAACCTGATCTCATTTTTTGACAGAATTACAAGCCTGGTAGATGAAGGGAATGCAGTGGATGTAGCCTACCTTGATTTCAGCAAGGCATTTGACAAGGTGCCCCATGATATTCTTGTAAAGAAGCTGGTAAAATGCAGTCTTGACTGCATTTTTAATCTTAACTCGGTTAAAAGTTCTTTAGATACCACTCAGTGGATTTGTAACTGGCTGACTGACCGAACCCAAAGGGTGCTCATCAATGGTTCCTCTTCATCCTGGAGAAGAGTGACTAGTGGGGTGCCACAGGGTTCTGTCTTGGGTCCGGTCTTATTCAACATCTTTATCAACGACTTGGATGATGGACTCAAGGGCATCCTGATCAAATTTGCAGATGACACCAAACTGGGAGGGGTGGCTAACACCCCAGAGGACAGGATCACACTTCAAAACGACCTTGACAGATTAGAGAACTGGGCCAAAACAAACAAGATGAATTTTAATAGGGAGAAATGTAAAGTATTGCACTTGGGCAAAAAAAACGAGAGGCACAAATACAAGATGGGTGACACCTGGCTTGAGAGCAGTACATGTGAAAGGATCTAGGAGTCTTGGTTGACCACTTGACATGAGCCAACAGTGTGACGCGGCAGCTAAAAAAGACAATGCAATTCTGGGCTGCATCAATAGGAGTATAGCATCTAGATCAAGGGAAGTAATAGTGCCACTGTATTCTGCTCTGGTCAGACCTCACCTGGAGTACTGTGTCCAGTTCTGGGCACCACAGTTCAAGAAGGACACTGACAAACTGGAACGTGTCCAGAGGAGGGCAACCAAAATGGTCAAAGGCCTGGAAACGATGCCTTATGAGGAACGGCTAAGGGAGCTGGGCATGTTTAGCCTGGAGAAGAGGAGGTTAAGGGGTGATATGATAGCCATGTTCAAATATATAAAAGGATGTCACATAGAGGAGGGAGAAAGGTTGTTTTCTGCTGCTCCAGAGAAGCGGACACGGAGCAATGGTTCCAAACTACAAGAAAAAAGATTCCACCTAAACATTAGGAAGAACTTCCTGACAGTAAGAGCTGTTCGACAGTGGAATTTGCTGCCAAGGAGTGTGGTGGAGTCTCCTTCTTTGGAGGTCTTTAAGCAGAGGCTTGACAACCATATGTCAGGAGTGCTCTGATGGTGTTTCCTGCTTGGCAGGGGGTTGGACTCGATGGCCCTTGTGGTCTCTTCCAACTCTATGATTCTATGATTCTATGTGTCTAAGCACAGAAAACTGGAATTGATAGAGGATGCTATGCAAGAACTCTTATTTACAGCATGCTAACTTTCTACAGGCAAAGGTTTTTGACATGCGAGTGTATTCAAACATGCAAATCCTTGTTCCACTCTGAAATGGTAAGAGTCCAGAAAGGACTGAACCACATGTTGTTTTTTTCAATGCATGGATAGCTCCGTTACCTTTTAGGCTGCAGTCTTGTAGCCACTTAACCTGAGGGCGGGATTTGCTTCGGAATAGAAATGTATGAGGTTACGATGTTAATGTTTCTTAGTTATATTGGAGGATTCCTATCTACTACAGTGGTACCTTGGGTTAAGAACTTAATTCGTTCTGGAGGTCCGTTCTTAACCTGAAACTGTTATTAACCTGAAGCACCACTTTAGCTAATGGGGTCTCCTGCTGCTGCCGTGCTGCTGCGTGATTTCTGTTCTCATCCTGAAGCAAAGTTCTTAACCTGAGGTACTATTTCTGGGTTAGCGGAGTCTGTAACCTGAAGCATCTGTAACCTGAAGCGTATGTAACCTGAGGTACCACTGTTAACCACCGCTAACCCAGAAATAGTGCTTTAGGTTAAGAACTTTTCTTCATGATGAGAACAGAAATCGTGCTCTGGCGACGCGGCAGCAGCAGGAGGCCCCATTAGCTAAAGTGGTGCTTCAGGTTAAGAACAGTTTCAGGTTAAGTACGGACCTCTGGAACGAATTAAGTACTTAACCCGAGGTTCCACTGTAGTTCTATATTAATTGCCTCAGCATTGGGACAGGATTTTAGATGGTGTGAAATTGCACCAAAATGTCATTTGACATGACTTGGTAGGTGAGTTTTGCTTAGAGGTCTGACCATTGTATTGCAGATTTGGAGCGGCTTTTTGTGCTTGTTTTTATATGTATGTTCATTCTTTGCAGTATATGACTTGGATCACTAACTTGACACATTTGGGACCCTTTACTCTGCATGTTCCTTTCTACAGGCCTCCCACTTTCTGCTCAGGTGCATTGTGGTCTGGATTCTGCAATGCAACCTATAATTAAGGGAAAGCATTGAAAGGGATATGTTTTAAAAGTGCATGGTGCCTTGCATAATCCTTATTTGTGTTGAGCTTTTTATGTCCAGAACCATAGGGTATAGACTGACCTTTATTTCTGGTCTGCCAGTGACAAAGTTTGGCTTAACTTGTCTTTTCAAAGGAACTTGCCCCCACCCACTCCAGAAGCTGAAATCTCCTGTTTCAATTGAAATCAATGGCATCAATCCCGTGGTTTTTCAGTTGCCTCCTACCCAAAGGCTGCCTAGAGAGCTGTAGTAAGTGCTGCTTTCCAGAAGGCTGCATAATTGTGTGCACCAGATCTGGCAATTGACCGACTTATCTTCTAATTAAATAGAGGAAGGCTGCATTTGCTTCTATGACGCTAGCAGCTGCTGTGATGATGCTACTGGCTGCTCTCTGTTGTTGCTGCATGACAGGTTGTCAGCAGCTTCCTATTTCAAGACAAACAGTCTCGACTTTTTTCCCTTGGTTACCTGTGCGCTAGGATGTAACATCGTAGATGATGAGTAACAGAGACATGCAACCCCCTAGGCAACCAACTGTTCTCCCCCCACCCCCGAACCCTGCTTATCAGTCGTGTACGTAGCAATGTTACTGATGCAAGCATGGGCATTGCTTTTTAGTGTGTGGCTGCAGAGGTATAACTGGACTTGGAAACCTTTCTGGGCCCAATGACTCAATCTATTACGTGCTGAAGAAGAAGGTGATGATTTTTTTGCTGGATTGGGGATTTGTGGTTTGTAATCTGGGGGATTCCCAAACAGAGATTCGCTCCCTCCTCTCCCTCTCTTTGAGGGTTAGGATTTCATTGGCAAGCTGAATGAAGTCCCATGATGATTCTGATCCATTGCTGGAAGCAAGCGGGAGATGACCTTCTTAGATGACAGGATCAGCTTTCACTGAGGAAACGGCCTGGGATTAAAATATGAGGTTGGGGAGGGCGGGGGGAAGTGTAGAAGACCCAGCAAAGCAGGAGCTAAACTCAGTGGGAGCTCTTGGAAGTAGCTGGGAGGGACCATTCCTCGTGTGCCAAGGGAGGTTGCTGGCCTGCGGGACAAAAGATCTGAAAATGCCGAAAGATTCCAATGTTCTTCAAACGCTCATAGCATCTCTCTGCTGTTTTTATCACCGCAAGGCCATTATTGGTGTCAAGGTAGGTGGTCTGTAATGTTAAGGAAGTGTGTGTGATTGATATCACTATTGTACTTACACAGATCAAGAAAAGGTCACATTTTTATGTTACACACTGTTGTCCAGGCATAGTTGTGGTGTAGTGGTTAAAATGTTGGAGTCTGCCACAGAGACCTGTGTTCAAAATCCTGCTCAGCCGCATAGCTCGCTGACTGATCTTAGCCAAATCTCTCCCTCCCTATCTCACAAGATTTTGCACAGGTAAAATGTGGAAAATCCCCAGGTATGCCACTCTGAACTGCTTGTGAATAGAAATGGTATAAGGACTACTAGTAGCTGAAAAGATAAATAAGAAAAAAATAGTCTTATTTTCAGTCTGGGTAATTATTGCATTCTTTTACCCACAAGTCCTTTCCATGCCATTTCCACAATTAATCTGCAATGTTTGTTTTAAAATCTGTGTGAAAACTCATGAGAATAACATTTTAAATGCATCCTTTCTTTCCAGATATACTCTTCTAAACATACTTCCTTTTAAAAGATGCCTTTAAAAACATACAGTATTTAGATATGTGGTCTTGATCTTTGAAACATTTGGGAAGGATGAATAAATATTTCCTGATCCATGCTTTTTTCTTTGTGCTGCTTTTATTGTAATTATTGGTATGTTTTCAACCAATTTTCTATATGTACATAGTTTTAATTCTATTAATGTTTAATTGTATTTTAATGATTTTTTGTTTGTTTTCATCTGTAAGCCGCCTTGAGTTCCATCAGGGAAAAAGATGAGGTCTGAATAAATAAATAATTATGTAGTATTAATAATAATAACAATAGTCTAGATTAGAAGATGCATGCAGATCAGGTCAACATGCATTGAAATTTACTAAGACTGAATTATTCAATAACCTCTGTTTTAAACTTTAGGCTGCCTGCTAACCTGAAGTTGTAAACAGACAGAAGGTTGCATCATAAAGAAAATGTGAAGTCAGTAGTTGCAAGAAGGATTTATTTACAAATTGGTTATCAGATTACATAAAGCATTCAAAACATCTCTGCTTTTCTTTACGGGAACCTGAAAGTGATATGCTATATGACTAAAAATAATACACAGGCACTTAATATAGAAATTCATAACACAATGTACTTTCTTTTATCAGATACCTTTTACTGAGTTTCATGAAAAGGGTCTAGCAAAATATATTTATATACATTTTTTTTAAAGCGCTGTGTTACCAAAATCTCAGATCTTGTTAAGTATGCAACTCTAAGAATAATTTTATTATTAATACTAATCACTGTCAAAAGATGACGCTCATAAAAAACAGTGACTCCATCCCTCAGTTAGGAGGTCAGAAACATGTCATAGACTCAGATATTCCCTTTGTGAATTTTGCCCTCCTATTGTGGTTTTAATTGTTTGTGATCTATTCATTATGTGATCAATTCATTATGACCAGGGTTTACATAACTATCTTCAAATCCTGGTTTCAAACTCTGGTTATGAGGGCAATCCTGGTTATGATTCAGCATCGTTTAGTCTGGGTACAGACTTGCATTGGGGGATATAGGAGCCAACTTCTAGGGAATCAAAGGCCCTTTGCCCGTGCCCCATAAAGTATTTTGAGGGGGCCAGGCCTCAACAAAGTTGATGGGCATTGCTATTCAAATTGTGTGTGTATACTGCATTTTGTGATGTGGAGTGGGGCTTACCTGGGCCCCTGACAGGGGAATGGTGATCGGGCAAGCAGGGTGGCAGGGAGTATTTCATGACCCAATACGTTTTGCTGCCTGAGGCAAAAGGCAAGATAGTGTCCCTCTTCTGTTCCAATGTACAGAAGGTGACCAGACTGGAAACAGAATTTTACTTCAACACTGGTAATGGGGCAGAATCTTAGACCACACCTCAGTGCAGCTGGCTAGTTTAGGGGGTACAGGGCAAACCACCCAGAATATTATTATCTCACCACTGTTTGCTCCCCCTGCTATCAGCTGCCCCCCCTAAATCAATCATAATCAATCCAAATACATAGCTAACTGAGGTTCTGCCCCCCCCCCCGCAAGGCCTGCCCATCCCAACAAAAATCCTGGCTATGCCCATGCAAGCTACTATATTTTGATGTTGAGGAAAACATGTTGAGTTTTTGCTGTGCATGCAGCTGTTAAAGCCAGCATCATGTCAACTTGTCTTGGAAGGCATTTACTCACAAGGAGTCCCCTATGCTTCTCTTTGTGGAGTAGACTGCAATTCGCAGAAGAGCAACTTAGGAATTTACTGCGGGGTGACGTAAGAGCAAATGGAAAGAAAGCTGCTGGTTCAAACACGCCGCTTAAGAAGGGGTTTTAAGGTCATGATTAAGGTTGTAAAAGCCATTATTTTAGCCTGGCTGGTATAAAAACTTCCATGTGAATTTTGAGGCTTAGTGTTCATTATCAAAGTAGAATTAGAGCTACAGTTCTTGACTACGTTGTTTATCTTGGCACAATGGCCTAATACCTAAAATCATGCAGCATGTTGTCATGGTAACATTCCATTGACCCAATCCACATGTCCTCTGGGGAAACAGGATGATGGGGGGGACATTATTTTTATATAGAAATCCATCTGGCCCTGTTCAGAAATAAGATTCTATTTGAGAGGCTCCCAGCTCTTCAAAATAGGCTGGTTATGCACTGCAGAACTTTTGAGATCTCTGCTGCTTCATGTTCAATAAAGTTCTATTTTAAAGCATTTGTAAGCATAGAAAAAGAGGACCAGAGATGGCAACTTAACTTTTGCTCTCTGAGGATATAAGTTGAAATGGATAACAGAATCATACGAGTTGGAAGGGACCCAAGGGTCATCCAGTCCAACCCCCTGCAATGCAGGAATCTCAGCTAGATCTGTGCTGACAAGATTGTAAGGCAGGATCTTAGCTCTGACCAGAGCCAGTACATTAGTTTAAATAGAAGCACGCTAAGAATATAGTTGTGAAGCTTGATGGATGCTGTGGAGCTTAGATAGTTTTGTATATTATTATTGGTTGTGAGCCCTAGAAGACCTGATCCCTGCCCTGCAGGCCTTTTCCGCCTTGGAAGTATAAGCTTTGATGCTGAGGAAATGTTATACGGTGGTACCTCGGGTTACATACACTTCAGGTTACATATGCTTCAGGTTACAGACTCCGCTAACCCAGAAATAGTGCTTCAGGTTAAGAACTTTGCTTCAGGATGAGAACAGAAATTGTGCTCCAGTGGTGTGGCAGCAGCAGGAGGCCCCATTAGCTAAAGTGGTGCTTCAGGTTAAGAACAGTTTCAGGTTAAGTACGGACCTCCGGAATGAATTAAGTACTTAACCCAAGGTACCACTGTAGTCCAATAAGATTGCAAGGGATAGCTTTTTATTTTCTACATGCCCAACCAATATTGCTAGGCCCTATTGCATGGTGGCGCGGGTGGCACTGTGAGTAAAACCTCAGTGCCTAGGACTTGCCGATCATATGGTCGGCGGTTCGAATCCCCGCGGCAGGGTGAGCTCCCGTCTTTCGGTCCCAGCTCCTGCCCACCTAGCAGTTCGAAAGCACCCCTAAGTGCAAGTAGATAAATAGATACCGCTTTATAGCGGGAAGGTAAACGGCGTTTCCGTGTGCTGCGCTGGTGCTGGCTCGCCAGAGCAGCTTCGTCACGCTGGCCACGTGACCCGGAAGTGTCTCCGGCCTCTTAAGTGAGATGGGCGCACAACCCTAGAGTCGGACACGACTGGCCCGTACGGGCAGGGGTACCTTTACCTTTACCTATTGCATGGTAGCAGGGGACTTTGAAAGCATATGGAATAGCCATGCACCTCAGATGAGCGATACCCAACATGCCTTTCAGGTGTTGTGGCCTACAACTCTCGTCAGCCCATGCCTGTTCGCTAGTGGTCAGGGATGTTTGGAGCTATAATCCAGTAACTCCTAGAAGGTGCCACATTGGCTGCCCTCTGCCTTAGATGAGCATCATGTTTGTAGCATGAGCTCTACCCCTTTACCCTCCCAAAGCTTTGTCTTTAATCCTCTAAGGTCTTGATCTTGATCTCATGAGCCTCTACCACAAATTCTTTCCCATCTCTCTTAGAAGTTGGCAGCACAACAGTCAGGGTGGATTCCAAATGAATATTCATAATTATGTGACATCATTTTATATTCTTGTCTGTGCAGACAGTTATGGTACAAAGGGGAATGACCTGTAGTAAGCAGGTTGCTGTTTGTGTCTCTTGTGGGCGTAAGCTGTCATTTGGACTACCCTTATTTGGGGTTGGGTTGGTTTTTTTTGCTGCTTATTTATGAAAACATTTCTGTACCGCCTCACATGAGGTAGTGTATATCAATTTTAAAATCCACATCTAACACTAAAATAACAACAGCTAAAAAGCCCTTGGAACTCAGGGAAGAGTTTAAAAGTATGGTGACTTGCTAGAGTGAAGCAACAACAAATGCTTGGGAGGACAGAGGTGTGTTTAGAAGGTACATAACATCATCATTGTGGGCAGTTGCTTAAGCTCTGAGGGGAGATGTTTCCTCAACAAGGGAGCCACCACAGAAAAGGCTCTTCTGCTTGGTTGATGTCAATCACACTTCCACAGACAGCAGTACAGGAGAGCCTTATCAGCTAATTGTAGCAATCATGGGGGGCAGTAAGGGAGAAGATACACTTTCAGGTACTCTGGTCTCAGGTTGTTTAGGACGTTATAGGACAAGACTAAAACCATGTGTGTTAGTTTACTAACAGCCAATGCAACTGCTTTAAGATCACAATAAGATGAGCATGACAGGCTCGTGCTTCAGCTTCTGGAGCAGCTTTTAGGGCAGCTCCTACAACCTTATATTATGCTCAGTTTCTTCTTGTATTTTGTTATTTAAATTATAATAGGCTCCTTGGCCTACTTGCCTTGTGCATTTTGCTACTTTTTACTGCAAGCCGTTCCTAAGTGGGCATCTGTAGGATCTGTAGTTTAGGAAGATTCAGAATATTCTAAATATGCTGCATTCTGTCTCATCATAAATGTGAAATCTGCTCACGGAGGTCTTTCCTGTCATAAGTGAGAAGCCCTTGAATGGCAGCTCCTGGGGTTAATTTCAGTGTATCCTGGCAGGGCTCTATGCATAGCAGCAGGAAAGGCTGATAGCCTACTAGGAAGGCAGAGGACATCAAAATGTTGCACAAACAGCTTACTCAAAATCTCATCAGGGTTTCAGGTTTCCTTTTTTTTAATTATAGAGAGCAGGAAGCCACACTAATTTTTTAGGTACGCTAGATGTAAATAATACTTTACGAAAGAGATGGAGAAGATTGCTAATGCATTCCCCTAATGAGGAGAGAGAAACTAGAGATTATGTACAAAAAAACTGAAGTCACTATCTTGTTTTCTTTTATTTCACCAGGGGCTTTGTTGTTGTTGTTGTTGTTGTGAGAAAAAACAAACACAAAATAAAATGAGATTATTTTCAGTGAAGAGTTCCTCCAGATGACCTGTTTATTCCTGTTTATTCCTGATTTGCTTGCATAAAGCTTACACACTGGTTGTACGATGGCTGGTCTTTATTGAGCATTTGTTCTGTTTTGTTTACAGGGTGATCGTACACCAGTGGCCGTTCATTCTGCATTTGTCCTGATTTGCTTACAGGGCATTTAAACGGGTTCCCATTAATCATCCACCCACCCCACAGTGCATTTCCTTGTCACTTTCATAACACTTTCACCACCACCACCATCATCATTTATACCCTTCACATCTGGCTGGGTTGCTTGTTTTTTTAAGTGGATTTGTTGTGGTAGGCCACTGGAGTGCTTTAATGCACTTAAATTGTGCAACCCTTTGTTCATGTTTTGGTATCTGTATGAAGCCCTCCTGAAAAATAGTGGCAATCTGGAGACTTTCTAAATCTGGGAGGCCGAATTCATAATTTGGGGGTGGGGTGAAGAAACTTGTGAGATTGGAGTATTTGTTACATGATTGGAGTGTTATGAGATTGGAGTGTTTTATTTAAAAAGCGAGAGGTGCCTGTGTTTAAGCTGCCTTGTACAGGAGCAGTTTCCCATCATTTCAGATGTTCCAAGGCTGAGCTCTGACATTTAGAGCAGGGTCAGTTGCTGGTTCAAGACTGATTCAATTGCTTACCTGGCTGATTCCTTTCTTGAGGGTAAAACTTGTACACGCAATGTAATGTGAATGCATGTAATGTAATGTACAGTAATGTGTAATATGGGCATGATTTACACAAGACTGAAAAGGGAGGGGACAGAGGAAAAGAAGGGAACTGTTGAGAATTGTACCTTCAGCTTTATTGTCTCTGCACCACAGATTATAATGTGAATGTTGGAGAAGAAAAAACATTATCAGCTCAATATGATGTGAACTTTCAGCTTTACTCAAACCTCTGCTGTTTTTTACAGGTGCCACTTTCCTCTCAGTGCCTCTCCACCCCTGCTTTACTCAACCTTCTGCCTTGTTCAAAACAGCCACTTTTCTCCCTTTCAGTGTCTTTCCCTTCTCACTTTACCCAAGCTTCTCCTGCTTCCGTTCCTCGGCTGCCTTATTGTGTGAGAGAAGGATGCAAAGCACTCAAATATTCCATAGCACTTACCCACCATTTTCCTCTGTCCTTTTTTTTTTTTTAACTGATTATTTTTATTTGGTTTTACAAGTATAAAATTATAACAATACAAAATGCATATCCATATTTAGAGATTCATCCGAATCTCAGGACTTCCCACGTTCCCCTCCATGGGTCCTATTGTCAACCCATTCAACTGCATATTATTCAGTAATCCATATTTTATGTCACTCCATTTTGTCCATAATATTTGCAACATTACAAGTGTTGTTGTAATCCTGCTAATGTTTTCATCTGCTTACAGTGGTCTCCCAGATAAGTTATAAATTTTTCCCATTCTTTATAAAAGTTTGGGTATTTTTGGTTCCTGAGCTTTCCAGTCAGTTTTGCCATTTTGGCATATTATTATTATTATTATTATTATTATTATTATTATTATTATTATATTTTATTACTTATACACCACCCATCTGGCCAGGCCTCCCCAGTTTGCCATTCTTCTCTGGTAGGGACTTTGTCGTCTTTCTATCTCGGGGCTAATAACATCCGTGTGGCCGTCGTCTCCATTTTCCTCCCAGTCCTTTCCATCTCTGCTTTACACAAACTTCTGCTGTTGTTTTAAACCATCACTTACCCCATTTCAGTGTCCCTTCTCTCTTGTTCCTATACCATGGCAACTGCTCTTGTGAAACCAGCCTTCTCTTGTGCTCCTTTTTACTGTCCTGACTTCATGCAAATCCAGGATTGTGATGAGGCACTACATTCTTACTATGTAGAGAGAAATACAGTGGTACCTCGCAAGACGAATGCCTCGTAAGACGAAAAACTCGCAAGACGAAAGAGTTTTTCGTTTTTTGAGTTGCTTCGCAAGACGGATTTCCCTATGGGCTTGCTTCGCAAGACGGAAACGTCTTGCAAGTTTGTTTCCTTTGTCTTGCAAGTTTGTTTCCTTTTTCTTGAAACCGTGCATTCAGGGGGTGCAGTTGCGACTTGACTTCGAGGAGCAACTCATAGCACGCGGTGTGGTAGCCTTTTTTGAGGTTTTTGAAGACTTTGGTGATTTTTGAAGCTTTTCCAAAATCCGTGCTTCGCAAGACGAAAAAAATCTCAAGACGAAAAAACTCGCAGAACGAATTAATTTTGTCTTGTGAGGTACCACTGTACTAATCCTTTTTTACAACAAAATGGTGTGAATAAATATGTTTAAATGTGTTTACCATCAGGTTAGTAAAAGGAAGACCCATTTTATTCCTGCAGCCATGATGGCACTATGACTTAAATCAGGGACGGCCAACTTCCAAGAGACTGCAATCTACTCATACAAAAACTGGCAGTGATCTACCCCTTTTTGGGGAGTTCATGTCAAAGTTAACTTGGTAGAAATAAATATCCAGTGATGTGAAATAGTATTTCTACATTCTGCTGGGCTCCTAACCTGCATCATACATGTATATAAACGGCTATCATTTGGTGATAGCCGTCTCCCTGACCCCTGACTTTAAAGCATTGCTCTTTGAAGGCAAAACACAAGAGGAAAATCAACAATAGAGCCAGCCTTGGCTCCCATCGCATTAAAAAGGTCAGCTAAGAACAACAGTCTTTCTTCTTGGCAATGTTCCACTTAGAACAATGCTCTCTTAATGGTATGGCCAATTGCCGGTAGTTTAATAGACTAGCTGCACAAGGGAGCAGCACAACGAGGAAGTCTGTAGCAAATGCCTCCTACAGTGCATACAATGGAGGATGAGCTCTCAAGATCAGAGCATTCATAGTAAAACCTAGATTGGAGGATGAGAACTTGCATCCTTTGGTCTTTCTTAAGTACTGCAGAGATGCAGTCACATCACTTTGAGGCCTTGGGGTTCATCCAAGTTACTAAGAAGAAATGCACAGCCATTTGTGAGGGGAATGTTTCTGCTGTTGTTGTTGCATGGTAACGCTCTACAGTCAATGGGGTCTCCAACTCTGCATCGCTTTATTCGTGCTGCTGTTTTTGGAAGGAGCAAGTAAGGATTTATTTAGCAACCAGCAAGCTGCTGCAGATACCCAGATTTATAGATACAGATATAGGTGTGTGTGTGTGTGTGTGTGTGTATAGACAAGTGATAGACACTGTGAAAGTACCTTTTAAGGCTAGAGACAGGCAATATTTCCTTTTTCTTTTTAGAAAAGAGGACCAGGCGGGGGGAGGGGAGTGAGTGCACATGGCCTTTTTGTTAAATTGATGGCCATTAAATTTTTTTTTTTTAAGTGTTGCTTGTGCAAATGGCTTTAGGGATCAGACCATGTGATAATAATGCTGTAGCGTGCCCAGGAATTTACTATTATTTACTGTGTGTGACTAGCAGAGTCATGGGAAACACAGGACCAGTTTCTTGCATCAGTCACTGATTTGATGAGAGAGCTTTCTGTTTCTTCAGTTTTTGGTTGTGTTTTGGGACCAGGTCACAGCCTACAAAGCAAAATGTAAACAGTCCAGATTGAAAAGAAAGCAAATATGTCTGAGTAGGGGACAAATCATTGTAACGGATACCTTATTTTTGAAACAAAATCTGCAATAATAGCAGCAAGAGAGCCAGCTGGGCTTAGTTAAAATGCTGCTTGAAGCCTTGTGAGCTGTCTGTTTGAACTAAGGGAGCAGGCATAGACTGGAGGGGAGAGAACAAAGATGAGGGATTAAGCTCAGCTCCCACATCTTTTAATTTAACCCTGCGTCTCCTAATTCTGTGTTAGTGAAGAACAAAGCAGCTGATCCTTAATCAGAGTGCCAGAGACGAGAATCTCTCATTGGACAGGTCGCTGACATCATGCCAAGAAGAATTGTGGGGATATTTCAGCCAGAGCCCTGTCGAAAGGGAAGATGAGGAGAGAGAGAGGGAGAGAGAGAGAGAGAGAGAGAGCGCGTTACTTGACACAGTGAGGGTGGTGTGTTGAGAATGTGAATGAGAACAGTCTCATCTAAGTTGTGTACTGAATGAACTGGCATTGTGTGATTGCTCCGCTTTCAGCACATCTCCCAGTGTTGTCCCAACAACTGTGGCTCAGGGACACATTTTCTTTGTGGCAACAAATTTTGTAAGTGAATTATAGGTTGTCTCTCTGTGTTCTTGAGTCCATTCTGAATATTCTGCCAATCATTTTCATTGGATTACCCCACAGAGAGGGGGAGAAACATATTTGTGCCCACACCACAAATAGTTTTATATATCTGTACAGTCGTACCTCCGTTTACGTAACCCTCTGGTTACGTAAACTTCAGGATGTGTGCGCAGCAAACCCGGAGGTATTTTACCGGGTTTCGCCGCGCACGCATGCGCAGAAGCGGTCCTCAGGTTGTGGAAACCTTGGGATCTGACTGGACTTCTGGAACGGATCCTGTCCGCAACCGGAGGTACCACTGTATCCTGTATCTCTGTAGTTTTTTTTGAAATTAAAAATAAAATAAAATCCCTAAGCACGGTAGCGTTGGGTTGCCATTTGCTCTGCACTGTTTTTTTAAAAAATATGTTGTGACTAGAAATGTATACAATAAGCCAAATGTGTTTTCTTTCCTAATAATCCCTAATATTGAACACTGCTACACTTAGGACAGGATATAGGTGATAGGGGGCTGCATTATTGTGGAGGGGAGAGAGAGAGAACTGTAACCCCCTCTGGCTTCTATTTGTTCCCACCTTTTTAAAAAGGGGGCACTTTGGAGTGAGCTCTAGGGATGGACCATAGCTCAGTAGTGTAGTTAAAGGAAAAGGTAAAGGACCCCTGGATGGTTAAGTCCAGTCAAATTGACTATGGGGTGTATCACTCATATTGCTTTTAATCTTCTGGCGCAATGGAACACCATGAAGGAAGCCAGAGCACATGGAAGCACTTTTACCTTCCCGCCTCAGTGGTACCTATTTACCTTCAGTAATGTAGAGAGTGTGTTATTTGTACAATTCCTGGATTCAGTCTCTGGAATTGCCAGATAGAGAAATTGGAAAAGACATAAGCCCAAGACTCTAGAGTCAAGGTAGACAGTTCTGGGGTAGACACACAAGTAGTATGCCTGGGTATAAGGCAGTTTCCTTTGCTGGAAAATTGAGCTTTATCTGTTTGACTTCTGCAGTCCAAAGTGGGAAAGTGAAATTGACAAGGCTCAGTTTCACAGGAAGTAAAAGTGATAAGGATCATCCACAAATAAGCCAAAACACAAACACCCTGTGCTATATATGACTTTAAGCTTTGTAACAGAAATATACCCAAGCCCATTTATTATTTTATACGCTGGTTGGGTCCGAACCAGCTGTAAGTGATTGGGGGGGGGGGAGAGAGCTAAATTGCTGCTGAAGGTATTGCAGGAGGTGTCACAAAGGAAAACAATGTGATTATGGTATACTTTGCAGGGTCATATGAATCAATTTTTGATGCACCCTTTTCTTCTTTTTTGGCAGTAATCGTTTAGCAATAATGTGTAACTTGTGTAAAACATGGAATTTTGTGCTGGAGCTGCCTTATACTAAGCTGGTAATGTCCAATGACAGACATCAGCTCTCCAGTGGTTTCAGACAGGAACTCTTTTCCAGCCCTCCTGTAGAGATGCCAGGGATTGAACCTGGGGGACCTCTTGCATGCAAAGCACATGGCTGATGACTGAGCAATTATGGCTCTCCCAAATTGGGATCTTCTTTTTATTCCTTTCTCCATAAAGCGTTATTATTGCAAAGGTACAGAAATGACTCAGCAGGCACGCCAGTTATTATCGCAAGCATCCAGGTGGGACATTTTACAATATCACCTTGCAGCATGTAATCATTACCTAGCTTCTCACCTGGCAGGAGCTTCCACAAATACTGCTTAGGGATCAAAGGCTCGTAAAACGTGGCGTGCGGATTTCATTGGCTTGTTGTGAGTCTCATGGCACATGGGGCAGAATGAAAGTTTTGAGCAAGATAAGGCGTTCCGTCAGGCCTGGGGTGATCAAGTCTCCTTTCTCTTTCCCTCTTGCAGTTTTCCAAGGAAAAGCATGTTATGGACAGGCTGGGTATGGAGAGTTCCCCAGAAAAACTCAAGAAAGAGCTGGAAGAGGAGCTCCAGTTGAGCAGTGAAGATCTGCGCAGCCATGCCTGGTATCATGGACGTATTCCACGACAGGTGTGTCCCTTTTTGGTCTCTCTCAGTTGGGTAATTCTGCCAGCTTGTTTTCTTTTCCTGTTCTTTCTTCCTTGCTTGCTAAATCCAGGTCCTTCACAATTCTATCTCAAGTCTTTCACCACCACCTCTGGGGTTTTTTTCTTCTGCAAATCGGTTCAAATTTATTATGAACGCGCTTGTGCTCAATAATTCAAATCCAGCATTTATGGAGCAGGGAAAGGAAAAGCGAAAACCTGAGGATGTTATTATGGGAGGAGGAATTGCATATATAGAGGGAAGTGCAGAAACCTATCCCTGTCCTGACTCTGAGCCTAGATCCAGTTCAGTCATGCCTGCTACCCACTTAGAGCAGTCGCAAATGATACGGAGGAAACCTGCAAGACCCCAATTTTACTCTCCCTGTAATTATCCCTCAGCTTGTTTGTTTAATATAAAGATTATCTTAAAGAGACTCGCAGGAACTGTCATTTAGTTAGTTTTTGAACCCAATTATATCACCAGAGGTTCAATGCTAAAATACACTCCCAGGCAACGCCTTAAGCATAGCTGGGAATATAGCTATGAGAGAGTTGGCCACACAACCGCTAAGTCTCCTTTCTGGCACAGAAATTGACACTCCAATCTATTCTGAGAATCTTTACTATAAAAAACAACAAGCAAGGTGATAGCTCTCACAGTTTCGATATTTTTGCTTTTCCTTTGTTACTTCCTGTCAGTCCTATCCTGGAGAAAAGGGATCGATGTTACTGGAAAACGTGACTAAATTTATGTGAAAATCAGCCAGATATTTCTAATTTATTTCATTTATCCCTGATTGCAGAAATCGGGTTTTCTGATTAGCAAGATTTTGAGCACATAAATATATGCTCTAGCTACAGAAATCGCTTGATCCTTGCTGGAAACTGAATGATGTTATAATGATGATGATTTTGGAATCAGGACATGGGAGGCCGTTTTAAAGCATTAAGCAACACATTGCTTTTTCTTTGTTTTCACCATATTTACATGCGTCTCCACATCTGTCTGAAAGCAGACATTATTATTTTAATCTAATGCAACTGAAACAGCATGAGCTAGTCATCAAAGTGCAGACCTCTGCAGTTATGAGCCTCCCTGTGGATATCAGCCCTGGAAACCATTCAGAGATCGCAGAATCTGGTGGCCATGTGATGTACATGCTTATTGGCTAAATCTTGTCTGATGAAAAAGACGAGAGCCTTAAAAAAAATTAGAGTTATGAGTAATTGTGCCAGATAACGGTAAAGAAAGCCAGTATATTGAACCCACTGAAGAAAGGCGTTGATGAGGTCACTTTTGGGGCCAATTTAAATAAAAAGTTCTACCTTGATGGTAGCTGAGCCCAGCTACGGTTTTGGTTGTGTGGAGGATACTTTATGACAATGGGCACAATTTAGAGAAAACAGAGTGAATCCAATTGTATTTGCGAGTTTTCCAAAGTTGTGCTTACCAGAAAAAAATCCCACCATAGTAAAATACATAAAAAATGCCATCATTTGCACATTTTTTCATGGGATGAAAACCTGGTCGTTACCGTAGTTGCCATTCTAACTATCTCTCTCTTTTTTTAAAAAAAATTGTACAGTGGTGCCTCGCAAGACGAAATTAATCCGTTCTGTGAGGCTCTTCGTATAGCGGTTTTTTCGTCTTGCGAAGCAAGCCCATTGACAGCTTAGCGGATTAGCGCTATTAGCGGTTTAGCAGCTTTAAGCAATCAGCTGTTAAGTGGCTTATCAGCGGATCAGCTGATAAGCGGCTTAGCGGCTTAGGAAAAGGGGGGGGGGAGGGAAAAAACCCCGCAGGAACTCGCAAGACATTTTCGTCTTGCGAAGCAAGCCCATAGGGAAATTCGTTTTGCGAAGCGCCTCCAAAACGGAAAACCCTTTCGTCTAGCAGGCTTTCCGTCTTGCGAGGCGTTCGTCTTGCGGGGCACCACTGTAATTGGAAAAAGAGGGAGTATCAGAATTAATTTGTGGGTGCGGAGGAAGCTGCATTTATGTGATTGTAAGATTAGGAATAATTAATAATAATAATAATTTTATTATTTGTATCCCACACATCTGACTGGACAGCTTCCAACAAAATATAGAAACGTAGTGAGACATCAAACATTTAAAAACTTCCCTATACAGGGCTGTCTTCAGATATCTTCTAAAAGTTGTATATCTCCTTGACATCTGATGAGAGGATGTTCCACAGGGCGGGCATCACTACTGAGAAGGCCCTGTTCCAGCAAGCCATTTTGAAAAGGTGGTGAAATGCAGCCTGCCACAGTTGGTGCTTTTGGCCATTATGTCTAGTTTCGCCCTCTGCTGGGGACAAGCAACAGCAGGACTCACTCAGATTCAGAATGCATTTATTCTGACACAGCCACTTGCTATTGTGCTGGTTTGGCTATGTCAGGGGTAGTCAACCTTTTTATAGCTACCGCCCACTAATGCATCTTTCTTGATGGTACATTTCCTTACCGCCCACCAGTGCTCGAGGGAAGGAGGATTCAGCTTGTGCTGTAGAACCCCCTACCGCCCACCTAGAATCCTGAAATGGCCACTAGTGAGCGGTAGGGACCAGGTTGACAACCCCTGGGCTATACAGTCATACCCTGGTTGTCGAACGCCCTGTAACTTGTACGTTTTGGGTCCCGAACGCCACAAACCCGGAAGTGATTGTTCTGGTTTGCAAACGTTCTTTTGGAAACCGAACGTCCAGCGGGGCTTCTGCGGCTTCCTGCAGCCAATCAGAAGCCGCGATTTGGTTTTTGAGCATTTTGGAAATCAAACGGACTTCCGGAACAGATTCCATTTGACTTCCAAGTTACAACTGTATAGCAAAGAAACAAATCTTGCACGTACAATTAAGATTTCAGAAATTGTTTCAAGGGGGAAAAACATTTCAAATATCAAATATTGATGCCACAAGGAAGTCAAGCATCTCTGTTGTAATCAATAGCATTTCCATTAATATTTTAGTATTAATGCACTTAAGCAGTATGCAAGCAGGAAACCTCACTGTCCTGGATGCAGAATACTTATCCATGTCTTTTAGTAGGAACAGGAATTTATCCCAGGAAGATAATCCCATCTTTGAAGCTAGGAACAGATAGATGTATTTAGTGCAAAGTTCTTCACACACCAGTAGCAGTTTTGGAGTGGGCACCAACACAAAGGGAAAAAGGATCAAACTTTCCTTCACTATACCAGTGTTCCTCCTGCTGCTTGAGCAGTTTATGGTTCTTTTAAATAATTGTATATTAATTTATATTCACGTCATTAACGTTATATTCACATTATATAACATTATATTCACAATTAACGTCACACCTATTTTGTCCCTGACATGCAGCATGTTGGGAATATAGGAGACTAGCTGGAAAGAGAGAGCCACTGTAAGCTCTGTTGGCTTTGACCGCATTGTGTAGTCACACAGCTCTGCATCTTTTTAGCTTTGGGGTTCTGAAAGCTCTTTGTGTTCTGATCACATCATGATTTTTATTATTATTTTGCCTTTGCAAATTACAGTTTGGTGTGCCCGTAAAAATTCCAGAAGCGTATTTTATGTTTGTTTTGTAGCAGCTTTAAAAAAGGCTTTGTTTTGTTGTGTGGAATCTTAAACTGTTTTTGGTTTATTGTGGTTTGGGCTCCTGCAGGCTACGGCCTTCATAATTAGCTGTGTTAGGTGGATTGAAAACACAGCAGGTATCCTCATCTGAGCTGAAAACAAAGTGAATCAGTGGGATGCTAAGGCTAATGAAACACTCTCTGACTACTTAAGCAGTACACAGTTGAGTACAGTACATGACCACATGGCACTCAGCTGTTCTTATTGAGAGAGCCATTCACAATCCTTATTCAGGCTGCATGCACACTCATGTTTACTCTGCATCCAGTACACTACCACCACTGGTATAGGAAGCAGTGTGCACATGATGCTACCCACAACCCATGTCTATCCTGTCTTTCCTTATGGAATACCGCAGTTTTATGCATTTTTCCATTTCTTCCATCCTAATTGAGAAAAGGAAAAACCTAGCTGTGTTTTAAGCCTGTAATGTGTCCATACCCTCAGTGTTAGCAAGAAGGAATGGAGATGTCTTGGCTTCCAGTCCAGATCTCAGTGTGCCCAGTAATTCAGATTTGTGAATGAGGAACCCCTTTCCTAATGTTGGGGTGCCAGGTGCCTACCAGAGCTTCGTTTTGCTACAAAGGATTCCATGGCCTTGTTTCCAGATGTAAACAAGGGTAGGAATTTAACTTCATCATGACAGGGTATCCCATGGATTCTACTTGTATTCCTAGGCTAATCAGAATTTGGGCTGCAAAGCTGATCTTAGTCTTTTGCAAGGTCCAAATTTAAAAGTAGCAGTTTGAACTATCTTTGTCAGGCGCTGGAGCCTAAGCACAATACCAGAAGACAGAGTGCCAGGTCTTCTGTATCACTGAGATGGAAAAATTGTATGTGAACCTCAGAAAAGGAGAAGGGCCTGTGGCTTAGCTGACTATGTTGAATAGCGGTATAGTCCTATTCCAGAACTACAGCTGGACTACAACTCACACCAGCCTCAGAGTGAATTGTCAGGGATGGTGAACATCTGGAAACACCTGGAGGACACCAGGTTGTGGGAATGGTTACTCTAGGACAGAGTTTCCCAAACTTGGGTCTCCAGCTGTTTTTGGACTACAACTCCCATTATCCCTAGCTGGCAAGAACATTGGTCAGGGATGATGGGAATTGTAGTCCAAAAACAGCTGGAGACCCACGTTTGGAAAACACTGCTGTAGGATATATCTTAAATGTTTTGCCATTTTATTTAAATGCAACAACTTTTGTAATAGATTACAATGAAGCATTGTAACTTTTAAAAATATATATATATGCTGAGGCTTTCAGTAAAAGAAAGTAAGGGTACACTTGTCCAATATTGGCTAATCTCATTCTGATTTTCTCTTAAAGGTGTCTGAAAGCCTTGTTCAGAGAGATGGAGATTTCTTGATCAGGGACTCTCTCTCAAGCCCTGGGAATTTTGTCCTTACCTGTCAGTGGAAAAACACCTCTCAGCACTTCAAGATCAACAAAACCATCTTGAGGCTCAACGAAGCCTACTGCCGTGTTCAGTACCAATTTGAGGACGAAAGTTTCGACAGCATCCCTGGCCTGGTCCGGTGCTATGTGGGGAACCGCCGGCCAATCTCAAAGCAGAGCGGAGCAATTATATTTCAGCCCATCAACAGGACTGTCCCATTGAGGTGTCTGGAAGAAAAATATGGCACTTCCCCAGCCCTGCAAAGGGAGGGCAGCATTCCGGAAGGAAAAGTGGAAACTCCAAAAAGACTGAGCCTTAATATGTGCACTCGCCAGGCCAGAGAGCAGAATTCAGCCCGAGGAAACCTTCTAAGGTACGACTGTCTTGTGCCATCTGTGAGAGTTTGAGATGGACGCCCTACACAGGAGATCAGAATGTGGCTCTAATTATACAAGGGAAGAGAGGAGAGTATACATGATCAAGGAAGCTCTACCCCTTCCCATCCATGTTGAAGAGCGACTGTCTGCCAAGGGGAACCCATCTGCACTCATGAATCCGTGTGGAAGATCCATGATTGGGTTTCTTGACTTTTTTTAAAAAAAAGCCTAAAAACAGCTTAGGTTTGTCTGAAATGGCTGGGGGAAGCCATACTTTTTAATACTGTAATTTTGTGTTGTGAACTGCCCTGAGATCTACAGGTATAGGCCGGTATGCAAATTTAATAAATGCTACTACTACTTGGGAAGGGCTCTTTAGCCTTTTCTCCCTGCCTGGTTCTCTTTTAAAATCTATCAACCCTTTGCTCTTAAAACATCTATTAGCCCTGCTTTGGGGGAAAGGCTGGTGCCTGTGTTTTTATCTCTTCCCCCCACCCGAATGAGCCTATTAGTAGCTTTGTGGCAGTGATTTCTGTTGCTGGGAGAAAGGTTAGGCACCCCCACGCCCAGTGCTGCTGCTACAAGTCCATCTCCCTGTTTCCCCCCATCCTCCAGCTGTTTAAGGTTCTAGAGATCCAGACATCCTTGTTCCTAGCACTGCTTTTAAGTAGCATTGCAAATCAACTAAATCCACATTCATTAATATCACTCCTTTTGCTCACAAAGTTCACCCCATTTTATCCTCATAACAATCCTGTGAGGGTGGCTTGGGTTCAGAGTGAGAATGTCTATAGACATATACCATGTCTATAGACATGGTGGTATATAGACATGGTGGTGGGGACAGAATTTTTCATGGTTTTGTGCTTTGGGATCATCAGTCAAGAGAGTCAGATGCCTGGCGGCCTGGCAATGAAGAGATGAAGCAGGGATGTGCAGCCTACGGCTCAAAGAGTATGGTCTGTGTGCAGAGGCGTAATGGAGAACTTAAAAAAAAAAAAAATTTAACTTGAATTAACACTGTGACGTTCCTCCCCTTTACAGAAACAAAGAAAAAAGCGGTAGCCATCCAGCCTGCTTGGACCATGTTCAGGAGAAGAGATTCCCCCTGAAAGCTCACCAGTCGGAAAGTTACTTGCCTATCAGTATGTGTCACCTGAGTTATGTGTTTGGAGCAAAACGGAGGGTGTTGCGGCGGTGGGCTGCTGTTCATTGAGCTTCTGTTTTAAACATGTCCTTGGGGAATTGTACACTTTTTATTGTCTGAGCATAAGAAAACAACAAACACATTGTGTGTGCGTAAAGTACATGCCACCCATTCATTGCATAATCCCTGCCTTTCTTTTCTATCCCCCAATTTTGAAGAACCAAACAAGAGGTGGAAGTGTTGGCTGGACTTGCCTCACAAGACTTTGGAGAGTGTGGGGCATTGCCCCCCTCCTGCCCACCTGCTTTTTCCATCTAGCAAAAGTTGCTCTCAGCAAAATCTCACATGCCACCTGGAGCTTTACACCTACAATGACGGGATTTTCATGTGCCTTAAAGGTCTTTGTAGGTATTTTCCTACATTCTGGAAACAATTAGCTTTACATGAGCTATGCTCTGAAATCCATTCCTGTCATAACTCCTTGTGCACTCAGGTTCCCTTTTCGGAAAATGTTCTTTCCGTGCAAAATGTGGGGCTATTGCTTGTGAGTCACAAGCTCTCATTTCTGTTCTTACCCATCAGATTCAGTTACAAACCAGTTCCTATTCCAAGCCCTGGAGATTTTCCACTTCTGACTGTACAGCCTAGAACATTATCATACTCACTGCAGAATAATGTGACAGTGCAGCTGCTCTGTATATCTCTGATTTTTTGGGGGGAGGAGGACCTGTATATTGGTGGAGCTTTACGCTTCACTGTCTCTAAACTATGCATCTTAAGTATGTGGCATTGGGAAGAATGCAAGGCATCCCAGATATATTGTTTGGTTTGTAACTATGGTATGTGTATTTGTGTTAACTGCCCTGTAATCCTCAGATGAAGGGTGGGATAGAAAAACAAACAAACAAACAAACAAACAAACAAACAAATAGGAAATAATGAGTGCACAGAATTGGCTCCAGGGGTGACATATTCATTATGTTCAGATATGAAAAGTCCAGCATGGAAATGATGCCTTTGTGCAAGAGTGCAGCACTTGCCTGAAGAGCAAGGCCTATTTCTTTCTCTCTGAACCCTCCTGCCTCTCCAGACAAGGGCGTACCTAGGGTTTGGCCCAGTTGCCAAGGGCACAGGCCCAGAGGGGTGCAAACATCATGCCTTTCCACTCTGGCTCAGCTCCTCTAGTAAGGGCACAAGGGAGCCTAGTATGCCTCTCTGTTCAGCTCCAGGACATTACAGAGAATGACTGGTTTGTGCATCCCTCCCTCCCTCTGTGCTCTTCAGGGGACTCCAGATCTTGAATGTGAGTACTTTGCAGTGCACAGAAGAGGAGGCAAGATGGGCCTGGGGGCTGCATGTTGCCTGCATGCGCCACCCTTCAAAAACCAGCCAGTAATTTGTTGAGTGAACACTTTCACAAGGCCACTTCAGTGTGTGAAAACCTGATAGGGGTAGATTGCTTTGTAATACCCTTTTGTGTGAGTGACTCCTGAGGTCAGCCACACTTGTGGCCTTTCAACACCTTGCTCACCCATCACCTGTGCAATGACTGTGATGGGAAGGAAAGCCTGCCATTTCTTGCCAAGGCATGTGACTCTAGATTTTGGAAGTCTTCTTCCTTCTCTGTCTCCCTGACAAGCGCTGCTCCCTTGCCATTTGATACCTCCTAACCTGTGTTGCCTCCTCCTTTTAACTTCCAGGTTCAAGGTACCCATCTCAGGGAACTGAAGTTGAAACCAGTCCTTGTCCAAAGTCGCCAGCATTCAGGACAGGCAGTGAGCCTGCACTGAGCCCTCAGATGTTCCGGAGAGCTGCCTCCGAGTTGCAGCTCATTGATGCTCTCAGGGGTTCTGACAGCCAGCTGTACCCCAGGCCTCCGCCCAAGCCTAGCAAAGTCCCCTTTCTGAGGCCACCGCACGGTTCGGAGGCACTGTATTGTGAATTGAACGCAGCGTTTCCCACAGACTGCGGGGTGATAAAGCAACCTTTATGCCAGAAGGACAGCTTTGTAGAGCATCTGGCAACGAGGGAGAATGGGACACATTCATCCAGGCATTCCAAAAGGAGCTACTTGATCCTGGGTGACAATGATTCTTTGCTGAGCGCTGCGGACCCACTCGTGGCCCAGACGGAGATGTGCAAAGAGAGCAGCGTCTTTGTCGCGCCTGTTCTTGAGATGTTCTCCAGTTTCAGGCCTAACGATTTCGAGTCCAAGCTCCTTCCCTCGGAAAACAAGCCCTTGGAGACAGCTATGCTGAAAAGGGTGAAGGAGCTGTTCACAAACAACAGTTCAAAGAGAATCGCTCTGCATATTCTTAAAATGGACTGCAAGGTAAACTGTCTGTTTCTTTTAAAAAAAGTAGTAGTAGTGTATTGGCCTGAATATAAGCCACACTTTCCCCCCAAATTTGGGCCGTAAAAAGTTAAAGTACAGCTTTTATTTGTGACCTTAATGCACAGCTCCCCCCCCCCCCAGGAAGCAGCCCACTGCCTGCCCGTTGCTCCCAAGCCTCCCCCAGCCACCTAAGGAAGGGGGAAGGAGGGGAGGCCGCTGACAAAGCAGCACCCCCCCCATAGAACAGCCTGGGAGTGCAGGGCAGTGGCTTGCCGCCTACCCACCACTCCCAAGCCTCCCCCAGCACTGGCTTGGGGAGGTAGTGCCAGGAGGTGGGCTGCACCCACAAATAAGCCTTGAATTTTAAATGTGCGGCTTATTTGCGGGTGCGTCTTATATTCGGGCCAATACGGTAAATAAGGCTAAAGGGAAGTGTCCTTTCAAGAGTAATAGCCATTTTAGATCAGACCAGGAGTTTGTCTAAACCAGTAACCTAGGAAAAGGGCATTTCATTGTGATGGATCCTACTTAATGACAAGGAGCCAATCCACACCATACATTTAAAGTACATCCAGTGCACATGAAACCCCCCCCCCCAAAAAAAGAATCATGGGAACTGTAGTTTAAGGGTGCTGGGAGGTAATAGCTCTATGAGGGGAAACTACAGTTCCCATGGTTCTCTTGTGCTTTACATGTGTATAGTATAAACAAAACAAATTCCTTCCAGTAGCACCTTAAAGACCAACTAAGTCAGTTCTTGGTATGAGCTTTCGTGTGCATGCACACTTCTTCAGATACACTGAAACAGAAGTTTCCAGACCCTTCTATATAGTGAGAAGGTGGGGAGGGGTATTACTCAGAAGGGTGGTGGGAATGGGTGATTATATGCATGTGTATAGTATGTTCTTTAAAATTATTGTGTTGGCGGTTCCACTGCTTGCTGCCACATTTTGGACCAGTGGCAAGTTTTCAAATGCTGTTCAATAGCAGCTTCGCATAACACGTGCATTGCAGTAATCCAACGCGGACCCTAACACAAGCAGGACAGTGTGGCAGGAGAGGGTTCATGTAACCTGTGCACCAACTCATCTCTGGTGAAAGGCATTTTTTGAGCCACAAAATATATGGTGCTTGATTTCTGCTTCTGCACGCTCAATGCAGAACAGCATAATGCAGCACATTTGACTCCAGGTGCGACTTAGCAGCCAGAACAGCGTAGCCTCAATCAAATCATAGCAATTAGAGAGGCAGAAGGGAGCTGAATTTAGACCTGCCTCCTCTGAGCTCAGCTGGTTGGTGCCATTGATGATTTGACTGTGGCTGCATTCATATATGGACAGATCAAGGCTAGTGGTTTCTGGCACGTTACTTGCCCAGAAGGAATTGTGACTGTCGGGAAGTGGATGCCCTATATACAAATCCGTAGGCATGCCACCCGTAGGCATTCCCTCCATAACACGCACAGACATTTCCCCTTACTTTCTAGGAGGGAAAAAGTGAGTGTTATGGTGCAAAAAATACGGTAAAAACTCTTCCTTCTGGGCAAGTAAATGACTGCAAGTCTGCATAAGAGGAGTGCTATCGTATTGTTTGCTTGGGGTGAGGTGGTGGGAATCTCAATGTTGTCCGATGAAACTTAAAGGATTTCTGGTCTTGAGAGAAGGGCTTGGGGTTAGATGGCTGTGTTTCCGTGAAAGACAGACTGGCCCAGGAGACAGCAGTCGTGCTAATCAGCAGAGCTCCAGGAAATAGTTTTGTGCATTGTAGCGGCAGAAGAGGCTGCAAGAGCTAGAGAGGAATGCTCATTTATTGTAGGAGTATTGATCTCACCTGAGTTTGGGGAAAAGCCCAAATCACTTTCGATTCCCCGTGTATCTGTCCCAGGATGCAGCCAGCCAGCTAATAACTACATAGACTCCACTGCAGCTGGATCCAAGATTCCTGGCATGCTAATTCTGCCCTCTAGTGGAGCTGTCTTTGAAATAAGTGAAGCTATCTGTGTTTGTAGCAACAAAGAATTTAGATCCTCCTGGCAATTGTTTGGGGTATACTTGGGAGTAGCTCTCGAGTTTGCCAATTTAAGCAGCAGGATTTTGCAGAGGGCAGGATTCCTTGTGCTACCACTAGGAATGCCACAACAAGTCGATTTTTTATTTTTTTTTAAATGAGATATGATAGCCATCTTCAAATATCTAAAGGGCTGTTACGTGGAGGATGGACCAGGCTTGCTTTCTCCTGCTCTGCAGGGTATGGCCTGAACCAATGGATTCAGGTTATAGGAAAGGAGATTCTAACAGGAGATGGTGGACTTCCCTTCCTTGGAGGAGATGGCTATCTGTCATGGGTGCTTTAGTTGATATCCCTGCATTGCAGGGGGTTGGACTAGATGATCTTTGGGATCCCTCTCAACTCTACAATTCTGTGATTCTATGGGCTGGTCACGTTGCATACTGCAAGAGCCATGCTGCCGAATGCTTATCCAAATGCACTGGCAGGGTGGGAAGACATGGCAACAGCTGTATACAAACCTGCAGTGGTCACTTCAAGCTACTGTGATCACAAGTACCTCTTCTAGGTTTTGCTTCACGTTTAGAGGCAGCAGTTGGATGGTGAGCTTGCTTTATGGAAACACCCTAAGTTAATGGGATAAGCTTTGTTTTTATTTGGGAGATGGGGATTAAAAGCAGTCTTTTGTGCTGCAGCACATCTTCCCCGCTCACTTTCTGTGAGAATGACCCATTACTTCGAATCCCTGCTTGATACCACCCAGGTGTCAAATGGCATTATCTACACACAGCTTCACAGCGTTATCTCCCCTCTTGCTGTCATCAGTTCAGTGACACTCCTTTCAATGCTTCCCCCTAAAGCTATTACAAGCTTGTTAGAATCAACAGCTTCTTTGAGGATTCTGTAAATCAAGTTGGCATCAGCTGCAGTCCATTGCACCAAGAGGGACGGTGAGGACCTTTCCGGCACTCTCCTCATTACTTAGAGCACTCCACTCTGAGAGCTTAATCTATATTTATGTTCAGTTTAAACCGGGCACTAGAGGAATTGCCTGTCTCCTGACATTGCATTTGCCCCGGTCACAGGAGGGTCTCCAGATGAGATTGGTTAAGCCAAGTAGCATTTGGGGCCCGTTATTAGAGAGAGTGAGGATAATATTACTAATAACACTTAGTGCCACCTGCCTGCAGCCCAGAGGGGCTAGAGGTCCCTAATGAGGATGATGCTGGATACTTTGACGATGCTGTAAAATATGATGGCCATTATGACTCATCAAAGATTTCTGGCGGATGTTGTAAAATGTGCCAGATGCTTCTCTTGTCTTATCTGTTGGTGATAAAGCTGGCAATGCTGTCACAGGCCTGCTGCTGTAACATATCTCCTGGTGATGATCTTGGGAAGGGGGTGAATGGCTAACCCAGACGATCTCACACAGGACCTCACTTATGCACAAGTGACTTCAAATCACAGTAACATGGTGGTCACCAAGGAAGAGACAATTGTGCATACACCTCTTTACAGTGGTGCCTCGGGTTAAGAACTTAATTCGTTCTGGTCCGTTCTTAACCTGAGGTACCGCTTTAGCTAATGGGGCCTGCCGCCGCCGCCACCACGTGATTTCTGTTCTCATCTTGAAGCAAAGTTCTTAACCTGAGGTACTATTTCTGGGTTAGCGGAGTCTGTAACCTGAAGCGTCTGTAACCTGAGGTACCACTGTATTTCACCGGCATGCCCCTTTTGTTAGCAGCGAGGGTCATGTCACCTCCAACTGATGCGGGTTGAATGGGTGGGGTTGCATTTGTGTATAATATGGCTCCTATTAGCAGAAACCCTCTGCCTTGCGGGACATCATTGTGAGAAGAAAAAGCTAAGGAGTAAACCCTAAACAAATCCGGAGTGGAGTCCCTCAGGCAGTTGGGTGGCACCTTGTACACCTCCTTCTGGCAATTCCTGCAGTCATTCTGGTGCCAAAACATATTGCTCTGCTTTCCTTTGGACCACATCAGTGAGGCTGAGAGGGAGGACTTGTTTGGGCAGCCCAGGACTTCCATATGCATTGCCCTGGAGAGGTCATTTTGGTGCTGGTAACGCAGCAGCTATGAGTTAGAGGTCTCTGCAGCCACAGCAGGTGCTGTGATTCTCTAGTGCTTTGACTTTACCCCTGGAGGCGCACTCCATTGTCTTTTGAGACCAGTGGATGGCAACAATTAGCAGAAGGGTTAGAAAAATGCAGGAAGGAGGTGAATTTGAAGCAGTTTATTGAAAGGCCCAAGTGCTTTTCAAAGCGGTTGACTTGTGGGCAACAGTTTAATCAAGACAGCCGCCAGCAGCCAAACCCAATTCCTTAGGGGTTCGTTTAGCCCTGAAGAAGAGCTGTCTGACTTAAAACACGTCAGGCCTTAATAAACCGCTTTAAATTCACCTTTTGAGGTGCATTTGCTTTGCTTCATGTCATTTAGTGCAACAAATGTGCTGTGTTCCTGTGCGGGAGGTTAAACAAATCCTAACAAACATAGATTGATCTCTTGATTGGTTCACCTTTCCACTGGCAAGCCTAGAGATTGCTGCCTTTCTGTTTTGGCTTTTTCTCTGCCTCCCTCTCCACCTGTAGTTAGGGTAAATGAGAAGGCCATGCCACTGTTTCTTATGCTTGTATCCCACCTTCCATGATGAAACTTAGGATCTCACACAGAGGGCTCTCTGGTAGTACCTCTGTAGCTTCAACAAGGCCAGCCCTTGGGATGTTTGACAACACCCCATTGTGTGCCTTTCCTATACCATGTCCTGGGACTGCCTGCTAGGATTAAGCTGTGCTCAAATGGACAATTTTTGTTGATTACTGTTTCCCAACACAGCTGAAACAAACCTATAGCTTAAACTGTATGCAGTAGAAATCTATAAACTTCAGAGTATATTTGCTTGGCTTTTTAAAAAGTTTCTAATTCAACTAGAGAAACAGTCTATTGACCTTTGCAAAAATAATTAAGTGTTAAGATGTGAAAGGAACCGTGAGCTCGGTAACCGTTCCACCCAAGCGAGGACCATGGAAGGAAACCTCAGTGGAATTCTGTCTATGGGGAACAACTCTTGAGGTTCATGGTGGGCTGCAGTGGAATGAGGAACAGCAAGGAAAGGGGAGCTTGGGGGTTTGCCAGCTGACTGGGGGTGGGGAGGTTTTGCCCCTTTAAAAGTACCCATGTGTAGAAATCAACAGGTGAACCCTTTCACAGGGTGGAGGCAAGCGTCACCATCTGATAAAAGCAGCTATTAAATGCACAGCTGCAGTTGCAGGCTGAAAAGTTGGCAACTCTAGCAGGAGCTCTGTATAACCAACACTGGATCCCCATGAAGCGTTTGAACGGAACAATCGTGTGTCCCTTGGAGAGAGAAGCTGCTTTACGTTTTATGAATTGCTTGAGCAAGCTGGCAGCCTTTGGATGGTAGCTGCTCTGGCATGTAAAGCAGCAAGGAGCAAGTGGGGCTGCTGAGGGTTTTCAGCATAAATGTTGGTTAATGTTCAGGCTGCCTTGTCTCCACCCTGACTCATTCCGTACGCACGCTTGCTGCACTTGACAGGTTGCTAGGATACTGGAGGTCTCCGAAGAGTTGAGGAGAATCATGGGAGTGAATTCAGGCCTGGAACTTATTACGTTGCCGTATGGACACCAACTGCGCCTCGACATAATTGAAAGGTAAACACTGTTATTGCTACCTTACAAGTTTCCTTCCCCTTGTAGGCTCTGCGGAAAATATCAGGCTGCCGAGGAAAATTGTCGGATTCATTGTTGTTCTCTGTAAAAAAAGTATTTATCTATTATGGCATAGATTCCTAACGGATGGCATACTAATAGATTCCCAGTGATAGGGTGTGATTTTGGTGGGCTGCTGAGAGGCTAAGCACCTTTTACAAAATGACTATCCAAGGAAAAATTTGAACCTATTATTATTATTATTATTATTATTATTATTATTATTATATTTTTAAAGGCTTCTGGACACCAACATTGCAGGGGTGGGTTGGGAAGCATTTAATCATGAACTGTGAACAGGTTTTTGTAAATAAACCATGATATCAAGGGAATTTGGTTTTTTTAGTGGAAGATATTCTTAAGCAGGAAAAAAGTCCATAAAGATCTGTAGCACGACCTGAAAAGCTAAAGGCCTTATGTTCCCACATGCCGCCAACACAGATAATCCCAGAATCTTAAGTGCAAAACATCTCTCCAAGGACTCTGAAAGCCTCCTTTGAGGCCTACAAAATAATACCTTGTCTGCATTCAAAGCCACCAGGCCGCCCCTCCTCTTCAAAAAGTTGCATGCAGTGGTTTAGAGCTTTTAGCCAGCCATGTGGTTGCCATGGTTTCCTGCTCCAGATCAGAGAGAGACCCATTGCACGCAATGGTCTGACTGGCAAATAGCTCCTCCTGCTCCTCTTGCCAAGCAACGAGATGACCCACTCCTGTGCTTTTGTCACAGACATCTTCAAATTGCTTTGCCAGTCTTGGCACCTCTGCTGCCAGCATGGGGGCTGGCAAGTTCTTTCCTCCCAGGCCCTTCCAACTGGGCTGGCATTCTTTTGTTGCCCTGTCATGCCTGGTCACAGGCATTACTGTCTCCCCTTCCCCTTTCTTCTTCCTTGAAAGGGAGGGTAGCTACGATGAGAGTATTGTCAAAATGATTGTTAGGCGTTGAGAGAATTCACTCTGAATGTTCTCAAACTCACTGCTGGAGCTTGCTTAAATAGCCCCAAAGATTTTGAAAAGCTGCCAATTAGGTTGATGATTGGCTAGTTTTCATACTGAAACAATGGCTATGTTCCCACATCATGGTTAACCATAGATAATGGCTTATTGTAAACATGGAAAGGGCTCCCACTGCACTCCTTTCCCAGTGCAAGCAAGAGTTAACAAACCATGATTCCTGGATTGGCATGCTTCAAACAAACCTAGAGTAAAGCCAATCTTGGTTTGATTGAGCGGAACAGATGACAATTCCAATTTTGGATGTAAATCTAAGCCCAGGGATCATGGTTTGCTGCATGCACAAAGAAATGAGCTAAGAGGGGGCCATCTCCACATTTATAATAAGCCATTAATTAAGCCAATGAAAGCTGGCAGATTGATTATTCTGGTGTGATCCTTCTAAATGAGTATTTTCCTCTTACATAGAGATTTGTCACGCTGTGGTAGATTGATAGAAATGTAACAATATTTGCAATTTTTAGTCACTTAATTGACTTAAATATTTTGATCGGCTAAATAATTAATTGGACAATTTATTTTGGGGACCAGTAAGAAGGAAAGCATTTTTAAAGCCATAAAAACAATAATTTTAAAAATTCATCCTATATCCACACACACACTTTAAGAAACGCTCCTCAGGAAGGAAGGAACTTTCTAAGAAAGTGCCTGCTTCTGAGTGTGCTGTGCAACCTCTAAGAACAGAGAGCACTTGTTTTCTTCAGATCTCCTGCTTTATTATAAATAAATGCATGCTGCATGACGTCACCACAGTACTTTAAGGTCATATTTGTGCTTGGATTCAGTTCCATGGGCAGCTTGAAATCTCATGGCTCTCCTGATATCTTAAGACTGTTTCTGATTTCTTTCCCCCTTTAGACACAACACCATGGCAATAGGGATAGCAGTTGATATTCTCGGCTGCACAGGAAACTTAGAAGAACGAGTTGCAACGTTAAACAGGATCATCCAGGTCGCTGTGGAACTCAAAGACTCCATGGGGGATCTGTATGCATTTTCAGCTATAATGAAAGCTCTGGAAATGCCTCAGGTAAAAGGAATTCCCCACACTAAACTATTTAACATGCAATCTTAAGGTGTGGGGAAAGAGGAACTGCCTTTTGTGCTGAGCAAGGCATTGGATAAGGTTCTGGCATTCTTCTGTTCATTTGCTGTTCTGGAATACCCGACTCTCTTCCTCCCAACACCCTGGCTTGACCAAAGAGGTGTCTCCAACATTGGCTCTTCCTCTCTGATATTGGATGGGTGGATCCAATCTATCCTATGACTCCTGGGACACCTTGCAGACAGTAAGATTGCACCCACGTGAGGGCTTCACACACAAAACGAAGCCATTGTTTATTAAATCACAGCTTAGCATTATGTCTGAACCCATCGCAGCAACTTAACTATCGTCTACTAACTGTGGTTTAAGTTCACTCATTAAGCAAGGTTCATAGCTGGCTTACTAACCTTAATAAGTAGCATGTAAGCCTGGATTTCCTCAACTATAATTAAGAACAAAACAAATTCCTTCCAGTAGCACCTTAAAGACCAACTAAGTCAGTTCTTGGTATGAGCTTTCGTGTGCATGCACACTTCTTCAGATACGAAAGCTCATACCAAGAACTGACTTAGTTGGTCTTTAAGGTGCTACTGGAAGGAATTTGTTTTGTTTTGACTATGGCAGACCAACACGGCTACCTATCTGTAACTATAATTAAGAAGCCTTTTCTAGTATAAGGAATTAACTGTAGGCTAAGAGCTACAGACCTGTGAGTGAAGAGCAGCAAAAAATCCATACTGATTTCAATGCTACTCACTGGTAGGTAAAAATGATCCACAGGGCTGGTAAAAAACACGCCACCTTACTGTCTGGAATGATTCTCCAGATTTAGTCCCATCTTCCCTGATCATCAAGTGGGGTTGGCCAGTGTTTGCAGTCCTGCGACATATGGCTGTCCTCCTTACTGCTAACATTTGTTTGTATCTTTACTAAAATATGGTGAGTAAACCTAGTGCTAGAGGTTGAGCCAGTGTCGAGTAGACGTCATTCCCATCATGCGCACAGTGCTTCTTATTCCGGCACCGCAGAATAGCATTTACAATTGTAGTTCAAGATGCACAAGGATTCCTAATAGGCGCTAAGAAATATGCTGGGTGATCAGCGATCCACTTCCAGATATGCAAATTCATCATTTATACAGGTATTAGCTTTACTGTAGCCAAGCTCATTAGATCTTATGGGTAATGCCCATCCACAAGTAAAATGGCAGGCTGGAGGGTTTGTTGAGTTAAACTGCTGACTTGGGAGGGCCCAAGCCTACTGCTAAAAAACAAGTCATTCCAAAGTGTGACACATTTGCTATACCCCTTTGTTGGGATCAGATTGGATACCTGGGAAGAACTGTTTTTACAGGGTTTTCCAAACTTGGCTCCGCAGCTGTTTTTGGACTACAGTTCCCATCATCCCTGACCACTAGTCCTGCTAGCTAGGAATGATGGGAGTTGTAGTCCAAAAACAGCTGGAGGCAAAATTTGGGAAACCCTGACGATCTGATGAGTAGAATAGGTCGGGGGGCCCAACCAAGCTTACTGTTAAAAGGGAGTCCTTTGCTGCAGCCATTCGCTGGGATGAGCTGTTTTTAAACACCTAGCAGGGCTGGTGGCTGGGACGGCTTCAGCTAACAAGCAAATGTTCTAGTCTGCCACTTCATACAGCATGTTAGGGCAGTTTCTCACAGGCAGCTTCTGCTCTCTGAGGATGCAAACTACACACTTGATGGAACAGCAGCAAAATGTTGCTGATTTGTATGAAATACCCCTTCTTTTAAGTTGCACCATATTCAATTTTTGTTGTTCAGGGACTGCTTGACAGTTTAGTTATTCTTCCTCTACAGGTCACAAGGTTAGAGCAAACGTGGACCGCTCTGAGGCACTGCTACACACAAACAGCCATTATATATGAGAAGCAGCTAAAGCCGTTCAGCAAAGCCTTGCATGAAGGAAGAGGTAAGTTAGGGCAGCTGCATCACATTTATCACTGTCATCATCAGTGGAGTCTAATCAAGTCCATAGGCCACATCTGTTATTGCATTAATGGAGAGTGCGGGAGAAAGCCCAAGTCCTAAAAGTGATGGTAACGGACAAAATGCATTAGATGTAACCACATCCTGCCTTACTCATGGTTCATTCCTGTTGTGTGGGGAAAATAACTCAGGAAGGAGGGGTATTCTATCATTCCCTGTCACTGAAATGCTTTGAACAAAATAATCCATGCGCAATGCATGAATTAGATCTTCAGGAACAGTGAATAATTTCCACTGAACATCTAATTTGCTTCTCTGGTGATGCAACAAGAAGAAACCTACGGCCAGGTCAACTTTTTTGTCCACTTGCCAAGCAAAGAGCACAAGTCATGGTTAGGGAGGAACCAACGAAAGGGGTTGTATCTGCATCAGGCAGCATTTTGCTTGGGGCGAATTGGTGGTCATATTACAGAACTGCGTAGCCAGCAAATTATTGAAATCCTGCTTGTGTATGACATGAGATAGGCTGGTTCCTTTAGCTAGCAAGGGGGCAAAATGTAAATGTTTTGTTTTTTACCTCCTTTTCAGAGGCAACCTGCGTTCCACAAAATGTGGTCACTGTCCCCCTGCTGATGCCTCTTGTTATGCTTCTGGAGCGCCAGGCTGTTGTGTTTGATGGAATGGACGTGTGGGAGAACACAGACCAAAGCTGCGAAATAATGCTGAAACACTTGGCAACTGCTCGCTTGATAGCGCAGAATGCTGACCTGTACAGTGCAAATGCGGAAAGGATGTTGGCAGGTAGGAGGGGAATGTACTTGCTGCACACTGTTTAATTCCACAGAAATGAGGGGGGAGGGAATCGCATTCAGGGTTGTTGAAAACAGGTCTTGTTTCTTAGATCTTCCCTTGCAGAGTGATGTTGCAGGATGGGTATGCATCAAACGCAGCTCCTGGTATTTGCAGTCTGCATAAAGTAGCAGCTTTGGTGTACGCTGTGCTTGTTGCCCATGTCTATACAGTGTTGTAAGCTGGAATCAGCCAAGCCTTGCAAGTTGATTGAACAGAGGAACAAAGTGCCTGCCCTTTTTAGGTACTTGCCATGACTAGTTATATAGCACAACAGCTTCAAATTGGGCCTAAGAAGCTGATGTTTAGGCTTTGTTGTAGGTGATACATCTATGAGAAACATTTCTCATTACCAGGTTTAAAGTATGGTTGGATGAATAGGTTTTTAAGATGTCCAGAACTAGTTTCCTTGTTTATCCAGTTTGGTCACTGGGGGGATGGGAGGCAGCCCTCCACTTTGGGTACCCTCCTCAAAGTGGCTAGTTTTTTATATGAAGAGCATCTCCTAGGGATGCAGTCATGTGGAAGAATGATAATCTGACCCAGTGGCGTAGCATTGGAGGGGTGTGTGTGGTGGCTGGGGCAGTGGTGGCTCCTTTGCCTTATGGGAAGACTGCAACAGCAGCTTCACTCAGGTGGTACCATATTTTTCGTCCCATAGGACGCTCCGTCCCATAGGACGCACCTAGTTTTTTTGGGGGGAAATAAAGGAAAATTTTTTTCCCTTTATTTCCCCCCCAAAACCAGGTCGGGGAAACCGAACCAGGTCGAGGAACAGCAGGCTGGCGGCGCTGCGCCTCCCTGCTGTCCCTCAAGCTTGTGGGGCTGGCCGATGTCCGCCCGGCGCGCGGGGTGCTGTGCTTCAGCGTGGCCTGCCCGCCGGGCGGCAGGCTGCTATCCGCAGCGAGGGGAGCCCTACGGGGAACTCCTGCAGGGCTCCCCACGGTGCGGATGTCTGCCCAGCGCGAGGGGCGCTCTGCTTCAGGGCGCCCCTCGCACCGGGCGGCAGGCTGCTATCCGCAGCCTAGACAGCCCTGTGCGAGTTCCCGCAGGGCTGCCTAGGCTGCGGGTGTCTTCCTGAAGCCTGGAGAGCGAGAGGGGTCGGTGCGCACCGACCCCTCTCGCTCTCCAAGCTTCAGCGAAAGCCTGCATTCGCCCCATAGGACACACCCAGATTTCCCCTTCATTTTTGGAGGGGAAAAAGTGCGTCCTATAGGGCGAAAAATACGGTATATTGTGGGTGAAACTGCCACTGCTCCTGAGTCCAGCTTCCCCTGTGATGATATACCACTGAGTGAAACTGCCCTCATACCAGTAAAGAGGGAGGAACAAGCTGCTTCGGTGAGGCGCCAATACTGCTTGTTCTTCCACTTCTTTAAACTGCTCTGTTGAGGAGCGTGGCTGTCCTTGCGCCAAGCAGTTTTATGGAGCCACCAGCTTGCCCGAGGTGGCAGCTCCGTGAAACTGCTCTGCTGAAAGGTACGTGTGGTTGCTGCTTCCCTTAGCTAAGCAGTTAACGGAGCCTTGTGCAAGCCAGTGGAGAAGCAGGAGAAGGATTGGGTCACGAAGCTGCTTCCTCACTGGGGCGAAACTGCCTCAGCGATGTCACTCTGACACCTTGCAGCGCTGTGGTAGGAAAGCAGGGTAAACAACGTGGTTTATCACCAGATCATGATGTTTGCTTCTACAGATGCTCCTGCATAGAAGAAGCATTGCCAGACTTCTGAGCTGGCATTTTCAATCTGTTGCAGTAAAAGGTGCTTGTCTTGGATGCCTTCATGGTGAGAAGGCTATTTTACAGTAATTTATTTTCCATTTCCTCCCATCAGGTTTTCAGCCAGATGACGAGATGAATGAGATCTTCAAAACAGAATTTCAGATGAGATTGCTCTGGGGCAGCAAAGGAGCACAAGTTAACCAAAGTGAAAGATACGAGAAATTCAACCAGATCTTAACTGCACTCTCCCGAAAATTAGAACCCCCTTTAGCAAAACAGATTGAGCAGTGAAATGCTCAATGGACACTCAACTATATAGTTGGTTCAGTTACTTTACTTAAAGAAAATACACTGTAAAACAGGCCTGCATCAAATGTTTGCCTTTCCCTATCCCCTCAGAGTAAGAAGAGGGTGCCTTTTGGGGGGTGGGGAGGAAGTACTTCCTGAAAAGTATTTTCCAGGAATATTTGCATGTTTGGCACATTCTTAAAAACTGTTTCTCCTTACTGGCAGTAGTGATTCCAGCCAAAACAGGGATCACAATGTGAATTCACATGCACGGCCCCTTGAGAAAAAGGGTAGCGCTTTCTGGGTCATAATCGATAGAGAATTGCTGAAGGGGGTGTGAGAGTACTTGTTGCCACTGCCAATCGTTTTTGCATACTTTTGCTGTATGCAGTTTCATTTGCAGCACCTTCGGGGTTTGTAAATTGCACCATGTGCATTTTTTTAAAAATTTAGTTGCCTAATAAGATTTGACTACTGATTTACAAAGAAATCATTATTTATTTATTACGGATATCTTTAATTATCTCTCGCTCAACAAATACACTGTCCTGTTACGTAAAGTATTGCTGACACAGTGGTTTTATTAGAATATTTTTAGTCTTGCATCAAATAATGTTATTAATAAACTGTAATGTAAATAAGACTAGAAGTTACAGGAATGGCTTTGCAGAAGGTATCAGTTGTATGATATCCCTTAAAATGGATAGGGAAACTTGTACATGTGCTTGTGAATTAAAGCATCTCATGGTGTAAGTATTTTGGGTTTTTTGCCTCAGTGAAATGGGAGTGGATAAACTGAGGGGCCCAAGCTGTCCAGAACTGACCTGCCAGAACTGACCTGCTCATCTTTCCTCCTGCACTTTCTTCTCTCTCCAACTTCCATCAGCCCCAGGCAGCAAGGGTAGTGATAAAGGATGATGGAACTGCTCTCAGCAGCCAGAAACATAACTAGACACTGCAAGGACCTATCAGGAATGAACATAGACCACTGGTACCAACATGTATGGCAAAAACTGCTCTATTAGAAAAGTTGAACAACAAACTTAAAACTAGCACAGGGACAAGCAAAGGAGGATGCCTTCACCCCAGTATGGTTCCCCTTAATCACATACACAGGACAATGACCTATCCCCCTGCAAAATCATATAAATCAATATGACTAACCTGACCCCCCACATATACACAAGCAACACTGCAACCAAGCAAGCTCAGGACCCCCCTAATATCTCTCACAATACCAATGAAAAATTAATAAATAAACAAAGGACCTACCCAAGTGATGCTGACCCAAACCCCTACAACACTAGGCAACAGAACAAAAGACCAGTACCCCCCCACACACATTTTTTTTCCTCCCAGTCACAAGGTGTCTACAACAAAAGTATCACTAAATGTAAATGAAGTGGTAATGATAAATGTACCCCTGTCTGTTTTGTAACACAAAATCCTTCAAAACTAATTTACAAAATAAAGGGTGCTGGAAGTTGCATCCAGCGGCATCTGGAAGTTCACCACGTCATACAGCATTGTAATTCTGGCCCCCTTCCTTGGCTAAAACTGCTTTTATGTTCTGCTCTCCTGCCTTGAGAGCCCTCAGTGCCCTCTGTCCACAATTGTTACCACAAATGTATTTCATTACTTATATCATGTAACATTTCTCAGATCCCCTGATGCCTGAATCAAGCCGTCCGCAGAGTATATAGAGAACGAGTAGACAAAGGCTTGGGAGGGAAGGTGACTACTTTGGATTGTGGTACTTCATAAAGCACCAGCCACACTATTGTTTATTTAAAGTATATACGTTTCCCCCTCATAAAGTATCAGGGAACTATACAGGCAAAAACATTCTCTCCCTGCAACCAGTTTGTCCAACAATGGCTCAAAGAAAAAACACCCATCTATCATTCTGCCTGTATGCTGGAAGGCATGGTGGTGACCATGACAGGAATCCCAAGACAGACCAAACAATCAGGCTTAATTAAAAAAAGGCACTCAATTCCACCATGGCCTGCTGCCCACAGCTTTTTACCAAACTAGCGAAGTTGGGAAATGTGACACTTAAAAAAGAAAGAAGTAAAGCAAAATAATGGCAAGGGGTTTTTTTTGATAGCTTTCACACTCTAGTGCATTCCTCATTGCTTTCAAGCACATGCCCTGCAATCATCGCAAGGCATGTCTTAAACTGCAGCTTCCCAGTCAAGAGTCACAAAGTTCTGACACAAGTTTCCACTTCTTTGGCATTAGAAAGCTAAGGAATGAGCACACAAAAGGCCCGCTCTGGATTTTGAAGCCAGCAGAAGACGAAGGAGGCAGCTGCCCAAAGATCTACCAAGGGAAAGCAGGGCTCAAATGGAGAATGTAACTGATCTGCAAGCATGCTGGCTGCTACTCCTTGGCATACATACAGACGGCACTGATTAAGGGAGAGGGGGCTGGATAGACACTTGCTCCAAAAACTTTGCAAAGCTCTTTTTCTGCATATGTGGAACTGCACAGAAGCTCCAATGACAATGTCCCAGGCTATTCCATCCTCCCGAATTCCCCAACCACCAGCTGCTCCCCCCCCCAAATTCTGTACTCCACCCACCTCTGCATACCAGATAAAACAATGCTGCTTATTTGTTATATGGTCACTTACCCAGGCATGCTGAAAGGCTCTGATGTTACTAGAGGTTCTTTGCCCCTCAGCTTGCTCCATCCTCTAACTCCTTCCTAAAGCATGTGAAGAAATTCAAGTGGAACTAAGTTAAGGGTTATAGAACTGCAAGTTAACCGATCATGTAAAGGAATTGTTCAGGCAACTTGGGGGCTTAGTTTTGGCACCAGGGATTAAATCTGCTTGTCTGAACTGGGCCCGCTAACAGGAAAATGGGGGGCTTTGTCCTTCTAACCAAATGAATGCTCTTGCCTTCTTCTAAGCATGAGCATGTTAACATTAAAAAGGGGAGGCACCTAAAGCCACCTATTCCTTCGCCTGCAACAGAAGACAAGGAAATTGTCCGGGCCATGAAAAGGTTGCTTTTAATTCCATGAAAATATTTTCAAGAGAACCACTATTTTTTAACAAAGCATTTAAACATTTAAAAATCAACACGTGCACAAAAGATTAAAAATTACTGGAAAGTTGTAAGACTCGAGACAATTCATCATGTTCAAAATTTCAGCATGATTTTAGCTAACTGTGCAAGTACAAATATTCCCCCCCTCCCTTTAAATGTAATAACCCTCATAAATTCACTGTGCCTTATACCACAGAAAGAATACCTCCTGAGGAAACAAATCCTGTTCCTAGAAAAACAGTAGCATGAAAGAACGGTTATTAGTCCTTTGCTATGAGTTATTTAGTAGAAGCCCATGAGTTCATTAGGCACAATCTACAGGGCTCTTGGCTGCAAGTTATATTGAGAACATTTTCTCATTATATTTAACTTTGAAATAATAATATTCTTTTTTAAAAAAAACAAGCACTAGGTTGGTCTTTTAAAAACCCAAAAGCTGAATGACTAATACAATGTAGTTTTGTCAGTAATGAGTAAAGAGGTCACATCATATAAATAACCCTGTTTACAATATCCGAAAAAATCTAACCTTTAGTGTTTAATTCCCCGCCGCTGCCCCTGCAAATACACTATGTCATTTGCGTAATAGTGGCACACTTAATAATAAAAAGAAGAGACCACAATAGTCACACAGATTTTAGTTTTACTGGTAGTACAATTCCTAATAACACTGAAAAAAGTTCTAAAGGAATCCAGCACTGCTGTGTCCAAATATTGCTTCACCCCCCCACCCTACCCCTAGAAAACCGGTTGGTTTGTTTTTAACATTACCACAAACAGCAAAAAAAGCTGGATCAATGAAGCTTTTAACTTAAATGGTCCTTCCCTCCCTCCCTCCCTCCCTCCCTCCCTCCCTCCCAACTCCCCATATTCTAAGATTCCCCTATTTATTTTAGATGTAGGGATGATTTCATTAACAGAACTCACAAATGGCAGACAAAACAACGTGGGCAATATGGGGTGTGTGCTGCAGACAACTATATTTACATGTATAAACATTTCTCAAATCTCAAATGTTTACAAGTAAAAGTGCACATAGATCATTACAAAGTATCACTCCAATTTTTCAAATGGTCCTTACAATGAAGCGTCACTTGGAAACAGACTAGCACTGCAGTTAATTAGAAACTGGAGTCTTTCCCCAACCCAACCCTGCCCCGCCAACTCAAGAAATAAGAGACAATCAAGGAAAGAAAAAAAAAAGGCTCCATAAAAATCCTATTAAAAACATTCATTAGACATAAAATGAAAACGATACATGTGTTTTGCTTCCAGTGCATAAAGTTTACAATGCACCATGTATCATGTTGAGGCAGAGGCCCAGAAAGCATCTGCCAAGGCTACCAGCAGCTGTAGTACTGTAGAAAGATGCAGGAGGTCATTCGGAGCAGAGGCTCAGAGCCCTTTGTGGGATACTGAAGTGGTAAGCGTTGGCAATCAACAGATTTAGGCACTCGAGAGTTTTAAGGCAGCATCTGAATGGCAAGCACTTCTGAAAACAGTCGTTTTGTCTTGTGGTGGAAAAAAAATCTGTGCTGTTAAATCTCAGGCTTTTCAGTGCTCACAGGTTATTGAGGTGCTGAGGATGGGCTGCTGGGACACGTTCCTTTCCCCCAAATCAAAATGAATGTTAGGTTTTTGCACATCAGTCGCAACACAAAAGAAGAACTGGAATGTAATGATGATGGTCATAATGAGAAAAAAAGAAAAGAAAAAGGTAACAATAGCAGCATTAAGTGGAAACTGAAATGAAAAGGAAAACAAACTTTAGTGCTGGAGATAACAGAACTACAGTAAAGTGGGGTTTTGCTAAGAATGCAGAAGAGGAGGAAGAGCTATGGAAATACAAAACATTAGGCAGGCAGTCCTGATACGTATCTAGACATGCAGGAGAAGGTTAGGGCGAGAATGGAGGTGGCACAGGCAGAGACTGTGAAGGATGACATGGCTTCAATTCAATGCCAGCTCAAAATGGGCATGGAAAATGAGGCAGCCGAAACAGCCAATAGGCAATGCAACGGGCAGACAGCAAAAGGAGGGCTTTTTCAGAACCACGAAAGGAATGCGTTTTCAGGTGGTTTGGTTCTGCTGAAATGGAGCTGTGGCTTTACTGTAACGATTTTGAATACACAGAGGGATGCTAACATGGTTAGTGAGTCATGTTTGCCTGCATGCCTTCATGCAACTGGCTTTTGCCCATCTTGCTGGGCCTAACTCCCCACCCCCTTCCTTCCCTCGCCCACCCCCCTAAAAATAAAAAAAGCAGCTGCATGTAACCTCCTTCAACATCTCGCCCATTTTCTCAGAAACCCGCTTCAGGAACCTGCAGTCCAAGAGGAAAAAAGAGAAGAACAGAATTACCAGAGGCCTTCAGAGAGAGAAGTGTGCTCATAGAATAAAGTAAAAAATAAAATAAAATAACCCCTCTAAATGGTTAGAAAATAAATCCTATACACAGGTAATGGCACCAAGCCTTTTCAAGCATTCCTAGCTTCCAGACAGCAGTTCATCCAGTAGCAAATTAGTGCAACTTTGCTACCAGAATAACTCCCCAGCCCAAGTGAAAATGTACAGGTTATCTAGTAGCACTTAGAAAATTCTACTTATAGAGGTGCATCAGCAACTATCATCAGATTCCAGCGATCTATTCCAGGCCCAGGCGCTCCAATGTGCACACAGGGATTTTCATTTGAGCAAAGGGGAGCTCATCAGCACCCACCTTCCTTCACATATGAGATATGCTCCTTCTGGTGGACTGAATGGGGTGGTCCACACCGAATTTGTGCACATGAAATTGAGATGCAGCGTTGCCTGGACTCCTGGAACAGATATTTCCCAGGAGAGATGTTTTTTCAGTGTCAGTGCAAGAGAAGAGGAAGTTTCCTTTTACCGACAGAATAACCTCGTCAGGAATCCCAAGGAGAAGGAAGTCATTTCAGCAACCCACGTTACATTCAAAGTTCTTAACAGGTAGGAACGAAGTAAAGAGGGGCACATCAGAATGCTGCACGCCTGTGGAGTCCCCAGTTACTAGCTATGCACTTCCCCAGCTGCCTTCCACATTCATCCTTTGTAGGATGGGAAAGTGCCGCTCGTTGATTTTTGCAAAGTAAAAACTGCAATAATGCGTACGCGACAGGCATGTTTGTAAACGTTAGCAGCAACCTCTTCCACCTAAGCAATGGCTTGTACATTCGCAGCAGAAACGGTTTCTTTGTTTTCTGAACTGCACCTCATTGCACTGGATTGTCAGCCGTTTTCCATGCACAATGCAGAACAGGGCAAGAGAACAAGGAAGAAAGGCTTGCATTCAGAAAAGCAAAAGCAGATCTGCTTGCCCACTTTATTTGCAGCAGGGCCATTTTTACTGCACTGGGCTTATAGTTATTAGCTGGGTATTGGAAAATGTTTTTTTTTTTTTTTTTGGGTGGGGGTGGATTTGGGAAGGGGGCAGGGGTTGGCTAATGGACTGTATACACTGATGCCATGGAAATAATAGTAATAGTGATCAATTTTTAAAAAAACATTTAAGCCAGTAAAAAGTTTTCCTCCCCAAAAAATAAACCATCAAAATCATAACAGATTAACCATTGATTGTAGGATAATGCTTAGAAGCCCTGAAGCAGACAGAGGCAGAGAAAGAAGACTTATGGACATGGCACTGGCCAAAGCTGTGTCAAGAGACTCATTGAAAGGCAGACATTCTTCCAGCTTCAGTACAGACATCCCCGGACGAGCTCACATGGTGAACAACGGATTGAAAGGCTTCCCGAACGCTCTTAACACTTTCCATCCATCTGTGTGCTTCAGGATTCTTTAAGGAATGTTCATTGTTAAGCCGACGGGCTGGAGGTTAGATATAGGTTACTGCACCTTTACTGTTCTTCTCTAGAGTTACATCGATGTAGGATGTTGGCACGTATCCTTCTTCTCCGTTCTGCCTCCGGGCTCTAGTCCATCCATCCCCTTTATCTTCCTCTATGATGTACAGAATCTCCCCTTCTTTCATCGCCAGAGTGCCTTCATTGTGACCTAGAAGGAAACGGGGATACACACATACGCACACAATAAGAAAACCTTTGCCACAGCTCTCACAGGGTTTAAATGCAAACTCCCTCGGCTCTCGTTTTCCACCCATGGGAGGATACATCAAATCTGTGAAGCGGAGCATATGTTCCAATTGTAGGCCAGGAGACAAAACATGGTCTCTTGTTGCAAAGCTGAACGCGCACCAATGGCTGTTTTTCTAATCTAACATATTTGTTTTGTTACCACGCTGCCGCATTTTTCTGCCGTTAAACAAAAATGATTTATGGCATGATTTCCCAGAACCAAAACCAGCTGCTAGAATCGTTTATATGCAGACAATTATTATCTAGGTAAGGCAAAAGGTAATTGCCATATATAGGATTCACACACATTTTTGCGTGTGTGTAAATATATTTCCCTTATGCTAATCTTACCATCGAAAGGATAGATAGCTTTGCAGTGTCCTATGGCTGGTAAGGGATCGTCATCTTCAAACTCGTCATCAAATTCGTTATGGGGGCCGTGCTGCTGGGGTGGGCTTCGAACTTCTTGATTGGCATCATCGGTGTAGCTCCCTTCAGGGCTGCAATGCAATGGTTGAGACAAGGGAACCTTCACACTTTGCAAACCAAGAACACCAACATTTCCCATACGCTTATCATAACATTTGCTGACTCTGTTTCAGCTCACAGTAACTATGCATGGCAAACCCTGACATAAATACTTATTGCTATGGATGAATACAGGCGTAGGCAGGGAGTATAGGTAAGAATCCAAGGACAGTCCTTAGATGAAGAAGGAGCTCTGATTTCAGAACAGAGCCTATTAGATCAAAATAGGCAGAATACAGAAACACTCTTTTAAAGCTCTGTCTATGGGAACAGAATTATGCAACTGCTATCATTTTCTCCTCAGAACCATGCATGGCTGTGAGAGTGGAGAAGACAAATGCTAATACAGTGGTACCTCGGTTTATGAACTTAATCTGTTCCGGAAGTCCGTTCTTAAACCAAAATCGTTCTTAAACCAAGGCGCGCTTTCCCCAATGAGGCCTCCTGCTGCCGGTGCTCTTCCACTGTTCGGATTCCGTTCTTAGACCAGGGTAAAAGTTCTCAAACCGGGACACTATTTCCGGTTTTGCAGAGTTTGTAAACCAAATGATTCTTAAACAGGACTGTTCTTAGACCGAGGTACCACTGTACTCATGAAGCAAGAACATTCACAGTCCTTGAAGTTTGCTTTGTTGGCAACAGATAAGGTACGGGCTCTGTTCCTCATCGGCTACCCAAAATACAAATTGTACGTGTGTGGTTTTCATCTTTTTGATACAGCTTTCTAAATCAGAGGCCACATTCCTTGGGTCATTGCTGGGACTGTCTAAGCCTCAGTTTCACCTTGCTAGTTACAAAAAGGTGAAGAGCAGTTGTTCCTTAACTGCAGCTAAGGAGAGCTAAATACCTCACCGGCCCTTTTAAGGAGAAGGGAGGGAATAGGAAACTATCTGAAGTTGGGTGCAATTCTTTAAGCAAATAATTCATTTTAAAAATGGATACTGCTCATCTTAAAGTGTTGCAATCAATGAAAAGATACAATAATTAAAAAAGCATTCCAAGGGAAAGCCTATAAATTTAAACACTCATCACTCAAATTTCAAGCATTCAAACGGTCATAATTCAAAAGGTGTACAAAACGAACACTAAAATGTGCTGGACACACACACACACACACAGAGTTACATGAGAGGTGAAGACAAGATTTGAAGAGGAAGTCCTAATTTATCTGCAATTCCACCTTCCCTTTTCAGCTCCAGCAACAAAAACATTGCTTTTGTGTAACACAGCAATTACAACTGCAGTGCCTAGATGAGAGGTGGGCAACCCATCAACCTCTAGCTATTGCTGGACTCCAACTCCCCGCCCCTGGGCTAGATCTCTGGGAAGTAAGGAAAGAGAGGGAAGAGGGCAGAAAACCAAGTGGAAAAGGGTTTGGGGAGGTTCTGGGGGCAAAGGCAATACTTTTTGTTTAATCAAATTCTAGATGGATGCAGTGACTGATGTTTTAGAAAACGACAGTGGCAAAGACAGTGAACTTAGTTTAAAAGATAAATATAGTGACCTCTCTCGTCCTTGGGTTACGAGGTGGTTGATATCACTGCTGTGTCTACGGTCTCCTCTTGCTGCTACTTTACCTTCAACTTCAGTAAGCCAGGCCTTGAGACAGAGACAGACAGACAGAGATCATTTGGCACCAGTAGAAAAATAAATGCTTAAGAGACCAAACACACATCTTAACTGTTCTCAAAACAGATTTGTATTCTAAAGCAATATTCTGGAACTGTGAGTTACCAAATTCACCACAAGCAATATGAAGGGGCACAAAAACTGGGATACCATCTTCCCGGGCTGCACTCCTGCAAAAGTCACATGACCATACAAGTTCGTGGCTCCTCCCAAAAGGGCTTTTTGGGGCAGAGCACCCAAAAAATGTGCGTTTTGTGGTGCCATGCCCGAAAAAAGTGCAGCCGGAGATTGTGGCGGCCATTTTGGCTGCTGTCCTCTTGCAAGAAAAAAATGGGATGTCCCGGGGGGGGGGCAGTTGATGGGTATATACAAGTACCACTCGCCGCCAGTACTATATTAAAAATTCTTCAGTTTCTCTTAACTCACTCATCTGTTCAGGAAGTCTCCCAATCCACACCCATAAGTGCACGATTTGTCAGCTCTGGTACCACAGATACAGAAAAACTGAATCTGCAAAAATATTTTCAAACCAGTGCTCTTCCGGCTATTTGGTTCTGTAGAGAATAGCTACATGCTTCTTGTTTCAGGGCTCGAACATCTCTAAAGGTACAGGCAAGGACTGCCATAGGATTTTTACAAATCTCTCCTTGTTAACTAAATTGGAAACATTAAAGCCAGGTGGCTTTAAAGTGGCAGTTGTTGTAAATGGATGGAGTGCAAAAGCAACCAGGATTTTTTGGAGGATTCCTTATCTAGAGGCATCTGAAATCTTATACCAGCCTTCTTTCGAAATGTCTTAATAGATTTTAACCTCATTCTTGTGAATTTCCATTCGAAGGCGGTCCATGTTGCTCATAGTTTCAGCCAGCTTTGGCTGAAGACTGCTCGGATCACCCATTTGCGGGTTTTTCTCGTATACATCTTTCATTTTGATGAGCGCATCTCTGTAGAAAGAAAAAAAAAAGTATATCGAATTAGAAAATTGTTTTCCTTGCAACAATGAAACTGAGGAGGGAGGAAGAGAAAGCAGTACAATTTCTTAACACTCAGGACACCCCCAAAACTATGGGGTTTGAGAGGACTCATGAACAACAGAGAAAAATAAAGACAAATTGATGTTTGCAGAAGAGACCTCTCCATGCCTAGGAAAAGAGCAGTAAAGATAAGGTCAAGATACAATAACAGAAAAGCAAAATTACTTCTGATCTGTCTCTTTTTGTAGTTCTCTGTTAAGTTCATCAATTCGCTGCTGCAGTTTTTTCCGCCTTTGTTCTGGAGGCAGGTGGCTGAAATCTTCTTGAGCAGGGCCCTGAAACCAAGTGAAAATACAACCCTCAGAAAGTGCAGCTACTTACATTTCTGCTGGCACCTCACACATAACCAACAGGACTTCCTCACTGGAGGAAGAACTGTTTTTTTAAACACCACAATGCTGCAAAGCATAGCTCCAGGGCGGCGGGGGGGGGGGGAGATGCACACATCAGACTGAATTATTTTCTTGATTCCTGTGATTCCTCCCCCCCCCCCTTCAATCTGAGATTTTCAAGATGTTACAGATTATAAACAGTTCTTCCATGTGTTAAATAATCTTGAAGGGAAAGCAAATCCATTTCAGAGGCAATAGACTCAGAAGGGGTGTGTGTGGAAATATACTAGTGAACCAGAATGAAAAAGGGATCTTTAATTTGGGGGCGGGACCCTGCAAAATATTTCAAATGCCTGAATGAGGGGAGTGTAGGCTCAATCGGTGACACTGCTGGAAAACCTCTGGTCGTTATGGAACAAGCAGTTGCAAGACTAGACAGGTTTAGGGTAAATTATGGTAAAAGTAGCCATGTTTAGCCTCTTGTAACAAACATTACTGCTTCTGATAAGACATCTACCCCTCAAAATCACAAGCCACAATGAATCTGAAGTGCGACAAGACTCTCAGTCTTGACATGATTTTTGACAGACACATTTCCAAATTATTAAGATTTTAACAGAGCAACATTTTCATTGCCAAGTTCCATAGATCGCCTTGGGATTTTCTATTGTTAATAAAAAGGGCAGTCAGAACCAAACTGGGAATTACAGTGAATTTGGGTAGTTTTTTAAAAAACCAAATCATGAAGAAGCTGCATTAGGAGATGTAAAACATGGCTGATAACCACGTAAAAAGTAACTTAAATCGGCCCAGGCTCCCCTAGAACCTCAAACCCTGATAAAGCTTACTCACATTGCTCCTCCCCACCACTGAAGACGATCCCCACAGATTATTCACCAATTTTTCCAATAGGAAGGGAGGAACTTCTGGAACACGGAAACCCCTTTCCCAACAAGTAATGTGACGTAATCAATGTCATAAGGAGCAGCGATGCCAGAAATATCCAACATGGTATTCTCAACAGGGAGCTTACTGGGACAACATGAAACTATTTGTGCCCGAAAGTACTAGCAGAGCACAAAATTATTGGATCTGAACATTATTAGAGCTGCCAAATTTCCAGTTCAGGAGATTTTCTACCGATCTATATGGGCTTCTAAATGTCAAGCCAGCCTCATCACAGAGAGAAGGCAAAATTTCATTAAGAGAACCCGTAAGGAACTTGGGGATGGAAAACAATGGGTGGGGGTGGGGAGGAAACAGACTGTGAATATCCAAAGAGGTATTAAAAGCTGGCATAATAATGTTCTTCCATCTCATCATCTCCTGGCAAATAGAAGGGGAAGAAATGGAGGCAGTGAGAGATTTTACTCTCTTGGGCTCCATGATCACTGCAGATGGTGACAGCAGTCATGAAATTAAATGACGCCTGATTCTTGGGAGAAAAGCGATGACAAACCTAGACAGCATCTTAAAAAGCAGAGACATCAACTTGCCGACAAAGGTCCGTATAGTTGAAGCTATGGTTTCCCCAGTACAGTGGTACCTCGGGTTAAGAACTTAATTTGTTCTGGAGGTCCATTCTTAAGCTGAAACTGTTCTTAACCTGAGGTACCACTTTAGCTAATGGGGTCTCCCGCCGCCCCGTTGTTGTTGTGTGATTTCTGTTCTCATCCTGAATCAAAGTTCTTAACCTGAGGTACCACTGTAGTGATGTATGGAAGTGAGAGCTGGACCATAAAGAAGGCTGATCGCTGAAGAATTGATGCTTTTGAATTATGGTGCTGGAGGAGACTCTTGAGAGTCCCATGGACTGCAAGAAGATCAAACGTATCCATTCTTAAGGAAATCAGCCCTGAGTGCTCACTGGAAGGACAGATCCTGAAGCTGAGACTCCAATACTTTGGCCACCTCATGAGAAGAGAAGACTCCCTGGAAAAGACCCTGATGTTGGGAAAGATGGAGGGCACAAGTAGAAGGGGACGACAGAGGACGAGATGGTTTGACAGTGTCCTCAAAGCTACTAACATGAGTTTGACCAAACTGCGGGAGGCAGTGGAAGACAGGAGTGCCTGGCATGCTCTGGTCCATGGGGTCACAAAGAGTCAGACACGACTCAACAACTAAACAACAACAACAACAAAGCACTAGCAACAGGGATGTTATTAAGTGGCTTACATTGCATACCCGGAGGTTTAACCAAAATCTTATTAAACAGATCTGAAAACATCCCTGAACTGTGCACATTAAGTGCAGGGATGGCTGTCTCAGGGTAGTTATCCCATAGATCTATTCAAATTCTGAAAATTCTTTGGGAGGAGAAATCATTCCTAGAGGTGGCTTGGATTCATTAAACCTTTTGCCACAACATACATTTTTTAAAAAAATGCATTTCCTTTGCACAGATGAAGTGCTGGCTCCCTGCTAACTGGAAGCCACCCTGAGGCTTTCCTCCCCAGTGAGAGCAAGTTCCCTTTCACCTGAATAGCGGCTAAAAAGTTAACTGGCACCCAAGTTAAAACTTTTCAGCACTGCTTAACCCAGGGGATCTGAAATGTCAGTTTTAAAATGGGCACCTGACTTAAGGGAAATCCTGGTTAGCAGTAATGATTGTTAATCTCTTTGCCAGGGAATTGTGATGATAAGGGAGGGAAAATCAGCGCCGGGGAGAGGCTGCAAGGAGGGAAGCAGGCCTTGTAGCAGAACCAAGCCTATAATACTCCATTTCTTAAGTCCGTTTTGCCAAGCTGTGGTTTAACTCATTTCCAATGGCGTTAAAATAGGCAAACATGGTGACAACAAAGTGCTCTGCAATTTAGAAACAGCAGAATACATTATTGGGTTTCCCAGTTGCACGCAACTCTTTATCCTGTTGAGAACGCTCCACAGTTCCATTCTCCAAGCTCGCTGTGGCGACAGGCCAACCTCCCAGAAGTTCTCTTCCATCACGCTGAAATCTGGAGGAGAGAGAAGCTGCTTTGCCACTTTGAGCTTCCTTTGAAGACTCTCCCCAATAACTGGCATCCCATCTCCAAGATGAGAGGCAGTGCTCAGCCATCCACTGGCAGTTTGCCATCCATAGATTTCTCTAATCCTTTCAAAGCCATCTAAGTTGATACCCATCGCTACATCTTGTGGTAGCCATCACGGCATCTTCATACTATATCTAAGTTTATTCCCTCTATCCTCTAACCACAGGATATATCAAAAGCAGCATGAAGTCTACATGAAAGTCTGATGGATCAGAAGTTAACTTATTCCCTTTACCACTTGGTTCAGAATACAGCTAAGAATTATTACTGATATTCACTAGAAATAGGCCCATCGTGCTTGTTTGTTTTTCCAGGGGGTACTCAAGGATTCGCAGTACTGGCACCACTTTTTGTTGTTAAAAAGTGTGGAACTTACTGTAACAATTTCATAGTGCGTACCAGCACCTATTTTTCTAGAAGAAGAAAGCACTGAATAGGCCAACTAAGATTTCTCTTGCTAAAATCTGCCAAATATCAATGCAGACATGCTCAGAAGCAAATGTGACGATTTACCTCCAATTTACCGAAGTCTTGTAAAGTTGCTTCCACCAAAGTCAATGCAAAAAGTTCCTACTACATCCAACATTAGTTGGTTTGGACTATAATTAACAAGTTCTGAGCTACAAACAGGGTGTTTCAATGAAAAGGCTCACAAATCCACCTACTTGAGCACATTTAATAAGTTAACTATAGCACCAACCAGTAATTAAAAGCTAAACAAGAATTCAAAAGTCTGTTTGTGTTTACGGTTTGCCATCTGCTCAGAGAATCTGTTTCAAAGGGCTGTAAAACAATAAGGCCTATTAAGTTAATTTCCCTCCAAAATCTCATACTAATCTCCTTTTCAGCAGAGTTGTAAGCCTTCCTTTTAAAAGCATTGCTCTGTGTGTTGAACTTGTGCTAAACAGCTCCTACATAAATCATGATTTTAAATGCAAAACCATAAAATTATCATGCATTGTGTATTATATTAAGTTGTTCTAATTAAGAACAATGAGCTGCATTGGGGATTTTAGGTTTGTGTCATTCAAGGTAGTTTATAAGAGGTTTATAAGAGGTAAGTTTGCTCTCACATAATTGTCTTTTATTTTTAAGCATAATAAAGGCCTCACTCAATATACACAAAGGAGAAACTATGGAAACAATCTCGCAAAAAATAGGCATTTCTAATTTCCATGAGAATCAATGGAACTTAACCCCTTAACTGTTCATTTCCATTGTACTTTTGCCATAATTCTACCTTCAAACCTTATTTGAAATAAAATGGAACTGTCTGCAATAAAGGAGCAAAATTTAACACCAGCTTCCTGCCACAGAAATTATTTTGTACTGAACACAATTAAAAATATGAATCTATATGTAAATATTAAGTACTGGGATAAATATAGGCATCTTATTTATGTTTCATGCCTCCTTTACCAAAGGAAACAGATTATCTCGAATCCTCCTCTCCAGATTCTGTCTGCCACACCTATTGTGAACACTTAACTAAGTTGTAGAATTTAGTTATATAAAATAAGGATAAAGAAGTTATGTAAAAGTATGATCAATGAACAATACACATCAGAGAAACTAGGAAAGCTTTGAGGCATATTTCTCCTGTGATCAATACAACTTAAGCTCAGAAGAAAAGTTTGCCTTTTTACGCTAATCAGAATAATTTTAATCTATTGAATTACTTTATTTTCATTTATTGTTAAATAGCAGTGATTGTTGTAAACAGCCAGGCGACTTCATTTTAAATAAACCACCACCATCATTGGCTAAAAGTTTTCAACAGCAGTTTTGACCAAGTCCTAATAATAGTATCTGGCTAAGCCACAATAGAGTATGGCTGTTGAAATCCATGGATTTAAGTTAAGTCAGTGGGTCTACGCAGAAGATGACCGCTTAGCACATTCATTTGTTACTACCTGGCCATGGATTTAAGTTAAGTCAGTGGGTCTACTCAGAAGATGACCGCTTAGCACATTTATTTGTTATTACCTGACCATGAAAATCCATCTACTTTGCATGTGTAAGAGAATGTGTTAAGTGGGGGGGGGGTCAGGTTCTGCTGTCTTCAACAAAGACTTTCAGGAACGGTATTGCGATAACTACCATGGTTATCAGTTATGGACTAAATGAAATGTTTTTAAAATATAAGACTCAGATAGTATAGCTCCAGGCATGCACAGGACTGACTCCCTTGTAGGTCTCATTCACAAGCACCTTGTAGGAAAAGAAAGCTCTGGATTGAGTAGGTATCACTCTCATTTTATGGAGGCAAAACAGGAGTACATCCTTGCCTATTGGTTGAATTCCTTTCCTCTGTGCAATGCCAGGAGTCTATTTTGTTCACACCAAGCACAAATGGATAATGAGACAAAGAGTGACTAAGAATACGCATCTGAATACCAATTCACTCAAAGCAACTATGAGATGGACACGATTTCAATAAGCTACTTTCATGCTGTTGTTACGAAGTTTACAGCACACAGGCCTTACCGTCTTCACAGACCACTGACCGGTACAGTTGAAAACAGAAAGAAACAGGGTATTATTTTCATGCTACCAAGCATTATTTAGGAAGATTTATATATATATATATATCTGCATCTTTTACAGCCCAATCCTTTGCATATTCATTTGGGAATAATCCCCAGTGGGGCTTGATGCCAAGTAAGATTTTGTGTGTGATATTTTAACCTTAATTAATAGAACCCCATAAAGTTCCCAACATTTTAACTATCGTCTAAGGCACTGCAGAATTGAAGAGCAGCCACAATTCAAGCCATGGGATGACGGCCTATGGCTTGAAAAGGTGCAATACAGTATAATCTTGTTGAACTATTATTTCTTTAACGTATTTCTACATTGAAGGAAACGACAACAAAGCACACAGGAACACCACACAAAGCAGAAGCGTTTGACAATGGCAATGACCTGGTTTACTGTAAACAGAGTCTTGTTTAGCGAAGCTCCGGGAGCAAAACAGCAACGCTTTATGATGTTCTGAAACCCGGTTTTTCCTAGTTTCCACAGTTAGGTTTCATCTTTCTGGGCAAGTAGCTGGCCAGCCAACACAACTGTCACTAAGGTGGATACGGCTGATGTAAAGAAATGTCGTGGCCAAAGAAGTCCATCCTCTTAGGCAATCAGAGGACTTCCATCATCCTTGCTCAAAAACAGATTCAAGTTACCGGTAAGGCTCAAATGAATAGTTAGAGGAAACAACACTTTTGCAACTGAATAACTGGAAGACTATTTCCCAAAAGCCCATGTGAAAAATCTTCAACACTTTCTAATCAAAGTGATTCTAGATCAAAATATTTATTACTGGAGGCTATTATAGAGTAATACAGTGGTACCTCGGGTTAAGTACTTAATTCGTTCCGGAGGTCCATTCTTAACCTGAAACTGTTCTTAACCTGAAGCACCACTTTAGCTAATGGGTCCCCCTGCTGCCGCCGCACCACTGGAGCCCGATTTCTGTTCTTATCCTGAAGCAAAGTTCTTAATCTGTAGCACTATTTCTGGGTTAGCGGAGTGTGTAACCTGAAGTGTATGTAACCCGAGGTACCACTGTAGTCGATAATTTTACATATGACTGTGTATACTTTATTATATACTCAAGCGTTACGAAACATATCATTTCTAAATCACCAATAAAAACGGGGAAAGGGTAAAAAGACATACACAGATTGATTCTGGGGCACAATATCTTTTTTAAAAAAGACACAGATGGCATCTTATCTTATTCTGGCAGTATCCAATTTTGCACTGGGAAAAGCCTTCCTATTAAGGTTCTTAATTAGCAACCTTGTATTATGATGTGATAACAGAAAATGCCAATGATTTGTTTTATAAATGACTCCATTTAAGGATGCTTGAAATATGGGTTAGAACAAGGAACTGTGAAACAATCAATTGTGAAAACTGCTTTGGACCATACCGAGCGATGAAAAGCCAAGGCTCAAAATTCTGTGCAATATCTTCTATCTATCCAAGCAGCATTTGGAGGTTTCCCCCCAAAACAGCACCCTTTTGTGCCGCAATGAAAGAAAGCCACAACAAAGGCATAAGCCAAGGCACACCCAAAATATACATTGGAACCCAGTCTCAAAATTTGGAGCAACTACATGCTTTGTGACTAAGAGGGTGTACCACGTAATATGACCATATGGCAGAGCTGTAGACCAACTGCACTAAACATTGTAGGGCAATCTAGTGCCTCCCAGATGTCTCAGACTATAATTAGCCCCAGGCAGGATGGCCTTAGTGGCTGGTGCTGATAAGAACTGTACTCCAAAACATCTGGAGGCTACCAGTTTTGCAACTGCTGCTGTAGGTGATGCACCGATACAAATCTTTAGACTTGGGATCCCAGGACTCAGTAGAAAACATGAGCTGGGATTGCTCTCTATCCTAGCAATTATCCTTGGAAGTTATTGCTTGGCAAAACTAGATGAAATGTTAAGTCACTGTGATTAGGAAAGTTCATGTATCACACCATGATTACAGTTGAGTCTTGTGGTATAGGTTGGCTGTGTGGTATACAGGATTGCTCATTTAAAAAGTCATCGTGACTGCACACTTAAACTGGTTTTCTGAATCTGGTGATTATCTTATGAGGATGAGGGAAGAAAAGGAGTAGCTTTGTGCATAGAAATGTGTGATCTGCCCAATTTCTAGTTTTTTCCCCTCCCCCAAAGGGTAGAAAGGTAACAGAAATCAAGCACACGATTTGTTCATCTGGCTACAACTTGGGTCAATTATGGGATCCTGTGTGTGTGTGTTTGTGTGTGTGTGTGTGTGTGTGAGAGAGAGAGAGAGAGAGAGAGAGAGGGAGGGAGGGAAGGAGGGAGAGAGAGAATTATTAAGTTCCAAATAAAAATAGCTCACAACTGGGGCCAATATCCAAACCAACACTTGCAGTATTTTTTGTCTCACTGGCAAACTGAAGCACTAAAAGGTCCCGTGTGTAAACATTTGGAAATTTTCCTTTAAAAAAAGTAATAAACAAACAATAAAAATATTTATCCATCATATCTAGCTTTGTGTGTCATGTCGTGATTTCTACCAAATGACATCTGCTACATTTCCCTCTGCTCTTTTGTATTAAATAAAAAACAAGGCATACAGCTGTATTTATTATTACATTTGGATGGACAATGTCAACAATTCAGACTTAAATGCCCATGAAGATTTCATTAGTTTTTATTTCTTTTCTGTATGCCCAGCTGCTGCTGGATGGGACTCCTGATGGATGAAGCAGAGAGCCGTTTAAGAGTTTATGATGTTCCAGCGTCTTGAGTAATATTTTATGCAGGCAGAAGAAGTTGAAATATTTTGCTTCTCAGGTTATCCATAAACCATTTCACTCTTGACTTCTACTAATATTTTTCTTTTTCCTTTTAAAAAGCCTGTTAAAACACTAATGTACTAGAAAGTGGGGGGCTTTGCTGTCTGGTCTCTGACCGTAATAAAGATTGATTGATTGATTGATTGATTGATTGATTGGGAGGCTTTGACAAATTTAGCCCCTACCAGCAAAACTATGGATTGGATCCTAAGATAACTTAAGAAAGGTCCTAGAACGAAAGTATCCCACCCTCTTCTTCCTCCTGCAGTAAGGTCTCACTGGAAGTTTGGAAGAGCATCTTAAATATCGTAGGCAAGGCATGGAGTTGGGGTGCGAGGAAGAAGTGACAGGAAATCAAGACCAAATTGCAGCAATTATCCTCCCCACTTCCCCTTGTAGAAGCCTGATGCCTGATCCCCTAAGAGAGGCTTTTTGGAGGGCACATATGGTAGCAAGAGCAAGGAATGAACAGAAGCTTTCCATCCATTATTTTGCTTATATAGCATGAATAGTAAATTACACCAAGAGAAATAGCTGGAACACAGTACACATCTTGCATGATAACATCTTCTGTTTAACATGCAGTGCCTATTTATGCTCTTCTATATCAAGGAACCTCTTTTATACCTGCTCAGATATTACAAGTCACCGGAAGGTAGCAGGGCTCCACCCCTCACAAACTGGTGCTCTACGTGTGAGGTGGGGCCATTGGTTCAAGACAATAGCCTTACATGAAGAACTAATCTAATCCCATTTTAATTATCGCCAAACAGCAGGCTTGCTTATGGGAATTTTAAAGACTAGTGAGCATGGCGTAGCAGGCACCTATCGAGAATAGAAACAATCCCCTGAAATGCAGGACTCTCATCTGTGATAGATGGCTACTGAACCTCTGCTTAAAAACCTCAAAGGAAGGAGAGTCAGCCACCTTCTGATGGAGTCCATTCGACTGTCAAGCAGCTCTCATTGTCAGAAAATCCGTCCTAATGTTTAGTTGGAATCTCCTTTCTTTTAATTCGAATCCACTGGAGCTGTAGAAAAAAAGTTCTTAGCTAGAAATCCCTAAGGATTGAACCTTGGGTTTTCTATATGTGCTCAGTCACACCCCGAAATTCCAGGGATTTTGTAAGAGGTCAGCTAAATTACAAATGGTCTCCAGGTCTACTTGTTTTTCCCTATAAGATTTTCCAGCCAATAGCATTCACACCAAAATCTCTATTTGCAGATTCTGGCAGGGAACTAGTGAGAGTTAATACGTGTGCACTTCACAAGGCACCTCTGGCCTGAACTTGTTCCTTTAAACCAAAGGAAAAAAAGATTTGGTTGCGTATTTCAAGGGATGCAACGTGACAGGCTAGTAACTGCTGGTAGTAATTTGATCAAATTTACAACGCGATGAGAAAATGTTGAAATGAAATTTACCGTATTTTTCGCTCTATAAGACGCACCAGACCACAAGACGCACCTAGTTTTTGGAGGCGGAAAACAAGAAAAAAAAATATTCTGAATCCCAGAAGCCAGAACAGCAAGAGGGATCACTGCGCAATGAAAGCAGCAATCCCTCTTGCTGTTCTGGCTTCTGGGATAGCTGCACAGCCTGCATTCGCTCCATAAGACGCACACACATTTCTCCTTACTTTTTAGGAGGGAAAAAGTGAGTCTTATACAGCAAAAAATACGGTAATTTCAATCCCATCACCTTTTAATTTTCCATGACTATGCTAAAAAGAATTGGTAGCCACTTCCTCGTCTATAATGAAGAAATAGTAACACATAATTGCAAATATATCCAGCAGGATCAATCGATAGGAGAAAGGAAGAACAAGTGCAACAGGAGCATTTTCAGCCAACTTCCAAAGCAGCTCATTGAGGATCAGATTCTGCTACTGTGCTAACAAGTTATTATGCTAAGAATGGTCCTGATCATGAACACATGTTCTGTGTCCTGAGCATGGCTTGGCCTGTGCGCATTTGCATGTCTATGGATGTGCAATTTGAGCATAAGATCTAATATTAGTGCAGAATCTGGCTAAATATCCAGTTCCATGGATTGTGAGGACACCCTGAAAACATATTAACTCCAGCTGTCTCCACTTCTTCCTTACCAACAAAAATAACCCTTGCCAAAATTACTTTCTCCCTTACCAAAAACGTATCCAAAACTCTGAATTTTGAGCACATAACAAGGTATGGAAATGTAATAAAATATAAGCAACTCAATTTTTGCAATAATAATAATTGTAATATTAATTTTTTAATACCCCGTCCATCTGGCTGGGTTTCCCCAGCCACTCTGGCCGGCTTGCAGAATATATAAAACATCATAAAGCATCAAACATTTAAAACTTCCTGATAAAGGGAATATATTGCAAATGCAGAATTAAGAATTCTGGGGTGTAGAGTTAAAATCTTTAGGAGCACAGATCAAACTGCTGAAAAGAGAAGTTACCATGCTGTGGTGCTCCAACTTAAAATCCACAAGTTAAGGAACTGCCTTCCCATAACAGAGAGAACTCCTCTAATCATTAACTGGCATTGCTTAGGATATCTATGGACTATGATCTGCTTCTCTAGAACAACATGCCCCAGCTAAGACTGGTATAAAGTATTAAACTGCAATCAAATTGGTGTGATTTTTCCTAATTATAATTTATATTGGCATATTTGTATATTGGCAAATGCATTCAGCTTCTGGTTATCAACAGCCAAAAAAATCAATTTCTCATATACAAAAGACTGTATTTTATAGACCTAAGGAGTTACTGCTGGTTCATTTATCGTGACATAATCATCAATGTTTGGCAGTCACTTGATCCCTAGAACAAATGCTACTTTGCAGATTATGCCAGTATAAATTAGTTAAGTATACTTCCTTGATTCTTCTCAAAAAGTGGCATTTAGCAGTTATCCAGGAATGGAATGCAGTTTAACCAAAAACAAAACCAACGAAAACCACCCAAAGCCCCCAAGAAAAGAAATCTAAATTAAATGTTTTGAGTCAAAGTACATTGCATGAAAAATCATACTACATTGAAATAAATTTTTAAAAAAACCATTTTAGGTATATGTACTCCTATCAGTTAAACTGGCTTACTTTTCTAAAATACTTTCCCCAATAAACTGTGTTTTAAGTCGGCCGATGCAATCTGTCATCTACGAGACAAAACGGCCTGCAGAGACTTGCAGAAGATGCCTTAACATACTGGTTAAATTAACAGTTTGAGCCATTTACTAACATCCTTTTTTTAAAAAAACAACAACCATATGCTCTGATAATGGGGCATTGTCAGTGGGTGCATGTGCAGAATGTTGACTAGGAAAGAACTGAACTCAAATGCCCACTAGGGGGCCAGTTCATAAAAGATAAGGAAAAATAACCCTGTGGTTCTGCCTTGCGCCTGAGCTCTGCTGCACGCACTACAAGAAAGAACAAATATTATAGAAATTTCAAAAGGTCCGAGCTACCTTTTAGTGGATTTAGCAGTTAATGGCTGTGGCATTTAGGAACAGAATGAAACTTTTCAAAGTTCATCTGGCCCCTTACTGGTTTTGCTGAGAGAGGAATAACGCTGTTACATTTGTGGTCTGTATATGCTTTTTGTTATTTATTTAATTTTTATTATTATTTCTGGTTTAAAAAAAGATTAAAACTTACACCAATATATTTGCTAGGTAGTGTTAATTATCACTATCATTATGAAACTGTGACTGCGAATGTTGATTTTGTGATACGCTGTTGCTCTTCATCCAATTGTAAGCTGCTCTTATAGTGTGTGCTTTTTCTGGAATTGGCAGCTTGCAAATAAATTGACAATGTGTTGATGAAATCCACGTACCGATGTTAGAAGGCAGCCCTATATCAGGAGGCTTTTAACACTTGACGTTTTTAGACAAGCTGTAAGCCGCCCAGAGTGGCTGGGGAAACCCTGACAGATGGGAGGGGTGTAAATAATAAAATTATTATTATTATCATTAGAAAAAAGACCAAACTAATTATTGTTCTGTTCTTTAAAATGGCCTGGCTTCTCCTTCCCCCAAACATATTATGCATTAAACACACTCATGGCTGCGAATGAGAAAATTGTGAGAACACGGACCCAGCACCCTTCGAAGAGCCAGCTATTCTGAACAAAGAGCTACAAAGCACAATGACCTCTGATAGGATCTTCAGCCTTATGATGAGGGTGGAGAAGACTGGGAAAAGCCACACACCACAAGCACACTGCTCATAGCACTATCATGCACCTAAAACCCGTCATAAAACTTACCCCTCTTTTGAGGCTTCTGAAAGAAGAAATTCTGGGCTTCCCTGTTTTTATCTCACTCATGCAATAATGGACTTGTTCAATCGAGCATAAGGGATACTGGGAACCATTAGAAGTACTGGACGTGTATAAACTAGTAGGGGTAAGGGGAGGGGACTGCGGCTGATGCGGAAATAAAGAAAGGAACAGATAAGGCAAACATTGAACTGAAAATTCTGTCTCTCCCCCCCCCCCTTTCAATACAGAAGCAGACCATCGGTCCCAGCCGCCCTCCCCCCACCCCATAACAGCCACCATCAGATATTATAATCAGAAAGCTGACGGCATAACAAATGTGTTGGGTCTTTAAGGTGTCACAAGGCTCTCTGCTGTTTTCACCATCAGAAATATACAACACAGTAAGAAAATTAAAAAGTAAGAGAGGGAGAATATTTAGTTACGATGTTAAAATGGTTTAAAATGTCCTTTTACATGCGAGTTTCGAAACAACACCAAGAACCACCCTTCAGGTAACACACATTGCTGAAAGATAACAGGCTTTAGATTTATTTGTTTTACATCTAGGAACTTTTTGAAAGAATAAAAACATATCCCCTACGAAAAAAAAGCACCCCAGTAAAATTTATTCTAAGTGTTCGAATGTTAAAATTCTTACATCCTCAAATCGTATGGGCAGAAAGGAAGACTTAAGGAATGGCATTCATAAGGTAATGGAGATGTACTGCACAGCTGGAAAAGGAAGGTTATTCCATTCTCATGTGTTCTACACAATTTTTCCACACACTGCATGAAATTTTAATTAGTGCTGTTTTTAAAAAAGAATATTGCTTATGTTATTTGTTGCTCTCTATACTAAGAACTTCTGCAAAGGTAAGGTGCAACTTGCCTTCACATCATTATTCTTTCATTATGTCCAAAGCAATATATCACCTGCTTTGCTTTAACCTTCAAGTGCCTTTGAATATCTTTAAACTGACCTGCCAAAACCATGCACTTCGAACGGAAACATCAGTTTCTAAAATTGCACATTACAGGCAGGATGCAAGTTCCTCCAGTACCTAAAACAATTAAATGGACCACAGCCAGAAGGCGGCTGAATCTCTGATATTAAAGAGATGATTGACATACCCATCAGAATCAACTGATCTGATCTCCCTCCAGTTTCAACACAATAGCAAAACTCCAACATATACAGAGGATACACAAGCCACAGAGGATGCTATTACTGGTCAAAATAGTTGCAGCAGGCTTCTTCGCAAGACCTGCGTTTGAGTATTGGTGGGACATGTTACCAGGAGTTTGCAGTTCCTGGTCACTAACTACTGTTGTAATTGCTCCAGCAAAGCCAGCAGCTAAGTTACTGTGCGGCATTTTGCTACCCTAGTTGTACTGGTTTCCTGTGCTACTAGAATACTATAGCTGAGGTGGAGCAAAACAGACATATAATACCAAAACCAAGTTCCTAAATGGACAGTTGGGGCAATGCAAACTGTCTTTCAAAATTATATAAGGTCAAAACGACATTATTTTGATCCAAAGGACTGCATTTGATCCCTTAACCACAAATCCTGAGTGTGTTCTCATGTGAAATATATTTTAAAAGTTGTACCTTTGGTTTCTTTCCAAAAAGCCACAGCTTGCCCTTAGCCTTGCCCACGGTGGTTTTTGCATCGATTTTCACCCCTTCTTGCTTTGGTGTACTGATTGTTCCATCAGAAACAGTCCTGTAAATGTGCTGACTGTAATCTTCAAATGGAAAGTCTCCAGGAGGTTCAAAACCAGACTTGAAGGAGTCTATTACTATTTGAGAGTCCTTGATGGGAGAGATGCAATGTTTATTAAAAAAAATGATTACTCAAGAGAGCTGATGGCTTAACTGAAATGATATTATTACCAATGCAGCAGATGAAAAATGAGTAACTTAAAACAGCAGGAGAAATTACTGATCTTCTAGAAAGAATTAAGTCCGTTTACAGAGGGGAAATTGCAGACTACCATCTATAGGGCATTTGCAGAGAGAACAAACAATGCTTGTGCCCTGAGCATCCCGCTCCTCCACATCCCATCACATCCGAAATGAAACTTTTGTATATACAGTGGTACCCCTGGTTACGAACTTAATTCATTCCGGAGGTCCATTCTTAACCTGAGGTACCACTTTAGCTAACGGAGCCTCCCTCTGCCGCTGTGCTGCCAGCATGTGATTTCTGTTCTCATCCTGAGGTAAAGTTCTTAACCCGAGGTACTATTTCTGGGTTAGCGGAGTCTGTAAACCGACGTGTTTGTAACCTGAGGTGTTTGAAACCCGAGGCACCACTGTACCTCCATCCAGGAAATGCATAAGCTGCCAAGGTGAAGTCCCAAACCCAGGGATTACTCAGACCGCTGAAGAAATTTCATCTCAAGATTAACAACAAAGTCTGCAAGAACAGACTTGTATAATCAACAGTAATCTATAATCTATAATCAATAAAGTAATCTATTATTCGGGCATCATAAATTAATAAGAGGAAGAGGGAGAGAGGTTAAAGAGAGAATGGGTAAAATAAAAAAAAGTCTGAATAAAACACAGACTCTTTTCCACAATTACTTGCAATAGGTCTCATGACCCAACAAAGCTGTCTGCTAGAGAGTTATGGCACACAAGAGACTGGATAAACCCTCTGTTGGTTTGGCTTCATGGAAAACAAGTTTCATAGGCTTGATCAGCCTAATTCCTTGCCTAGTTGTGGTAGGACATGAGCAGACCCACAATTAGTTAGTTTTACTTCCAAAGCAATGAGTTCTACACTGATAATCTGAATCCTACAAAATAAAGTCAACTTACCCTGCGTTCATCAACCGATTTTGCCGCAGCAGTCATTCCTTCTAAACATTTCGAGACTATTGGGATAACTCTGCGCTCAGAATCTGCAAACCCCTTATAACATTCGCTAAGTTTGATGGTTCTTCGTTCATCCATTTCTTGAAGATGCTACAATTATAAAGAAAAAGCCTGAGTATTCTTATGACAACACAGTACTATACAGATACTCGTATATTTGGGCTACATTTCCTCCCAATTTTGTTTAAAGCATCACCAATTTGCTGAGTTTGCTTTCCTGTACCAGATCATTTAATAAAGAACCTTTACCTAGGCTTGGTGTGACATAGGAGTGTACCAAAGTTCATTTTAACTGAACCCATGGTTAGGTTAACCTAATCACGGTTTCCTGTTAGGAAAATAAGACCAGGGCTCCCTTCCCTCTTTAGCATCTGCAAGGCAATGAAAAGATTCCACTTTCAGTTTTATAGTGAGTTGGTAATAGATTCATTCATTTACTTATTTCTTTTTATGCTTGAGAAAAACTATTGTTTATAAATGTTTTATGTTGTTTTAACTACCTGTCATCTATAGAAGATTCATTTTACATCATAAATAAAAGGCTCATTTTTACATGTACGGAATGCAGACTTTACTGCTGCAGCTTCTATATTATCTTGTAACAAATACTTTGTTGAAAATAATGCTCATGTTTATGTAGCAAACATGATTTTCCTTCAGAGTATTTCCTTGTAAATGTTACGATAGCCTTCCAGTGGAATTTTGTTCATTTGCAATGGCTTGTCGGTATTGTATTAAACAAGATGAAGAAAAAACCCAAAATAATTGGGGGATGTGGTTAAGAACCTCAGAAAGAAACCAGAGTCTGCAATCCTATGCACACTTTTCCCTGACAACTACCTCATCTGCTCCATTGCAAAAACCAGACTGAGGGGATGACTTATATGTGTTGGCCCCACAATATATTGAGACAGCTCCATGTTTGTCACGGTGACCATGAAGTGCTGAGCTAGAGCAGTTGAGGCGGACCTGGTATGGTCCCTGAAGTCTTGCAAGACCACCACAAGCAGTTCTGTCTCTCTGGCCCAACACGAGGAGTTGTAGCTCACATCTGGCTGCCAGGCAAATAGGTTTCTTGGCAAGGAATATTGTTCTCTAACCTGGCATTTAACAACAGAACCACCAGGTGTGAGAGCACATTGACGTAGCTACTCAGGGTTGTTGTGTTTTTTTTTTGGGGGGGAGCTCAGAAGAGGTAACTTCTTTCAGCCACTTGATGCCCCATCTGCTACAATGTATGCCCTTGTGCAAATTAATTGAAACAAAGGATGTTTTCTATCTTACTTGTAATCCTTTACTTAAAACAAACACGAAAAATCAGTTGATCATTATGGTGTCGGAAGCCTGCAGCCAATAGAAGGAATGACGCGCTCGCCACAATATATTGAGGTTCTACGAAAGAGAGTTATTCCAGAGCTGGAAAAGAGGTATCCTGACGATACTGGGATACTACAGCAGGACCTAGCCCCCTGTCACACATTGAAAGTGGTGAAGAAATTCATGACAGAGCAGCAAATACAGGTATTTGATTGGCCAGGGAATTCCCCAGATGTAAACCCCATTGAGAATTTTGTGGGCTATATGCAAAAGTCGCCTCCGTGCTGCAGACTGTATGACTATGGAGAAGCTCGTTCAGGCTCTGATTCAAGTGTGGTACAGAGATCTGAAAATCAACAGTGACTGTTCGAAACTAGTAGACTCCATGCCAAACCATGTTCAAATGCTGCTTAAAAATAGTGGAGGTCATATCCGTTACTAATGTATGAGTTTTGTTCAGGTATATGTGAGTTTTGTACAGTAAACTACATTGTTTGTTTCAATTAATTTGCACAAGGGTGTAGGTGCCCCTCAGCAAACATTATACTTCCCTTGCCAATAACCCAATGCTAAAGAAAACATCTAGAGGATCTGTGTGAACTTAATTACATAATGCTAATGAAACAGATATGAAGATGGGGAAAACCTGAAACTGTCTTTATTGGGGAGAACCAACACAATAAAAGTCTGTGCACTGCCAAAATTTCCTGCTCCAAAATCTCAGGCCAAATTATTCAAGAATGGCAGAAACAATGTATTTATATGGAATGTTAAAAAGAGCTAAGGAACCTAAAAATGTAGGCTGTAAGGCATAGAAAGAGGGGGATTTAATGGAGCTATTGTAGAGCTGGAGTCCTTTTGTTTAGGAACAAAAACTCTTATTAGTGAAGGAATGTTTAATATGGGACACAACTAGGGAAGTTCAATGTTTGGGTAAGTGGCATATATCAGGCTGGGTGCAGATTAATGCAAACAGTTTTTCTATTGGTTCATCAAATGAGAACACCCTTGAACAGATTGCAACATAAGCGAAGGATAAACAGAGGGAAACCGAGTTAAAAAATTAATATAAGGAATGAGAAACTTTGTCTTGCAAAAAGGTAGCTGTGAAGGTTTTTTTGCTTTTAAAAGGAACACAAGTTCCACAAAACATACAAACTCATTTTAAAAAACAATGATACATGCTTAGAGATGTATGGGCCAGATGATGTATGCGTTGTTTTTTGTTTGCTTACTTGTTTTGGGTAACATTCTCCATAGCTGCAATCTATGCCACTATTATTTATTCAACTTATACACCACGGTATGGATGTGAGAGCTGGACCATAAAGAAGGCTGATCGCCGAAGAATTGATGCTTTTGAATTATGGTGCTGGAGGAGACTCTTGAGAGTCCCATGGACTGCAAGAAGATCAAACCTATCCATTCTTAAGGAAATCAGCCCTGAGTGCTCACTGGAAGGACAGATCCAGAAGCTGAGGCTCCAAAACTTTGGCCACCTCATGAGAAGAGAAGACTCCCTGGAAAAGACCCTGATGTTGGGAAAGATGGAGGGCACAAGGAGAAGGGGACGACAGAGGACGAGATGGTTGGATAGTGTTCTCAAAGCTACCAGCATGAGTTTGACTAAACTGCGGGAGGCAGTGGAAGACAGGAGTGCCTGGTGTGCTCTGGTCCATGGGGTCACGAAAAGTCGGACACAACTAAACGACTAAACAACAACAACATACCCAGAGGTTTCAGGGCAGTTCACAACAAGACCACTACATATAAAATCAAACCAAAAGCAATAACCCAATAACCCCCACCTCCAAAAGCCACATTCTAAAAGGGTGTTGGATGTCAGTAAGATCAACCAAAGGCCGGGTTAAAAAGGAACGTTTTTGCCTGGCGCCTAAAGGTGTATAATGATAATATGGCCACAGTCACCATGGAAGTTCAAAATGATGAAGAAAACCAGAGAAAGTAATTGCTAGTTTTGTGTAGAAAGAAAAGGCGATATTCATCATTTGCAGTGGAAGTACCAGAAGGTGAATGATTTTGGGACTATAGTAACTTAATAAAGGATTTATTTTCTATTTTCTTTCCCCTCACCATCTCAACCCTTATCTGCATGGTTGCTTTGTTCCACAAATATATCAAACAAAGGTACTACATATTTTAGCAATGGCAAGAATTTTAAGTACCAAGGAAATTAGAACCAGGGAGTTGTGGGAGCAACTGAATACTGCAAAGTTAAAAATAAGTATACAGGAGCAGCAAATGAATGGAAATCAATAATCTACTTCATTTAAAAACAACAAGGAATATCAGGAAGCAAGACAAATGATATGCTACTGTAAATATCTTTTCAAATATTGTATAACCATAGTTTAATGTAAATTAACAGTGAAGGATTAAAGCAGAACTATATAAGGTGCTGATAAAACATTTATAATTTTTATGAACACAGCAGTGTTCTCAAACCATCTCAAATCTAAGCATGGGTCTAAAAGGTTTTTCCTGCCACTTTCCCCAGGAAAAGTGGCTGTTTAGCACTGAATGGGAACAAACGTCAATTGAGTTTTTTTCAGACTGATGTTTGTTTTGATTCAGCACTAAACAGTGGGTTTTCCTGGGGAAAGCGAAGGAACAAAAGGAAAACATTTCTGACCTGTGCCTAGAAATCATGTGATGAGCAGCAGTGTGGATGAGCTTAGAAGTCACTGTCACACTTTCAGCAGTTTAAATAATGTTTTTACCCCTAATATTGAAAATTGTAAAGTACTTTGGGCACCCAGCAGAAGTATACAAATGCAATAAATAAAAATTGAAACAAAATTTAGATCTAAAACTCACCTTATAGATTTGAGGAATGACAATGTAGAAATGCTTGTGCTGTTCACCATTGAAATTTTGCAGCTGGGCAGCATATTCATTTTTGTTCTCATCAGCCATGTGTGTACGGAGATTTAATTGCTGCTTTGCCTAATAAGAGACAGTTCAATGACAGTGTTTTCTAGAAGTCTTCTGTTTAAACAAAATCTTACTTAGCAACATGGTCATTGTAAGTGAAATGCCATCACCTTTCATGAGCCCTGGAGATGCCCTTGTATCCTTTACCTTACATTAGCATTTGCAGGGTCAGTAGACAGTATTCAACTAAATAAATGCATGAGCGGAATGACTTTTCCACCTTTTGTTCCCCTGTGTATGCCCTGTGTTGTACCCAAATCTGCTTCAGTGGATTGGAGGAACCCCAGGACTTTGAATACAACCTAAGGTGTATAAACTTCTCTTTATAAACATTCATAACTACTCCAAAACATTTGTAGTAGCTCGTTCTTATTTAGAGAAAAGCATCTTTTAAGCTGGGCATCTACATCTCTCCATGCTATTCTCAAACAAAACATTTAAAAATGACCAAAAATAAGGAATTGCCATGTACACATATAGAAAGAGAGACAATATGTGACTGTCTCACCAACATTACTTTGTACAATTCCATTCATTTCAATAGACAACAAATATGGCACACAACCCCATTTTGCTGAAAGTTCCTATTTCAGCCACTAAAGTTTTATTTTCAGCAGTGGCAACCAAGATGATACCATCCAGAAAACTGCAACTTCCACTGGTCAAAACGTCCTGGTCGATCAAGCCACAGTTCTCTGCTACTTCTGAATCGGCAAACTATGGCTTTGGCAAACCCTCCAAAAGAGAACAGCAAACCAAGAGCAAACTGTGGCTTGCGATTCTGGTTTGAAGAGATTGCACAAACCACGCTCTGGCAATTCAGATGTAACAGCAAAACGTGAATTGATCAGATGAGAAACCGTTCTAATAAACTAGGCCCTATGAAGGTGGTGGTGTTGGGACATGTGCACACAGAATTTGTTCCTGATCCTCCAAACCTTTGGAAAATAACAAAACATGATGTCTGAATGCAGCCATTGATTCACTGTCCCATTGGCTGGCACATTAAGTTTTAAAAAGATAACATTATTTGAAAAAATGCAAATACCGTTATAGGAAAATAATAATAATCATAATAATAATAATATTTACCTTTTCAACATCTGCTTTAGTGGCATTAGTATCATTGTCCAGTCTCTCAAAACATTGCTGTGCTTTTTCTGCTTCTCTGCACTCTCTCTCAAACTTCTTTTTACTCTGCAATGGTAACATCATCATGTTATTATTATTATTATTATTTTACAAAATACTATAAAAAGACACACTAAAGTTCACATGTGTATACCCATATAAACACTCATATACTTGCTCTCATATACTTGCTCTCATATACTTGTGAGGGCCCAGGCTCTCACTCAACTATTTAATATGGTAGAATCCCACTAATTTCTATTAATATACCATGACTGACAACTTTTAAACAAAAGTGAGGTTTTGTCTTGCGTAGTTCATTTTGATTTTTATCCAAAAACAAAAAAAGTAAACAAAAACTGAAGTTATAATTCAAGCCTAATTAATAAAAGACACTTGCAAAATCCTCACTTGTTTTTAAAAGATCCCGATAGCAACATATATTTAATTCTTCCATTCTGCTGTGCTGGGGGCTGATTTCAGCAACCATGTTAAGAATCATAGAGCTGGGAGGCATTTTCAATAAATTCTGACATAGATGAAGTCTGTAAATCCTTCAAGGCAGAATTCCTGTTGAACTGCACACTGAATTGCGCAATAGGTTGCACACTTAGAAGTTATGGGCTGTTATGATCTCTGCAAACACAGCAATGTATCTGGTCTATTTAACAAAGATAACAATGATAACAAAGCTAATCTTCAGTTAATTTCTTTAACAATTGCCCACCAAACTTTGTAATCCTAAAAGTAAACAGGAAAAGATAGGGGCGAGAAGAGAGAAGAAAACTTACATTATCCATCTGCTTCCAACACATGTCAAGATACTGCTGAGCCTTTCGCCCCTCCTGAAGGTGCTGCGAAATTACGAACAAGAGGGTTTTAATTTCTTTTTCTTTCAAAATCTGATATGGTATTTACAGTCTTTTACTTGCGTGTACTAAAGAAACCCGAACAACAACAGTGGCCTAGTTTGCACCTCAAAGTAAACCTACTTGGGTCTGTTTATTTCCTCCTTGCTACTGCATGGAGGAAACAAACCTGTTTCAGCAAACCACAATGCACATTGCTTCCTCCAAAAGAAAAACGTTCCACACTTTCCACTGCTCTCCAATCTACTGAAATACAGCAGAAGAAATGGATTTCCACCCATTTTGTTAAAGTGAAACAACTGGACAAACATCAGTTCTACTTGAAAATATTACCCTATTTCTATGGTGACATTATAAATGTGCACAAGGAAACTGCACCATGAGTGCAGTCAGGGTTTTGTCTTTTAGTTTTTGATGCCGCATCTCCCGTGCCTGATGGAGTCAAACTATTAAAACTCAACAGCATCTTCATAACAGTATCATTGGTTAGCGTTTTATTCTAAAAGCACCTAAAATGTTCCAAGCACCAGACAGCAACATTCAAATCTACAAGGGCCCAGGCTCATGACTTTATAATCTGAATAAAAATAACTTGGTGTACAGTGGCAAAGACTAGCGAATGCACATACAGCTCCCTTAAATGCATGGCTCTGGGCTGTGACACATGTTTTAATTCTCAGACCAATGTGTGAGAATTAAAAGATACAGTCGTACCTTGGTTCTCAAACGGAATCCGTTCTGGAAGTCCATTCAACTTCCAGAAAGGTTCAAAAACCAAGGCACAGCTTCTGATTGGCTGCAGGAGCATCTTGCACTCAATCGGAAGCTGCGTCAGACGTTTGGCTTCCAAAAACGGTTTACAAACTGCAATATTCACTTCCGGGTTTGTGGCGTTCGGGAGCCAAAACGTTCAAGTCGCAAGGCGTTCCAGAACCAAGGTACGACTGTACTTTAAATGCCTTTACAACAGGCAACAGTTGTCCACATAATCAAAAACACAGTTATTTATTTCAATCGTTTGTATTCCGACTCTCCATAACACCTGAGGAGACATACAATCGAAGTATAAAAAAAGGCTGCAATCCTAAAACACACTCAAGTAAGGGACAAGCCGTTATTCCTTAATGCGCTGCAGTGTGACTGGCTTCTAAGCAGGCACCTGGAGGAATGCACTGCACAAACACTAACATTCTAAAAGATAACATAGCAAGCAACGCTTTATTAAATTGGGTGGCCTTTCATTCTGTTCAGAAGCATGTGTGCTTTTGTGGTACACTGTTCTCTTGTCACAGAAGTATGGAAAAAACCATGCAATTCAAATTTGTACACCGAAGAAGAGCTGGTCCAACAGACGAGACCTTGATAACAGTGAAAAGAATAATCGCATAAATTCTACAATTGTGAACCCCTCGTGATTTACCATTTTCCTTTCTGTTTTGAGTTCATGGGAATATCTCATCAGTTCTCCATATACCCTATGTCCCAGTTCTTCTGCTACTACTTCTCTCTGTCCCGCGTAGTCGTTTAACTCGTTAAGGATATTATAAAAGGCTATACATGAGGTAAACCTGGCAATACACAGTGAAGAAGAAGGAGGGAAACAAATGTCATGTTTCTATTTATCCGGAAGTTACAGCTTTTGTTCCATAAACGGACCATAAAACATGTCACAGTTAGCGTGGGGTACAACCTTGATAAAACGAATTGCAGAAAGATGCACAGTGGAGATTCCCCAAATACACTTCTCTTCACGCACATTGGTTGTTGTTTTTTTAAAAAAATGAAAACAGATTTCAAAAGGTAGAAAAGAATAAAGAACACTACCTGGAAAGCCCTGCAGTATAGTGGTATCTCCTAAGATGCGAAATGGAAGAAGGACTGAGCCTAGGAAAGGACTTAATTTCCTAGGCTTGGGAAGCTGAACTTGTTGCAGAGATGATTTTGCTTGATCTTGAGGGTGGAACATGCCAACCATGCCACTCCTATGCACCCCGATGGATGGATCTACTGAACAAGTTTGCTACCAGCTCTGAAGACAGCTGCCTGTTTGCCTGCTCACCTCTTTGGTTGGAGGGAAAGGGTGCCACACTATTGCTGGCACTAAAACAAAGGGGGGGAGCAGGGTGGGAAGAAGGAGGAAAAAATAAGGGGAGAAAATGTGTATGGAAGGGAGAAACAAACAAACATGTCACTGTATTTTTTTTAATTTTTGTTTAAGACCTCATAAGCCTGTGGAATGTTTGCCATCTCTTTCAAATGTTCAGGTCTTGAGCTCCATATCAGCTTCTGGAAGTCCTGTCATCTAGGTTTGTGTTTTGTGTTGTTCTTTAAAAAAAAAGGTTAAAATGAAGCAGAGTGGCTCAAAATGATCTTCTGTGAGAAATAGTGTTTGGCTGATGAAACTTAAATCTCATTGATAATTGGATTTTGGACTAGATGACCAAATTTTGTCTCTTGTAACCCAGTGAATACTGTCTTCCTTCAATGACGGCCTTCAATTGTAAAATCAGCCTTGAACAATCTCTGACCAGGGCATCTGAAAAAAAAAAATGATGCTTCCTGTGCTGTCCACACTGGTAATAATGGAATAACCTAAATTTCATCCCCCCCCCCCCCCGTGTTAAGGATGGAAAAGCAATCAATGTTAGTAGGTTGGTGGTGGTGAGTGTTTGCTATTTTCTCCCTTATACTATGCTGAAAGACTGTTAACTATATAAAGTACAGAATAGAGAGAAAGTTACTCCACCCAACAAGTGAAGACTGACAAGGACATACAGCTTTGCAGCATTCCTCTATAGTAGTTTTCAATGTACAGCTTCACAAAGGAACCTTTTCCAAAAATAAAACAACACTTCGTAGCACTCAACTCACCGCCTTTTAATCAGGGAGTGCTGACACTGCAAAGTGTCGCCATACTTAAGTTTGGCTTTGAGCTAAAGAAAATTAATGTGCCATGGCTGGTGTCTAGAAATGCAACAAAAAGAACATTGCTAAAATAATGAATTCAGGTCTAGTTGGCAAAACAGCAAAAATGAGGAGATAAAACGACTTCTGGGCTTTACCTATTTCACATACCGGATGGAAGATTGTGTGGTTTGGCGATTCTCCCTATGAAACACTTGGTGATATTGAACTAAGTCCTACTCAGACCAGATCCGCTGAAATTTCTCAACCTAAGTTAGCCATGTCCATTAACTTCAGTGGGGGTACTCATGAGGAGTAGTAACGCAGAATACTACTGATTAACTCCACAAAGAAAATTAGATGTCAAGGGAGAACAATTCTAGCATTCTTCCCAATATGCCAGTTTTCTGCATATGAAATTTATTTTGGATGGTAGAGCATTCAACCATTACTTCCTACCTAAAATACATGGTACAGCCCAGAGTCTAATTTACTTCCTCATCTGCTGTGTGTGAGAACCAAGTCTTAGAATTCACAGCAAAGCTACATGTTAAGGATTCTCAGAATAGTTAAACAGGATCTCAAAACTTAAATATTCAACATCCTTTGGAAAGCAGTGCAGAAAGTGTTAATAATGCCTTCGCTTTCTGATTTCTGAATACAGAACCCTTATATTTGGTCATTAAAAACCAAACTCTGATGTAAGCTGGTATGAAATTAATGGAACAATCCTAACTAGGTCTACTTGCAAGTAAGTCCTATTGAATTAAACTGAGCTTATTACCACGCAAGTGGAGGTAAAAAACACACACCAGCCTATCACAAAGGTACACAGACGTGTAAAAATATTTAGGACTGAGGCCCTCATTCAAAGTGTTTCCAGAGAATAACAGTCATTGAACACTGTGATATTTTTTTCCCTGACAGACAATAGAAAACTAATGCTCATTTTACCTGGGTTCTTCATCTTTGGATGAACGTTTAGGACAGTACTTCTTCACCAGATTTCTGTTAAGGGAAGAAAACATAGTGTTCTACTAAATAAGGACATTAATAAATTTCTGTTAGTATTTGTCTAAGGATCAGTCTCAAAACTAGGTGAATAAGGAAACAGCCATTTGTCCTCAGTTTACAGTTCACATATCTCCTGTGAAGAGGACCTACTTCAATAAACACCTTGTGATGTAATCATTTCTGAATGCCAGCACCTCCGTCAGAATATACCTCGATTCCTCACAACATTAAGATGTTTTTCTTGACAATAAATAATTTATCAGAAACAAGGATCCAGGAGCACACGCTAAAGATGTAGTTTATGATAATGAAACAGCCACAATTTGTTCTTCTCAGAAACCAAAACAGAAAAGAAGCTTATTTTCCTGTTTACAATATTATAAGTTGAGGAGAATGAAGTGATTGACGAAAAGCATCAAAGTGAGGTGCATGTTTTAATATCTATCCATTTCTGGACAAAATAAATGCACAATGCCCTTGGTACTAATAAACATGGGTGCCTGAATTCTCGCAAATGTTGCAAGCAGGAAGGAGTGAAAATTGTTCCACCGCTGAGCAACTAGGAACAAAGCCAAACTATTGTTTTTATCTTATGCTTATCCAGAGTAGAAAGACTAAAACAAAGACAGGGGCCAAAAACGGGGGGGGGGGGGGGGAGAGAGAGAGAGAGAGAGAGAGAATTGTCCTATAGACACTGCAAATTAATTTCTAATAGATAATTATAATACACTCCTTTCCAGTATGGTAAAAAGATGCCTTGTTTCAGCCAGACAGAATAGGCTATTCTCCAGATGATGCTAAAGAGCAGCAGCAGTAACAGAATGCCTAGTTTAATACATTTTAAAGAGTTCAGCAGGAATTCCAAGGATTCCAGAGGCCTCAAGTTAGTTCACTGCCCACAAATATTCCCACAAAGGAATAATGTATATATTTCATGTTCTTCAGCAGGAAATCTATTTTCTTTCCCCAAGCGATGCATTAAAGAAATGGAACTAAACTTCTGTACAACTTTCCCCTTGGGCTATTAGTCCCACTACGGATCCTGGTTTTATTATCAAACCTTAAAGTCAAACTCTCTTGCTATACTCATTGGGTATATAAAAGTTATATTGCGTCTAAACACTACAACATTCACATAATCCCAGGGAAAGAAAAGTCACAGAAGTTAGCAATGAAGAAATAAAGAGGTTTTTGAGTTACTTAAAAATAGCAAGAGCTGATGACAATAGGAAACTTTCCCCACAAAGGGAAACTATGGAAGATGGTTTGATTTAAGCATTAACATATGGTTAACACATTCAGTTTAAGAGGCCATGATAGAATGTTGATGAAAATGTGTTCTGTTATACCAGAGATCTGGGTTCTCAACCCATCTCTTCAAAAAGCACTTGTGTCTACTAGTACAGTCGTACCTTGGAAGTTGAACAGAATCCATTCCGGAAGTCTGTTCAACTTCCAAAACGTTTGGAAACCAAAGCATGGTTTCTGATTGGCTGCAGGAAAGTCCTGCAGCAAACTGGAAGCCGCGGAAGCCCTGCTGGATGTTCTCAGCTTCCAAAAGAACGTTTGAAAACCGGAACACTCACTTTCCAGTTTGCAGGGTTCAGGAGCCAAAACATTCGAGAACTAAGCTGTTTGAAAACCAAGGTATGACTGTATATGAAATGTAAAGCTAAAAGCTTTGTTTAGGTCACACTAAAGAAAGAATTGTGTGATACATCACAGCAAACAGTGATGTTTAGTTCCCTTTTTCCTTATGGGAGTAAATTGGTTTTCTTTCCAAAGGGGAAGTCAGTTGGCTATGACAAATTTAGGAAACCCTACTATTGCAGTATGGAAGGCCCACTCCAAAGCTAAGACTCCCACAAATCACACTTTTGTTTAGTGGCATTATGTAAGTGCCAAATAGTTTCTAGGGCAATATAGATAATGGAAACACAACCAAGTAATGCAAAGAAGGTGCAGCTCCACAAGCAAGACTTTCTGGAATTTATCAAAACAGAATGGATGTCAAGAACGGATGCAAACAGACTTATAAGATCCGGAAACACAACAACACACACAAACATGCCAAAGTCCTGAAATAGCATTTTACTAAATTTCATCCTCGGGGAAAATAGCTACAAACTTGAAAGTACTTTCCCAGGAAAATTCTGAATTTCTGACAAATCGCTTTGTTTGTGCAGCTGCTTTTTTCCTGTGACCAAGAACTAGCACAGCCAAGCCAGAAGCATGAGAACCTAGTTGGTCCACAGTCAACGTAAGGTGTCACAAACCCAATCCTACTGGGCTCAACAGGAATGTCAAATATAAGATAAGGGCAGGGGTTCCAAATATATTACACAAGGAACAGACAATAAGGTTATCTGGATGCTCACACTTACATACTAAGGGGGAGGTAGGGCAACGCTCCAATTTAATGCTATTTGGGGGGAAACAAGCACCAACTCTGCTGTAACAACAACAACAACAACAACAACAACAACAACAACTTGGAAAGAATAGGCTAGTTTTAATGTTCAACAAACCAAGTATGTGCTTGCCAGGGATAGAAGGTAAACTATATTGTTTCGTTCATTTGAAGAAAAAACTGAGTGAATGAAACACTCCATCTTCCACATGTGTGGAAGAAAACCATGCACTTGTAACATATCAAGTTAAAGAGCAGGCCCGTCTTACCCATAAGCGCTAGGGGTGCAGGGCACCCTGGCTCCGGGCTCTCAGGGGCGCCAGGCCGAGAGTCCGGGGCCGGAAAGTTGAGTCTGGGGAAGAGCCCACCCATTGGTCGGAGCGCCGCTTTGCACAGCAAGTTCGGGGGCGACCGAGCCAGTGAGATGCTGAGGCGGGCGGGTGGCTCCGCACTCCTGTGCGCCTGGGACTGGGCAACCTGGGGGGGGGCACTGCGTCGCATATGTGTAAGACAGCCCTGTTAAACAGGACCAATGTAACCTAACAACACTGAAGGTGCACCACTGGATAAAATGTAAACGATTCTCAGCTGGTATTCCAGCATCCCAAAGGTTTGAGTCATCGTTGAGTGCACGTAGTAAAGAGTTCACTATTATGCAGCAATTTGAGTGGGCTATAGTTTTGTGCATTTAAAAATTCAGATTATACTTTCATGCTTCAGTACTATACAACAGGGAAGTTACCTTACACAAATAATGCACTGAGCCGTAGCAGCCTGTGCATTTTGCAGCCGTGATTTTACTTGCAAAAGCAAGTTATTTTTAGAAGGAGCTTGTTAGGTTTTTTGCCTTCCTTAATGGTGTAACTTGGAATGCAAGTTTTAATCAGCTTAGTCTGTTGATAAATCAAGGTTGGGGGGGGGGAAGGAGACAATTTTAATCAGCGAGTCTGAATGTTAAAGACACTTATGTTTCTTTTTCAAGGCTCCTTGGGTTCTGATACGTTACTGTAAGGGTAACAATTTTTCAGCTATTAAAAGACCTTTCTTAAGTAGTATCTCTTGTTCATTAAGTCATACATTATATTAACACGTCCTTTAGTATCTCAGAAGGCACCTTTGTAGAGGCTTTGTTAACACAAAGCAACCGGCAACAGAATGTTGCAGTGTAGCCTTACCTCCGAACAGGAGTGCTCCTGTTCAGCTAGGCAGCCACCCTCCTTTGGGATACTCTATTCCGTTCCCAACCCCATGCCACCTTCCCATCCCGCCCCCCCAAATTTCTAGGTAATTGACAAACTGGCAAAGACGAAAATGATAAATCAGTTTTAAAAAAACTTTAGCTGGCTGACAACCCCAGCTGAAAGCATTCCCATGGTGAAAAGGGTTCTGGGGAGGTAGGCACAATCCTTTACAGCAGAGTTCGGCAAGCTTATCCGAGGATGGGTGGTCAACACTACGACTGTCGGAGGATGGGCAAGAGCATGTGCGCACATGTGCTCTTCCGGGTCGGAGCAGCGCCCGTGCACATGCACACGTGCTATTTCCGGCGCTCCTCCAACCCAGAAGTGTGCTGGGAATAGTGTATGCGCATGCGCACAGGCGCTTCTCCATCCCACACAAGTGCGCACGCTATTTCCGGCGCACATCCAGGTTGGAGGAGCACCCCTGTGCATGCGCACAGGCGCTATTAACCCAGAAGTCAGTCCCCACGCTGCGCCGGTAAGAGTGGGCAGCCAGAGTCGCCATGGGCTGGTTAGACAAGCCTCGTGGACCGCTACCAGCCCATGGGCCTTAGGTTGCTGACCCCTGCTTTACAGCCTGCTATGAAATGTGTCCCTGTAGAATTTGTTGGGTATTTATTATCTCACCAGTTTCCCCACCTACTAGATACACTGTTATGACAAAGCACATGATTCTGATGCTTCCCTCCATATTTCAGGAAGTCTCAGTATTGAGATTTTGATAATAAAAATCACATTACCAAATATAAATATTAATTTATTATGACATGGGGCAGCACTCTGAATATATTGAAGAATTTTTAGATACTGGACTACATCGCTTGTTTTGGGAAAACATATACTAAAGGTAGACGACGATAGATCCGGCCCAAAAGAGGGAAATGTCATTCTTAAGCTACCTAAAGCCATACCTTTCTATGTTACGTTATCCATCTTTAATCTCTATGTCTGCTGCACAGAGCTGAGCAAAGTGGGAAGGCTTAAAATCTAACTCATTATTATTCAGGAGACGAAACAATAATGCTGTAACCAGGCAACTGCACAAGAGAGTCTTTTAAAGAGATTTTCTGGTGTGTTGCAGATAAGAATGGAAAATACTTACCAGGAAAGCACATGCATGCATACTCCCTGACAGACTGGACTGACAGTGGGGGAGGGTCACAACTGCAGATTACTAATTGCCATGCAGATAGCTAATCCAGGTTCTGCCATTTTGCAATACGGTAGTATTGGCACTAAATTCCTAAAAAGGCTGCAATGCATAAAAATCCACCAGGACAACTAGAAATCTGGGCCCAGCTGCACTGGCCGCCAAGTAGTTTCAATGTGCTGGTGTTGACCTCTAAAGGTAAAGGGGGCAAAGGTGAAAAGGACCCCTGGATGGTTATTTCCAGTCAAAGTTGACTATGGGGTGTGGCGCTCATCTCGCTTCAGGACAAGGGAGCTGGCATTTGTCCACAGACAGCTTTCTGGGTCATGTGACCAGCAGGACTAAACCACTTCTGGTGCAACGGGGTACCGTGAGGAGTGCCACAGCGCACTGAAACACTGTTTACCTTCCCACCGCAGCGGTGCCTATTTATCTACTTGCACTGGTGTGCTTTTGAGTTGCTAGGTTGGCAGGAGCTGGGACAGAGCAATGGGAGCTCACCTTGCCACGTGGATTCGAACCGCCAACCTTCCAATCAGCAAGCCCAAGAGGCTCAGTAGTTTAGACCACAATGCCATCCACTTCCCTATAAAGCCTTACACAGCTCAGGACCTCAATACTTTATGAAGACCACCTCTCCCGATATGAGCTGACTTGGACCCTGTGCTTGTCACCCGAGGCCCTTCTCTAAGTCCTCAGGAGATTCAGAGGGTGGCAACATGAGAATGGGCCTTTTCTGTGGTGGCTCCCTGTCTGTGGAATGCTTTCCCTAGAGAGGCTCACCTGACACCATCATTATATATCTTTAAGTGCCAGCCAAAACATTCCTCTTTACCCATGATGTTGGCCATTATATAATCTATGGCCTGTTAAAGCTGGGGGGTGGAGGTGGGGGGCAGAGACTGTTGTTATGGTTATTTTATTATTATTTTTGTATTATGGTTTTTATTATGTTTTTAGTATTATGCTCTGTAAAACGTCTTCTTAATGTTGTACATTGCCCTGGAATCTTTTGATATGAACACTTAAAAAAAAATAATTCGGATAGAAGCTGTACTATTTTTGCTTGCTCAGATTCAACTTCATATGGAACTCTCACCCAAGATTTCTAGTTTGTGATGGTCACAAATCTAATTTAAATGGTTACGATCAGAGTTCTAGTACTATTGTTATCTACTGCATTCACAAAAGAAAAGGAACGCTAATTAGTGGATTTCACTTTGTACTGTTACATAGTAATGAATCAGACGCACCATTTCATAGCTGAATGGTGACTAAAAATAGGGCCTTTTTCACAGTGGTGCCCTGCCTTAGCTCCCAGAATGCTCCACGGAAAAAAGAATTTGCTACTGCCACTGTATTTAATTAGGTTTCACTGGAAGAAATTTAAACACTTGCTTAACTTTCTCAGTGAAATCAGCGGGTCTTCAGAACCAACTCTGGCTGGATTGCGCACTGCATGTAATAATGATAATAATAATAGTAATAATTTTATTATTTATACCCGGCCCATTTCTGAAGGAAATCAGCCCTGAGTGCTCACTGGAAGGACAGATCCTGAAGCTGAGACTCCAATACTTTGGCCACCTCATGAGAAGTGAAGACTCCCTGGAAAAGACCCTGACGTTGGGAAAGATGGCGGGCACAAGGAGAAGGGGACGACAGAGGACGAGATGGTTGGACAGTGTTCTCGAAGCTACCAGCATGAGTTTGACCAAACTGCGGGAGGCAATGGAAGACAGGAGTGCCTGGCATGCTCTGGTCCATGGGGTCATGAATAGTTGGTCACGACTAAACAACTAAACAACAACACCCGGCCCATCTGGCTGGGTTTTCCCAGCCACTCTGGGTGACTTACAGCACATATAAAAGCATAGTAAAAGGTCAAACATTAAGATCTTCCTGATACAGGGCTGCCTTCAGATGTCTTCTAAAAGTTGTGTAGTTCTTTATCTCCTTGACACCTGAAGGAAGGGCGTTCCACAGGGAGGGCGCCACTTGCCGTGAAGGCCCTCTGCCTGGTTCCCTGTAACTTCACCTCTTGCAGTGAGAAACCGCCAGAAGACCCTCGGAAGAGGACCTCACCTCAGTGAACAATGAGGATGGAGACACTCCTTCAGGTACACTTGGCCAAGGCCGTTTGGGTTTTAAAGGTCAGCACCAGCACTTTGAATTATGCTTGGAAACGTACTGGGAGCCAGTGAAGATCCTTTAGGACCAGTTATATGGTCCCAGAGGCTGCTCCCAGTCACCAGGCTAGCTGCAGCATTCTGTTCATGAAACAAAGGCATTCTACCTCCGATAAAAACTTTTGTAAATAATAATGGGGAGGAATAATTTTCAGCACAGAAACTCTTTTGAATAAGAGTCCATTTGCACAGTTGTTCAAGGAAAGTCTGCCACATCTACATTTGGATAATAATCAACATCTTATGTTTTCAATTTCAATTAAAGAAGAACAGCCTTCAGAAACAAGGGCCCACATCGTGACCATTTGTTTCCAATTTAGAATTCAAACTAGTAGAGCATCCAGACAGCTTGCCAAGTTTCTAAATATAGTCATTTAGGTAACTAAATCTTCATTTGGCTGTGCACAATTACATAGTTTCCCACTGCAGAAGATAATCAAGCCATTTAAACAACTTTCTTCAGCTTCCAAATCAAGGAATTCCCTCCAGATACCTTGCTGTATCGTGTTACAACGGAATTGCCCTTGGCTGGAAATCTAGAATATGGAATACACATTACTCATTTCTTCAGAGAGAAAAAAGTCAGGCAAATTCGCAAAACTTTTGTCTCCTAGCCACTCGGTTATTATGAAGATGAGCGTTTATATATACAGCTCAATGAAGCTGCACTCAGGACATGAGTATTAATGTGAAAAGAACAACAACAGTTGCTTATAAGAAGAAAGTAAGTTAGCCTTTAGAACACTTAGCTGTAGTCAAGAGAGGAAGTAAACAGAACAAACTGTTTCCCCTTTTAAATCAACATTGGCTACTTTAATCATAAACAACAGCTGATAACTTGATGTATCCTTATGTATCTAGGATTAGAATGGATAATTGCAAAACAAAAACAAAAACTCCACAATGGGCTCAGGTCCTGTTTGCAACTGAATGCAGACAGAGAAGGTAAGAGCAACTGAGGCTCAGATCCAGAACTTTCTGAGAATCAAGACTGTTCCCCATTATTTATCTTGGAATTCCCGATTTTCTTTACCAGCTTCTAAGACAAGATTGAAGTAAAAATAGAGCACATTGGCATACATCCCAAATTACTACGATTTCAGAAGAAACTACAAGCCCAGGTTACTTGAAAACTGATAGGTGAAGTCTTTTTAAAAAATGCATATATAGTAGACCAGTTAACACCAAAGATTAAGATATGCATACACTTAAAACAGTTGTCGTTTTTTACCTATGGACCCCCGCACAGAAAATAATACATGTAAGCAGATTACTTGTTTACACTGTTCATGAAAAGAGGCTTAAAATATATCGGCTAAGTTCCATGTGGAAAAGTTCACAGCCAAAAGGCCGCTCAATAAACTGGTAAAGAAAAGTAGTGCACACACTTTATTATGCAGCCCTACATTTATTTTTCCTGCAATTCTGATAATACAGATACAGCCTCTGCAGGTGTCAAAACAAGAAAAAAATATTGAAGCTTTGTTTGCTAAGACATGATAGGTAGTAGTCAACTCATTCTTTCTCGTGGAGCAGACTGAAATTAATCAATATTACTATGTCGTTCATTCATTTCAATGGGTCAAATAATTTGATTCTATGCCAGGGGTCAGCAACCTAAGGCCCATGGGCCACAAGCAGCCCACAGGGGTAATTTAACCAGCCCATGAGCCGAGCCACCCGCTGCGCTAAACTGGTGCAGCGCGTTGTGGGAACTTGCTTTCGCGGTGCAGGGAATCACATCTGCGCAGACGCCGGAAATCGCTTCTACGCAATCATGGACACATGCGTGATCCGGCCTACGGAGGGATCTCCGCTGGAGTGAACTGGCCCAGGCAAGGTAAACCTTGCTGACCCCTGTTCTATGCTTTGCTGTGCATATTAAAGGACTGGGTCTCCATAATCTATTACAAGATTCCCGGCCGACCTTCTATGCTTCTACATAAAACTAACAGAAGTCTTCAGCACTACTGTTTTGACTCAGGGGGAGGCTGTCTCCATGCAGTACTGCAGAAGGGTTTCTTCCAGAGTAGGGTCACTGCTCGGTGCCTCTTACAACTCACCCAGGAGAAACATGTCTACAGTTCCCAGTACATGCAAGGGGAACAGGCTAGAAAAACTAGAGCAACAGGATTTCCCCTTGCTTTCCAAAGGTGGCCAGTGGTGCCTATCCACAAATGAAAATGAAGATAGTAGAGGAAAATGCTGAGGTTTCTTTGATGTTTGCACCACATGCTGACGGAAGCACAAAAACAACACAGCTTGCCTCTTCAGCAACACAAAGCAGCTGCAGTGGATGCAGCAAAGCAATTCTGGATGCGAGTATATTTACGCCTTTACATACAGATAAGCTTTACAGCCTTAAAAGAAAATAAGGGAGCACTCGAATTTTAATTCAGAGGTTTTTCGAGCACCCTTCCCCATAGCAACCATAATGGAAGAAATGTGAGCCACAGCACCAGTCCTCTATGTAACACAGTTAAGGGGCTCCTCCATTCAATGCATATTGATCAAGACAGTCCATCTCTGCCTTGCTTGCTTTGCAAAGCATGCTATGCTACTTGCAAGCTTGTGTTGAATGACAAACATGTCTCTACTTTTGCCGCAACAGGGGGATAAAAAATCATGTTGCCCGTGAATCTGTAGTAAGGAGTAACCAATTCAGATGGAAAAGAAAAAGTGATTTTAGCTACATGGAACAAGTATGGCTATTCTTCCAGGACAACAATATTTGCATATTCGATTTCTCCTACCGTACGGGAACTACTTTTAACTAAAAATATAATTAGGAAATGAAAAACAAAAAACACCAAAACAGTTTAAAAGGTAATAGAAGTTTGAAGGGTAATGGAACTTGTAAAATAAAGCTTACCTCAATTGCTTTGCATAATTCTGTTCAATCTCTATCCTTTCTTTAACGAATTTTGCATATTTTTCCAGGAAGTCAATGCCCCACTGTGTGTGCTTGTCTAAATTGTCGAACTGATCCTGTAAAACACAAGCCAGGGGAAAAAAAAATCGAAATTGAACAAGATGACACCCACCCACATTGTTTTCAGATGCTACGTTCTGTCTTCTACACATTTAGTGAATTGAAAATATAAACATAATCACAGAAAGAAAACAGATACTAGGATACGGTACTTCAATACAGAAGGTGCTTTTTTTGTTTTTAGAAAGACACAATCATAAGAGCAGTCCTGCTGAATGAAATTGACAGTCTATCTAGTTCAGCATCTTTTGAAAACGAGGTCCAGCTGGGGGTCAGGGGTCAAGATTGAAGGAGCTGAACTGTGGAGCTTGCAGTATATATTTTAATCCCAGGCTCTGTTACTCTTTTGCTGCTGACTTAGCTCCCCTGTTCCCTGGAAGAGCCATATTCTTCCCACCCCCTTGCTAGGGACCAAATTCTCATCTCTAGTTCAGCAACCCAATGTCCATCCTACATAGTGAGTCACTGGAGGTTTCTGTACCAAGTGTATCTATTTATTTTATTCTATTTATTGATCAATTTTCTATACTGCCCTTCATTCAAGGATCATAGGGCAGTTTACAAAATAAAAACACAAAAATATGTAACATACTTAGAAACAAAAACATGCCCCCCAACACAGTTTTAAAGGCCATAGATTGTTTAATTAGCCAAAGGCCTGGGAGAAGAGGAGTATTTTTGCCTAGCACCTAAAGATACATAACAAAGGCACCAGGCGGGCCTCTCTGGGGTGAGCATTCCACAAGTGAGGAGCCACCACAGAAAAGGCCTCTTCTCATGTTGCTACCCTCTGGGCCTCTCATGAAGGAGGCACATGAAGAAGGGCCTCAGATGATGATTGCAGGGTCCAGGTCTGTTAATTGGGGGAGAGGTGGTCCTTGAGGTATTGTGGTCCTGAGCCGTTGTGGCTTTATAGGGGAGCAGGTGGCATTTTAACCAGGCCTGGAAACTAATTGGCAGCCAGTGCAGTCAGGCCAGGATGGGCATTATATGCTCAAACCTTCTCACCCAAGTGAGCAACCTGGTTGCTGGATTCTCTCACACAGCACTTACATATACAGTGTAATATACAGTGGTACCTCAGGTTACATACGCTTCAGGTTACAGACTCCGCTAACCCAGAAATATTACCTCAGGTTAAGTACTTTGCTTCAGGATGAGAACAGAAATCGTGCTCCAGTGGCGCGGCAACAGCAGGAGGCCCCATTAGCTAAAGGGTGCTTCAGGTTAAGAACAGTTTCAGGTTAAGTAAGGACCTCCGGAACAAATTAAGTACTTAACCTGAGGTACCACTGTATATTACATAGAATTACTACAGATTATAGTACATATTTGAAATATGCTCTAGGATTCAGATAGCTGAGCATGAAGGAACCTTCTATTGTGGTGTTCCCCAAACCTGGGTTTCCAGCTGTTTTGGGACTACAATTCCCATCACCCCTAACCACTGGTCTTGCTAGCTAGGGATGATGGGAGTTGTAGTCCAAAAAACAGCTGGAGACCCAAGTTTGGGAAACACCGTTGTAGTTCTTTCTGAGCTCAGACGAAGTCCCTACTGGATTCTCTCCTTAGTAATGGCGGTGGAGTTCACTTTGGCAGATAGCTCCTTCTTACCCGTGTCCCCCCACTTTAGAAAAAACACCCAGGCCCTACAGTTGTGGCAGAGTTGTGGCTGTCGCCTCCCTCAAACTCTACTTATGCTTATCTCCTGGCCTCAATGTGCCCCAATATATACGCCACAGTGTGGTGAAGCTGAGTGGGCTCAACAGAGAGGAGCAAACCTTACACATGAAGTAAATAAACCAAGGCTCTGCAGCTACTGTTTGGGCCACAGAGAAGAGGAAGATGAGACAAAGGGAAACCTCAACGCTTCATTGCACAAAGACTACACTTGAACTGTTCATGATCGGACTTCCGGGATAGCGCGAACGGGTAATGGCGGATTCCCTCCGAGCTCCGGAGGGAATCAGCTCCGCTAAGGACGGGTCTTGCCGTGCCGGCGACACGGGGACCCTTAGAAACCGCAGGCGCTGAAGCCTGCGGACATGGAGACTCGGTGGGCACCTTAAGCGCCCTCCCCGACCTGCGAAGAGCCTTTTTAAAGGCTACGGAGTGGACCGGAGAGTGGCGTGGCGCTGAGAGTCGATCGCTGCCTTGGCGGAGCGAAGCCGCGAGCCATGACCGGAGAGCGCTATCTTTCTTCCTGAAAATTTGGACTGAAATGAAGAACCCGTGAGTAGAAGGAAATTTTGGCACTAAAAGTTTTATACCTAAAATTGAGTACGATCGGGGGTGTGTTAAAAGGAAGTCCGCACTCCCCCCCCCCCCACAGAAAGATTCAAAGCAAGGAGAGGAGCACTAAGGCGGAAAGATTTTGGTGTTTAAATAAATAGTTCTCACGAACTGGATTATAAAGTTATTGTGCTGGAGTGGAAAGGAGTAAAATCTCAGAAGTTTTTCTTTTTTGGCAATCCCCCCCCCCTTTGGACCCGGGAGTGCCCTGCGTGTGAGCCCGAGGAAAAAGAATAAAGAGTTTGACAGCTGTCAAAAGAGCTGTCAAACGAGTGGCAAAGATTTGGAACTGAGCTATTAGTAACTCTTTGGACCAAAAGAGTTACTTTAAAATTGAACTTTTTGAAACAAAGTGATTGGGAATAACAAGGAATAACAAAGTAACGAACTGTTGGAATAGGATCATGATGGAAATCCCCCTGGAGGGAACTAAAGACATTGCAATGGCTGCAGAAGGGAAATTATGGGCAGAGATTGAAAGGATGTTTTTTCTCGTGGGAACTTTACAAGAGCAAAGTATCACAATGAGTAAACAACTTCAGACTTTCGGTTTGGAACTGAGCAACTCTGCTAATGATATAAAGTTGATGGAAAGAAATTCTGCAGCTGCAGAGGATGAGATAACTTTGGAACTGGGGGAAAAAGAAGAGGAAGAAGGAGAGGAATTTCAGATGGAAAAAATCAACCAAAAGCCTGCAACCTTTGGGAACAAAGGAAACAAAGAAAATGACAAGTGGACCACAAACCTACAAAAGGAGAGAAAGATAAAGGAAGAAGTCCCTGGAATAACTGGAATATTGGACTATATAAGAGTAAACAAGTATGATTGGGACTTCCTCATTAAGCTGGAGTATGATAAATTGAGTGGTCCTGAGCAGGAACTGATATTGATGGACGTGGAAGGAGAAAAATGTGAGGGGCTGATGACAGAACCTCCTCAAGAAGAGAGGGCCAACAAAATGGATTATCAACAAAACTGGTGGAGAGAGACTAACTGGGGCTTAAGAGCCTCTGATGTGAGAAACCCGGGCTAAAGCAGTTAACCTATTGGGACATTGGTCTGGGAAGGGACAGAAACCGGGGCAGGGGGGGAGGGGAGAGTAGAATAATTAAAACCTGAGATTTTGAATTGTTATATTATGATTTTTTGGTGTAATATGTGAAGGGAGGAATTCAGGGGAGAAAATTTAGGCCGTCCTTAGAGAAAAGATTAATTGTGTAAAATTGGATTAGTTAAACTGGGTTAAGCATAAATGACAAATTTTAAGAAAAGATAAGAAATATTTAAGGGATGAGAGGAAATAACTTGCTGAGATAATTAATGAAATTGGAATGTGGGAGGGTGCGGGGAAGTCAATGAAAGAAGGTAATGAAAGTAAGGTTATGAAGTTATGGATGTTTTGTTTTGTTTTTATATGTTTGTTTGTATGTTAAAAATTTGAAAACCCAATAAAAATTTATTTAATAATAATAAAAAAAAAAGAACTGTTCATGATCGCCAAGAGGCTTAGTTCTAAAAGCATGCCCATAATTGAAACTTGCGCTTTGGGCTGATTTCATTTTTATTAGTTTGCCTTGTTTAAGACGATTGCTTCAACTGCAACTTTAGCTTTAATGTTCAGCAAACCTAGCAATTAACTGTTTGATATTCAAAACATGTGCATGGTCTCAGACTGACATTAAAGCCATTTTACATTACATGCAATATATATAACACCTGAAGATTAGACGATACATAAAAATTAATGGCAAAGGTAGATGGTAAAGCGATATGAGGCAGCAAATGGAAGCCAAAACTCAGCCTTAAAAAGAATGAAGGCTATCAGGTTTCTATTATTATCCTCTCAGTCATATCCAGCATACTGGGTAAATATGGCCATATATTACATCCCAACCACATTGTAATTCATCTACTTCTTCATTGCAACCCAAGTATGTAGACGAACACTGCATCAATGAGAAGGAATGTGAAGATGTGCTGTTGACAAACTCAAAACACTGGATCCTTAAAGACCAGCTTGGCCACTGGAGTGCTCTACTCTTCAATAATATTAAGCATTTCTAGTTTGAAGAGGTTAATAATCCAGGAACCTTGTTCTTTGCAAACGATTAAGCATTTTGGGGGTGGGGGAAGAAGAACAACAGAGCATCTCCGTAAATCCATGGCCTCAACCACACAGAGATGTGATACATCTGCATCACACAATTTAAGTGAAAACCTAGCTTGAAATATGGCCATATTTTTGCTAGAGCGCCATCCATTCTTGGACAACAGCCTTGTCTGTGCTGTGTGATACGGTACTAGCACATCACTATGGATCTTAAATAATGAGTCCAAGTACGCGCAGCGAAGTAGGCAAGGCAACGTTTGGGTGGGGGAAGTTGTAACGTCGCATGTACAGCTTTGAAATAACTATCTCATCCATTCATCATAATGCATTTCATTAAGTTAATAGTTAATAGAATCTGGCTATTCTGCATTTTGTTCTGCTTTATCCATTTACTTTGACTATTTCACCCTTGCACTGAAACTCCAATAAGGTGCTCTGGAATTGAACCAACAGTCAGAGACATTAGAACAAGCTTCCTGCCGTGAACACAAGAACAATGCTTTTGCTGTCCTAGTTTGGACTTCTTAGTTCACTGTTCTGAAAAGCTGCCAGGTCTGTGGAAAACTAGTCAAGTGCCATTTTTAAAAACATTGCTAGATCTCCTCACAAACAGAACTCAAGCAAATTGGGGGAAGGCAATGTAAGCAATTAGGGTAATTTCCTGCCACTGGATCCCAAAGCACAACTTGATGAAGACAAATTTGATTAATGGAGTAAAATCTCATACCTTGTCACTCTCAGAATCCAGGAGAATTCTCAACTCATGACTTTGCCTCTGAATACCAGTTGTTGGGGGACAACAGGAGAGGGCTATTCCCTCAAGTCCTGTTTTGGGGGTCTCCAGAGGCAACTTGTTAGCCACTGTGAGAAAGAGGATGATGGCCCAGATAGCTGTTTGGTCTGATCCAGCACTGCTCCTCTTACATTCTTTTTGTTAGAAGCTGAAGTCACCAGGCTCACTTGGCAGCAAAGCAAAGATCAATCTACACTGCACCATGCCCAAGGTAACTATTGAGATAATATCACAAGATGAAATATGTGTACAGTAGTGGCTTTGTTAGGGTTCACTTCCTACTCTCAGAACCGGTTTCAGTTTTATCCCCAAACAGATTCCATGTTCCCCTGTGATTAGAGATATTAGACCAGGAGCATCTCACCTGTGGTCTTCTAGATGCTGCCTCACTACAGCTCCCATTAACCTTGACCGTTGGCCATGCAGCTGGGGCTGATGGGAGTTGAAGTCCAGCAGCAGCTTGAGGACCACAGGTTGGCCACCCCCAAATTAGACTGAAGGAGGACTGGGTATACACATATTAGAGTTGAGACACTGGCAATAGAAAACATGTCTCAGAATTCCTACAGCCAAACACAGCATTCATTACCATTGAGCAGAAGAAGGTGGTATCTTATGACACAAGTTTTCTACTGTGTAGGAAATAAGCATGGCAAAGTAGTGAGTAGAATATACCCATTATCAATATTACAACCACAAACTGAAATAGAATATAAAAGCAAAGTCAACAGGGACTGGCATATTTTGCAACTGCAAGTGCAGAGTATTGCTTTAATGCATGCAGGAAGACTAGAGGTTCTCAAACTATCAGAAGGAACCACAGGGCCATCCTATATGAAAATTGAATATTAAGAGCTTCCCTGTAGGTTTCAAAAGGAAGTACTATAAGTGCAAGGCTTTTTGTTTTTCTTAACCAGAACGTAGGAGTTCAGCCTGTGCTGAACAATGCTGCATTTCCCCTTTATGGTGGTGGTGATCTTTGTCTATAGCTACGCAAGTGGTATCTGCGGTACAAAGCAGCTTCCACCAACATCATCTGGTGCACCAACTGCACCCTATCAGGATAAGGATGATCTTGCTGCAACGATTCATGTTCTTGTCAATGTAAGGTTGCTATGATGTATAATATGTAGTGCTGCCTTCAAAAAGGATCTCAATCTTCACTTGATACAAAAAAAAAAAAAAAAAAAGCAGCAAGGTAATGAACAGGGACCAAGTATAACCATCGAATAATAATAACAATAATCATAATTTATTATTTATACCCCACCCATCTGGCTGGGTTTCCCCAGCCACTCTGGGCGGCTTCCAACAAAACACTAAAATACAATAACCCATTAAACATTAAAAGCTTCCCTATTATTACAATAATATAAAAATATAAGCAGTGGTAACCTGTTTGTACACATCCCTAAGATGGCAGTTAGGCCAAAGTGTACACAATATATGTATTTACCACTCTCCATAGAAGCTAATAATGAAGCTGAACCCAAGACAGTTAGGAACTCAAGCTTGGATATTTTATTTTGGAAGAATTTCTCATTGGGTTTATCTAATTCTAACTCTTATCCAACTAGGTTTATCTAACCCACTAGGCCTGATCCTTTTAATCTTTTCCATTGTGTACCTCAGTTGTCACAGGTAAAAGAAAGGACTTATAAAGAATGACAGGGATATCTACACCTGCAGAGTATTTATGATCCTGGATGGCTGATAACCTTTGCAGGTGTGGCTTTTGGCCCCCTTTTTTAGGTCGTCCCCAACATTAATCCTCAAGGAATTTAAGACTTAAAAGACAATCATGTTCCTTTGGGAACTAAGTTAAATAAGCACTGAAGAAGTGGTCTGTTCACCTGCAATACATTCTGAGTGCTGGAGCAAACAGCAATGGGCAATTCACTAACTGATAACACATAGTGACTGAAGTATCTGTTTTCCAAGAATCTTAAATCAGCATGAGGCATGTGAAGGGTGCCTTCGATGAGTACCAAAGACAGGATTGGGGGGGGGGGGGAGAGGAAAAAAAATTGTGGAAAATATTGCTATGGTTAATTATTCTTGTCTGCTATTGCCAGAGTTAGAGCATAGCACCTCCCCAGCTAATACAACACTTATTCTTAACAATAAAACTATAAATTGTATGACTTGTTAATTAATGTTGCATTTATTATTATTAAGTCTCTTGGGCTATGATGATGAGCCCTAGCAGATATTTAACTTCAGCTTTCAAGCCGAATGAAGCTCAACGCTTCCATACCAGAAGAGAGAGTCATAGTCTACTAAGACCTATAATGAATCGCGGAGGAGCATTCAAAAGGAAGTACTTTAACTGAGAATTTACATTTCTGCAGCTGTTTAATGGTTTTTGGAAAGGACACGCTTAAGAGTCACTGTTCCACAATTTAGACTATTTGAAAATGTACACATGGAACTAATATGCACAGTCCCTTTATGGCTCACTTCTTGTCATAGGAAGTAACTATGTTGAAAGCGTTCCAAAATACCAACATCTGCCCATCCAAAAAGACTCTCCTTTCAGGAGAGACTAAGAACAGAATACAGCATCACCACCAAAAACGGTATTCCTATTATCTTAAGTTAGTACACTTGGTTATGTGTCCCACTACATGTCATTGGCAGAAAGATGTCCACCTTAATGACACCAAATATAACCAGTAAGTTATATCAGCACTCCACACAGGGCTGCCACTCTTGCCTTATATAGCTCCATCTTCATTCAAAAACGTCTATACGAAATACCCCACGCTTAAGTTTTCCAGAAAAGAAAAACATTTTAGTTTTGCAAATCACTTTTTGATAAATGTGTTTTTCTTGAAGCTTGGATCTGCGTAGGTCACATGGATACTTCAGAAAACGTTTTATGGGTGCTCCTGTTCAAGATGACCAATCCAGAAACAGTGTGCAGTAGCCCAAGTACTGACTTCTAAAATAGGTTTCTAGATCTATCCTGTTCCTTGACTTCAATAAAACATTCAAAATGTGGCAATTAAAAGCCCTGGCACCTTCTTCCCTAGTGGCCTTTAAATTCGCATCTAACTAAATACAATATATGTTGGGAAATGGTTTGTCTGTTTGTGCTCTATGTGTTTGGGTGACTGTCAGGATATCATAACCAAACTCAGCATAGGGATTTCCGAGGCATGGGTGGTGGACTTCAATGTCATATGGACGCCAGACACCATGCTGAATCAATATTTTGGAGTGAAATGTCACTTTGGCATGACTTCACCTGTTTTCTGGCATAGGTTCAGCTGCCAAATTTGGCATGAACTGATATGGGAAGTGCCAGGTGCCATTCTGAATCAAGATGGTAGACCAAACATTACCTGTGTGTAACTTGACCTGATTTTTGACATTATTGCTACTATTATTATTTACTGAATTTATACACTGCCCTTCATCACGAAATCTCAGGGTGGTTCACAGAATAAAATACAAGATAATAACACATTACCTGACAGGTCAAAATCCACAAATTATATTATCCCTTTAAAAATCACAACTCTGAGGCTTCTAAGAATACCCTGGCAGCACTGGGCACTAAGTCCCTGCTAGTATTCAATACAGTGGTACCTCAGGTTATATATGCTTCAGGTTACAGACTCCGCTAACCCAGAAATAGTGCTTCAGATTAAGAACTTTGCTTCAGGATGAGAACAGAAATTGTGCTCTGGCGGTGCAAAGGCAGCAAGAGGCCCCATTGGCTAAAGTGGTGCTTCAGGTTAAGAACAGTTTCAGGTTAAGAATGGACCTCCGGAATGAATTAAGTACTTAACCCAAGGTACCACTGTATTTGTACAATCGTTCTGTACCGTACCAGCTCTCATGAGTCAAATCCTACTTTTCTAGATCTAAGACACAACAAATGAAACCTCGCTGCCAGATTCTCTCTCTTTCCTTGTACACTAAGTGCTTGAAATATCCAGAAGTCACTAGTGTAAACATCTGTATTATGTAGGCTTCTCAAAGTTCAGATAGTTATATGTTTAAGAGGACTCCCTCCAGGTCTGCCTGTTTAAACTTGCACTCTCTGAAAAGACCAATGGTAAGTCATTGTCAAGCACTTATGTAAAACCTTCTATTATGGAAAGCCAGCTGAATTCACATTTTGTTTTCTTCTGAAATCTGCTGACTGACCCCCAATGACACCACCTCTGTTACAGAATATCTGAACCACAGCCTTGCCAGCTGAAAACCAGGTCAGCTACACAGAGTAGTGGTCCTAAAGTTGTCTGGTAGGAAAAAAATATTTTTTCTGAGAGACTGTGATGATCATTGTGTTGTAATTTTACACATTACGTTGAAGTGAGTAAGATCTGTAAACTCCTTCCAAAATGTCATCTTTGGAAAGAAGTCCTAAATCAGGAATGGCTTCTTATGCTGTTTGCTCATAGTTTCTCAGTTCATTATTCACAATTTTCCTTCACGTTGTTCAGAGGATAGCTATCGCTACGGAAAATTACGCAAGTTATATTGTTTAGTGGTAAAACTCCTGGAGTCAGCTTTCCCCCCTGCCATGCTGAACAATATAACTTACTCTGAGAAATCATATCTCGATAAAAAAGGTGCCACAATACAACAATTTCTCGGTCAGAAACTTGTTAAATGATCCATATCAGCGCTGCAACTGCTGACAACTAAGGTCTACATCTCGCATAACAGAGTTTGTTTTGAGACAAAGTTAATGGTGGCTTGGATTTATTCTCAAAAGTAATTAGTTCTTAGCGCTTGTTCAGATATTACTTGGCTTTCCAAGATGAGAAGTGTGCATCTTGTTTTATGCTCCCTCCATGGGGGCGGGTGAGAAGAAAGTAACACATTCAAACAAACACAGGATGCCTGTATTTAAACAAAACACAGAACCTTCCAGCTGACCTGTAACTTTCTTTCCAGAATGAGTCAGAGAAGGGATTATAAAGGACCACTGAGGTCCACTCTCAATTTTATCTCCAGGCAGAATATTTGGGGTCAGTATCTGAATGTGCCTTTAACATCTTAGCCACAATGTGGTGAAAACTGAAAATCATCATTGCCCTTAATGCGTACTGAGAAATTCATAACCTATTTACACATGCTAATCTTCTTAATACCAATGTCAAGAGTGAAGAGAAAACACCCTTTGAATCACCTGTGGGAATTACAGAACTTACAATAGAGTTTAAGAATCTGTTATGCCAATTTTAATGTTGTTGGTTTTTCCTCCCTAAGTGGCAAAGAAGCTTTACTAGCTGGAAATAAGAGCAAATACACCAATTCCTGAGCGGTCTGAAAGTTAAAATAAAAAGTGAGCAACAAAATTTAAAAAATAAATTGCAAAAATGTTGATGTAAACTCTGCTAAAAGGGGCTGCAAATGGTCAAAATATCACATTCATCAACCCATTGTAGTAAGAAAAGCTGGTATGTTTGTAAATCCCAGTCAAGCATTTAATACAATCTTTGGTTCAAGGAATTAGAAGTGCCGCTTCCACACTTGCAGAGCTCCACTTCTTCTCTTTCCTCCAGCAAAAAGAAATATTAAAAAATTGGCAGAGTTATTTCAGTGTTCCTTTTCTCCTCCCGAAGTAGCCTTGAGTTCTGCTTTACTGGGCTGAGGTGTTGTTCTCTGTGCCTCAGTTAGCACTGCTGCACTTACAGCATATAAAAGAGAAAGAAGAAAATTGGCAGAGGCATATTGGATAATCTTTCGTAATATAGTGACCTATGCAAGGCCAAAATTTGGCGCCCCCCAAATGCATCTTCTTAATTACAGTGGTACCTTGGGTTACATACGCTTCAGGTTACATACGCTTCAGGTTACAGACTCTGCTAACCCAGAAATAGTGCTTCAGGTTAAGAACTTTGCTTCAGGATAAGAACAGAAATCATGCTCTGGCGGCATGGCAGCAGCAGGAGGCCCCATTAGCTAAAGTGGTACTTCAGGTTAAGAACAATTTCAGGTTAAGAACGGACCTCCAGAACAAATTAAGTACTTAACCTGAGGTACCACTGTATGGATCTTCTCAATTTTGCACCCACCTCGGCTCAGCACCCTGAGTGGGAGGACTACTACCCTGCTGGCCCTAAATCAGCTGTTTCTGTACCAGCTGCTAAGCAGTTTGAGTTGGGGAGATTTAACCCCTGCAGCTCAGTTGTTTGGGAAGAAGCTGAGCAATGGCAAAGTGGGAACGCACACACACAGCCTGACCAAGGAGTGAGTTTCAGTGGGTGTGGAAGGCCTTTGCCTTGCATGCTTTTCTGTTCCTCCCTCTCTCTCACCCCACTGCTTGGTTGGGGAAGCTAGAAGAGATTCTGATTTGCATTTCCAGCAAGCTAAGGGGAATGTGTCAGAGCAGTTCTGGACATGTTAATTGTTCTGTCCGCACCAATAGCCCTAGTAATGCAAAGGTATTTCCCCAAGTATGACTCTGCTTATGCTGAGTCATTGGAAATGCTGCAGCCCTTCTCCCTCCCCTGCCCACACACCCCAACAACATCCCTCCATCTCACCCACAAAATTTTGCACAGCCCTAACCAGCATTTAGCATATTTAGCAGTTTCCTTTCCAACAGCTGGTGCCATTGCAAACACTCTTCCCCCTGTTGCTCGGCTTTGCTTGCAAACTTGCTAGGGATATTTCTGGCATTTCTACTTTTTGAACAATTACGTTTCCAAAATATCTTGCAGACTTCCTTGTCTGCAGCAGAAGTTGCAGGAGAATAGAAGTCGAAGCACCCAAGTTTAGCAACGGGGGCAAGGAAGCCAGGGCAGTAACCACACCACCTCTTACAAACCCCAGCTTTCCAACAGGAACAAGCTCAGCAGCATAAATTAAAACCAAAAGCAAGCTGTGACCAAAATGATTGGGGAAGTTGACGCAACCAAGGAAAATTAAAATGTTTGGGGGCTTTTTTGTTGAGAGAGAAAAAAAAGGATGAGTAAGGAAAGGCATAACAGATTTATTTATAACATTATGCATGTTGTGAAGAAAGCTGATAACAGGGTACCATTTGATGTAACTGAATGGTAGGATATTCAAGACAGATTAAAAAGAAGCACTTTCTTTACACACAGCATGTATAAGATGAAGTTTAGATGGCTTTAAAAGGGAATCAATATAAATTCATGGAGAATAAGGCTACTGAAGTGCTACATTCAGGATCAGAGGTAATATTTCACTGAACACAAGTTGCTGGGAGACCACAAAGGGACAGGGCCATTGCCCTAATGTGCTGCTTGAGGACTTTCCATAGCTAATTGATTGTGAAAGCAGGATGAAGAACTAGTCCATGAGTAGGCAAACTAAGGCCCGGGGGCCGGATCCGGCCCAATCGCCTTCTAAATCCGGTCTGGGAATCAGCGTGTTTTTACATGAGTAGAATGTGTCCTTTTATTTAAAATGCATCTCTGGGTTATTTGTAGGGCCTGCCTGGTGTTTTTTACATGAGTAGAACATGTGCTTTTATTTAAAATGCATCTATGGATTATTTGTGGGGCATAGGAATTCGTTCATTCCCCCCCCCAATATAGTCCGGCCCCCCACAAGGTCTGAAGGACACTGGACCGGCCCCCCTGCTGAAAAAGTTTGCTGACCCCTGATAGTCTAATCCAGCAGAGCTTTTCTTACATCCTCTTTTTTCTTTAAAGAACCCTATCTGCACTTTTATTTCCAACATCAAAGTAGCTGACAGCAGCATTTCTTAATTAGAACTGCATCACTGAGGATGAAGCCCCGTTAAGCAAAGAAAAGTAAATAACCACTGAAAGAAAAGTAAATGACAATCTGTACTGTATGATGTAACATTCTTTTCAGCTACTGTCATACTACTCAGAAGCAAAGTTCAGTACTTTATACAGCCTTGTATGATCACTGCATTGTTTTCATAACACTGGTTGTTATGAAAAAGGCTCTGTATGCTTTATATGCATCTAAAGACATTCCCAGATAGGGCAGTCAAGCAAGCGTATTGATTTACTAACTTTTTAACAGCAAGGACAGTCTGTTGTAGAAATCAGAACAATGTGTTAAGCATATTTAGTAGACAATGAAAAGACTAACCCACGTTGGCAGCTGTCAAATTCTGACATCTTTAGAATGGATGCGGGTGGGAACCTCATTTTTCCATCCTAAAAAAGGAATGGCTTTATATGCAATATAACAGTGTGGTGTGTTGTAGACTTGAATGTGTGAGAGTTTGAATCCACTTAGTTTCACATCCCACTGGGTGGCCTTATCTGAGCCTTACCCAGATAGATGTTGCAAACCATGCAAGCCTGAAGTTCTAGGCACACAAGCAGAATATTACTACATTATACTGGCCTGCCTGGCAATACTCCCATCATAATCTATAGGTGGAGTGAGGAGTACAGTAGGCAGGACTTGTGTGTGTACACACTAACTAAGCTACCATGTGGTGCAACCAGGCAATACCATTTCTCCATATTGGCCTAAATGACTCCAGCTGCTGCTGTTTTCACCCCAGTGCTGTTGAAGTTGCTTAATATATCAGGAGTAGAACAGAGCAGAGCAGACATGTAGCCCAACTCCCCCTGTGTCTTATATCAGGCTTTGAAACTTGTAACCCACCAAGCTAGTGAATCACTGCAGTCAACGTATGCCAGCCTCCTAAGGTCACAAAAGCATTATTATTATTATGGCTGTTCATGTAATATTGCAAAAAGCTATACCAATCAAGCATGTATTTTATAGCCAGATGTCTTAGCTGGCTTCTTTTACTGTAGTCCTACCCATCTCTTTCCCAACCAGTCTCACCCACAAGCACAAGTCCCAAGGATCTCTTTCTTTCTTTCTTTCTTTCTTTCTTTCTTTCTTCATTCTTCAAAAAAGCAAAGTGGGAAAATACTGCTACCAAAATCAACATCTGCCCAGAGACTATAAACAGCTCCTTAAAATATAAGTTAAGATTATGCTTTGGACTAGAAACAGAAACATGGTATTATCTTCCTTACCTGTCCCATATCCAACTGGAGTGCTAAGGTGCAATCATTCACTCCTATCCATAATTTAAGGAGATTCAAACACCTTTCCTTAAACTACAACAAATTAATAATAATCACATTAATATATAAAACAATATAATTAAAACAGATACCAGGTACAGAACTAAAAACAGGCCAACTGTTGAACAGGGTACCTGACCAGGATTACGTAGTGACCAGGGCTATGCTTCCTCAAATTTAAATTGGTGCTATATCTTGAAACCTGGTGGACACAAATGATACAGGGTTAATTTCCTATCCAACAGATTTCAGTAATACGTGGGAGAGCACAGACTTCTAATGCTCACGGTTAACTATCAGTTTTTCCATTTTATCTAAATGTGCTAAGACTTTCCTGGTTCACAGTAGGAGTTCTCATCTGCCTCTCTTTGGCAGCCCATCTTAACATTGTTTTGGAAGATGTCTCCAGGTCTGACAGAAAAGGAAGTGGTACATTAATCCACGCTGAGCAAATTTGTATCGATCATGTACTTTGAACAGTAGATCCATTTCTTAATGTGGAGCTAAGTCAGCATACATAACGCCTGAACCAGAAGTTCCATTTAATATTTAATCAACTGCTGTGATATTAACTATGCTGCCACCAATTAAACCCAACAACAACAACTGTAGGATGAGTTGCTTACTTTTAACGCATTTGTACAATTGATTAAAACAGGCTTAAGCTTGTCGAACATAGATGGTGTTCTAGTCAAAGATTTATTAATAGCACAACGTAAAACTCTGTAGACTCAAACAGACTCAAACAGAACTACATACACACACACAAATACATGTGTGCTTCCCATTTTCATACATTTGTCCCCAAGGCACAGAGAAGATTTCCCTGGCTTATAGAACAGACTAAAGGAGCCTACAAGCACAGAGGCTGTGTGTGCTCATGCAGCCAATACCGTATTTTTCGCCCTATAGGACGCACTTTTCCCCCTCCAAAAATGAAGGGGAAATCTGGGTGCGTCCTATGGGGCGAATGCAGGCTTTCGCTGAAGCTTGGAGAGCGAGAGGGGTCGGTGCGCACCGACCCCTCTCGCTCTCCAGGCTTCAGGAACACATCCACAGCCTAGGCAGCCCTGCGGGAGGTCCCGCAGGGATGTCTAGGCTGCGGATAGCAGCCTGCTTCCCAGAACGTTGGGAGCCCTGAAAGCAGAGCACCCGGCGCTTTGGGAACACATCCGCAGCCTAGGCAGCCCTGCAGGAGTTCCCCACAGGGCTCCCCACACTGCGGATAGCAGCCTGCCGCCCGGCGGACAGACCACCCTGAAGCAGAGCGCCCCTCGCGCTGGGCAGACATCGGCCAGCCCCACAAGCTCGGGGGACAGCAGGGAGGCGCAGCGCCGCCATCCCGCTGTTCCTCGACCTGCTTCGGTTTCCCCGACCTGCTTTTGGGGGGGAAATAAAGGGAATTTTTTCCCCCTTTATTTCCCCCCCAAAAAACTAGGTGCATACTATGGGACGGAGCATCCTATGGGACGAAAAATACGGTATGTCCATTTTTTAATGTGGTCTTTAAGCGCACAGTGACAAATAAACTCAAACCCATGAAATGCATGCCCCAAAATTACAGATGCTGGCAGGACCATCTCAGGATAGGCTTTGCTTTGCCGGAGACACATTTACACCTCCATTGAAAGGACTCCCAAGACCAATATTCTCTTCCTCTTACATTGCCCTCTCCCACTGAGCAGCAGACAGCTGTATATTGTAGCTGATCTCTTTGCCTTTTCTGTTCAGTAATATGGGCGCAATCAGCATGCAACACTGTGCTCAACTACTAGTGATAGAACTTCCCAGGATTGTGGAACTAGCTGTCAGTGTAAATTGCGGTTTCTGCAGCTATTGCAATGATGTAGACTCCGCTGCTGGCTGAACAGCCCTGTTACTACATTATGCCAGCATCAAAACAGGGTAGCAGCTGCCAAGAGTACAAAGACCGTAGAGTTAGTCTTATTACTTATGTAATAGTTAATGCTATAAATATGTTCGAGAGTGCTTTATATATTTATAATTTAGTTATCAATGGCCTCCTCTATTAGCAGTTGGCAATTTGCCTCACAATGGTGGAAACATGCAAATCCATTAGAGTTTGAATGGAACATTCACGAAGCATTATTTGTTGCGCCCAAACCTCTGCCACATTCCCTCTCTCTTCAGCAAATATCAGATAAGCATAAGTGTTAAAGAGCAAATACTATGTACCAGAAAATAAACCAGTTTATTGAAACACAAGATATTTTCAATGGCTGATGTTTTACAATGTGTCTTTTACGAGAGCATCATACAAAGGAAGTGTTTGATTTGTAGAACAATAATACCCAGTGTGATTTCACAGCATACAAAACAAGAGCAAGTAAGCAGTGTTTGAGAACAGAGATCCAGGGGTCTGAAGTCCTTCATATGTTGGACTCGAACTCCCAGCAGTCCCAATCAGCATAGCCAACAGTCAGAGACATGGATTTGCAATCCAATAACATCTGGAGGACTGCAGATTCCACACCCGTTTCAGAGTTATGGAAAATCCATGCATTTGAGAAAACGTCTTTCATTTACCAAACTTTTTTTTTAATGAGGTACCATTTTGGTGATTGGAAATGTGAGGAGCCCTGTGCCTAATACTGCTGTTTGACAGCCTTCATTTCATCAAGGATCACCCAGCTGCTGCTGAGCAACACTTATTATAGACGGAACTACAGCTGCAAAGATCAGCCAAGATTCTGTACTTTGGGGAACCAATTGCACTGGGCAATAAAAGTCAGTACGGAGGGTGCGCATTTAATTATACCCTTCTGTTTCCCCCTGTCCCTCCTTTTCAAGATTTTATAGAGCTGGAAAAAAATGACAATTGCCCAAAAGGATGAGTACACAAACTTTCTGCCAAGGCAACAAACAGAGCTCACTAATAAACAGCATGTGACGCTGTAAAAATCTGGTGCCATTCAAATGTTTTGGACTATAATTACCATTAGCTCCAGCCAGTGTGAACCGCATGGGCTATATATGCCTGCAGCTTAAACTTATGCATACTGCAGAGCTCAGAAGGCGGAAACTTTGGTGACTGAAACTGGATAAAGGGTAGGTAAAGGTAAAGGGACCCCTGACCATTAGGTCCAGTCATGGCCGACTCTGGGGTTGCAGCGCTCATCTTGCTTTATTGGCCGAGGCAGCCGGCGTACAGCTTCCGAGTCATGTGGCCAGCATGACTAAGCCGCTTCTGGCGAACCAGAGCAGCACACGGAAACGCCGTTTACCTTCCCGCCGGAGTGGTACCTATTTATCTACTTGCACTCTGACGTGCTTTCGAACTGCTAGGTTGGCAGGAGTAGGGACCGAGCAACGGGAGCTCACCCCGTCGTGGGGATTCGAACCGCTGACCTTCTGATAGGCAAGCCCTAGGCTCTGTGGTTTAACCCACAGCGCCACCCACGTCCCTATGCACTAAAAGACAGCATTCTGTACAAACATTAAGAGAACACTGCAAACTCCAAACCACTTCAAGTGTACTGTCAGACAAGTCCCCAACAGCATCTCCCTACAAGTAACCAGGGTATCTCCCACGTCTCACTCTCTCTGAAGTGTATGCCGTCTTCACTAAACTGCAGTGGCGGAACAATCCTTTCTCACTGGGATGGATAGCTCTGCTGAGATTGAGACTCAGAGAGTCATGGGTTCGAGCCCCACACTGGGCAAAAGATTCCTCCGTTGCAGGGGATTGGACTTGATGGTCCTCGTGATCCCTTCCACCTCTACAATTCTATGATTCTAACAGCTAGTACCAATGTCTCCCACAGAGATGGTGCAAGGGTAAACATGCACGGTGCAGAAGAAGGGGAGGGGAGGGGAAGGGAAGCTGATGGACATGGAACCTTACAAGCAGGTAATGTGCACGCACTCTATTCCAAGCACTGCTACTGCTGGCCACATACTCACAACTGCAGAATCAAAGCCTGGAATAATAATAATAAATAATAATAATAATAATAATAATAATAATAATAATTTTATTTATATCCCGCCCTCCCCAGCCGGAGCTGGGCTCAGAGCGGCTAACAACAATAAAATAATACAGCATTCTAAAATCAATTCATTATAAAATCAGTTCAAATCAAATTAATGGCAACCATTGGGCTAGAGTTCTGTGAGGATTACCAAAGGTGGGGGTCAGGCTGTGCCTTGGCCCTGTCTTGCAGGCCCTGCGGAAAGATGTCCGTAGGGCTCTAGTCTCTTGTGACAGAGCCAGATCGGAGCCACAGCCAAAAAAGCCCTGGCTCTGGTTGAGGCCAGCCTAACCTCCATGTGGCCCGGGACCTCCAAGGTGTTTTTGTTTGAAGACCATAAGGTCCTCCGTGGGACATTCCAGGAGAGGCGGTCCCGTAGGTAGGAGGGTCCTAAACCGTATAGGGCTTTAAAGGTTAAAACCAGCACCTTAAACCTGATCCTGTACTCCACCTGGAGCCAGTGCAGCTGGTATAGCACTGGGTGAATGCGATATTGCAGCGAAGACCCCGTAAGGAGTGTTGCCATGGCATTCTGCACCCGCTGGAGTTTCTGGGTCTGTCTCAAGGGCAGCCCCACATAGGGTGAGTTACAATAATCCAGTCTGGAGGTGACTGTCGCATGGATCACAGTGGCTAGGTCAAGGCGAGAGAGGTAAGGAGCCAACTGATTAGCTTGGAGGAGATGAAAAAATGTCGCCTTTGTTATAGCGGCAATCTGCGCCTCCATGGAAAGGGAGGTGTCGAATATTACACCCAAACTCTTAACGGACAGTGCTGGCACTAATTGCACCCCCGCAAGAGATGAGAGTTGCCCCCCCCCAATCCCATATCCTCCCGACCCAGCCAAAAGACCTCTGTCTTCAAAGGATTTAACTTCAACCGGCTCCCACGTAACCATCCAGCCACAGCTTCCAAACATCTGATCAGTGTGTCTGGGGCCGAGTCAGGATGGCCATCCATCAACAGATAGAGTTTGGTGTCATCAGCATACCGATGGCAGCCCAACCCAAAACTCCGGACAAGCTGGGCGAGGGGGGGCATAAAGATGTTGAAAAGCATTGGAGAGAGAATCAAACCCTGCGGCACTCCACACACCAAGGAGTGGCGTGACGACAGTCCCCGCCCCCAAGCACCACACTCTGTCCCCGATAGGAGAGAAACAAGCACAGCCATTGAAGGACTGTGCCCTGGATCCCCATGTCAGCGAGGCGGTGGTCCAGGAGTTCGTGATCAACCATGTCGAAGGCTGCTGACAGGTCTAAAAGAATCAGCAGCCCCGGCCCACCTCGATCCAGCTGCCTACGGAGATCATTTGTTAGGGCAACCAGAGCCATCTCGGTCCCATGACCAGAGCGGAAGCCGAATTGGAATGGATCCAGGGCCGATGTTTCATCCAGAAACCCACCAAGCTGTCCAGCAACTGCTCTCTCAATCACCTTACCCAGGAATGGAAGATTCGAAACTGGGCAGTAATTGGATAGATCTAAAGGATCTAATGATGTTTTCTTTAAGAGCGGGCGCACAACTGGCTCCTTCAATTCCCCTGGGAATGTCCTGGTGCCAAGGGACAAATTGATGATATCCCCTGGGGGGGGGCCGCACCTCATCTGGACACACTCTAATCAGCCACGACAGGCACGGGTCAAGAGGACAGGGGGTGGGCTTTCCAGCTTGGAGGAGTCTGTCCACATCGGCTGGGGATATCCGGTCAAAGTGGTCCAATACTGGACCCGAGGACAGTCGAGGGGCCTCCATTTCCTTTATTGTATCCAAATTGGCAGGGAACTGAACAGACACGGTGTTTCATTGCATACTAAAGCAGGAGGGATAAAGTCTCTCCACAGCCACCAATGGCCCCATTCTCCCAGGGGAAAGAGGTTGGAGGCTGCTTACCTCAAAGTGGGTGAAGCTGAAGCTCGCATCCCATTCTCACACACAGAAACTTGGTTCCCCTTTAGTTGACACACAGCTCAGAAATACTAAGCAGACCGTGGAGGAAAAGAACCGTGTTCCTGTCCCCGGTCAACTTCTTTGCTGTGCAATGCTGAAAGGGCTAGCGCTGTGCAGCATGGAAATGCAACAAGATCCCTCTGTCTAACCCACTGTTTTTATCTCCAGTTAGCTGATCCATGCCAGGGCAAAGTTCTAGAATCATAGAATCATAGAATTGGAAGAGACCACAAGGGCCATCGAGTCCAACCCCCTGCCAAGCAGGAAACAAAAGGGACCTGCATAGCCTGGATAGCTCAACTGGCTAGAGCATGGTGCTGATGACACCAAGGTTGCAGGTTCAATCCCAGTATGGGACAACTGCATATTCCCGCATTGCAGGGGACGGAGGGGGGGCGGGACTAGATCATCCTCAGGGTCTCTTTCCAACATTACAATTCTATGATCCCATGGACCAGAACAGCCACCTGGGTGCTCAACCTCCAATCAAGCTGCTTTGTGCCTACAGGAAATACTCTGTTGCTGTTGCTGCTGCCAGTTTAAGCATTTATAATTTTACTTGATGAACTGGCTTTAATCCCGTAAACCATTATGTGATTTTAATGGTGCATAAATAAATTGAGTAGTAGCTATTACAACCACCACCTAGGCTCCTCCTTAGACATGAAAGGATTGCTAATTTCCCCCTCTTCCGGATGGAACTTCTCGCAATGCAACGAAAACCGCTCAGGTGGGTTGCCCGGCATTCAGAACTGGCTTTTCAGAGCATACAAAGAGCTTGGGTGATCATGGTGGGGGAAGAGTTTGAAAAGCTTCAGTGCACATCCAGAACACTTTGTGTGGCCCTTTGGATCCCAGCCAACACTCACAAATCCCGCTGTCAGAATGTATTATTTGTGTTTCCGCTATGCCATGGTTTCAAGCTTAATTTGATATTAGCCTCCCTCATTCTTTCACCCCCAGCTATGATAGAATAATTGCACTTCAGTGGTCTCAAATATGCCAGATATTTTGACAGGTAGCTTCTTATCAGAAATCTTTTAATTCTTAAGAAGCAGGGGGTTTTTAAGTGTAGACAATCTAACTTTAAAAAAAGAAGCAAAAAATGAAGCTACGTGGTTTTAGTAAAGTAAAAATGGGGACAGATGGTATTATTTTAAAAATAATACCATGTCCACTTTGCAAATAGTTCTGGGAACTACTGAGCTAGATAAACTATAATTGAATAGAAGAGTTTTTACTTCAGCAGATAGGTTAGAACAATTTGGTTGAAAACCACTGGAATATCCCTGTCAATCTGGAAGATTTAACTAACGGAGAAAAACAAAAACCCTCAGGATCAGTGATTCACGTTCCCTGGAAACACATGTTCATGGACTCAGACAGCTGCTGGAAAAATATTGACTGACAGGGTGAAGTAAAACAAAATTCAGTTGGAACAGCAATTGGCCTAGTAAGTTGCTTCCCCCCCATTACATTTTCATGCCTCAACAAACTTTGCCATTCTAGAGTAAGGTAGCATTACAGTTAGCCAACTCACCTGTGGGCAATAACAATTCCTTCCAGGCAAGTAACTCACCTAACCTGTCACTCAAGCTGCCTCTACGGTATGAGCAGGAAAACTAGTAACATTTCTGTGGGCTTTCTGTTATCTATCCACAGCACTGAAGCTAAGGGAGTCGGTTCCATTATGGAACTTGCAGAGGAAAAAGCCCTTATCTAAGAATCAGCTCAAGTCTGAAAGCATCCACATGAAATAAATAAATAAGAAACACAGCTGAAAAGGTAAGGCACTCACTCAAGAGCACACACACACACAAAAAAAAAAAAACCTTGCATCATAGTCCAGAGTCATAACGTTTTGCAATACGTGGCCGAGAAATCTATCTGCCACAACCACATTCCATTACAGCTTCCTACTCTTAAGCACAAGAGAGCATTCCAAAAGAAATTAATAGATAGAGTTACAGTTGCTGCATTTTTCTTTTCCAAATACACTGCCGGGGGGGGGGGCTAGTAAAATGTAAGTTAAGCTACAAGTCAAGGGTGGATTCCTTAGGGGTCTCTTCAGGACCCTTTCAGATGCCCCAACATGGAGGCAATTTACAAAGGATTTACAAAGGATGCTGTGTCACCTTAAGCCTAGGTTAAGGTCCCTGTCTAAGTGCCTTTTTTGCAATGGCATTAATTATTATTTTTCATTTCATTTCTATACTGCTTTGTATTTTAAAGAAAAAAAATCTCAAAGCGGTTTGCAACACATTGGAAGATCAAATAGAACAATACATAATAAAACCAATTCAGGCTTCAAGGAAAATATTTCAGATCCTTCTTTAAGTGGCATTTTGCTTTCACCCTATTTCTTTACCTACTTAATTTATATAGCTGCCTCATAGCAGAATAACTCAAGAAGCCAGTGCGGTGCAATGGTTAGAGCAGGGGTCTGCAACCTTTAAGACAAAAAGAGCCACTTGGACCCGTTTCCGAAGGAAAAAAAACTGGGAGCCGCAAAACTCGTCATTATAAAAATAACTTTTTGGTCACTTTTTTATTATTTCTTTGTTTGACCCCTCAGAATTACTCCTCCTCATAGAAATAAACGTTAAATTAACAAGTTACCTTTTTGTGTGTGTGTGTTCTTCACTCCCCTTCAAAACAGGGACCAGCGTACATGCCCCCTTTCAATGCAGTGACCAGCGTACATGCCCCTTACAATGCAGCGGGCGGGCGGGAAGGTCACCTCGGGACGGTGCGTGACTAACACACACACCGCCCCCATGCGACATCACAGCCAGTACAGTGCCCGCCACAGTGGGGAGTGTCGGGGCGCACAATGCGCCTCCTCCCCTCGCTAGTATCCGCCCCGGAGCCGCGGCAAAGGTGTAAAAGAGCCACATGCGGCTCTGGAGCCGCGGGTTGCCTACCCCTGGGTTAGAGTGTCGGACGAGGTCAGGGTTCAAATCCCCATTCAGTGGTGAAGCTTACAGGGTGACCCTGGTCCAGCCACAGCCTCTGAACCTACCTCACAGGGGTGTAACAGGGATTAACTGGGGGTGGGGTGGGGTTGAACCATGTACTGCTTGGAGAAAAAGGTGGGAATCTACATGCAGTAAATAAGCTGTTCGGCAGACCTGCTTAAGAAAGATGGAGGAACCAGCCAGATGAAGATGTCAGTCCTCAACCTCGCATCCAGAGATCTCCATCTCTGGTCACATTTGGACCCGTGCCAGTTGCAAAATGCACCTGGCGCCTGGCTAATTTCTAGCACTGCTTGGGAAATCAGTGGGGTTTACTTTTGAGCAGGCATGCATTTTAATACACTGTAAATGTGTTAAGCCCCTGAGCTAATTTTCAATCATTTGTTTAATCACAAAGCGCCGGATTCATGTAACAAGTCCGGTTACCAGGAGCCCTGTGCAAGAACTTTTGCCCCCTCTCCTCCCCACACTTGCCCCCCCCCCATTGGTTGGAGGAGCCAGGAGAGGAGGTGGGAGGAGAGATGGAATCATTGTGTCTAGCAAGCTGAAATGCTTGCACTGGTGGAAACTTCACTTTGGCAAATGTTGAATTCCTCCCAAAATAAGGTAGTCAAATCGAGGTAATGAATATACATCATTTGTTGGTGCATATAAAGGCAAAAATAAAAACATGGTCATGGGGAGGGGGGAAGCAAGTGTGTACAACACACCAGAGATTAAGCCATTTCAGGGAGTGCCTATAATCTGTGGGGACACACATCTCAAAAGAAGCATTGAAACCATTTTCCTGCACTATAAAGAAACAGATTTATAGCTTTCCAAAGGTCAGCTGTGAAGTGTGTCATTATCATTTTTGGAACTTGCCAGACTCTAATTCTGTATCAAAAGATACAAAAATATCTAAGTATTATGAGCACACAGTGTAAATCCTTACACATGAAGCACTTGTTTTATAAGTAATGTTATGAGGCACAAAGTATAGCCAGAAGAACAAATTCGTAAAGTGCTTTTAAAACAAAAAACAAAAAAACCCCACTAATCTACAATATACAATAGCATATGCTATTAGAAATACAGATACAAATTGAAATTTGTCAGTTCTCATTGCAATCACACCCTAGACAGTTATTTAAAGACAAGCCCGGTTGAAAGCTTGTCTGCCACCACAATTCATGACGTCTTCCTTTGCCATCAATGTTATCAAAATCTGCAATCCTTCAAATGTCTAATTCATCATTATTTGTGCAAACAGGAGCGGATCCTAATTCTCAGGTGCACAGTGGATTTTTTCTTGTTCATCTCCCATAAAAGTGTTGGAGCAGCGGAAGAGCCCCACGTTGGGCAAAAGAGAGCCCCAGGGGGTTGGACCAGATGACCCCCCCCCCGTGGTCCCTTCCAACTGCATAATTCTACGATTTTCACAGCAGGACTTGAGAAAAGCTATTACTTTTACATACTGGTTCTCTGCTTTACTCTGCTTTAGATCTCCAATGCTGTCCCAGATACACATGCTGATCCCCATCATAAATTAATGAGACACACCTGCTAATGCAACTGTCTTCAGGGCTAAAGACTAAATATTACCATGATATACCGTATTTTTCACCCTATAGGACGCACCTAGATTGGGGGGGGGGAAATAAAGGGAAAATTTTATTGTCGTCGTCCCCAGGCACGGGGCTGGGGAAGCCCGAGTTCCCCCCTCCCCCAGAACGGGTCCCAGAGCGATACTGAAGCCTCCAAACCAGGTCGGGAGACCTGCGCCTCCCCGCTGTCCCCGAGCTTGCGGGGCTAGAGGCGGGGAGAAGGGGGCTTCTCCCCGCCGGCAGCCTCCATACCACGTGGGGAGACAGCGGGATGGCGCGCTGCGCCTCCCCGCTGTCCCCCGAGCTTGTGGGGCTCTCCTGAAGCCTGGAGAGTGAGAGGGGTCAGTGCGCACCGACCCCTCTCGCTCTCCAGGCTTCAGCGAAAGCCTGCATTCGCCCCATAGGACGCACACACATTTCCCCTTCATTTTTGGAGGGGAAAAAGTGCGTCCTATAGGGCGAAAAATACGGTAAATTAGATCAAAGATGACATGTTTTGCCAGAAGCCTCAATCTTTGGCCAGTACACAAGGGTTCAGTGGTTAATACGGGTGGAAAGTTTTTACTATAACTCCATTGTGCTGGAACATGGAAGAAGTAGGCTAGGAACCCGGGTGGTTTCAAAACTGTCACATGAGGCACAAGTATTTCCAGCTATGGTTGCTTCCAGCTAAGGCCAGTACTCCATATTCTAGTACGCTCGGGTTGCGAACGTGATCCATGCAGGAAGCACATTCACAACCTGCAGCGTTCGCAACTTCCTGCAGCCAATCGGAAGCTGCGCCTTGGTTTCTGAACGTTTTGGAAGTCGAACAGACTTCCGGAACGGATTCCGTTCGACTTCCAAGGTACCACTGCACACAAAAGCAGCAGTGGCACTGGCAGCAGGAGAAATCTGCATTTGGCGGGGGATATTACAGATGGTAAACTCACCTAGCAGATTCGATACTGCTTTCTATTATAAAGGCTTCATTTACCCTGGCCTCTGGCACTTGAGGTATGTATTTTCAGGACCCACCCTATTTCTTGTGATTGCTTAAGTTTTAAAACTGTTTCTAATGATGAATTTTAAATTGTCGTGACCTACTCTGGGACCATAACAGGTGAAGAGTAGGTGATAAATAAAATGATACAAATGTAAATAAATGCCCATTTCTACTGGCTATGCTTTGTTGCATTTGCATAAATATTTTTTCTCCGGTTCCAATTAATACTGCATAGTAGTGCTACTTATGATCGTCTTCCAAAGCAACTACTATATTCCGAATTTAAAAATGGAAAGCGTAATGCTGGTGGTCAGCAAAAGAGGTTTAATGACTATCTCAAGGCAAATCTAAAAAAAAATGTAGTATAAACACCGACAACTGGGAAACACTGGACTGCGAGCGCTCCAACTGGAGAACAGCCTTTACCAAAGGTGTCATGGGCTTTGAAGACACTCAAACTCAGGACACAAGGGAGAAATGTGCTAAGAGGAAGGCACGCTTGGCAAATCCACACAGTGATCAACTCCCGCCCGGAAACAAATGTCCCCACTGTGGAAGGAGGTGTGGATCCAGAATTGGCCTCCAGAGTCACTTACGGACTCATTGTTAAAACCGTGTTTATGGAAGACAATCTTACACGGCTACGAGTGATTGCCAAAGAAGAAGAAGCTGCTGCTACTTGCACTACAGCCCAATAGCAATATATATTGACAGAGAAATGGCACACTTTTCCCTTCAGAAACTGTTACGACTCAGAAGGCATAGAACAAGACAGGACAGGGTTTTAGAAAGGAACATATCAGCAGATCATCTACACAGGTCAAGAGGGTCTGACAACCTGAAACAAATGGCACCAAGTCAGCAGGAGGAATGGTAAGCATGGTTTTTTCGGCAATTTAAAAGGCATAGGCTTAGGTTTATTTCATACAAAAAGAAAGACAAGGAATAAACGTAGGCCCAATTTTAAGACTAAACCAAGTGTTTTAGAATGCACTGAAAGTTCAGGTTTTTTATTTGTGTCTTCAAAGGATTTTCTAGGTCAGCTTTAAATCCAGAAAAACAAGAAAATGAGAAAACGATAAGAAAACCTGAAAAATCTGGTAAATGACATAGTAAAGAACAAAAGCGTACAGTACATGTTTTGCACTGTTTCTTCTGAATAAAGCCTGCCACTATGTACTATACTGCAGTCAGGTACACACAAAGACACACAGTAAAAAAGGTGATACCTAGGGCTACTTCAAGTAGCATATAATGGCAGAATCCAGTCAATCAGACTGTAATCAATCAGAAGCAACTCCTATTGAGTTCATTGCAGCTAACTCCCAAACAGGGTTAGGATTGGAGATTTGCTTGCCATATTCTAAATGCTTAAAGGTAAAGGGGCCCCTGATCATTAGGTCCAGTCGTGACCAACTCTGAGGTTGCGGCGCTCATCTTGCTTTATTGGCTGAGGGAGCCGGCGTACAGCTTCCGGGTCATGTGGCCAGCATGACTAAGCCGCTTCTGGTGAACCAGAGCAGCGTACGGAAACACCATTTACCTTCCCGCCAGAGCGGTAACTATTTATCTACTTGCACTTTGACGTGCTTTCGAACTGCTAGGTTGGCAGGAGCAGGGACCGAGCAACGGGAGCTCACCCCATCACGGGGATTCGAACTGCCAACCTTCTGATCAGCAAGTCCTAGGCTCTGTGGTTTAACCCATAGCGCCACCCACGTCCCTCTAAATGCTTAGCCTGATTCCTTTATCTATCCCTCAAAAAGAGGGGTTATGAACAGACACATTTCAAGCTTTATTGCTGCTGCCTGCATACACATAAAATATGTATTTTATTTTCAAACCAACAGGTTCGAAAACACTATAACCTGACATGACACCAACAGGCTATAAAATGTTAAGAAGCTTACTCTTGCGACTTGAACGTTTTCGCTCCGAAACGCCGCAAACCCGGAAGTGAGTGTTCCGATTTGTGAACATTCTTGGGAACCAGAACGTCTGACTCAGCTTCCGATTGGCTGCAGGAGCTTGGTTTCTAAACGTGCGCCTTGGTTTCTAAACATTTTGGAAGTCGAACGGACTTCCGTTCTACTTCTGAGGTATGACTATACAGTATTTCTGTGTCCTTATTTTGCTAACGGTGTGTATAAACACTTGATGTAATACTAAATTTTGTAAAAATGCTTATTGTAATATAATGCAGATGGTGACAGGAAAATCTCTGTAGTCTACTGAAGCCAACATCAAAGTACCCCTTAAGCTAGAGCCAAGCATAAAGCACTGAATGACAGGGCTTGCTGATAGCCCATACACACAACAAAAACCTATTTTTAATAGCTCTACGTCATTTTTGTTGAAGACTGTCATGCACCAGCCACTATATGGTTCAGAATTGGGCTTCAAAATTATTTCCCCAACCTCAAAAGTTCACCATGACCCTCCTTCCATTTACTGAACCAACTGAGGGAGTGCTCATCTGTACAACGGACCAGTGGCAGCTGGTGCCTTAGGCACTATGTTATGTTGTTGGCTCCTTGGAGCTGTTTTTACCTTGGCTTTCCTACCCTTGTCGCAATCAGCAAGCTCTAAGTAATGAGATTTTCAAGAAAGGAAACTGCGTGCTCCTGAACAGCAAAACGAGCCGCTTGTTTGTTTCTCGACCCACCCAAGGATTTGTCAGAAAGCAGTGTAGTACTATGCACAAAATTTTCTGCACCAAGGAGCAGCGTCTTAGAATGTTAATATATGGGTTTCCCAGTGACTCAGACCTGCCTGCCTGACCTGCATCAACAATAAGACTGCAATTCCTCTGACTTTAGCCCTAGAGTTCGAATGAACGCAAATAAAGGCTGGATCTGCAACTTGTCTTCCAAACGGAGCTTGCAGCGCCCTCAGCAAAAGCTCATCGCCTCGTATTTTTCGACTCCCCCCCCCCCAGCACATCGCTTTCTCGTCGTAGCCCTTCCCTAGTGGCCCAGTATTGTCTGAAACTCTTCAAGCAGGATCCAAGGCGCAGCTGACTCACACCAAAGGGAAGCAATCAAACCTGAAAGTCATTTTCACCTTTATTTTCTTAAGCGGGGGGGGGGGGGGAGAGGGAGGGGGGGGGTTCGCTACATACACAAACTGCGCGCAGAGCCACCGGCTTATCTCACCAAGCCGTGCATTCAATGTGCCACTGCTGGCTTGTGTCCGAACACCTTTCCTTTGTTTAAGAAAGAAGACAGAGAAAGAGATGGGGGGGGGCTGCATGGCAAGTAAACCAGAGCAACCCACGCACCGCCCATAGAGGAGAAGGAGGGGGCGCCGATGGGGGGTCTCACCCGCCTTTCACCGCTCCCAGTGTCCTGAAATGAGGGGCACCCCGCTTTACACGCCAGCAGGGGAGGTTGGGGTGGAAGAGGAATAAGGGGGTCGCCTCCACCAAGAAAATTACAAATGAGGATTTGTGTGGTGTACCCCCCCCCCTTCCTCAGCCCTCTGCTCGGCTATCCAGGGGAAATTCCCCGACCCGCCCCCCCCCTAAAAAACCCCACTCGCCTCCCCTCAGTACCCATTACCTCCCTCAGGCGCTTCCCCACAACACTTCCTCCAACAAAGGCGCCCCGACCACCCGCGCGCATCCCCGGCACGGCGCCTCCCCAAAGGAGCGGTGTCCCCCCCCCCCCAACGAAGCCGTCCTCCCTCTTTTTTCTTCCCTCAGAGCGTGGACCCGACCCCCCCCCCAACCACCAGACACAATGAAAGGGCGGACTACTCACCCACAGCTCCGTGCCCCAGCTCATGGCGACTCCGCAGGCGGCGCAAAGCTCCGCCGCCGCTGGCGCTCCTTTGTGGCGCTTTTCGTCAGGGCGCTGCTGCGGCTTCGGCTACTGCTGCTGCTGCCGCCGGAGAAGGCGCGACCCCCGCCGCCCCTTGTTTGTTGCCCCCGCGTCGCCCCCTCGAAAGAAGCACCGGGAGGGAAGGGGGTGGCAGTCTCGCTTCGGGCGCCTGGGAGACGGGCGGAGAGGTGGCGGCGGCGGTAGCGGCAGCCGAAGGTTCAATCTCCAGCTCCGCCTTGCTTGGGGATGGGAATTGGGAGAGGAGGAGGAGGAAGGAGGAGGAGGAGGAGGAGGAAGGCGGGCAGCCGCGATGGAGGCTGGGAGAGGGGCGGGCTCGGCCACCGCCACCGCCGCTCCTCAGGGAGGCCCTGGGACAAGACGCGAGCCGAGGCTGCGGCTCCGTCGGGGGTGGCTTGGGCGGCACGCTTCCTGTTCCCGCCCGAGGGACGCGCCCTCCGCGCGCAAAGCAGCGCCGAAAGGAGGCGCGGTAGTCGGAGGTAAGAGGAGGCGGCAGCTGGGTCGCTTCAGGTGGCAGGTGAGCGCAGGCGAGGCGCGGATTGCGCTCCTCCTGCGAGCAAACCGCTCTTTGCGCCTAGGAATTTAGCGCGCCAAGCAGCGCAGGTGGCAGGCTCTTTTGCGGCAAGGCCGACGGCCTGCACCCCTCTCCAAAATAATAAAAAAGATTAGCTTCGATTTTCAAAAGGAACGTCTTTGTTTGAATTCCTTTAAAAGTGATAAAATTATTCGAAATGTGAAATGGACTATTGTCAGAAATTTATAAGAGGCAACAAAAATAATCCGTGTAAAACACACACTCCAACATTCCTCGGTTGAAAAAGGGAGGTCCTATCCCGTAGTAGTAATAATAATAATAATAATAATATTTATACCCCGCCCATCCGACTGGGTTGCCCCAACCACTCTGGGCAGCTTCCAACATATATAAAAACATAGTAAAACATTAAGAAAACTTCATTATAAAAGGCTGCCTTCAGATGTCTTCTAAAAGTTGTATATACAGATAGGTAGCCGTGTTGGTCTGCCATAGTCAAAACAAAAAATTCCTTCCAGTAGCACCTTAAAGACCAACTAAGTTAGTTCTAGGTATGAGCTACGAAAGCTCATACCTAGAACTAACTTAGTTGGTCTTTAAGGTGCTACTGGAAGGAATTTTTTATTTTTAAAAGTTGTATAGTTACTTATCTCCTTGGCTTGGCAGTTGCATAACTCTATACCATCCAACATTTCTCACATGAAAATAGGGACGTTCTACCATACCCTCCAATAAAAATAGGGACATCCTAAGGAAAAGCAGGACATTCCAGGATCAAATTAGAAACTGGGATGGCTTCTGTAAATCCAGGACTGTCCCTGGAAAATAGGGCCACTTGGAGGATCTGCAGAACTGTGCCCCTCAAAAGTTAATACTGAGCCCTTCTGAGGTCTGTGCCCAAGGCTGATGCCTAGTTAGCCTAATGATGGTACTGGCTGTGACATCCAGGTTCTAGCACACAGACCCTGCCTGCCCTGCAGCTTCTCTAATTAGGTGCTTTGGGGGTCTTGTTTTTAATTAAAGGGGGCATTCCAAACGTTGAGTGGTAAAATCCATGCTACGACCACCTTAAACGCGGCCACCTCGTTTTATCTGAGCACAGTCAGGGACTGCAATAATGCCTCAAGGTGAAGGCAGGCAGCCTTTTTCAACCAAGCCCTTGGCCAAATTTCAGAACAGGAAGTACAGGTTCTAGCCATTTTTGAAGGGTCATGCATCCGTTGGTCTTTTTTTTAAAGACAGAAGCTAGTAATCTTCCATTTCAGAAAGAAAGGTCACTCTGCACATGCTTAGAAACACACGGTCTGGAATAGGTTCCAGTAAAAGTTGCCAAGCTCAAGGAGGAAGGAGATGGCCAGGAATTTTTTGTAGCTGCAAAGTGAAGAAACAAAAATGTTGGCTGCTAATTGTTGTTTTGAGTGTGGAAGTCACACTACCTCCAGTGAAATCTAAAATTCACTGCACTCAGTGCATTGCTTAAGATAAGCAGGGTCCCTGCTTTTCATCTAATAGTCGTAATACCAGGGATGAAGTCCCACTTTGAAAAAAGCTCCATCATTGTATACCTTATAAAAGTAAAGGTAAAGGGACCCTGACTGTTAGGTCCAGCCGTGGATGACTCTGGGGTTGCAGCGCTCATCTCGCTTTACTGGCCGAGGGAGCCGGCGTACAGCTTCTGGGTCATGTGGCCAGCATGACTAAACCGCTTCTGGTGAACCAGAGCAGCGCACGGAAACGCCGTTTACCTTCCCACTGGAGTGGTACCTATTTATATACTTGCACTTTGACGTGCTTTTGAACTGCTAGGTTGGCAGGAGCGGGGACTGAGCAACAAGAGCTCACCCGTCGCTGGAATTCGAACCGCCAACCTTCTGATCAGAAAGCCCTAGGTTCTGTGGTTTAGACCACAGCGCCACCCGCGTCCCACCCATACCTTATAAGCCACCTCACAAATTACTATAGTTTGCTTTTGATTGCAGTGAAACATTGTTATTCCAGCAATAACTGTTTGAGAGAAAGTAGACCCTCCTGCCTTCCCCTCTTCAACATTTGTACTTGTGAATGAGGATTGTAGGAGTGCACACTTTTTGGTTTGCACTCATTATACTTCCAGGTCTGGCCAGTCCTTCTGTTCAAGGAATGAATAGAATAGGAAGTGGTTTCTTTCTGCTACTCCCTACTCATCTGCACCATTTTAGTAATGTCAAATGCAGCCCATCTTCCTTTTGCCAAGTGGGGGAAACATGAGTAGGACCACTAATTGAATGCATGGAATGACTTGGTGGCTCATGAGAATTAGAGTGCTAAACAGCATAACTGTTTGTGTGAATGTAACCTCATTCTGTAAACCTCAAAACGTTCAGTTCCACAGAAGTCAGATTCAAGGTGCTCCAGGACTAGATACAGTGGTGCCTCGCAAGACGAAAAGAATCCGTTCCGCGAGTCTCTTCATCTAGCGGTTTTTCCGTCTTGCGAAGCAAGCCCATTGATGGCTTAGCGGATTAGCGCTATTAGCGGCTTAGAAAAAGCGGGGGGGGGAGGGGGGAAAACCCGCAGGAACTCGCAAGACATTTTCGTCTTGCGAAGCAAGCCCATAGGAAATTCGTTTTGCGAAGCACCTCCAAAACGGAAAACTCTTTCGTCTAGCGAGTTTTCCGTCTTGCGGGGCATTCGTCTTGCGGGGCACCACTGTACTGTATAAAAGTGAATAAAAGGCCTCTCCAGATGTGACGCATTCTTGATACAATAACAGCACATTAGTGGTGGGTTTCTTCTGCTTCATTAGTTGTTCTGCGATGCTTTCCCAATTTTACGTTTTCACTGTCTGAAAAGACTATTGTGCAATGAAAGCAGGATAACACCCCCACGGCACATTTGTAGTATGCAAAGTTACAGGATTTCAGCATGAAAAGTTACAGGATATGCACTGATTGGAAGTGAAGCAATATGATAACTTGAAAACTTTGCTTTTGCACAACCATCCTGTGCAGTGGTTAGTCTAAGAAATAGCAACTGATGCTAGGTCTCTAATGAACTTCATGATAGCATGGGGATTTGAATCTGTTGCCTGCACACACCCAGTTTTAAAGATTGGTCTTGAAGGTGGTATTGGTCATTCATTTTTATGGCCTGTGTTCTCAATTTTATTTCTGGTTTAGGCAACTTATCTGAAATAATTTATTGTGGATTTAAAAGGATTTTTATACCCTTCATGGACACTCTTAAATCTTGTCACAAACTCTTATCCCCAAATGCTCAGTTTATCTAAATGTGGTACAGGCGAGGGGAACTGTAACATCTAATACAAAAGTACTGTAAGTAAAAACAAATCAAAGCTGGCATTGTATGAGTCACACAGGCACAGTTAGCACCCCTATATATTTTTTGCTTTTAACCACAGGAAACACAAAGCGTGAAGATCAGAAATAATGGTTTTAACTGTTAGTGGAAATTCTTTGCATTACGCTTCTTCCGGGGGGGAGGGGGTCAAAATTTGAGATACCAGAGGGCAATTGATGAACACTGGAAAGGGTTGGCAAACCATAGGACGAATCTTTTTATATATATATAAAGAAACTCTTTGGGTTGTGCCCAATGTTGGTCCTACTTAGAGTAGACCCATTGAAAATAGCAGACATGACTACCTTAGGTCCATTAAATTCTAAACTGCAGAGGTAGCACCAGAAATATATATTGGAGGGGGTGGGGCTGCGGAAAAGGTAAAGTGCATTTATGGGGAAGCAAGTTTTGTTTCCCATGTTGGATTTCTGAAAGAAAAATAGCGAGATTTGTCTGAAGAAAGTTCTGTTGGCATTCGTGCAGTTGACTTTCAAGCAGTAGTGTAGAGGTAAATTTTGGAACGCGGGCACTTCTTAAGAACCCTTGCAGCTATCCAAAAGGGAAAGGAAAGGAAGGTGTAGCCAACGTAGACTGCAGTTGGCAAAGGGAAAGGGAAAGCAACTTGTCTGCCCAGCACCACCTCTGGCAAACTGGTAGAAAATATATTGAAAGGGAAATCCTCTCAAACGAAATTTTTACAAGAAAAACATCTTCAGCCTTATCAGTGACATCTTTTCATTGCTAGACGTCCGTAAGCAAAAACATAGTTCTCAGATAATTTTCTCCAAACTGTTGCTAGTCTGAGGAAAGATGCCACCTCGCTTCCTCTGTGCATTTAAACGAGGGGTAGATTGCAAAATAGGAAAACAAATGACAGGTAGGTTGAGTCATAACAGAAACTTGTGAACTACTCAAGCATGATGGGATAATTAGATGATGATGAGTCAATTGCTAAAATTAAGTTGTGTGATTTGCTTCAGTGGGGCATAGCTGGGTCATACAGCTTAATGGTTCAAGTAAAATATGCCCATCCCCCACCCTGAACTCTTAATGACTGGCTGTCCTCTCTTCAAGGCAACTCACATATTTCCAACAAGCCCAATGTGTGCCACAATTTGGCCTAGTTGTAGCTGTGCCGCAAACTTCAAACCAATCCATCACCCAACCACTTTCCAAGTCCCTTGTTTTGCCTTGCTGGATATCTTAGGACAGGGGACAGCAAACCTTTTCAGCAGGGGGCTGGTCCACTGTACCTCAGACCTTGTGGGGGCCCGGACTATATTTTGGAGGGGGGGGGAATGAATGAATTCCTATGCCCTACAAATAACCCAGATATGCGTTTTAAATAAAAGGACACATTCTACTCAAAATTCATTCTACACAGATTCCCGGACTGTCCACAGGCCAGATTTAGAAGGCGATTGGGCCGGATCCGGCCCCCGGGCCTTAGTTTGCCTACCCATGTCATAGGCGAAGAAAAGGCTAAGAAGTAAACCCTACACAAATCCAGAGTGGAGTCCCTAAGATATCTGGATGGCGCCTTGTTCACCTCCTTCTGGCAACTGCTGCAGCCCAGGACCTCTGATTTCCTTTGAACCACATCAGTCAGGCCAAGATGTGGGTCTTGTTGTCTGGGCAGCCCAGGACCTCCATAAACACTTCCCAGGCTTGTGCCTAGGAGAGATCACAACGTGCTAACGCAGCAGTTTGACTTCACTCCTGGAAGAGCACTCCATTGTTGCTTGAGGCTGACGGATGCCAGCAAATGTTCATGTAGGCTTTCTTCTTGAAACCCACTTCTTCTGTGGTCATTGGTTCATTCCCTTAATCCACATTCTGAATAGCTACTATATTTGCTTATTTTCATTCATCCTTACCAGTGTCATTACTTTTCTTCCTTTTCCCCCTTCCCATCATCTATTAGATTTTAAGCTCCTTGGGGGACAGGAACCAGGGGCATTGTTGGGGGTTGCCCAATGGGGCACAAGCTCAAAGACTTTTGTTGTGCGCCCCAGATCTTAAGTCTCTTCCTCCCCTTTTTCAGCCACTGCTTACAAGGTGGCTGGGCACACTACAAAACACCATGCCAATGAGATCCCAGCCACCTGAATCTTCCCAGAGGCAAAACTTTGTCCTGTGCCATCCCAGATCTTTTAAATACCTAGCAGCACCCCTGGTAGAAACCCATGTAACTCTGTACGGTGCCACTGTACAGGCTTTTATGGATAAACCATAATAATAAAACAAAGCAAGACAAATCATGTTTTTAGAGAGAATAAATAATAGATGCAGCAAGAGAGAGAGAGAGAGAGAGAGAGAGAGAGAGAGAGAGAGAGAGAGAGAGAGAAGTGAATGGTAAAAAAGAATCATCAGTCTTGTGTGAAATTTACCACCCTTAAAAAAAGGAAGTTGCATTTTTGTACAGCATCTCCATGGAGGACTGGATCAAATCTCATAAAGTAAGGAATGTGAAAACAAGGACATTGTTAACTTGGGAGGAAGACCTCTAAGAAAAACAACACATTGTGCAGACTAATTAAAGGAAATATGCATGGGGAAGCTAATCCCTTGGAAACATGCCACAGATTCAAGCACACCTACACTGGAAGAATATTTTTTTTAAATAAGAGAAGATCAGAAAAATCAGTACCACAACAATACTTCTGTAAAATAGGAAAAAAGGAGAATAACTGAAGCCCCTGATGTGACATTGTAAAAGTGCATTTAAAAGAAAATGTGTTAGCTGTGTCAATTCTAAAGAGGTGCAGTCTCCCTTTGGTCTTCAAAGTGTTCTTAAACAAGGGGTCTTTGCTCACACAACCTCTCTCTTGCTACTAGACGGGAGGAAGCAGGAGTGTTTTCCTCCTCCCTGCTGCTGAGGCTGGCGGGTTTTGCTCCATCTTCATTTCTTCTGAGCCTTGTCCCTCACCTTTCTGCTTGAACCGTTTTCTTCTGGGACTGAACAAACTGGCTGTTCTAGCCCCTTGCAAACGAAAACTCTGGAAAGTTCTGGCACATCTGAACGTTGGCAGCTTTTCAGGGGCAAGTTATCACCAGGATACACGCTGATTATTCTTTCTGTGAGGCTGCCATTATTTGGCAACCTTTTGTTTACAGTGGAACATTGCTCACGAGCGCAGGCGATGCGGACAGCTCCTGTTGTTTGCAGAGAAAAGGAAGCAGGGCGAGAACATACCCACCTCAACCCTTCCCCATGCTAGGAGGAAAAATGAGGGGTGTGGGGTACCATGCTTCTTTTCAGTCCTTTTTCACAACCCATATAGCATACCATTAAAACAGATAAAAGTGGCATACAGTAGAAAGGTACCATTTTACGGGGAGGGGGGAGCTGAAAATGCACCTCATCTTCCCATAACAATCTGATGATTCATAACAAGGGAATCTCAAAATCCTGATGATACAATTTAAGTATGCTTCCTGCTGATAAGATATAATTCTCTGAGAATCAAGGAACTGGAAGTACCTTGTTTATGTGCCTGGATATTGTTGTCATTACTGGATTAGAAACTTGCTCTGATGAAATTATACTGTTTTATACTGCTGCTTTATTTTTTGTTTCATGTTGGCGTTTGAAGGATTTATTAGTGTAACCTGCTCTGCAATGCCGTTTTGGTCATGAATAATGCAAATATTTTAAATAAATAAAATGTACAGAACAACGGCTGAAAGTGGAAAAAATATATAGCTTCTTTCTCCTTTTCTTAGATCTAGCTGTACTCCCAGGTTTCTCAAGCAAAAGCACACACACAACACTGGCTTTGAAATGCACAATCCCTTTTAAAACTGTTCTTTTAACAGTGGTTCGCATATGGAGCATGACATCAGCTGTCATGCTTTGTAATTGCCATGTTTGATGTAGATGTATGGATGAGGAGTTTAGAGGCCAAAATGTCAATCGCAACATTGGATTAGCATAATCGGCGCACATTTCTTGCTATGATTTGCTTATAGCTTTGTGCCAGAAAGCAGGGATTTGCATGTGGTATGGTTATAAGAAATCTCCCCAGGAGATGATGGAAATCCCCAGTTGCCGAGGCAAAGTTCAGGAAAATGCATTAATGAGGAGCAGGCAATTATAGATCAGTAAGTAAATAGATCACAGTGGTTTGGCTAGCAAACGACGTCCAGTATAAGCCTTGGATGTTTTTGCAATGCGGCCAAAGACACAGAATGTGTCCAGTGCTGTTGACGCCCTTAGAATCTGTTCTGGGGGTTTGGTGGACCCTCCAGAAAAGATTTTGGGAGTGCATGGGGGGAGGGGCTGCAGGGGAGAGGAGAGGAAGATGAAGTTCTGTTGTGCTAGCAGAAGCCTACTCTTGCAATACTGTATCCTGTCCCATAAGCTATGCTAGCCATAGATCTGATTCTTCATTATTAGGAAATTTTTATTTGAAAATCAAAATGTGTTTAAAATACATAGGCTAGGGGCCAAAGATGTCTGTGCATAAGTGCAAATATATTATGCAAATGTACAGGGAGACAGCTAATTTAACTGACTGTCAGTAACCACTAATCCTTTGTTGAATTTTTGATTTATTTAATTTTTTATACCCCGTCTTATATTGTAGATCTCGGATCAAGAAACCAAATAAAGTGAGTGCCACTCTGGGGTAAGAATAGCCAGATCAGTCAAATTCTAGTCTGTGTCACTTTCATATGGACTCACGCATAAGTCTGTTCCATTGCACTTCCATATTAATTTGCAAAATAATCATAGAATTGTAGAGTTGGAAGGGACCCTTCAGGGGTCATCTAGTCCAACCCCCTGCAATGCAGGAAAAGGAGTAGTGTGCCTGAAGATTCATATGTAGATACATATTTGTAAACATGTTTTCTCTATCAAATATATATATTTCATTTCTGTTTCCTCTGTGACTGTTCTTCCTTTTTACCCTCTCTGCCTAAACTAAGGGGCACAGGTGAACGCTAAGTATAAGATTGCTCAACCCACAATCCCCTGGACTTTGTTCAGTGTTTCTGATGCAGATTTCAGCTTTAAAGAAGTATAAAAATGCATTCAGAAAGGCTGGGTGGCAGTGACATAGCTTCAAACCTCTAATGAACAATAAATATAGAATTGCTTGTTTCATTATTGCCTAGAATGTGGACGTGTGTTTCAACCTGGACACCAGCTTATCACTGATCTTAATTATGGTTCAATAGTTGTTTTTAGTTTTTTATTATTATTACTGCCTTGACATTTTATTACCATCAAGCAATATATAAATCTTGTGAAATACAGATAAATTTCAATTTCTTACCCATCATTCAATGTCCAAAAAAGCTCATAATGAAGGGTCCAGACTCACTTCTTTGGGGAACAAATTTAATAACTATAGGGCTTCTACCTCCATTCGCAACAAATTTAGTGGTGGAACTACCAATTGGGCCCACTCTGATAATCTTTTAACACCCAAGAGGGCCTGTAGAAAATGAGTTGATCTTTTGGATATCTGGACCCTACATTGTTAAAATCAATGCTGAAATTAATGCATGTAACATTTTAAAATACTCATACTTATTATGAAAAAATATCCCTGTTTTTCTTTAAAGTTAATAATCAAACCTTTGTAATAATTAAAGGAAAGTTTCCTTAAGATAGAAAGTTTCACTATTTCTCAGGCAGCAGCAATAAATTATTGTGTTAAGCATGAGCACCACCTAGTGGTACCTAGTGGGGCAACATTCTTACAGTTGTCCACCACCCACACTCCCAAACATAACTAAATTTGAAACACACAAAATAATTTTTCTCGCATGAGTAGATGACAGTAGTTATGAGTTAGCCTCTGGGGAGATTGGAGGCTCAGTTATAACAACCAATCACTTTTGCTGTGCAGCAGACCCTGTAACTTAAACCTTTGCAGCAATAACACTGGGCCAGTAGCTTTCAAGTGTTCGGCGGGAACCAATTGCACTCAAGACATCCACAAAATGACCCCAAACAATTTTGTCCTTCAGGAAGCTTGTGCGAGTCAAGATATTTCATGAAAGCATTTGCTCTTTTCAACAGACATACTTGAGCATTTCCTCCAGAAAACTGCTAATCAAGTACTTGCAGCTCACTGAGTAGCCCAGTGTTATTTGTATATTAATTATAGCAATGAACTTACAGCATGACGTTGTGGAATTAAATTTATGTGTAGCAGTTGTCGCAGGCAATTGCTCAAAGCAGGAAAGAAACGTATGGCCCTAGTTTCACACTTACTTTCTAGTTCATCGCTTTTGAAAACACAGTCTGATCACTAGGTGGAGCTTCTTCGCTGATTACTTTTAAAAGAAACAAGATGGGGGAGGAGAAACAGAAGTCAGTTAATAACATGTACCATATATTGAAGAACTAAATAAATTTAAATTTTATTTATGTTTAAATGCATGGATTTGAGTGTGATTTTCCTTGAGCCACTCTTGAGAAGCTGAAAGCAGGGTAGGGGCTGCTTAACTCTTCCCCACCCCCCTTGCTGTTTCTGTGCTGAAAATTATATACCCACCCTTACGCATAAAACAGCTGCTTTCTGCAAAGGAGCTAAAGGAAGTCCACAACATGTCTCGCTTGGTTCTTTGTGGTGAAATTTGCACTGCAGAACACACAGCATTCCTTTGGTACAAATTTCTGGTCCTGCTAAGATTACTACTCTACTTCAGGAGAAATGGGGTCCACCACTGCAGGAGACAGAAAGCTAGATTGGCCCAGCAAGGATTTTTTATATTAAGTAAAAAAGTCTGATCCTCGCTTCTGCCTGTCTGTCTCTCTACAAACTACCCCGGCTCAAGGCTTGGGCAGGGAACGGAAGGAAAACAAAGCAAATTAAATTGAGAATTCATCTCATTTGATTTGGGATAAAGCTTTTTGTTGCTGTTAAAAGGTTGCTTGCTTGGCAATGCACATATTCCGACATTAAGCAGAGAAAATGCCCTCCTGTGTGAAAACAGGACAAGGGCTGGAATCCAAAGAGCGACTTCAGGCACACCCAAGGATTTCGGCACACCCAGCAGGATTCTTGCTGAGTTGTTTTTATTGCTTTCTTTGAACAGGAGCCTCCCATTGAACACAAAAAGGAAACCGCTTCTGAAAGTCCTGAGTTTGCCATGTGGCAGGGAGAGGTTCTGTTTAAGGATAGCAAGTCCAAAGGCCTCTCTGAGCACAGAGGAAGTACTTGCGCAGCATTTTGGATCCCAGCCAAGGTCTTCTCCCATGCAAGGCAGCGTCATGCTTCCACACCTTCCCAGGCCTCAATTTCTCATTTCAAAGCATGCTTGGGAACATTTAATTATGCCATCACCACCCTGGGACTGATCTTGCATTAACCTTTGCCTAGTGCACTGCAGCCAGAAAAGCTGTTATACATGCCAAGCAGCAAATATTAAATGCACACCCAACTCAATTTATTAATAAACTGCTTTGGAGATGGATGTGGAAACAGCTACTAACCTGAGCCCAAACCACACAATAGCATCACTGCAATTATCACTAACATTACTTAAGATGGAGGTTGGGAGTAGTGTAGGAAAATAACTTCAGGATGTTTTATAATTTCTTACTTTGCAATTTCTGGGCCGTGCAGGTCTTTCACTGCTCTTAGCATACTTCTAGTTCTTCTTCCAGTCGCAAGCATTGGAATTCCGCAACCAAAAATGCCCGTTTTCATACATTCAACTCCAGAAGCTGGGAATTTTTTTAAAGCAGCGCAAATTAATACCAGAAAGGAAATTTTAAATAAGGGATCCAAAGAGAACATTTGCACACAAAATGTAAGGAGCTGATTACTTTGGCGGAAACTGGAGATTTTCCAACTCTGACATTGTCTTGCTTCTATTGCAATTTTCTTTTAACGCAAGACTATACAATAGCTGATATACTTGTTGAATTATTCACAAATCCAGTATTTATTTGACATAATGTTGTATTTAAGAAAAAACCATTAAAACTGACATGAAAAAAGTGAGCTATCTTGAATTCTATACACAATGAATTTAATTCTGCTTGAGATGAAAATACAGCACATACATATTTCTGCATACCAGAAATTTATCATGGAGAAGACTGGAAGCTCCCATCAGGGGAAGTTTCCATTTATGTACTGGATTTTTGGATCATAGCCAGTAAATCATATCAATAACACTTTCTCAAAATATCTAAATAGTCATCTCAAACTATAAAAGTAAATTAATGTGGTTCCTTAAAAAAATTAAAAAGTACTTACTTGGACAGATTTGTTTTTAAAAAACAGCACACTCCTAACCATGTCTTCTTCGAAGTCCTGTTGGAGCTGACACCCAGGTAAGTGTGATTAGCATGGTAGTCCAAAATGTGCTGAAATGGTACAGGATCTACGAACAAACTGTATGTGATGCGACTAGAAAGAATACGTTCTGTCCCTGGAAGAAAATTATGCAAATTGAAAAGAACCAGACCTAACACGAAGGACGCTTATAGGCATCTCTTTGGTGAGAACATCTTGATCCCGTGAAGTTTGCAAAGTTGGTTCATGGCAGAACAAAATTAAGTTTCTCTATTATGTGACAAACTGTGAAAGTTGGATATTGAAACGTGGAATATAAAAACACATTTGAATTTTATTGCTTGAGGAATACAGCATATGAAAAAGCACAAGAATGTTCAAAGGAAAGGTCACAGGGATTCAAACATATTATGATACATACCAGATGCAGTAAAATATTAACCTGAATTCTGCATCAGAAAAGAAGTGTGAAAATGTATATCTTTCTTTAAAAAAAGAAGACTTATTTCAAATAGGAAGGGCAAGGGTGTTACAGTACAAATTAGGAAAGCCAACACTGCACATTAACATGGTTTTACTAGCCTAGTGTTTCTACCTTTGGTACTTCAACCTTAATGAAGACAATCTTTCACCAGATTTTGCCCAATACTTTTCCTGCTGAACAAATATGTTTCAGCTTAACATTCAAACTAATTTATCTCTCAGCTACCAGTGTATAAATAAGGGTGCAAGTTATTTCAGGTGAAGCTCCATAAAACTCAACTAACTGCAATTCAAGATCGTAGTTTGACTCTCAGTTTGGCTCTCTGCTTCAGAGACAAGACTTTCTTCATTCATTCTCAGCTCTTGCATAATTTTCTATAGCCATCAAGGCTGTGCTAGAATTTTTTTTAAAAATTGCAGTCTTGGTAATGTTGCATGATGCATTAATATGCAATGCATGAGATTCTCCCTCCCTGCAAGCAAGTACCAGAAAAATATGCTGATGTATCTTCAAGTATATTTTCAGATTCTAAAAAGGACTCTATTGTTCCTTATTATCAACACAAATAACAATCTAAGCATTGTTATATATATAAAATCCACACCTATAATGCCCCAGAATAATTAGGTCTTGTTGGTCAGTCTTGGGGCTCAGTCACCAAACTGAACTTGGAATTGCAACACTTAGAACTAGTACCCTACTAGTTTCTAATGTAGAAGCAGCCAGTTTCACAGATAAAACTTCTCTATTGGTACACTAGTCTTGAAAACGTCGTGTTAATAGTGTGCTGACAAAAAAAGTACATTGGAGTTAAATGAAGATTCCTCTCATTGCAAGCATGCTTATTAGTTCCAATATTTGCTTTCATAGACCTGACTATTTCAGCATTCTGAGTCAAAACAGAATTAAAACAACTCTGTTCCACCAAACTCCATTTGAACACTTGGAACATGCACGATGCATGTTAATACCACCTAAAGTTAAAATTAAATGGCTGTGAAACAGGAACAGATTTAATTCTTCAAAGCAGACAATATTTGAAATGAAATATTAATGTTGCTCATGACACTGAATTGATGACATAATAAAGGATTGGGTTTGTTTTCACCTCTATACAAAAGAAATTCAATCTGTACAACTATTAAACATACATTTTCCTAGTTTGGCAAAAACGTATCATTTTTCAAGATTGGTGGTATATGAGCACAGAGTATATATTGCCATATATATATCGTTTTTGAAGACAAAGAATTCAATTATGCCGAACCCTTTGCTTGGCTGCGCCGTTCCAATAAACCAAAACAAAACCCAAATTAAAAATTTCTACAGAAGATTCTATGGTTAAAAGGGAAGAAAAATGCAAATGTGAATTTAGAGCCTCTGTATAAATTTTGCTATATTTTATAAACTTTATTGTAACACTGTTTGTTGATCAAATAAGTGACACACTGCTATCTAAAATTTCCATAAACACCATTAAAAATCCAAAGTTGATATGATACTGAACCTTAAGTCTTCAAGAGTTCAAAGAGACAGTTTCGACATGTACAGCACACAACAGCAGACATCCCTAAAATACCAACGGCCGGTCCAAGATGCAGACAAAAGTGACGGGTAAGCATTCATGTCCTGCACAGCAAAACCAGCGAAAACTATTTCCTTGCGGGGACTGAAACTCAGCCCAAAAGATTTCAGATGTCGTCCTCCTCATCTTCATCTTGAGAAGAGCCTGCCTGGTTGGATGCACTGGCCGAGGCAGCAGCAAGCTGTGCTTGTTGGGCTGCTTGCTGCATTTGTAGCCATTCCTGCTGGGCTAGCTCTGCCTGCTGCTGTCTAGCCTAGGGACACAAAACCGTAAGTTCAGTGTCTATAGCATGACCTAACACAGTTGTGCACAGACACACACATGCGCACGGGGAGATCAGTGCAGGAGGTAAGCCAAGAACATTATGGCATCCTCTCGTGATCTGTTTCGAGAGAAGAAATTAGGACCACTACTTCACAAGTGAAACAACATCATCATCCGTGGGTCCATACGTTGCCTAACCCTGCTGCACACTTGAGAACTTCCCGTCGTGTTTAAAAAAACATATTGCTGGGTTTGACACAAACTCCAAATGAGGGATGCTCACGAGAAAAAGTATTTCCAAAGGTACAGCACTTTTGGAAGAGCTAAAATTCCCTAGAGCAGAGTTTCCCAAACTTGGGTCCCCAGCTGTTTTTGGACTACAATTCCCATCATTCCTGACCACTGGTCCTGCTAGCTAGGGATGATGGGAGCTGTAGTCCAAAAACAGCTGGAGACCAAAGTTTGGGAAGCCCTGCCCTAGATTGAAGAGTGTCTTTCTCAGACAATGCAGGGAGAATGGGAAAGAGATCATTTCCCCTGTCCCACTGCACTTTTCAGGTTGGTTGGAGGAAGGGGTTTGTACTAGTCAGATTTGGTTTCCCCTCCACAACTTCTCTTTTGCTGTGGGGAGAAGAGGGACTGTGCTCTTCTCCCTCTTGACTCCTGCATCTTTCCCATTTCAACTTCCTTTCTCAGTACAAGAAGGGCTTAAAAGCAGGAACAGTTCTGTCAACTAAGGCTTCAGGCAGGCTCAACCAATGGACTTGGAATGGACCTGATGCCATCACATGACACAGAGTGTCTTGGAATCCAGTGAATTTTCAGCCAACTCAGCCCCTCCCTCAGAACACTCAATTTTAGCGATTTCCACTGGCAGGGATACAACTAGCAGGGGCCATACCTGCCCACTCATGCAGCCAGCAAGAGGCCAGCTGAGCAAGGAGAGCAGGACACAGGGACACCTTCACCTAATCCAACCCTTAATCCCAGCTATTTGGATTGCTGTCAGGTATGCTTAATGTATAACTCCAGATAGATTCTGCAATCTGGAATTAATCAGAGAGAACCCAAAACCTATACCATTTCAATTACATTAACCCTTGTCAGAAATGGATTTTGGGAGACAGGCTTTTAATGATATCCTGATTTTGAAGCGGAAAGGACACCAAGGAAGTCTGACTGAATCAAATGGTGTTTACTCCAAAATAAGTGTGCACAGGATTACAGCCCAAATTAGTTCCCAAAAATTATCTGTACTTAAAAGAGACCCAAAGAAATAAATGAGAATTAAGTTAGTCATAACCAACTGAAGTCCCATTGATTTCATTTCAGTATACAAAGTTCAGGTGCAACCCTATATTTTTGCATTGACACATTATTTGATGTAGCTATTTCAAGCTAATACATACTGAGACAGTCGCATCCATTTATACCCAAGCTGAATGAATCAAGTTTTGCATATTCAAAGAATGAAAACTCAAGTCATTTCCAAAATTTAGATTTGTATGCAATATCCAAGTCTAGGATGCTTAGCTGATTCATCTTCACAAACTGTATCTTTCCACAATTAAATGTGGAAATATAAGCACTGCATATATTGTTCCCTCACTTACTTTTGCAAATAACTCTTGTTGCTGCCTTAGGAGCTCTTCTTCAGGAATGCCAAGATTTTCCAAACGATTATTAGCCCTTCTTCGCTTTAGTGCTACGGTTTTGCATTCTTGTAAAACTTCTTTTACCTCACTGATGTAGGAGCCAAAACCTAAGCTTTCAAGTGCTAGGGTAAAAAAAGGTTTCTAGTTAGTGAAATTCAAGCATTTTAGGCAACAAGACACCAACTTAACCATCAGACACAGTCGCCACTACCACAAAAAACATACAATGATTGCTATATAGTTACCTTCTGAGGGAGGGAGTAATTTTGGACTACAGAAATCCGCAGATTGGCATATCTAAGTCAGGCCACTTCTTTTAAAAAGACAAAGAACATATGATCTGAAGTTACAGGTTACAGGTAGCCGTGTTGGTCTGCTGTAGTCGAAACAAAATAAAAAAAATTCTTCCAGTAGCACCTTAGAGACCAACTAAGTTTGTTATTGGTTATGAGCTTTTGTGTGCATGCACACTTCTTCAGCTACCTTCAGATATCAGGTATCTGAAGAAGTGTGCATGCACACGAAAGCTCATACCAATAACAAACTTAGTTGGTCTCTAAGGTGCTACTGGAATGATTTTTTTTATATGATCTGAAGCTTCACTTAAGCAAGCTTTGCCTTTTTTCAAAAACAATTCCTTATACTGGGCAGCACTTGCAAGTAAGTGACGTATTATTGACTTCTATCCCTCTACTAGCTGAGTAACAATCTGTTATAGGCTATGTATGGTGTGGATATATGCAAGTTGACAGGGAAGCCTTTTCTACTTTACGAGCAATTTGGTACATGAGATGGTACTGTTTAGCGGCTGCTGCTGCACAAAGGCAAGCTAATCAGACTACCCAACCTGAGGTGTTTTTCAAGATGGGGAGAGAGAAGGTGGGCATTTTGCAGGCAGTAGGCTGTCCAATGACAGGCTGTTGCTAGTGGGGAACACCCTGAGGGGGAAAGTCCACAGGAAATTACCCCTCTGGTGCCTCCCCTTCATGGGGCGCAACAGGAGGCAAGTGCCCGATGAAAATGGTAGGCTGATGGTGGAACGGTTCTGAGTGAGAAGCAAGGAAGTGAAGATTTCCCAAAGTGAGAAACTGAGAGCAAAGGAAAGCTCCCAGGTGAGAGCTGGGTTTCTCATTTTCTGAGGTTGGGCAAAGGGATTAACAGCTAGTTTTGTACAGATAAGTATATGTACTTGTATACTGTTTCTGCACTTTAGATATTCTGCTGATTTCTCCATTTTTTTCAGAAGGCTGTTGTTACTAGATATGCATTAGGTTTCCTAATTGCACCTGAGAAATTGCACCTGTATTTTTCGCTCTATAGGACGCACCAGACCACAAGACGCACCTAGTTTTTGGGGGAGGAAAACAAGGAAAAAAACTAGGTGCGTCTTGTGGTCTGGTGCGTCCTATGGAGCGAAAAAGTTATTACCGTATTTTTTGCTCTATAAGACTCACTTTTTCCCTCCTAAAAAAGTAAGGGGGGAAGTGTGTGCGTCTTATGGAGCGAATGCAGACTGCACAGATGAAACTCAGCAGCCTAACCAGTGGTCATCATTTCAGTGCCCATAATTTCTCATTGTTTCTCCCATAACAACAGTTTGCAATTATGCAAAAGAACTTTAGAAATTAGCATAATTTACATATGTCAGGGACACAAGTGGCACAACTCTCAATATAGGGTGATATCCAAATGTTTCTAAGCCCACTATTTCAGTGGGTCTGCTCTAAGAATGACTTAACATTGTATATCATCCAAAGTATCTTCCTGTATTAGGGTCTTCCTATTACAATAAAAAAAAGTTTAAGAGCTATTTCCTGTGCTACAGCTCTGTGCAGGTAACAGACTTTTGTTCATGTAGCAGAACTTCCTCTCTCTCTCCTGTCCCCTTCAACCCTCCTTGTGTGACCTCAAAATCAGGTCCAGCGGATTGAGGGGAGCTCCTGAGCAGATTTTGTGGGGGCATAGCTGATATGAATGTGCCATTATGCAAGCAGAACTTCTCTGGTGCAGCACTGCACAAAAGTCAAGATGAAGCAGTAATACCCCGAAAGGCTATAGCTATCAACAGCTACTAGCCTTGGCAACCATACATTACTTCCAGGCCCAGAGGCAGCATATCACTGAATACCAGTTGCTGGGAAATGATGATTATCTTCATATTCTGCTCAAGAGCTTCCCAAAGACACTGGGAAACAGGATGCTGAACTTGACAGGCCCTTGATCAAATCCAGCTGTACTGCTCTTACACTCTAAAAACAGGGTTTCCATTTCAGGCATCTTACATTTCTTAATGCTGAAAGTAGTATCATTAAGCAACAGCTGAATGAAACCAAGACTCCAGCTACTTTCACTTTTGCTGTTCTGAATGCTGAACTGAACATGAGTAACATGAATTTTAAAGGGAAAGTAACATAAAACAAAGTAATAGCCTAATGAAATTTGCCCTCCTTTTTTGTAGGAAAGAGCAACTATATATATTTGACTAAAATCCTCTTGTTTTATAAAATGGAAACAATTAGATAAGGAAATAAAGAGAGGAAAAGTTGTTTGCAACAAACTGCAAGGAATCTATGGTAATGTTGGCTATAATTGATGTCATTGACATCCTATGCCTTTTAAAATGTGTTTGGAGGGGGTTATTGGGTTGTAGTTGTTTTTATTTTGATTATGTATTTTGAGGTTTTGTATTCTGATTTTATCCTGTGAACTGCCCTGAGACCTGCAGGTACTGGGCAGTATATAAATTCAATAAATAATAATTTTTTAAAATTAATATTTTCTGGGATTTTAACATATTGTATTTTATTGTTTTGGTGTAATTGTTGTAAACTACCCTGGGATCTTAAGGTTTAATCCTAACCACATCTACAAAGAAGTAAGTCCTATTGAGGTAAGTGGGGTTAGGATTGCTTGCCTTAATTGATGAACAGTGGTTTAGAAATCTAGCTAAATGAAAAGTAGTGGAAAAAATGAACACGTGTGAGAACAATTGCATAATGGCGAACTCCCCTCTCATAATACTCTTTAAACTCTTACATCCTGTTTCTAAAAAAAACACCAAAAAACAAGAGGCTTTTACTTCAACTCAGATTCATGTAGCTAAACACAAAAAGTGCTCACTTTACTAAACCTATAGCTATAATTTGCAAGGAGTTTTAAAGAACTTTACTTGGAAGTTCAACTGACATCAGCAAGTTTCTCAGACGTGCCTGGGAGTTTATGACAAACAAAGATCTTCTGCGTTTCTAGTCCTTAATGAAGCTGTAGCTCTCGGCAAATGCTACGCAGTTGCCTGAAGGGGTGAAATGTTTATCTAGTCTACAGCTCACCAGAGTCCTCCAGGCAATCCAGCCTTTTGTAATTCTCTGCTACACAGCACACTGTAAGAGTTTGGCGGTGGTTGGATGCAGCGCTTAACCAATTCTGAAGTTGTAGCAACAGAAAGCCTACGGAGAATCACAGAATCGTGGAGTCGGAAGGGACCCAAAGGTCACCCAGCACAACTCCCTGCAATGCAGGAACCTTTTCCCCCAAATGTGGGGCTCGAACCCACAACCCTGAGATCGAGATGCTGTACCGATTGAGCTACCCCACAGCAAGAGACCAGAGGGTGGCAAGTGAAGGGCACTAAAGAGGTAAGAGAGCAGGCTGCCCCTTGCCTTGGATGACGTGCTCCGGGGAGATGGTTTTCTTCTCCGACTTGTTGCAGATCTCGTTGGCCTCGGAGGAGATGAGGTGGATGAACTCGGTGCAGCAGTTGACCACCAGCTCCCGGGCGTCGTTGGCCACCCGCACGTTGGGCAGCGTCTCCTTGATCATCTTGTTGATGGCGGCGCGGGGGATGGTCAGGTCGTCGTCGTTCCCGGAGGAAGAAGCCATGGCGGGGAAGCCCCGTCAAAGGCCGCCCAGGCAGCGCCTCCTCGAAGGGGAAGGGCTCCGGGCCGGAGACGGCAGGGGCGGCCCAACTGCCGCCCCGCGCCGAGGTTGCCAGGAACGGGACCGAGAGCCACGCGGGAGCCTCGGCGGGAAGCGGCCAGCCCCTCGTCGTCCCGCCCCGGGCGGCTCCTCCTCCACAGCCGCCCGCGTCACTACAGCAACGGCGACCACCGGCGCCGCCTCCGCCACAACATCCCTTCAGGCGCCCGGAGGCGAACCGTCAGCGCTGCCGCCTCAGAGAGAGGGTCGGGGGAGGGGAGGGGAGCCGGGATGACAGACAACCCGCCGCCGGCGAAGGAGGAGGAGGAGGAGGCTCCGACTTCTTGCTCCCTCCCTCCCTCCCTCCCTCCTCACGCGCCGCGCGACGGTTGCGGCAGGGAACGGGGCTGCCGAAAGGCTCGCGAGGGTCAGCCGACACACAAGGCTGCGGCGCGCGGCACTTCCGCCGGAAGCGCTTTCCTTGCGCTTTCCTCACCCACTCTCCTCCTCCCTCACGCCGCCAGTTCCGCTTCCGGTCTGGCCCGGAAGCGGCTTTGTGGTACTCGAACGGGGTGCGTGGGTCTGGGCGCGGTTGTGGACCCCTTTCTGTCTGTCCCCTCACTGGTGCTTTAGGCTGCTTCCCCCTCCCCCCTCCACAACCTGGGTATCCAGGGCGCTTTTGGGGGGGGACTACAACTCCCATCAGGCCTAGCTAGCAGGACCAAGTGGTCAGGGCTGATGGGAATTGTAGTCCAATAACGGCCCTGGGGAAACACTGGCAGAGACAGCGGCAGTGTAGTTTTCCGCCATCTCGTCGCAAAGGGGCTCCGTCGAGAGCGGTAGAGCGGCGCGTGCGCCGAAGCCCTTCCGGATCGCCGCCTCGGCGGTGCTGGAAGTCCCGGACGACGGGTTGTTGTTGGAATTTCGCAGGCGCAGAAGCTTAGATCCGGGATCAGCTTGGAAAGAACCGTTAAGGCCACAATGCTGCTGTCTGCGATTACGTCGCCTGGGAGTAAACTCCATTAAAACTATAATATTGCGCTGTATGGTGTATCCTTTTAGTTGTGTGATTTATTTATTTTTAAGTTAGTATTTCTATTCTAGAGAGCCAGTGTGGTGTAGTGGTTAAGAGCGGTAGACTCATAATCTGGGGATCCGGGTTCGAGTCTCCGCTCCTCCACATGCAGCTGCTGGGTGACCCTGGGCTAGTCACACTTCTCTGAAGTCTCTCAGCCCCACTCACCTCACAGAGTGTTGGATGTGGGGGAGGAAGGGAAAGGAGAACTTAGCCGCTTTGAGACTCCTTCTGGTAGTGATAAAGCGGGATACCAAATCCAAACTATTCTTAGTTCAAGCCCCAAGTTGGGCGAAAGATTAATGCTTTGCACAAGGTCGCTTCCACTACAGTTCTATGATTTCTCTTGTCTTCTGTTGTGGAAATCTAAATGGGAAAAGAAGGTGGACCTAGACTAGTGAAGCCTAAAACACAACCCTGCATGTGTCCATGAAGAATTGCATATGGCTGTTACCAAGATTTAAAGCCATGAACTTTTTACTAAGATAACTATGGGCTGGGCATTCTCTCAGCCTAATCTACCCCACAATGTTGTTAGGAGAAAATGAGCAGGCAGAAAACTATTTTGCATTTGTTGGAGAAAGTAGCATTTGGTGGTGGGTTAAAGTGGCATTTAATAATGGTACAATAAAATATGTCATAGTCTCTGCTGTGTGTGTTTGTTCCTTACCCACATGTGTGCATTTAGGCTCCCACATCTGATTTAATAATAATAATAAGGTATAAAAGGTGTACCAGGAAACCTGGTATCTTTTGTAGAAGCAATGCATGTGAATATTATCACCATTAAAAGTAGAGTCAAGTTATTAGGCAAACTGCAGTTTTTATTTTTTTAGAGCTAGCAGTGCAAACAGTTCTCTTCCTTGAATGATAACCCCATACACTGCACAGTGTACTTGTTTGGTGCATACATTGCCAGCTCATCAGCTGCTTTTCCTTCTGAATGCTGATTTATTCAGGATTAATAATCTAATACCTATTAACAATTAGAAATATTTGAAAAGCATAAAATGTCTTCAGTACAAGAATGGTTACATTTGACTTTTACTAACTTGGTGGATAAGATTATTCTAAATCCAGTTTAAGGAAAGCCATATGAAAAAAAAACTGCATCAAGAACCACAGGTGAAACCTGGACATTCAAGAGTGCACTACATCTCTTTCAGCTGAATGTACATTTCTAGCCACATTCTGAACCCACAAGTAACATGTAAATGCTTTTAAAATGTGTGAATACAGCTAGATTAGGTTACAAACCACTACATCATTTCTTGCAATCTCTGCTGAAGCAATTTGTCTTCTACCCATTTAATGTACACACAGTAAATTATATACAGTTAGGATCCTGGGTACATACCAATTCCAAAATAGCTAAGAAGAATGTTATGTGAATTGACCTTTATTGTAAGTGCCACCAGCAAACAGTTGTACTTTCTGTAGAGGCAGTATCTAGAAATCCTCACAAATATATGAGAATATGGTATGTTGTGTGGAAGGTATATTCATAGCTGGCAACTTTCCCCTTTTTTTAAGGGAAATTCCCTTATTCCAAATAGGAGCCCTCGCAAGAAAAGGGGAAAGTTGACAGCTATGGGTATATTTAAGATAGAGTAGGAGAGAAGCTTGAACAAAGAAACTGAAAATTGGTTGGAGCAAAGCATATGAGACATAGAGCAACATAGTTTGCTGTGCACGAGAGGGTTATATGCAGTAAGCAGGTAAAAGATATGTTAGGATCCAAAAGGCTTCATTTAAAGATACTATGTGTCTTTTTTGTAGCTTCATCCTTCCTCTGGATAAGCTGCCCTGACAGCTCTGGAACAGCATGTTGAAACTTAGTCTGATCCAGCTGGGCTCTTCTTATGCATAAAGTGTAAAGCTTTCAGGCTGCTGGTGAGAAGAATTGCATCTTTAAAGACTTCTCTAATTAAAAACAGGAACCATTTCACATAGAAACATGGTCTGTTAGGGAGACTGTGAGGCATGATAAACCCTTTCCCCTGACATGCTACTTTTCCTTGTAAACGATTCCCCCCACATGGGGAAACATTAAAAGTGCAACATGTACACACCCATTGCTAGCCTAAAGTGGTATATGTTGCCCTTAACAGATCATTTACACAAAAGCACTATTTGATCTTTCAATAGATTTCACATTATGCCTACCCAGTTTTGCAGGTAAATGAAAGTATGTGTTGGAAAAATATTGAGGTGGTCAGAATAGTATATGGACAGACTTAAAACGAAGAGATTTGGACCATACGCCTGGTACAATTGGCAGATAGCCAGATTTCCTCCATTCTGGGACACGTAGCTTATAATTTCAGTCATGAAGAAACGAAAGCAAAAGACATGGAAGAAGATAAATACCCACACAGGAACATATTGTTTGATTTAACTTGCTTGCTAGATGAACTCGGAAGCTGTGAAAAATGAACGAAGGATTAACATCGGATTGATTTATGGGAATCACCTGGAATAACTTAGAAGCAGAACAAATGTGAGATGATTGCCATCCCCTGACCTAAGAGCATGGGAAGTCAAACAAAGATTTATAAATTGGCATAATATTTGGACTGCTTATTTTATAATTTGGAATGTTTTTAATGTGGCTTTTATTGGATTGTTAAATTTTTAAAAAGAAGTAAGCCCCACCAACTTCAGTTGGACTTGCCCCTAAGTAAGGATTGTGTATAGGACTGTAGCTTCAGTCAGGGCTATTTCAGATGTCTCCCATCCCACACAAGCACTTACACATAAGGAAACATGGAAGTGTGTGAAACAGCCCACATGGCAGCTGAAATCACCCATTTGCTCATTGGGAGGATCGTCCTCCTCCCAAGTCAAAGCTTTTTCTGCTTTTCCAACGCAGCATTTTAATGAAGTTAAGACTCGCACTGAAAACCTTATCATGCTGAAAAACCATTTTGTAGAAGGTATCGATAGGCAGGTCTCCATTTGGATCGGCATATTTCAGTGTTGTAATTGGAGTGTATAATGTGTTGGTCTGGTGGCGAAAAGGAGGATTTTCGGCCAGAATTATCTTCACTGTATGCTGTAAGGATGAGAAGAGAAGGCATGATAACATTCTGGAATTGCAACTGGCCACCACTAAACTAGATTTAAATTTGATGATAAGTGAGACTAAAGAAAATATAAATTTTTTTTGGAAGAAGTGCTAGATTATATTTGAATGAGTGGACATGAGATTGTAAACAAGTTGATAATTTGTTTGGAAAAAATTTTCAACGATGTAAATGGGAGCGGGAGACGTGAGGGAGTCCAAAGAAGTGATGAAATTGTTGTAAAAGAAGTAAGATCGTTTATTATGTGTGCATTTATATTTAAAAACCTTAATAAATATTTATATATATATAAAAAAAAACATTCTGGAATTGCACCAGACTGAGTGTGTGTGTGTAAATATATTTGGAAGTGGGGGTGGAGAACGCAAAGAGAAAAAACTCTGGGGAATAAAATCAGCAGTTTAACTCAACTGTTTGGGTTGCTTACATTGTTCCAGCAATGATGTTTTGAAAGTGAGCTTACTGGAAGAGCAGGAACAGTTTAAAACACACACACACACACACACACACACACACACCTCAGACTATTTTTAATCTGAAACTGCTATATCAGTGACACTCTCAGAACATTCCTTCAAGATAAGTGTCCCCTACCAGTAATAGAGTACTCCTGGTTTCAAATGTGTTACTTGTTTCTGGAAAAATTGAGACCGAAGAAATGGAATGAAGCTTCCACTATCACCCGCCCACTCACCACCAATCACAGCCATTGCTAACAATCGCCAAAGTTATTGGCCACTGCCAATCTCCTGTCCACTCACCACCACAAACGCCAATCCCCCGCACACTTACTTGCCACCAAACGTGCTTTCGCCAGTCATCGCCAACAATCGCTAAAGTTATTGAGCTTTTTTGGAGGGTCACAACTGATCCCCTGCCTGCCCACTTGCTGTAGAAAATCGCCACCATGCCCCACTCTGCATTCAGTATCCGTGTATAAGATGACCCCCAATTTTTGCCTAACGTTTTAAGGCAAAAAACATCATCTTATACATGGAAAAATAGGGTACATAACATAGTAACACACACACACACACACACCACCGTTTAAAAAGGTCATAGACTGTGAATTAGTCAAAAACCTGGGAGAAGAGGAATGTTTTTGCCTGGCGCCTAAAGATATGCAATGAAGATATTATCCACTTGAGCTCATCCTGAACATGCAAGTGATTTCGGTAAGATGCTCAGACAAAGGTTAGCCCATTGCCTAGTTATATTTGCCGTTGGCTAGACTCTTCCTGCCTAAAATGTTATTACTCACATTAACAGAGCCTTGTGAGTACAGATATTTTTAGACTTGGCTGTCACTTCCCCCCACTTTCATTGGATTGTAATTTCATCAGAAGCTGATGCTGAGCAATTGCCAGTCGCATAATGCCTCATAGCTGGTGAACCATAATTATGTAACCCAGTCTTAAATTCCACAAAAACCTTCCAATGCATTACCTCTGCTATGTCTTCAGCTGTTTGTCCCAGGGTCTGGAAAATTTGCTTGTAATTTTTCAGGTAAATATTTACAAACATGTCTGCTGTTTCTTTATCTGCAGCCGAAAGATCCATGTTCATCCCATCTTCAAACACTTTTCTTTCAAACTCTGTAACCACAGGCCCTGGTTCTATTAAACTTAGACTGTTTGGGAAAATAAAGAAACGGGATATATTGTGTAAGTCATCTACTATACGCATAAGATGGTAGATGCAAACCCTTAGTTACTGGGCATAAATTGGCAAAGAGTAAAGCCATGCAACATAGTGCTTGATTTTAGCATTAATTTTAATCCATATCCAGAAGTGAATATTCAAAACGACAAGTTTGTTTTCTTGCATTTCATCCTTGGATATCCTTAGTAAAAGGCTAAAGATTTATACGATCTGAAGATTGTATATGAGTGCTATAACGTGGTTTCCAGGCCAGGGGTCGGAAATCGCGTGCACGATCCAGCCCACAGAGGAATCTCCGTTGGAGTGAACCGGCCCAGGCGGGGTAAACCTTGCAGACCCCTGTCCTAGACACTCTGCCAGTCGACATCCGTCTGTCTCAAGAGACAACGGAGTGCACTTTCAAGAACCATATTGTCAGGAAAGCAGTATTTAATGTCTGGACAAAATACAAAGACTTATTGGAAAATAAAACTCCAAGGTGGCTTTCACCATTGGAAGCTAAGGCCCGAAAAAGACTCAATATGGAGGCCAAATGGCCAAAGTATTGGGAAATATTAGAAAAAGATGGAGACAATTGGAAGTTGCAGAGTTTGGAGAAAATGAAAGACAAAGTGCGAGACTGGTTACACTACGCTCAGATTAAAGAAGTTTTTAAAAATGACAAAAAGTTAGGGTTTCAGGTGGAGAAATCGAAGCTGGAAACAGAATTGTTAGAACCTAGGACTAAGGTACTTTCAAGAATGTATAACTTGCTGTTAAAATGGAACACACAAGATGAAACGGTCAAATCAGCTATGATAAAATGGGCACAGGATATTGGGCATATGTTTGAGGACTGGGAAAGGTTGTGGACTACTGGGATGAACTTTACTGCATGTAATGCTTTGAAAGAAAATGTTATGAAAATGATATATAGATGGTACATGACCCCAGTCAAACTCGCAAAAATATACCATTTGTCTGATAATAAATGTTGGAAATGCAAAGAAGATGAAGGAACATTCTTTCACCTCTGGTGGACCTGCCCTAAAGTGAAGGCCTTTTGGGAAATGATATATAATGAGCTGAAAAAGATATTTAAGTATACCTTCCCTAAGAAACCAGAGGCCTTCCTTCTGGGTATCATCGGTCAGAGGGTGGTAAAGAAGGACCGAACTTTTTTTCTGTAAGCAACAACGGCAGCAAGGATACTTGTCGCTAAGCACTGTAAAACCCAAGATTTACCCACACTGGAAGAATGGCAGACGCAACTGATAGACTATATGGAACTGGCCGAGATGACTGGCAGAATCCGAGACCTGGGAGAGGAGAGGGTGGAAGAAGACTGGAAGAAATTCAAGACTTATTTACAAAAACTTTGTAATTTGGTTGAATGCTAAGAAGGATGCTAGATCATAAATAATTTGGCACCATTAAATTAGATTGAGTTATGAAGATAAGTTAGATTTAGGAAAGCATAAATTTTTGGATAATCATCAGATCATATTTAAATTTCTAGGATTTGAACGTAGGGTATCTGAAACTAGAAAAGTAACATGGGAAAGATAGATAACAACAATGGAAACAAGGCGATAAATTGCTGGAAAAATTTTTATTGTGATGAAGGTAGGAGTGGGAGGCGTGAGGGAGTCCAAAGAAGTTGTGAAACTATGTTGACATATATGCTATATTGTTTATTTTTGTGTATTGTATTAAAAAAAATGTTAATAAATATTTCAGAAAAAAAAGAGAGACAATGGAGTGCACCTCCTGGGGTGAAGTTAAACAGCTGCTTTAGCAGCACTGAAGTAAATTTAAGTTAAAGTAATAAATGAGCCAGGCTGATACTTACTTAAGTTTAAACTTGAGTGCTTGTATGGCTAAACTTTCACAGAATCCTTCCACCGCAAATTTAGATGCAGCATAAACATCATTGAACAAAATCCCTATAGATTAAAAAAAATAGTGAGTTGCTAATCTTAATATACCCTGGGCTGATGATGAAACCATCGTGTAAGAGTCTCCTGTGTACTATACACAACATCAGATCAACATCATTTTAGGCTGTCAGCATTACAAATGCTTTTTTATTTAATGAAAATTAGAGTGAATCACTTTCAAGGCCCAGAAGAAGGAACAACGAACGCACATTTATTTTGCCCCTCTTTCACCTCTTGCCCAAAAGATTTTGCGACAAAGCTCATTTACTAAATGGGATGAATGCACATGCCATCCTTCTTTCAAATCACATCCAGTTTTCAGGGAAGGGGATGGAAAAGGCACCAGATGGTTCCCATCCCTTAGGTTAGGCAAATGTTTCTAAGTCCATGCAAACCGAAAGCGTTTCAGATAACATTTTGGATAGCACACAGGCAAGTAAACTTCAGTCTTGCCGTTGCTTCACCATAAATCTCCAGCCCAGTCCTTTCCCCCAGAAGGGCTTGACATAACACTTCTGTACAGTCTTTGCTGTTGCTACACACTGTGGCACAACTCCATTGACACAATGTTCTGGGTTACAATGCCACAAATAAGGGCATTGTGTTGCAAGAGCAGACTTTGCTCTTTAGCTGCAGATTGCAGCTCAGTTGCCTATAGGACTAAAATCATTGTCGTCATTGATCTTGTTTCTTGCCCGAAAACCACAAGCCAGCTATCTGGCATTCCTTTACTTGAATAAGGGAGGGAGGAAAAGCCACAAAAATCACTTTCTGCTGAATCAGGAGCAGAAGTAACCAGGGCTGAGATGTTTCAGCGTTAGCAAAACTTCAGCTGGTGCCAGTGTTAAAAACTGAGGTATGAAAGCTAGGAGCTAAAGGGCATCTTTAATCTAGGTTATGGGTGCAACAATGGAATGTCTAGGCACATTTTTGTAACAAGAACATAAAGCTGAAAATGAATGAACTGCAGCTAAAACATTATGTTCATTTTTCACATGATCTAGTCCTTCCCCTGCCCACCCCCCTAATATTCTACGAGGGTCTTTTCTCCAGTCTTCCATGAGTAGCTGGAAGTGGGGAGACAGAAAGAGGTCCTCCTTCCCTTCCACTCTGCAATTTTAATCTGAAATCTTGGGTGCAGTACTGTGCCCAGAGCTCAGAAACTACTCGTGCTAATGAAACTCCCTGATGCAAAATGCGCCGTCCTAGAACAATGGGAGTTTCAAACACTGGCTGATGGAGAATTAATTCTGGGGAAGCACAAAGGGCAAATCTAAAAGGTAGTGTTACCTTTAAGCCACTTAAAATGGGATAAAAATGTAGGATGAGATGGCTCTTGAATATGGGAACATAAGAGCCTTCTGGATCATGGAGTCCAGCACCCTGTTCTCACTGTGGCTAACCAGATGCCTATGTTAGATGCCCATAACCGGGAGCCTATTACAAGAGTCCTCTCCTGTGGTTTCCAGCAACTGACATTCAGAAGCATAACTAACTCAAGCTGTGGGATCAGAGCATAGCCATCATTAAACTGCAATACACGCTGCATTAATTAATTAGATGCAATATTACTTTGCCTTGTACTCCCATGACACTGCTAATAATCACGATATGTCCACTTTTTCTCTTCTTCATGTCGGGTAAAATCTCCTTCAGCAGTCGGACTAACCCAAAGAAGTTTGTATCCATCACGTTTTGCATCTCTTTGATAGTCTGGCATTCAATAGGTCCAATGAGTCCCATGCCGGCATTGCTAACTGTATAAATGCAAAACAACAACAACGACCAGCCATCACTTGCCACTCAAGTTGCTCTTATTCTTTTCATGTGCAACAAACGTGTGGGACCACCTATTAACCCAGGTCTCTGGCCAGTTTACAACAATAAATAAAAAATGTAAAACAATAAGCACCATTGCAAACCAGCATCAAAATGCTAGTATGAACACAGCAGCATAAAATCATTTTAAAACAAGCAAGGGGTGGAAATTAAGAGCATGAAATGTGTAACTTGAAAGGGGAATAAAAATATTTTCCTTGGCTGCCTAAAAGACTATAATGTAGGTACCATTAAGCCTTTATGGGGAGGGTATTCCATAAACTGGGATGCAGGTGATGCTGTGCGTTAAACCACAGAGCCTAGGGCTTGCCGATCAGAAGGTCGGCAGAGGTGAGCTCCTGTTGCTCGGTCCCAGCTCCTGCCAGCCTAGCAGTTCGAAAGCACGTCAAAGTGCAAGTAGATAAATAGGGACCGCTGCGGCAGGAAGGTAAACTGCGTTTCCGTGCGCTGCTCTGGTTCGCCAGAAGCGGCTTAGTCATGCTGGCCACATGAACCGGAAGCTGTACGCCAGCTCCCTCGGCTAGTAAAGTGAGATGAGCGCCGCAACCCCAGAGTTCTCCACGACTGGACCTAATGGTCAGGGGTCCCTTTACCTTAGGGTAGTAATACAATCAGGAGCTCCCAGAACAGGCCAGTTATTGTGAGGATGAAATGAGTAGGAAGAGAACTGCCTTGAGCTCCTTGGAGGATTGGTGGGATAGAAATGTAACAAATAAATAAATATTATTTTTTACATTAAAATATATACATAAAATGAATGTTCCATTGGTATTTATTACTTGCCTAGGACATCAATACGCCTTCCTGGGATGTTACTGACACACATTTTAATAGATTCATCACTGCACACATCCAGCTGTTTAATCTCTAAGGTGTTTCCAACAGTATTGCCTGCAGCTTCTATCAGTTTATCCTGTTTGGCCAGATCCCGCATTGTAGCATAAACTGCAAAAAAAAGGAGGAAAATAAATATCACAAACAGCAGTATTTAGCCTTTCCTTTCAGAAGGGTTATAAAAATTAAACACCGATTACATAAACCTTCAGCTCCAGACTCTAAGGTCATAGAAACCCAACTATATTTCCATTTGATAGAGGCTCCAGATTAGAAGAAAATAAAACAGCATGGTCGGAACCTAACACACAATTAACCCATTGAAACCAACTGGTTGCAGCGTTCAGGGCTTCTTTTTGAACAGACATGTATGGAATTCCACTTCCTGAACACTGCAACCAGTTGGTTTTTCTCTCTTTTTAAAAAATTGCATACTTCCATACAAGTGGATAGAGGATTGTGGCTGTTTTTTTTAAAAAAGAGAAAGAAAAATAATCAGCTGACATTAAAAATAGAAATATTCCATCAATTCTAATTTAAACATATAGATCAAAATAAACAGCTCCTGTGTAGCTTTGTTTTAAGAGCAAAGAACTGAGTGGGACTTACTTCTTAATAAGCATAGGACCAGGCTGTAAAATAATGGAGGCTAGTGACATTTGCTTCTCCAAAAAAGAAAAGACCCTTACACTTTTGTTTCTAAAATTAAATTGCAGAGACTGCAAGGATGCAAAGTTGCATCAAGTCATGCTATGTAAAGCTTTACTACTCAACATAGCTCACACTAGGTAATGTTCAGCAACACAGGTGAGCAAAATTAAAGAGAGAAAGTGTTACCTTTGAATCTTTTCTGTTCATCAGTGGCCATTTTTACAGCCAACGCCAACCCAATTCCTGAGGAACAACCTGTGATGAGCACAGTTTTCTGAGCCATTGTGGATGGTAGCAGATGCGCTGGAAGGTTTCCCTTAGACAGTCTGTGGATAGTCTGGTAGCTTTGCAGGACAAAAGCTTAATACTCCCCTGGATGCTTTTATCCACAGGACTTTAGGTGTCAGCAAATCTAAAGGTGCATACCTATGCATTACAGAGCTAAGAAGATAATCTCCGTATGGACAGCAATAAACAAAAATAGATGTTTGGGCATGGTTATATATAAAGGTTGCATAATCTGGCTTGATGATACATTGTAGGGAAGTTAGGCTTTAAGGTTTCAGCAGTTTTTAAACTGAAATTCTGAACAACAAAATATGAAGGGTGAGTTATCATAATTTAAACAGGTAACAGGACTGGAGATCAATTATACCAAAACCTAGAGGACAATACTTTGCCCAAGTTGTATTTGCAAATGCCATGCATCCTTCAAATAGGTGCTTTAATTTCAAAAGATCGGAGGCAACTCAAAGTCAGTTGCCTCCTTAAAAGAAAGTCAATTGGAGCCTTCAGTCTTGGCAATCCCCATTGTAGGGCACAAGTATTGTGGCCGAATTACATTCTTGCTGAAGCTACCCTTTGTTTCAGGCAGTACTGGTGTTGATGGCTGCTTGGACACTGAAGGTCTAGCAGAAACATATCAAGGGGTTCCACAGCAGGGAGACACCGTCAAGGCTATCAAAGAATGTATGGTGGAGGCAAGCCGGGCTGGTCTTTCTTGGTCTTCCCAATTTAAACATGCACTATGTAACACTTCACATTCAGCATCTAGAAGAGGAAACAACTTTCCTTCTGTTATGTGCTGCAATATCTGTTTTCTGTTAGATATTCCTGTTGACATTTTTTTAAATGCCGTGTACTTAAAAAAGAGATTCATCATGAGTAAAGGGGGCTTGTTAGGAGCAAAAGGACATATGTAATAATAGCTCTTGATCTGAATGTTATTGCTAAGGTAGAGGCAGACATGAGAGGCTTATAGAATTATGAATAGCATGGCTTGCCCAGGGATATAGTACATTCCTCTGATCTCTTTCTCATAACTGTGGGTCACCCAATAATATTAATTTGCATTGGGTTCAGAAAAACAAAAGGAAGGACTTATTCACACAACACAAACCCAAAATTCAATACCACAAGGTAAGTTGGTGCCTTTCAGTTTTTAAAAAAAATAAAAATTGGACAAATTTATGGATTTCCCCCCTCACATGGTAACTATAGCAGTGGATATGTAACAGAAAAGCCAAGTAACACAATGTGTATTGTTTGTTTATTAATTCAATAATAATACATTTAGATGAAATATTCAAGTATCAGGAAAAAAGTTTTTTAAAAAATCAAGATCCTTCAGATTTCTCTTTAAGAGAAAAAAACAACACACCACACCTTTATTACTGTACAAATTACTTCAAAACAGTAATAAAAAAATAGAATTGGGATAAATAGGAAGGGATTATGAGTCACTATGTTTCTCAAATATATACAGGGTTTGTATAAAATGGCACATCATTATATTCATGAAGACAATAAATCCATCTGTGGTTGACTGCTTGCCAGCACACTGTTACTTCACAATCTTTGTGCCTGAAACAGATATTAACATAGGCATTAACTAATGTGAAATTCATGCAGACCTCAAGTTCTAGTTAAAATGAATTACTGGTCTCACACTAAGTACTTGAACAAGCATAATAATCACCCAACTGCCCTCCCCTTATTTGATACAGAGAAGGCCTTTGATAGGATCCTATGGTCTTCCTGGGTAATTTACAAATAGGATAGTTTTCCTCGCCCCCCTCATTCTTGGTAAGGAATGGAATAAGCCTTAATTTTTTATTTGTGTTTGGAACCTCTGACCTGTGCAACCCATGGATATACAGTATCCATGCAGCTGTTAGGGAACAAGAGATAGTCTTATTTGTGGATGACATACTACTCACTATCACAAACCCAGAGAGATCCATCCCTACCCTGACAGCTCTCATAAATGATTTTGGACACCTCTTGGGATACAGCATTAACTGGTCTAAATCAGAACTTATGCACTTGATGATATCCTACTATCTATCAAAAGCATTCAATTACATTATTCATAATGCTCTATTTGCAATTACAATCAGGTAAAAACTAGTTCAGAAGAAAATTCCTCAAAACGGTTTTCAGGTTTAGGCTGCACTCCTACGCACACTCACCTGATAGGTAAGCATTGAACAGTGGAACGTACTTCTGCAAAGGATCATGCTTTTTATTTTTGATTGAGCTTGTGTCCTTAAAAAAAGGGGGGGACCCTATATGCACTCTTGATACATTTGTAAAGTCTGTCCACATCTTAGTAGTCATGCTTGCTCCACAAAATGTAACTCAAAGAGGAAACAATATTATCATTTCCCTGCCCCAACTCCAGACAAAGTGCACTGTGCCCTATTTGCCTAAGAAATACTATGGTACAGAAATACATACTTGAATTGTCCTTTACATCAGGTGAAAATTATGGAGAATTTTCAGAACTCATCTCTTTGTTGATATATTTTAGCATGCCACTAAGAGTTTGGAAGTCACTGCTATCACAAGTCTCATCCTCTTCCACAATGTGTGTCAAAGGATCAAAGGAGGATTCATTTGGACTTTTTGGTGAGTCGTGAATTGTGTCTTTTGGCTTCCTACAAATTACCAAAGAATTGGTTGTAAAAATGTTTTTCGGTTTTAATAGATTTCCATCATCTTTAAAACTTGGATCATTAGCGCTTGCAGATTTTCTCTGAGAATGCCTGTCAAAGTCTGGCTCTTGATCTAACCATTGATGAGTGGATATGCTTTGTGGGGCTGATAGTTGCTTGATGCTTTCTGTTCTTTCGTGACCTGCAATTCTAGCTTGTAGTCTTGTTACTTCAGATTCCTAAAAATGTAACAAAAACAAATAACTCAACACTTTAATTAAGAAAATATTATGCCTTTCACATTAGCTTAGCACTGCATTCGGTGACAATGTTTTCAGCATTTTCCTGTCCCACTTCATTGGCTGCCATCTACAGAGGGCAGGAAGACACTGAACATGATTGGGCTTCCTATTTCTTATTCTAGGTATTATCCAGAAATGGGAAGACATAGGTCAACAACAGCCACCCCCTAAAAATGTCTAGTCAGGCTCCAAACCAGGGGAAATTTTTAAGTCCCATAGTTGCATTCCCTGGGGTTGAACACCCATCACGAGTTGAGCTAGAGGCAAAAGTGGATGGAACTCTTAGCAATGGATGGAACTCTTAGCTTTGGATTCCATCATGCAAAAGCCAGAGGTTTGCACACACCCCTACCTTTCCATCTAGCCAAGCAAGAGGCACCATCAAGGACACATTCCAGCCAAGCAAAGGCACTCTAGGAAGATACAGAGTACGGCCACTGAGAGGCAGGTTCTGGGGAGACAGGATGTGGTCTGGGGAGAGTCTCAGTAGCCAAATATGCTCAGAGGACCATCTTTGGCCCTCAAGTCTCACAAAAGCCTAATTGCTAATAATCTTTGGTAGTAAGTATCAGTGAAGTTGGATAATTTTATTAATTTCTCCTTGTACAGGAGATTTTTTGCCATGCTGCCTTGTATGTCAAGAAAACACATTCTTGTGCTTACTCACTTTGAGAAGCAAAGCTTCATTTGCTGCGTCAATCATGTCATTTCTGGACTGAAGCTGTTCTTGTAGATTACAGACAGTGCCTTGTGCATCTTCCAGGTCTAGCTTCAGCTGCTGCAACTGCCCATAAAGGTGATGAGATTTAGATATCGACTCCTTCCGTTTTGTTTCCTCTGTTTCATGTAAGAGTTTCTGAAGAGATAAAGGTAAGACAACAAAATATATTCAAAACTTTATGATCCGTTTATTTAAACTTATAATAGAGGCATGGAACAAACAGCCTTATTAAGCTAATTTCCCAATTGATACATAATTACGGAATTCTTTGTTCAAATGACAGTCCCCAAAATCAAATGTTCTGCTGTTAAAGTCACATCTATCAGTGTTGATTTAGTAATTTAATGAAGGTAGCTAAACTTATGTTTGGGAAGGGATGAGAAAGATGAATGGTCCTGAAGCATTGGGGAAGGCCTATTGCTGAGTAGTACAGCATCTGCTTTGCATGCAGAAGGTCACAGGTTTAATCCCCACCATCTCTAGCTAGGGCTGGGAGAGAACGCTGCCTAAAACCCTGGAGAGCCACTGCCAGTCACTGTAGGTTGGCCAATGGACCTTCCTATGTTCTTCCTTATTTGCAATGCCAGAATCAAGTTTTCCTTTTAAACCAAGGTGCCAGTCTCTAAAATTCCAAGATAAAAATTAACTGTTCATTTCTAATACATCTAAAAATACAACACATGTTGGTAAAAGCAATTTTGTTTTTACCTCTGATGTATAAGACTGCTTTAGTGAATGTATTTCTGCTGAGAGCCTCCTAATCTCTGTTTGCATTCTTGCTTCTAACTGGGCTTCCCGTGCCTGAGCTGCCCCTAGTTGTTCTGCCAAATGATTTGTACGACTTTCCTAAAAGGCAATTATGAAATGAATAATATCAGCAACAATATATTTAAACATGTAGTATATAGTCCTCCTTCCTCCTTTCCCTTTCTGCTTGCAGGGAACCAATGAACCCCCATTAAAGTGAGGAAGCCGTTGCTGCTCCATACACATTGAATTGGGTACAGGAACACTCCTGTATCGGGCCAATTCTGTTGACAGGAAGAACTATGAAAAACGGTTACTTTTTCATGTAAGAGGTGGTTCACTTCTTCCAGTTCAAGAGAGAGCCTATCCACATCTCTCTGAGCTTGAGCCTGTTGACGGCGACTTTCCAGTAGCTCCAAATGGACCTTTTTCATCTGTTCACGTTCTAGCCTCAGCTGCTGACCCAAATCAAGTATTTCTTTGTGCTGTTCTGCCATGAACCTTTCCTGTTCCTCCACCTTCTAAAAGGGGTAAACAATGTGCATTAACAAAACTTAAGCATTTTTACATTCTTTTTTTTTCATTTTTAACATAGCATTCTGCTGCCATGCCTTATCAGATCCATTATCTGTGTAGCCTTCTGTCCTCACTATGATAAATAATCAGTAGCATATTAGGGGACTTAAAAGACCACCATGAGAGGAAGGGAAACAAACAATGAGGCCACAATCCTATATAGACACTTACTGTCAAACTGATGGATTAAGAGCACAAAAAGCTGCTTGCATGGGAAGTAATATTTGCTAATTACTTCTTATAAGTGCAAGGGCACTTTTATAAGTGCCCTTGCACTTATAAAAATCTGCTGTGAAGCATGGGAGGAGAGGTGTGTGTGCGTGTGTATTCAGCAATAATTAAATAAAAAAAAATTCAGACACCCCTTGCTTCCTTCAGCAGGAGCCTTCTGTTTATGGAAGAGCAAATCTGGATTCAACCCCTTATGAACAGGAAGCATTTCTCTCTATCCTTTATGGTTTAGTTTTTTTTTTTATAATAATTTTTATTCATTTTCCAAACACATAATAAAGACAAGCGAAACACAAAACAAAAACATACAAAACATTTAAACATGTATAACTTCATAATCTTATTTTCATGCACCTTCTTTCCTTCGACTTCCCCATACCTCCCCATCATTGCATCCTTGTTTTACGATTCTTTAGCAACCCTTTAGTCAATTTATCTATAATTCCCTTTCATTAAGTTTTCTTTAATTTGTTAATTACAGCTGTAATTCTCTGCTTCTTACCCCTTGACATCTTAACACTCCTCAATCCTTTATGGTTTAGGCTGATGAAAAAATCAGATAGTGGCTATAGTCACAGAGAAAAACCATTATGCAAATAAAAAACTTACTTTCTCAATATCTGTTACTTTTTCCTGTTTTCTTCCAGTTTCCTTTTTAAGACGATTTATCTCTTGATCTTGTTGGAGGATGTTCAACTCTTTCTCCTGAAGTTCACCTTTGGAATGCTGTAGCTTGCTCTCTAAACTCTCAATCTGGCAACAGGGTGTAGGACAGGAGAATTATCTATTTTAGGAATTGTAACAAAAGCCCCACAGCACATCTTATATTCATTATGGGAATCAAACTCTACAACTTCTGTTTAAAATCTACAGTTGGTCAGTTGTGCAGATTCTGTGACAGTATTTAACTCTTCCACTTTAGTTAATGCAATAGCATTTTTCATTAATTGTGGTTCAAGTTGGCTCCTTCCCTTCCATTTTTTTACCCTCATACATATGTAGTTTCAGAAAAGGCATCCTCAGAATGGGCAGGGCCTGCAACTGCTGACACCATTAAAGGAAAAGGGGGTCACCTATGTGGTTGGTACAAAAGAATGTTGCAGCACCAATGTGTTTCAGGTAACTGTTTTGTCTGTCCCACTAATGCACTGATTGTGTATACACAGGTAACATGTGCTGTGAGCCTTATTGTAACTCACTTGTGATTATGGTACTGTTCTACTTGTGCAACTGTTATAATTTTATGCACATTAATGGCACAACATGTATTGCTATGTTTAAAAAAACTATATTGTTAGTTAAGATACACACAGCCCATATACTGTTTCATGCTTCAAAACTTCCGCAAGCTATTATATTAGTAAGGGTTACATTTGACTTCAATACAATAATTTTTTCCCAACAACAGATAATCAAAGCACCTGTCTGTTGCATTCCTTGATCTGCAACTCTGCTTTTTCCAAATTTCCTTCTAATTTAATTATTTTTTGTTCCAATTCTCCCCTGTGCTCACGAATTGACATATCCAACTGTGTAACCTAAAAAGGGAGAGAGAGAGAGAAGGCAGAAACATGAAATAAGAATTAGAAGTTGCTTATTATATATGAAATTATGCACCACAGAGTTGTGGTTATCACTTAGGCCCCCAAAACATGTATGAGGCTTGTCAAAATTCATGAATTGTACTGATAAAAGTTCTAACCTGAGCTGCTCTTTGTTTCAAATCCCAATTCCTTTCTTTTAATATCTTTTCCATCTCAAGGAGTTCTTGCCTTTTGTTCTCAAGTTCATCCTTGCAGTCTCTGCAATTTAAATTTAAAAATAAAGCATAAGGTTTCCAAAGTACTAGTTCACAATGGTGATGAAGCTCAGTAACAAGGGTTCAGCCTACCTTAGTTCTTCTGTTAAATTCTCGATAGCAGCATACTTCTCTTCCAGAGCCAACTGTGTTTCCTGTAGCATATTCCGAAGTTCTTGCAGTTGTCTCAAACTAGTTTTTAGCTTCCCAGTGGCATTCTGCAGGTCAGTCTCCAGCGTTCCTATTTTCTGCTCAGAATCCTTTTGCTGTGTCTCAGCTTGAAGCAGCTTATCTTCTAACTGTTTCACTGTAGTGCATATGGAAAGCAGAAAAGGATGTTTTGTGTGTGTGTGTGTGTGTGTGTGTGTGTGTGTGTGTGTGTAGACTGAGGACTACATACTGAATTCACGGCTGTGTTCTAGCAGTGAAAAAGCTAGCATCTGTGCTAGTCATACATATTAGACAGCTCTGCAAAGATTCTACAGCCCTGTTCCCTGTCAGTTTCTTTCATGTAGGCCTACTATTCCAATGTGTATTATCCTTGAGAAACACATCACATTCATTTCAAAGTAGTTATGTATGGCCTTTGCATTGAAAAAGCACAGTAAAGAGACTACCTTGCTGCGTCTTTTTCTGCAGTTCTTCATGTTTCTCCTCCAAAGTCATTTCCAAGTGGCCCAGCTGCGATGCTTTAGCGTGACCATCTCGTCTTAAGTGAACTAACTCTTTCTCCATGTCTATTAGCTCATCTTTACATTGATCCATCTCTATCTTAATTTGCCTAAACAAGCAGAATTAGAAAATCTCAATCAGTAACTGAAATAAGCATGTTCGTCATGCTATTCTAAGCAAAATATAGATCTACGGCACACTGAGTTTGAACTTGAGTATTTAAGAAGTTGGAACTATGTATCTGTCTCCAAATAAGATGGGTATATAACAGCACAATAGCTTATACCAGCTTTCCCCAAACTGTTGCCCTCTATATGTTTTGAACCATAACTCCCATCAGCCCCAGCCTGCACAACTGATGGGAGTTGTAGCCCTTGATGTCTGGAGGGCAGCAAGTTGAGGAAGGTGGGCTTAAGCTACCAGGCCCTTAATGCTTGAACTAACTTGCTTAAAAAGTTCTGTTCTGGAAACCTCTTCTTTCAAAAGATGATACATTCAGAAAAAGAATTTAAAAGTAATGATATATGCAGTATAGAGATTTAAAAGGACCCATCCATAGAAGAGAACCTACCTGATTGTGCCTGTGAGTTCTGCTATTTTTTGTCTTTTCAAATCAGCTTCTTCAGAGACTAAATGGAGATTCTCGGTAGTTTTTCTCAACTCTTCCTCCATAATTTCCTTCTGTTTTTGAAGTTCTTGCTCTAATTTTAATACCTATTTTTAAAAGGATTTAAGAGAGGTAAGTGTGTAGACATACACAGAACAGCACTGTTAGGCTATTCAATATTTATTTACTTATCCAAAGTTTAGAGAGAAAGCCAAGAAAGAGCATTTGCAGGTATACATCCCCTGAAACCACAAATATACACATGTGCAAGTTTGTGTATTTAGCTTTATCTTAAAGGCCTTTGATTACTGTTTGCCCAATGGATAAAGTTCCTCTCCTTTGGAAATAATTGTTTTCAAGATACATGTCCAATAACAAAAAATAAATGTCCGTTCACCTTCTGATTCACAGGTATAGAGCATAATTCTCCAGTCAAAAGACAACTAAGGCATAAAACTACTGAAGAATTACCAGAAACCAGTTGCAACAGAGAAGTTAATTTTAATGTAACAAGACTGCTGTGGAACTGATGGCTTGGAGACTGCTCAAGTGGTACCACTACCCTAAAGTCAATTTTTATTGGTATCAATGAAAAGTATAAAGCTTCCATATAATGGACACAATGCATTATATGGATTGTAAAACATCACTCAAACAAAATGAAACTAAAGCAGGGAAGTGCATATTTGCACATTCCTAAAAACACTTAACTATGGAATAAGCTCCAACACACGCAGTGGGACTTCTAAATAATCATGCATAAGATTGTACTGTAACTATAGCAACAGGCTATTAGTATGCAAATAAGCTTTTACAAACTTCAGAAATAAAAAAAAAAAGTTGTGCCATTTGCCTAATCCTGTGTATGTGAATTTTGCAAATCTGACGGCAGGATATAATGTGTACAGACCTATGCTGCACTTGTGCCTTTATAGACCACATCCAGTGGCAAATATCTAAATAAACAAACTAATTCTATAAGGCCAACAGGGCTTTAGGCACGTGTTCCTCAAACAGTAGCCCCTCACACTTCATAGGAAACTATTTTGATAGGGAAAGCATTTTCAAGAGCAGCATATGCCATAACATAATTTTGTTTCCCAAATATACATGGTACATGAAAGTGTATCAAATAGTAACATGGACAATATAAATCCTTCTTTACTGATCACTATGTACCTGCTGTTGGAGCTTAATTTGGCTGTCTTCTAATTCACAATTCCTAATGGTTTCCTGGTTTAACATTTGCTGCTGCTGCTGCAGTGTTTGCTGCAGAATGAAGTTTTGTTCACTAGTTGACTGAAGATTGTTATTTTTCAACTTTATTTCTTTGTGCAACCGCTGTATCTGGAAACAAATAAAAAGGATGAAGTATTAACTTTGAGATACATTCTCAACTTGCTCCCATTTCATCATTCATAGGAGAGCAGCCTGACAACATACATAAGCTACTACTAAAACACACATCATCGCAGAATTTCATTATAATATAAAATCAAATTCACATAGTATGGTCTATATTTAAAAACATGCTTCTATCTAAAAAAAAAAAAGGAGAAACTTTGGGAAAAACCTACTTATATTTTAAAATAAATCATCCTAAATTATTATATCTGAATACTGCTGGCACACTTTCTATCCTAAGTCACACTGAAGATTTTAATGCTTCTGTATTTCCTTACATTTCCTACGAGTAAAATATTTTCCACAATTAAGCCAATTCTCAAGTAAAGCTTTTTTTCTGAACAAAGATTCAAATGCCACCACATAGAGCTACCATGATTATGGCCAACTACATGTCTGCCACCTTTAGGCGGAATATTAATATAATTAATATAATATAATATAATATAATATAATATAATAGTGTGTATGTGTGTAAATTTATTATACACTTACTACTAAAATAATTTTGAGAGGACTTACAATATATAAAACACAACAATTAAAACTAAACAAATTGTAATGTACAATTCTAAGAAGCAAAGCACCCCCACCTCCTCTGCAAAGCATTAACATAATCAGAACCATCTGAAAGAGGGGTGACAGTTAAAATGTCCAGAAGAACACAAAGTTGTTAACAATCTAAGAGCAATGTCTTTGTCTTGTGCATAAACAAATACCCATGTGCACACCCACAATGGACCTAGGGTTTCCTGAACTCGCAGAGGGTGGGAAAGTACTGAGTGAGGGGAAGAAACAGCAGATAGAATGAATACACCCCAGCAAGCACCTCTCACTAATTTGAATGAGAAACATTATGACAGATTTTGGAAACATAAAATTGAAAGCACTCACAGGTGGATGAACCTGCACAAATGTGCTCACAATGGCCCATGCACACATTAATGCTCTAATGTAGGCATTAATGACGTAGGCATCAAAAAAGTTTACCTCGTCATTTTTCTTTGCCAGCTGTTTTTCAAATAACACTTTACTTTCTTCAAGATTACTTAAATATACTGCGAGATCTTCCTTGCAGTCATCTAGCGCTGCTTGTAGCTGTCTGACCTAATGAGAATCAAAGGGAGATAAAATTTGGGAAAGAATTGCTCTTCTGAAACACCCCCAGAACCTAAAATTGCAATAAAGTATGCTACTTTTTGTTATGGGTACAAAGCCAATGTAGTTTTAGTTAATAAAACTGGCAGAAATGTAAACCAGTTCTTTAAAATAACAATATCTGAGCATATCTTTGAACAGCACACTTTAAAATGAAGCCGTAAGAAAGTATCTGCATGTTTGCACACCCACGCCACAAATGCTTTTCACAAATTAAAGTATTCCAGGGACTCAAAAATAACCCTGGCATAATCTCATCAATGCAATAAATTGAAATTAAGGTAAAGGGACCCCTGACCATTAGGTCCAGTCGTGACTGTCTCTGGGGTTGCACTGCTCATCTCGCTTTATTGGCTGAGGGAGCCGGCGTACAGCTTCCGGGTCATGTGACCAGCATGACTAAGCCGCTTCTGGCGAACCAGAGCAGCACACGGAAACGCCGTTTACCTTCCCACCAGAGCGGTACCTATTTTGCACTTTGACGTGCTTTTGAACTGCTAGGTTGGCAGGAGCAGGGACCGAGCAACGGGAGCTCACCCTGTCACGGGGATCTGAACCACCGACCTTCTGATCGGCAAGTCCTAGGCTCTGTGGGTTAACCCACAGCGCCACCCGCGTCCCTAAATTAAAATTACAAGAACCCTAATGTTGTGATTCTAGTCTGTAGGTTATACAGACAGAATGTTATAGGATGTCTCATTCTCTCCCTCAAACATACTTTTCTGTGGGTTGTGGGAAACAGGGCAAACTTCATTTTAAAGTATCATGTGATTATGTTTGGAACTCTCTCCCTGATCTACATAGTGCTACCTCTGTCTCTTCTTTCAAATTCATCCTTAAATCCATCTTTCCTCAAGAACCCTATTGGTTATTTAGCCCTAACCCATAAGGAAAATAAATGTATGTGTACATTTGTTCATATTCATTCTTAATCACCCTTGCCTTTCTTCCCTCCCCGTTTTTTGTTGCCAGCTCCATGATTCAAAATATAGATTGTAAGCTCTTCAGGGCAGAGGCCTGTCTGTGATGACTGTTAGCATGTAAAGTGTTTTGTACTGTGATCATGCTATATAAATAATAATATTAACTGAAAATGATGTATAGATGGTATTTGACTCCTGTTAAACTAGCAAAGATCTATCAAATTGTGATATAACTGGTCTGGAATTGCCCAAGAAAGATGTTAAACTATTTTTGTATGCCACAACTGCTGCTCGAATTTTACTAGCTAGGAAGTGGAAAATGCAAGAAGTACCAACTGTAGAAGAATGGCAGATGAAGATGATGGATTTTTCGGAGCTAACTGACCTGACCAGAAGAGTCTGTGACCAGAAGGAGGAGATCAGGAAGAATGGACAAAATTTAATGATTATTTAGTTAAATATGTTAAGTTAAATTAATTGGAAATAGCTTGCAAGTACTATATCAGCTCAGGATTTATATTCAAGTTAAGTGATGAATTAATATGTTTAATGCTGAATTGATATGATAGAATGATGTTAACTGATTAAGTCTATAAGAACTTTGATTTGGAAAACCGTTAAAAGGATATACATTGAAATTCAACCAAGGGGAAGTGAGGAAGTCACTTAACAATGTTAATAAGAGTAATTTTAATAAGATTATGATTTATGTTTGTCTGTTTGTTTGTTTGTTTATAATTTTGTGAAAACCAATAATTTTTTTGGAAAATAATAATATTAAGGATTAGTTTAATAAAGCATAACAGATATAAGTATAAACATAAAATCACAAAGGGGTTTTCTTTACAAATTTAAATAGCTCAAACATTGCTTTGGTGCCTAAGGAAAAATCATTTCAAGGTACTCACTCTTAAATTCTTCCCTTTCATAATGAAATAAGGAGAATAATTGATGGGAAAGAGAGCCTTCAGTATAAATATTTTAAAATTTTGGTCAAAGAAAGGAACAGAAAGCCTACCAAGATGCTTAAGAAGCTAATTAAATTAATAAGTCAATTTTAATCTGTTTGTATGTTAACTTTTGCAGGTTTCAAAATGCATTAGCAAACGTTTCTTGATTTTATTGCTTAAACTTCTTGTAAATCATTTTGAGGTTGTTGTTTTTTAGGATCAGAGGTGTATAAACTTTATGAAATAAAATATTGCAAGACATGAGAAGTCACAAGAAGACAAAAAAGAAAAAAGTGTACATACCTTGATTGTTTCCTCAGTAAATTGGCTCTGTAATATCCTTATTGCTTCCTCTTTCTTGGTTTTCTGATTTTCCATTTCCTGTTTGAATACAGCATCAAAAGAAGAAAACATACCACCTTAAAACATGATTTTACAGTTCACTTTTAAAAAATACTAGTCCACCAAGAAAAATAAACTCAGCAGGAGTGATGGAACTAATAAATCCTGACAGCAGAAGCCTTGCACAAGGACTGTGTAAACTCATCTCCCCTCCCTGAGGAAATCTTAAGATTTTGCTGCTGCCACAGAGCATGCCAGCAGCACTTTCTGAAGCAACAACACACAGCACCATATGACCATATGACAAAAAAAAACCCTGGGTATTTTGCAAGCAGCCCTCAAAAAACAAGACAAAAAAGATACCTCTTTGCTTTCTATTAGCATTAGATCTAGTGATTCAATCTGACGTTGTTTACATAAGATATCTTGCTGTAAAAGTGACATTGTGTTCTCCTGCTCATGGAATTGCTGGCATCTCGTTTCTAGTCGAGACTCAAGCTATTAAAAAGAAGAATTAGTTATTGACCCATAAAGTATTTGTTAGAGAATGACAAATAATATAGCTGCAACAATTGGTTACATTTGTTGGCTACATTGACATGATACTCATTATAACAGGGTCGCCAATAATATATTTATGGGTGGCATTCAAGTAAGTTTTGAGTAGACCTGTTGAAACTAATGGGCCTAAACAAGCCATGTTAATTAATTTCAGTAAGTCTACTCTGAGTAAAACTGTGCGTCTGGAGGTATTTACTAAAGAATGTTCTGCAGCTATAAGTTCTGTGGTATGCTGAATTTAGGGAGAGAGCTGAAAGTCCTCCCTGACATTTTCATTTTTTGATGGAGTTGCTTCTTGAAAGTGCAGGGGAGATAACAAATTATCCATCAGTGAAAGTAGGTTTGTGCCTTTATGAACATTTTTGGGAAGGCTTTCCCTTCACTCAGCTCAATGTCTGCAGCCTATTGCTGCTTCAGAATTATTTTTGTAGCTGGAAAGAACACCAAGGCAAAATCTGAGCTAACTCTCAGAAACAACTTGCCACCTGAAGCTACTTCCTTACACTTAAATTTCAAGTGGCCTCTCACATGTGACTGATCTTATATGTATGCATCGAGCACAAAGGCAGCATGGGAGAGAAACTCAATCTTTTATTAAGAGATCACCAAAATATTTAGGAACTGGGGGGAAAATACTATACAAATTAGAAGCTTACCAATTCAATCTGCTTTTCCAATTCTTTCTGATGCTCGTGATGAATCATCTTTGTTTTTTTAAGCACTGTGGTTAAGTGCCCATGTTCCTCATTGAAGTTTCTTTCTAAGCTGTGAAGCTGAGCATTCACTTCCTAGGAAAAACAACCTCATTATTGAGCTGCATAAATTAATGCTTCAGTGGAAAATTATATGGATCTTTCAGTGCCACGTTATGTCATATAACAAACCAAAGTGCATCTAAAAAACAGTATAAACAGAAATTGCATTGTACTGCACTGTTTGAAAGCACTTAAAGTAAAACAATTTGCTTGCTAAAAATCACGTTAGAGGTAAACTCTGAAAACACTAATGCCTGTTGGTGTATTTGATATAAAATTATATATGTAAATACATCTCCTTCCATCCCAAGAAGTTGTGAATAGGTAATAGGACTTTTACCACTAATTCCCGTTCCAGCTCAGTATTTTTTTCAGCAGCAGTTGTGTAAGCAAGAGTCTTTTCTTCCAACTGTTTTTCAAGGGCTGAGAGCCTAGAGGATTTCCTTGCTGCCTACAAAGAAAATATATAAACTGAGAACACACAGGCTAAATAAGAAAGATTTTTAGCATAAACAATGGTGAAATTATTGAAAGTGTTTCCATGAATGTCACATGCGCTTCATAAAATGTCAGTGATAATACAACTCCTTCTGTCCACACTTTAAAGAAAAAACTTTGTGCAACGCACATTCACAAGTCACCTCATCACCCAGGAATGCTCTATTGTTTCACTAGACATTTTCCATTTCCCACAATCAAGTATCACGGATGAAATGGATTGCACCCCGCTCGCTGGCATGACATGCGAACAAAATATATTGCTACTGTACTGCATTGGGTCTTGTGGGACTATGCCACAAACACTACAATGTACTTTGGGCATTCTTTGTCTAATCATCTAGTTAGCTGCTAAGCTGGATTGCAGGTGCCAACCTCAGCAATCCAATTCAAAGAGGAACTATCACTGTGAAAGAAGGAATGTTCCAAGGATAGAATCTCTAGATGAATTACACCTTTAGGGTGCTGCAGAGGCGCTTTTCCTGTAACAATCAAAGAGGTGCCACTATATGATTAGGGCCTTAAAAAATGTTTTTATTAAAAGATTTTCATGGATAACAAAGGTACGTATATCATATCTGTTTCAATTCAGAGTCCTTTCTACGGGTCGTTTACATTGGGTGTGAAACACTGCCATCATAGGCATTGTGAGGTTGGGGAGAGAAGTGGGGAGAGGGAAGTGGGAGAAAGAAGGGGGCTAGTGATTTTCCATTCTATTGCATACTGTATGTGCGGAGTTTTTGTGTCAGCATCACATAAATAGGTTGATTGGTTTTGTTGGCGGTGCAAGATCATGGTTGGTTGCATACAGCTGATTGCAGTGACTTTTGTTTGTGTGTGTGAGGCGTTGGGGGATGTTAGGTCAAATTAGCCATATTGATTTGTATGCTGTCATTTCCTCCAATGATATTTCCTCCAGAAACAGCATAGCCTTTCACAGTAGGAACTATATGAAATTAAAAACTGTGGGTTGTACCTAAGGCGTTGTGCGTGTACATGCAGAGGGCCTTCTCGATAGTGGCACCCACCCTGTGGAACCCCCTTCCATCAGATGCCAAGGAAATGAGTAACTTTATAACCATTAGAAGACATCCCTGTATAGGGAAGCCTTTTAATGTGTCATGTTTTATTTTTATATATATGTTGGAAGCCACCCAAAGCAGCTGGGACAACAGTCAGATGGGTGGAGTATAAATAAAAAAAATGTTATTACAGTATTATAGTTCCAGTAGCAAAATCGTTGTTGTTGTCATAATCATCACCATCTATTAAATTTGTATACCGCCCTCCATCTGTAGATCTCAGGGCAGTTCACAACATAAAAAGAACTTGTTTTCCAACACGCACCTCCAGAATCTCTGGAAGGTCTCCACACCTTTTAAGGGTGTATAGTGGGCTGGAGGGGACAGGAGAGGAGGAGGAAACACATGGCTGCAGCACTGGATAAGGCTCTAGAGAGCTCCTAAGAATACAGACTTCTTTATTTCTACTTACTTCTCGTTCCAAGCTACTAGATTTTGCAGCTTTCTCCAACAGTTCATCCTGTATTGTTTGAAACTGACTAGTTCGCTGGGCCATGGTCTCCTTTAAAAATGAATTTTCAGCTTCACATTTTTCCAGTTTAGTACGTAGTTCTTCTAACTGTCCATGCAATCTTTGCTTGACCTTTTCAAACTGCTTAGCGACAAGTTCCAGTTGTTGGTGTTTTCTCTCTTCACAAAAGAAACACATGTGTCTAAGGGTACTGATTTATAAAATCTTTAAATTACAGGAGCAGGCGTGCATGCTCTTATTGCTCAGCAGACTGTTCTGAAGCAACAATCCATACCAGAAGAAACTGTACAGTTTCAACTATTGTATATTATAGTATGCATACCTGTTTGGTTTCCTGTCAATTTTACTGGTTCAATTTCTAGACCATTCAATTCTTGTCTCTCACTTTCATCAAAGAGATCTTGACATGGATTACTGGTCATAGTTTCTGCCTGAAATTGCTGAATCAATGCTTCTTTCATTGTCAGCTTTAATCTAGGAAAAAGAAAGAAGGGAGAGCAGTTGTATTCTTCCTTTCTTTTTTGACACTCGTTACAAATGCACGCAATTACTTCAGCTTAAAATATAATACCTTAGCTCTTCTATCAGGGATCTACTTAAATCACAGCAATTGGGACATGATGCTTCTTTAGAATGATGCATGGAATGACTAGCCTGCAAGTTTAGGGGGGAAAGACACATAAAAATGTTGTTTATGGCATAATCGGTCATTATTTGAGGAACTTTAATCTCTACCACCCAACCCAAACTAAAAATGTTTAAATTCTCCTTATCTCAACAGAGTTAGGATTAAGCACATGCTCTTCCACTGAACCTGGCAGGAATTAAAAGTGCTTAACTCTAGTGAAGACCCAAGGTTATGCAACAGGCCATCAAATTGCAAGCCACTTTTCAGTACTGCAAAACTTGGGCGATGTTTAAAAAGTAACATAAAATGTGACATAGATGGGAAAAGAAAATTGCTTAGCTTTCTCCACCATTGTCATTTCTTATCTACTTCCCCCATTATTAGCTTTCGCACTTATGCCAAGATTATAAATCAAAATCTGTGTGACCAAGGGACTGGGATTGTGGTTGATATTCCATCATCTCTGCCTCTTGATTAGCAGATGGGCTTTTCAGACAATTGCATCAGTTGCAACCACTGATGTAATGCATCCTAAGAACTTGTTCAGGGTGCACTGCTCTATTTGAGAGTTATAGAAGCTTTATTCAATTAAGGGAAGGATGTGTAGCACACAAAGCTAGGTAAAAATGAGAAACGTGGGGATATTTCCTTTGAGGCAAACCTTTCAGGGAACAATGAGAAGAGTTACTCAACATGAGTATGTGAAGTAGCAGCAGTTACTTCAAGGTACTTCCTTCTTCAAGGAAGAAATTGTGGTCTATTCTGGAGACAAGTCATTGCTCAATTATCACTTCCTAGACTATATAACCAAAATCCAAACTAACAAACCAATTCTGACATCAATGTGTTTACTATGTAGATAGATTGCAGTGCTTGAAACAACCCTTAATAAGAGTAGAAATCAATGAACACTGTTCCAGTGCAAGATCTAATAAAACAGGTTACTCTATATTCTTTTAACACAGCAATAGTCAGTCCAGTGCTTGGAATTTAGATGAATGTTCTGTTCAAGCAGCGGCCCCTTTAAAATGTATTCTTTTTCTTCAGTAATGAACTATAAAAACTTTAACAAACACTGGGATACTGATGTTCTTGTATGCAGAGGTGCTTATAAAGCTTCCCCTTTAAGAAGCTGCCCTCTGTATCCTCCGACAGTTCACTTCCAAGTTTGAGGACCCTGTGAAAAGCCCTGCATAAATGACAGGCAGGTTACTATTAGAAGACATTGTTGCCCCTTCCTCTGTGCATAAATAGAAGTGCTCCTCCCTTGCACACACAGGCTTTGCATTTCATCCAGTGTATATTTAGTCTGCTGACAGTAACAAAAAACAAAAAGGTTACTGTACCTCTCTTGGTGAACTTTGAGACAACTGGGAAATAATATTTTCTAAGGTTTTTAGTTCAGTTCTTGAATTCTCAATTTCTTGATGATACAACTTGAGGTGATCATTTTGCTGTGCAACAAGAGCTTTTAAGCTAGCAATTTCATGCAATAGGGTATTCTTTTCTTCAAGTACTGTGTCTTGGACCTGAAGTTTATTTTCGAGCTTCAGGATATTCTGCTGAGAGTGCTTCAGTTGCACTTCCATTTCAGCACATTTGGCTTCCACACCTCTTAGATTTTCTTTTCCAATACTATTCTCTTCAGTTAATTGTCTAAACAAATACAAAAGGAGAAAGGTTCAGCGGGGGGGGGGGGGGGGGACGGGACAAGAAAATCTACTGCACCAGAAATACTTTATTTTTTTAAAAAAAACTAGCATGTTTCTGGATTTAATTCTGCATATTCTCTAACTGCAAACACCATGGATTTAAAAACTAAAATTTAAAACAAAAATATAGGGTGATCAAAATCACAAGGAAAAATGGAGTATAAATAAAAAAAGTGAAGCAGATAATGAGCTGGAGCATCTCAACAGTATTAAGTTCAACTTCCATAAGCCATTTTAAGCTAGAAAAAATGTGTTTCAGTTTCTTGTTTCAAATGTTGAAATCTATGGGGTTTCAATTATTTTTGCATTTGTTGTCTTACAGAATGGATTTTTTTTAAAAAAAAAGCTTTTGAGAAATAGGCCAGACTTTTGCTTTCTTTAGAACAATATGAAGATGGGGTGCCTTGTGCTGCACTGCTGGAAGCATCAAGCCACCATTGGATACAATCCGTGACTTCTTATTAAAATTACGAAACCTATGATTTCTATCGGAAGATAAAGGAAGCATCAAGGTGGGGGGGGGGTGTCACTGTAGGGAAGGGTCAATCAGAGGTTCCATGGATTGATTTTGTTTCCTGCCTCAACAACAGGACAAACTTACTACCCACTTGAGAGTGACCTTGTGGCTGCTGCCTAGTGGCAGAACAGACAAGAAGTGAGAAAACAAATCACTTCTAGTAAAAATACATGCCGACTGTTGGACTAAACAGTCATCCAGTTATTCCAATGTGCAGTCAAACTGATCCCTCCCAACGTGAGATGGGTTGAGAAAACTTTGTTTGGAAAAATCAATCAAATTACAGCTTTGCTGCTTTGTCATCTGTCACATGGATTGAGCTGGTCACATAGTGTTGTGCCATTAGCTCAAGGTCGGAGTACTTCATGAACCAAATACCCATTAAAAAATTATCATGTATCCATGTTTTCCATGTGGAGGTGTCAAAGGTGAAACGTTTTACCTCACTTGTTCCTTTGTGCTTTCAAGCTCACTCCTATAGCTATTGCATTTTGCGTGCAATTTTTCTTTCTCTTTCACACAATTCATTAAATTTCTTTCTAAAGTTTGCTCTTCTTCCTGAACCTGAGTAAAAAGAAGACAGTTATCAGCAATACTTAATCTGTTATTAGAGGGGAAAAGTTAAGGCTACAGTCCTGTTTTCAGAATCTTCTTCAGTGAAAATCTACACTGGTGTGGGAGGGAATAGAAATGTTCTGTCCCAATGTTCCCACTACCCAAATTATATAAATACAACTGGAACCTAAGATGTGCAAAGATCAAAGAATTGGTCTCTGTGTTTGTCCAGGTCAGGAGACACCAACCAGATAATTTACTTTTTGCCACTTTGCTATTGATTGCATCAGAATGGCATGTTGGCAACACATTTGAATTAGTATAATCCAAAGCCGGGACAAAAAGGTTTTCAGGTGCTGCATGATGCTATTTTGCTATTTGATGTAAATGAAGGGTTCGCCCCACCTCCTGACCTCCAAGATATCACTGGAGCAGGCCTTTGCCTATAAATATAATTTTGCTTTTGTAGCCATGACATAATATTGATTCAAATTTTATTGGTACTAAGACTCAAAAGGTTATGTCAGCACTGAATTTGCTCAGCAGTAATTAAAGTTACAAGCTGTCTAAAACTATAACTATTCATAATATGTGTAAAGAAAACCATTTCTTCCAATGCAACTGAATGGGCTGTTTTAGCTAGAGTTGCTTCCCTCCAGGACTAGGTTGTGCTCCTGCGCCCTTAACAGTGAACCTGGTGGTTAAATTAAGGGAACTATGCTCTTCTTGGCACAAAGATGATTTCTGCTAGTCAGGCTATAGTTAAAGACATAGGAGCATGCTAGAAGAACATGAATAATCATAGCACTGAGACATGATCTTAACACTGAGACAAATACACATCAAACGCTATTAAAATGATTGACATTTTCTAGTCAAATCTTACCTTTTCCAGTTTCTCACTTATTTTCTCTTTGTATTTTTTAAAAGTTCTTGTCAGCTCCTCAGCATTAAACAAAGCTTCATTCCTTTGACATTCAGTTCTTTAAATGAAAAAGGTATGTCAGTTTTAAACAAACCAAGTGAAGTAATGGTATAATATTATACTCACAATATCAAAGGTTTGGAACATAAAACATTGTAAAAAAACAACACACGGTAACAGACATTCGCTTTTAGCCTTTAGTTTCATTCAACTGCACCTTAATAAATGGCATTATAGATATTTTACACGACAAGGTTTACAGATGTAAATATTTCATCGGAGCATTAACAGTGAAAATTAGTATTTGCTGAGCATTTCCTTCATAGGAACAGTTAAGCATTTGAATGTCATGAAGCACAACAGCGTTCTCCAGTTTGAACGCTGAGAAAAACATGTATGCCTTTCACTGAATGACAGCAATGCATTAAGTAGACTGGGTGCATTTTATTTCTTCATCATTTTCCAAGCAATAAATGATTCAACCACTAAAGAAAGGTGAAATACATCACATCTAAAATATGAGAATAAATACTCCCTGCAATACTGAAAACATAAAACTCTATGATAATTATGCACTGCTAATTTATTTCCACAGCACTGACAGATATATAGAGGTAATGGGGATATGCAAACATAGTTAAAGCTATCAGGGAACGCTGCAAGAACCCTGATCTACTCTGTCTAAGGCTGGGGAACTCACAGCCTATGGGTCCTATTCACCCTGCTGATCAATTTCATCCGGAGTGATTTTTCCTTCATTAAAAGGGACACTCTGGCTACAGCAACATCTGATCCACTCTGGGTTCTGGCTGTGGTGAGCATTGGGCCACAGCCGGACACTCATCTCTCTAACTCCTTCTGGGCTCCTCCACTCAGCCTGTCCATTGGCACAACTTGTCCCTCAGCCTATAGCATCTGGGAAGCCAAGAGTGGGCTGAAAGCCAAGCAACAATTTGGCTGGCATGCTTCACTTGGCACACAGGAGGGCACAAAAGGCAAAGCAGCAAGTGGAACTCAAATTGCACCTTGACTGCCATCTCCTGTGCACATACAGAGCACGAATTAAGTATTCTTGTAAACCACCCACTTTTGGCTTTGTCTCTGTCTACCACTGGCTCCAACCCAACTGACTTTTCCCATGGCTCAATGGCCATTCATATAAACCCACCTCTGTTCTAAGGTTTTGTTCTGACATGATTTATTTCCTGGAAATTGGGAGTGGGCTTCAGGAACATGCTTTTATGTAGTCCCTTCCTTGCTCCTGACACAAGAAGAAACCAGGAGAAGATAACTTTAACTTGATATCTCCCTGATCCATTCATGTTGCACTGTAAGGGAGACTCAATGGTCAACTTAATATGGAATCTATTGGTTCAGTCATTCACTTCTCCCCATAGGGAGCAGAATAGGGCAGGGGTAGAAACACACAGGGGTGTACTCAAAAGTAGTGCTAAGTAACTTCTTGCACCAGTAGAATAACCTCAGCTTGTGCAAGGAGTCTTTTTCCCCCTCCCCACATGCCTCTTAAATTTGTTCTGGGGAGGGGTCTACCAAGCCTCCAGAATAGGTTTTGGGATAGCATGCAGTGCCTGTGAGAGGAAGGGGGATAGTCCCATTGTGCAAGTGAAGTAGTTCCACTTGTGCAATTATTTATTTGAATAGCACTCATATACCACAGACTACTTCCAGTATCTCTCCAGGAGGAAATGATCTCTTAACAGCTTTGATGTATCTATGCATAGGCAACTATATTTCAGTTTAGGCCTTTTTGGATCAAGGTTTGAAATGCTTAAACTAGGATTTACTAAATGTAATATAATTGAGAAAACATTATTGCAAATACTTATTTCTATTCAATTTGAGAAGTTGTTTTAATCTGTTCCAAAAGCAAAACAGACTAAAAATTTGTTTAACGGTAAAAAAAAAGTCATATACATCTATATGACATGGTACCAGTACTGCCAGTCATTCCAATTTTTTTCTTATTTAATTAGGATTAATTCTGAAAGAATGTTGTGGGTTTTGTTCAACATAAGACAAAGCATATTAAAACAAATAATTTGTAGCAAGGAGATATGTCATCAAGCTATCAGAATAAAAATCAAGCTCTTATGTAATTTGTCACCTCTTTCCTTGTTTGCATTGTTCAATTAAATCAAATCTAATTTCTTTATATTCCTCCTTCAGCTTCTGGAAAGAATATTCTTTTTCCATTAGCCTTTTCTGGCTTTCCTCTAATTTATCTTCTGCTTCTCTAAAAACAAATCAGAAAACAGCATTTTAAACAACACATAATACTCACAGATGTGTATGCGTAATTGTGTGCATGTGTACACACACACAAATAACATGAATGTATCTCGTTAAGATCATCATGTAATGGAGAGAATTTCCCCCTTCCTCTAGCACACAAATTTGAGAGAAGTGGCCAATCAGATATCCTACAGATCAGGTTTTTAAAATTCAAACTAGTATTTTGGTGGGTATATACAGATGGTTTGGATCTTGTTAGCTATACCAAGTGCTTGCCTAAATGAACAAACAAGTTTTACTAAGCATTTTGCCCAAAGCAAGCAAGCCACAAACTTTCTCCTTTATTCCTCCTAACAAGAGATTTTAAAAATCGAAAAACCTGATCAAAACTAATAAATATAGAACTTAATTTCTATTGGAAAAACAGTAAGTTCAAGATGCAATAAATCTGCATAAGTTATTGGGGAAGATAAAAATATAACAACTATCAATTTAGTTGTTTGGTGGGATAGAATAGAATAGAATGATAGCATAGTTAAATTTGATGGGTTTAAGGAAATATCATTGTATTATTTATTAAATATCAAGGAGTTTTGTGAGTAATTATTACAATTTAGAATTTTGTTATGTTAATTTAAAGCTGTGCTGAGTAGCCAACTAAAACTATCATGCTATGTTGAATGCTTTTAAGCCATTATGGTGTTTTATGTCCTACTATGGAAAGTATATGGGACGCGGGTGGCGCTGTGGGTAAAAGCCTCAGCGCCTAGGGCTTGCCGATCGAAAGGTCGGCGGTTCGAATCCCTGCGGCGGGGTGCGCTCCCGCTGCTCGGTCCCAGCGCCTGCCAACCTAGCAGTTCGAAAGCACCCCCGGGTGCAAGTAGATAAATAGGGACCGCTTACTGGCGGGAAAGTAAACGGCGTTTCCGTGTGCTGCGCTGGCTCGCCAGATGCAGCTTTGTCACGCTGGCCACGTGACCCGGAAGTGTCTCCGGACAGCACTGGCCCCCGGCCTCTTGAGTGAGATGGGCGCACCAACCCCAGAGTCTGTCAAGACTGGCCCGTACGGGCAGGGGTACCTTTACCTTTACTATGGAAAGTATGGAGGCAAACCTTTTTGAATAACAATACAGTGGTGCCCCGCAAGACGAACGCCTCGCAAGACGGAAAACCCGCTAGACGAAAGGGTTTTCCGTTTTGGAGGCGCTTCGCAAAACGAATTTCCCTATGGGCTTGCTTCGCAAGACGAAAATGTCTTGCGAGTTCCCGTGGTTTTTTTTCGCTTTTTTCACCCTTTTCCTAAGCCGCTAAGCCGCTTCTCAGCTGATCGTTAAAAGCCGCTAGACCGCTAATAGCGCTAATCCGCTAAACTGTCAATGGGCTTGCTTCACAAGACGAAAAAACCGCTAGACGAAGAGAATCGCGGAACAGATTCTTTTCGTCTTGCGAGGCACCACTGTAATAAGAAAAAAGTATGATCAGAGCAACACAGCAGATCTTTCTGATCTCCTCATCTGGACTGTGAAAGAGGTGAAGAATAGAGTACACCAGCCTGCAGCTCACCATGGCTTTGGTGAGCTACAACCAAGTGTAGTCAAAAACCATGGTTTACCATTGTGTCTTAACTGGACCTAATTGCATTTGCCTGCCTAACACTATGAACCTGTTTGCAATGAGTTAATTTCACTGAGACCAATAGAATTCTAAGTCAGAGGTTGGAGATGTGTACAAGTAATTCTAATTTTGCTGTGAGTTTTCCAAATTTGAAAAAATAGCATAAACACTCCTGTTTTTAGGAGATAAATCACATGAAATCCAAGACTCTTTACTCACCCTCACTATGAGGTGCCATAAGTGAGCTAGGCTATCTATTTTAGGATGAAGGTACCACATTCAAACAAGCATTATATAGCCCCACTCTCTCATTACTTCCCGTGGCAAGGAAAAGGATCATGTGTGCATCTGAGACCCATGCTGAAAAAATGGATGAACCAACCCTGAAGATTTGAAAAAAACAAATAAAAAACAAAGGGTTCACTACTTTAGAGCTTTATCTTGTGCTTGAACTTCTGCTTCCAAACTTGCTATCTGTTCTTCTAACATTGGGATGCTGACAGAGTGTGTACTCAAAGTAGATTCAAGGAAAGATATCTAAAATATAAATACAATAAGGAGAATCCATTAATGAGTTGTCTCTTAACTTCTGAACATCATAGTCACACACAGAGCCATTTGAATAGGAGTTTCTTTTGGAGAAGGCTATTCCTTCATTAGTTCCCAAAAAGCTATCTCTGCTATACTGTGGGGTTTTTTTAATTAAAGAAAATTACAAATAGTCCAATCATTGAAATTAATACTGTTCAATTATATGTAATTGACCAGAATGAAAATATTTTCTGTATTTTATTCTCACTTCATTATATCTACCCAGTATTGTTAGTAATTAGTAATCACTCACTAACATTCATTATCAAAACCATGAGCCAGAGATCTGAAATTTGTTTATCTACATAGTCCAAGGCACACATAACTACTAGGAAGGGGTAGTAAAGAAGGCTGATCGCCGAAGAATTGATGCTTTTGAATTATGGTGCTGGAGGAGACTCTTGAGAGTCCCATGGACTGCAAGAAGATCAAACGTATCCATTCTTAAGGAAATCAGCCCTGTGTGCTCACTGGAAGGACAGATTGTGAAGCTGAGGCTCCAATACTTTGGCCACCTCATGAGAAGAGAAGACTCCCTGGAAAAGACCCTGATGTTGGGAAAGGTTGAGGGCACAAGAAGAAGGGGACGACAGAGGACGAGATGGTTGGACAGTGTTCTTGAAGCTACAAACATGAGTCTGACCAAACTGCGGGAGGCAGTGGAAGACAGGAGTGCCTGGCATGCTCTGGTCCATGGGGTCACGAAGAGTCGGACACGACTAAACAACAACAAAATCTTTAGCAAATCAGAATGCCTCAAAATTTTATCTTATTCAAATACCTACCCGTGCTCTTGACTGATTCAGTTCATAGTTAATTGTTTCAATTTTATTCATTAGATGATGGTTCTGAGAAGTCAAGGATGCATTTTTTTCGCGGACTATATTCAATTTATCCCTTAGTATTTCATTTTCTTCTTCCAGGCTTTTATCCAAAGACAGCGAGTAACACTAGAAGGCAGAGAACAATATTTGCAACAAATACCAACCAAAGTGATTCATTCATCTTATTTTTTTATGATTAACATTATGAACTGACCTATAAAACTAACTCCATAAAAATATTATATACAAACTGCCAGAAAGAACAAACAAAGGTTCATCAAATTCTGAATAATTACTTTGTTCCTGTGTTTCCTTGAAGAATCCCTGTTATGCCAAGGCATTCTGCTCAGAGAAGATTGAGTTGAACAATTATGTAATTCACTAGGATCAGTGAGATCTTCCATGGTTAAAATCTCAAGCGTGTCATCAGAATTATCATATGAATTGGTACTAGAGGAAAAAAAACAAATATCAATACCTTCCCTTGATTATTGCAGCAATTTTTCCAACAGACTATCAAAATTAGGACAATTTGCAACAAATATATTTGTAAACAAACACAGTAAGTTTTACCTTTGGACACATACATAAAGCTCTTCTCCTAAGTCTTGTAAATTTCTTTCCGTTTTCTTTAGCTGACTCCTTAATGACACAACATTTGCAAACAAGTCTTCCTCATCCGTATCGTGGTCATGAGAAGTCCATAAGTTACGTTCCATTGATATTATACATTTGTCTAATGTAAAAGATAACTACGAAAAACATATCAATAAAGCACCTTCCACTTTTTGAAGAAGAACCCCTTTAAAAAGACAGAGAAAATAGCCCTCTTTTTCAGATTTTGGCTTTATAGTATGACAGAATCATGATATAATGCTTCCTGCAACCAGCTTGCAAATTTGGAGTTGGCCTCTTGAACATGTACTTCCCTAACACTCTCCCCTTCCAGGCATTCACAATGGCCAGATCAATTCAGGCTTCCTCCAATACTGCTTTGTCTACTGTCATTTTGGCTATTTTACTTTCACATAATTACCACTGTCCTTTTTACATTTCATTTCAGACCTCAGACCTCTCCATTTGCACCACAGTGCGCCTATATACACCAATTTAAGATTACACCTTTGACATCTGATGAAGAGGGCGGTCCGCAAACACTTTCCCCATGATAAAATGTGTTAGTCTTGCAGGTGCCACAAGTCAATGCTGTTTTGTCACAACAGACAAACACAGCTAACCCTCAGGGGAGAAAATCCCCCTCATAAACACTATTTGCAAACAAGCTTCAGATAAGATTATAAAGTTTGTAAAGGAACTGTGGTTTGTTCCTCTGCATTCCAAGCACAAACAAAAGTAAGGTTAACTTTGGAAATTGAATTGTTCTGGGGGAAGGCAAGGGGTGAGAATTAAATTCACTTGCAAACTGTATTTTGCAGAAAGCCATAGCAGCACTCAAGTAAGGTTTTGTTTGTTTGTTTTTTGCTTGCTGATCTGTATGCCAATGCAGCATGGCTTAGCTGCTCCTTGCTCTTCTGAAAAGAGCATTTTAAATCCAAATTTTAAAATGACATTTTTGAGGGTGCATTTCCATAAACAAAGGTGTTGGGAGACCAAGAACACCAGGGTGATAACAGGCTCCCCGCTACCCTACCACCCAATGGTGACCCAATCTTTTGCCGACTGCAATGCTGCCTTTTACAGCATCTGGAACAGCTCATTTCTTATACCCAGCTCTTCAGTGGTCTGCTGCGACCCGTACATTGTACTCCGGCATCTCCAAGGCAAAGCATTGCCATGTGTGATGGGCTATTCCAGTACACCCCTTTGCCTAGCTGAAGTTGACCCGTTACTAGCAGCGTTTTCTCAAGTTTGGGTCCCCAGCTGCTGTGGGGACTACAAATCCCATCATTACTAGCTAGCAGGGACCAGGGGTTGGGGGGTGAATGGAGCTGTAGTCCAACAGCAGCTGAGGGGAGCCAAGCTTGAGAAGCACTAAAGCTGTGCCTCTCCTTCCTGATGTTTTACTGGACTGCAACTCCCATCACCCCTGACCCAACCTTGGTCGCGCTGGCTGGAGCTCATGGGAGCTGGAGTCCAGAATCACTACCAACCAGCCTCAGGCCTCACCTACTTATTTCTAGCCATTCAGTCTTGTTCCCCGGCCCCCACCTGCTGCTGCTGCTGCTGCTGCTGCTCTCCACTCTGCCAGTCCCAGAGAGCACCAACCCTGCACAGCTTCTGCCCCGGAGGCAGGCTGACCTTCTCGCCTCAGGGGCCACCCTTCTCTCTAGCAGGCGGCGGCATTTTTCCAAGGAACCGCCTCAGCCGCGCGGGTTCCAGCCCAGAGCGCCTCGCGTTGCTTAGCAACACTGCCTCCACGCCTCTCCCCCTCAAGCATACAGGCCTCGCGCCGTCCCACAAAGCGAAGGCGCGTCCCCTTGGTTTCCCCATTATAACCAGCCCTAACCGTTTAGCTACTGCACTCCGTTCCGGACTCAATCCCTTCAGCCAGAGCGGCAGCCCTTGCTTACCCCAGGCCCTCTCTGAGGAAACGCCTCTTTCAATCAGTGCGGCCCTGTCGCTTCGCGCGTTCCGAATCGCGGCCCTCGGGGCGACCCGTCTCTCCTGCGTTCGAACTGCGCGGGCCGTAACCTGACAGGTGGGGGGGGAGGAGACGGTTGCGGGCGAAGCGGCTACTTAAATCCTTCCGCGCTAAAGCTCTCGGGAGCCGTAGTCCCTCCTCCCCGCCCTCCCCGCTTCGCCCCTTCCGCTTCCTTCCCGGCCCTCAACTACATTTCCCGCAGTGCCTTGCGGCGGCCGAGGACCCTCCTATCGGCGGCGGCGGGCACGCGTTTTTTTCAAAACGAGGGGAAGTCGCTCCCCTCGCGCTTTTTCCTCCTCTAGGCGGAGCTGCGGCGCGCCGTGCATTGTGGGTACCCAGCCTCGTTCTTCGCCTCAGAAGACCTGAGTCGAGCGAGGGAGCGAGAGCGGACGGCGAGGAGGTGCCGTCTCCTCCGGAATTTCCCGCTTCCTGGGTTTCGAGGGCTCGGCGGCGATGGAGGCGGAGATGCGGCGGTGCCTGCTGGCCTCCCTCCTGCCGCTGCTCTTGCTGCTGCTTCCGCCGGGCGCCTCGGCTTTCGCCACCGCCTTGGACAGCGACTTCACTTTCACCCTGCCCGCCGGCCGCAAGGAGTGCTTCTTCCAGAGCATGCAGAAGGAGGCCTCTCTGGAGATCGAGTATCAGGTGAGGGAGGGAACCGGTGCCCTTCCGAGTTTCCTCAACTGCTTGGGGTAGGAGCGCACGTGTGAACGCGGGCACCCGCGCCCAACGTGCAATCTCGTGTCCGGGCGAGGACCAGCTCGCGTGTTCGAGTCGTAGGGAAATCCATTCCCTCGGCTGCAGTCAGGATGCCTCCTGCAAAGCGAGTGGAAACGCTCACAAACGCCCTGCATGTCAGAAAGGAAAAATGTGTGTGCCTTTTCTGAACCTCCCTTACTTGCTGCACAGCCACATAGAATCATAGAGTTGGAAAGGGGACCCCAAGGGTCATCAAGTCCACCCCCCTGCAAGGCGAGAATCTCATACGTGACAGATGGCGAGCCAATCTCTTGCTTTAAAACCACCGAGGAAGGAGACCCGTCCACCATCACTCCTGGGAGGTATTGTTTGGGGCTCCAATATGCAGACCTGTGTCTGTTAGCACTGTATGCAAAGAGGCTTATGTCCATGAAGCGTGCTTCGGATAGTAATTTGCATTTTGTTTTTCCATAGTCGGGTAGAGGTAGTAATGCTGGGTCCTTAAGAGGAAAGCCATATGCTGTGTTTTCTGTTGCCGTGAAGTAAAACAGGACCTTAACTATAAAAGATGGGGTGGGATGGCATGAAAGTCACCTTTAGCCTCAAAGTACCAACCTGAATATTTGGATATACCTGCAGGATCAGAACATTAGTGTATACAGTGCTACCTTGGGTTAAGTACTTAATTCATTCCGGAGGTCCATTCTTAACCTGAAACTGTTCTTAACCTGAAGCACCACTTTAGCTAATGGGGCCTCCAGCTGCTGCCACGCCTCCGGAGCACGATTTCTGTTCTCATCCTGAAGCAAAGTTCTTAACCCAAGGTAATATTTATGGGTTAGCGGAGTCTGTAACCTGAAGCATCTGTAACCCGAGGTACCACTGTAGTTCTGAAGGGCCAGAAAGAAAGCCATGTGAGTATTACTTCCCTCTAGCTTCAGAATGACAATTGTTTCTTTTTTTTTTACATGGAGGAAACAGGCTAGATAAATGTCATGAAAGGCTGGGTCAAACTGGTTTGCGATCTTGATCTGATGACCTTAGCCAAACAGAGGACTTCTGAAATTTATTTAGAGCCACGTAAGCCAAATATGTTGAAATAGTGCTGAATGGAGGTTTGAGACAAGGTGGAAATGAGCAGCATTTCTGCTCTAGTTGCATGGAATGCAACTGGTACATGTTCCTGTGGTGGTATTTAATGGAGCATGATGTATGGATGTAGAAATTAGGGGTGTGGGGAGGGGGCATGCCTTGGAGAGAGGCCCAAGGGCCAGATAGAAAAGCATGGAGGGCTGCATTCAGAGGAGCCTGAGGTTTCCATCATCACATTGGGAAGTAAAGAATAATACAGTCATACCTCAGGTTACAGCCGCTTCAGGTTGCGGACTACCGAAACCCGGAAGTACCAGAACGGGTTACTTCCAAGTTTCAGTGGTCGCGCATGCACTAAATCACACTTTGCGCATGACCAGAAGCGCCAAATCGCAACCTGCGCGTGCACAGATGCTGGTTGCAAACGTGCATCCCGCACGGATCACGTTCGCAACCCGAGCATCCACTGTAATAATAATGAGTGCATTTATTTTTATTTGCTTTTCATCCTTTTTGTCAGCATATCTTCCAAAGGCAAGTAATGTTTATTAAAAAAATGAAGAGGTCTTCAAACTGTAATCTAGAAACTGCGTTAAATGTTCCTGGAGATCACAGTTGCTACTCAAAGGTGTAAGGTCTTATGTACACCGACATTCTTTCTTAAAACATCTTGTCTATGAATGCAGCTCTGCTGAGAGATCACCCACCTCCTTTTGACTTATGTTCCTGAACTGTTTCCATTCCAGCTGGTTTGCTATTTTGTTCCTCCCCATCCTTTTTCCTTTTGTGTCACAGCTTTTTAAATTGTAAGCTTGAGGGCAGGGATAGTCCTGATTTTTATTGATCTCTAAGCTGCTGTGGGATACTTTTTGGGCAAAGAGCAGGGTAAAAAAATCTTTAAACAAACTACTTTTGCCAACTGTATTTATAGTTTCCTAAAAAGCTAAAATACATAGTAGTAATCTTAGAAAACATCTCAGTATTCATATAGATTCATGTGGATTTGTCTTCAAGTAAGATTTGAATATTAAACATTATTCATTTTAGGTTTGCCTTTTTCAACAGAAATTACACTTTGCTCTTATACGCTGTTTGTTGACTTTACAGGTTCTCGATGGAGCAGGTTTAGACATTGATTTCCATCTATTATCACCAAAAGGTGAAGCACTGGTTTTTGAACAGAGAAAATCGGATGGAGTCCATACGTAAGTTTTTAAATGATTTCATTAAATGTTAGTTAAACCATTTTTAGTGGCATTCTAAGAGCTTAGTAATTAAGACTTCATTCCTGAAATGTACGAATGGGACTTCACCGGAGGGGATTTTTCTGTTCCCTCTTCCCTTCCTGCACTCATTAAAGTGTAATGTCTTTTGTGTTTACAGGGTGGAAACAGAGGATGGTGACTATATGTTCTGCTTTGACAACACATTCAGCACTCTGTCAGATAAGGTTATTTTCTTTGAACTGATACTGGATAACATGGGAGATGAAGAGGAAGATTGGAAGAATTATATCACTGGCACAGATCTTCTGGATATGAAGCTAGAAGATATTCTGGTATGTATCTACAATCCTTTTTAAAAAAACTATGGAGTGAATGGCTCTGTACGCTTGGAATTTACTTGCTCTCCTCTGCTACTACTATCTGGTAATGATCACCCTATTGAAAGCTGCACAACTATCTCTAGTGGCCTTAATTGTGATAAGTATATTATTGATTAAATATATAGCCTAAATTCTGTAGCATGTGAAAAGAAAGGGAAGTGTACATACCTCAGCTTTGGAAGTAACAGATGCAAGTTCTCATTTTGAGGCTTTGGAACTAAGCACGGTGGCAAGGAGTTGGGGCTCACAAGGGCATTGCTATATTTTGTAGATGAGTCTGCTGTGTTGAATTGTGTGCTTCTCTTTTATTTTTCTAAAACTAGTGTTTTGATCTTTATCAGGAATCGGTCAACAGTGTGAAGTCCAGGCTAAGCAAAAGTATCCATATTCAGACCCTGCTCAAAGCATTTGAAGCTCGTGATAGAAACATACAAGAAAGCAACTTTGACAGGGTAAACTTCTGGTCCATGGTCAACCTTGCAATAATGGTGGTGGTGTCAGCTGTTCAAGTTTACATGCTGAAGAGTCTTTTTGAAGATAAAAGGAAAACTAGAACGTAACACCAGTGTCTTAAACAGCATTAAACAGGGGGAAATGCAATACACTGCTAAAGAAAAAGGAGATTGGTGTTTCTTCCCAGCTTGTTTTGAATGAACAGTTTTTAACATTCGTATGTGACTTTTTAATATGAGCAGAATGCTTTTCTTTGCTCCAATAAATTGCAATAACTTGGTTTATTAAGATGGTGGATAACTTAAAACTTGCCTGAATCTCCTCAGCCATCTATACTGCACAAATTTTTTTGCAACAAATTCAGATTTTATATTTACCAATATTTGATACTATGTCTTAATGACTGCTAGCCTAAAGGTAGTATTTTAAAAAGAAAAAAGATTCATGAAGTTATGAATTGAATTGTGTATTTAGTATTTGAGTCCTGCCTTGGATATGTCAGTTAAATGGAATATTTGCTACAGCAAACTATGCTGATATTTAAACAATATTTTTAAATGGGTGTAAGTGAAGACTCTTGTGCCTTATTTGTACTAATTAACAAACTTATTCAACAAAAATTAACTGGCATCTAAAATGTATATTGCTTCCAAATTCTTTAATTTTCCTCACTTTGTGAATTAATTTTAAGTTCAGATCAGGGTTTGTTAGTTTGTTGTAGCTAGCCTTCATAATTCAAAACTGCGAAAACACAAACTCAAGAGTGCTGAAAGGCACCAGCTTTCCCCTCTGGATTATTTATGTAACACGAACCCTGCAAGTGCCTAGGCATATTAGCAACCAGTTTTGAGGCCAAGTAGCCACTTACATGCATACATGTTTGTAAAAGGACTCATTATATCCAATTTGGGGGACTTCGTGAATCGCTTTTATTCTACCACCCACACAAATTAATAACATTTGAGTTTTTTATACACAGGCACATCTAATGTGTTTCAAACCAGGTTTACTATAATAGCACATTCCCCTCATACACCAGAGGGGTGGTCAACCTGTTGCTTTGCCAATGTCTCACTCCCATTAGCTACAGCCGGTATACTCCATTGTTAGAGATAACAGGAGTTGTCATACAGCAACATTTAGAAGGCTAGAATTCATAGCTGTCAACGTTCCCTTTTTTTAAAAGGGAAATTCCCTTATTCCGAATAGGATTCCTCGGAGGAAAAGGGAAAAGTTGACAGCTATGCCTTAGATACTGTAGTTCTGAATATGTGAGAGAGGATGTAGATAGAATGCTCCAGTTTTCATGGTTACTGGGTAGGGTAGCTGAAATTGACTTACAGCTAAAAGCCCAGTTTCCCTTATTGTGATTTTTAAAAAACAGCAAGTTTTCACTTTTAAATTTTAGCTTGAAAATTTAAATATACAACTTAAAAATAGCTGGAAAACTTGCACTGTGATTTATGAATACATACTCAGAAGCAAATCCTATTATGCAGTGGAACTTGGTTCCTAGTTAATGGGCTAAGGGTTACAGTGTGAGTTTCCAAACTTTGATTAAAGCAGTTAACAGTTGCTCATCAAAATGCCATGCATGTTTGCATGCTGAGATGGCTCCTATGGCTGTAATCCAGCAAACCTGGATGTCCCAAACTGATTTCTGAACATGCATATGTATATATATATTCCATGCTTAGCATGGTTAACATGTGTTGGGTTTGTTTGTTTTTTTGCTTGAAACTACACAAATAACATGTCAGCTGCTGAATTCAATTCCCATTATGCTAAGCAGCTTTTGGGGGGTAAGTGTAGAAATGACCTCAAACATAGCTCACGGTTTTGAACCACCAGGTAATAATTCTTGTGAACTTGAACCTATTTTTCAACAGTATTAGGTGTCACATACGTTACTTTTGCCACAAAGTTAATACTGGTGTGGCTAATGATACATAAATTGTTACCAGTTTATAAATATAAAAATTATTATGTGAACATATAAGCATATTAAGTTACAGGTAGCAGACCAAGTAGTTATTTACAGCTGCTACAGTGGTAGCACCTATGCTTATCCTCTTCTGCCCATATTCATATTTTACATACCAATGGGTCAAATAATTGGGCTGATTTAAATGAGACTTAGTACTAGTGACCCATAGCTATACATTTTGAGGCTGCAGCAATGGGATCTCTAGCTGGCTGTAGTTATCTACTAAATATCAGCAGAAACGAAGTCTTAAAGCCAATTATATGAGAATTATTCCCAATTTGAGGCAACATAGTATTAAATATGTCATGCAAATGTGGATGCCAAGGTTTCAAAATATAGGATCTTTTAGCACTGTAATGTTAAAAAGTATCTTTACCAAAAAGCTGTGACTAAGCCTTCTACCTCTCGGTTTATGCTAATGCCAATTGATCTGTCCTTTACAGTTCTGGTTTCCAACAAAACTTAACATGTATATAAAATAGGGTGATAGCCAACTACATCGTACCCATTCTCAGTCATCCTCAGCAGACCTATTAAAATCAGTGAACTTAATTTATTTGGATACCATCCACATTGCTGGGAACTTAACAAATTGCCTACTATGGCACTCATGGTTCTGCTGTACATTTTCATAATGCTACAGAATAGTGTGTGCAATTCCACAGGTAAGAATGAACAGAGCAGTAAAAATGAACACGACGGTAAATGGATAAATTTCTAGCTGTGAAATGGATTTAATAAAGGAATTCTAAACTTAATGTGTCTTCAGTGTTTATTATTTGATTTCTTACCCATTTCACCTAAAGTCCCAGGGCAGGTCATAGTTGAAATTGCCTGGCAGGCCAAATTGGGGACACAATATTGGCTCTCGGGCCATAGATTCCACATCCCTGTTCTCTATATTATCAATTCATCCCAGTTACTCAGACTGCAAAATTTAGAAAATTCAAATATGCATGGTCATTATATACTCATGAAGCAACCAGACTTATTTTAACTACTGACAAGTAAGCAAGCATAGCAGTACTTGGCAACAGAATCTGATTAATAATTCCCCCCCCCCTTTTTTCAGTGGAATAACTGATTTATAGCAAGAAGGTAAGCAGCAAGCAGAAATGCTATATAGATAAATAATTTTTCCATTTAGTCTTTGAAGTTAGGGCAAATAATACAAAACAGGCTGCTATAAAATCAAGTATTATACAAGCATGGCTTAGTTTTCAAACAGTGATTGTGGGCTGTGCCATCTCCAATTTCAGTTTGGGACTCATAACAATATTTTCTACACTCAAAAATCTGCACCAAATGGGATATTCTCTTTCTGAAGCACTATAGTCCAGCAACTGCATGGTGTAGTAAGCTATCAACAGCATAGTTAAATTTGTTAGTAGACAAACTGGGAGCAATGACTCTATCTCATATGAGGAGTTCCATCTGAAACAGGAGAAATGTTGAACAGCCATAACAGCCAGGCAAGATTAGTACTAACTAATGTCTGCATTATTAACAAAGCTGTTCTTGTGACCCCTGGCAAAATAAAATTCCTGTGCCATTTTCCCTCTCACCTCAATTTGTTCATATGGCCTCTGCCGGTGGAGCGGGCAAACACTGGTTACATTTATTTCACGGAAGGACAGGCAATTCCCTTGCTCCAATGCTATGACCTCAAAACAAAGTATAGCAGCTGCCACCATAAAAACTGATACTGGGTGATTTAGTTCCATCTGCTTGCTAAACGCGGGGTCGCTATTTTTAGCACTGCAACTTATGCAGACCATTGAAAATTACAGTAGTTATCTGGAAGCTACTGAGAATACCTAATTAATGAAGCAAAACTATGCAAAGATAACATCTTTAAGAATACAACTCTATAAAAACGCAAACAAGCATTCAAATTTTGTACAGCAGAATATAATTCACTAGTTTGTTTTAAAAGGGTCTCACTAGAGATTCTGAACTAATAACAGAAATGGATCAAATTAATGTGGTCTCAACTATGGCATACAGGTGCTAAAACCAATACTGAATTGTGGACTACTCAATCTAAAGATTAAATAATAACAACAATCATCATCATTATCCACCTATCTGACTCGGTGGCTTAGAATGGGCTATTATTTAGTGGTCTAAATAGTTTTCTCACATTTGTAATCTACACTGCCAAATTTTATGTCCTGCAGTTTATAAAAGCTGAAGGAGGTTATATAGTAGTCAACATGCAATAATGCTCTTTCAGATCCTAGAAAGGGAGGAGCAATGTTCAGATAATTAGCCTCATTCCCATATTTATGCCAAAATCAATCCCACTGAGTTAAAGGAGACTGCATTGCCAAGCTGCTGTGTTCTTGCATTTGCACTTGTCTGAACATGCCTAGGATTGTGCTGTTGCCTAAATCACTTGGAAGAAAGCTGCACTGAAGATTGGAGTAGGAAACCTTGGGACTGAGCTACAATCCACATTGCTTAAATCCAGAACATGTTTATAAAGTCCCATTGAATTTACTTAAGGAAACACACTTAACTCAGGCTTTAAGATATAACTACAGTTCACACCTGTATAACAAAAATAGGGACAACTTCTTAAAAATACACACATTTAATGTTGATTTTAAAAACGTGAGAACAGTTTCAGCAATACAAACATGTCAACCACTGTGACAAAATGAGAACAAAAACAGCTAAAAATATGTTGATAGTTTGTCAATTTCTCTCCCCAACTCAATTCCAACTGCGGTCTTTGTATGGAAGCCCTACTGCAAATACTGCTGGTGTTTGATGTGAATTACAAAGATTGTGGAAAAGAAAATTAATGAAAATCTGGCTGTTAACATCACAACTACAATTTGCATTGTCCCAAGAGACCAACATTCAAAAAGTAACCTGGGTCTTATCAAAATATTGCAGCTATAGGCAAGGCAACTTTAACTTAATAGCCAAGACTGTGTGAGGGGAAAAGAGATTCATGTTTCTAGTGAAGGCAAAGAAAAGTATACTTAAATTATCACCTTTGTAAAGCTTGTAAGTTTACTGGCCAGCCACAAGCACAGAACAACATATTTTGTCTATGCTTCCTTTGCCTATATAAGGTGGTGACAAAAGATTTATTTCCCTTAACAATCATAACAGCATTTTGTTTTTAAGTCAATTTTAGTACAATTAGGTTTAGCCATACAGCCTCTCACTATTTAAAGTCATATTTTTTGTTTTGTTGGCAAGCTCGTGTCTGACAGTAAACCATTAGGCAGTAAAATGAGAAACCATCAGAAAAAGTAGTTGTTTACACTCTTTGGCAAAACAAAAAACAAATAACAACTCAAAACCAATAAAGAAAATACATCTAGCCCCGACAAAAACACTTGTTATTTTACAAGTAAAATAAAGTTACTCATTTAAAACTTGATTCATATTTATAAGAACAGAAGAGGTAATATTGTAATAAAAGCAGTATTGTTACTTCAAGTGGCAACATACTGTTTGTTGACCCTGTGCAATTAAACACTTTGCTCCAACTATGTTTATAAACATGACTACAAAACATTACATACAAAAGGAATATTGTGATTCCTGCAGACTTTTTAATTAACTGGGAGACAAAATTTACAATCAATGTGTCACAAATCCTTTTTTTCTCCTAGCCAGAGTTTATGTTCAAATTTTCAAGTTCAGATTTGTGTCAGACAGCTAACTTTCTCCAACATTAACTGAGGCTGCAATACTGTGCAGCCAGGCTGCTTAGATCAAGAAGATTTACACCACAATCCTCAGCATGTCTGCTCAGCAGTTTGTCCCATGGAGCTCACTAGGGCTTACTCCCAGGTAAGTGAGTACAGGATTGCAGCCTCAAAGCAACCTGGTCCACAATAGATGAAATTATTCCCATATTTCTTAACCTTGGCTAAGATATAGCAAAAGTACTCCTGCTAATCCCTTCTCTTTCTAGTGATGTACATTACATCTGCATCAAGATAAACACTAACCACTGTTCGCTGTAACTAGTTTGCAAACTCTGGTTTGAGGCAACTATACATGGATCTCTAGCACTATGTATATGTAGTGCTGAAACATATCTTAATGCTGAAAGGAAGGGGAATCTGCACAGGAGGGACAGGGAGGGATTATGTGAACCTGAAAGGTATACCAAATCTTTTCATCACTGGGCCTCTATGTGGAGGATTGCAGCCTGAATTATTTTCTGAAGGCATATGACATTAACGACTGCACTCACTGCCAAAACACACAGCACTCATTTGACACATATTCTGTAGTATGTGGCAAACAACAGCACCCATTAAAGCCTGAGAAGAAATGCTGCTGTGTAAATACTGCAACTATTCCTGATAAAATAATTATGGGATGTATAGTCAAAAGCTGCCCAATCCCATAATTTATATTGCATAGGTCACAATCACACACATATATACACATGCACACGTATGTGTATATATACACACATGCAAAGAATATATTAAAAAGACAACGAAGTCTAGTCAAAGAGCAATTTACAAGCTCAATATATTTTTTTACACTTTGCTTGAAAGATTTCAATATTTTACAGTCCTCAGTAGGAATTATATACACTGCACCTTATGAAAATCTAGGGTTGTCAAAGTAGAAATACACTTTTGCAAACATTTGAGTAAGAAAAGATTACGAAATCTTACTAAAAATTTGTTCTAGCTACAGAAAATATTCTCTACCCACATGGAATGTTCTCTAGACAAGTCTCTTCTGAAGTCGTGCACATTTAAAAGCAAATGAAATCCCAGATTCCCGCCCTAAACAATCTAAATCCTTATCTTAAAAAAATCCAGCCTCATTTAAAAAATGGTAGAATTCGCAGCACAATGTTTTGTACTGTTACGAAAGAAATGTTAAGGCTAACTTGGTTTCCTTCTGCACTCCTGATTTATATAAACAGTGCCTATAAATAAACAGTGCAGCAAACATGTTCAGTACTACAGTCAGGAGGCAGTTGCTCCTTCCCACTCCACAAGATACTGCACTTTTCCATCGAGTGTCACTCGACGTGCCAAAACACGGTATTTTTCACCACAAGCTATCCTACCTGCTGCACCAAAGTAACTGGTAATGGAGTTTTTAAGATGATTAAGTTGTAACTCCTGATCTGCCAAGTTATTAAGTATTTCTGTATTAAGTTCATCATACTGGTAATCATCTTTGCCTTCGTCATCTTTCACAATTTCGGAATTCTGAATCTGGAGTGCTTTACGTGGAAGGCGCCCTCTTCTCCTTAAGTGTGGGATTGCAGCTGGCCAAGTTCTTCCTGTTCGTGTCCTTTTCCTGGATTCAGACAAACTACGGAAGATAAGAAACAATAATTTAAGGTTGAGGGTTGTATTCAACATAGCGTTTAAGTGAACTTTCCTTCAGAGCAACTATTTCTCCTTACATAATGTTCTTCCCCTGTGCGACCCCAAAATCTGCTCCAGGGGTTCCCCAAAACCTATGACAGGGTGGGATTGTGGGGAAATGTCCTGTTGCACCAGTGGAAATCCTTGGAGGATAGCAATAGTTGAGCTCCACCCTCATAATATAATTTGCATCCATGGCCTAGTAATTTTCCAGTTGGATTATAGCAATACATATGTTGGATTATAGCAATACATATGTTGGATTATAGCAATACATCTGTTGTATTGCTATCCTCCAAGGGGCTATCCTTGAAGGTGATCAAAGCTTCAGTTTATGCAAAATACAAGCATCGATTTACACATATCACTGCTTGCTTGTTTGTTTCCAGGCCCAATTCAAGATGCCGGTAATTACCAATAAAACCCTGAACAATGGGAGTCTACCCTTTGTATATCCCTTTCCTTCTTCTTGTTTGTATTTTTCTACTTTATCTTGTTTTCTGTATATGTGTGGGTATATATCTATATCCTGCACAACTTGAGACCCAAATACAAAGCAATCTGTATGTGTTTTAATATCTTTTCCCCTCCATGTGCCTTTCTTATCAGATATGGTACTCAAAAAAACAACACGGGACTTGCACTGCTGACACCCCCAAACTCTGAGACAGTCCCTAGAACAGTCTACCTGGTGGCAACCGTTGCGATTCTTATAGTATCAGGTAGTTTGCTACTCTGTTTCAAGCCAATTTGATTGACTGCATTGGTTGTTCTATTACTGTATTTGTATTACGACTGTATACTACCTTGAAACCCTGAAAAGAATGAAGGGTGGTAAAAGAATTTTAACAAAATTGCAAATGGTGGGTGTGGAACAGGAGACTGCTGAAAGAAAGGGATGGAAAACTTTTCTGTGACCTTTCTAATTTCTCGGGACCCTATTTTGTGCAATTACCTCCTCTTCCTCCAGCAGCCCCCCATGGTTGAGACTTGCCAACATTCCAGAGAGAAGTTATATTAGAATCCGAGCCAACGTGTTTCATATAATTGGGTCACCTTTCCAATAACAGCTGCAATCCATCATTTCACTCACACGGCATAAAGCAAATGGCAGTGTACCTGTAATGCTTGGAAATACTGTTTGAGGTAGTTTCTTTTGTACTGGCAGCACCTGTGGATTCCACATCTGAGGTATTGGATGAATGTGCAGTTCCATCAGATCTGAGCCATTTCATGTTGCCATGTGATAAAAGTAATCAAATATTAAAATCTGATCTGATCAGACATTAGCCAAGCAAGAACAATACAAATTTAAGAGTACATTTCCCCTACTCACCCAGTAGTGCTAGGTAAATCCAAAGGAGGAGATTCTTGCACTACAACAGGTTCCTTTTCCCAAGGGGAAGGAAAAAAAGAAGAACAGAACTTTTCAGGCTGTGCAAATACTTGCCTTTTCAAGGAGATATAGCTTTTTATTTTTAAATACAGTTTAACATATTGGCCATTTTTAAGTCGATAAAGTAATCAGCGAGTAAATGAAAATGCCACTTACTAAAATAGATGGCTCAGACATCTTCTGGATCATTTTTCTGGTATATGGGCCCGGTGGACGGCCTACAGATTTTTTCTTCCCCTTTCGTTCTACACCATTAGTAACTTCCCTAGAAGGACGCCCACAGTCATTTTTAAAAGATACCCCAAAAGAATGTATGTTTGAGTATTATTTATGATTTCATTTTTTTACCATCATCATTTATCAAACATGATTACTACCCTGAATATATATTCACTGAACCTATATAGTTCTTTCTCTATAAGAAACTCACGTTGTGACTTTTTGTTACACACTAATAGGACCCAGAAGATAACCACTGCAGGAATGCATGCATGTCTTTGAATAATAGGAGAGCTGGGAGTGTATTAGTCTTGAGGCTTTGCTTGGCTGCACAGAGACTTGTTCATGTAGTCTTAAACTATGTTCTTTCTTTATGTATGAATATGGCTATTGCCAAAGAGAAGCATCCCCATTAGCAGTGCTACCACTTATCCAAGCAAAGGAAGAAGAGCCTTTCTTCATGGTCTTGCCCTATGTAAGCAGCAGAAATGCAGAGATTGCTGTTCTTGTTAGTTGTGAACTATGGGGAAAGAATTTTAGCGTTGGCACCAGGAGGATGTTGTTGGAGCCCTTCATCCTCACCATACTGATATACTTTTAGGCTAGCACAATGCGATAAAGGCCATAACTCACATGGGGAAACATTCTAGAAATATATGATGTAGTACCCAATCTGGGTCAGACTTTAAGCTTTATTTATATGGTACTTTTATATCCTGCCCTTCTTCCAATCTGAAGTTCAGAGTGGCTGAGAAAGAATAAAATTACACATCAATAAATCATCATTAAAACCACAAAGTCATAGTAAAACAGAAAAACAGCAGCAGCGGCACCATAATTTATCCAATGATTAATAAGCCTGGACAAATAAAATTGTCTTTCACCTTCTAGAGTGGAGAAAGACTGAATCTCACTTGGGAAGGAGTTTCATAGGCAGGTTGCCACCACTAAAAATTCTATGTCACTTTGCTCAAGAAACAGAAATTTAAGACTGGGCAACTGTTGTGTAATACTGCAGATTCCACGGAGGACATCTTCAGGAGGGACATTTTGTTCTCTGAACAGATATGAACCCAACCAATAGATTTAATTTGCTTATTATATAAGGATTATTACTAGAAAGCACCATTTTACAGTATTAGCTTATGCACAACAGTAATATTCTAGGCCTAAACTAATTCTATTAAGCAAAACTTCAGTTTCAAAGAGAAAGCATAACATATTAACCAGTGCTATTTGAAGATATCCTACAGAAACAACCCCCCCCCCATCATTCCTGCAAACTGCCACTGAAATCAGTGGTAATTAATCTGGCATTAATAAATTTGTATATCTAGATACTTAAAGTATCAGGAAATGCATTTACCAGTTATTTGCCAAATAATTTATTTACTCCAACAGAGAACAAATCATGATTTACCTCTGATCAGGCACAGGTTTAGATGACTTTCTGCCTTTAATTTTGAACTCGTGTGAAGTTCCCTCAGGCTCTTTCTCAGCCTTAAAAGCAGCATTTGGTGGGCAAGGGGGAACACGAATTCTCAAACCAAACAAATGCTTTTTCTTCTTTATTTCCTTTCCAGACATAAACCTACATTGTTAAACATTAAACACAGAACATGAAGCTACAAGTGTTTCTTTGAATATACACATAAACCCCAATTTAACTTACTAGCACCAATATTATGTCCCTTCTTTAATTCCCTTCAAATGCAGCGAAAGGACAGCTAAACACCTAACTTGTATCTCAATAACTACAGATTTGACTTTAAACAATTTTGCAGTGCCTCCTCCTGCTGCTACCATGGACATGTTTTTAGGGAATCATTCAAAGAAACCTCAGGACAAAATCAAGAAGAGAAAAGTGTATAAAAACCCTATCAACTTACATAGTCTTGTAATCATTTAATGCCTCCAGAACATGCTCATATCTTTCAGATTTTGGTGTGTCTGCCAGCTGTAAAGTATTAAGAAGTGATTTAACCTACTAAAAGTTACAGTAAAACTTCTAATCACAATTATTACCTTCAGCCATTCAAAGAGACAAAGTGTATTTGTATTCTAGAATTCCTACATGCATTAGGAATTCTAGAGTAATATTCTAGAATACCTACTGCATTTGACTATTAAGACAATGAAATTTGAAAAAGTAGTATGCTGAATAACTTCAACATCCTAACAAGGTAGTATGGAAATTGTAGGGGGAATTCCTAAATTCCACATCTGTTCAAACAACTAAGCATAGCATTCATGTTTAGGAGTGTTTTATTAATAAAATAAAGCAATAAATGTTAATAAAATAACATGCTTTATTTTATTTACATATTACCAACAGGTTACTTCTGTATCAGGTACAATGAATAGTTTTGACAGAACTAGACTTAGAATTCCTTGCATTTTAATGAAATGCTGGAACTGAACATGACAGGAGTATGAAAGGAATACATTTAGAATATGACTGCTTTTTAAAAATCAGCTATAAACTTTTGTTGACTATCAAACAAAGCAGCTAAATAATAGAATTGTTTTTTGGAGTGTGATGGGCTACAGAGGGAGGAGAGGAGAATGAAGTCTTATTGAGATTGTGTGCATAGTGCATTATTCTGTCTCAGTGTTTTTTTAATGGTACATTTATGAATTTTTAAAACATTGTTATTAAAAATAATTTTGAAATCCTCAATCTTTTCTAGATTAGGTGCAATCAGAGAAAAGTAATCACCATCCAGCCTGTTATTTTTGGTACTGAATTTACTTCAACTATCATTATAATGACAGGAAAACAAGCATTTTACAAATAGAGTTAACCATTTTTATTAGAGGTAAGCACACAGAAAATGATGCCAGATTTGTGTGGCACACATTTTACACAAATAAATGCAATAAAGCGGTTAGGGTTTTTTTCTAATAGTGTCATCTTGTACAACAGAGCTGACCACTTTGCATGGGGGGTTTCCCCAGCCCCCAAGCATTTTGGCAGAGTGGGGGGGCCCTTTTAGTGGTATGTTTAGCAAATTTTTCAGGTCACTTCTGCGTTTGGCATTGTCAATCAGGCGGACATTTATCGGTTGTTGCCTGTACATAAATTATGTTTCAGGCCACTGTCATGGTTTCCATTCAATTTTGTGCATAAAGGAAATCAGGCTGTACCTGCAAAAAAAAACCTATGCTTCTATGGAGCTGCCACCAACTCATGCACTGACTTTCTTGAATTCTCTTCACTCTTTTCTGTAACCGGTATTACAACTTTTTCCATGACTTGATCACGTTCATAAACCTCCCCCTCCCTATTATACCCCACCCTTCCTTTCATGAGAGCTCAGGATAGCTAACAGAAATGTAACATTAAAAACAAAACTAGAACCACAATGCAAAAAATCAACATTACACAATACATCAAGAGCAGCCAGTGATGTGGCGCAATGATGAGAAAACACATTGGGCAACAATGCTTGATCAACTGGTAAATTACAGTAGAGGGAAAGGTGGGGGTGGAATTAGGCCACGATGCAGTCCACAAGTTGCACTAAGAGCTTCTTACTGGCCTGGATCACATCTCATATGAAACCACAACCAGTTTAAACCAACTCTTTAAAACTGTGGCTTACTATGAATGAGCAGTGCAAAGTTCCTACAGTGTTTGGTTTGTAATGTTGTCTAAACACACTTGTTTCTTTCCAGACAAACAATGAGTGGTAAGCCAAGGACAATCCTTGGTCACCATTCTTGATTTGTTGAAGAGAAACAAATCACACACTCTGGTTTGCTTTGTCTGTGGTGGAGCAACCACAATGGAACTCTCAGGCAGTGTGCACCAACATAGTGATCATTTACATTAAACCATTGTTTGTTTTAAGCTATGGCTTAATGTGCTAAATGACAGCCTTTTGTAGCTACTGGTGTGCATGTTAAAGTCCCTCGCTTACAACCCTAACGTAATCCTCTGAAAACCAGCTATCATTTCATTAGAACAGGAATTTTATACCCTTGATATATTCTGTAAATGGACTAGCCCATTTTTTAAAAGTCTACTGATCACAATAGTTTGACCTGATGACCAATAGCATTTCAACAACTTACCTCACCAGGGTGGAGTCGATCCCAGTTTTCATTAATGTATGTCATGAGTTCAAGCTCCGAATCAAAGTATTTCTTTTTGTGAATAACACTTAGGTTGTAAAGGCATAGGTGTGCTATATCTACCCTAGAATTCAAAAGGTTTTAATAAAAACAATTAGGAAATTTTAAAATGTCATAGGTATGAATCCCACCCGGCTAAAGTAGTGATGTGGCTGTTCATAAATCAGCCATCATACTGTGCTACATTAAGGAACTTCACAACTTTATAAACTACTGGGGCCATGCCCCAGCTTGCTTTGCCTGCCAGCCAGGCCTACCTCCCGCTCTCTTGACAACCCCCCTTCTCCATTCCTTGCTCTCCCCTCCCCTGCTCATACTGTCTTCTTCACACCAATGACACTGTTTGAGATTCAGCAGAAGAGGTAGGAAGTGAGGGCAACAGAAGAACAGGACAACAGCTGGAGAGCCTTCCTCGCTCTCTCCACCACATCCCTTCTCACCCTCCAACACTGATATGATGGCCTAGCAGCTTGCAGAAGTCTGTTGTCATGCCATATTTCACAGCACAGCACAGCACAGCACTACCTGTTGGTGACCAAGAAAACTGACAACAGCCTTACCTTTTTATTAAGAATGACCACTTACTAGACATTTTATTTCTGTTTCTCAATATGAAGCCAGAGAGGAGGAATACACTAATAACAGTAATTGTTCACAAACTTACTAGAGGACTATTTGTGCTTTGTTTACAGCAAGGGTAGCTAATCTGTGCCCTGCTGTGATACCCAGTTTTTTGTCATCCTTCAACGTCGCCTCCCTTAACCCATTTTTTAAAAAGTATTTTAACTGACCACTCTCATGTGCACCCTACTGCAATTCTGTGCTGCCAAAACATTTTTGTGACCTTACAAAATCCCCAAATATGTCCCTTAGAAAAACCTTTAAAACTGTTGCACCTTCCTTGGCCATGCCAACTTTGACATCTGACCCCTAGAAGCCTGATCATGAGTCAATGGGGCCCTTGCCCCAGAAACATTAGCGAAAGGCATGTTATAAGAACCAACTAAAAACAACTTACTGAATTATTAGGTTACTGAATGATTTCTTCCAGTGCAACATTGTACTTACCATTGCAAGGGTAAACGTTTGAGGTATTCTGGTCCAGAACTACAAACTGAACAAATGAATGTATAAAACCTAAAAATAAAAATAAATAACCAAAAAAGTAATTGCTGAAAAGGTACTTACTTGTAGCAACATATTCACTTTTCACGATGTCTATGACTTCAAAGCCCAAAGGAGCCAATACATGCTACTTAGTAGCATATCAAATAATTATTAGTTATCTAGATTTGTGAACTTAAAATGCTTCCTTTGTTTTATATACATGCAAGTCCCAGTTACCAAACACAATGCATTCCCTGAAAATTGTTCGTTAAGTGAGCGTTCACAAAACAAGTCCATGATTCATATTGATTCTTATGGGAACATTTCTAATCTGGATTTGTCTGACCTCTTCACCTACCCTCTATGGTTTCTTCCCGAAATGTTTGCAGCCAACCAGCAAAAGAGAGACAAAGGAAAAACTGATTTGTCTAATCTCTCCTGCTCTCTCATTTGTCTCATTCCCCACTCCCTCCATAGTTTCTGCCCAAAATGGCTGCAGTCAACCAACAAAGCACGGAAAAGGTTGTTTGGCTATCTAAATCTGTGGCGTTTATGGTGAGGTTTGGGCATAATTCTTTAAGTTTGGAAAACTGAATTTTTGCATAAGGAGCGGTTATTATAAATATAATTGTTAAGATAACAATCTTTATCTAGGTAACTTTATATATACAGGCTAACTAAATACATAGCTAGGTATATATTCTGTCTTTCTGTAACAAATTACAAATAAAAATATAGACTAATACAATCCTAATAAGGAACAGCAATAAGAACGTCACCACATGTCATAACTGCAAGTGTGCAGAAAATAATAGTATTATGATGCTATAGGTATAAATGCATTCTTTCCTTGTCTCTCCCCCTGCCCTGCCCCCCAGAATAAAACCCTGACAAACACAAGTAAGATCAAGAAAATACACCTTACCTGTCACCAAACAGCATTGGCTTTTGGAGGCACTGCACACAAGCCTCATGAAACCACTGTTTGCATTTGCAGCACTGTAGCATCTTTAAATACCAGCTTCGTTAACAGAAGGAAGAAAGGAAAGAATTGAATTGGAATGTGTTACGTGTTCCCTACTGAAGTGCAAACACATGGGGCAGAATCCAAATTTGTGCAAACAGACTTCTGCTCACGGAACATGATTTCACCTTTCTCTCCTTCTCACTGCAGCCCTTCTCCAAAAAAACTTGCTCTGGAGAATCCCCCAACCTCCCGTAGGAGATTTTGAGGGCCCATAGGAGGCTGTAGGTGGGAAGAAAGGAAGGTGATGAGTGGAAGCCTGTTCTGCATGGCAGATCTGGATGAAATCCATTCCATTTCAGTAAATGGAAAAGTGACACTTAGCAGGCAAAAAGCTGAAGGAAATTTTATCATAATTTTACTCCAATGTGTGGCTTAATATTATGCATGTTTACTTGAAAGTAACTCCCACTGGGTGCTATTCAATGCTAGTCCTATTCAGAGTAGACTCACCTAAGGTAATCAACATAACCCTAGGTTCATTAATTTCTGTGGGTCTACTCTACTCCAAGTAGGACTTAGTTGAATACAGCCCAATGTGTTTAATGAAGCTTGCTCCCAAGTTAAACGTGTAGAAACGTGAGCTTAACAATCCTATTTTTATGAATGCAGACTTTAAAACTGAACAGAAAGTGTAATGAAAGCCTAGGGTCGCTGATACAATGGCCATTACTGTACTAAAATTGCCTTATAAATATATACTTAATATTTCTGGAACAGAACACAGCATTCAGCTCTCATACAGATTACTGGCATTTAATAGAATATACAGCAATAAATCTGAGAGAAAATCTTTTCATAAGAGTTTCAACATGCTTACTCTCCAGGACCTCCACAGTAGCAATAACACTGTTGGGCATTTGTTTTATGGCCTGCATCCCATTCAAGGTCGGATACATTGTAAGGCAATGTCTGCTTCATGACTTGCAGGGCTTTGGCATTTGGTCCTTTCTTAAGTGCGCCACCTCTCTGGAATAAAACAGATTGAAGCAGCGACCACTACTATACAAAATCAAGTTCAAATTTAAACTGTAGTCACTTCACTAAGTGGATAACTTACCTTTGTTGTTGTTGCAAAGACACACTGCCGGCAAAGCCATTTATCATCTGAATCTATCACGCTTGAATCAATATTTGGTGTGTGACACAGCTGGTGATAACCTGAATTTAAATATATATATATATTTTTATTACAGTAAGGTTACTAAACACCCTTGCCACCTTAACCTTTATGGCACGTGACAATAAAGAAAACCCAAACCATCTTCTGATTTACATTATAATTCAAATGTATTTTATGTCAAGAGGTACAATACATATCCCATTTGTACACAACCGTATCAATAGGACGACATGTAACAGTGCCAGCCTGTTTATGTAACAGACCTACAAGAGAACTTCCAATTCCTCTCCTACACACACCACACACACACCAAATCTGCTCTGAAGGGCTAGAGGACTCTCCAGCTGGAGGAGGGAAGAGAAGGATGAGGAAGACCTGTCAGGTCCACTGGCACAACACTCAATCTCACCCCATGTACTTACAGTGGATACAACACTAACTTAACTGTGTCACTCAGCTGATGGTAAGGCTTCCATCAGCAAAACAGGAAGGGGAGCAATTTTCTGCAAACCCCTGCCTCCAGCAATCTGCTCCAGAATTTTAAGGGAACTTGTGGAGTAGCTTCAAGAGCATATGAAAAGCTGTAGAGGGAATAGTAAATTGGCTAAATAAATAAACAGATACATAGATAAATAAATAAAATCCCCTTCCTCTTTTGCTGATGGAACCCTTGCCATCAGCTGAGTGACACTGTGTAATACAATCCTGAATTTTTTTTAAAATCTGCACATTAAGAAGTTCACTTTACCTTGACCACACTTATCACAAATAACCATTTCATTGGGTGCTTCTGAATATTCTTCCTGGCATATTGTACAGACCATTTCCCCACTTTCAGTAGCTCCTAAAACGATAAAAAGTTATGGTTTACATTAAATAAATAAAATACATACAGTAAACGGATACCAGTTGTATTACCGTATTTTTCTGTGTATTGTACGAGGCTTTTTGACTCAAAAATCACGTCAAAAAACTGGGGTCATCCAATACACCGATAGTGGCATTGAGGGGGGGGCAGGGAGAAGCAGGGCGCCGCCAGCCATCTGTTTGGCGGAAGTGCGGCTTCCCTCAATGCTGCAGCAAGTGGGGAGCGATCTGGGGAGTGTTTCCTGCCCGCATCTTTGGGGGGGGGGGGAGAAGCTGCACACCGCCAGCCAGCTCGCGGAATAAAACTACATGTTATTATTAAACTGATTTTTATATCACCCTCTTCGCCTCTTTCCTATAAAAGCTCAGGATGATGACCAGTGTAAAAATGATTGCAATAGCTAATCATGTTTTGGGGGCCAGCTGTTTACATCTAAACAGAAACAGATGCACTTCCCTGGGGAAGTTCCTCAAACAGGACATTGCCATACAGATGGCTCAGCCAGGTCTTGCTTCCAGCATAGGCATAAGAAATCGAAGGAGGTAAGACTTTAAGGCAGGCATAGGCAAATTCCGGCCCTCCAGGTGTTTGGGACTACAATTCCCATCACCCCTAGCTAACAGGACCAGTGGTCAGGGGTGATGGGAACTGTAGTCCCAAACATCTGGAGGGCTGGCATTTGCCTGTGCCTGCTTTAAGGCCAATGCTGATAAATGTTGCCCATCCAAGATCAATGCAGAGTTGTCAAAAAGGGACCTAAAGTGTCTATTAACGCAAACTCCCTGACCAAGCCTTCAACTTTATTCTGTTCCCTCCCGCGGGGTATCTCACTGGGACAAGACTGGAAATAGATGAGGCCTGAAATTTCAAAGTGTCAATAAAAATAAAGTAAGGTTCTTGCCTGTTTGTATGTCCTTCCAGAGAACCCAGGATTTGGAACTGTCTTCAAATATTATGAAGCAGCTCTGCTTAAGTTTGTTTATCTGAAAAGGACAATAAATGTTAGTGTTTAGGTGGCACAGCCTCAGAAGTATGATAATTTTACAAGGATGTTGGACACAAATTACCTTTTTGATAGTTCCAAGATAAAACAAGCCATCTGACCATCTAGCTAGGACATCTTGACCTTCTTCAAATTTGCACACTGGCTTTTTGGTTTTCTGTCCATCCCGCGAGGACAGTTTGGTCAAGGACGTTGGTGGTTTTTGGTTTCGGCGTAAAGGAGACCGCTTGTGGACCAGTGAATTACCCACCCCCGTAGAGTCTCTAAAGTAAGAACAAAAACAAATGTAGAATATGAATAATTTGTCACTTGCTCTTCTTCTTGTAGTAAAAATATAAAGCCCTCTTTGCACCTTGCAACCCTCCAGTTAAAAGCCATCAGAAAACTACAAGCCATGTGACACTACAATGCAAATAAATACAATCTAATAAAGTTAATATACTGAAAAAAGAGAGTACTCAAAATAGGAGTGGGACTGAAAGCAGAACTTATCTGAAGAAAAATCTGAGATATGAATCTGAAAGATGAAGTTAGCCTTTTTCCTGGGGAATTGTAGCTAGTGCAATATCAAAATACAGGGCTGGGGAAGTAGGTCATATTCCTGGATGTCAAGATTGAGCTGTAAACATCAGAGTTCTGCCATTTCTACTGCCAATATAATCCTCTGAAATTTCCTTTACAACCTGTCTCTTTGCAGTACTTTCCAAATACTCAAGTAGTACTGATCCGTAAGCAGTGAAACTTGCACATGCTAAGCCTATATTTTAGGGTGTCATCTGAATTACTTGCACAACTAACAAGTAAAATGGTCATTTGGTGCCATTTGTAATAATAAAAATCAATGTCGTTTTTAATTTTCTATTTACAGTACAGCAACAAATGCAAAATGCTTCCTTTCACTCTGCAAGTGCGATGTTGTACTTGTTCAGTGAGTATTTGCATAACACATCGGAACACAAAACCATAACCAAGGCACTTACAGAAAGTTATAAGGAAATAGAGCAAACACTGCTCTTGGCTTCTAAATCTTGGGATGGATGCAGTGCCAGGTAAATCATGAATTCCAACTTTCCGCACACAGTGAAAAGGAGAATGTGGTATTAATGAAAGAGTGTTCCCCTGCACCCAATAATTTATCTACCAAATTTTAACAAGTGAATTAGGCTAGCCTCATCTTCCCTATAATCACTGGGGAACACTGGGATAGAGGGATGGAACTCATCCATTGAAAATGTCTACTGATAGAAGAGCCCCCAAAACCAGCTGTACACAACACAACAACAATCTTGACAAGTACAGAATTGTGTTAAAAGAGAACATTCTATTATGTTCTTATATATGCTGGAAGCCACCCATACTGCCTGGGGCAACCCAGTCAGATGGGTATGCTACAAATAATAAAATTAGCATTATTATAATCCTACTCATGTTCACTACAGTGGTACCTCAGGATGCGAACGGAATCTATTCTGGAGCCCCGTTCGCATCCTGAATAGAACGTAAGACGCGACTGCGCGTCGCATTTCAGTGCTTCCGCTCATGACATCATTTTGACCGTCTGCGCATGTGGCGAAACCCGAAAGTAACGCACCCTGTTACTTCCGGGTCGCCGCGGAGCGCAACCTGAAAATACTTATCCTGAAGCATATTTATCCAGAGGTATGACTGTACAAAGCCCCACTGTGTTCAATGGGGCTTGCTCCACAGTATTTTAAGCAGTCCACATAAAAATACAAAATTCAATTTAAAAATTCCTAAAAACTAGATAAAAAAGCAAAACATGTATCACAAATAAAACCCCTTTAAAAAAGAAAAAGGACATAATCAAGAGTCCAGGAAAGCTTGGATAAACATATAGGGTGGTATTCAGCTAAGTTTTATTCAGAACAAACACTGAAATTAATGGGTCTACTTTTGAGTAAAGGTTTGCTGAATATGTTTTAGAGATCATTGCTGCTTCCATCCCAATTACCTGGGAGACAGCGTTCTGGAGAGTGGGCGCTATCACCAAGAAGGCCCATTTTACTTTTTTACCAAGTGACAATCCACTGGTCATGGCTACTTAGGATATTCAAACTGCAATTCTAAATTTATATTAATACTACAAACTTGCATTTGGTTGCCAATACCCAAATATACCCCAATAATTTAAAAAGGCAATGTCATCATTAAGAAAAGTCAATATACCACTAATACTTGTATAATCATTTTTTAAGATAAGCAAATTATGATGTTTTTGTGATTGTCAAGTGTTATGCTTATGAAAACAGTAGTAAAAAAGGTAATATTCCGTCATACCATTGATGACATGAGAGAATAATATTTTCCTTTAATACGCTCTTACTTTCTTAGTGATGGAAGGAGAAACTACAGTGGTACCTCGGGTTAAGTACTTAATTCGTTCCGGAGGTCCGTTCTTAACCTGAAGCACAACTTCAGCTAACGGGGCCTCCTGCTGCCGCCAGAGCACAATTTCTGTTCTCATCCTGAAACGAAGTTCTTAACCCAAGGTACTATTTCTGGGTTAGTGGAGTCTGTAAGCTGAAGCATATGTAACCCGAGGTACCACTGTATAGGAAATCCACATAGGGAAGCGGGCTTCTGCTCCCACAGTTGATAGATATCTGCATTCAGCTAGACCTCAAATAATTGGCTGAATTACAAAAAATTATATATATATATACCCAACTTTCCAAACAAGAACACAAAGCTCGTTACATTGGTTTCTAAATACATACGATTTCTAGACGTACATGGAACTAGAAGTGCACCAGGATGAGATTGGTAGCTTGGAAGAACTGCATAAGGAGTAGATGTTCACAGCTGATCAGTGGCACTGCTATCTAGCTCTCAGCTCAGTGCAAACAAAACAGGAAAGCAATAGTGCAACACTGAAGCAAAATGGTAAAATACTGTAGAGATAGCTGGACATGACTAAACTGGGGGCAGAAACAGAGCTGGCAAAGTCTAGAGCAGATCATGGCAATAGAAATGGTCTCCCCCCCCCCATCCCCATTTCCTCCTACTCTACCACCAACTGATGCTGGTAATGCAGAAGGTGGTACTTCCCCTTTCTGCACACCACAACTATCAGAAAACACGACACACAGATGCAGCAGACTGAGACTTACACATGTTCACACTGTGCACACAAGATGATAAAGCGCCACTGCACAAAGCAAGTTGAGCTTGCTCCCGCACGTATTCTTCTGCTCGAGCAAGTTGGTAAGCAGGAAAAGGTTAAAATTCTGAGTTGCCGCTGCTCTGAGAAGGGCTTGCTGCAACTGACTCTATTGGACTCCAAGTAGACCTACAGGATGCCACAGCCCTGCTTCCAGAGTAGGGCTAGCTCAGAGTCCCATTTCAACCGCTTAATAATGAGGACCCAGCAATGAAGCCGCTCTACATGCTGTAAGACATAGAAGTAAGTGATGGGGACTCAACTTGTCTGCCATGCAAATGGTTGCTGGCTACTGAAGGTAGATGAGATGTTAACTGGCCACCAATGACCACTTCACATGCTCCAGGGAATGTGAACAGCAGCCAGGAAGCAGCTGTGAGGTAATGAGGAATGGAACATGGCAATCACCAATCCTTCTGTTCTGCAGAAGGAAGTCAATGCCTCAATGAGGAGGTAAGGCTTAGATAAGAGCTGAAGACCCTGTCTTGTTTTGGTAATATGCACAAGGGATTTTGAGGATTGGGACAACCTGCCCACTAGTTTTCAAGTTAAAATAAAGAAAACATACAGATAACAGAGTATAGCTTTTCTTTTTTCCTTTTCCAAAGTTTGGACTGAAAAGTGAGGTGCATTCATATGTCATTGTGCTTTGCAGCAGCAGCAGCAGCAGCAGTAGTTTGAATTTGATATCCTGCTTTATCACTACCCGAAGGAGTCTCAAAGTGGCTAACATTCTCCTTTCCCTTCCCCCCCACATCCAACACTCTGTGAGGTGAGTGCGGCTGAGACTTCAGAGAAGTGTGACTAGCCCAAGGTCACCCAGCAGCTGCATGTGGAGGAGTGGAGATGCGAACCCGGTTCCCCACATTCTTTGAATGTGCACAAAAAGGCGGTTGCCTGTATTACCCTATTTTTTGCTCTATAAGACTCACTTTTTCCCTCCTGAAAAGTAAGGGGAAATGTGTGTGCATCTTATGGAGCGAATGCAGGCTGCACAGCTATCCCAGAAGCCAGAACAGCAAGAGGGATTGCTGCTTTCACTGCGCAGTGATCCCTCTCGCTGTTCTGGCTTCTGAGATTCAGAATTTTTTTTTCTTGTTTTCCTCCTCCAAAAACTAGGTGCGTCTTGTGGTCTGGTGTGTCTTATAGAGCGAAAAATACGGTACATTTCATGCTTTTGCATATAATATAACATGTTCAGTCCCAGGCAGTTCTAGTTCTAACAATTGTGTGTATTCTAGCTAGGAAGACCTCCACCTAGAACCCTTAAGGTGGACAACAAGGACAGTGTGGGTGTAAACTACTTAGAGGTTACTGTAGTTAAAAGTGATATAATAAGTGTGTAAATAAACAGCTAAACAGAGCAGGTAAGGAACTGTGTGCTGTGCAATGAACTTTGTAGGAAGTGACTATCTTACTTTTTTACACAGAAGTTTGAGGCTGCTATGCTCCCCCTCGTTTGTGGGCTTCACAAGCAACCAAGCTCCCATGTGTTGATTTTATCACTATCACTGAATCCACAATTTCTTTCATTTGTTGTGCGAACGTGCAGAAAGACAATGCAGGGGTGCACTTAGCTTGAATATATCAATTAATATATCAGAAAGAACGTGCTTCCCCAATACCCAGTCCCATGCTAATGTGCCCTCAGTAAGCCTGCAGTCCCCGCAACCTCTTGTTAAATCAAGTGAGATTAATTACCAAAATATTCCAGTAGATAAATAACACCTACCTGGAATATATTTTAAATCAATTAATTATATACTATATTTCTTGCAAGGAGCTCAAGGCACCCTACATGGCTGGTTCGATTCCCCGCTCCTCCACATGCAGCTGCTGGGTGACCTTGGGCTAGTCACATTTCTCTGAAGTCTCTCAGCCCCATTCATCTCCCAGAGTGTTTGTTGTGGGGGAGGAAGGGAAAGTGTTAGCCACTTTGAGACTCCTTAGGGTAGTGAGAAAGCAGGATATCAAATCCAAACTCTTCTTCTCAACAATCTTGTGAAGAAATTAGGCAAAGACTAAGTGACTAGCTAGCCCAGGGATAGGAAACATAAGGCCCATGGACCACAATCGGTCAACGGGGGTTGTTTAAATGGCCCATGAGCTGCCCTCGAATCGAGCCACCTGATCGGCGAGCCCCCTCCCCACTGCGCTAAACCAGTGCAACACGGTGCGGGGACTTGCTTCCGCGGTGCCGGAAATCGCGTGCGCACTCACACACGTGTACAATCCGGTCCACGGTGGGATCTCAGCTGGAGTGAACCGGCCCAGGGAAGGTAAACCTTGCCGACCCCTGAGCTAGCCCATGGGAACCCAGTAATCTTCACAACTGAAGAAGCACTTGAATCCAACTCTCCAAAGTCCTACTACTCTTAACCTCTAACCAGCCTTTCTCAACCTTAGGTCCCCAGATGTTGTTGGGACTACAACTCCCATCATCCCTGACCACTGGTCCTGCTAGCTAGGGATAATGGGAGTTGTCGTCCAGCATCTGGGGCCCCAAGGTTGAGATATGTTGCTCTTTCACAATACTGGCTCTCTCTTTTTCTTCACCAAAGAATAACTGACATTTTTCATTGTATAGTGTTAGTGGAGGCTTCGTTACTGGGCTGTCACAATGACTGCCTGTACAGGTAACCTGCAACTTACATTTAACACATGCAATTTCAGCTTTATGCAGTTGAAGGCCAGCTGGCTAAAATCACACAATTTACATGCATGGAAGCTGAAGAGCTTAAAAGCTCTTCTTGTACAGGGTTTTCCCAGGGTGGAAAGTTTTTAAGCTCTTAAGTCTTGCTTACCAGGCTCTTAGTCTTGCTTACCACGAGATCTTCTGAGAGCCTCCCAGAGTCTGGTAAGCAAGACTGACAACTTAAAAGCTCTCTGCCTTGCTTGTTGGAGCAAGACCCATGTGGTGCATCAGCTCCAGAAGGTAAGATTGCTTGCATGGAAGCGGTTCCAAGGGGGTTGTTCGAGTATATGTATTTTTGTGTGTGCACACCATCCCCAAAACGTACCCACTGTGCGATCGCACTGTACTTACTCAGCCTAACCATCTTCAGGGTTACTGCAAGGATAAAAGGGTGTGGAGAGACCTATGTATGCTGCCTTGAGTTCTTCAGAGAAAGGGTGGTATGTGTATGTATATATATATATGTATGTATGTGTGTGTGTGTGTGTGTGTGTGTGTATATATATATATATATATATATATATATATATACACACATATTACCTTTGTTCACCAGGAGGGTTGCCATGCCCCACTTATCTAGACTTTCTCAATATAGTTTTCTTACATACTGCTGCTCCAATTCCACCATACTGCCACAGAGTACCTGGAGTTCAGGAATTCTAAAGAGAGGCTGGCAGTCATAGTGGAGAATTTAGCATCCCAGAAATGAGTTAAAAGCTTGTGAAACTGATTTTTCCCCCAAAGAAAAGAGGACACCCTCAATTTAATTCATGAACTGAATCTGCTTTTCACATAAGGAACAAACAACCAAAACACTGAGATGAGTGGCACAGTAACATTTGAAAACCAGAATAATGTAATCTGTGCAATCCACATCAAAGAGAAAAAAAACCTAAAATACATTGCAATAGCGGTTAAGTGACAGTGGAAGGACATCAACCAAGACCACTAAGCAAACAGCAGCTGGACAGAAATTGCAATTAATCACAAGTAGGAAGGGACAACAAGGAATCATCTAGTCCTACCCCCTGCAATGCAGGAATCTTTTGCCCATCATGAGGATCGAGCCTAAGCGTGTGTGTATGTGTACACACACACACACACACACACACACGGTGAGTCCTTTAAAAGAGGCCCCACGGATACAGAGCACACATATTCCATGGGGCCTCTTTTAGAAGACTCACTGTGTGTGTGTGGCCATTTATCTATCTCAGGGCTGCTAAACTTCTTTTGCTCTAACATACCAGTAATGTGTTAAAACTATAAACATGGGATGAAGAGAAGGAGAGTAACGAACACCCTTTGAAATAATATGCAATACCATCTTTATTGGGGGTTGTTTTGTTTGTTTGTTTTTTTGCAAATCCAGAGTCTAAAATTACCGGACCCCCTCATTTTCTAAACACCACAGAAACATCTACACAAGAGCGACGATCATAACAAAACAACAAAACGCCGCGGGCTCGTTCATAGGTACGGATCAACAAAGCCAGGAAACTTCCCCGTTCCCTGGGAGTCGAGGTCGCCACGAGCTATCCAAGTGCCACCCTCTTCCCCACCCCCACCCGGGAGGCCCTCGCCTTTGTTTTGGTCTCCAGGTTGGGAGGGGGAATACAACCAGAAGCCCCTTCAAACCCACAAATACAGCTTTTCTGTCGCCAGTAATATTACCCAAACACCGCCTTCTTTTAACAAAGCGCACTTAAAAATAAGGTCGGAGTGGAGGGTGGAAGAGAGAGAGAGAGAGAGGCCTTCGTGATGTCGGTTCCCTCCACCCAACAAAACCGGATTTGGGGAGAACAGAGAAAGGAAATCCAGCCAGCGGAGGAAACTGAGGGCGCGGAGGGGGGAGGGGAGGGGAGACGGAGCCGAGCTCTTTCTCCCGCTCTCTGCGCCAGCCGGGGGGGGGGCTTCCCTTCCCGGGACCCCCCCCCAACAGCTACCCTACCCGCTCCCTTCACCCACCTCATTCGGTCTCTCCGGTGGGGCCACCCGCTTCATACAGGGAAATCAAGTGAGCTCAACGCGCTCCTCCCGAGAGAAGCCTCCCGCCGACCGGGCTCCTCGCGAACCAACCGCCTCACGGGGGTGGGCTGGGGGCTCTATAGGGCCCTTGGACCGGGGAGGGGGGGTGGGCTGGACGAGGACGAAGCTCAAGGCAGCCTCACGGGCAGCCCTTCGCCTCCACCGCAGCCCTTCGCCATTTTGCTTTCCCGCGGAGGAGGAGGAGGAGGAGGCGGCGCTGGTGCATTGTGGGGGAAAACACAAAAGGAGCCGCTTTCCAACGGCAACAACGGCGGCGGCGGCGGCCCCTCCCACGCGCCGGCCCCGGCCTCGCGCCGAATCACCTTCGGCGAGGGGCGGGGCGAGGGAGCGCGAGAGCAAGAGGCAGCCAGGCAGCCAACCAACAAACCCGCCCGCTTCTAGCTGCGTGCGGAAGGACACGGAGCCGCGAGAGTGCCTTGTCTGCGGGTGAACAAAGAGGGATTATTTTAACAGAGAGACACGGCTCCCTGCTCCTCCGCGTCTTTTTTAGCGAACTCTCCAGCGCGGGTAGAGAGAGTTTTGGAAGGAAATAGGGAATGTGTGTTAGGAAACAAGGCAGAGCCTTTAGCTTCGAGACCGAAGTGGACAACTTCTGCTCTTGCCTAACAGCGATATACTCAGTCCTTTTTTTTTTTCTTTAAATAAATGTTTAGGGGTACTCTTATTTTGACTCAAGAAAATCACAATTTTATAGTTCAAATCAGGAAAAATAAATACAGTAAATGGACAAAAGTACAAAGATTCACAGAATGTTTAGGGGTATGCGTGCCCCTGCGTAGCCCCAGAAAAAAGCACTGGATATACTCTATCCTGTATATTTTTCTGAAATATAAAAATGCATTCCTAGCTAAGGTGTTTTGCAGTCGCCACCCTGCTGCTCTTCTATGTCCCTGCTTCAGCTCAGAGAGGTATAATAATAATAGTAATAATAATAATAACAACATTTATACCCTGCCCATCCGGCTGGGTTTTCCCAGCCACTCTGGGCAGCTTCCAGCACAGGCTTCCTCAAACTCAGCCCTCCAGATGTTTTGAGACTACAATTTCCATCATCCCTGGTCACTGGTCCTGCTAGCTAGGAATCATGGGAGTTGTAGGCCAAAAACATCTGGAGGGCTGAGGTTGAGGAAGCCTGTTCCAGCACATATAAGAAAACTGTTTCTGCTCCCCTGCCCTGGTGGATCAGGCCCAACAAGGCACATTTGGTGGTTCTGACATCATGGTTCCTCTGGAAAGCCTACAAAAGGGGGCACAGGGCAACTGCCCTTTCTCCACTTCTACAACCACTTGGATGATGGACTCAAGGGCATCCTGATCAAATTTGCAGATGACACCAAACTGGGAGGGGTGGCTAACACCCCAGAGGACAGGATCACACTTCAAAACGACCTTGACAGATTAGAGAACTGGGCCAAAACAAACAAGATGAATTTTAACAGGGAGAAATGTAAAGTATTGCACTTGGGCAAAAAAAATGAGAGGCACAAATACAAGATGGGTGACACCTGGCTTGAGAGCAATACATGTGAAAAGGATCTAGGAGTCTTGGTTGACCACAAACTTGACATGAGCCAACAGTGTGACGCGGCAGCTAAAAAAGCCAATGCAATTCTGGGCTGCATCAATAGGAGTATAGCATCTAGATCAAGGGAAGTAATAGTGCCACTGTATTCTGCTCTGGTCAGACCTCACCTGGAGTACTGTGTCCAGTTCTGGGCACCACAGTTCAAGAAGGACACTGACAAACTGGAACGTGTCCAGAGGAGGGCAACCAAAATGGTCAAAGGCCTGGAAATGATGCCTTATGAGGAACGGCTAAGGGAGCTGGGCATGTTTAGCCTGGAGAAGAGGAGGTTAAGGGGTGATATGATAGCCATGTTCAAATATATAAAAGGATGTCACATAGAGGAGGGAGAAAGGTTGTTTTCTGCTGCTCCAGAGACACGGAGCAATGGATCCAAACTACAAGAAAGAAGATTCCACCTAAACATTAGGAAGAACTTCCTGACAGTAAGAGCTGTTCGACAGTGGAATTTGCTGCCAAGGAGTGTGGTGGAGTCTCCTTCTCTGGAGGTCTTTAAGCAGAGGCTTGACAACCATATGTCAGGAGTGCTCTGATGGTGTTTCCTGCTTGGCAGGGGGTTGGACTTGATGGCCCTTGTGGTCTCTTCCAACTCTATGATTCTATGATTCTACCAATAGACCAAATGCAACTATTATGGAAACCCAAATAAAGATGAGGCAAGGAGGGCTGGGTGAGTGTCAGTGTGTTACCATGACCCAGACTCAGCCTGAATTAGGGAGCTTGTAACTGTTGCTTTCTATCTAGAGAAGGTTGCAGCGTTGTTGTTATCTTCCTTCACTGATGGAAGGAGATGAGAGAGTCCGATAGGGAGGTTATGTTTATGTGATGATTCTGCAATGTTATTCAAATAACGAAGAGAAGAGTGGAAATGTTCCCAGGCTACCTTTGGCAGGGTGGTCCAGTCAGGGAGCATCTTCATTTCAGCTTGACAACAAAGCCAGTTCTCCTGTGGGGAGAATCTGGTCACAAAGGAGTGAAATTGAGCTTCTAGACCAGTTCCGGCAAGGAAACACAAACAGTCAGAGCTCAGGTTATTATTGGTAAAATCCCGTCAAAGAACACAGTGGCTTCAGACCGCTGATGATATATAAGCAGTGCTTGTTCTATGCACTTAGAATATGGTTTGGTCTCATATCCAACTGTGCCACTATCTCAGTGCAATAAATAACTCAAAAGTGAGATTAGCCAGTTACACCTTCAGCACTGCAGGAGAATATGCTGATTTGCCTGATTAAAAATATGATGTGTTTGTACTGCAGATCTGATTGGCTATTTTTACTTTGGAGCCATACTATAGCTAGCACAAAGGTTAATTATTTCAGCAGTGTTGCTAATGCTTATCTGCAGAGCAAAATCATACTGTGTGGAGTTTAGCTGAGGTTATACTGGCCACAGTTCAATACAGCGGTAGATGCATTTAAGCCAGTTGAAGTAAATGCAAGTATCCCTGCACCTAACCTTGAGTAGGACTATAGCAGAGCTTTCCAAACCGTGTGTTGTGACATGTTTAGTGTGTCGGCTGCAGTGTGTAGGTGTGTCACAGGAATGCTCTCTGCGATCTGCCCAGGGTTGGAAAAGGATTAGTTTAACCTCCGGCTTGCGAGGAAAACTGAATTACTGTGTCGCGAAATGATGCGTGTCTAAAAAGTTTGTCACCAACTTGAAAAGTTTGGAAAGTTCTGGGTTATAGAAGCACGCAGGTAGGTTAGGAATAAATTCCATTACATCTGTATTAAGGGATATTTAATCTTTCAAGAGTTGATTACTATTTCATTTGTTCATGTTGGTGCTTTGATAAGATGAAAACTCTAGGTGACCATAATAGCTGAAATGTTATCTCACCATGTGCAAGCGCACTTGGAATACTGTGTACAGTTCTAATTGCCACATCTCAAACAAGGTATTGAAGAGCTGGAAAGATTCTGAATAAGGAAACCACAGTGATCATGAGGCTTGAACAACTGCCCTATGAAGAAAGATCCTAACATTTTCTGGCTTTGGGGGGGGGAGGTGAGTAACGGGGGATGAACATGATAGATGTGTCTGAAACCAAGCATGTTGTGGATAAAGTGAATAGGGCGGCCTTTTTCTCCCTTTCTCAAAATACTAGAAGAAGCTGGGGTCACCCAGCGAAGCTGAATACTGGAAGATTCAGAACAGACAAAAGGAAGTACCACTTCACAAAGCACATAGTCACAACTATGGAATTTGCAACCACAAGCCAACTTGGATGGCTTTAAAAGGGGGATTAGACAAATGTTGTTTATCCTTGATGACTATGATCTCCCGCACTGGAGGCACCATGCATCTGAATACCGCTTGCCATGGAGTCCAGGTTGCAGAGAGGGCTAATGCATTCATGTTCTGCTTGCAGGTGTTGAATGGACATGAGGTGCCCACAATGGGAACAGAATGCTGGACTGGACAGGCTATTCTTATACTCTTCCCTAATCCCTGTTGTTGCTCTATTGTTATTCATTTAAAAACAACAACAAGTATATTGCAGCACTTTGTCAAAAGTTGTCTGTTTTTGAGATTCCTAATTATGGGTAGTATCCAGTGACGTCTCCCCACTTGTGAAATGGAATTCCACTTGTGCAATACAACATCTGGTTTCTCTTCCCCACACACCTTTACCCCACCCCCACAGGCCCAAAAGCCAATCTAGCAGGTTTCTCAATCCTCTGGAGCAGATTGTGGGGGCTGCAGGAGGAAGGGGAAGCCTGTTCGTGCTATCCTGGACCTCACTCACTCATGTATCAGATTTTCTTTAGGTTGTGCAATATACAGTTCTTTTTAAAAAAACCAAAAACTTCTCATTTATAGTTGGGGGGAAAAGAATCTGTTGATTGCCCCCCCCCCACAAATCCTACACTTATAACATATATAGAAATATTTTCATAACTAAATAAATACATTTATATACATCTCTATACATCTACACACACACACACACACACACACAATATTTACAGTGGTACCTCAGGTTACAGATGCTTCTGGCTACAGATGCTTCAGGTTACAGACTCTGCTAACCCAGAAATTGGGTTAAGAACTTTGCTTCAGGATGAGAACAGAAATTGTGCGGCGGTGGCAGCGGGAGGCCCCATTAGCTAAAGTGGTACCTCAGGTTAAGAACAGTTTCAGGTTAAGAACAGACCTCCAGAACAAATCAAGTTCTTAACCCGAGGTACCAATGTACTTGAATGCTAGGGCCAATTTGCAAGAGCAAATTTCTTCCTGACCAGGGCTTCCCTACTTTTGTGGGCCCATTGGAAACATCTGCCATGAGCACATGCAAGCATGCACAACCGAAGGCTTGTTTGGGCACATGGGAAGGCATCTGTGTTGCTCACAGGAGCTGTGGTGGCCATCCATGCTTGTATTGAACCTCTTCAGGGAGCTATCATGAGAGAAGCAAACTAGCTGAGCAAATAAGCATGCAGCTGATTCTGCACCTCCCGAACGGACATCTCCCACACCAGAAAACAATTGAGAATGCTCACCTCGGAACATGTCTTCTCAGAGATTATGTTTGCAGTCCTATTTTATTGTGTTTCCAGTGCTAGGTTTTTACTCCATGTTCATGTGACGTTATCCAAAATGCATATGTGTCCTTTAAAGCCTCATCCTTTAAACTGCAGAAAGAAATCTCATCCCACATTTAGAAGGACTGAGAGGAGCTTCCAAACGCACAGCTGAGTGAAATTGTGGGCTGTTTGTATTGCATTCATGGGTGTCCACAGGAATTTTTGGTGGGTGGTTGAGGGTGGGGAGCAAAGTGAAACACTGCAAAGGGGGCTAGCTTCTTAAACAAAACAAAACAAAAATGAGACTTGTAGTGCTTATAAATTGTGCCTCACCTTGAATTCTACAGATGCTGAAAACTTACTTTTCAAAAGAAATGAAAGCTGTGAACCTGGGGCTATGGTGACCACACCTTGCCCACCACCCATGCCCATTCTAGTAGGATTTAGACAAACATCCTGATCTTGGAAGTAATTAGGCATATGGAAAGGGGGACACGGGTGGTGCTGTGGGTAAAACCTCAGCGCCTAGGACTTGCTGATCGTCAGGTTGGTGGTTCAAATCCCCGCGGCAGGGTGCGCTTCCGTTGCTCGGTCCCAGCACCTACCAACCTAGCAGTTCGAAAGCACGTCAAAGTGCAAGTAGATAAATAGGTACCGCTCCAGCGGGAAGGTATACGGCATTCCGTGTGCTGCGCTGGCTCACCAGATGCAGCTTGTCACGCTGGCCACGTGACCCGGAAGTGTCTCCGGACAGCGTTGGCTCCCGGCCTATAGAGTGAGATGAGCACACAACCCTAGAGTCTGTCAAGACTGGCCCCTACGGGCAGGAATACCTTTACCTTTACCTAGGCATATGGAAGGCTATATTACCTCACATTGGGTCAGGCAAGGAAGCCTGAGGGTTGGGTAGAGAGGATAAAAGGAATGGAATATTTCCCAACCCCACAGCAGTGGGATGAAACAAGCATATTAAAAGGGTAGGAGCAAATTGCACAAACCACAAAAGTCTTTGTGGAACTATTTGGCATTCACATATCGGTGGGGCGTGTACAACACAAGCCTAAGACAAACGCTTCCCCCCTCGTTTATATTTTTCATAACTTGGACAAGGTAACAGTGAACTTCATTGGGAATAGCAGTGGAAGTGCCCTATACAGAAAATCTCTGCTTTGAGGCTCCCCACTGGCTACCACTAAAGGGGGAACTGTGGTGGCACTGGGACCTTCCTTCACCATGGTGAAGCCCCCTCCCCAACTGGTAGCATTCTTTGGTGGAGATTGGCGTGGGGAGAAAACCATGCTGAGAAACCTCAAGGACCGTCGCTTTCAATATGAACCTACCCAGACCCTGAGATCATCTTCTGAGGCCTTTCTTCGTGTGCCTCCTCCTTGAGAGGTGCGGAGGGTGACAACATGAGAACGGGCTTTCTCTGCAGTGGCTCCCCATCCCTTCTCCCCAGGGAAGTTCGCCTGGCGCCTTCATTATACACCTTTAGGCGTCAGACAAAAATGTTCCTTTTTAACCAGGCCTTTGGTTGCTCTGATTTACATCCTATGCCCTTTTCAAATGTGGGGTTTTTTGGGGGGGGGCTATTGGATTGTTGTTTTTATTTTTATTATGTATTTTGTGAGGGACATGGGTGGCGCTGTGGGTTAAACCACAAAGCCTAGGACTTGCCGATCAGAAGGTCAGCAGTTCGAATCCCCGCGACGGGGTGAGCTCCCGTTGCTCGGTCTCTGCTCCTGCCAACCTAGCAGTTCGAAAGCACATCAAAGTGCAAGTAGATAAATAGGTGCCGCTCCGACGGCAAGGTAAATGGCATTTCCGTGCACTGCTCTGGTTCACCAGAAGTGGCTTGGTCATGCTGGCCACATGACCCAGAAGCTGTATGCCAGCTCCCTCGGCCAATAAAGCGAGATGAGCGCTGCAACCCCAGAGTCGGCCACGACTGGACCTAATGGTCAGGGGTCCCTTTACCCTTTACCTTTTTGGTTGATCTGATTTATATCCTATGCCCTTTTAAAATGTGGGTTTTTTTGGGGGGGGCTATTGGGTTGTTGTTTTTATTTTTATTATGCATTTTGTGGTTTTATATCTTGATTTTATTCTGTGAACCGCCCTGAGACCCCTGCATATAGGGCAGTTTATACATTCAATAAACAACAACAACACCACACACACACGATGTGGGGGTTAGGATTGCACCCTTAGCCTAGATGCGACTTGATATTTCCGGGACCATTCAATGTCGGTCTAGCAACATCTCGATTCCTTTCCTTTTTCTTCGCGACTAACTTGACCCACTGAACTCAAGGGGACCCAAGTTCAGCTGACGTCCGGATCCAACCCTTTATGTCTAATTAAAGTTTCCCGAGTGGCCGTGAAGATAAAGGCACCCCCGCCCCGCGCGCCTTATTGATATGCGCGTGTTCCCGGGTCACAGCAATAAACAAAGCTCCGGGGAAAGGCAGTGGCCCACCTTGGCCAGCAGAGGGCCCAGGCGTGGTCTTAAAGCCAGGGAGGGGCGAGCGCAAAGGCTCCACTTTGCATCCAGCAGGCAGGTCGGCGGCTCGTGCGCAGGATCCCAAGGCTGGGCTGCAAAGAAAGGTGAAGCGAAGGCGAGGAGGAGTGGCCGCAGCAGGAATATTCGGAATGCGCCTAAGTTTGCCACGCTTTCCGTCTTGAAAGGCTCCTGTGCCTTCAAGAAGCTGACTTCGAGGGAGAGGCATTGCACGGCTGCATCTTTCACGTAGGAGGAGGTCCCGGGTTCATTCCTTGACCTAGCCAGGTAGGGCTGGAGACTGAAATGTTGGCAAGCTTTGGGCGTCTGCCTTGCATGCAGAACATCCCAGGTTCAGTCCAGGTTGGGCTGAGACAGAGACTCTGGCATGGATGTAGCCAAGGGGGTGGGGGGTAGAGAGGGGCAGCTGTCCCTCCTGTAAATCAATAAAAACACATAGCTAACTGAGGTTTTGCCCCTTCCCCCAAAGGTCTGTTCCCCTAACAAAAGGCCTGCCCCCTCCCAAACAAAAATCCTGGCTACGCCCATGGACTCTGGTCTGAAATTCTGGACAGCTGCTGCCGGTCAGTGTAGACCAGGGGTAGTCAACCTTTTTATATGTGAGCAAGTGTGGTGTAGTGGTTAAGAGTGTAATCTGGTGAACTGGGTTCGCGTCCCAGCTGCTCCACCTGCAGCTGCTGGGTGACCTTGGGCCAGTCACACTTCTCTGAAGTCTCTCAGTCCCACTCACCTCGCAGAGTGTTTGTTGTGGGGGAGGAAGGGAAAGGAGAATGTTAGCCGCTTTGAGACTCCTTCGGGTAGTGATAAAGTGGGATATCAAATCCAAACTCTTCTTCTTCTCTTCTTATACCTGCCGCCCACTAATGCATCTTTCTCAATGGTAAAATTTCCTTACCACCCACTAGTGCTCATGGAAGGAGGATTCAGCTTGTGCCGTAGAAGCCCCTATCGCCCACCTAGAATCCTGAAACTAGTGGGCGGTAGGGACCAGGTTGACAATCGTTGGTGTAGACAATACTGAACGAGATGAACCAGTGATCTTTATAGGAAGAGAACATAGTTTCCTACATTCCTGATATTCATTAGGTGAAGCTTTTCCAGTCAGTGCATTTTGGGGTTGATGAAAACTGCACCTGTTGAATGGGCTGCCTGCCTCGCAACTCTTAGCTATGCAGTTAATGGGATGTAGGAAGTGGGGAGCGAGACAGAGAATGAGAGGTGTGTGTTGCACCCCTGGATGCAGTTTTACTGGCCTCTTCACTATATACCTATAGATTGCTGGCATGTGGAATTTGTTAGCTTTGCTCCTTTGAGCTCATGTGTTTGAAAATGCTGTGTGAATGAGGCCGAGCTGGGGCCTGTGGCTTTATTTGTGCAAAAGGCATGGGAGATGTCATTCTGGGGAAATAACCTCTCACTTTTTCAGTTTGCCCATTGTACAGAATGGAAAGCACCAGAGCACAGTGGCTCGCTGCTTCGATCCTGGCAAGTGTGCTAGGTCTGTGCCTGCCCACTCATACAAAGCACCCTTCACCTATTTTAGTGCTGCATTTCTTCCAAGGTGGAGGAAATGGTACCTGGCTGATGAAAGAAAGCAGTGGTTTATGCAATGCAAAGTCTAGAATTTGCTTCCACAGGAGATGGTAGTGATAGGCACGGAGTTGGATGGCTTTAAAAGGGTAAGGCTATTGGTGGCTACTAGCCACAATGACTTTGTTATGCCTCCACTGTTGAAGGTGGATGCCAAGTACAGGGAATCACAACTTGGGAGAGTGCATAGGCTCTTTTTATATTCTTAAAGGTGACTCCAGAACACCTTACAGCCTCCAGTTCAGCCACATCTATATTACGTTGCTCACCTCCCAGTTCTCCAGTCCTAATTTTGCTAATTTCATTACAGGTCAGTTTTGTGTGTTCTATTGTATTTGCATAGCACCAAACATTAAAGAACACAGCACTCTTTTAGGGGGAATAAATGGATGCTACCAGCACTCAAAGTAACTAAGGTTGCAATCCTATACACCAGGCACTTAGCCCTTGAGGTGCTGTGGGACTACAGCTTCCATCAGTCCCAGCAAGCATGACCAATGGTCAGGAATACAGTGGTACCTCGGGTTAAGTACTTAATTCATTGTGGAGGTGCGTTCTTGACCTGAAACTGTTCTTAACCTGAAGCACCACTTTAGCTAATGGGGCCTCCCGCTGCCGCCACACCGCCGGAGCACGATTTGTGTTCTCATCCTGAAGCAAAGTTCTTAACCCGAGGTACTATTTCTGGGTTAGCGGAGTCTGTAACCTGAAGCGTCTGTAACCTGAAGTGTATGTAATCCGACTTACCACTGTAATGAGAATTGCAGTCCAACAAAAACTGCAGAGCACAGTGTTGGCTATGCCTGCTGTACTTACTTGGGACTTCATTGTGGCCTACTTCAGAGTAGACATGTATAGGGCAGCAGCTACTTATTTTATCACTTTCTGTATCTTACATTTGTGCCTCTACCTTTCTCCAAGAACGAAGGGCAGCTTTAAGTGCCCCTACTGAGGGTGGAAGAACAGTAAGCAAATCACACTAGGCTTTGTTGAAGGAGTACTTTAGTATCACTTAAAGCTTAAATCTTGAAGTGTTAGGCAGAGAGATGCTTCTTAGGAATAGGTGAAAGGTAGGTGATGGATATCTGCCTTTATAATGCATCGACTTACAGCTGAGTGCCTCAGGTATTACTAACACTTAACAAGGGCCAGCAGTTTCATAAGGGGTGGTTTAAATGAGAAGGTATTTGGTCATAGTAGATCTTAAACCAGAACTGACTTGTCTGTGGAAATCACTGAGAGATATAGAGCCCAACATCTTGTAGGTATCTCTGAACTGCCTCTGTGGAGAAGTATCTGATCTGAGAGGGACATCAATGATCTAAGAGCTCTGTGGTGAGTTATCTGCAAAGGGAAGAACTGAGGTTCAGCAGTAGAGCAAATGTTTGGCATGTAGAAGGTCCCAGGATCTATCCCTGGAATGTCCTGGTAGGGCAGAGAGAGAGAGAGAGACCCCTATCTGAAACCCTGGAGAGTTTTTGTCAGTAGCTGCCAGTGTAGCAGAGCAGAGCTCCTTACCCAGCTTCCCAGCACAGAAATCACTGCTAGTAAGGGAGAGCAGGGGACGCGGGTGGCACTGTGGGTTAAACCACAGAGCCTAGCACTTGCCGATCAGAAGGTCGACGGTTCGAATCCCCACGACGGGGTGAGCTCCTGTTACTCGGTCCCTGCTCCTGACAACGTAGCAGTTTGAAAGCACGTCAAAGTGCAAGTAGATAAATACCGTATGTTTCGCCCTATAGGGCGCACCGGCCCATAGGGCGCCCTTTTTTGGGGGGGGGAATAAAGAAAAAAAAATCCCCCCGAGCCCCAAAGAGCAAAGAAGCCATGACAGCGAGCGGGATGGATCGTTTTTAGCCTCGGGGCTGGGGGTCCAGGAGCGAAGGCGAGGTTGCGCTCAACCTCAACCTCAACCTCGCTCCCGGAGCTTGCTTGAGGGATGGGGGAAGCCCGTGCTTCCCCCGACCCCAGCCCCCAGAACAGGCTGTTGCCCGCAAGCCTTGCGAACCTGGCGGGAACTCCCGCCGGGCTCGCAAGGCTTGCAGACATCTGCGTGAAGCATGGGGCACGCTCCGGAGCATGCCTCGTGCTTCGGGCTGCAGGCTGCTGCCTGCAAGCCTTGAGAGCCCAGCGGGCACTCCCACCGGGCTCCCAAGGCTTGCAGATAGCTTCCTGAAGCCTGGAGAGCAAGAGGGGTCGGTGTGCACCGACGCCTCTCGCTCTCCATGCTTCAGCGAAAGCCTGCATTCGCCCCATAGGACGCACACACATTTCCCCTTCATTTTTGGAGGGGAAAAAGTGCGTCCTATGGGGTGAAAAATACGGTAGGTACTACTCCGGCAGGAAGGTAAATGGTGTTTCCATGCACTGCTCTGGTTCGCCAGAAGCGGCTTAGTCATACTGGCCACATGACCCGGAAGCTGTATGCCAGCTCCCTCGGCCAATAAAGCAAGATGAGCGCCGCAACCCCAGAGTCGGTCACGACTGGACCTAATGGTCAGGGGTCCCTTTACCTTTAAGGGAGAGCAGAGAGGTGGGGAGGTCAGTGCGGTGTGGACACAGGGAATTGCAGATTGACTCCACCGTTGCGCCTGCACCCCACTGACATCGCCATTTCCTTTACTGGCAGCCGCAAATCTCCACATTGGGAAGCCAAGCAAGTGACTTTGCCCTGCTCCTGGCTGCCCACTCCTGGCTTCTGATGGTCAGTGTTGACAGTATTGAGCAGGACAGACCAGGATACTATGGATAGCTTTGAATAGTCATCCTTAGTTTAAAAATGCCAAACTTGAAAATTATTATTATTTCCCCTATTTCTCTCTTTGTCCCACCCTAACCTCCAGGTCCTTAATTTGCTCTCATATTTGTCTGAAGTTTCACTTTCATGTGTCAGAAATCAATAAGCAACAGAACCCTGTGACAAAGTTCATTTTTAATTGGAAGAAAAATAGCTATTTATTTTAAAAGGCTGGATGGGTTACGTGAGATACGTGCAGCCGGGAGACTTTAGCGGTTTGGCTCTATTCCTGAAGTCTTAATCTCAGAAACAATGAAAATGCTGAATGAATTGAAAGCTGATAAGTTTAAGAAGAGAACCGCCCACACGTACTTAAGAGCTGCGTGTGAGCTGTGGGATGGGGCCGGGCGGCGATGACATGCTGATGGAGCCAATCTTGCACATCTACTGGTGCACCTATGCGAGCCCTGACATCACCACCTTTGCACCACTCCTGGAATTCTGTGTAATGTGGAAATTTGCTAACATCTATGGCAGGCCTGGTGAGGAGTACCCAGAGACTATACAGGCTTCCAGACAGCAGACCTAACATGGTCAAGTGTCATTTACATTTTCCCAAAGGGGTAGCTGGCAACAAGCTTTTAAGAAATTTAGATTTTTTTCCTGGAAAAAGTAATAAATCCAGATTAAACGGGGGTGGAGTAGGGAAATACGGACTGACGTTTTGCAGCCAATGGCATCCTATCGATGCTGGGGGGGGGGACCCCCAAAAGAAATTACATGAGGACACCCATCGCACAGTGCAGAACTGGCCCTGTTGCAGCTGCCATATTATACTCCTTTTTTACCCTGCCATATTATACTCCTTTTTACCCTGCCATATTATACTCCTTCTTTACCCTGGAACTCCCTGCCCACTGACCTCAACCAGGTGCGCCTTCACTGTATCTCCCTTTGGCACTTTCTAAAACCATTTTTGTTCAAGCAAGGCTATTCTGACATGTAGAAGCCGTCGTGTGTTTTATTTAATTCTAGCTTAATGCGGTTTTGAATTATTTTTAGTTTTAAATGCTTGATTTTTCACTGTTTGTCACTCTTAGTTTTATTGTTTTATTACCATCAAGTAGTATATAAATGTTGTGAAATAAAACAACCTCCTTGCCACCTCACGCTGCTCTGCTTTGGTGACCCAGCTGCTGGTGTCTCCCCACACAATGAGCAATGTCTGCTTCCAGGACTCAGGGAAATGAATTGGGGGCTCCTGCCAACCCCACCATCTGCCACCTGAGGCAGCTTCATCACTCTAATAGCAGGACTGACCCTGGTGGTCTTAATGACAGTGTATAGGACAGTCTCCCAGGTACAACAACTTTGTTGTTGGAGTAAGCAAATCAGTGCATAGCGTATTATTACCACCTTGTTGCCTGTTCAGCCCCACCCAATGCATGTCAGCACAATAACCAAAACAGTTCATTGGCATGGTGGAAGGTTTGGCTTTTTGGACTCACTGTGTATTGCTTCTTGCACCCAGAGGCTTGTAAGTGTGCTGCTCTGTGAATGCATGTGCTTGTTCCAGCTTGCTAAATAACTGCTCTGGGTTACAGTTGCTGCTGCTGCTGCTGTAATTCACCTTGTCTCTGGTATCAGTGGAACACCACATAAGTAGCATTATTGGGCCCCTGGTCTCTTGACTGGTGACTGGGGGCGGCCGCCGAGACCATATAACACCGGTCCTGGAAGACCAACATTGGCTCCCAGTACGTTTCCGAGCACAATTCAAAGTGTTGACCTCGGCCCAGTATACCTGAAGGAGTGTCTCCACCCCCATCATTCTGCCCGGACACTGAGGTCCAGCGCTGAGGACATTTGCTGTCTGCATCTTCATGGATGCAAAATACATGCTGTCTGAGGTAATGTCTTATTCTGTGGCTTATCATCTGAAAGTGTGTTTCCTTTAAGCTTAATTTTATTGCAAAAGTCTAAGCAACTGAGCAGGGCTGGGGAGCCTGTGGCCTTCAAGGTGCGGCTGGACTACAAATCCCATCATCGCTGGCCATTGACCATGCTTGCAGGTTCTCCACCCCCATAACAGAGGATATTGAGATATCCTTCCCCCATTTGCCTTTAAGCCTGCTTGTGCAATCGTCTGTTATCCTCACTTAAATGTTTCAAATGTTTTGCTTTCTTCACAGATGGAAAAGTTGGCTAGCTTCTTTCTTTTATGGGGAGCGTTTTCTTCAGGAGTCCTCGGCTACTCAAATGGAAAAATCAGTGTGGCTTGTAGCTCTATGGTTCCTGGACACGGACTCACTGCACAGAACTCTGCACCGCCATATGCCATCTCCACCTCCAAAACTTCATTTGCTCCAGGAGATGAAATTATAGGTGAATTCAGAACCATTTGTTGACTGCGATGTAAACCAAAAGTGATGTCAAAGGTCCACTCTAGGAAGTGCTTCCTTCCCACTCTACCTGCCCCCCCCCCATGTCTCTGCTTAACATCAAACCTTTGTTAAATAACTTTTTATCTCTAAGCCAAGGATGGGCAATCTGTTGCACTCCATAAATAGCTTTGACCGTCATTCCTGACCATTGGCCATGCTGGCTGGGGCTGATGGGAACTGAAGTCTAGCAATATCTGGAGGGAAGCAAGTTCTCTATCCCTGGTTTAAGCCCAAATGTGAAACGAACAGGATCCAAATTGCTCTGTGGGTGTGCATGTATATGCATTGATGCCATGTCTCCCTGCCCTCTGCCTCACTTTTTGCTGTAGCCCTTCACATTAGATCCTCCTTTTTTGACAATCTCAGTCTATTGGGAATGGTTGTTGGAACGGCGGGGGGGGGGGGGGAGCCCTGAATGCCATGCTAGATTCTTTTGGATCATTGCTCAGAGCTGCAATAAGTGTGTCATCTTTGGCCAACAAGATCACATGGATTAGTCATCTCTAGAGAGACAAAAGGATTCTTTGTCCAATGGAAAGCGTTTCCTATTTCAATCACATTACAGTTTGCTATAAAGAAAGTAGGCATGTTTTTGTACTTTGCCATGTGTGCTTGTCTGTGAAATGTACAGTTTGTTTTTCTCTGAGCCACACTGTAGTGGGAGGGAGGGTCTGGAGATCAGAGGTACTCATATCTCTGCATGCCAAGCCTAGAGAGGCAGTACCTAGTAGGCTTTCTACCTGGTGGGGCTGGGTGCTGTTTAGTGATAAATAAATAAAAAAGGTGTGTGGGTTTTTTTAAAGAGACCATTTTGCCCACTTTCAAATGTGTTCAGAATTTGGGCTTTGGTTATAGTTTGTTACTGTGATATTCCATGGGAGGGAGGGAGGGATAATAGTAGTAGTAGTGGTAACAACAACAACAACAACAACAACAACAACAACAACAACAGGAAGAAGAAGAAGAAGAAGAAGAAGAAGAAGAAGAAGAAGAAGAAGAAGAAGAAGAAGAAGATAATTATTATTTCCCCAGCCACTCTGGGCGGCTTCCAAACTGAATATTAAAAACAATACAGCATCAGACATTAAAAACTTCCCTAAACAGGGCTACCTTCAGATGTCTTCTAAAAGTCAGATAGTTGTTTATTTCCTTGACATCTGATGGGAGGGCGTTCCACAGGGCGGGCGCACTACCGAGCCAATATAGGTGTTTCAGGACCGGTGTTATATGGTCTTGGATGGATGAATGAATAGATAGTCATATTTTTCTTTAAAAAATGTTTAGGGGTACTCTCATTTTGACTGAAGAAAATCACCATTTTACAGTTCAAATTGGGTAAATGGACTAAAGTACAAAGAATCACAAAATTTTTAGGGGTATGCGTACCCCTGCATTCCTCCAGAAAAATGCACTGGACAGATAGATAGATAGATATAGTTGAGTGAGTACAGATCCCTAGTCTCTGGAATTTTGGGGGACTGGAGGAAAAGTCATTAAAGGCAGGGGAGAACAACACAGAACACAAATACATTTCATCAATCAGCCCCTACTAGTGTGGACAGGAAACATCAAGATAGATTTGAATTGAAAGCACTCGGGTGTAGACAAAAGTGCACAAATTAAAATCAGATCTGTGGGACACACCCTGGTGTGTGTACACAGCCCTTGTAGATTCTCACACTGAAGTGATGGTAGTAATTAAAGCAACTTTCATTTGTTGTTGCTTTTTGCCCTGAATATTTGTTGTGGCAAAACATTTAAACTGACTCTTTTTACAACATCCTTCGTACTCAGTATCTCTTACGGCAAGCGGCGATTCCAGTTTTGAGGGATTTTTACTCCAGGCCCGAGCAGTTGGAGGTGATGTTGCTGTGGGACATTTTCGAATCCTAGACCCTAACTCGCAAGGCCTTGCGTGTAACGACATTCAGGTATGTGTAACTTGTGTGGCTTGGGCTTGTGTAATTCTTTTGTTAGTAGCTTTTGCGATGCAAAAACAAGCTTTGGTTGCAGAGCAGAGACTCGTATACACTGAGGGAACTATCCTATGGCCTTGAATATGATGGGGGGATAGTCTGTTTTTTTGTCTGAAGAGCTAATCCCACGCTATATCCTACCACATATTCTTTTAAAACAGTGATGGGAAACTTTAGGCCTCCCAAGCCCTCTTTATCTGGCTCTCAGGACTCTCCTCAGGCTTGAGTATTTCTGTCTGGCTGAAATGTGTCCTTGAAATCTGATGATGCCTCTGGCTTGTCTGGACAGAGAGGCGTGAATGCAGAGCCTAGCCTACTCTACAATGGTAGACATTCATCGCTCTGCCCACCTTTGTTTCCTGCTCTGCCCATGACTGGCATGCGGCTTCTAGAAGGTCAAAACAGATTCCCCACACATGTTTTAAAGGTATATTTTGTTTTCAAATGCAGTTGGCTGTGAAAAGGTGTGGAGAGGGGAATGCTGATTGACTAACAGCAGCTCTGCAGGTGTCTTGGGTGCACAGAACTATATTCATGGTTCTTTTTGACCCTCGCCACAATACATGTGGAAGGAAGGAAGGAAGGAAGGAAGGAAGGAAGGAAGGAAGGAAGGAAGGAGTCAGGGCTGCAATCACAGCTTTGGGCCTCAGTTGGCAGAAAGAGAAGGATATTTTCTCCTCTCCCCCCCCCCAACCACCAATACTCTTTTCTGGGCTCAAAATGCTTTATAGTGGTACCTCTGGATAATAATATAATAATTTATTATTTGTACCCCGCCCATCTGTCTGGGTTTCCCCAGCCACTCTGGGCGGCTTCCACAAAGACCAAAATTACACTAAGATGTCACACATTAAAATCTTCCCTGAACAGGGATGCCTTAAGATGTCTTCTGAATGTCAGGTAGTTGTTTATCTCTTTGACATCTGATGGGAGGGTCTTCCACAGGGCGGGCGCCACTACCGAGAAGGCCCTCTGCCCTGTAGCTTTAATTCTCACAATGAGGGAACCACCAGAAGGCCCTCGGCGCTGGATCTCAGCATCTGGGCAGAACGATGGGGGTGGAGACACTCAGGTATACTGGGCCGAGGCCCTTTAGGGCTTTAAAGGTCAACACCAACACTTTGAATTGTGCTCGGAAACATACAGGGAGCCAATGTAGGTCTTTCAAGACCGGTGTTATGTGGTCTCGGTGGCTGCCCCCAGTCACCAGTCTAGCTGCCGCATTCTGGATTAGTTGTAGTTTCCGGGTCACCTTCAAAGGTAGCCCCACGTAGAGCGCATTGCAGTATTCCAAGCGGGAGATAACTTGAGCATGCACCACTCTGGCGAGACAGTCTGCGGGCAGGTAGGGTCTCAGCCTGCGTACCAGGTAGAGCTGGTAGACAGCTGCCCTACCTGGTTACAGAATTGACCTGCACCTCCATGGACAGCTGTGAGTCCAAAATGGCTCCCAGGCTGCTCACCTGGTCCTTCAGGTGCGCAGCCTGGAACGGGATCCGTTCCGGAGCCCCGTTCGCATCCAGAAGCAAACGCAACCCATGTCCGTGCATCTGCAGGTCGCAACTCGCTGCTTCTGCGCATGCGTGTGACATCATTTTGACTGTCTGCGCATGCGCGAGCAGCGAAACCCGGAATTAACGCGCTCCGTTACTTCCGGGTCGCTGCAGTGCGCAACCCAAAAATACTTATCCCGAAGCTACTTCAACCCGAGGTATGACTGTAGTCCTCAACCCAGCAGCTCTGAGACTCTGTATGTCTTATACTCCCCTTCCAGTTCCACAGGAGAGCAAGCCCATGGGAAGAAGAAGAAGAGTGTATCTTTGTTGTCTAAGGGGTCTCTGGCTCTCTGAGCGCTGCTGAACTTCATTTCTCATCAGCCTCAGCCAGCACATGGCCAGTGGTCGGAGTGGTGGGTGTTGTAGCCCAACAATATCTGGGCCACAAGATCCCCATCTTTGCACTACTGGCAGGGGTGTAAAATTGTGTTCCTAGCGGAGTGGGAGACACTTTCCCATCTTCCCCAGTGTGACTAATCAGATCATTGGGCAGACTGCTCCACTTCCCCATCACCCCAATACCAGTATTATTTTGTTTACAAGAGCAGCATGGTTCTTGTTTGTCCAACATCCTGCTAATCAAAATCGGACACTCCTTTTTTAAAAAAATATTGATCTTGCACAGGAGTTAGTTGATCCGCACCAGAGATCGAGATAAAAAACCAAGCATCTTTTGGTCCGGTGCTCGGCTGACTCACACCAGAAAGCTGAACCAAAATCAGGATATTCCGGGATCCAATCAGAAGCCTAAGGTGTCCCGCTTAATTTGGGACAGTTGAAGGGTATGCAATGAAAGTTGTTGGTGGTGGGGAATGGTTCTCTGTAATCACCCAGCTTCTCAAGGGACTCCATGGGCCCACTGTTCTGAGTTGTTTTTAGCATCTGAAATGTGCCTGATTTCCTTCTGCATCAGGTTTTCTTTCTCTTTCCCCCCCACTGTAGAATTCTTCCCTGAGTCACACAAACAAGGCAAAGAAGCAAAACATAACAGCAATTTGGATTGCTGCTCCTGGTGTAGGGCATGTTGAGTTCAGGTACAGGCTTGTTTTCTCTGTATAATGGAGCAGCACTTCCTAATGCCTTAATTTTCCCCAAAGTCTTAAATTACTTTATGGTTGTAAATGTATACTAGACTAGGAAGCCTACATCCTGCTGGGATTGGCTACATGAATCCATGTCTCTGCTGCAGAAGGGCCAAGCATTTTTCTAAATTTCACTGTGGCTTGGCTCTTTGGCACTGGGAACTGCTGCAGTGAAAACAATAAGCAGCATGCATAATTCCCATGACTTTAATCTGTTTTAACTGTTTTTGATTCTGAATTTTAAGTTGTTATAACTCACCCTGGGTAAAGGGTGGGTGGTGGTGGTATTAACAGTGTAGACTGAAGCTGTTAAATCAAAAAATTCCAGGCTATATAATAAATCAAATTTTATATTTGAAAAATAGAGTAGTGCAATGTGGAAGACTTGGTTGGCTGTACCTGGGCAATGCTTTCTAAAATTATTTACATGCTGTGTATTCCACCATTTTCAGAGCAACAGCGGTCTATAATTTTTCGGTATTCTGGACTCAAGTTCAAAGTCAAGTTCTCGTGTCTTCCAGTTCACCACTTGTTCCAGTAAGTTTTAATCTGGTTTACTGGCCACCTTGTTTTACAAGCATGTAATAATACTGTGCATTTCATTTAAACTATTCTTAGAGAACTCTATTTTTTGGTGTAAGGACTACCAGGTCATGTCAATAGTTTAAACATTCTATTGCTGAAAACTGCAGGGGGGGGGTGGGAACCACACTCATAAGCACAAAGGAGACCAACCTTTTTTTGGCCTGAAAACTACATTGACTGTAACCCACATCTCTGAAGGCCAAATACCAGCAACGTATACATACGATACAGACATATGGAGTAACAAGTGCCATATGTTATGTACTGAAGTTCTCACCCTGGGCCAGCAGGGGGATACTGTAGATAGTTTTCACTCAGGTCCACATATGCAAATAAGGGATTAAAAGTGACATTCAGTGATTGGATAGTTACAGAAAGTGTTACAGTTGCGTTGCAGTGGAGCTCTATATAAGCAGGCTGGCTGAACCCTTCAGTTCAGTTCTGTTCTGCCTATGAATAAACAAGAGCTGTTTGAAGAATTGCTGTGTCGTCTGATATGTTCACCCACAACTTAACACCATACACACTCCCCTGACATTTATTTCCTGGCAGGGCAGGGTACAACAATTAAAACAATATAGATAGCTCACAATCTCCTCCTCAATCCCAGGTTTTTTGACGGAAAAGCTGAGAAGTAAAATCCTTTTCCTTAACCATTTTTAAATGTAACCAATGTTCTTTTCTTTCACAGACCTTCTCCTCCACAACAGTAAGTGTTTGATCTTTGCATTTTGTTTTAATGTGACTTGTTTCCCACTTCATCCAAGCCCATTTCTTCCATGTCAGAAGTAACCTAAATATGTTTCTTTTGGAGAGGACAGTCGTTGTGTCCGAAACCCAGGCTCGCTTCTAGGTAATGTATGGAATTGTGCTATAAAGGGTGCTGTAAGTTTGGCAAACTCCGAGAATCCCTCCAGTGGAAATGTCACAAGGATTGTGTATCGAAAGCATGCTAAAAACAAATGCAAGAAGGCCTGCCAGCATTTATGCACTCCAGGTGTGTGTGTGTCTGTGTGTAATGTGTTCATTATGGTTGCAATGAATTTATCGACTTACCTGGGACTTACATGTACCCCTGAACACACATTCAAACAGGATTCCATTTATTTATCATGTACCTTTAGACAGGTGAACATAGTCTTATCGTAGAGGTGGAATTAATATTTTAGGGATATAACTAATAGCCATGTTTATTGCTGATGGTTGATGGGATCTACTCTTCCTTGCAGATCTCCACAGAGGAAGGGTGTGGCAAATACAAGTTCTGTTTCAGTAACCCTGCAGGCTGCAGCCCAAGCAACCCAAACTGTTACTTCATGTCATCTGCGGCATTACGGAGCGATGCTTTTCAATTCGAAATCAGTGGACTTTCAGACGGATATGTAGCCATTGCCTTTTCTGATGACACCATAATGGTGAGATACTGAATTATTTTTAATTTTTTTTTTTAAAAAAAAGATGCTTAGGGTCTAACTATATTACTTTAATGTACAAAGCTTGCAGCCATGTCACAATTTTTTAAAAAAATGTAGCCCTAGGTGCAGCAAACATGACAAAGGTAAAGCTAAAGGTAATAAGAGAGGAACAAGTTAAAATTGTGTCGTTTTCAACAGAATTTCACAAGTGTTCACATTGCATTGATTCTGCATACAAATTTGCAAGATTTTATTTCTTGCAAAAATTGAAAGCGCTATTTTTTTTTTAAAAAAACCCTAAACATTAAGCAACCCTTAAAAAAAAAAACAAGTAAGAAAAACTATTTGTATTGCGTTACATGTCGCTGAAAGTCAGCAGTGTTATGTACTGAAGTTCTCACCCTGGGCCAGCAGGGGGACACTGTAGATAGTTTTCACTCAGGTTCACATATGCAAATAAGGGATTGAAAGTGACGTTCAGTGATTGGATAGTTACAGAAAGTGTTACAGTTGCGTTGCAGTGGAGCTCTATATAAGCAGGCTGGCTGAACCCTTCAGTTCAGTTCTGTTCTGGCCTGTGAATAAACAAGAGCTGTTTGAAGAATCACTGTGTCGTCTGATATGTTCACCACCAACTTAACAAGCAGTCCCTGTGGTTATGAAAGCATAGAGCATTTATGGACACCAGAGCAAGCATGAATCTAGGAACATAGTAAGATGCCAAATACCATCATACCATTGGTCCATCTTGCTTAGTTTTCTCTACGCTGAATGGCAGTGGCTTTCCAGGGTACCAGACCACATATCTGCCTTCCCCTTCCCCACCTCCATTCATTGTCGTCAAGGCTTCTTCTTTTCTTATGCAATATGCATCCCATACTCAAACCTGGACGTAAGGTACCCTTAGCTAAACTGGCAGATTTTCCGTGGGCTAGTAACATTAGAATAAACAAATATAGCGTGCACTCATTCTGAATAACAGGAGACTGTTGTGTATCTTTTCCCAGGGAGATGATGATGTTTATATCTGTGGTAAGAATGAAACAGATCGCATAGAGGTTCAACACGCCTTCTCAACTGGACGTAGTCGTCCCAGCCCAAGGCCTCTGGTACTGGAAATGTCTTCTGCTACCTCCGTTTTTTTTAAAGTATGATGTGTGGAACTATCAGGAGTGTGGGAAACCTGTGGCCCATGATTTCTTATTGGATGACAGCTCTCCTCAGCCCCAACCGCCATGGATAATTTTAAAAGTCATCCTTATTTATTTAAGGCATTTCTACACCACTTACTTAATTCATATTTCTATGTGGTGTACATAAATATATATATATCCACAGACAATAAATAATACAAATTCATCATAATGCCAGACTGCGAACACTGGCCGCAGGCAGTGGGATTTGCAGTCAGACAACATCTAAAGGCCCATTGGCAGAAATGATTTGATCTCTGCTTAATAGGGCAAAGATTAGATGATGATCATCCCTTTCAGGGAAGTCAGTAAGCTTGAAGCCTATGCCGGAAACACCCAGAGTTCTATCCTTTTGTTTGGTGCTGGAAATGCTAGTCAAACTAGTCAAACTAGAAAAGCACAAGGGAATAGTGCCTTTTCTTCCTGAGTTGCAGTGGTGGGTTTTTCAAAGAATGGGAGAGAATATAGGTTTTCTTTTCAGGGGGGGTTGAGGTGCAATAATGATGAATCTTCAGGATTTGTATAAACTTATCCCCTTTTAGCTCTTTATTATAGGAAGAAAGCAGATACACACAATTGTGGATTGTATCTCCACAATTAGGTGAAAAGGCAGAGATATTATAATAGCATCACATTATTTTACTTGATTATTATGAGTTTATTCATTACTACTGTGTCTAGTTCTATAAGTTTATGTATAATGGGCAAAATGACTGTGACTGATAACTTTGCTCTGTGTGTGTGTGTGTGTGTGTTTAGGGTAATGTGGACGTTCTGACAACATCCTTCAGCGAGGGAATTATCAGGTGTTCTTTCATCTCGAGAAACCCCATATCAACCCAGCCAAGAAGCACTGACAGTTTGTACTACATATTTCTGGCTTTTGGGCCATCGCACGCTGATGGTGAGTTCCACATAGAAACTGGAAATGGGGACAGTGTTTACAAGAGCAACAGAATTCTGGAGCTCAAGGCTTAAAGAGCCTAATTGTAGCAAATTCCTTTACTTATCGCTCCAATACCGTCTGCAGATACTTAGAATGCCAATGGTATTCAACCAAAACATGTTATAAGATGCAAAGAGATCTTAGATTGTTGCCTAATCCTCAGACTAGGAGTGTTGTTGCTCATATACCCCCCCCCCAAAAAAAAACCCTACCTATGCAAAGAAGAAGAAGGAAACAGGACTTACCAGCAAGCTTGGGTGGAATGCTAAGTTTTGTGGAAGAACAGAAAAAAGCCCAAAGGGTGGGGATTCCTCTGCAAACAACCCGTTAGGGTAAGCATGCTCAGTGGCCATGGACTGCTGACTTGAGGGTAGGATGCAAAACCATATGTGGAATGTTAATCTGAAGTAAGGCTTAATAATAATAATAATAATCATAATCATAATCATAATAATTAATAATAATTTTTATTTATACCCCGCCCTCCCCAGCCAAGGCCAGGCTCAGGGCGGCTAACAACCAATAATAAAAAGGAGTTGAATGAATACAACTTAAAAACAAGATTAAAATACAACATTAAAACATAAAAAAACATTAAAATGCATCCTCATCACAGGAGGAGAAAGGAAAAAAGAAAGAGGGGGAGGGAATCAAATTGACTCCAAGCCAAAGGCCAGGCAGAACAACTCTGTCTTACAGGCCCTGCGGAAAGACCTGCAGGGTCCTGGTTTCATGAGACATAGCGTTCCACCAGGCCGGAGCCAGTGTTGAAAAAGCCCTGGCTCTGGTTGAAGCCAATCTAACTTCCTTAGGGCCTGGGACCTCTAGGGTGTTGCTATTTATGGACCTTAAGGTCCTCTGTGGGGCACACCGGGAGAGGTGGTCCCGTAGGTACGAGGGTCCTAGGCTTGAAACTGAACTACCAGTGCCTTGTTAAGGACAGGGCTGGCCTGAGCCATTTTGCCGCTGAAGGCAAAATGCCCCAGCAGTGCCCTGTTGCAGATTTGAGCTCCTGCCCGGCCCCTGCTGTCACATGTGTGCTTCCATCGCCAACTCCACCACTGCAACGGCACCCTGACACAGCGTCGGCAACTCGGGTGCAGCAGGTGAGGGGGGCAGCAGCACTATGGTGGAGCTGGCAGTGGTGCCACGGTCAGGGAGGGCACAGATCTGCCACCTGAAGCAGATGGCTTCACCTTGCCTCATTGAAGGGCCGCCCCTGGTTAAGGAGATGGTCGGGTTCATCAGATGCAAGCAAGGTCGGGTTTTAAAAGCACAAAGTCTAGCTTAAAAACAAGAACATTTTATGATTCGTTCCGAATCATAAATAACCTTGCCTTCTCATAACTGAAGATTTAAACACAGTTTTGGTTAACATACAAGTCAGTACCTACGTAGTTCGTGCACAGTGCTTCTCTTACAAAGCTGATCATGCTTAGACCAAAATTTCTAGGCTACCCAGAGTTTACCAGCTCTGAAAAGTATAAACAGTTTGAGTTGTGGAAATGGAAACGTCAGAGAGTATGGTGGTGCCAGGTCCATACTCCACACTTGCCCTAAATATTTTTTGGAAATAGATCTTTTTTGGAAATAGTCCATAGCTTAGTGAAGCAAATATTAGCACCTGTAGCCTGGGGCTGAAGTGCCCATATGTGGTTCCTCTCCTGAAGATTTTATTCTTGTTTTGCATTATCAGTATTATCTACCTTACTATGATACTGTGTTAAGTTTGGAAGACCCAGTCATCTTCCTTAACGTTGCCTGTACAGAACCTTCTTGCATGCTTGAGACCTGTTGATATTTAAATACTGTCGATAGCTTTGTTCAAGCAGGAATTCATTTTATAGCAAGAGGCCCTGTGATAACTAGTTCTTCTTCTTTTTTAAAAAAACAAAAACACTTGGAGGGACGATACGGAAGCATCCCAGGACACCCTTCATTACTGATCAGAAGGTGAACATTTCAAGCTTTGCAGCAGTAGGTGGCACCAGTTCTAGACCCCTGATCATCAAAGCTCATGGTAAGTAACTGTTTTGAGAGTGGAGTCCCAAAGTCTCTTCTTTCCATTCCACCTCTTGCAGTACCTCCTGTGAGAGATGCTCCTGGTGGGTCTTGTGGATAGATTATGTACATGTTTAAGTGAGCCTAGTTTAGCGGGGATGGATTAGTTGCCTTGTGTCTTTGTTTGTCCCTCCTCTCAAGTTCTGATAAAGGTAAAGGGAACCCTGACCATTAGGTCCAGTCGTGACCGACTCTGGTGCTGCGGCACTCATCTTGCTTTACTGGCCAAGGGAGCTGGCGTACAGCTTCCGGGTCATTTGGCCAACATGACTAAGTCACTTCTGGCGAACCAGAGCAGCGCACGGAAACACTGTTTACCTTCCCGCCGGAGCAGTACCTATTTATCTACTTGCACTTTGACGTGCTTTCGAACTGCTAGGTTGGCAGGAGCAGGGACCGAGCAACGGGAGCTCACCCCGTCACGGGGATTCAAACCGCTGACCTTCTGGTCAGCAAGTCCTAGGCTCTGTGGTTTAACCCACAGCGCCACCCATTGCGTGTTCAGACCCAGAAACCTCCCGCCTAAGTAAATTCACACATGACTCAAATTTTGGTTTTGGTTTTTGGCAGAATTTAGGCCACAACTTTATTGATTACAGAAAGTGATTGGTTGCATAGGCTCTGGTTCGATTAGCTCCCTGCCATGCAGGTAGCGCTGACCCAGGGTTCCAGCATAGGTCAGCCAAGGGTGAACACCTGGATGAGCGGAAATCTGGGATCGAGCTAACTCCGCCACCCAAAAGTCCCCCTGGACTCAGGCACAGGCACAACCCCCTCTCAGGGTTTGACCAAACCACTGAGTCCCTGGATTCCTTTAATGGAATACCCTTCTCATACGGATGGCGAGAGCTTTCTCCCATCCCTATCACCTGAACCAGAGCCTATCCGCAACCTTACAAGTTGTGATGATTTGCTACACGGCAGGCGAAACCCAAATGGCAACAGCCAGTCAGCCAAGTGGGGAAAATTCCTGCCGTGCCCCTGTCCCAACGAAAGACGACACAAGATGCCATAGCAAGGTCAAGCACAAAGCCCCCCAAATAGGGAGAGGTGGGCGGGTGTTCCGAATGCACACGCCAAAAGAGGAAGCTCTGGGTCACGTGCATGGGCATAAATAGGTCCCTTGATCCATATAGCTTGCATCCCATTGGCCTGATTAAACCCAACATCAAGGGACCTACCAACTGGGTGTTGTGGCTATTCAATTAAACCCACCCACAACACAGGGTTTGGTTGCCAGGTCTCACTGCGACATGTGCCCTCTTTAAGGGAGGACCCAATTTATCATCATCCTGCATGTCCATTTTAATTTTTAAAAATCATTAAAATTACTTATTGTCCATTCATATTTCCTTACAAATATTTCTAGAATCCTGCTAATGTATTAACCTGTGTACATTGCTTCTGTATATATGCAACAAAGTCCTTCCAGTCTTCTTCAAACTCGTTGTCGTCTCTTCCTCTTAATTTCAATATCAATCTTGCCATTTCAGCATATTCCATTAATTTAACTTGCCAATCTTCTTTAGCTGGGACACCTTCTTCTTTCCATTTCCTACTAAGGATCGAGCTGCTTGCTGAGTAATTTGAGAGCTGCTTTACCTTATAAACATGGGTGGCGCAGTCAGTGGCGTAGCGTGGGGGGTGCAGGGGGGGCCGGCCGCACTGGGCGCAACATCTGGGGGTTAGGGTTAGGGGTAGGGTTAGGGGGCGCAAATCCATGGGTTAGGGGGCGCAAATTACTTGCCTTGCCCCGGGTGCTGACAACCCACGCTACACCACTGGGCGCAGTACCCTACGTCGCCTGTAAAAACAAAATAAAGTACATGTCAGTTTACTAGAGAAATGGTACATCTTCCAGAATAGCTCCTAGAGTTTTGCCAAACATATATTTATTTTTATTAGTAAATATACATTCTATTTTTCTTGTGTTCCTTTGGCGTAGAAGAATGATGGGCATACCAATGTGTTTGTGAGACACAACACACTGTACACTTATTTATCTGAGGTACTTGCAACTCCTCTTCAATGGAAAAGAGCTCTGAGTGACTCACAACAGTCACAAAACAAGATGGCCCCTGCCTTCATGCTTAAAATCTAAAAGATAGAACACAAAAGGATAGGAGATTGGGACAGAGGAGGGAAAACTCCCCCCCCCCACAAAAACACACTCTTGAACACTTAATGAAAACCTTGTAGTTTTCGGGCGGGGAGCAGCTGAAGCAAGTTCCATGGAGCTGCTCCTTCTCAGGCCACTGATAAGTTGGTTTTTCTTTGTCTCCATGTGTTTTCTTTGCTTCTGTTCTAAGGAGCCCTCATGTTGATCGCTTGGATGACCACAGGCAGTGTGGGAATGATATTTGCCAGGTACTTGAAGAAATCCATCAAGAAACCTCTCTTGGGTAAAGATATTTGGTTTCAGGTACGCACATTAATAGATCTATGGTTGGGTAGAAAGGACTGTTAGGTTGGCCCCTACAAACAGGGGACTAGAGTAGTTTCAGCTGGCGAAATCGCATTCAAGCTTTGGGATTGCACAGATCGTAATAGAAGTGTGTGCACATCTTCAGGTTTTTTTTCTGAGTTCAATGCAGCAGCAGCAGCAGCAGCAGTAACCACAATACAACCACCACCATTTGTTCTGATTCTGCGCTAAAGTTACTGTTTCTCCAGAGAAAAGAGGCAGAGCAAATGGAGGTGTGGATAAACCCTCAGATTTTTTTAATTTATTGAATTTTATAACAATTAATGATACAAATCTCATTCATCATGTTATTTACAATTATTCTCCCTCCCCTCCTCTAGACTTCCCTCAACTCCCCCTCTGCTGAGTAATTTAGTTTTATTTATTGTATCCTGCTTTTCCTACACAAAAATAAAATCCCTTATCATTTCTCTAAAATATCTGTTACTCAAATGAAGTTGTGAAAGTTTATTCAAATCCTGCCAGTGAATCCAGTCCATTCTGTTGTTTCTGCAAATAAACTGTAAATGGTTCCCAGACTCTTTTGAAGTCCTTTTTGTCCTTCTCTCATAGTTTGTCTGTTAGCTTAGCCAATTCTACATAGTTCATCAGCTTTTCTTGCCATTGTTCCTTTGATAGTATTTCTTCCATCTTCCAATATTGTGCAATCAAGATTTTTGCCGCTGTTGTAGCATACATAATGTCCATTTTTCTTTCGGTAGCTCTTGATTTGAGATACCTAACAAAAAGGCTTCAGGGTGTTTAACAAAATTCATTTTAAACATTTTTTTCAATTCATTGTATATCATTTCCCAATATTTTTTAATGCATTTGCATTCCTACCACATATGATAAAATGTTCCTTCCTTTTCCTTACATCTCCAACATCTGTTATTTTCTTTCCTAAATATCTTTGCCATTTTCACTGGTGTGATATACCATCTATACATCATTTTTATGTAATTCTTTTAATAGTATGCAATCTGTGAATTTTATATCAACTTTCCATAATTTTCCCCAACTTTCAAATTGGATGTTGTGTCCCACATCCTGAGCCCATTTAATCATAACTGATTTAACCTCTTCATCTTTGGTTTCCCACTCTAATAAAATACTATATGCTTTTTTAAACAATTTAACATTCTCTTCCACTATTTCTTTTTGAAATCTGGAGATTGTATAACTAAACCCCTTTTTATTGTCTGTCTTAAAAATTTCATTTAATTGCCTATGGTGTAACCAACTTTGTAAATAGTCTTTCAGCTCATCATACTCTTTTAGTTTCAGTTTACCTTCTTTTGTTAACAACTCTCTATATGTCAACCAGCTTACTTTTTTGGTCGACTTAAGTGAAAATGCTTCAGTGGGTGACAGTCACCATGGTGTTTTCCACTCTAACAGATCTTTATATTTTTCCCACACTCTTATTAATGACTTTCTTATTATATGGTTTGAAAAACCTTTATGTATTTTCCCTTTCCCATACCATAAATATGAGTGCCAGCCAAATCTAGTGTCGTGTCCTTCTAAGTTCTAAGTTCTAACTCTTCTTCATTTTCCAATTTTATCCAATCCCTTATCCATACAAGACATGCTGCTTCAAAATACAATTTCAAATCTGGGAGAGAAAAGCCTCCTCTATCTCTTAAGTCTGTTAGTATCTTATGTTTTATCCTTGGTCTTTTCTCATTCTAGATAAATTTTGAAATATCTTTTTGCCATTTTTGAAGGATATATTGTTATTTCTGAAATAGAAATAGTATCTTTGGCAAAGCACTCATCATTATTGCTTCAATTTTCCCTAACGGGAAGGTTCATCCTTCCCCAGATTTCTAGAAGCCCTCAGACTTTTGAGTCTTACCCTGTTCTGCCTGTAGATGGTGAAAGTGAATTGGCTATTTTAAAGAAGGAACCAAGGCCACTGAGAGACTGTTTCCCCATCTGTACTATATATTTAAGGCAGTAACATTCAACTTTCAACTGTCATGGCTTCTTCGAAGGAATCCTGGGTACCACTTTGAGAACTGCTGTTCTGTGAGGGGGAATGAGGGTTAAAAATAAAAAAATAAAAATGGCTTTATACATATCTATTCTATATAATGGCAATAGACCAGTTAATCCTTCACTTTTCGCTGGTTTGCAATCTAATTTAAGCACATTTTTTCCCTTTCAGATCCACTTTTTGTTGATGTTGCTAACTGTCGTGGCAACGGCAATCGCTTTCATATTAAGCTTTGTGGCAGCAAATGGGTGGAGTGAAGTAAGTTTAGCTTTCCTTGATTTCTACAGTGCCTAGATCCCTGCTGAACAACTTACTTTGATGAAGGGTGATGAAGGAGGCTGATGATAGAGCAGGGTCCAATTTGCTACCCCTTTCCAAAGCAGATTGCCAGCAGCCTATAGCCAAAGCCGAAAAGACGTGCAACACACATATACTGTAAGACACCTCTGAGTTAGCAGCAGGGACCCACATGGTATCTTGAGGGTGCAGAAAGTGTTGGATTCAGCACAATCCTCTGCATATTTACTCATAAGCAAGCATGCTTCTGAACTGTTCATTGGGACTTACTTGTAATTGTGTGTTTTGTGATTGCAGTTTAAATTTTAAGTAATAGTGGTTGGTTTTTTTTAAAGGAAATGTCATCTAAAAATGCCCTGGAAATGGTGGCATGTTAAGAGATGTCAAACCTTCCTGAGTGACTGTACAGAGAAATAGCCGACTGACCACTTCTACCTATGGGTAGAATTCTTTTTTCGTTATACAGTGGTGCCTCGCAAGACGAAATTAATTCGTTCCGCAAGTTTTTTCTTCTTGCGAGTTTTTCATCTTGCGAAGCACGGTTTCCCATAGGAATGCATTGAAAATCAATCAATGCGTTCCTATAGAGACCGTCCGGGGACAGAGGGGAAGCGCCGCGCACCTTCCCCTTTGTCCCCAGACCTGTTTAAAGCAAGGGGCGGTGGGGGGAAGATTGCTTCTCCCCGTTGCCTGCCCCGCAATCTCTGGGGACAGAGGGGAAGGCGCCCTGGAGATTGCGGGGATTGCGATCTTCTCCCCCACCACCCCTTGCTTCAAAAGAGGTCCGGGGACAGCGGGGAAGACGCGCTGCGCTTCCCCGCTATCCCCGGAGCTTGCGGGGCAAGCTTCGTTTTGCGAAGCAAGCCCATAGGGAGATGCGTCTTGCGAAGCGGCTAAGAAAACGAAAAACTCCTTCGTCTAGCGAGTTTTTCGTCTTCCGAGGCGTTCGTCTTGCGGGACACCACTGTACATTGTTCTTTGCTGCCCCACGGTCCCTTTGCGAACAAGGATTTCCTACAAGAATAATTAAGGTGCAGTCTTTTCTAAAGGAGAGGTGGCTTTTGCAAAGCGTAAATAGGACTCATACCCTTTACTCTCTGACAGAGTGCAGGAGCCCATGCTGTTATTGGATGCATTGTCCTGATTCTCTCTTTGATTCAACCAGCCATAGCTTTCTTCCGACCATCTCTTCAAGATAACCGGTCAGTACATCAAATGTAATTAATGAGGTAAAAAAATAAATAAATACTTCCTTGAATTGCAGAAGCATTATACACTAAATGGGCAGAACAGCCTTCCTCCAAAAGCTGCTTTGGCTCTCAGCTGCAATACCACAATGTGTTGGTCATCAGTAACTCAGCACAGTGACAGCTGGATGCTAGCTACTTCAGAACTGCCTGTGGCAGAGTAAAAATATATTCATCGTAAGATCTCAGGGAGGTTCGCAGAAGCTACCCTTTCCCATCATCATTTCAGAAGCACTGAAATTATAGGGTTTTCTTGATTTTTAATTGTGCTGAGCAAAATTGTAAATACAGACAAGTGTTATTTTTAGCCATTTATTTCTCATAGTCAGAGCTTTTTTTCAATCAGAGCTCACAGGAACAGAGTTCTGGCACCTTTTAGGGATGTTCTGGCACCTGTTTTGTGAGCTACCTGCATAGCCACTGAGCAACCAAAACCATCAAATGCCAACAGTGCCCTTCAGCTCTCTATATTGGACAAACAGGACAATCCTTACGCCAAAGGATAAATGGACATAAATTTGAATCATAAAACAGAGAAACCAACAGGAGAACACTTCCATTTCCCAAGATCTTAAAGTAGCTGTCTTATTGCAAAAGAATTTTAGAAATACACTTGAAAGAGAAGTTGCTGAGTTACAACTCATTACCAAACTAAAAACTATGGAGAGACCTGGTTTGAATAGAGATATTGGATTCATGTCCCATTATGCACGCTGAAGCTAATTTTGGTCATCTATCCCTTTAAAAATCCCTTGCCCTTCCCTGTGGAACCAACTGCCATCATTAACAGTCATCAACAGTTATAAAGTTATAAAGTTGTAGCAACCTCGCTTCAGAGTATCTGAAGAAGTGTGTATACACACAAAAGCTCATACCTAGAAAGCTTATACTTAATTGGTCTTTAAGGTGCTACTGGAATTATTTTTTATATAAAAAATTGTGAAATATTCTTTTAAAGACTTTCTTAAGACAATAAGACTTGATTCTCTTAAGCGAGTTCTTTTTGGATCATCTTTTAATATTTTTTTCCCTTTCATCTTGTTATTTATTACAACCAAAACCAGTTCACAACCATATCTGGGATTAGGCAAAGCTAGTGGGGCTGAAGGCAAGGCCTTGGCACTTCTAGAACTAGATAACAATGAGATCCTGATTCCATAGCTCTGTATTTTGCCCACTGTGCAGTGTGCCAGGAATAGCAATGGAATTCCTGGCACAGGGCATGGATGGTGGCCAGCTTGCAAGACCTTTTTGGCGTCCAATGTGGAAGGTGAATCTGAGTTGGGGAATCTGTTTGACCCTTCAGAAGTTCTTGGGCTCCAATTGCCATCAGCCCCAGTCAGCATGGCCAGTGGTTAGGGATGATGGCAGTTGGGTGTCCAACCATGTCTACAGGGCCACAGGTTCTCCAGCCGTGTGAGAGCTCTTTGTGTCTATGCATATGTATGTTGGGGAAGAGGGACTAGTAGGTGTCTTGCATGCTCTCTCCCTTACGCTCTCCCTGTGAGATGTACTATAAGTGGCTTTAATTCTGCCCCCCTCTGACAGCATTGTCATAATCACTGCTGTGTAACTCAAGCCTGTTAGCTAGGCCCGCTGTTGTTGACGACATCCAGTGCCTTGTTGTTTTCTAGCTTACGGTAAAAACAAACCAACCCCTATTGCATTTGGGAAAGATAATGCTTTGCTCTGGTGCAGTGCCTTTAGGACTTACAGAAAACAAATCTGGAATGTGAACTGAATACAATGGTGTGCATAAAAAGAGACCTGCTGGAGCAGAATAAAGAGCCACCTCATTCATCATTGTGTTTCATGCAGAGACCAGCCAGATACTTTATAGGAAGTCCTCAAGCAGAACTTGAAGGCACCAGCATTCGCTGCTGTTGCACCCCACCAATTTGTAGTCAGTGGCACATGCCCTCTGAACATGTTTCAATAGGCTAACAGCAGTGTTGGTGTGCTCCATTTCCCCCAGTGGCAGCCATAGGTGTGCTAGATGAGTTCTCCACCTCCTATTTAGTAGAACTGAACCTTACTGCCCTCTCAAAGTCTGCTCCGACACGAGGAGAATGCAATGGACAGAGTAGGCATGATGTAACCAGCTGATGTTTACTCCTTGGGAGAGCAAAGATATCTAACAGTGTTTTGCATTGCACCAACAGGAGGTTTATTTTTAATTGGTTTCACATGCTAAACGCATTAGTCATCAAAGTTTTGGCAGGTAAGTGGATGGGTGCTTCTGTTGTAACTTACAAGTAGGGTGCTCGATTCCCACTGCAGAAGGCAGTCTAGAAAGGTGCAAGGCTAAGGTGGTGCGGCACAGAATGAGATGTCACCCACCTCAGTAAAATTAGGTCAGCAGCTGCAGTGGAATGTGAACACCCTGGTCCTAAGGACACATACTGAGAAACTCCAGCAATAGGTAGATACCTGGAACACAATAGCAGGTAATATACATAAGCAAAACTCGACATGACTTAGTAGCTCCAAACACGTGTGTTCAAAATCAGGCTGCAGGGAATCTCTGTTTTTGTTTTGAACAAGAAAGATTCTAGCTTTGCATTGTCCAGAGAAACCTAAGTACAAGTGGGCCATTTCTGTTGCAAGGGCTCCAGGTTAACGTTTGCCAAAGTCAGACAGGACATACTGTATACCCATATTAGAGACATTGGCATAACTGTATTTTTACTACTTATTTTCTGGGAGTCCTGCAAATTCTGTAGACCGGGGAGGAATCTTCCGACTGTGGAAAGGCCTGACAGTTTTAAGTGGTAAAAAGCCCCCAATGTATGTTTATAGGGCAGTATTCAACTCACTCTTCACCTGTGTAGAAGACCTTTTGCTTGTACAAGGCTTGTGCCCTTTGCTGTAGAATGGGCCTCCTAATTTTGTTCTGGAGTTTTCTCACACACCCCCCCCAGCAGATTTGGGGAGAGTGCAGGGCATGCACAGAGAGAGGTGGAAACATTCCCATTGTGCAAGCGGAAGTCATTCTACATGCGCAAGGTGTTAGCTGAACACGACCCAAAATATAAAAATTCAAGGAGGCAGGATTTCAGGGACACTTTATGAACCCGGTTGGGGTGGTGATAAAACTTCTCCTGTACCATTTGCACCCTGTAGCTGGGGGACCAAATGCGTTGATTATTACGCCTAGTTTTTTAAAAATTAAAAATAACCAGCCAGTGTGTCTCCAACAGGCTATTTTTCCACATGCGTTTGTAGGTGCTTCCAGATGCTGTGGATGTCAGTGTTCCTCATTCATGCAACAATGTTCACACAATGTCATGGATGCCAATATGCCGCCCCTAAATCCCCCCCCCCATTTGATTCAGATTTTATCTTTGCGAGGAAAATTTGATGTTAAAAACAACAACGTCCCAACCCTGTTGCTAAAACAACCTGTTTGTGGCGTTAAGTTTCCACTTGGAAGCACCAGATCATGGAAAGGTCTAATGCCTCACCTCTTCTTTCTTTAGTTGCTGCCATATTTCTGGGACTGCGAATGCTCAGCAGCTCTCCTAGCCAATGGATGGTTAAAACAATGGGAGGCTTTGTGGCCTGGGAAGTCTTAGCTGCTATCCTGATGGATGTAACTCTGTGGTTGAAAAAGAAAGGTGAAGCTTGATTCGGATCTATGTCTAAAAAGCTTTTCTTAACAAAGCACACAAGTAGGAATTAATAACATTCCTGTTTTTTGTTTTGCTTTGTATTTTACAGAAATGTATGAAGATTCAAACACCAAGGTAATCTTTTTGTTCTTGCAGGCATTATCAGTGTTTTGTTTTCTTAGATTTCTACTTGTGTGGAAGCTCCAAACCAGAAGGTTATTGGGAAAACCAAACAATATTGAAAATGTTGCTAGCTAACTATATGTGTGGGGTCCCGGTCCTCCTCTGCCCCACTTTAAGGAACCCTCCAGGCATTATTTTTATTATGCATGCATTATGATTTGTGCTCATGAGAGTATTGGACTGCTTATATGTGCAGCTCCAAAAGTTTGGGGGCAGTTATACTACTTTGTTTCCAGTCGGTGTGCATCCTGTAACTTCCTGTTGAAACCTTGAAATCACAAATATTCTGGTATTTATTTATTTATTTATTTTTCCTGCTTTTGTTGCGCTATAGCACAGGAGTGCCCTTCTGGACAGCAATAATCCAACAACATTGGGGCAGCATCACAGAAAAACTAATAATGTGGAATGGCATGTGGACAGTCCTGTATAAACCCACCACTAATGCAGTATTATTGCATCAATGGCATTTTGTAGAATAATACCCCCCCCCAAAAAAGTCTGGAGGAAGCCTAAAAAAGCTAAGTTGCTTCAGGAAGGGGGAAAAGCAGCCAGATGGTGTTGACAAACTTGCCAGGCCACAGTTATTAGATCTTCTCTCTTTTTTATGAACATCGATGAGCCGTTCAAAAGGAATACAGTGGTACCTCAGGTTAAAGACGCTTCAGGTTACAGACTCCGCTAACCCAGATATAGTACCCAGATATAGATATAGAACTTTGCTCAGGATGAGAACAGAAATCGCGCAGCAGCGGTGCAGCGGCAGTGAGAGGCCCCATTAGCTAAAGTGGTGCTTCAGGTTAAGAACAGTTTCAGCTTAAGAACGGACCTCCAGAACGAATTAAGTTCTTAACCTGAGGTACCACTGTATAGTGAACAGATTTCTCATGGAAGATCTCAAACTGTATATCACGTAGAGATTGTGATTAAGCTGCGTACAAGCTGCGGAAATAAAATTCAAAAACTTATAACTGTTAGGCAGAATTTTCATTGTTTTAATTTTGTTTCCTTTCTAGGTGAAAACTGAAGTGATACTGCTGCTGTTGTACCTGTGTGGCAACCTGGCATTTTTAATAGCTCTGCTTATAGGTATTGGAAGTTCTTAAAATCGGTTTCCCATTTGGAGGAAGAATGAAAATGGCTTCTGCTCTTTTTCTACCCAGACAGAAATTTCCAACCTCCTCTGTGCAATTGTCTACCTGGATGTACCGACTACTTGTCGAAAGGCATTAACCCTGATCATGAAAGTTGTCTGATAATGATTCTAAGGGAAACTAATTTACAAATGAAGCCAAATATGGCAGATGCAATTATGTGAGTGTGTTGACTTGAAATGCATCTTTAGTCCTGACCATGTTTGACGTATCTGATCAACCTTTGGATATTGGTAGGGTTTCTTTTTCAAGCCATGGCAAGAGAAACTCTCCCCCTTCTTTTGTGATGCCATCTTAATCAGTTATTCTGTTACTTTAAATTTAAGGCTGGATTTACAATTTCACTCTCAGACAAATTCTAAGTACTACAGAGGCTCCGTTAGTACTCCCTTTAACTTGACAAATGCAAGTACAATCAACATGCTCATTCTACCATGCTGAGGCTGCAACCCTGAAAACATTTATTTGCAAGTAAACCCTACTGGCTGCTTTGGAATGCAGGTCTGATTAAGACTGCAGTGCCTGTGTGGTCAGCTGCATGGAGATAAACACAGACCTCTCGGCTCTGCAGACTGCTCCATTCATTTCAGAGGAAGAACACAATCTGTGGTCACATTCTTGACATGAGTTCTGCTAGGGAGCTCTTTCATCAGTGAACAATTACTGGAGCACAGCATATATTTAATTATGACAACCCCCAAATTCATCACATTACTCTCTTAATGTTTTCTCCCATGGTTTTGCTGTCCTTAAATTACTGATCTAGTCCAGCAGCTATTGGCAAGACCTTGGATCGTCCCAAGCTGCAAATGTTTTGTCACATTTTACAACTCAGTACCAGTGTTCTAAAACCGTTAGCAATAGAAATATGTTTGCGTGGCGATTCCCGCCCCCTCCCACAGATGGAATAAATAAAGACACCGGACACCAGAATTTAGGTTAACGGGCGAAAAATGGCCACAACTTTATTGATTACAGGTAAGAGCGGTATTGGCTTTAGGCATTGGCCCTATCAGACTAACCAGTATAAGACCAGGAAGGGTTAAGCACCAGCAGGGGGAGCCCCCGAGATGCACATCCCTAGGCGCTCCCCGAGGGCTTACCGCTCGGGAGCGTGCTTTAGGCCCTAGCCTCCATAGGTTTCGGACGAGGCGATGCCCCCCGGAGTCCTTTAACGAACTACCCTTCAACATTTCCAGCGACCAGCCGAAGCCCATAGCAAAGTCCAAATGCAAACCTAGAGGGTGGGTGGGTGGGAAACCGCAGCAGCTGAAAGGGAAGAAAAGGGGCGAGCACGGGCTGCTCCGACCTTAAATGCCCCCTAGTAAGCCCGCCCCTGCCGCCAGCCATTTGGCTGGCACAATGAATAATGAATACTAATAGCCTGGGAATCCCCTAGTCCCGCGGGGCTGCAGCCAGCCCTGCGAGGATGTAGATGGGGACGTGAGCCCGCAACTCCCCCTCCTTATGTCGGGAGTGGCTTTCACATGTAACACTAATCATGATAGCTGTCGAAGCACAGATTTATGAATTTAGAATCCATTTGGCTCTGCGATCTAAATGCAATACTGCCTGCCTGCCCCTTACCTGAGCCTCGTTCTCTGTTCTTCATCCTCTTCCTTGATGCTTGCTCACTCCAGCCATCCAGCACAGAAGAGATGACTTCTTCTTTTTGCCTCCCACATACCTGCATTGTGTTATTTGCCTTCAATCTGCAATCCTCAACAATGTCCAAAGGGAATTTTGTGGTCTTCCTCCACAAGACAGCACTTGCTATTTAGCCTCACCCCCCACCTGTCCCTGAATACATAGAACCATAAAATTGTAGAGATGGAAGGGACTCTGAGGATCATCCAGTCCAAACCCCTGCAATGCAGGAATGCGCAACTGTCCCATACGGGGATCAAACATGCGACCTTGGAGTTATCAGCACCACACTCTAACTGATTGAGCTACCCATCCTATTCTCTTCTTGGCAACAGTGGCCAGAAAGAGGGGAGGAGAGCTCCATTCCCCCCCCCCCCCTGGGTTGTTGACAGCCCCAATGGGAACAGTCCATTTGGCTATGTAGACCTTGGCCTGGTCCAGCATGTTAATTCTTACGTCTGTAATAATCCAAAGCAAAACACCAGCATCAATGTTATGATCAACTTTTGTATTATTATTCATATGCTGATTTTTAAATATTCCTTTTGTATTGTTCAGATTTTATATGATTAAATGCAATTCTTTTTGCATCTGTAGAAATAAAAGTCTTGTTGAGCGACAAGTGGCATTCTCTCTTGCAAATGCAAGCAGGTCTTCTGTTTTCCTACAACTTCCCTACACAAACAGCTCAGAGAAGCTCAGGAAGCATGGTTATAACTCTTAAGGATTTGGAGAGTTGCTGCCCAAGATGTTTGATGTCTGATGCAAAGGATAAGAAGGGAGCCCCTTCCTGGTTCACCTACAGTTTGCAACCCATGAGGGTCATTTAGTCCAACCCCCTGCAATGCAGGAATCTTTTTGCCCAACGTGGGGCTCAAACCCAGGACCCTGAGATTCAGAGTCTCGTGCTCTGCTGTCTGAGCTATCCCACAGGATATAAGGCAACTTGATCTGCTAATCTCTAGAGAACCACAGCACATCCTTGATGAGGGGGGAAATGGACAAACCCTGAAATAGGATAAACGTTCCTACCCTGTGCATCACTTCTCTTCCTCTGTTGGTAACACAGGAGACCCCTTTCATAATTTGCCTTCCATCCATGGCCATTAAAAACGCTAACACAATAATGATTATAGGTATTCACTGTTGTTTGTACCAATCATCGTTGCCTCATTGCATAGCTTGCTGGCAGCCCCACATCCTCCAGGACAAGGAAGTAGTAATTGCTGGCATTCATGTGTACAGATAATTAGCAATCTGTTATAATCCGCTGACAGAAGGAGCTCTCCTCTTAAAGAATCTACATTTTGGGCTTCAGAGTATGTTAAATCTGGTCAATATCATGAGCACAGAACAAACTGTTGATGTATTATGTGCTCTTTTCTGCAGCTACAGAGAACTTTATACGAGCTCACAATGTTGTTATTTCTCCCTCCGCTGTCCCTGTGAAACCTCTCTCTCATATGGAGTTGCTCCTAGTTGTACCTTATTTTCTTGCCATTTCTTTCATTTCCTCAGATGTACTAGGACTTTTGATATCTGGAATACAGAAAATCAGTACTATTTAGGGGGGTTAGAACAGCAATATTCAAATTAAGGTAGCGGAGAGAATCGAAGAATTGTAGAGATGGAAGGGACCCTGAGAGTCATCTGGCCCAACCAACTGCAATGCAGGAATATGCCTCTGACAACCTGAGACAGGTTGAGAGTGTGGGGATCTTGGCGTTACTGGTTCCAGCATCCAGAGCTGGACAGTACTAGGACCAGCAGGATAATGTATAGGGAAGTTTTCAATCTTTGATGTTTTATTGTATTTGTTGGAAACTGGGCAGAGTGGCTGCAGCAATCCAATCAGATGGCCTGGTAAAAGGACCCCTGACCATTAGGTCCAGTCGTGGCCGACTCTGGGGTTGCGGCGCTCATCTTGCTTTATTGGCCGAGGGAGCCGGCGTACAGCTTCCGGATCATGTGGCCAGCATGACTAAGCCGCTTCTGGTGAACCAGAGCAGCACACGGAAACGCTGTTTACCTTCCCGCTGGAACGGTACCTATTTATCTACTTGCACTTTGACGTTCTTTCGAACTGCTAGGTTGGCAGGAGCGGGGACCAAGCAACGGGAGCTCACCCCGTCACGGGGATTCGAACTGCCGACCTTCTGATCAGCAAGTCCTAGGCTCTGTGGTTTAACCCACAGCACCGCCTGGTTACAAAGAATAAAAATACAATCACCATCATCATTAACCCATCCTTCTTGATACAGGAAATGTAGGGCAGCCCACAGGACAGAGGGTTGTTGCTGTTGCAGGATTCACATGCCAGTCTCTGAATCTGCCACCTCTGCAGCAGGAAAACTTTTGTTGGGGAAAAAATCAAAAGTATTATCGAAGACCAAATCACCGTAATGGTGTCCCATCGTATTCCGCTTGGTGGAACGGAAGACTGCATTCATCTATTTTTGAAGCTGCCCCCTGCTAAAGATGGCCAACAGGACCCCAGAGAACATTTTCCATAGGGTTGGGGTGTCTCAGAGGGAGCCCAGCACCCCAATAAAAGAAGTGGCAAATAAAGTTATGCTGAGGAAAAGAAGAAGGCTATGCCCCTTGGATGGTATCCAACATTACACGACTGGACCTCCCCTTCTTTTCCTCCTGAGGAAATAAAGAATGCATTGGGAGGGAACAGTGACCCATACTGCTGAAATTATCTACATCTTAAGGTCCACAGGTTAATCCTGTTCCAAATTTGAATGAGCATTTTTGCTGATGTAGGTCTCACATTCTCACTGAAAACTATTCAAAACAAGAAGCAGGAGCAGCGCTGTGTTAAAAATTGATTTAAAGGCAGGGTCAGTTACAATTGGCCAGTTCTGACTAGGAAGTCAAACTGGGTTCTTTCAGTCAGCTTTGTAATCTTACCAATGCATTCATAACCCTATATTAATAATCCACATCTTTATAAGAAGCAACTGGATGACTCTATTGAAACAACAGCTGTTGATCCGTGCTGTAACTTGTGTAATATAGCATGATTTGCTTGGGCTTCCTTATGTTTCCAAGCCGCACCTCTTGGCAGTCATGTCTTAAAATTAAGACATAGTGACACTTAGCTGGACATGCCTCAACGCACTTTCAATGAAACTGATTTTGGAGCCAGCAGAGCACAGGCTGAATATCAGGATATAAATGACAGAAAGCCAAGTTGCCCTGTGTTGTTCCCTTGGAAACAATGATCTGGTATCACCTGAGCGATTGCAGCACAGGATGTCAAGTGATGGAGAGATAATAGGTTTTGTACACAGTGGCCACACGCCCAGCTCTTCTCATTCTGCAGGGTTGGCAAGTAAGTCATCTTGACTCCAAGAGTCCTGCTTGCACAGCACAGAGGCAACCTCCCTCACTTAACAGGGAGGAGGACATCTACTCTACTTATGTGCCCGGCAAGGCTTAGCTTCCCCCTCTCTGTAGATAACAGCACAAAGAGAAAGCGGTCTTTTGCAGCAACAGAGAGGTTTACTGAACCCAGCACAAACATCCAGCATCCATTCTCATTGTGCAGGTGCTCCCATTTGAGTTCCTCCCACTTCCCTCTAGTTACTTCCGTCTTCCTGTCTCCTCACCACGTGATCCCTCCACCACTGAGCCTTCTGAGAGGCTGCCCTATCCAGACACATGGCTCTCAGGCTCATGGGATGCATACTTTCTAGTGAGGGAGAATCAACCAGCTCTCTCTCTTCCTGTTCCTCTCCCCTTGGTTGCTCTTCTCCCAGCTCAGCCCAACTGTCAGTTCCCAAACTGTGTCCTTCCACGAACCATTGCTCTAGGTCAATACTATCCTCCTACTCCAGAGGAGCTTCAGGATTAGGCCCTTGAGCAGAGGGAGAGGGGGGCTCCCACCATTCTTCCTCAGAGCAATAACCTTTAGTCTGGTTCCTGACATCATGGGATGAGGCATCCAGCTTACCTTAGTTATGATGACGTCACATGAAGCTCATACTCTTGACTTGGTTTTTCCCCCAGCCGGAACTTGCCGGAACTCAGTTCCAGCACCTCTCAGGTGGGCGCCATTGGCATTCTAAGAGAACAAGGGAGGTGGTCATGGTGAGTTCCGGCACCTCTTTTTCTAGAAAAATAGCACTGCTCATAAGGTCCAACTTGCAGAAGCCCAAGTACATGGAAATATGGGCTTCTGCAAGTTTGTTATACAGTGGTACCTCAGGTTAAGTACTTAATTCATTCCGGAGGTCCGTTCTTAACCTGAAACTGTTCTTAACCTTAAGCACCACTTTAGCTAATGGGGCCTCCCGCTGCTGCCATGCCGCTGGAGCATGATTTCTGTTCTCATCCTGAAGCAAAGTTCTTAACCTGAAGCACTATTTCTGGGTTAGCAGAGTCTGTAACCTGAAGCGTATGTAACCAGAGGTACCACTGTCTTTATATTTCACACAGGGTGTATGGAGTGTTAGGGGAGGGGTAGTAACTCTGGTGGAGGGCAGGCCATACTCCTTCTGGGGTAGTTTGTTCACCTATGGTCCCCACTGATCTTTCACTTGTGGCTCCTAGAAGCTGTCAGAATGGGACAGTGGCCACACCCCGGGAAACAGCTTTGACTCCAGCTAAATCAGATGATTGGTCTCAAATCCTTGGTGAGTTAGGGACTTTCCTTGCATACATAAACAGGATCTGGCAGATTGAGCAACCACTAGTAGGCCCAACAGTCAAGAAAGCAGTTTCTGCGTGTGCTGTAGGGGGAAGTGATGTGGCTTGTCAACCTGGGAAGATAGCCCATCTAGGAGAAGGAAAACTGACCCTAAACCTCCACTGCCTTGTGGCATGTCTTCGGGAAAGGAATAAGCCACAGGGTACATCGCTTATGTGTTTGGGGAAGGTATTGACTGCTCTGGCTAACAGCTGCTATAGCAACTTACGAACTGATGTCAGCAACAATTGTCTTCTGTAAGTGCTAAATAAGTCATCCCTGTTAAAATTATGATGCATCCTTGAAGCTCACAGGCACCCATCGAAGAGGAAATACTTATGACTTTATGTGACCTGATTGCAGCAGGTAGAGCTCTTGCAACATTTCCTAGAAAAGGCGATCCTGGTTCCTTCCTTTCAGCAGAACTGTCCCTTATGTTTCAAAAAGGTTCCTTTGTACTTCAAGAAACAAAGCTTATCCAACAGAGTTCATTCAGCTAGGAACATTACACAGTCACTCTTCTCTCAACCTGGTGTCTTCCAGGTGTTTTGGACCACAAGTCCCATTTTCCCTGACTGGGGCTGATGGAAGTTGGATTTCAACAAGAAACGAAGGGCATCAGGTTGGGGAAGGCTGCACACGGTCATTTGGGGAACATGGGAAAGCTGACATTTAAAGGAAAGCGAGAAGTAACATGGTCTCTGCTTCATCAAAAGAAACCTGTAGGCTTTGATCCAGAAACACACAAATCCTCACACGCTGCAGCTAGGGTTGCTGTTCCAATTCAAGCCAGGTCAGGAGAAAGGCACCAACCTGTTGTTTTGGGGAACAAAAGACTGTTGTCCAGAGGACGCCAGGCACTCCTGTCCTCCACTGCCTCCTGCAGCATGGTCAAACTCATGCTGGTAGCTTCGAGAACACTGTCCAACCATCTCATCCTCTGTCGTCCGCTTCTCCTTGTGCCCTCAATCTTTGCCAACATCAGGGTCTTTTCCAGGGAGTATTCTCTTCTCATGAGGTGGCCAAAGTATTGGAGCCTCAGCTTCAGGATCTGTCCTTCCAGTGAGCACTCAGGGCTGATTTCCCTAAGAATGGAGAGGTTTGATCTTCTTGCAGTCCATGGGACTCTCAAGAGTCTCCTCCAGCACCATAATTCAAAAGCATAAATTCTTTGGCGATCAGCCTTCTTTATGGTCCAGCTCTCACTTCCATACATCACTACTGGGAAAACCATAGCTTTGACTATACGGACCTTTGTTGGCAAGGTGATGTCTCTGCTTTTTAAGATGCTGTCTAGGTTTGTCAAGGTTTGTCATTGCTTTTCTCAACGAAAGACTATAGAGACTAAATCCAATTCCCAAACATCTAAATGGCATTGCTGCCAATATTCTCTTACCAGGATTATGTAGGCTGAGCTGCAAAGAACAGTGTCCCCTCACACAGCCATTCCTGGGTGGGCTCACTGTTTTTAGGAAGTTCACTTTACGCATCAAACTCCATTTTGTAGCTACACACCCCTAAGGTATTTACCACAAGCTCAACATAACCATATGCTGCAAAGCTGTTTTGTAATGGCCACATGATTTACACCTGTGCACAACCCCAAAAGTATGAGTGGATTGTGGATACAAAAAACCCCCCAACAACAGCACTTGAGTAAAATGTGAGAATTAGGGTCAAACCAGACATTGGAAGAGATGTAGATTACCGTATTTTTTGCTCTATACGACTCACTTTTTCCCTCCTAAAAAGCAAGGGGAAATGTGTGTGTGTCTTATGGAGTGAATGCAGGCTGCGCAGCTATCCCAGAAGCCAGAACAGCAAGAGGGATTGCTGCTTTCGCTGCGCAGCAATCCCTCTTGCTGTTCTGGCTTCTGAGACTCAGAATTTTTTTCTTCTTGTTTTCCTCCTCCAAAAACTAGGTGCATCTCATGGTCTGGTGCGTCTTATAGAGCGAAAAATACGGTGGTTCCCGTGATGTCTCTTCCTTGTAACACCTGACACAAAATGGCACAGATTAGTAGTAAATGTTGTATTTATTCACATCCTGCCTTTTTCCCTGTCAGGGACTCAAGGTGCCTTACAGCTAAAATAGAAACAGCTTTAAAGTTGTCAGGTTTGGGGTACAGGTTTGCTCTATTTCCCCACTGTGAGGAGAAAGACTTTGGGAAGTTGAAAACAACACAACAAAGCTGAAGCTTTGATTTGGCAAACTGTTACAACTTTAAGCAGCAAATGCAGATCACAGAAGGAAGGAAAGTATCTTCAAGGTCAGGGAAAGAATGACTACTGCCATAGATGATTTCATTTGCCATGTGGTAATTTCTGAGGTGGAGGCTAAGGTGTCATTAATGGGCTGTTCTCCATCCTCTGCCTTGCGACAGGTTGAGCCACCCAGTTCTTCCCTGCTATTTGTTACATTGCTCTCAGAGTCCTACACTACAAGGTTGCAGGACAGAGCCACAAGTACCAAGGCTGACCAGAAACAGGATTATTAAGGTAGGTTGCTGGAATTCTAAACAGTTTCCCCTTGCACCATTGATTTTCATAGATACTGAATTGTACTTAATGGAATGTCTTGACTGAAATGTTTTCAACTGGAGAATAAAGCCAGGCTTTGATATTGAACCCCGATAGGTGGACCCAAACTGGCTTGTTTGGGTTGTATTTTATTCAGAAAGTAAAGTTTGGGATGGAAAGGTGACATAACTGAGTGCTTGTTTAAGGTATTTGTTGTTACTATTAACTGAGGGGTTAAACCAAGATGTTGAGGATCAAATACACTTACTATGAACTTGGTAGCTGAGAAAAGTTAATGCAGAGAATGCAGGTTTATGGTGTATACAGTCCTATGAAGTCATGCCAAGTTAAATGTGAAGATTGATGGGCAATTGGGCATACATTCTGTTAACAGCAAGAAAATGAATATGGAAACATACAGTTCATTGAAGAAAGAGAAATCTTACTGCCTCCACTTCCTACATAAAATTCAATGGCCTTAAGCAGGAATTATCTCCATGTATCTGAAGAATGCAGGCAATTACTTTACTTCAACGAAATTGCTCTTTATTTTCACTCCGAATTGCGCAAGTTCTCGGGTGGTAAATATACACATTTCTTTCTCAATCTGAATTTGCATTTGGATTTCCTTGCACAACATTGCTAGCCTAGTCCAACCAGCTGAAAAAAGAGTGGGTTGTTGCTGTGACCGAGAAACAGGCCCATAGACCTGTTCGGGTGCATTCATTGTGGGCCCCTCCTTCATGCATCTGGAAGAAAGTGGGATCATCCAAAGTATACGTTTCATATTGGGCCTGGAAATGGCCTGTTGAGAGTTCTACCGAGGCAATTCAGGCCAGAAGACATGTAAGATCCCCTGCAAGATGAAGGATCCTACTGAACACCGAAGAGAGATGTGCAAGTTTGCCAATCCTTAGAGCCCAAAGCAAGAGTTGAAGGGAGCTGCTGCCCAAAGCATAACCTCTGAGTTGACCGCTCCCTGTCCCACAGGAGAAGGACTGTGAATAAGATGGGTTGATGTTTAGAGTGATTCTGCAGTGGCTAGTCTATACACTGGGCCTCTCTTCCTGGCTGCCAAGACTCCCTTGACCCCACTTCCTCCAAAGAACTATTACACTAGCTACACTGAATATTCATGCCTACACTTTACTGAAGGTATTTCCTCATGGGGAGGGTCTAAGCAGTAAGTCATGGAGTGTGAGGTCAACCCAAACTCTATCTCTGCACTAGTCTTGGTGTTGTTGGGTGGATGCACATTGCCTCTCCTCTGGAGACATTGAGAGCATAGCAATAGTAGTGGGGTTGTTGTCAGAGATCAAGATCTCCTACCTGAGTGATAGTCTTCCATATCCTAGGGAAAAGGCTGCCTTGATCTCCAATAGAGTCATTGGAATTGGACTCCACACTGTGATAGAGAATAACTTCTCCTCCATCTGCAATATAACTGGCCCTATGTCAAAGGTCCCAGTGCCTTTCCAGCATTGGCTGGCTTGCGTCAAAGTCAGCAAAAGGTCTCATGATAAGCAATATTTCCCATCCCTTCTTCTGGCCTTCCACCTTTGCCTGTGCTGAGATGGCAGGAATTGGAGCCACATATCTGGCCTATACAGTGGTACCTCGGTTCTTGAACGTAATCCATTCTGAAAGACTGTTCGAGTTCCGAAACGTTCGAAAATCGAGGCGCAAAGGGCTGCCTGCAAATTCAATTGAGAAAATTGAAAAACATGCAGCGGAAGCTGTTCAACTTTTGAGGCACGTTTGAAAACGGAAGCATTTGCTTCCGGGTTTTTGCCATTCGGGTTCTGAAACGTTTGTCAACGGAGACGTTCAAGAACTGAGGTACCACTGTACTTGAGATGTAAGAAATGAGTTTTCACTGCTTGGGGTCCATTTTGTGTATGCATTCAATATATTTCACATTTGTTGAATCTTTAATGCAAGGATTCTGGGAAAAAGTAACATGTCCTGTTGTTGTGTGGGATGTGGTTGTGCAAGTGTGATTCAAGGTGCCCATTGTGACATGTCTGGAAAGACCACAGTTCAGTGGCTGAACACACAGGGTGGTACCCAGCTAACTTGCTCCTTCAGCTCAGGGAATTCTGCTTGCGCAACAGGATGTTATGCCTCTCCGCCCCTGCACACACCCCTAAAACAGTTCTGGAGGTTCCCTCAGCCCTCTAGAGCAGATATGGGGATGATGAGGAGCATGAGCAGGGAAGTTCCTTGTGGTGATAGCACATTAGTTGGGTGCCATCCATGCTCTCCATACAGAAGGTTCCAGGTTCAATTCCTGATATCTCCAGTTTAAAAAAGAAACGTTGGAGGGTATAACAGAGTGGTTTGTAAGATTTCACCATTTTTGCCCAGCTTAATCCCTGCTTCCAAGCAGCCACATAACTTACAGCTAGTCTGCTCCCAGTCAGAAATGAAGGATCAAGAAGATTTTCCCCAGAGTCTGTCATTTATTTGGTGACAAGCCAGAGCATGTAAATCTATTGAGTATCTTAAGCAGCATTCCTGTTTACCAGTTTTTCCAGACCAGCTAATTTGAATGCAATGGAGTCAGAGTATCGATGGGTGCACACAGACTAATTTGAGTAGCAAAACACTTTGGAAGAACGTTCGGTTTCATGTTGGACCAACAATTTTGTGCCTGGGACTGAATTTAATTGGAACTGGTTCTGTTAGTTCGCTGCCAAAGCTGTCAGTGAATAGCACAGATTGGATTGGTCGCTGTGTTGTTACAAAATGCCTCCCCCTGTCCATTCGCCAGAGCAACATTTGCAATAATAAAAAGGAGTTGCTGGGCACTTTTAATAATAATAAGTTAATGGATGAATGTTCGTCTAACTGAATAAATGTAAATAAACAAAATGCCCATCTGAAACCTGAGGAGAGTCTCAAGTCTGAGAACTGAATCAGCCATGCAACTACACATATATTGTGTGTGTGTGTGTCATTAGTAGTGTGACAATTAGTGTGGGGAGACAGACTCGCTACCAAAGAGAAACAGAAGCACTAACTCCTGTTTTTAAAGTGCATTTGGTTGCACTATAATTAGAACAGAATCAAGTATATCAGCTTTATGAATCAGATGAAAATGGTTTCAAAAGAGCTCTAACTCAGGGTTTAAACTGGGAATACCGATTACTCACTCACTATATTGCCATGACAGCTCACAGGAGTTGGAATTGCAGGTGTTAGTAGAACTCTTTTACCTAGTAAGTCAGGTGACTCGTGGATATCCAATGAACTTCCTCCTGTCTTCTCTTATATGACCTCTGAGAATTCCTGAGCAATTTTTGATACACTTTTAGGAAACACAACACATGGCCGGCTCTCCTTTGCAGCAAGAATGAAACTAAATATTTATTATTCTTATTTATATTTTTCATTTATGAGAAACATTTCAAACAGAATCATCTTTACATATCATATTTCGACTTCACTCTCCCTCTTTCTGTGGTTTCTTATATTTACTCTATTTTCCTACATATCTCAATTTAAATCTATTTTATATTTTATTTCCATCCATTTCTCTCTTTTTTTAAAAAAAAATTGCACGTTTTTACATTAATCCTGCTAATGCCCTAATTTGTTTACGATGAATTTGAAAATATTCAATAAATGATTTCCATTCCCCCTTAAAGACTTTGTTATCTTGATTTTTTATTTTTCCAGTAAGTTTGGCCATTTCTGCATTTTCCATTAGTTTCTGTAGCCATTCTTCTTTTGACAGGACATCTTCCTCTTTCCATCTTTGGGCAAATACCATTCTTGCAGCAGTGGTTGCATACATAGATAAAATTTTATGGTGCTTAGGTAACTCCAATCCCATAATGCCTAAAAGAAAAGCTTCTGGGGTGGTTTTTTTTTTTTTTTTTTTTTTTACAAAAGCTCTCTTAAAACTCTTTTTCAATTCATTCTGTATCATTTCCCAGTAAGCTTTTATTTTACTACAGGTCCACCACATATGGAAAAAGTTACCTTTATTCTCTTTATATTTCCAACACCTACTCGATTTTAATTTGTACATTTTAGCTAATCTACCAGGTGTTAGATGCCCTCTATATAACATTTTCATATATATATTTTTCTTAAACCATAACATGCTGTAAGCTACAGATAGGTAGCCGTGTTGGTCTGCCATGGTCAAAACAAAATAAAAAAATTCCTTCCAGTAGCACCTTAAAGACCAACTGAGTTAGTTCTAGGTATGAGCTTTCGTGTGCATGCACACTTCTTCAGATACCTTCAGGTCATACCTAGAACTAGCTCATACCTAGAACTAGCTCATACCTAGAACTAACTCAGTTGGTCTTTAAGGTGCTACTGGAAGGAATTTTTTTATGCTGTAAGCTAAATAAACCCAGCCAACAATATACGACTGAAGATGAAAATGTGAATGAACAGTTTGCTACCTAGGTAGCTAAATGAAGAACAGACACAAACATGTTTCATTCCACCAGCTACACCCACAACCTACATTTAAAGAGCATTGCTCTCCCATCCACCAAAGGATCCTGGGAAATCATGGGTGTAGCCAAGGGTGAGGACAAGGAGGGGCAGCTGCCCCCCAATCAATAAAAATACATAGCAAATTGAGGTTCTGCCCCCCTAACAAAAGGCCTGCCCCCTAACAAAAATCCTTGCTACTCCCATGTGTGAAATGTTAAGAATGCTGGGAATTGTAGTGCTCTGAGAGGTAAACCACAATTCCCATGATTCTCTGGGGGAAGCAATGTGCTTTAAATTCCTGGTGGGGTTGTGACTTTCCATCATTCTTTCTACTGCTTCCCCCTACCCTCTTTGGTCGGGTCCAGTTCCAAAGTTTTCTTTCCAGACAGAGAACTATTTCCTCAACTGTTTCCTTATGGCATTAGAGGGTTAATTCTCAAGAGGAATTAACCCCACCTGCTTCCCTTCAGAACAGCACCCCATAATTTGGTAATTACAGATGGGAGTGCCCTTCAGCAATTCAACCTAGCAGTCTAAAGTTTCTTTCGGATTGCCTCGTGGATTTTGCCAGCTAACATGTCCCAAGCAGCTGTTTACAGTATTTAAAGAAAAGAGTTTCAAAGAAGATGTCTGCATATTTCTTACAGACACTAGGTTAATTCCCTAATATTTCAAAGATTCCCCACCTCCCTGTTTTAAGGGAGCACGTGTGACACCCTTATTCTGTGGCAACTACAAGATATAATGCCCTTTGGCATTTAAACCAGAACTATAAACCGCCTCTGTGGTTATAGGTTGCCTTAATAAACTATTGTGTTGATTAGTTCTGTTAGGCTGGCAAGTTCAGTAAAAGTCAACTGTTTCTTAATTCATTGAATATGGGCTTCATATGACTGTGGGGGGAAGATTAGCAACATGGGATTAAATAATAACAATGCATAACTTTAACTATATATACTATTATTTCTGAAACTTAACCAAGATCCATAGAGCTGAACTTATGCACACAGTATGTCATTCTTGGTCTGCTATGCTACTCCATTTCGACGACGAGGCAATTTTGGACAAGCCTGCCTCTTGGGATTTTCAGGTCTTTAAAAGTGGGAGATATATACTAGAGCTCACACATTATCTGGTGAAACTTAGTTTGGGTTAATAAAGTTGGTGAGGTCCAGTGGAAGCCAAAACAGCACTGTACTTTGGGTTTTTGCGGGTTTGAGCAACAGACGACAAAAGATACTGACTCGTTCCTCTTGTCCTTGGGTCTCCTTCTTGTAATACAGAAATACTATTGAGGTTTTCACATACTAAATACACAAGCAAGGTCCAGTTTGAATAGGTAAGGTTTGCTTATCAAAAGTGCTATGTCCATAATAACATTACTTTTACTAATATAATCATAATTAAGCAAATAACTGAATATAACAAAGATGCATACTCTTATTACCATTAACATTTAACTGAATTAAATGTTCTTTGTACATTGGTGTGAGCCATGGTATCTCCACCTTCTTATAAATAGCTTTATTCTCTTTCTTCAGATGGAGAAGTATTATTCCTTCGTGGTCATTTTTTGTGCTGTCTTCCTGCCCAAGGCCCTTGGATTTCCATATAAAGATGTTTCAATAGATTGTTTCTCCATGTTGCCGAATTGTGGAGGAGGACCACAGACATCTACTCCACCGTATGTCGTCTCTGTATCATTTGATAGATATGATCCAGGAAATGAAATACAAGGTACAATGCATAATCTGCTAACGTTGTGGATCAGAGATAGTTAATGAGTAGGAATGGGGGAGAAATGTGATTCAGTTCATTTTAAAAAAGCAAATCTACCAAATGTGTACTTCCAGAACTGCTCTTTCATATATATGTGATTTTATATTATGTTATCTTGCCTTGAGCTTTTAAATTTTGTAATTGGCGTTTTTTTAAAAAATTATACTAGTCATTGACCATAATAAAATGACTTGACTTGCACTTCCAGAACAACGCAAGAACCAAAACAGCCATTAATCAAAATTCACACTTCTCCAAATTTTCTAGTTAAGTAATTGCATCTTTCTGGTTAAGTAACGTGTTGAAAAATCATGTATTAGAGCATATATTAGTGAAAATGCACTATATTAGACAAAAATGTACTGGATTGGAGAATTCCTTAAATAGGAAGGTGCTACAGCTAGATTATTGTACCGTTTTGTTCTTTGAAGTTAGGTTATGTAGCAAAATATATTTCAGGATTCTGTGGTGGAGTCTAGTTTTTTGAATGCTGTAATTCCACAGTGCAGAAAAAACATAGGAGTTACTGAGCAGAGAATCTGAGCTTCTTCCTGGGTATTTAAACTCAAATTTGAAATGGAAATGGAAATAAATGCCGATGCATGTAGTCTTTTCATGAAAGCAGTGTTTCTTTGATGTAATGAACTCACAGAAGACACACTGGAGATGAGAACATATCTGATTCCTGAAGCTATTCAGAGGCGATTGCTATTCACTGCCATGGATGTAAATCATCCTGGCTTTCTAAATGCTGCAATCACTTAGCCAGTAAAGTTTTTGACCGAGACAAACCTGCTCTGCAAAAATGAAAGACCCAAGCGATCAAAGGGGGGAAATTCTGTTGCGTAGTTTAACTCTGTTAAAAGTCATTATATTAAATTTATCTGTTGGTTCCCCCCAGTGACTCTAGAAGGAACGTCGTCTGCTGGATTCACAGCATTTATGGTACAGGCTCGGGAAATTGATGGCAATGTTCCCGTTGGCATGTTTCGCATCAGGGATCCAAATACGCAAGGCTACCCATGTGCCAACATGACGGTATGTGTTCATTTAACATGAGAAATTGCTTTCTTGATGGTGCCAGAGTGGTATTCATTAGCCTCATACCAGAATGTATCATTGCTCTGTTTCTTCCTTTTCTTTAAAAATACGGAAGATGTACTGTATTTTTCCGTGTATTGGATGAGGTTTTTTTGACTCAAAAATCATGTCAAAAAACTGGGGTAGTCCAATTCACGGATAGTGGCATGGGGGGCAGGGAGAAGTGGGGCACCGCCAGCCATTTGGTTGGCTGGAGCGTGGCTTCCCCGATGGCACAGCGAGCGGGGAGCGATCTGGGGGGTGTTTCCTGCCCACAGCTGATTGGGCGGACAGGCTGAACAACTTTGGGCCATCTCCCCTTATTTTCTTAAAACTGAGTCCCCCCAAATAGGGGGGGTCTTATACATGGAGGCGTCCTATAGATGGGAAAATACCGTATCCGTCTTCCTCCTTTTTCATAACCAAACTATTTGTGATAGGCAAGGTAATTTTCCGCCGGGGCATCTGCCAAGGACACAAGTGTTTATAGAGCTGGGATAAATTTGCTACTCAAAATTTTTCTGTGTGGATTTTAACGGCAAATATTCTTGAAAACTGAATATCCAGCACATATTTGATATTTAATGGTGGCATTGTGCATACATTGGTTTTGATGGTATCTGGTAGCTGAAATGTGATAGCAGTCAATGTTTGCTGGCACCTGACATTTAGTGGTCAGTACCTGGTGCTATCCTACAGGTGGCTTGCAATTAAGGAACATTCTGGAAACACCTTCTTAAATACATAAAAACTCACGGCCAAAATTTTATGAAACTTTGAGTTAATATCAACACTAGAAGCCGAATTGCAAAGTATGAAAATCAATTTCATGTTTTCAGATTTAAATGCTGTCGAAAGGTCATTCAACTGTAAGAGTAGCCTAGGCTGTAATCCTGTACCAGTGTTTTCCTGGGAGTAAGTCCCATTGAACTTAATGGGACCTACTTTTGAATAGACATGGATAGGACTGCACTTTTAGAACCCAATTCTACACACATCGGCTCAGAAAAAAGTCCTGTTGAGTTCAGTGGGGTTACTCCCAATCTCGGGTAAGTAGCTATAGGACTGCAGCCTTAATTAGTGATCTCGTTTCAACTATAGCATGAGGAACAATTTACCTCAAATATTGTTTTTGAGCTGTGTTTGTTTGTTTTTGTTTTTACTTGTGTGTCTTGATTCTGTTTCATTTACCTTCTCCTTTCAGAATTCAGCAGTAAGTCACACGAGTCCCAGCGTAAAACACAAAGTCACAACTACTTGGGTTGCTCCTCAGGGTACGAATAAGATTCGCCTTATGTAAGTTGTGGATTTCTTGCTATGTAATATTTATCGAGGCACTTTAGTTCTTTAAAAAAGGAACAAAACATATCAAGGTTGCATGTGGTCATATATTTGGAAATCACAAATGTTTATGCAGGCAGGTGCACGACCTTCGTGGTAGTGGCACCTTCCTTGTGGAATGCCTTCCCTTTAGATGTCAAGGAGATAAAGAACTACATAACTTTTAGAAGACATCTGAAGGCGGCCCTGTATCAGGAAGTTTTTAATGTTTGATTATTATTATTATTATTATTATTATTATTATTATTATTATTATTTTATTTATACCCTGCCCATCTGGCTGGGTTTCCCCAGCCACTCTGGGCAGCTCCCAACAAAATATTTAAAATAGAATCAAACATTAAAAACTTCCCTAAAGGAAGGGCTGCCTTCAGATGTCTTCTAAAAGTTAGATAGTTGTTTATTTTCTTGACATCTGATGGGAGGGTGTTCCACAGGGCAGGCGCCACTACAGAGAAGGCCCTCTGCCTGTAACCTCACATCTCGCAGTGAGGGAACCGCCAGAAAGCCCTCGGTGCTGGACCTCAGTCTAATACATAGTGATGTATTACTATGTTTTTATATATGCTGTAACCCGCCCAGAGTAGCTGGGGAAATAGATAATTCTGGACTGAAAAGTATAATGCAAATTCCCCTGTGAAAAAATCTTATGTATAATATATATGATATTATAGAGCTCATTAGAGAAAAGTCTCCACACTAGAAATAGTGATGATTTCTTGGTGTTTTTTCTCCCCTCTCAGGGCTACTTTTCTTCAAGATTATGATACCTATTGGGTTGGCGTTCATAGCAAAACACTCTCACCCAGATTTTCAGAAGTGGCTAATATTTCCAAACCCATCAATGATTCCAAACCCATCAACGCTTCCAAACCCATCAGTGATTCCAAACCCATCAATGTTTCAATGGCAGCCAATAGCTCAGACCTAGCCAATGATTCTGTGGCATCAACGATTTCTGATATTACTGATGATTCTGAGGAGTACGATGATGATTTTGATTTCAACACCCTCCTTGGTGACACTGAGGCAGTTTATGACAATGAGATACCTGTTGATTCTGAGGCGACGCCGGACTCCAGAATAAAAAATGCCACAGAAAAGAGCAGGAGGAAGGTATTTGTGAAATACTTATTACAAACCAAAGGTGGGGCGTAATTCAGCTGAACAGAACAAGTGCATGTTTTTCAAACACTTGATCATGAATGTTGTGAATATGACCCACCATTATGTTCCTTTAGCAGCATGGTTGTATCTTCTGTATGGCTGCTTCTTGCCACATCACTCCAGTAACTTAAGAAATGGAGGAGACCCTTTAGAAGGGTAAATGTAAGCCTACAAAAGTTGCACTTGCCAGACCAATATGCAAACTAAAACACAGTATTCTTCTAAAGTTCTCATTTCTCTGATGCAGAATGCAAGCAGAAATTTGTACGTAATTGAAAAGTGCACATGAGAATGTTTATCAGTCTGCTTGCAGAAATCAAAACTGTATATGTTAGGAGAAAAACACAGGAAAATGAAATCAAATGTGCACACAAGCTTTTCCCCCTTAATTGCAAATGTATGTGGAAAGGTGGCAAACCAAATTTAAGATTTAGAAAAAGATAAACTAAAAATGATGGGATTTGTGCGTCCTCACCACCGAGGTGCCACAATACACAGTACCCCCATGAAGGAGTATGTGGATTTATGAATGGGATAAAAAACACCTCGGATTGATCAATCGATCAATCGATCAATCAATCAATCAATCAATCAATCAATCAACCAACCAACCAACCAATCAATAATGGAGCATATAACAGGAATGCTATCTTCACTGGCATCCCTGTGGTGATGGTATTCCTACTCCAGTAGCCAGCAGTTAGCTAGTGATTGCAGTACTAGTTTGTTTCCCATTGGTGGGCGATTGTCCGGGTTGGCAAATGGCTGGCGATGCATGAAGAACCATCAGTTGATGCTGCAGATTTCAAATGCTGCTAAAATGAAGGGCTAATAACATGGTGGAATTGTTGTAAGCAGATCCACCCTTACAGAACCACCAGGTATTCCTTCACAACTTTGCAACATTTTATTAGGTACAGTCCCTATTTTACAAAGCGGTATCTCTTTTCTTTTCAGTCCGTTCTGACTGTGAATGTCAACTGTGGCGAGGTAAGAACCTTTTTAAAAAAAGATTCCTCAGTGTTTCCCTCACTGTTAAGATCTTTTTAATTGCGTGCTTATATATTTACTGTGTCTGTAAGCTCACCCATAATATAAAGTTCTCTGTGTGGTTTACCCTAAATAAGTATAAACACAATGGGAATACAAGGTAAAATAAAATCTTACCGTTTAATGAAAAGCAACAAGAAAACAAAACTCTCCACAACCCCAAAGTTGAAGCACAAATTTAAAAACTGAGAGATCCAGCTATGTAAGTTATTTAAAACATTTGGATAAACAGAAAGGGCTAAAAAGGGTGGCACAAGGCGAAACTCTCTGGGAAGACTATTCCATAACTGGGGTACGCCCATCAGGTGTGCAGTAGCACAACTGGACACCTTCATCTGCCCCAGCTGCAACAAAACTTGTCGCTCCCGCATTGGTCTATACAGCCACATCAGGAGCTGCAACCATCCAACAGCTTGACCTCACTCCCAAAGGCACACTCCTTCATCCTCCTTTGTCTCTGGAGACAGACAGATGCCAACCAGTACCATTTCATAAAACAGAACAGCATGCACCTGGGTTGCACTCCTGAAATGTTTAGAACGGCCCACTCTGCTTGAGTTAATCGACTCTTTTCTTTACCTGGTGTGAACAAGTTCACCCAGTTATACTGGGAAAGAGACATATTTGTACTTGGCAGAAGGCTATAATGCAGTTTGACTGGTTAAGTAAAGTGAGTGGGCTGAGAACACTGCTTCATTTCACTGCTGTGAGCGCTATAGTACTTGAAATGCATAAGGAAGGAACCAAGTCCCTTTTAATATTACTCCTGGGCCGGCCCTACCATTAGGCAAAATGAGACAAATGCCTCAGGCAACAGATACTGAAGTGGGGAGTAGCACTCCCCTAGACTAGTCTGTGGGAGGCTACAAAGAGAGAAGTGGGGTGTTTCATTGCGTAAACAAGAGTCTGCTGCATAACTGGAAGAGCAGATGTGGCGTTTGCCCGTTCGTTTAGAAAATGTCTGTACAGGGGGGAGAAAAAGGGTTAAAATGTAGACCAATAGGAAAGCCGGAGGCGGAGCCTGCCTGTTTATAAAAGGGCTTAGCCCAATGTTTGAGTGATTAGTTGGTTGGTTTTAGTGGGTGGGTTGGTTGGGAAAGGCAGTTGGAAAAGCAGTTGGCAGGCAGTTGGCAATAGAGAGACAGTGCAGTGGGTTCTTGTGTGAGGGGAGGTAGAAGAGATAAAGACAGGACAAAATAAGACTAAGAAGGTAAAGAGTAACAACATTTGGAATGCAGTTAAAGATTGTTTGTGTCTGCAATAAACTACACTCTTCTTTGTTAACTTGAGAACCTGACTAAGATTTACTGGGGAGGACCTGGTTGGTGGCAGCGGATTAGTGGTGTATGGGTCAATAGTCTGTGAGAAGACCGAGGGTTCCTTACGAATGCCACAGCAGCGTTGTATAGAACCCAAAGTTCTTTAAAAAACAAAACAAAACTTGAACAATCTTATTTTTTCTCAGGCTGGAGCAGTACAGTCAAGCAGTGGTGGTTGTGTCAAGGTAAGCATTATTTCCTTAAAAGGTCCTTATTCCCCTACAGGACACGACAATTATATACACATTTGTCTTAAAATTTTAAAGAATCCTTCTGCACATAAACGCTGCAGACAGGTTTTTTATTCGGGTAAGTTTGAAGTGTCAGGCTCATTCTTCTGCATAAAATTATCCAGTCCTTATTAGTGTGTCTTCTGTCTGCGTTCCTGGTGTATCTGCATCAGTACAGCTGGACGCCTTCAACTGCCCTAGATGCAATGAAACATGTCTCTCCCATATTGTTCTCTACAGCTGTAACCCTCCAACAGTTTGACTTTACCCCCAAAAGCACACTCCTCCATTTTCTCCCTTTTTCTCTCTTCCTGTTTTGACCCAAATAACAGAGAGAGGAATTTTCACTTCTTTCATTTTTTGTTCTTGGTGCCTGCCCAAACAGATCACTTGCCAAAGATTCCACAGAGGCTTTTTAACTCTTCTTCCATGTCTTAAAAATTAAATCAACCTGTGCTACATTCGAGCGCAGTCAAAGGGTCCACTGAAATGAATTTCAGAGCAGCTCTGTTTATAATGAAATAATTCTTTTTTCCTTTTTTTATCTTTAAATATTAAAGGTTTGGGTTGCATTTATTCCCTCGTCATAATCCCTTATTTATTCCCTCATCATAATCTTAAATTCCTGATTAATTTTCAGAGTACACAAGGATCATCGCAGAGCAGTGGCAGTGAAGCCAAGGTAATTGCTGTTCTTTCCTTGCCATTAATTTTTTGTTTCTTCTCAGGACTTGATAGAGCCAAACTACATGTTACACCTCACTACAAACTACACAGTAGCCACAAGTAATGTTAGTCCCATCACAGCTGTTCCAATCCAAGCAGTCCTTGGGAGGGGACAATTTTATGAAGGAGAAGTGTTGTGTTGCTTCTCCTAACATCATTGGTGCTGCTCGTGCATGGAGGTTTTTTGCACAATCCACATGAAATAAATTCTCATCAAAATGCCTTCCCCATAGTATTTCCCCATTTAAACCAGATTTGCCGTTTCTGCAGGGAATCTGATAAGTCAACAGAAAAAGTACAGTGGAAACAGCAAATCAAAATTAAACGCTGGGCGTAGGGGTGGGGAATTGTGGAATTGCACTTTGATGAGGTCGACGCCATGTGGACACTGGGAGAAACTTGCATACATGAGCAACAGTAAGTCCACAAAAGTGCATCTGTTGGGAGCTTCCACACAGCCAGTGAATGCTTCAAAGTTTTGTATACAGTGGTACCTCTAGTTACGAACTTACCGTATTTTTCGCTCTATAAGATGCACCAGACCATAAGACGCACCTATTTTTTGGAGGAGGAAAAAAGAACAAAAATATTTTGAATCTCAGAAGCCAGAACAGCAAGAGGGATTGCTGCGTCTTATGGAGCGAATGCAGGCTGCGCAGCAATCCCTCTTGCTGTTCTGGCTTCTGGGATAGCTGCGCAGACTGCATTCGCTCCATAAGACGCACACACATTTCCCCTTACTTTTTAGGAGGGAAAAAGTGCGTCTTATAGAGCGAAAAATACGGTAATTCGTTCCAGAGGTCCATTCTTAACCTGAAACTGTTCTTAACCTGAGGTACCACTTTAGCTAATGGGACCTCCTGCTGCTGCCATGCCGCCGCCACGCAATTTCTGTTCTCACCCTGAGGTAAAGTTCTCAACTCGAGGTAACTCTTCCAGGTTAGCAGAGTTTGTAACCTGAAGTGTTTGTAACTCAAGGTACCACTGTACTGTGCAGTAGGCTGCAGTCCCCCCCCCCCCCAAAAAAAATCAGGCTCAGAAATGACTGGCATAATTTTTTCTTTCCAGGTCATAGTGGTCAAAGAAGGAAGCAGCAGTGGAAGTGGCTGCGGTGGGGTAAGTAAACACTCTGTCCTCTTGATTCTAGAATTTTGTCCCAGTGTAAATGTTGCATAACACAAGTTGTGCTCGAGGATTCGGTGAACTGTGTTACTGCAAAATAAGAGATTATCCCATTCCATAGCTGCCCCTCTCCAGTGCCGGATTTATGTAAAAGCTGAACAAGCTATTAGGGCCCCACTCTCTTGGGGACCCCTTAAAAAATTAAAGGAAAAAAACTTGGATGTACATTTCCAAAATATAAGATAAAAAACAAATAAAATAAAACCTACATACAGCAGCAGTGTTTTGTGTTGTGTATGGACCTATTAGGTCCATAAATTACCACATAGCATATATTCAACACAGAAAACAGTGACAATTTGTTGTTGACAAAGGACAACTGGACATATAAAGGGCCCTATTGCCTTCAGTAGCTGAGGGCCTCATCAAACCTAAATCCGGCCCTGCCCCTCTCTGTGTGATTTGATCTATCCAGTTTGATCTATCCATCTGAATGATATAGTCACAATTGTACCATATCCATGTGCACTGACGTGCCTGCTGACCAGCAAAAAAATAGACAACTGGCTTTTCTTTTGCTCACAGGGAGGAGTTGCAGGCGTGTACAACAAATTTGGCTGCAGAGATGTAAGTACTGGTATGCCTCTTTCTTTTGTGTTTTATTCCTGTTCCCTGCTCAACAACGCAGGGGAAGCTGCCATATACTGTGTCAGCCTATTGGTCAATTTCACTCAGTATTGTCTATATATCAAGGGTAAAGGTAAAGGTAAAGGGACCCCTGACTATTAGGTCCAGTCATGGATGACTCTGGGGTTGCGACGCTCATCTTGCTTTATTGGCCGAGGGAGCTGGCGCACAACTTCTGGGTCATGTGGCCAGCATGACTAAGCCACTTCTGGCAAACCAGAGCAGCGCACAGAAACGCTTTTTACCTTCCCGCTGGAGCAATACCTATTTATCTACTTGCACTTTGATGTGCTTTCGAATTGCTAGGTAGGCAGAAGCAGGAGCTCACCCCATCGCGGGGATTCGAACCGCCGACCTTCTGATAGGCAAGCCCTAGGCTCTGTGGTTTAACCCACAGCGCCACCCATGACCCTATATCAAGGGTAGGCTCCCCCTTTTAGCCTAAAGGCCGCTTGAAGTGGTTCTCATTTCTTACCAGTCCAACAGGGTGGTCTGCTATCCAGAATTCCTAGGATTTACACTGAATTTTAGCCTTATTACTACATTTTCTTGAATTCTAAAGGCTGCCCTAATAAATTTAGCTCCTGGACCAGCCTTCCTCCACTAAGCATCCAGTTACAGAGCTTATCATTTTCTTTCCCAAAGTATGCCTCTGGTTAAATCATACCATTCAGGAAATTAAGGGAGTTTTGGTTTGTTTACAGAATGCAGCTGCTTCTGGCAGTCAGTCTTCATATGGCCAGGTAAGAACGCTTTCCACATTATTATTTATTTTACGTGTATAAACTTTCTCCAAAGTTTAATGACTCAATTTACATCTTCAAAAAGGTAGATTGCACCAGGATGTGTGCTGAGTTGCGATCTTGACAGGGAGCAAACCATGCTTGAGATCTAGGTGCAAAACTGCTTTGTTGATGAGTTGGTGCATGGTATTTCAAGCGATTTTAACTAACGTTTATATTCTATATCTTACAGTCGGTTTCCACCAGCAAAGTAAAGGTATGTAGGTGATTTTTTTTCTTCCTTTCCAATAAAAATTTAAATGCTGGCAAACATTGATTGATCCTTGCTTCAGCAAGCCAAAGTTTTATACGTGTTTTGCTGTGAGGAAATCGGTTACAGTAGTCTTTTCTTTAAGAGATTGTGTGTCCATCCTGTGATGGGATAATGAGCTGCTTGTGCGTAAAGCTTGATCCCTCTGGGGTTTGGCTGGTCATCCCAACCTAGGCACTAACGGAGCTCCCCAAAGCATGACTCCGTTAGTCGCTGGTAGAATCTGACAGTGGGCGTCTACGGAACCTACGCCAACATAAAAGCTGTTTGACAGACATGCGCTTTCGTGACTCTCTGCGTGACAGTTTCCGGCGCAGGGTGGGAGTTCCTAACGGGGGTCTTGTTACCTCTTCGCTGTCGTCACTGGAAGTATCCCAGAGCCTCCCCTCCGCTGTGACTCCTGCACTCCCCCTGCTGGTTCCTTCTGCCGCAGATTCTCTCCTATTCTCATGGAACTTATCCACCACCTCTTTCTCCGATGGCAGTTCCCTGACATCCACCTCCCCCCCAGGGCCCCCTTCACCCCCTCCCGCCTCCTCTCCCACTGGCGGTGAGGACGGAAAGCCCCTGAAGGAACTCTCCTCGTCGTCCGAGGATTCAAACACTTCTAGCCACGGCGTACCGTCTCTCTCCCCGTCTTCCTCTTCTTCGTCTGAGTCGGCTTCCTCACCCACCCCTGACTCAGGGAACCCTTCAAACTCTCCTTCCTCATCGGTGGTACCAAAGTGTTCCCTTCTAAATCGTGCCACGGGTTGCGGTTTTCTTGGGAAACGCTGATGAAATGTTTCTATTAAAACCTCGTCATTGACTACCTCTGCTGGTACCCAAGTGTTTTCCGACTCTACTTCCCCCTCCCATTCTACCAGATATTCCACCTGATTCCCCTTCCACCTGGAATCAATGATTCCTGCCACGTTCATGTCGCGCTCTCTCTCTTCTATCACGGGCGTTTGGGTGGCCTCTCTCTCATGCTCCCCCCACTCACGTCCCTCTCGGTACGGCGACAGTAATGACCTGTGAAATACTGGGTGTAACTTCATGTGACTGGGCAGCCTGAGTTTGAATGCTACTGGGTTGACCTGCTGTATGACCTCAAAGGGTCCCAATCTTTTGGGTCTCAATTTCTTACACCCTCCTTTGAACGGTAGTCCTTGGGTGGATAACCACACCCGGTCCCCCACCCTTATGGTTTCACCTTCCCTCCTATTTTTGTCTGCTTGCTTCTTATATTCTTCCTTGGCTTTCTCTAAGTTAAGTTGAAGCTGACGGTGGATCGCTTCCATCTCTTCAAAAAAATATTCCGCCGCCGGCACGCTCCACCTCTCCCCTCCCTCTCCTGGGAATGCCCGGGGGTGACACCCATAATTTGCCAGAAAGGGACTCATCCCTGTGGACACGTTCTCCGCGTTGTTGTAGGCAAATTCTGCTAGAGGTAACTTATCCACCCAATCATTTTCTCTGTCTTTTACATAACACCTCAGGTATTGTTGTAAAATCCCATTTGCCCTTTCCGCTTGCCCATTGGTTTCTGGGTGCCGAGCAGTTGAGAAATTGAGTTCTACGTGTAATAAGCTCATCAGTTTCCTCCAGAACCTGGAAGTAAATTGTTTCCCTCTGTCGCTCAAAACCCTCAAGGGGGCGCCATGCAACCTAAAAATATGTTCTACAAACAACTTGGCGGTTTCCTCCGCTGTGACTGCATGTGAACAAGCTATAAAATGACACATCTTGGTTAATAGATCTACCACCACCATGACAGCTGTTTTGCCTTTGGATTTTGGCAGGTCCGTCATAAAATCTATGGATACTGCCTCCCATGGCCTTTCGGGCGTGGGTAAGGGTTGTAATAGCCCCGCTGGCGCCACCCTCTCTCCTTTTGCTCGCTGGCACCTGACGCAACCCCTGACATATTCCCGTACGTCCTCCCTCACCTTGGGCCACCAAAACTCCCTGGTAACCAACCACATGGTTTTGTGCTGTCCAAAATGTCCCGCGGTGGGGCTGTCATGCAACTGCTTGAGTACTCTGCCCCTCAGTTCCCCGTCGGGTATGTACAGTGCCCCTTTGTAATACAACGCCCCGTTCTTTTCTTCAAACCCCCCTGTGTTCTCCTCTGCCCTCCGGAGCTCTCTGAGTTTCCCTTGGGCGTATTCATCGTTCTCAGTACCCTCCATCAGTTCCCTCTGCCCCACCAATGCCGCCCCACACACCCAGCGGTCTTCAGGGATTACATGCCTTGCCTCGGGCGCTCCCTCCCCCTCTAAGTACTCAGGTTTCCTGGAAAGAGCGTCCGCCCTCACGTTCTCGGATCCGGGCACGTAACGAATCTCAAAGTGGAATTTGGAGAACTCCTGGGCCCATCGTACTTGTCTCTGGTTCAGCACTCGGGCTGTTCTCCAATATTCCAGATTTTTGTGGTCAGTTCGGACTTGAACCTTGTGCTGCGCCCCAATCAGCAAGTGCCGCCATTTCCGGAAGGCTTCATGAATGGCGAGCAGTTCTCGGTCGTATACTGTGTAGTTCCTCTCGGATTTGTTCAACTTCCGCGAGAAGAATGCACACGGTCTCCATTCAGACGTATCTTTTCCCGGCTGGAGAAGAACGGCCCCCACCGCTCGGTCTGACGCGTCAGTCTCCACTCTCATTGGTTGTTGTAGATCCACATGCAACAGTTGCTCTTCCGACGCAAACGCCTGCTTTAAGCGTTCGAACGCCCGCTGCGCTTCTTCCGTCCAAACAAATTTCTTTTTGCTACTAAGACAATCCGTGATAGGCGCTGTCAAATGGGCAAAGTTCTTGATGAACTTCCTATAGAAGTTTCCGAAGCCCAGGAACCTTTGCACGTCCTTCTTGGTCTTTGGTGTTTTCCATTCCAGTACCGCTTGAACCTTGCTGGGATCCATGGCCAACCCCTTGTCAGACAACCGGTACCCCAGGAATTCCACCTCCCTGGTATGAAACTGACACTTCTCCAGTTTCACCCACAGCCGATTTTCTCGCAACTTGCTCAGTACCTCTCTTACATCTCGCACATGCTGCTCCTCATTCGCTGAGTACACCAGGACGTCATCTAAGAACGCTACGCAGTTCTTGTAGAGCAGTGGCCCCAGGACGTGATTCATGAATGATTGAAAGCAGGCGGAGCCCGCTTGTAATCCGAAAGGCATAACTAAATACTCAAAAGCCCCCAAGGGGGTGAACATAGTGGTCTTCCACTCATCCCCCTTTCTCACACGTATCAAGTTATATGCCCCCCTAAGGTCCAGCTTGGTAAAAATTTTCCCTTTTCTCACCTGTGTCAGAATGTCATCAATTCTAGGCATAGGGAAAGTCACTGGTTCTGACACTGCATTTAGGCTTCTGAAGTCACATACAAGCCTCGGTTTGCCCGTGTGTTTTTTGTCCACAAAGAACACTGGGCTCCCCCCCACCGCTCGTGACTCTCTGATGAAACCTCGCTTGAGATTCTTGTCAATGAACTCCCTTAACTCCTGCATTTCACTGTCTGACATTGCATACAGCTTGCCCACTGGCAATTGTGCTCCTGGGAGTAAGTTAATTTGACAGTCAAAGGGTCTGTGCGGGGGCAGTCTATCTGCTTCCTTTTCGCTAAAGACGTCAATCAAGTCAGCATATTGTGGTGGCACCTTGCCCTTGCCCATCACTTCCACCCCTGCTAGAGTGGCCCTGGCCCCTGCCTGAACCTCTCCCTCTTTGCAGTGTTCTAGGCAATGTGCTGATCCAAAGGAAACCACTCTCTGATGCCAGCCTACTAGAGGATCGTGTAGTGCTAGCCAGCTCATTCCCAAAATAATGGGAGCTCCTCCCAAAGTGGCTACGTTAAACGCTATCAGTTCTGTGTGTCTTGCCACCCTCATTACCATTGGAACAGTCTGCTGGCTCACTTCTCCTCCCAACAGTTCCCTCCCATCAATCGTGGTAACCTGCAAAGGCTTACTTAATGGGATAGTCTGTATCTGGTGTTCAGCTGCAAACTCCTTACTCATGAAATTACAGGAGCTGCCTGAATCCAATAGCGCTTTTATCTTTAGTGGGTGTCCATTGGACAGTTCCAGCAACACCTCTATCACAAGCGCTGGTCTTGGAGGTTCTGGCGTGGGCACATTCACTTCTCCTCTGCCTGACTGCGGTGCCCTGATGCTGGCAGCCAGGCGTTGGCTTTTACTTGCTCGCTGCTTGTTTCTCCTTCCTCCTTCCCCCCAACAGTTCCCGCCATTCCTTGCCATTCCTTCCTTTGCGGACAGACTCTGGCAAAGTGACCTGGCTGTTGGCAGAGATAACATCTCTTGGCGCCCTTCCCCTCCTTCTTCCGCCCTTCACTGGTGTTTGAAACTGCGCGCGCGCGCGCTGTTCCAATTTCCATCGGCTCTGCTGGCGGGAAAGGCTGCTCCGGAATCTCTGGAATGCGGAAATCCTTCCAACGTTCCCCTTTTCCTTCCCGCTTTTCCAAAGCCCTTGCCTCCTGGCGCGCTCCTATGGACAGCGCTGATTTAGTCAGATGATCCATAGACTCCGCCCTGGGCGCCCGGGAAAGTTCATCTTTCACTGCCGGAGAGAGCCCTTCTTCAAACAGCATTTGAATAGGTTCACTCGCAAGGTCCCACCCCAGTCTATGAATCAGCATGCTGAACTCAGTCCAGTACTCACGTACAGATCGGCTCCCCTGTTTACACGCCATTAACTGCCTCCGCACCACCCCTTGCTCAATCTCACTGGAAAACATCAAGTCCATGGCGCGAAAAAACTTCATAGTGTCCTTTAAGATTTCATTATTGGCTGCCATCAGGGGCCGCACCCAGTCCCTCGCCCCTCCCTCTAGATGGCCGATCACGTACGCCACTCTAGAGTTCTCATCAGGGAAGTCATCAAACAGTAGGTTAAGAGCATATTGCATCTCTGTCCTAAAGGCTTGATAGTTCCTGGGATCCCCCCCAAATTTCTGCACCAATCCAGGCACCTTTCTGGCAAGTGGGGTGGGTTTCCCTTTATCCGCATCTTGAGCCCTCCTCTCCTCGAGCCTCGCCGTTTGCAGCGCGAGCTGGACCTCCAACGCCCTGTACCTGTCTTCCAGGCTTGGACCTCCTCCAGCCCCAGCTCCTGCACCTCCGGTTCCAGCTGGTTCGCTCATGATGCCCTCTGCTTGCACAAGCTGCTTTCAGAGACTGTCAGATTGCTGTGATGGGATAATGAGCTGCTTGTGCGTAAAGCTTGATCCCTCTGGGGTTTGGCTGGTCATCCCAACCTAGGCACTAACGGAGCTCCCCAAAGCATGACTCCGTTAGTCGCTGGTAGAATCTGACAGTGGGCGTCTACGGAACCTACGCCAACATAAAAGCTGTTTGACAGACATGCGCTTTCGTGACTCTCTGCGTGACAGTTTCCGGCGCAGGGTGGGAGTTCCTAACGGGGGTCTTGTTACCTCTTCGCTGTCGTCACTGGAAGTATCCCAGAGCCTCCCCTCCGCTGTGACTCCTGCACTCCCCCTGCTGGTTCCTTCTGCCGCAGATTCTCTCCTATTCTCATGGAACTTATCCACCACCTCTTTCTCCGATGGCAGTTCCCTGACACATCCGTTTTAGCCTCTTGGAATCTACAAAAGGACCTCTTTGTGCTCTTAACATTGGTAATAGCAAAGGGCTGTCATTACCCACAAAATACCTTCTTTTGGGGAAAATGGCAGATTTTCTTGCAAGAAAATTAAAACTGGGAAATAGGAGGGGGGATTATTTACTGAACTTCCTAGCTGTATGCTATTAGTATATAGAACGTGAATCTGCAGTGCTACATCTCCTCTCTTTCTGAGTATTTTGAAGACCTTTTTTGTTTCTTTGTTCAAAAAGCAGGGTAAACCACCAACACTTTATTAAAAAATACCCTACTTTTTTCTCATTAACAGGTTGTGACCTACCCAGACAGCAAACCTTTCCCACCTGAGGTAAACACTATTCTGTGCTGCATTTGTTTGTTTGATTTAAATTGTACCATTTAATGTAATTAAAATCTCTAAGCAGGTTACAATAAAAATGCAAATAATGTTCAGTTAAGGTAACCTTTAAAAAACTGGATTGAAAACGATCTCAAAACAGAACTGTGCATCACAGATCAAACTGAGCCCTGACCTAGTAGAAGTTAGGGTCCATCAAGCTAATGATGGGGACACCTGGGGCTCCCCAGATGTTATAGGACTACAACTCCCAGCATCCCTGACCATTAGTCATATTAGCTCATGGCAGTTTGAGGCTTGTGACACCTGGTTCTCCTTTCCTAGTTTATACTCAGCTGTGCTGAGCAAAACGGGTGTGTGGAGAGAGAGAGTTGAACAACTTTCCGCATCTGCTGTTTGACTCTCCTGACTCACTCCTACCCTGAACATTTTTTTTCCAAGCGAGCTTACTTTTGGGATCAGATCTGCGGATGAATGAATCTCTCCATTTCCATTTCTCTCAGTTTCTCATATTTCAATTCAGTTCTTTGCATTTCCACACCAGTTTGTAATTTTTCAAATAAAGAAATCCCCATCAAAATTGATCAGGATTTTCATGTGAATTATTAAAAACAAACACTTTTTTTTTGCATGCAGTTTCCCCCTAATACATATTTTTGAAGCTGTTTTCCCTAATACAATGCATTTTGTATGCTACTTTCACATCCATTTTTATGTACTCTTCCGCCCTAATATTTGCATTGTTGTACACATTGGCTGAACTGCATTGCAAAATTCGGAGACTTGCACATTTTAAAGGATAGCTGTGTCTCAGTTTGCATATTAGTTCCAGAAGTACAAATTAGGTACTCCTTCAATAAAATTAAAACTATATCTAATTTCTCTCCCATTCCTACTTAAAACTGAAGGGGGGAAAACATGTTAAGGACAGATAGTAGGGACATCGGTCACAGGCAGCAGGAGGGTTAAATGCTTGGGATCAAGTTGTTTCTACAGAGTTGGCACAATAAAAGGAACCTATAATGAGGTTGCATGTTATGCTTTCGTTTAATTTTTCATCCTTGATCTTTTCTGTAAAGAACCCTTTTGCAAGTGAATAACACCATTGTGTCTCTTTGCTTTTCCATTTCCTAATAGCGTGATTCTACTTATCCATCGGTAAGCAAAACATCTCATTTGAACAGATATTTGTATGAGAGCAAATCTTATGCTGCCTACCTCCCAACCCAATCTAACTGCGTAACCCTCTGCTTCCTTTTCATCAGCTGAGATGAGCTCTATAAGTATCCAGTTTCTCTGGAAAAGTCCCTTACCTCTGTAGTCATTTTCTGTGTTGTGAGTGGTTTCTGTGGACAGGAGCTTACAAACTTTTCCAGCTTCAAGGAATCGTTTCTGTAAAGACTTGCCTGCTGAGGGAACTTCTGCACGAATGCAGAAGTTTTGGGGAAGTGTTTTAGGTTCCTGGAGTTCCTGCAGGTTGCTGGACAAGTCTATGAGGCATCGCCATTGCTCTGAATGGGCTGGAAGTGCCATCTGGAACACACCCAACACAACGTTGTGGCTATGGTGCAAAATAGTGTCTATTCAGGGAATTGGCTTCCTCCCCCCGTGGCAGTAGATAAGCAGAACAGATGAAAAGGGGTCTTCTTACCAGTTAGAAACTTTAATAATCACAGCGAGAGAACAAGGAACATTTCTCCTAGACATGGTGGCGCTCATAATTAAGGATCACCCCCCCTTCCATCCCTATTCATCTACATCACTCCTATGTCTTGTAATCTGAGCTTGTACTCTCTGTGCTTTCTGTTCTGCCACTTTCTGAGCTCTTCTCGACCTTGTGCTGAGAGGAGGAATGCTGTCCAGAGACTGTGAATCTGTTAACCCTCTCTCTTCCAGTGTTTCTTCTCCTAGCTGTTCCCAATTCAGTATTTCCCAGCTTCTGCCTTCTGAACTAGGCCCCTCTGCAAACCACTGTTCCAAATCTATAATGTCCTCCTGCTCCTGGGAAGATTCAGGATCTGGATCTGGAGCAGGGGGAGGGGGAGGCTTTGGATCATAGAATTGTAGAACTGTAGAGTTGGGAGGGACCCCAAGCGTCATCTAGTATGACCCCCTGCAATGCAGGAATCTTTTGCCCAACGTGGGGCTCGAACCTACAATCATGCCGAAGGTCCCAGTTTCACTCCCAAACAACTCCAGCTAAGGCTGGAAACCCTGGAAAGCTGCTGCCAGTCCGGGCTAGATGGACCAATGGATTGCCTCAGTATAAGGCAGCTTCTTATGCTTGGCCTCTGATTACATGCCCAGAAGTTTGTTTTTAATAGCAGAACGATACTCATGATCCTGTCACAGAAAAATCCAGCTCCTGGTCCCCCCACCCAGCTTTCCACCATCCTTCATATTGGCAGCCTAATGAAGAAGAATAAAAAGCATTTTCATGATTACTTTTTAAAAACAACCGGGAGTGGGGATCCTTGCCGATCTACTGCAAGGAACTTGGAGCTCTCTTAGCAGATTCTCATCTAGCTTCCTTCGCTAAGGTTCTCTGCAACACAGTTTAAAAACCATGGCTATAGATGACCAGGAGTAGACAAGGGTTCAGATTACTTGCTCATATGCTTTACTGACTTTTCCACTAGCTGCATCATAGCCAAATTAAATGGTTCCAATTTTCTTTCAGAAAATTGCTAACGCTGGTGGAATAATCTATTCCCAGGTAAGAAGTCTTTCTTCATCCCGTCCCAGTGCTGCTGTGTTTGTGTTATCGACAACGCTGTTTTATGAAATGTAAATTTCTCCTTTTGATCTTATCAACTCCTTTCTGTGATGATGGGCAAACAGTTTTGTTGTTTTTTTGGTGAAGCTCGTTTACAGGGTAATTCTACAGCGCCACAGTCGCTGCATGATTTCTTTTAAGTTTTCATATTTGACTGTAATTTGGATGATTTTACTACTTGGAAGTCACTCTGTGTATCATTTTAATTTTTTTTAACAACAACCCCTTTCTAACTCGTCCCACCCTCATCATTCTTTCTCTACAGGGTCCCAGACCTCAAGGTGGTTCATCGGAAACTGTTCGTATTACCGTACAGGAGGTAACTATTGTTCAGTGACAAAGGAAATTTGGCATGGGGGAAATAAAGTTTCCCAGTTAAGGGCATTGTAGTAAGCCAGTCCTGGTTTTAAACTTATTTCTGTTTTACTTCTGTGTCTTAAAACAGAAGCTTCACCAAAATGCAGTGGGGGTGGTTGGGTTGAAAAGGGGGCCACAGTTTTTGGCTACATCTATTAGCCAATGTGTTGAAGAGGAGAAATAGGAATATACTATAAATGTGAAGTATGTTACATTGAAACAGGCACATAAGCAGCCAGCTCCCTGATTTCTTGATTTTGTTTTCACAGGGTGGGAAAGGTAGTCTGGCTTGTGATAAGGTGAGTGATTCGTCTCCACCATAACTTGTTTATATTTATATTTTATTATAATATTACTATTTCCCCCCCCCCCAATGTGGTGTGCTTATGCAGTGGCCTGGATTTTTTTTTAAAAAAACAAAACCTGATAAAAGACTGTCATCCTAAGAGGGTTTAGAACAGACAAAAGGAAACGCTCCTTCATAGAGCACATAGTCAAACTATGGAAGTTGCCACAGATGGTGCGATGGTTACCAAAATGGGGTTTAATGGTGGGAAATGGAGGGAAAAGTTATTACTGGCTACTAGTCATGATGGCAATATATGTACCAACCCCCTATCCTCCCCTGGGACAATCCACTTCAGGCCATTTTACAGGGAAGGAGGATTGTGGCAAATTCACTCCCCACCTCTAGAGTAGCAGCAGCATATTTGTGATGGCAACATACCACCTCCAGAGCCCACAAATTGGAGCTTTCAAATCCGCACAGGATCTAGAAACATTTATTGTTTTGATGTCTTAAAGGTTGTGTTCAGACAACCTGTTTCTCAATGAAGTAATTCCTTTACTCTTTTACAGACTTCACCCGCCTATAACGTCAAGATTTGTAATCAGGTAAGCACCTCCATTCCACATTACCTTGGATTTGACTGGATGGTGTTCATAGTTTTAAATACGTTAATAAATATTGTATCCTTGTTTTGCCCCCCCCCTTTCTTAAATAAACTCTGAAATAGGGATTGAAAGAGCTTTCAATTTTGATCCTCTTATTTGCTCATTTCCCCCACCTTAAATTTAGTTCTCCACATTTATGCAGCAAATTGCAATTTATCTTCTTTTTAATTCCTCTTGAAAATTCATCAGAATTTTAGAGCCAATTTCTCCCCAGAAACACATTTTCATATGCACTTCTGACTAATGTACATGTTTTAACAAATACATTTTCCCCAATACACTTTTATATATTATATATTTTGTAAAATATTTTCATATTTATGCATACTCTCGTCATATATGCATTTTTGTAAACACTGTTGGGTTAGAGAACTGCATTTCAAAATTTGGTTAATTACAGATTTTGAAACACAGCTGTGTTTGGGTTCTCCTTCTGTTCAGGAAAATGTGAATTTGATAAATTTGCCTTTAAATGCGAACTTTTGTGAATTTCTCTCCGATATCTACTCTAAAGTAAATGTTTCCATTTTGGATTGGCCTTTTTAATCAAGGACATCTGTTTTCATTATATAGTAGTAAGGTTTATATAAAATGTTGCTTGCTTTTCCGAAATAAAATTCAACTGCCAAAAATTTTGGTCAAGAATAGCCTTGCTGATGTCTGTTTTTCTTTGTAACAGAACCAGCTTTCAAACTCGCAGAGTACCAGCTCCTTCGGCGGCACACAGGTATATAGATATACACATTCACCGTTCTATTTAAATGTTGGCTACTTTCCTGATAATGCCACTCTTAGATTGGTTGGCAATAGTATGGCTAATAGGGACAAGCAAGCAGAAGGCTGCTAATGCCCCCAAATAAATTGGGTCTTCCCTTCTATAGCAGGTGCCAACAGTGGTTCTTTGTGTACCCAATAATAAAGTCCTTCCACAGTGCAATTCTGTAGAGCAGAGTCCCATTTAATTTGGTGGGATTAACTCTCAGGTAAAGCACCCTGCTTTCCAGGGAACAAGCCTCATCAAATTCAGAGGTGTTTACTTCTGAGTAGGCATGGTTAGGACTGCAGTGGAAGTGTAGACAATCCCTAAGTGACACTGATCTCAGTTGTATCTGGGTGAAGTCTGGAATTTCCTGTTGCTGTTCTGTTCTTGTTGGAGAGACACTAAGATCCTAGCTTCCTGGCTGGTATGTCCTCTAAGACAGGATAGAGTTGTGTGACCTGAACTGGAATAATAATTTTGTGTGGTTTTTTTATAGGAAAGCAGCTTAAATAACCCCCATCATTCTTTCTCTACAGGGTTTGAAACCTCAGGGTGGCTCATCAGAAACTGTCCGTGTTACCATCCAGGTAACTATTAGGGTTATGCAAAGAAAATACACACACACAACCCTTGGCACCTGCTGGGTAGTGTTAGCTTGGTGGCACGTACTGAAATTGTACTTCCTCACGGATCCTTGGCAGACGGTTACCTTACCTTGTTTTCTGAACCTTGGTTGACTGATCCATCGCCTATGAGGAGGAAAATAAATGCTTCAGTTTTCATCAGACTTGTATGAACCTTTTAAGCTGAGTAGCTCCTTCTGAAGATATCAGTGCTGCCAGATTTCAGTCACATAGGGACAGGGTTTTTGTGTGTGCTAGGTACCTCTTTAAAGCAAGGATCTTTCAGGAAGAGGGCTGGATTTTAATGTAGCCCAACCTTCTGAGGGCCACATTTGAAGGGAAGGCAAAAAGAATGACTAACAATAGCATGGCTGATGTCTTGTTTTTCTTCACAGGAGGGTCGGCCTTCAGGATCACAGGGCGGTAGCTCTGTTAGCATACAGGTATATACTTATATATCATACACTTTATAGCAAATGTTGACTTTATCTCAAAAATATTAACTCACAGCAGCAAGGTTGATGTCTTGTTTTTCTTCACAGGGGGGTCGGCCTTCAGGATCACAGGGCGGTAGCTCTGTTAGCATACAGGTATATACTTATATATTATACACTTTATAGCAAATGTTGACTGCTATGTACTGAAGTTATCACCCTGGGCCAGCAGGGGGATACTGTAGATAGTTATGCAAATGAAGGGTCGAAAGTGACGTTCAGTGATTGGATAGTTTTAGAAAATTGTTACAGTAACATGGTACTGGAGCTCTATATAAGCAGGCTGACTGAGCCCTTCAGTTCAGTTCTGTCCTGGCCTGTGAATAAACAAGAGCTGTTTGAAGAATCGCTGTGTCGTCTGATATGTTCACCCACAACTTAACATTGACTTTATCTCAAAAATATTAACTCACAGCAGCAAGGTTGATGTCTTGTTTTTCTTCACAGGGGGGTCAGCCTTCAGGATCACAGGGCGGTAGCTCTGTTGGCATACAGGTACATACAAACACATATATACTTCATATCAAATGTGAGGAGCAGATGGGGCTCATCAACCTGGGAAGGTAGCCCATCTGGGAGAAATAAAACTCTGATCCTAAACCTCTGCTGCCTTGTAGGATATCTTTGGGAGTAGAAAAAGCTAAGGAGAAAACCCCTTACAAATCTGGACTGGAGTCTTTAAGATGGTTGGATGACCTTGTAGGCCTCCTTCTAGAGAAGAAGTGGAGGTGGTGGTTCCTTGGTAGAGAGTAGAGTCTATTGGGGAGGGGGAAAGGACGCAAGCTGTACAACACAGCAATTGTAGCTCAGCAGCAATGATATCGGAAGGAAGGAAAAGTTAACAGCATGGAGATACTCTATGTCTCCTGAAATTTATGGGGAAAGTGTCTTCCAAGGAGCCACTAGGATTGTCCATCCTGGGCTCTTGGTAAATTTTTCTCCCTGGACATCAGAATGAGCTGCTGGTGGTGGCTGTATAATAAGGACAGGTGAACTGCTCAATGTAAGCTGCTTTGCCAACCCTGGCCTTGTAGGGATTGGGCAAAGAAATTGGCCTGTGCTAGCCCTCCTCCACAAGATCCTTAATGGTCATTGCCTGCTTTTCTTCACAGGGCCAGTCTTCAAGCTCACAGGGCAGCAGCTCCTCTGGCAACCAGGTATATATGCATGTGAAATCATACAATTGTACAGTTGGAAGGAACCCTGAGGATTATCTAATCCAACTCCCTGCAGTGCAGGAATACGTAGCTGTCCCACACAGGGATCGAACTTGCAACCTTGGCATTATCAGCACCATGCTCTAACCAACTGAGCTATCCAGGTTGTGTAGTGGTTTAAACAGTTTTGGACTCAGAGCTGTGAAATCTGATTTAAAACCCTTGCTTAGCCCAAGATGCTGGCTGTGTGACTCCAGGCCAGTCGTTTTATCTCAGGCCTAACATGGGAATGGTGGCAGTATTTTATTGTTTTGAAGTGATTTTTTTAAATAAAAAAAATTCTGGGAAGGAGTGTTAAAACAATTATAGACCGCAAGAAATTTTCAAGAAAACAACAGCAAACGAAACACAAACAGAGGGAATGTGTGTAGAAAATATATTACTTTGAAGGCGATAGTACATTGTTTTATTTCTTTGTTTTTAAAGCAGGGTGGATCTTATTCAACCGGTGGCAGTCCCTGTGGCAAGGTATATTCTTTTATTTGACAATATTTTGGAAGCAATCTCAGTATCGGTTGTCTTTTGTTGAGAAAGAGAAGATGTGAGCAAAACGTAAAGTATACAATAGGGAAGCTCTGCAATTCCTTGTTACTTCTGATAGCAAACAGTACTAGAATTGGTAATATACAAATATTTGCACACAGCAGATCTTTAGATATAAATTATTCTTGGACCAATGCTGGTGTAGAATTGCTTTTCCATGGAAGGAAGTGCTATTATCTTAACCTTAACCTGGCATGGCAACATCCCCTTTGAGGCTTTGTCTACATGTCAACAATATGAGAATGAGTGCAATTCTTGCCATGTGTTTCATATACAGTGGTACCTCGGTTTTCGGACGTAATCCGTTCCAGAGGACTGTTCAAGTTCTGAAACATTCAAAAAGGGTACAAAGGGCGGTTTGCAAACTTAATAGAGAAACTGGAAAAAAAACCTCAGTGGAAGCCGTTCGACTTCCGAGGCGCGTTCAAAAATGGAAGCATTTACTTCTGGGTTTTTGGCGTTTGAAAACCAAAGCGTTAGACTTCTGTGATGTTCAGAAACCGAAGTACCACTGTATATTGAATGTATCACTGAAATACTTTCTCTCTCTGCTTTCTAAGGCAAGAGAGAGAGAAGGGGGAAAGGGTGGGTGCTTGTGTTTTTGCATGGATGTGTGTGTGTGTGTGTGTGTGTGTGAGAGAGAGAGAGAGAGAGAGAGAGAGAGAGAGAGAGAGAATGAATATGAGAATGAAGGGCACTCTAGCCATGTGTCTGCATACATAGTGGTGCTGGTTTTAAGTACAGATGTGCTCAGATCCATGATCCAGGACTTTAAGAAACTAAAAAAAAAAGATAATTGCGTTAAAAAATGCAAACCTAACAATAACAAGAATAAACATTCATTTTAAACAGGGGATTACATATGACAGCAATCCCTGCAACCAGGTAAGATTTCCATTCTATTCACGTAAAAGACATATGTCAATGGAACATCTACTTTTGGGGTCTAACTACATGCAAATATAATGGATAAAAGCATTCATGATGCTTTGTGCAACTGATGGTATTGGGTTAGCTTTAAATGATTCTGCTTTGAATACTGTTCATACCTGCCAATGTTTTGGGGCAAACATGCTGTTTTGTTTCCATTTGGTGCATGTCCTGCTGAAATCCTACAACTTTTCATGGTATAAATGTTCTGGGCTCCCTCTTTCCCCGCTGTTCTTGCTATGCTGTTGCACAATAGCGTCCCTCTAGACAGCAATAAACATTGGGGAAGCTAGTTGAAAGCTGCTCAAGTGATCGGAATCTAAGAAGAGAAGAAGCCCAAACACATTTTGGTGTGGCAAATTCCCCAGAGTTTTGGGGAAAGGCCACGAAATAGAATATGCAGAAATAGCGTGGTGCATTATTTAGAATTTCAAACAAGCAATCTCTTGAGCAGCCAACAGCATTTGCAACTCTACCTCCGTCATAGAAATTATCGTGCATTTTCCACTCAAATAAGAGAAGATGGTAGCATTTGTGTGTGATTATTGATTTTGTGCTGCTTAAAGGGCCAAGCGTCACCGCCGTCATCATCATCATCATCATCATCATCATCATCATCATCATATTCATCGTCTTCTTCTTCACAAAGCACCTATGGCCAGGTAAGGGTTGTTTCCTTTAGCTGTTTCTTCCCAGTGTATGATGAATGGATGATGCACTGATTTTCAGGCACTTTAACTGGGAGAAAGGATCTGAAAATTCCCATAAGGAAGTGCACAAATGCAAAACATGGCAGCAAATGTGCTGACAGAATACTGGAAGGGCACAGGGGACCTATGCCAGAAACAGATGGCGTGCAGATCTTTAGACATTTTCATTTGGATCAGAATATAATGCATGATCAGAAAAAGTCCACTGGTGCTGAGACAACATAGGACATCAGCTCACTAGAAAGTTCTCCTTCACAAACTCCATTGCACTGTTGCACATCTCCCATTCCTTTCAAGGGAGTTTGCTCGTGCAAGAAAACATTTCGGCTGTTTGTGCCCTGGGTTTCCACACATTTCTAAATTTTCTTTTAAATTCCTGTGAGCCAAAATAATCTCCCCTTATTTTGAGTGCCCCCAAAAGATTCTGAACACTAGATTTCTGAAATTCAACTGACAAGAACTATTTTAATGTGTTTTCCTCCCCTCCCCACTCTGTTTGTCTTCTTTAGGGTGGCTCACAATATCAAGGCAACCCCAACGCTTGTCCTCCGGTATGTTCCCTTTCTCTTAAGTTTTATTATGATTTGCTACCTGACAAAGTTATATATATATGATTCTGTCCCTCTAATGCCTTTGTCAGCAACCAAGTTTTCCTTAAAGGCCAATTTCAGAAGCAAATGATGAGAGTCAGTTAGCGCCTCAGTCCTGTTACTTCTTCAAGGCAACCCAAGAGTGTTCATCAGTTGTTGTTTGTTTTCTTATATCTTTATCCTGCTTTTCTAACAAACATTGTCTGCCAAAGTGGCCCACTTCAGTAGCAAGCAAACAAACAAACAAACAAACAAACAAACAAACAAACAAACAAACGTGAGGCTTGTTCTCAGGCTTGCTAACCTAATTTTCTGTTCTGAACCATCCTGGGATCGGATCTTTGGATGAAAGGCGGTATACAAATTTAAATAATAATAATAATACAAGACACACAGAAGAGAAGGGGATTAGAGGAAACAAGCAGAGGAGGGAGATCAGTTTGACAATGCAAGGGATGAGTTGTATATATGCTTGTAGTCTTGTATGGACAAAGGCGTAAGAACTACGTGTATGAGAGAAATTCAATTTCATGCACATTTAAGGGTGAACTTACATAATTCACACTTGGCAAAGTAATTTCTGATTTTGTATTTCTCTCTCTCAGGGGATAGATACTTCTTCCAACAACAGAAACAGATGCTGAGTGGTAAATATCAGCTTTTATTATGCAAAGATGAATCTCAAAGTATGATAGTCTTTTATATCTACTCTTTGAATATTGCAGAGACATTTGTATTATGGGTTGCATTTGATGGATTTTCTGCGCAATCCCAGGGAAGCTTTCCCAAACCCAAGGGAACCATATAAAGGAAGGGGTACTGGAAGATTATATGCATGGGACTTAAATTTGTTACACAGCACATGAGGCTCCAGAAAGTGAACAAACTTCCACTTAACCTCAGAATATACCTCATAGTAAATGGAGTCCCAAATGTGATTGTAGGCGGCAACATTTTCATTTTACCGTGACAATTTCAATAAACAATAACCACATTGTGCTCGTGATAAACAAATTCACACTGTTCAGCCCATCAAGCAATTGATGTATAATGTCAAATTTAAATGAATTGGCAGATAGATAGGCAACTTGTATTTTGCCCATCGCTCTAAATATGAGATGGAAGTATTTAGCATTGTCTCCCGAGACAGACAGATGCCAACAACAGCTAGAACTGAGGCCTTGGTTCGCATAAATGATCTCAAGATTAGGTCATTAGCTGTCTCATTCCATACAAAGGAAGTTGGATTGTTAGTAAAATGTTACCAGAAAAGAATTTCAGCAATAAGGGATATGTAGGTTGCCTTTTTTTTTCTTTTTCTTTTTAAGAATCCTGCTATAGGTTAAATAATAATAATAATAATATAAATAATAACAACTTTAAATGAAATAGCTACAGAATGACATGGTTGTATTTATGTGTTTTAGCAATAAAGTGTTGAAACAGAAAACCGGTCTGGAGAGGAAGGATATAATTCAATAGTCACGAGAGCAACTGGAATTTCTCAAAGTTCAAATACATTGCAAAATTACCCGTCTGCAAGACACCTCCCTGACACCTCACGCTGCAGAACAGAAATGTTCGTGTTTTCACAAGTCAAAATCAGGAGTCGTGAAGTGAAATAAAAACAACTTTTTCCTTAAAATGCTCAAGTCTTTATTTTTATTGATTACATTTCTATCCATGCCTCCTCTCAAAGGAGCTCCAGGGAGTGTCTTCCCCTCATTTTGCACAGAAGCCTTGCAGAATCTGCACATCCTGATAAGCTCCCTGGTTTCTCTGCTGTCCTCCTTCACCCCAGTGAGAATATTTTACCCGCAGAGCTGGCAACCTTAACTGCAAACCAAACCTGAGGGTTGCAGGGAACAGCCGTTCAACGTGTCCAAACAGAACTGCCCCAAATGCATTGGAAAAAGGAGCAGGTTTCCTTCTTCAAAGCAAAAGGGGTGTGTGGGTGATTATGAAGACATCTCTTCTCTTCCTTCCCTGAGCTGTGTGCCTGCAGTTGCAGATCAGGGACACTAGAGGACACTGCTCCCCATTGGCGGTGCCAATAGTCCCTGACCAGCGTCACCGCAGCAAGCTGGGCTTTGCAGCTGCAAGTATAATATAACCCCATTGCACTCTAAAGCTCATACCCTTTCCAAACATGGTGTTGATGGTTGTGGCAAGAGAATTCTTAGGAGGAGAGACCAGTGACAACCGAAGTGACTACATGTGCCAAGAAAGTACGGCTGAGTTAGCATTTTGGAACATGGCATTTTCTGGGTACCAGCCATAGAAATTTAAGGGCTATTGGCTAAGTGCTAGAGTAATGCTTGATGTCATGGTGTGTAGGAACTGTCTTGGCCTACCTACGTATGTTGGGGGAATCCTACTAATCGCAGAACAGAAAAGGCAAAGAGAAGAACCAAGAACTAATGGTTAAGAATTCTCTTCAGGAACAGAAGCAAAGGGCCGGTGCCAGACTTGGCATAGTCTGGCAGATAGGCCCCCCACTGCCAAGCCTTCGCTTTGTGGAAGGGAAATATGAGTCCCTGTGACACACATGTATGGGGTAAATAACATGAGAATCATCTGGGTGCCTGGGTTCAAAACAAGATAAACTTGCCCTCCAGCAGGAGAGAGCCCCCAATCAAACAGCAGTATAGCTTTAGGAATATAGGTTGTTAGACCCTTTTGTCCTGTTTAGTTGCATCCAGCGCTCCCCTCTTTTAACGCCCCCCTCAATGAACAGACCACACACTGCTAAGCAGTGCTTTTTTCTAAAAAAATCTTAAGGGGTACTCTCATTTTCCTACTCAAATTGAAATACTGCCCCTCAATGAGGCCAAACTTAGATTCACAAAATTTTTATGGGTATGCATACCCCTGTGTCCCCCCTAGAAAAAAGCACTGCTGCTAAGTAAGTTTAAAATACTTTACTTACAAAATGCCCCAAAGGTCTGATTTGTGCATTTATCGAAGCAGCAGCAAAGAGCACACAGGCAGAATACTCTTTGGTAGAAAATACAGAGAAATTGCTTCAAAAAACGTGCTCTGAGCTTGGAGCTTGCTTAGACATGTCCTCCCTGGTGTGGTATGTGGCATGGGGAGAGAGGGAACAGGAAGAGAAGGCTTCACTCCCTCATCAGAAAAGAGGGGGGCGTGACCTAGTTGAGTCTAGGAATCTTAACCCCTTCATGCATAGCTAGATTTGACTGCAATTTCCCAGACACTTTGCTGCAGCAGCAGCACAGCCACCTTCACCACCACCTCTCTAAGCCTGTGCCACTGCTGTGGTCAGCCACAGCAGCTAAGAAGACTTTTAAAAAACTTAAGTTTGTTTGTTTTTAAGCTGCTATTGCTCAGTGGCAGCTTTCCTCCTACTAGTGGTCAGCAAGGCGGTGGCACCTCCATGACTTACCTGGAGGGAGAGGTGGCAGAGAAATCTGTGCCGTGCAAACACACTCTTGGGTGTGTCGGGTTGGTTCTGCTGGTGCCTTTGCACCAAATCAACCTCGCCCTTCTCCCTCCCAGTAAGCTTTAAGCCCCACCCCTACGGTGCTTTTGTCCTCTGCAGGTATGGCAGCTCAGCCGCAATGACTGATGAATGTCATTTCAAATGGTCCATTGGTCCATACATTGTCTTTCTCCTTGCAGACATCTATGTTAGCCAAAATATGTCCAGGGAGGAGGGCCTGAGGCTAAGACTGGCAGCTCTTCCCAGCCATCGTTGAGCCTTCTTCCCATAATGAATGCAGTCTCCAATACATTATTTAGAAACAAGACCAGACATGAATTGATTCTGAATAATATACAGTGGTACCTTGGGTTACAGGTTCAGATTACAGACTCCGCTAACCCAGAAATAGTACCTCGGGTTAAGAACTTTGCTTCAGGACGAGAACAGAAATTGCGCGGTGGCGGCATGGCAGCAGCGGGAGGCTCCATTAGCTAAAGTGGTACCTTAGGTTACGAACAATTTCAGGTTAAGAACGGACCTCCTGAACGAATTAAGTTCTTAGCACGAGGTACCACTGTACTTTGTGCTTGTACTAAGTGCATGTAGTTGTCACGAATCTTAAAACTTTAGGACAGTGGTGGGGCCCTCGGGAGCAACCAGGGGTGGGACAGGTAAAAACATGACTAGGCCAAAAAGGGGCACCTGGAAAGGCCTCCCCATAGTGCCTTGTGCAGCCCCAACAACCAGTCCTTGCAGACCACCAGCTGTTTGCTGATGTTTCAAAGTGCTGCACACTCCAGAAGATTAAAACAAGTCAAAGTCACCTAGCACCAGTGTGCCATCAAGTGATTGGCAGGTGGGTTAACTTGGCCCATGAGGCACGGGGGCAATTAGGATCCGGGCCTGCTGACTGGATCCAGTTTCCCACCCCTGCTCTGGGGCCTTATTTATATTATCACTGGAAGCACACCTCAGTCACATCCTGTCAGTCACATAACTGTATGCCCTGCAGTCCACAAGCAAGTAACATCCTAAAGAAAATAACTTCCTGGATGGAGGCACATAAATGACTGCAATAATGGGCAGCAGAACAAGGAGATGGAGTTATTTGAAAGTGGATGTTAACCCCTCAAAGTTCAAGCTGCAATAATGGGCAGCAGAACAAGGAGATGGAGTTATTTGAAAGTGGATGTTAACCCCTCAAAGTTCAAGCATTGTATTAAACCACAGATAGAAATAATTATGTGTATCAGCACTATGCTCGTGTGTATTAAAGCACTGTCTGTTTTTAATGTTGTGTGTGAACCAGGCCTACAGAAGCACAACGAAGCTATTCTGAGATGATGGGGGTGTTCAAATTGCAACTTTAAAAAAACAACAACACATCACTACCTGATGCAGATAGGTAGCCGTGTTGGTCTGCCATAGTCAAAACAAAATAAAAAAATTCCTTCCAGTAGCACCTTAAAGACCAACTAAGTACTCTCACTACCTGAGTACTAAGTACATCTCACTACCTGAGATGGAGAGCAGCCTGGGAACGAGGCTTCTCCAGAGGCATGTCTCTCTCTTTCCATTGTATACAATCACACACGATGCCCACAAAGTAACAATTAAACTGATGCATCCACTACAATTACAACTTGAGATAGTAAACCAACTGGCATCGTCAAGAGTTGGTTAAAGTTGCCATGGTACCAGGATGAAGGCTTGGGGCTTTACAAGAAGAGGAATAAAATATAGGCATTAGAGATTTGGAAGGCACGCTTAAGTGAAGCTAGTCCTTGCTTTTAAGCAGAGGTGTACCACCACCCTGCCTACAGAGTGACCTAATTTGATCGTCTATTCCTCCCTGTCTCTGCACTCCACCCAGGCCTCTGTATCTAGCAATATCTCTCTTCCTTCTCCACCCACTTCTGATTCCCTTCTAGTTTGCCTTCATGATTGCTCTGCACGTGGAAGAACCCCAAGGTCAGGAATGATTTGTCATTCCCTTTCTGCCTTCATTGATTTCACCACTAAGAACATATGGATCAGGCCAATGGCTCTTCTAGCCCAGAATCCTGTTCTCACAGTGGCCAACCAGATGCCTATGGGAAGCTTGCAAGCAGTGCCAGAAGTGCACAGCAGAGATCATTAGCTTTGCAACTCAAGGGTTAATTCTGTTAGTGCTGAAGAAAAGGGGTGGGTGGAGGTGCTCCTTAGCAACTAGACAGAATGGCATGATGTTGACAGACATTGCATGTGCCCTGACTGGCTGTGTAAGTCTGAGAGAGTTTTTATTCCGTATGTTTCGTTGAATGTCTACCTTCCATGTACAAGGTCGGAAGTAAAGAAAGGCAAATATTTTCTCTCCCTTTCTCCTCAGAATTGCACTGCTTATATCTATTTTCCTCAGTTAAGCATTATCAAGGCTATTCTCTCTGGACTCCGCACAGGGCCATCTTAAGCATATTCGGCGCCATGGTGCAAAGTTCCCTCTGACACCAAACACCCCCCCCCAATTTCCCAGAGTTGTCCACCTTTTTTTAAGGAGGATGGCGCTGCCGGCAGGGCTGGAGGAGGCGGGCAGCGGCTGGAGGGCGGCTTCTCTGGCGGGGAAGGGGTGGAGGCTGGACGTGGCGCCTCCCGACTCAGCTGGCCACTTTGTGCCGTGGTGGCCATGGCCGACGGAGGCTCCAGGCATGGCGCTGCTTCGGCGTGGCATGGCGGAGGCGGGCAAGGGCGGTGAGCTGATGCCGGGAGACCTCCCTCTCTTCCCTGGCGCCCTCCAGAACTTGGCACCCTGGCACCCCACGCCACTAGCCTCTATGGGTAAGACACCCCTGACTCCGCATTATTTAAGTCACGTTACTAACAAGCAGGAACTTATAGCCTGGATAGCTCGGTTTGTTAGAGCATGATGCTGATAATGCTAAGGTTGCAGGTTTGATCCCCGTATGGGACAGCTGCATATTCCTGCATTGCAGGGGGTTGGACTAGATGATCCTCAGGGTCCCATCCAACTCTATGATTCTATGGTATCTATGAATGCAGCAGCAGTTTCCCCTGTTTGATGCCTAAAATGAAGTTTCTTTTTTATTTTTTTTATTCAAAAACATAACAAGACATATTATCCAAAAACATATCATCCTTGTCCCCCCCCCCATTTTTCCTCCCTCCCCTCCTCCCACACAAAACCCACCCACCCCCTGACTTCCCTCAGTTCCAGTCTTTGGTTTCTCTAAGAATGCTGTTTTCTGCATGTTACAAAGTTGTATAGATCCTCAAACTATTTAGCTGGTTATTATCAATAAAAAGTTTATGAATGTTTATTCAAAACCTGCCAAGGAGTCCATAAAATGAGGTTTCTAGGCACGTAGTAGTTCCAAATTTCAAAATCCAAACCAGTTTGGTCTTCTCCTTCAAACTGAATTCCTAACACCCGAAGGCCTTTTCCACTGGCATTTTGCGTGGTTGTGGCAGACAGCATCTAAGGCATCTTTTGGGAGAGGAGCATAACCTTCACATGGCTTTCTCCACTTGTGGGTTCCCCAGCTTTTTCAGCCTCGTGGCAATAAATCTTTATAGCAGAGCTTGCCAACACACATTCTATACTTGGCAGCGATTTGTGATGTCGTGCCAGAGTCCTCCAAGTCCTTGGGTCCTCCCTGGGCCACAGCTATAAGCTATAATCACCTGCGTGCCAATGCAGTAAATAATGTCTGCAAATGCTCGTGAACAAATCCTGTCAGTCTGGATGAAAGCAAAAGGTAAAGCTTTACGGTGCTTGCAACCAGCTGCATTCTTGTTATACATGGCAAGCAGCCACTTTTGCCCAGCCAGCCTGAGGAAAAGTTCTGTTTAACTCTCAGGCTTGCATATCACAACCAGATTTGATACCTGCCTCTAGGGATGGGGGACAAATTCCACCCAGTTCCCATTTAATGCTGAAATTACCGAAGTCGTGCTTTCTGCAACAATATGCCCCCTGAGACACAGCCATCCTTTCAAATTTGTGCTTCTCCGAATTTTGCAAGGGGGTTCTCCAGCCAAGTAATTGTCCCCAAACGCAGAGGATATAAATGCACATCTTTCTGAAAATGACATATAAAAGCATTATATTAGTGGATACGGCTTTGCAACAATAGGTATGTTTGAAAAAATTACACACAGAATTGCATGTATAAGGAAGAAACACCGATTAATTTTCTTGAGGATTTTTTTAATGTAAAAAAATCACTGACTGAGGTAGAATTGTGGAGAACTGAACTCAAGACTGGGAAAATGAGAAACTGAATTTGACATATTAGCCCATCCCTACCTGTGTCATAGGTATCTCATTCGCTGAAACCACCTCCCTGGGACAGATTTTTCAACACTCATTGTCCTTTCTCAGTCACGGTTTCTTCTGAAGATGTGAAAGAGAGCTTCCCTAAAAAGCAGAACAGAGTGGTGCAGCCAGACAATTTTTAGACCCCGGACTTAATAATCCTACAGCTTGGGATGGGTTGTCCTCCTTTGTGGAGCTCAGTTCCAACATTTATCTTCTGTCCCCCACCACTCCATGAATGACAGCTGCTGCTACACTGCTGATACATTAGAGCAACAAACAAACATTATCCAGTTTGACAGCCATGAATTTCTTGTCTTCTTTAAAAAAGCAGAAATAGCCTGAGCGCATGCTGTTTCGCACTGTAAGCTCACCTAAATCATAGCACCACTATTATGCTTAAAAGAAAAAAATGTGGCTTGCTTCTGTTGCTGCGATTCTCAACACATTTGCTTGGGAATAAGCCAGTGTGGTGTAGTGGTTAGGAGCGATAGACTCGTAATCTGGGGAACCGGGTTCGCGTCTCCGCTCCTCCACATGCAGCTGCTGGGTGACCTTGGGCTAGTCACACTTCTCTGAAGTCTCTCAGCCCCACTCACCTCACAGAGTGTTTGTTGTGGGGGAGGAAGGGAAAGGAGATTGTTAGCCACTTTGAAATTCGTTAGGGTAGTGATAAAGCGGGATATCAAACCCAAACCCTTCTTCTTCTACATCTTGTTGTAGAAAATGGTTTTCAGTAGAAAGTCCACAGTAGCTGAAGACTCTTTGTTAGCATGTGAAATTAATGGGTACCAACTTCTGTGACGGAATCTCCCTGTCCAAAGCCATTGGCTACATGTATTAGTTGAATTAACTTGTCTGTCAAAGCCAATTTACATAATGATTGGGTACTGATTAAGTGTAGGCAGCTGAGTTGCTTTCCAGCTACTGGTTATTTCCATTCTAGCGGGCTGAAGACAACTATGGGTGGTATCCAACTCATACTCAAAGTAGACTCATTGCAAGCAATGGGCTTAATGGGTCAACTTTGAGTAAGACTTTTCCAGCTACCCTGTATACCGTATTTTTCGCTCTATAAGACGCACAAGACCACAAGACGCACCTAGTTTTTGGAGGAGGAAAACAAGGGGAAAAAATTCTGAATCTCAGAAGCCAGAACAGCAAGAGGGATTGCTGCGCAGCGAAAGCAGCGATCCCTCTTGTTGTCCTCACTTCTGGGATAGCTCTGCAGCCTGCATTTGCTCCATAAGACGCGCACACATTTCTCCTTACTTTTTAGGAGGGAAAAAGTGAGTCTTATATAGCAAAAAATACGGTAATTATTTCTAGTTTAGAGTGAGCATCTATATTTGGACATAGGAAACCTTCTACTGAGTCAGATCACTGATCCATCTAATTACCTACTGCGATTGGCAGCAGGTCTCCAGGGTAGCAGGCAGGGGCTGTTTCCATCACCCAAGAATAATAGAATTGTAGAGTTGGAAGGGACCCCGAGGGTCATCTAGTCCAACGCCCTGCAATGCAGGAATCTTTTGCACAACGCAGGGCGCAAACCCACAACCCTGGGATTATAAATCTGCAGGAGCCAATCTGCTACTGACTTAAAAGGCTTAGGATTCAACACTTTGAACATGACAAGAGAACCTGTGTAAAGCAGGCACAGGCTTTTGTGGAATAATTTGTGGATTCCAATGGGAAAAATCATTGGCATGCATCACCGATGGTATAATAATTATGGGAGTTGCAGAAAACCAGGTAATCCGCTTTTGTCACGCGGCCCCGGCTAAAAGCCGTGTAAAACTATTAAAGTTCCCAGGTGGCTCAGAGCAAATCGTTACTTTCCTAGTCCAGCCTACTTCAGAGGGGCTTTTGGAGAATGAAACTTGATCAACTTGGTTGTATCCTGCCCTCAGGATAAGACAGGAAAACTCAACAAACAAACAAACAAACAAACAAACAAACATAGATCACCAAATATCTTTCCCAAACTAAGGATAAAACTGGTTTGACAAGCTGCTTTCTCTTTGTCTTTGCAGAATAAGGCCCAGTCCACATAGGTAGCAGAATGAAATAATTGAATGGACTGTACCACTTCAGGTGACTGCTGTTTGCATAGCATGGATTTCCATCTTTTTAATGTCACCCACACACAAATACTGATTGGAAATAAAAACTAACACATCGGATGGAAAGGCGCTAACCCTATTGCTTTTTATGTGTGATGACCTTGTTTATCCATGGGATCATTAAAAAACATGACCCCACCTGCAATCTAAAGGGGTACAGCACATTCTCCAACCTTGGAATACTACCACTTCTTTCCACTATATTAGGTGTTAAAGAGGACTTCAGACTTCAGCATTTTTTCCCTCTCCCTCCAGGCAAATGGATATTTGCAATGTATCATTCCATTGCAGACCTGCTGCAGCAGATTGGAAGTAAATATTAGATGGGCTAAACTTTGTTTTTCATGTTGTCACTAGTACCTCCTCCTGTGCTGATTCTAGTTTTACCATGGTACTATTATGTCGGGTTATTATTATGGTACTATTATGTCGGGTACTATTTCTGGGTTAGCGGAGTCTGTAACCTGAAGCATATGTAACCCGAGGTACCACTGTACAGATTCCTGAGGCCATTCCTGACTCGTAACCAAACATACCATACATTTTAAGCCGTTGATTCCCCGCCCCCAGGCAGAGGCAGAGCAAGGTGGGGGCAGTACACCCCGGGTGGACTTCACCATGGGCGGCATCCCTCCCCCCTGGGACGCTCCCTGCCGCTGGCACACATCCCTGGGACATGCGCTGCCACCGCTAGCTCCACTTCTGCCCGTCCCTATGGGTGCGCCATGCCCAGTCCCTAGCCCCTATGAGCGCTGTGCTGTGTGCCCCACCCCTATGGGCAGTTTGCCCCGCCCCTGGGTGCACCGCCCCAGGTGCCTGAGAGGCTTCCTCCGCCACTGCCCAAAGGATTCTGGGAACTGTAGTGTGATAAGGGTGCTAGGGATTGTAGCTCTGTGAAGAGTAAACTGCAGTTCCTAGGATTCTGGGCGGTGGGAAGACATGTGCTTAGATGTGTTTTAATTGTATGGTGTGTTCATTGCGTTACAAATCGGCCTTTCACATAACAGGAGCAAGGTTCCTGTAATACAGGTGGGGAGCGGACAACTGTGCCCCATCCTAGGCTCTTAAATCTTATTTTTCTCTATAACTCATTTTACCCTACAACTCTCTCACATTTGTACCTCGCACTCCAGTCACCAATCACTTTTGCACAACTGCCGTATGTACCTGCCACTCTTTCCTGAGCTGTCTGTAATCTCTCATGCAGGCTTCTCTCTTTATTCCTTCGTATCAACTTGCTCCCAGTTTTCCAGAGCTCCTATCACCCTGGAAACCGATCACAAGGACTGAAAGAGCAATCATTTGGGAATGCATTACAGGGGATCAGATGAAAGAAAGCAATTATTCAGATTCAGCATTCCAAAATTGCAAATGAATATGCCTAACTATTTTGTCTGCCGCACTCCTTATTGGCATAGGCATCGCTTATGCATCAGGTTTGGAGTTATTTTTAATTAAAACATGTGCATAAATGGCACAGGTTCTTGTTGCTTACTAGTCTCCACACGCATATCTATCCAATCTCCTCACCTTTATCACCTGTGTGGCATTTTGTTAGGACAGAGGTAGTCAAGGTGTGTGCCTTCAAGATGTTCTTTGGTGCCACCTCCCAACAGGCCCAGCTGGCTTGTCCAATGTCCAGGGATTATGGGAGTTGAGTACAACAACATCTCAAGGGCACCATGTTGACTATCCTTGTGCTAGAAGTTTCTCTTGACAACTTCTTTCTGAAAACCAGATGGATGGTCTAAACCAGAGCTTCCCAAACTTGGGTCTTCATCCCTGGCCACTGGTCCTGCTAGCTATGGATGATGGGAGTTGTAGTCCAAAAAACCAGCTGAAGACCCAAGCCTGTGAAACCCTGGTCTAAACTAAACCTAATTCAAGTTTTCTGATACTATTCCACCGACCCATAAAATAGAAAAATGGAATGCCCTTCTTGTCTTGCCGGTCTTTGGCTGTATATCACTATACTTTTAAAGCACATCGAAGCACATTTTTCTGGGCACTGTAGTTTGTAACTCTGTGTGGGATAAGCTACCATGTCCATAATTCCTTTGGAGGAAGGATGTACTTGGAAATAATACTGTGCATATGCAGCCTTTGAAGCAATTGTCCTGATTCTACTTGAGGTGTGATTATGGTACAAGTAAAAGGGACATAATTGGTAGGCTATGTGTTTATTTCCTCGCCTTTGTGAGTGCGGATACAGATGCCTCAGCAATATTGCTCCGTCATTGGGTGTCTCACATGCATCTCATGATGCGTCAGTTGAAAAATACTTATATATTCAGAGCAATCATCTAATTGTTGGTTTAGCTGGGTTAAAGCTGTTGACATTTTGGGCTCCCCGGTTCCATTTTTAGCCATGCGGTTATAAATGGTTCCAAACACAGACATTATTTGCAACTGGGCTAAAGTTGGCAATGATGTTTTTCTCCATCAGGGGGACCCACTGTGCTTTCCTCCATGGCTGCAATTCATCCCTCTCCATTCATTAGCCACACAGATGAGAACCAGAGTCTGGCAACATCTGGAAGGTTCTGGAGGTGAAGGCGGGGAATCATTCGTTGTAGTATTAGGCAGAAAGCGTCACAAATGCACCTGAGCTGAATCAGGGTCAGTTCAGAATCAAATAGCTAATTTTTAGTCATCCAGATCTCATAACGGAACCTGTCAATTTAACATCCTGTCAATTTCATAGTCCTTTCCCTTCTCCACAATGACCGCTCCCCACTTAAAACGGGGGGTGCCTTTTGCGTGGACGCGTGCAGCCCTGGATCTGGAGTGGCCCCATCAGCATAGGCTTTGCCTTCCCCCAGGTGGGATACCTGGAGGTCCCCGCCTACCCCAGCGAGTTGTCCAATCCCACCTGGGGGAAGTGTTGCCAGGGAAACCAGGCCAGGTAAGGGGAGGGATTACCTGCCCACACAATAGAGGGTGGATCTTAATTGTTAATCCTCACTTGGCTCCAGAGCTTCTCCCACCCTACCCACCCTCAGTTAATGTCTTCTTTTGCAGGTTAACTTTTTTTTTTTCATAGGTTTTGCAGGTTAACCTGTCTCCACAGGTATGCGGGCGCTGCTACGATAAGGTCGCTGTTAAAGGGCCGGAAAGGAATTTCCCTGCATTGGCAGGTTTCGCCTTTCCCGTAGCAAAACGTCACAACTTTGGCGGTATCAGGCCTTGGGCGGAATCCTTTAGTCCATCTTCCTCTTTGCGGCGGCGATACCAGGGTTCCCCGTTAAAGGGGTTTTTGAAGGGAGGCTTTGGCCGTACGCCGAAAGGTCGTCATTGCTCTCCCCTGCGGCGGCGTAACGGGGGCGGCTATCTCTGCTTGAACATATGTTCTCCAGAGCCGGCCCATCCCCCCCACACACACTGGATAACCCTGATGCTCCCTAGGTCCCCGGCTGGGGACTAGGGAGGGAGAACGCCCAATGCCTGAGCCAAGGTCTACCCACATTTGAAATTTAATAAAGTTGTGGCCAATTTAATCCCATAGCACGTTGTCTTGAGTCGTTATTCCACATGACGGGGGGGACCACTCGGGATCTGGGGACTCCGCCTGTCCACGCAATGCAAGTTAGAGGGAAATCAGTGGCCGAACCCACATTTCAGCACTAAAATTGGTATGGCATTAATGACAATACACCAAAAAAATGAGAACCTTACTTGTAATTCATAGTCATACCCATTTCTAAGTAATTTTTGGAACAGTCCTCATTCATTGCCAAGGTGGTTTTGAAAAAAAAACACATTTAGAGTTTTGTGCCACTTCCATCCATATCAATTCACCTAATTATGTTTTTTCCCCAGTTATTGTCTAGCTTTACTTATCAGTAATGAAGATTTAAATCAGTCCACTTTTCAATTAAAAGAAACCGCATCCTTCATCAGAGAAGTGCATATTTTACAAGCAAGTGCAGTGTGTGTGTGTGTGTGTGTGTGTGTGTGTGTGTGTGTGTTTCTGAATGGAAAGTGCCTCCAGAGTTGCTCATATTTTTGGAGCAGAGGTACAACGTGAAGGATTTCTCTGAACGTTTGGGAGAATCTTACACACTGTAGGATTGGAATGCAACTCCCTGAACTCTTCGGCTGGCTGGGTAGCCCAAAGGAAGGCCAAACTTCCTTTTTGACTCAAAACAGTGTCACCATCTCTGAAGTACAAGGAGGAGCAAATGCCCTTCAGGGAACAGGAGATCTACTCCTATAAATAATTGCAGGGCGTTGATAATGAATCAATGCAAAACAGGATATGTTGAAACACACAGTCTTCACTCCACCGCTTGCCTGTGTGCAGCTCTCCAGCTGTCAGCATTTTGTGTTAATCTGTGTGGGTTGGTGTGGGTAGAACCCTTGCAAGTGTCTGGTACCTTTCAAGCCCATGGAAAGTTGAACTTTCCTTTTAGAAGACCGATTGGGGTTGTCTACAGCTGCTTCTAAGGGACACGGGTGGCACTGTAGGTTAAACCACAGAGCCTAGGACTTGCCGATCAGAAGGTCGGTGGTTCGAATCCCCACAAGGGGCTGAGCTCCCGTTGCTCGGTCCCTGCTCCTGCCAACCTAGCAGTTCGAAAGCATGTCAAAGTGTAAGTAGCTAAATAGGCAGGAAGGTAAACGGTGTTTCCGTGCGCTGCTCCGGTTCGCCAGAAGCGGCTTAATCATGCTGGCCACATGACCCAGAAGCTGTACGCCAATAAAGAGAGATGAGCGCCGCAACCCCAGAGTCGGCCATGACTGGACCTAATGGTCAGGGGTCCTTTACGGCTGCTTCTAAAAAGACCATGTTTCTAGATGTCTTCCTGTGTCTTCCCAGGCAAAGGAGATGCAATGGCTGCATTTCAGATATGGCGTGTTGGCTTGGATCCAGGGGTTCCCAGGAGTTCTCTGGGGAGGTTGTTGTAGGAAGGAGGGATATTCCTGGATCCAACCTTCTTCCTGCATCCCCTGTGCCCCTAAAAAGCTGTTCCAGAATGTGGGGGGGGGGCGCTTCTGGAATAGTGTGAGAAGTGGTGCAGGGCAAAAGGAAAGTCAGCAAAAATAATCTCCCTCCTCCTTCTGGCCTTCTCCTGGGTCTCAGTCTCTTCCATGAGCCAAACTGTTGTTTCTCTCTTTGGCCTTGATTTTGGCAGAGGTTCCTCTGACATTTTCATTGTATATCTTCTGTCATATGCTGAAGACATACCTCTTCACCCTGCCTTTGACACCTGAGATATATGTTTTTAGGATCCATGCTATTCTCTTGATTGTTTTGATTGTTTTTAATATTGCTTTGAACATGCCCTGCAACCTTATGGTGAATCATCATCATCATCTGGCTACCCCTCGGAAAATTGCTCCTTCTCTACATTATATGTCTGTCTGTCTGTCTGTCTGTCTCTCTCTCTCTCTCTCTCTCTCTCTGCGTGTGTGTGTGTGTGTGTGTGTGTCTTTAATCACCCAAGTGCATGTCTTGCAATAAACTTTGTCTTCCATTTCTGGTTCTGACCTGTGGAAGGAGGAGGAAATGATAGCGTTGTTTATTGCTTTTAGCATTTCTGTGGTTGCGTTGTTGTCATGTCTTTTCACTACATTACACAACGACTGGAAAAGAATAAACTAATTTCCCTTTCTGTTTGGATTACAACTCCTTAGTCTACACACAATGTAATTTAGCTAATATGGATTATGGCAGTCCATATTTAAAATAGAAGACACAGGCTGAAAATGGCCATCTACTCTTAGTGCTGATGGAAGTGAAAATGGTATAAGAAACAAGGGTGGTAAAAAATGCAGTGTTCTCTTGCAGTAAACCAGGAGATTTTTAACACCCCTTGACTCACAATGTGAAGATTACTCTGGGTATACCATAGGTCAGGTGTAGGAAGAAATGCAGCATTTTAGCTGTTGTTGGACTACAACTCTCACCATCCCTGATGGCTGGGATGGTGGTGGTCTGACTCCAACAACATTTGAAGGGCAAATCATGGCAATTGCATTGGTGAGTTGTCTGTGAGAGTGTGCAAGCAGACATTCATTGGTCTGCGGTTTTAGATCAGTGCAGAGTTTCAAGCTTTCCTAAAGTGTCATCAATTGCAATCTCAGTACCCACTTACCGGATGAGGCAAAGCAGAAATGGTGCTAAGGACAAACGCAATGTCTTAGACACAGCAGGATCACGACAACTCATTTGAAGCTGAAGGACCACTTAGTCTCCTGTTTTAGGAAAAGCTATGCATATGTCACACTTCTGAGCAAGCACACAATTACCGCTCACCCAGAAAAAGTGGTGGGCAGGGTTTGCAACCCGGCATGGGTTTCCTGTTCCTGGGTGACACCCCCTCGCTTGCTGGCAATTGCTCCGCCCCCTCCCCAGTTAACCAATCAACTGCTTTTGGGAGGGCGGAGTGAGGGTCAGGTACTGTGGGCTCCAGCTGACCGTCTCTCCAATCAGTCTTCGGAGCGTCACCCAACCACCCCACCCTCTAACTTTAACATGGTTTTCTTTCAGGTTATCTTTTCCTTCCCAGGTTCACAGGCGTTGCTACAGTCCATGGTGGTTGCTGTTTCCCAGGTTTTCTACAGGTTTTGCCTTCCCTGTAGCAATTGTCACAACTTTGGAGGTTTTAGGTCTTGAACTGTCTCCTATAGTCTTGGGGGTAGCATTATTATGTGCCCCCATGAGGCGCCGTTTGCAGGGCCCATTAAAGGGTTGATTGTGGGAGTCACTGGCCCTGAGCGGCGGCGTAAGGTCAAACTCCCTACTTCAGGTGAGGTGGGGGGGGGGAGCTGTGTAAATTCTCGTTTTACAGTCCCCCTCACAACACCTGTCTGCCCTGCGCATCCTCAGACCCAACCGGGGCTGAGAGGGTTGCCGTCCAATGCCTAAGCCAAGGTTTCCTACATCTGAAATCGACAAAGTTGTGGCCTAATTTTATCCCATACATCAGTGATGGCCAAACTTGGCCCTCCAGCTGTTTCGGGACTACAACTCCCATCATCCCTAGCTAACAGGACCGGTGGTCAGGGATGATGGGAATTGTAGTCCCAAAACTTCTGGAGGGCCACGTTTGGCCATCACTACCATAACATGGTTGTTGTGTCTCCTTATTTCAGGCTGGCTCCCGGGGCGGGGGGTTAGCACATGGGCTCGCAATTCATTGTTCCTTTGGTTAAACATTTTACACACACACACACACACACACACACACACACACACACAGAGTCTGTTTACTAACACACCATGCTAGTCAAATTATTGAAGAAGGCTGTTCCAAGCAAATTAATATAGCAGGCCTTTAATGATCTGTGGTGAAGGGGTGGAGGTTTTTCAAACCGTAATACAAGTTGATGTGATGATAGAGATGTTAGAAGTGCACAAAGGTGTGTCCATTTCCAGATGATGAGATGTAGTGAGACATGTTCTGCTGCCTGGCTGGCTGAACTGAGTCTGAGCTATGTGACATGGAGCCTCATATAGGCCCATTCCTCGCAAGATTTTGTATTCTTTCTCTCTTTTCACAATGGCTGGCAACTCCTAGACACTTATAGGTTTCCCTGAATGGGTCTAGAAAATGGTAAGGCCCAGGGGCTGGATCTGGCCCAATCGCCTTCTAAATCTGGCCCGTGGACGGTCCAGGAATCAGCGTGTTTTTACATGAGTAGAACATGTCCTTTTATTTACAATGCATCTCTGGGTTATTTGTGGGGCACAGGAATTTGTTCATTTCCCCCCAAAAAACATAGTCCGGCCCCCCACAAGGTCTGAGGGACAGTGGACCGGCCACCTGCTGAAAAAGTTTGCTGACCCCTGGTCTAGAATGCCAGGAAAGATTCACAAATGTGAATCTTGCCCTTGACATGGGCACTGCCATAGTTCAAGAGGCCCTAATGCAAGAGTGTCTCCATTTTCATCTGTGAAACGTTGGAGAATATACTCTGCGGCAGCAGGAAAGACGTATTTTAGGAAAGCTTCTCCACCACCATTACTGATCTTCTCATGGAAGAATCTTTGAGACACTTCCAGGAAGTCCCCGCATCATGCATCATTGTTCACAGGACCTCTGGTTTGTTGTGTCGCTGCTGCTTACCAGGAAGTAGAGGGGAAGGGGAAAGGTGGCGGCAAGGTTGGCATGGTGCAAACACACCAGTGGGAGTCCGGGACTGGCTCCACCTGTTTATTTGCACCACATCAACCTTACTACTGCCTTACTTATTGAATTCATATTGAATTTATCTACTACCGCCCATGAGTACTTGCCATTCCATCCCCCACATCATGTGCTACTGATGGCCAGGGTTCCCCGGAAGAACGCAGATCAAAAACAACCACTTCACTTCACGATGGCTTTGTTTTGCTTTGGAAAGGATGTCATTTAGACCTGTATCAGCAGCAAATCTGGACCAGCCCCTCATTAAGGTGTGACTCGTCTGATAATCAAACTGTTAACATCTCCTTTGTTTGTAATGAGCCCATAGACCAAACGGCAGCAATGAATGTTTATGCAGAAGCGACAAGGGCAAACGCTGCTGCAATTTGTCTGCAAAGTTGAATTGTTATGCCGCATCTGGAAACAGGGAATTATAATAATGTACTGTGGGGGCAGAGTCAACAATGTTAATGATCAAGTGAGATCCCAAAACTGCTGCAGTATGCAATCAATTTGATAGATTGGTAAGATTCCAAGAAACCTAACCTGTAGTACATCATCGTTACAGAGCTTGAACAAGTCAACTTCCTTGTTTGAGGCTAAGTGCTGGGTTGAAAGAGCTGGGTATGTTTAACTTGGAAAAGAGAAGAAAGAGGGATGATGTGGGGCCAGGACAGGCCAAAGGTTGTCATGCAGAAGAAGGGAGTCTTGTCTTGCCCCAGAGGACACAGCTCAGTCTTATTGACTTAACCTAGAGGAGGTTAGATTTTAGTGGAACATTAAAAGAATCTCATTGGTGGTGAGAGCAGTTTGACAATCAAACCAAAAGCTGGCACTCGGGGGCCAGGTGATTCAGCACCCAGGTATCAGATTTGACAACAGACCTGATAGGGTGAATATTTCACCAGCATTAGCATTAGAGATTGGTTGCAGATGTGACTGGTTTGGTGGCGGGTGAGCAGGGGGTGGTCAACTCAAGTGGCTGATAAGGTATTAGGTTGGTGGGCGGTGGGAGGGATCGAGAGCCCCCTCCAGTCCAAGAAATCAGGGTATCCCATTAATGGGATCCAATGGGAGGTGCTGTCCACGTGGCCAGATGGGGGCTGGTGGGACATAATACCCTCCCAAATGGTGATCTCAGTGGGCCACCCCGATCTGATGTATGTCATAGGGCAATCTTGTCATGGAAGATAGCTCAGCTGGTCATAGGTCTTTAACCTTAGTTAACCCTACCAAATAATCCCCCAACCGACAGGTTGGTTGATTCGGGAGACACACCCAATGCCTGTGCCAAAACATTGCCAGTATCTGTAATCACTAAAGTTGTGCTCTGTTTATATCCCATTTGGCTGCCCTGTATTTATTGCAGTTCACCATGCCTCAGTCTGCCACCCATGGCTTCACAGCACCTGGACCTGCAACTGATGTTTTAAACAATGCCTTCCAATGCTAATTGGTTGATGCTGTCATCAAGTCTCCACGGCAGCCTACAAAACCAAAATAATAATCATTTGATGACTACGCAGCACCATCTGCAACCCATTTCACAAATATTAACAAGGCGTCCTCAACACCTCTGAGGCATACATAAAAGTCTATTCTCAGTTTATGAGAAGAAACTCCTGTTAACTCACATGTAATCTCTTGTATCTTAACAACAATACCTTCAATAATCTTAAATGGTTTGGATTCTAACCCACTGCGTGTTCTTTTTTTCCTTTTTCCTTAATTTTTCACTATAGCAGCCCCAATCACTTCTCTGCATAACCATATTTTTTTATGATAGTTCAGCAGAGATTATAGAAAATTTACACACATATTGTGTTTCTTCCTCGGCATTACAGAGTGAATTCAAGCAAAAATTGCCTAAAAATGGCAGATTGTATATATCATAGCTTGGGATATGTACAACCACCTGGCTGATGTTGTTTTAATTAAGGATTGTATTCAGTGCTGTGTGAGCAGAGTTCCATTTGTGCACTCCTTTCCTTGCATGGCCCAGAAAACTGCTCCGCAGGGTCCCCCAACTCTCTGTAGCAGATCTTGAGGGTGAATAGGAGACTGCAGGAGACAAGAGAAGAGGAGAAAATTCTAATGTGCAAGTGTGCACACAGCCAGAGGGAAATAATGACACTGATTCTGGATACACTGCAAAGCACATTCCTTCCTTTCAGGTGGTGGTAAAATTGGGGATGAATGTCCAAGCACTATTAAAACTATACAGTGGTACCTCGGGTTAAGTACTTAATTCATTCCGGAGGTCTGTATTTAACCTGAAACTGTTCTTAACCTGAAGCACCACTTTAACTAATGGGGCCTCCACGCCGCTGCCACCACGCCGCCAGAGCACGATTTCCATGCTCATCCTGAAGCAAAGTTCTTAACCCGAAGCACTATTTCTGGGTTAGCGGAGTCTGTAACCTGAAGTGTATGTAACCTGAAGCGTATGTAACCTGAGGTACCACTGTATATGTGAACCACAATTGCAACTGGTGACATGTAAGGCCAGTAAGCCGTCAATTATAATCACATCATTAAATTGTGATAAAATAGGGTCGTCAGAATTTTGCTCTAAAGTTATGGTACCTCAGGCTTTGAATGTGTAAAAAAAAGGGTAAAGGTAGAGGACCCCTGGATGGTGAAGTCCAGTCAAAGACGTCTATGGGGTACAGCACTCATCTCGCTTTTCAGGCTGAGGGAGCCGGCGTTTGTCCACAGACAGCTTTCCAGGTCATGTGGCCAGCATAACTAAACCGCTTCTGGTGCAAGGGGACACCGTGCAGAAGCCAGAGAGCACGGAAACACTGTTTACCTTCCTGCTGCAGCAGCACCTATTTATCTACTTGCACTGGTGTACTTTTGAACTGCTAGGTTGACAGAAGCTGGGACAGAGCAACAGGAGCTCACACTGTCGTGGGATTCGAACCGCCAACCTTCTGATCAGCAAGCCCAAGAAGCTCCATGGTTTAGACCACAGCGCTACTCGCATCCTTATTGTTTGAATGTGTGCAAAATGCCTTTCCCTGCTGATGGGAAGTAGTGTTATAAACACAATCTGTGTACAGAGAGGATACCTTGAACATATAATTCAGAGCACCCCCTCTTCTGAAGTGTGCCATCTATCTAGGTAAAGGGTAAAGGGACCCCTGGCCATTAGGTCCAGTCGTGACCGACTCTGGGGTTGCGGCGCTCATCTCGCTTTATTGGCTGAGGGAGCCAGCGTACAGCTTCCGGGTCATGTGGCCAGCATGACTAAGCTGCTTCTAGTGAACCAAAGCAGCGCACAGAAACACTGTTTACCTTCCCGCCGGAGTGGTTCCTATTTATCTACTTGCACTTTGACGTGCTTTCGAACTGCTAGGTTGGCAGGAGCAGGGACCGAGCAACAGGAGTTCACCCCATCGCGGGGATTCGAACCGCCAACCTTCTGATCGGCAAGTCCTAGGCTCTGTGGTTTAACCCACAGCGCCACCTGCGTCCCTTATGCCAACTATCTACTTATGCATTTATTTTTTAAAAATGCATCTCATAAAAAGTATGGTTGTCACAAAAAAACACAAAGCAGAGAATGTTTCCTTCTGCCTCATTCTCTTCCCATCCTGGGAGAAGGTCACAATGAAATTTTGTCCTAGTATAATTCTGATTGACTAATAAAGTTGTGGTAAAGCCATTGTACACAGATACTAGCCAGCTTTGTATGCAGTGTGTGTTTACATTGTGAATAAATAAAGGTATACATATCTATGTCTAGCTGCTAATTGCTCTTTTGGCTCGTTCCCTTTAAATCAGCAATTAAACCTGCTCCGTCTTGCCCTTTTCTGCATCTGTTTATAGCAAGAGCACCTAATAGCTAACATGCTACATTTCCACACATGTAAAACACAACTAATAGCCACTTTCCGGTTTCAAAAGGGTGTTGTGAGAATTGGGGATTAAAGGACCAAGGCTGAAAGAAGTCTGGAAGTATTAGTAAGGCAGTGGTGGTGGAAGAACAAGTGTCACACCATTGGTGGGGGGAGTCACACCCTGGAACGTGCCTCATTGATTGGATGTTAGCTAGCAGGGACTGAAGATTTTAAATCCGCCATATCCTTTTCCCTTTAGGGCTTCTGCTAATGGAAGACTGAACTGTGAATCATAGGTGTTTCCATGTCAGTGAATAAGGCTTGTTTCCCCTACGATTCCACTCTGTGAGCATATTTCCATCCATTTCACACCAATCAGCAGTTCATACCTTGATTTAACTCAACTGTTCTCTTCCTGTAATAAAGAAGGAGGCATGCATAGAAAACTCATCTGCTACAGACACAGCACAACACGCATCCATTCAAAAGTTCTTAACATCTCCCCCAGATCCTTTTAATAGGATACCCCATTTTTGGAGGGGCCAGGCAGAGGCTACAACCTCCCCTCCAACCAACACTATGCCTATTCAATGCCTAAACCAGCAAAGTTGTCACAGTTGTTATGAGGAAAGTGAAAACCAGAGGGCTGGAGCCAATTTGCCAACTGGGAATATTCCAGCCTGGGCCCGAATTTGGCGACCGGCTACGCCATAGCAAGGGCGGGAGAACAACATGCAACAGCAATATATAAAGCAGGCTTCCTCAACCTTGGCCCTCCAGATGTTTTTGGCCTACAACTCCCATGATCCCTAGCTAGCAGGACCAGTGGACCAGTGGGAATTGTAGTCTCAAAACATCTGGAGGGCCGAGGTTGAGGAAGCCTGATATAAAGGGTGGGAGGGTGGGAGATCCAACAAAAAGTGGCTGCAGAGCAAGCCACATGCCTATGTCATATACTGGAGGGGTGGGCTGAGCCCTCACCCTGGTGGCCCATGCTGGCTCGCGATTCGCTGATTAGGTGAGTGGGTGGGACCAATTACCCAGGCAGCAAGCTCAGCCCAGAGGCCTCCTTTGCTGCCTAGGAAACAATCCCTGGGACCTCCCACGTCAGATGCTGGTGCTTGGGGGAATTCCAGCCCACAATGGTGCCCACCTAAGAGGGCAAGTAGACCAATAATAATAATAATGCGAACATGAGATTGTTTTGACACTGAGGCAATTAGTTTACTGTTGACAACACAGAGATGATTACTATCATTATCGTTATCAGATTGGAAGGATGGGCATGTGGTTAGAAACACTTTTCTTGGAATGTAAGAAAGCTCGAGTTTCTGTTCCAGTTCAGTGTTAGTAAACTGAGAATAGTGATGGATCTGCCAGCCTTGGTTCTCTTAGTTTTTCATTTTTCCAGTCTTAAATTCAGCTCTCCACATTTCTGCCTAATGATCTCCTGCTATATATTTTAATTCTCATAAAAATTCGTCAGCCTTTTAGTATGAATTTCTCCTAATAAACACATTTTCGTATGCGGTTTTGACTAATGTGCACATTTTTGCAAGCAATTCCCCCCCCCCAAGAAATGCATTTTTACATTATTTTCAGTAAGATATTCAGATGCATTTTTGTAAACATTTGTTGCAAAACTGTATCGCAAAATTCAGATAAGTGGGGATTTTGAAGTGTTATGGTTCACATATTGTTTCAGAATGTGTGGGTTTGATCCCTTACAGGGGATAATGATCCCTCCCACATTACTAGTACATTACTGAATAAATAAAGGAAAAACTATGAGCACTTATGTGTTGGGCTAAGTGTTCTTATTCAATGTGGTTCTGAATCCATTTTCAAAAGTTCAGATCACCTTACATTCAGTTCCCACAGCCCACAGGGGTTCAGCTGCGCCACTGTCATTAATGTGGTATGCAGTTTGTTGTATTTACTTTTTTAGAATCCCTTTTTCTCCATGTACTTCCATCTGTACCATTTTAGGTAAGTTGCCATCTGTAATATAATATCCCTCCAACTTATATTTGCTATGTCTGCTGTAAGGAACTGTGTTGCAGGATGATGGAATTGTCACCAAAACCTTGCTCAAATTTTACTTGCATGCATTCAGTTGATCTCATCTGATCTACTATCGAGAGTAACAGGTATCACAAGAGTTCCTTCCACAGTACTTAGAACAGTTGTTGTACTTCAGGTTAGTTTGTTTTCCACAGGTGAAGTTAGTGGGGTTGCCAGTCAAGATCTGCAAACCTTTAAGGCTTCTGATCTGAAGGCCAACACCGTTAATTGTTTAATTTATTCTGAAACGTAGAATGCCTGCATGTTTTGCTGAAAGGGTTTAACTGGAAGATTCCACTGAAGCTAAAAAAACAGCTCTCTAAGCACTTGGATGGGTTGACAATTAACTGTTGTTGCTCTTTGCTCTGTCATGTGCCTGACTTAGATCACATGAAAGAGATAGGATTACACTCTAAGCATATGTTAATCTGTGGGTCTCCATTTTGTGGTGAGTTGGTATTTATCTGAACGCCACAGAGAGACCAAGGAGGTGTAAATGAATCTCCTGAAGTGAGAGAAAAAAGCTCCAGACTAATAGAAACTGTTGTCTTTGTCCATGGAGTTTTCTTGGCAGAGATACTGGAGTGGCTTTCCGGTTCCTGCTGATCACCGAAGAATTGATGCTTTTGAATTATGGTGCTGGAGAAGACTCTTGAGAGTCCCATGGACTGCAAGAAGATCAAACCTACCCATTCTTAAGGAAATCAGCCCTGAGAGCTCACTGGAAGGACAGATCCTGAAGCTGAGGCTCCAATACTTTGGCAACCTCATGAGAAGAGAAGACTCCCTGGAAAAGACCCTGATGTTGGGAAAGATGGAGGGCACAAGGAGAAGGGGATGACAGAGGACGAGATGGTTGGACAGTGTTCTCGAAGCTACCAGCATGAGTTTGACCAAACTGCGGGAGGCAGTGGAAGACAGGAGTGCCTTGCATGCCCTGGTCCATGGGGTCACAAAGAGTCGGACACGACTAATGACTAAAAAACAATAGAAACTGTAGGAAGAGAGACCTTTGCTTCTAGGTCTATTTGGAATGATCTTTTATCCCCCCCCCCCCTTTTAAAATTAATTTTCCAAATTATTACAAGTCAAACTGAATTATTTGAATGAAATGATCTTTTTCTTCTTATCAGATGCTGAGCTTGTGCTACACATGCACAAGATATTACATGTATAGAATTATTCGGAAGTATCTTTGATCTTTTTTGTTCTGCTTTGAGAAGAAAGTTCTGCAAGTAAAGTTCTAAATAATAATTATGGGTCTGGACAATTTTTATTCCAAAAGGAGCCAGCTTTTATGCATCCAGCTTCTTCATGCTGCACATTATTAATATCTGCAATAGACATGCCATCCTAGCATGCCTGCTGGGAAATGCCGTGGAAGGTGTCCAGTATCCCATTGGAAACCTGAAACTGGTGGTGCCAGGCTCAGATTGGGAACTGGAGTTTCTCCTCAAGACGCCTTCTGAGGACCCCCGTTATGTTTAGATCCTACCAGGTGCCATTGCTATGAAGTTGCAACAGATATAAAGTAGCCTAACCATCACCTGCTATCCACTAAGGCAGGGTCCAGCAAACTTTTCCAGCTGGGTGCCGGTCCACTGTCCCTCAGACCTTTTGGGAGGCCAGACTATTTTTTTTGGGGGGGGGAACGAATAAATTCCTATGCCCCCACAAATAACCCAGAGATGCATTTTAAATAAAAGCACACATTCTCCTCATGTAAAAACACCAGGCAGGCCCCACAAATAACCCAGAGATGCATTTTAAATAAATAGGACACATTCTACTCATGTAAAAACACGCCGGTTTCTGGACCGTCCGCGGGCCAGATTGAGAAGGCGATTGGGCCGGATCCAGCCCCTGGACCTTAGTTTGCCTACCCGTGCACTAAGGGAAAGGCGAAAACCTCTCAGCCGAAGGCCAATTGTGGTTGTCCCTCTACTATTTAAATAAACAAGACTTTTAATTTTGGCTGGATTGAGACCACAGAGGAGCCTTTAGAATGCTGGTCTGCAACTAAGGATACACAATCAGAATTCAAAGAAAGGCCATTCTTCTAACAGAAATGACATACCAGCTCGGCCATTCTGCAGGGCAGGGACGGTCTAATTGCTCTGATATGTACAGCAGCCAGTGGAAAAGGATGTGGGCCTTAGGAGCTAATGCAATAAAACGTATAATAGTAGTTAATAATAAGTTCCTCTGAGTCAAGCAAAGGGAAAGAAAGAGGCTGCAGTGACTGAAGTATTCAACGCAGAGGTGCTGACATAGCCATGAGATCTTAAATGCCCAAAGCCTCGCCCAGCTGTCTCATGGATGTCACAGCAAATAGGCTTGCACCATCCGTCTCCCAACACCTCCTTTCAACACCTCCTTTGGTGATGATGCTGATGACACTGGGGACCGAAATACAATACTGTATTGTGCTGTCAGTGACGTCTGCAATGTATTTAGTTCAATGGGTGGAATTAGAGCATTTAAATTGGGGTATGTGTGAGCAGAATGAGGACCGCAGGACTTCTCCCACCTCTCCTGCCACTGCGTCCCCATAACTTGTTCTGGGGTTTCCTCCAACTCCCCAGAGCCAATTTAGGGGCATATACCCGTGGGGAGAAGAGAAGGGAAACGTCTCCTTGCTTGGGCGGACCTCGTTCCACTTAAACAACATAGTTCAGTGTTTCCCAAGCTGATTTTGGACCACAACTCCCATCATCCCTAGCTATCAGGACCAGTGGGCAGGGATGATGGGAACTGTACTCCAAAAACAGCTGGAGACCCAACACTGACTTAGTTGAATCCTGCCCAATAATCTTTTCAGCTTCCTGGTGTCATTCAAAACTCCCAAAGAGGCGAATGGTTAATACTCAGCATTGGAAATGTGTTATACTTTTTCTTCAAAGAGTTGGTGTGAAAGAAGGATGGTTTCTTGTAGTGTCCATACCCTCCCACTTTTGCTTCTCTAGTAACCCCACCACATGGTAAATATTACAGTGGTACCTCTGGTTACATACGCTTCAGGTTACAGACTCCTCTAACCCAGAAATATTACCTTGGGTTAAGAACTTTGCTTCAGGATGAGAACAGAAATTGTGCTCCAGTGGCGCAGCGGCAGCAGGAGGCCCCATTAGCTAAAGTGGTGCTTCAGGTTAAGAACAGTTCCAGGTTAAAAACAGACCTCCAGAACAAATTAAGTTCTTAACCCAAGGTACCACTGTATATGTTTGCAGCTAATATGGGTTTGAAGAGAATTCATCAAAATGATTGACTAATGGCTTGTAAGGTGCATACCGATTGTGTGTGTGTGTGTGTGCGCGCGCACGTGCACGCACACACACACATACAAAGAAGTTAAATAGTATATACCTGGGATGGGGAACCTTCAGTCTTCCAGATGTTACAGAACTACATCTCCCATCAACCTCAGTCAGCATAGTCAATAGCCTTGGCTGATGGGAGTTGTAGTTCAACAAAACCTGGAGTGCCAAAGGTTCCCCAACCTTGATGTCTAGGCTGGGATGGCCATGTGTTTTTCTCGACAGAGGAGAATCCTTCATTTAAAGAGCTGTTAGAGGACAGAGACTGGGATAGCGCACTTGGTAGAACATGAGACTCTTAGTCTCGGTCGTGGGTTCGAGCCTGACATTGGGCAAAAGATTCCTGCATTGCAGGGGGGTGGACTAGATAACCCTTGTGTTCCCTTCCAACTCTAAAAACCTGTGATTCCATGAGAGCGATAACAGACAGTGCTCTGTTTAGAGAAGTCCTCTGTTTGAATGGTAGTCTGGTGCAAGTCCATTTTTGAAGGCAAAGAACCATAAGGCAGAGCAGGGAACTTGTGCAAGGAGATATTACAAAGGTTATGGTTTCTGTTAATTCTTAGCTTTAGCAAATTGATTAGCCTGTTTTTTGTTTTGTTTTTTAAATAATTTTTATTAATTTTACAACATAAACAAAATACAAACAAACATAACACGACTTCCCCATACCTCCCCTTCACTGCATCCTTGTTTTAAAATTTTTTAGCAATCCTTCATCCATTTTTATATTTAATTCTCTTTAAAATTTTCTTAAGCTTAAATTTTTACAGCTGTAATTCTTTATATCAAATCCCTTGACATCTTAACATTCCGAAATTTTACAACAATTTTTAAGATAAATTTTAAATTTTTTCCAGTCCTCTTCCACTGTCTCTCTCCTCTGGTCACGAATTCTGCCGGTCATCTCTGCCAGTCCCATAAATTCAGTCACCTTGGTCTGCCATTCTTCCAGAGTAGGTAGTTCTTTAGTCTTCCAATACTTTGCCAAAAGAATTCTTGCTGCTGTTGTTGCGTACATAAAAAATGTTCTATCTTTCTTTGGAATCATTTGGCCTACCATGCCCAAGAGAAAAGCCTCCGGTTTCTTTGCAAATGTCCACAAGGATTTTCTTAATTTCATTATAGATCATTTCCCAGTAGGCCTTAATCTTCGGGCAGGTCCACCAAAGATGATAAAAAGTTCCTTCGCATTCATTACACTTCCAACAGTTGTTATTGGGCAAATGATATATCTTTGCAAGCTTGACTGGGGTCATGTACCACCTATAGATCATTTTCATTATATTCTCTTTTAAGGCACTACATGCCGTGAATTTAATACCTGTGGTCCATAACTGCTCCCAGTCAGCAAACATAATATCATGTCCAATGTCTTGTGCCCACTTAATCATAGCTGATTTAACCGTTTCATCCTGTGTGTTCCATTTTAGCAGCAGATTATACATTCTAGACAAATTCTTAGTATTGGGTTCTAACAATTCTGTTTCTAGCTTTGACCTCTCCTTCTGGAATCCTAGTTTCCTGTTAAATTGATTAGCCTGTTAGCCATGAAACGTGGCATGCCACATATTTTGGGAACCAAAAATGCTATTGTTTTCTACTAAATTAATGGTGGGGTAAATAGTTGCACTTTTACTTCCCTGAATGTCTGCCGTGTTTTGTTTGTCACTTTGCTTATTAACCTTAAGACTGTGCATGAATGTACAGTACTTGTCTGCTGCTAGAAGTATTTCACACAGTAATTTAGGCTAGGATTTATGGTTTTCTGTGCACGCCCCCAGACTTTTCAAGCTGTCCCCTTCTACTGCTGGACCTCAGGAAGTTTCTGATATTTGATGTTTTATTATGTTTTTATATGTGTTGGAAATCACCCAGAGTGGCCTGAGCAACCCAGAGAGATGGGTGGGGTATACATAATAAAATTATTATTATTATTATTATTGACATTCACGCTGGGACAGCAGGCGGGTGACCAGCTCACACAACTATGGCAAGCTTCATTGTATTTAAATTAGAGGAATTACTTCTAAGTTTGCCCATATATAAATAAATTAGCATGTGGAAATTGTGTGCAGTCCTGTGCTCTCCCTTGGTGACGCATTTCCTCTTTTGTGGCAGTGCGGAAGGGGACACCCAAATATCGGTCCCAACCCAAGCAATTGTGTGTGTATCAGGAACCACCAGACTGTCTCCAATTAGCACATTGGTGAGGCAGAGCGGATGCAATTAAACCCAGTATCCCTCTTCCTTAAGCTGTTTATTGGCAGAATTCCACCTTTTCTTATAATCAGAGCTTGAATTGCCTAGGACAGGGGAGACAGGATCGAGTCCCCTGTACCCTAATGGTCTCCTTTACCTATTACTTATAGAAGGTCACGAGGAGAGGCATGATTTGGGAATGTTGTGTGGGGAGGCTGAGGGCTTGTGGGTTTCATTAAGCCACCTCTGCCACATAATTTGAACACTGCTACTCACCCCTTCCCAAGCTGTTGTCTTGATCCAGGGAATCGTATAAGTAGCACTCATTTACTCACACAATTCGCATTTCAGCTACAGATTCATGAATGTTTAGCAGCCTCTAGCAGGATTTGGGCAAAAAAGCAATCCTGATTTTTGCAAGGAGAAATAGGCACCTGGGTACAGATGCAGATAAAGTGAATATCTGCTAATAAATGGGTTTGACTCTTAGAAACAATTTTTCCCCATGAATAAAGAATATTCAGAAGATCTGGGCAGTGTTTGGGCAGGAGGAGGTTTGCTTATTTTTTTGCCAGCTAATTTTGAAACTGCTGGCGATCTGATATCTTTGATTACTTAACTGCAGTTAACTTGTTGCGGTCTCTACATTTTTTGTTCTAGCCATACCTTGTTTCTCTTAACTATATACCTATTTGTATTTAATGTCTTTAGAATTCCTAGCATTGGGGTTTTTGAGGGTGAGGGAGCATAATTTCTTATTGATCATCATGATTTGTTTTTTAACAATTTGTTGTTTTTCACAAAGTGAATATAGCTTTTTTTTTATTAAAAAAAATCCTTTTCAAGGTCACATTGGCCTAATTTGCACATCTCTTTAAAGCACAAGTTAAACACAGTTTAAATGTGAACATGCAGAGTACTGGTGCATGGCGGCTGCTTTGCTCCTCCCCATATCCTGTCAGGAGCCAAACCATGGCTTGATTTAGTGTTACATTCAACATTTTGTGGTTAGTCTCTCTGCAAAATAACTATGATCTATACCCAAGGTTTGTTCTTGGATTAATGACTATGGTTTGTTTGGAGGGGTGCAGAAACAAACCATGAGCCCAGTTTTGGACATAACCCCAAGCCAAACCATAGGTTAGCTTGTGGCAGCACTACAACTGTAGGAAAGACGTGAAATAGCCAGCAGCGGAGGAAGCCACTCAGGCGCCTGGGGCAGTGCGCCCAGGGGCGGGGTGAGCTGCCAATAGGGGCAGGGCGAGGGAGGGGTGAGGGCGGGGCCTCCAGAGTCTGCCTGCCTCCTCCCACTCAGACGCCCTACAGCTGGGGGGGAGGCAGCGGGCGAACCGTTTGGGCAGCACAGAGCCTGCGCACGCCCAAGCCACCGCATCACTCCCAGGAGAGACGCATGGCTTGGGTGCGCTGCAGAATGCCACCCAGCATTTTGTCACCCCCCTCAGTGGTGACACCCGGGGTGTCCCACCCCCACTGCACCCCCCTTCCTCCGCCCCTGGAAACAGCCACAATTTTAGCCTCATGCACCAGCATGCCATACACTCATTTTTAAATCATAGCTACCTTTAACTGTGGTTTAAAGAGATCTGCGAACCATTGTCTGCAAACCCCTAGGCTGGCCAATATTTTTTTTTTAAAAAAAGTTTATAGTTGCCTGTAAATATTAATTTTCTCCCTTCCTTTCCTTTATATGAAATTTATCCTTTGGTAAATTTTCCTGAAGTGACTTCATGACATACAATCAGCTTAATATAAACATAGATTTTAACTTGGACACTAGAAAGGGGGAAGCCGAAATGTATCCTATTCTTCACTTCACAGTAATGTAATAGTAACAGTAAGATGCTTGCCTAGAGATGCAAATTCAAAATGATTTTTCATTTGAGATGCCAACAAAATGTGTAAACACTTGGGTTTCCTGTTACCTTCTCTTCGATTCCAACCAGAAGCCTTGGCTGGAAACAAATCTCTCCCTAGGCTCCATTTTTAAATCTACCAGTTTCAACACAGGTGGTTTTAAGGTCAGAGAAGGAGTGAGTCATGAACAGCGCGAATGGCTATTGCCACACTTTGGTGGAGGATTCCACCTGCTCTGTCCTAATTGTTGAGGGGGTGATACCAGTGTCTGTGATTGGCTGGCTTCCTTTCTCCGCCCTGCTTGTGATTGGTGTATCCACCCACCTCTGCTAGGCTTTCCTTGCCATTCTTAGCTCAGCTGTTGCACTCCAGGGCTGTACACTTGCTGCACATTGACCACAGGGGTTGCTCACAGCTGATCTGCACTCCAGAAACAAGGTGTGTTGGTTGGAATTTGTGGGAAGGAGAGGGGGAGAGGAGGAGGAGAAGTTTCACCTGCTCCCATTTTCACCACAGTTTGCTTTAATGGGATATTCTAGAGAGATTTCATTCCTAAAGGGAAAGGATGTGCTATGCTAAGAAATACTGGAGCTGGGTGGAAATCTGCCTGAGAAATGTGCAGTTGGGACAATGTCAAAAACAAAAAAAGCATGTGGCTTCTTTTGCTTCTTGAGTGTGCTCTTATTTAGGTTTTCTCCATAGGGATGAAATGGTAAATTATGAAATGCTAAATTATAAGTGGTAGGATGCTTTGTGTAAATGATTCGACAGTGCTGTCTGTGGTTGAGGGCAATAAGACTCGGAATGCTTTCAAGGACAAAATATAGTACAGCATTTATTTCACATTTGGCCAATTCAATGTCTGTAGTCTCTTCTTCCGTGATAGTTTTTATGAAATTCTGGATACATTTCTTTCCATGTGAATGTCACCCATTTCCTTTTGCTTAACATTTATTTTCAGGCCTGAATCAAAAAGTCCAAAAAATTACTATTTTTTAATCTCCAAACATCCTTTGTAATATTATGCAAAAGATATACATGATAACTTTGAGCATAGGATATCCACTTGGTATCTTTGCACAAGTTTCTTATTTGTTATAAGGGAAGAACACAACCATTTGTGGATTAGCTCCAGCTGTGTTAAGACCTCAGTCTGTGCAAACTGTGTGTCCGTGATTCTCAAAGGGTTTGGCAAGCCAGACTGGTGTGGCAAGAGAAGATGACAAGTGTGGCAGGAAGATTAAGGACAATCAAAGGAAGGATATTTTAGCGTAGCATAGTATCAAAATATTTTTTATATATATTTGCAGAATATGGATTGAGATCTTTTCAAAAAGAGAGGAAGAGTGTCAAGTGAGACTGAGGGCAACCTTAGTTGTGTTTTCCATTGTCTTGCTTATCAATAAAAAATTCAGTGTGGGGAACGAGCAACTCCCCCCCCCCCCGAAGTGTGGCCTAGAGAAACAAGTTTTAAACTGCTGTAGGTGAAGTGGTAAAACTTCATAATGTGTGTGTTGCGAGGGGTGGAGAGGAAATCACTGCATGCAAAATTAAAATATCAGGGAAAAGACAATTCTTTAGTCGTTTCCCCCAACATCTACTTTTGTGTGTCTAAACCCAGCCAGATGGGCAGGGTAAATAATAATAATAATAATAATAATAATAATAATAATAATAATAATAATAATAATAATAATTGCTTTGCATATGGAGGGGCATTCAGTCCCCGGCTATGCAATTTGAAGTGGAACATAGACTGTAGATACAGAATATATTTACCACCTCACCTGTTAATTGTATGAGCCAGGGTTGGTAGACATGTGAAGCAAACAAATGAGAATCTGGGGTTCCAACTCTGGTGGCGATGTTCTACCTCCACTGTCAGAGGCAATATCCTTCTAGAGAGGAGTTGCTGGAAGCCGCAGGTAGGGAGAATGCAAGTTGCACTCAAGTTGCTAGTGACTTGGTATGGACACTTGGTTGGCTACTGTGAGAACAGAATGTTTGACCCAACGGCCTGATCTAGCAGATCCTTCTTGTGTTCTTATGTCCCTCAGTGCAACTTTGATTTTGACCATGTTGGCAGTGCCCAGCATGGGCAGCAGCAATTTCTTGGGTAATTGTGAGGGCAGAATGAGGTAGAGGTCTGGAGAGAAGGTTTACTCTGCCTTATTTGCTGTGGTTACCCCAGTCAGGGATGCTTCAATGTGCAAAGGAGTTTTGGTTTTATATTTCCTTCCTGCTCTGGTTGCAGCCCCTCCTCAAGCAGCATTACTGACAAAATAAAAATGACTGGGAAAGGCTGCTACGGTGTTGTTGTTTGTTTGTTTGCACATGAAAGCAGAAGCTAAAAGGGAAAGAGAGAAGAGGGAAAGATTACATAGCTTTAATAAGGCTGAGTGGTGTGAAGGGCAGTTGATAGACCTAAGGTCATTGGTGCCCAAAGTTGAGAAGATGAAGGACATGGCAGGCATGAAAACATCTACAGATGTTTTCCTGAGGTGAAGTGGCTTGTGGCGCTGCTGTGAGAAAAAGCTGAGGGAGTGCAGGAGATGTGGGGCAGGCACATTAAGCTGCTCCAGAGACAAGGCCAGGCTACAATAAGACAAATGTGGGTTAAAATAGGCCACAACATAATTGTGGGGTTGGCATGGCATGTTCTCTGCTGCCAACGTCTGATGTTCTTTTCACAGAAAACCCATCCCAGAAAGCCAGCTGAGGAATGTCATGGGAGTTAACCAGTGGGGAGGATCTAACATGGTGGAAGTCATGCACGGGATGCCGCTGGCAACCTGAGTTGAGTGACACCAGGCTGAGCTCCACGGGAGCTATGATGGACTGCTTGGTGCATCACCTCAAGACCCAACATGGGGATCCCCATCCCCATGATTGAGATCCTGCCCAATGCTATGTCCTCCGCAAGAGTGGGCACATAGCAAACCACTTGCTGCCACCCTCACCTACCACAGCAGCCAGCCTGGCAAACCTGAGCATGGGACATCCTGCCTCTTAAAGAGTTCTGGAAAGAACAACGAAGAATTTTGAGGTTCTGGAATTGGCAATGGTATAAAACAGGGTTGAGCTGGTTGTAGCAAATATAATCCAAAGGCCTGTGGCATCTTAGGACTCCTGTTTAATGAAGACTCATCCTGATTTGCTGGCACAAAGCTTGCATGGAAATTATACAATGCCCACCTTTAACAAAGCATTCAGTCCTGGTTTCCCTGCAGGGAAGTTGTATGTCTTCCCATCAACCAGTCACTATCCTATCCTTTCTGGTGCACTTTGCTTTCCTAACTTCAAGAAGACATTTTTTTAAAAAAGGGAGTGGAGATTTGTTGCACCAAAGAATTTTAATCCATTTTAATTGTGCAAGACTTAATTTCTGCCATGCAATCGAATCCCTACCGCAAAAATACCGATCGTCCGGAGGTGAACTTAAGAGCCTATCACATTTATTGTGGCATAAATATTTGAGATCTACAGAAAACTTCATCAGATTCATGAAGTGATCTGGAAAGTTGGTCAGGCATATGGATTTGCAGAGGGAAATAATTCCCCACGTCTTGATTTGGAATATAATCCTGGTTCTTCTGTACTCTTCTGTATGGCCAAACAGCCATGCACTAATCAAGCTCTCTCAGCCATACTTGGGTTTCCTTTCCGTTTTGGGTAGAGTGGGCAATTGCTTCTCCTCCAGTCCAGCCCATTGCTTGGAGAAGAACAAGGAGACAAGGTCCCCTGCCCCACCCTCATGTCCCTGCAGGACCAGAACATGCAAATGCTAACTGCACATGTAAAATGCAACAAACGCCAGCTGAAATGATGCTGACGTTTGTCACATTTACGCTTCAGATTTTTATGTGTACTCTTAAACCATCTTAGGCTATACTCACCTAAACAAACACACACACCAACAACCGCAGTATATGAAGTGGTGCTTTCAGCTGATTGTGGTCAGGGATGCTGTGTTTTGCTCCTTCACCTCCAGGTCAAGAAGAAAGGAAGATAGTACAAAGTTCAAGTTTAGAATTATTTCAAAGCTCCTATTTCCCAAACCTGTCCGATTTAAATGCCACATTTCAGAACAGAACAGAGCGGCTCATTACTTAGGAGTTATGAGTCAGAGGGAAAGATCTCAACAACACAGAGACTAGCTCATATGAAATCGCTGTTTATCGCAGCACTTAAAAGAGCAGCACCCACATGCCATACTTAAGATTTAATTAGAGGTGGGTCAAGTGTATGTACCCACAGGAAAGCGAGCAACCACACCTACCACACTGATACCTGAACATAAATCCATGCGGAACATCCCATGTGAATGAGTTCCCTTGGCACCCGAGAGCGAAACAGTCTCCATCCCTTTTGTTTCGTAGGGATGGTCATTGTTCCTCCAGGCGTCTGATTGCTCACTACCTTGCATCGATTGTGACAACGGCAAAGCTTAAGCAGGTCCTCCTGGGCTGTTCCCCTGGCATGACTCAGTTCTTTCATCACAGCCTTTGCAACCTCCTCCTTTTTCTGCTGACACTGTGACTTGTTCCCATGGCTGCTTGGTTTCTGTTGTCACTTAAGCTTGTGAACCTAAAACACAGCTGCCAGAAGACTCCAGCAGCCCATGGATCTTGTTTGCTAGCTTTGGGATTTGAGCTTGCTGAAGTGGTGTTAAGCAGGAGATGGGGAAGCACAACTCACCCATACTCCTTTATAATATCCGAAATGGGGCTCAGAAGATGTGCTTGGTCCCACCTAGATCTTGTTGATGCTCCTCACTGATCCGAGTCTGCTTCACTTCTGTTGATCGACTCATGTACGATGATTCTGCTTTTGTTATTCGTGCCTTTTGCAAACATTCTTGCAAACTCTGTGTGTTTGTGTAGGTGCACATGGGTCTATATCCAGCACTTTCACCATCTCCTTCATGGCATCCGTCTCATGGGGGTAGGTTTATGCCAACTAAAACTCATGCCACAATAGATGCATCAGTCTCTTGGTGGTTTAAAATCTTGCACCCGTTAAGAAAGCACTCATTTCAGAAATGACAAAGAAAAAGTGCAAACGACTTCTATGTCCATATGCAACCCACTGACATCCTTAGCATTCATTGTCTTTATCGGTGGTTCTATGTCCACTCACTGTCTCTGATGGGTGCCATTGCGGACTGCCATTCCTGCACGCAGTAGAGTCTGACATGGGAAGTCCCAGGGACCATTTCCTAGGCAGCAAAGGAAGCCTCTGGGATTAAGCTTGCTGCCTGGGTAACTAGTCCCGCCCAATCGCCTAATCAGCAAATCACAAGTGGGCATGGGCCACCAGGGAGCAGGCTTAGCCTGCCCCTCCCGTATATAACATAGAGCCATGGCTTGCTCTGCAGTCACTTTTCATTGGACCCAGCGCATCCCTTGCCATTAACATTGGTTCTATATTGCTGCTACTTGGAAAAAATAAATTATATGCCGCTTTGTGATTTTTGTAGGATCCGACAGCAAGTCAATTCCTTTTGCTTTGCTTCAGGAAACTTTCCTCCACCTTGAAAATGTAGAACCTCGTGTGGACATTGCACAGGGACTTGGCAAGCAGTGTCTCCTTTGCAGGTCCTCCTAAAAAAAGCACACACAAACCCTTTTTTTTTGCCATGTGGACAGTCAGGGGAATTGACACAGGCTCCAGCTAGGGAATTGACACAGGCTCCAGTGTGGTGTAGTGGTTAAGAGTGGTGGACTCGTAATCTGGTGAACCAGGTTCACTTCCCCGCTCCTCCACATGCAGCTGCTGGGTGACCTTGGGCTAGTCACACTTCTCTGAAGTCTTTCAGCCCCACTCACCCCACAGAGTGTTTGTTGTGGGGGAGGAAGGGAAAGGAGATTGTTAGCCGCTTTGAGACTCCTTAGGGTAGTGATAAAGCAGGATATCAAATCCAATCTCCTCCTCCTCCTCCTCTTCTTCTAGAGATGTAATGAGTGAATGCAATACTGAGTACATCCAGTATGCTGAATAAAGGCTCATCCAGGTTTTCTAGGCATCACCCATGATTTCTAGGCATGGGTCCATAGTGTTGTTCTTTTGTCCCACTGCTTTTCCCAGGAAAATCCCATTGTTTACCCACTGAATAGGAATAAATGGAACAGGGCAAACGGAAGTGTGGACAAGCCCTACATTTGCAAAATCCCCTTCCTCCATAAGCCTGTGAGGATCTGTCCATCTGAAAAATTGTACCTAAAAAGCAACAGAATGTTGAACATTGGGCTTGTCCACCCTTCTGCTTCTCCTATGCCTAGAAAGCATGAGTTCCTAGCGGTTTTCCCCTTGCTCTGCTCCTTTCCCAAGGAAAACCTACTCTTTAGTGCTAACTCAGAGCAGACATCAATCCGGAGAAAACCCAAATTGCCATTTGCTCTGATTGAGTGGATTCCCCTGATGGAGGGCGGGAAGCAGCAGGACAAGAGGAAGTGTGACTATGCTCATTGTCAGGCCCTGGAGTATTAAATGAAGGCTGTAAGAGTAGCTTTCCAGTGGGGATGGGAAGGATCGGCGATGCTGAGTATGAATGGAATCCTTTAAAGGAAATTAATATGCCCTGAGCTCTGAATCAAACATGTCAGTGCAGGTTCTCAGCTGATGTGAGTCCTCATAAATAAGAATAAGGAAAACAGAAAAGAGGATCGTTCACTTAAGGTGAAACATCAAGTTGGGTTGCTTTCTAAAGATTTATGTGTTAAAAGATTTTGGTGGATTCACTGCACACATGATGCAAAAGGTGAAAGCAGTCATAATTGTTAAGGCAATGTGATTAACAACGTAGAGAAGGCTGTCATGAAACCACAACATTCTTTTTTTAAAATTCCTGCCCAGCCTTTCTTACAAAACCTTCTTGGGGTAAAAAGATGCACACTGTTGAATCCAAATCACTTCCCACAAATGGACTTTGGTTGATCAGTAGCTGCTTTGAATTTGACAGGTGTCAATCACCTGGTGTCATTATGATGGCTGGTGATTTCAGGTATAGGGCGGTATAGAAATAAAATTAATACTAGTAATAGTAATAACTGGGGAGTCGTTCTGCTCACCTCTCAAAGGTGATTCACTGGGGGGTGCGGAAATTAGGGGTTTGGCCCACTGAGCAGATCCCATTTCTATCCTCTAGTTAAACTGCTACTACATTTGCTGATTTCCTATCCCCTTAATATTGATTATTTAATTTAATAAAAATCACATACTTTTAATGTATTGCTCAATTTGCTGCTTGCACTATCTTTGGTGGCTGTTGCGATCAGTTGTTCCCCCTTTTTGGCTGAGATGCTTTCAAAATAGATGAAAACTGATATGCCTCTCACTTACATTTTTCATTGAGGCAGAAAAAGCTCATTCATTTTCATTGTCTAGAATTATACACAATGAAGTTGCTTAGCATTGGCTTAGATGATAAAACCCTAAAATGATACCAGCTTTTCGTGCATTGTCATCATAACTGATTTTCATGCTTTCCTGTCCTTTATAACTTTCTGAACCTTATTCTTAACTCCATAACAACTTAGCCAGTTATTCCTCATTTTGAATTTAATATAGTTTTGTGTTGATTAAGTCAATATGTCTTAAGACTGAACACAAGGAAATCAAATGCGCACTGAAGCCTTCGTGCACCATTTGTGCCATTGTTGTTCAAAGGCAATAAGCTGAGAAGGAGAAACGGAATGCCTGTTCTGATCATTTGCCAGTTTTGCAATCACATTAGGCATTGATTTCAGGGCAAGCCAATTTAAACTTGACGTATGAAAACACCCTCAGCCACCTTCTTAATCAGGACAGTCAGGCTTGATGGCTATGCAGAATAGATATTGCGTATAGGTGAGCCACCTGAAAAATGATGCCTGTGCAGGATGTTTTGTTATCAACATCCTGTAATGTGAGTGGCCAGCCTGCAATGCAAGGTACCACAACTGACATAGCACACTCTGTGTTTTCCTAGTGGTTCTAGGATGCTAGAATCTGGACTAGTTGAAGCTGAGATGCTATGTAGGATTCAAGCTTGCTCTGAACACAAGATAGACCAGAAAGGTTCTGGTAGGACTCAGTCTGAGGTTGAAGCTGTTGTAATGACACCATACTGTCTCTGCTTAGACCACTTCTCTATGTTTCCTTGGGTCCCTCAATATAATGACAGCTTCCACTCCAGCCCTTTACTTACTGCCAAAATTGCCTTGGCCAATGGTGGGCTCCAGGTGTAGTGTAGTGTATCAGAGTGACATCACCTCGTACTTTGACCCAAGAGGCTGGCTACTATGAGAGTCGTGCCATTTGTGTTTGCTTACTGCTTTGGTCATAGGGACATGGGTGGCACTGTGGTCTAAACCACAGAGCCTAGGACTTGCCAATCAGAAGGTCGGCGGTTTGAATCCCTGCGATGGGGTGAGCTCCCGTTGCTCGGTCCCTGCTCCTGCCAACCTAGCAGTTCAAAAGCACGTCAAAGTGCAAGTAGATAAATAAGTACCGCTCCGGCGGGAAGGTAAACGGTGTTTCCATGTGCTGCTCTGATTTGTCAGAAGCGGCTTAGTCATGCTGGCCACATGACCCGGAAGCTGTCTGTGGACAAATGCCGGCTCCCTCAGCCTATAGAGTGAGATGAGTGCCGCAAGCCCAGAGTCATCCGCAACTGGACCTAACATTCAGGGGTACCTTTACTGCTTTGGTCACTAGACTTCTGCTCACCTATTTCTTGTTCTCTGTTCCCCTTCAAGATGGAGCGGTACCACTTGGTTGTGCTTCTGCTCTGTGGTGTCTTCATGTCAAGAGTCTTCAGCGCTACATACAGGAATTTTTCAATAGACTGTGGAACTCTGTTGCCCGACGACCCAACTCGGCCTCAGGAATCTGAATTGCCCTATTCCATTTCTGTGCCATCAGAGGTGTACGACCCAGGAAGTGAAATAAAAGGTATGTTACATAAGCGTCCTCTCTTTCTCTGCGAATTTTGCTATAGTTCACCATCCTTCTTATTCTGAACACTTTCTTGGAAAGAAGGTGACTGGAATAAGATGGATGGTGAGTTATGAAAAGATAATGTGTCTTATGAGACCAACGTGTTGGTTTGTATGCCAAATTACTATAGCAAAATAGACTATAACTTTTTAATTCCCTAAAAGTGTCCATATTTTTCCTGCTTTTACAACCTGTGCATTGGGGTATTATAGAGATGCTTCTTTAAAATGGCTGTTTTAAATTACTCGTGATAGTGCTTGTATTCTTCTGATAAGCGACTGATATGTAGTGGACACCTTGTGGAGCAGGGAATTTTCTCCATGTCACCATCGGTCTTTTTGCCGGAATGGAATTTGGAAACCAGAAAATACATTGCATAACTCCTATTTCTGCTTTAATAGAAATATTATGGATTTAGCTACGGCAGCTAAAAATGTCCCATATTACTGAAATTAAGGCAATGTGGAGAGGCGTAAGTGAGGCCAACCATCCATATATTATGGTCAGTACTATTGAAACAGAATGCAGAATATGTTACACTTATGATTCTCATGTTCTGTGTTTCTCCAGTCGACATACAAGGAGCATCCAGAGCTGGATTTAAATGGTTTATGCTACAAGCCCGAGACATTGATGAGAACATCCCTGTTGGTTCGTTTCAAGTCACAGATCCAAATACACAGACCCACGACTGTTACAACATGACGGTATGTGTTTACTCCTTCAGCTTGGCTATTTAGCATGGTTGAATTTGTTGGTCCCATCTAGAGGAAATCTGTTTGGTACATTACACAGTAAGCTACATGAAAAGGGATTCTTAGTGGGACATCAGTCAGAGCTGTCTAGAGGGAAGACAACCTTTGATTTAACCCCAGAACGGCAGTAATAAACAAATCACTTTCGCAATAGCGGGAAATAAGCATTGGATTTCCCCCAAGAATAAATATTGGGACCGTTGCAATATATTTATGAATGAATACAGCTGCTGTTATACTTAATGAGGATGAAGCAGGGATGTGTTTATAATAGGGAATAACATTTCGACAACAGGCACCACTCTCTTACTATGTGAGCCTGCGTAGGGTGTGTACGGTGTCTGCACACGCACAGTTGTCTTCACTGGGCTGCCTTTGCAGGGCTCAGCCTCTTAAAATCAAATAGCAAATGGGGACATTTATTCTTGCAGGAGTCTGATCTGTACTTATGAGTACAAAGCTCTGGATCACGCAGTGGGTGGGAAAGGCATCTTGTTAACTGTTCACCTGAGGGGAAAGGATAATTTTGTTTGCGTCAAACCACTGGATTTCATTCAGTGTTCCAACCTTGTAGCATTCTGTTCTGTGTGCTTGGTAATGACTCCATGGTGATTCCCCAGGGCTGGGCCATTAGCACCACTTTAAAAGAAAGCAAGACGGCACCCTAGGGAGATGCAATTCAAACTGACAGAAACAGTGTTTTGCAGCATGGCCAGCTCCCCATGTGACCCATGGGGAATAGTCTCATTTTTCGTAATCTCTACAAAGGACAGAAGAAACCTTACCTAGGACAGAAAAAAACCTTATATTGTCCTGACACAAAGCAAAGCACAATAATGAGCTTCTGCAGAAAACACAGTGGGAATATTTTATTATACAACGCTAGCAATGCAGAAAAACACATCTGAGTTGCACATCAAGAGCATATGAGAGGGCATTACAGTGCTGTTGAATGCCTTGTTTTGTCATTTTCTGGAGTACCTATTTTAATTTTGCCTATTTATATACTACTCAGTAACCTTGCAAAAAGTAAACCGGAGTTCTGTCTCCAGTGCTGCTGTTAAAGGCATTTCCTTCAAAGAAGCAAGTTCAGTAAATGTCTAAAAATGAACGAATAATCTTAACGCTTGTCTTTAATTTTTCAGAATTCAGCATTAATTCACAAGGACTCAGAAGAGAAGCACAACATATCATCTCTTTGGGTTTCACCTGATGCTAAAAAGGTTCAGTTTATGTAAGTGCATATTAGAAAGGATTAAGCCTCGTTATGATTTTCTGTTTCTTTGGGTTTTATTTTTTAATCCAAAAATTTCTCTGATACTCACAAACATCCTCTAGTTTTGGGAGTGTTTTTTTTTTTTAAACTTCAGCTTGGCATTCAGATTAAATATTATAATACTGCATGCAGGGAAAGTTGCATGTTTTCGATAGACATGTAAATAGGGTGACATGCAAGCCACACCTGTTGAAACTCCCCCTTCTGCACAACTATTAAAGTCTCAGAAAGAGCTGTCTCTTCCCCCATCTGGCCGCCCAACATATGACATAGTGATCCATCTGGTTTGCTGGTGTGGTGATTCATTGAGTATGTACATTAGGGCCAACCGAAATGGTACAAAATAGTGTGCAAACTTCTGAGGTCTTCAGAACTCTTCATCAGGCTAGACAGTAAACAAAACCAGGGGGAGAAAGCTTGGCTGATGATGGAGCCTGCATTCAATCACACTCTTAAGATAGAATGTGAATTTATTAATAATCCTGGGTAGATGGAGAAGTATTAGAAAAGTGGAGGGGAGGGAGGGATTCAACAAATTATTTATATGTCAGAATGGTGTGACATATCATGTGATATTATAGTTTTGGTGAATAACAACAGTCTGTTAAAAATAGAAGAAATATGCGTACATTCGGATTTAATGGGAAAAACTGCAACCAGAAAGCCTACCTTAGAGCAATAAGGCAAAACCTGTTATTGACACTGCACGAGAAACCCATTCTGATCCAAACCATGACCTATTAACAACTGCATTTTCTTTCCAGAGCGACTGTTTTCCAAGATGCTGAAACATACTGGCTGGTTCCCAGCATAGTCCTGTTTCCTAAGCTTTCCAATGAGACTAAAGTTGAAGATGAGTCTAAAAAAGCCAATGTATCGTCAAAAAGTAGGAAGAAGGTATGCTGAAATAAAGACCAGATAAATCTTTGATATTCTCATGCACTTTCCCCCTACATTATTATGACTGGACTTTGGCCCAGACGGCGAACTTTTAAGTCCCACGGATTGCACAACCAGCGAGAAAAGTCTAAGTGTGAATTGTGTGGTTAGATAGGATGAGCCTTTGTGATTACGACATCTGTACTTGTAGAAGGGGCAGCTGTTTCACCCCATGTTCCTCTGGTTCACACGCTATGTAGTCTCTGATCCTCATACAGTCATGTGACAGAACGTGTTCACGTGATTTATTTTTATGTCAATGATACGTACAGCTTTAAAAAAAGCTGTAGCACAAGCCCTTTTCCTAAATCGTAATTATTTTTCTTTCTTTACAGTCCGTTACCATAAAAATAGACTGTGGACCAGTAAGTATCCTTGATCTCCTTATTTCCCATGATATCCCTTATTGACACAACTGCTTTTTTAATGCATTGTGTCCATTACTGTGCATTTAAAAGCAGCAAAATGGTTCTCAGCCGGCAGAATGACGGTATTTTTCTTCTCTGACACCTTTTCTTGTGCTGAAACCTTTGCCTACATCTGCCCTAATGCAATGGAGAAGGGAAGGAACAGGGAGTGCTGGTGGTTCCAACTTCCTGTCTCCATCTTCCTGCTTCTGTTTTTCTTTGGAATGCCTGGGAATGCGCTTTCTCCTCTCCCCCTTCACTAAACCTGAAACTGTACTACATTTGCAAAAGTCCTTAAAAAACCAAATGCCTTTTATTGCTTGCAGGGAGGAGCTCATGTAGGCAGCAGCAAGTGTGCCCAGGTAAGTGCTCGTTTTTTCAAAATATATGGCACAAATGACAATGTTAGCCCTTTGATAACCTTTCTATTATTTGCTGAAAGCTATTTCCTTTATCTTTACACATACTCTCTGTCTCTCTCTATTGAACTTCCCCCAAGCATAGCTGTCATCTTTTCCCTTTTCTTGCGAGAAATCCTATTCGGAATAAGGGAATTTCCCTTAAAAAAAGGGAAACGTTGACAGCTATGCCCCCAAGCCACCCCATATACTGGGATTACTGCTATAAATATTACCACTGCTAATTTTTGTTGTCAATGTATGCAGACACTTATACCTGACAAAAATGCCACACAGAGGTATTGTGAACAGAGGCTATGCTTGAGCAGACATGGCCGCTGTTCACAAGACTCAAACATGAATCTAGGGCAGGTGAGTCCAATATTTGAAATGTGGCACGTTGCTTTATACCAAGTTGAGCTGTTGGCCCATCAAGCTGACTTGCAGAGGGCACTTTCGGGTTTCAGACTGGAGATGTTCCCAGCTTTATCCAGACATATTGGGAATCAGGACCTTCTGCACTCACTGCAGGTGTTCTGCCACTGAGCGACATACGACCCTTCTTCATATTGCTCCTCCTTCCCTATCTTGAATGCTGTATTAAGCAGTTGGTCCCTTACCTTTCTCGCCCTGATCTGGTCACAGTGATCCATGCAACGGTCACCTCCAGTCTTGACTACTGTAATTCACTCTATGAGGGGCTGCCCTTGAAGCTGATCCAGAAACTCCAGCGGGTGCAGAATGCCGCGGCGAGGCTCCTTATGGGGTCCTTGCCACAGGATCACATTCATCCAGTGCTTTACCAACTGCACTGGCTCCCAGTGGAGTACAGGGTCAGGTTTAAGGTGCTGGTTTTGACCTTTAAAGCCCTATGTGGCCTAGGACCCACGTACCTATGGGACCTCCTCTCCTGGTATGTCCTGCGGAGGACTTTAAGGTCCACAAATGACAACATTTTGGAGGTCCCAAGTCCCAAGATGGTTAGATTGGTCTCAAATAGGGCCAGGGCCTTTTCAGTAATGGCCTCGACTTGGTGGAACGCTCTGTCACAAGAGACTAGGGCCCTGCGGGACTTGACATCTTTCCACAGGGCCTGCAAGACAGAGCTGTTCCGCCTGGCCTTTGGTTTGGACTCAGTCTGACCCTTACGTTTCCCTTCACTTATGGTTTTGATCTATGGGCTACTTTTAAAATGAGGCTGCATTTTAAATTGCATTTTAACCTGTATTTTAAATTGGTTTTCCCCCCCCATTATGTTTTTACTGTAATTTTACTGGTGTTAGCTGCCCTGAGTCCGGCTCTTATTCTTATTCTTATTCTTATTCTTATTATTAACTGTACACACATTTTTCATGTGAGCAGCTCAAGTAAGTTATGCCTGCTTATGTGGAAGCAAATCCCATTGAGTTCAACAGGGTTTACTGCCAAGGAGAGTGGGTGGAATTACCACTCAGATGATGCAGAGCAGCAGAATGATGTAAAATAAAACACAGGATAAGCTGAATAAGCCATTGTGTCCTGTTCATGCCATGAAGGAGGGTTATGGAAATTCTGTTATTTAACAGTTGTGCTTGATGGACAGAGCATCACGTTTTCGTTCCTTTTTGCTTTACAGGGTTCAACGTTTTCCTCTCAGGGTGGTAGCTCTCAAGGCCAGGTAAGCTCCGCTTTCCCCAGTATGTTACCAATTTCATAGGCTCACTCGTCTTCGCGATAATCTTGGGTCTTGCGCAACCACACCCAACTGCTCAGAGCAGACATTTACACTTACACAGAGAAACAAGAGTACAACAATTCCTTCCGGTGACTCCTTGATTGTGTGAATTAATGCAGTTCTGTGAAAATTCTTGGGAGAAAAGCAATGACAAGCCTAGACAGCATCTTAAAAAGCAGAGACATCACCTTGCCCACAAAGGTCCGTATAGTTAAAGCTATGGTTTTCCCAATAGTGATGTACGGAAGTGAGAGCTGTACCATAAAGAAGGCTGATCGCCGAAGAATTGATGCTTTTGAATTAAGGTGCTGGAGGAGACTCTTGAGAGTCCCATGGACTGCAAGAAGATCAAACCTATCCATTCTGAAGGAAATCAGCCCTGAGTGCTCACTGGAAGGACAGATCCTGAAGCTGAGGCTCCAATACTTTGGCCACCTCATGAGAGGAGGACTCCCTGGAAAAGACCCTGATGTTGGGAAAGATGGAGGGCACAAGGAGAAGGGGACGACAGAGGACGAGATGGTTGGACAGTGTTCTCGAAGCTACCAATGTGAGTTTGACCAAACTCCGGGAGGCAGTGGAAGACAGAAGTGCCTGGCCTGCTCTGGTCCATGGGGTCACAAAGAGTCAGAAACGACTAAACGACTAAACAACAAGAACAACATAGTCTGACGCAAATTGCATAGAAGTAATTCACTGCTGCCACCTTTGTTCTTCTCACGGCACCTTGTTTTCCATGTGTCGCATTCCATGCCCTTATATTTTACACATTTATGTACCAGTCTTAACGGCACGCAAAGCTATTTCTGTCCCAAAGGTATTTGCTTCGTTAGACTCCGCAGTTTGGGCTTTTAATGGATAAATGTGAGGGAGCCTGCTTCTGGACCTTTTCTCTTTCTCACCTGTACAACCCCTTCTGTGGCCAGTTAAGAATATTTTAGACTGAGGTCCCCAAGCTGGTACCCACCAAGACATCAAAATGCCAACCCCCATCCACCCCAATTTAATCTAGATTTACCCTTTCTGGAGAAAATCTGATACACTGAAAAATACCAACAACGTGTTTGCAAATTAAGTCCCCACCTGGAAGCATCCATTATTTCCAAGACACCAGCAGGCAGCAGCATCCCCTTGTCACTTTGCCCTGGTTGTGAATTAGTCATTTAGAGCAAGAGGATGAAGACTGAACAGGGGGAAATGAAAGCTCTTCTTGTCCTTCACCTGTATCAAAAGCAAGGAAGACACTTGAAGCATCCAGTGGGTTTCATTCTCCCTTTTACACCAAGACAGTTTCCAGGGTCTTTGCAGATTACACATGTCGCTCCCAAGGACAGCAGCTGTACTCTCAAGCAAGCTTCTCCATCCCCTCCAAACCGGATGGATTGCGATGAAGGCACTGCAGTTTTCTACGCCTGCATTGAATAAAATCTTTGACAAAGAAATAACCCATCCTTACTTCCTTTACAGGGAGTTATAGTGTACCAAGGAGGTGTAAAGAAAGGGGGAGGATGCCTTGCGGTAAGCAGACATTTTTCTGTTCTCATTTAAAACCTTGTCCCTGTGCTATTATTGTAGTTGAAAATCTAGGCAGCCTTTGTGGGAGTTCTGTATTCTGTATATATTAAACCTCCCACCCCCACCCCCCACGCCCGGCTGCATCCACTTCAATTGTCCTCAGCCATCAGAACCCATATTACTGTATACCATTAAATTCCATTTAACAGCAGACCAAGACAAAGAATCATATCAGTTCTCTGTTTTTTCCCCATACAGGGTGCCACTGCTAATATCTACAACAAGTTTGGCTGCTACGATGTAAGCATTCTCCTTCTTTACCTCATAGAAGTTTATTGTCACGGTTAGATATGTGATGGATGGTTTGTGTCGTAAGCAACGAGTGAATAGTCGTGCAAGTGAAAACCTCCACATTGTGTCTTTAGCTCATTTGGGTGTCTGAAATCTGAATTAGATTCTCCCAACCACCAACAAGGATTTCCCCAAGATCTACATATTTAAATTAAAGGTTAATCGGCAACAGAATGTCCCTTAATCAACACCGTTTTCCTGAATTCTTGCCATCTCTCTTTAAACTTACCATGGCAAATGGGTTTAATTTCTTAACGTAGCAATTTGTTGAAATGCGTGGCTTTTATAAAGAAGTAACTGAGGTTTCTTTTTTATGCAGCCTGGTGTAAGCTACGGTAGTGGCACTTCCTACGGACAGGTGAGGAACTAGCAATCAACTAGTCGTCGTCTTCTTCTTCTTCTTCTTCTTCTTCTTCTTCTTCTTCTTCTTCTTCTGCAATCAATCATAGCCAAGTAAGGTTGTCTTCCATAAACAAGGTTTTAACAGTGAGTCTGTAAGTGATTGTGGAGGCCAGTTCTGGATCCACACATCCTTCCACAGTGGGGACATAGGTTTCCGGGCGGGAGTTGATCACAGTGAGGGTTTGCCAAGCATGCCTTCCTCTTTCCACGTTTCTCCCTTTTGTCCTGAGTTCGAGTGTCTTCAAAGCCCATGACACCTTTGCTAAAGGCTGTTCTCCAATTGGAGCCCTCGCAGGCCAAAGCAATCAACTAGTACTGCTGTGTCAAAAGGGTCCCAAAATGTGGAACAGGCCTTCTAGAAAGGAAGTACCAGGGCAAGGATGAGGGACCTCAAAGCTGGGGACCAAATGTGCTGCTTGCTTGCTTGCTTGCCTGCTTGGATGGATGGAGGATAGAGGGTGTGTGTGTGTGTAGAAGCTAGCCTGCTATAGAAAGCTAAAATCCCCATTTACCTCTGGCTCTGCCCACCACTACCATGCGGCCCCTGAAATAATGCCCAGAAGGGACTGTGGCCCTTCAGTGGAAAACTGTTCCCTAATCCTCTCCTAGTACTCCCTGATGCTTCCAGCCCAGTCAGCTGAGCACAAGGGAACAAAAAGTATTCAATGTTTGCTTTCTGTTTTCCTTACAGTCCGTTTCAACTGTTTCAAACCAAGGGAAGGTATGTATCTCTTTCTGAACTAATTTCCTACTGATTTAAGCAACAGCTGGGATGAAGATTGGTGCAGCCATGCTGTCCTCAGTAGGGATGGCTCAAGATGTTTTGCCACCTGAGGCAGAACAGGAAATGTCTTTTGAAATCAACCCAATTTAACTTGTCATTTGATTATTATTACTTTTTGGCAGGTCATAGTGTATGCTCCCAGCCAGCCCTACCCACCCGAAGTAAGCTCTTTTAAAATATAATTTTGTGCTTTGAGGTTTTTATTAATGTGGGGAAAGTTATTTGGGAATGGCTAATTGTTTGTATTTCTGTTGTTTTCATAGCGCAACACATACCCGTCGGTAAGAATATTTTCATTTTTCTTGCTCTTAAGCTAATTCAATGCAAGAATTCTTCCGTTCCTGGAATTATTTCTGGAAGTGATATTTAGGCATGGGTACCTGTGGAACTACAACATATTTGTACTAGAATTTCTAATTATTATTTTTCTGCAAAATCTATTTGTTTAAAGAAGACGCTTTTGAGCAATTTATAAGAAAATTTGCCAAAACCTACACTTCCGACAAAATCTACGCTTCTTGCCTTATGTCCAGATTTTCCTGGACATTTCAGCAATTTCCACCCAGACACAGCTTCTGACAGCTGAATCCCAGCTGTGTCTGGGAAATTCGGGACGTATGCCAACCCTATGTTGTACTCCTGCTTTGCTTTTCATGAAATGCCCCCTGCAAAAAAACCCTACTTTGTTAATTTGTTTAGCTGCTTCTTCAGCAAGATTAAATTCAGTGGGGCTTTCCTCTGATGAATCACGCATAAGATTGCACTGTTCATTCCTGAACAACTTTGGGGTCCGCTTTCAAATAAAGCATCGCTTACTTTTTTTTTGCTGGACACTCTCATTTCATCGTTATGCCTAGAAGTCTTTATAAACAATTCATTTTTATTTCCGTGAAACAGCTTTGGGTTTATTCCCTTTTGAGCATGCCCTAATTATCAGCTGGTTTGTTTTGACAGAAGAAACATTCTTCCAGCCTCTCTTCCTAATCATTATCACAGCACAAAGTCATGACTATGAGAATAATGATGTGATGTGTGCATACACAGTACAAATAAAATGGTTTCTGATTCCTTTTTAGCAACTGGCCAACTCTAAATACAAACACATTCAGGTAAGCACTTCTACTCTGCTTGGTGCAGGAACCCTCACCCTAAGGGATTTGCCATTTGCTCAACTGAGCACTAAAGAGTGCTTTTCCCCACAGGGATGGAGAGCTGTGGGGCGAGAGGAAATGTAGATGAGCACTATGATGCAAAAATATATATGAATGAAGCGAGGGGAGAGGATTAGGTTTATTGTTTTGAACCGCTAGCTTCTTAGAACACTCCACTTCAGTGTAATGATGACACAGGGTTCAGGATGTAGAAGCAGGATATTATCCAGCAAATATTAATAACAATGCAGCACAAGGGATATCACTTGTAAGAATGGAGTACACACAAAGTTAGCAAGTATTTCAAGAAGGCAGGTACTCCTCTATGCTGAACTAATTAGTTTCCGGTTCCTTTGCAGAGCACTATATATGGGGACAAAATCAAGGCCCAGGTACGTTTTAATTTTTCTTTGCCATCTATAGGCTTCTCTGTAACAATTAACAGCTTGATTCTGGTCCTTGTTTGCACTGGCAGATTATCCTGTGTTACTGAGGATGCTTTCACAGAGTACTGTGGAAATATGTGCCAAACACCTGAGCTACAGTCTAAATTGCTAACAACTCAGGGGCCATGGAACCAGCATGTGCTGTTGCAATGGCTGCATAATTATTTTTTTTAAGATTGTGAAGAATTAGTAAATTCAGGATTGAAAGAATATTCAGCAAACTCCACGCCTCATAGATGAGAGCTGTAAACTTCCTCTCTTGACTGCTGAAGAAATAATACGCAGCAAAATAAATAAATAAACGTTGCAATCTGGTGGAGGAATGTGGTCAAATGAGAAATGAAGAAAGACCAAAATAGAGATATTTGCCCATCCAAAGTTAACAATCATCATCTCTCAGCCTCACTTTCCCATCTGTAAAATCAAAATACAACAACATAGCCTAAAAGCTTGTAAAGAGGACCCAAAATAGCCAAGGAATGTCAGACTTCTATTTCTTAAAAGACACCAACCTCCAGCAACACAGTGGTTTAGTCAAGCTGGTTACCCAGAGCGTGCTGGATTCTGACCTGTAAAAGTCAATTTATAAAGATATGGTGCAAACCATGTGTGGGAACAGACCCGATCTCTCTCACACACATCAGAATTTAGCTTCAGTGAAAGCAAGTGAGTTTTCAAGCACGCAAATTGCTATAGAATACTCCTTGCTTTAAGCAGAGTTCAGATGCGTTATATCCTCTTTCTAAGAAAATGTAGTTGCGATTATATCTTTATATCTCTTTAATTATATAATTGCACTTGCCCTTATGCTTTTATAACAGTACAGATCATTGTTGTGGCAACTTGCTTTGGTTTATGAGAGGGAGATCGCCGATTGTTCATGCAACAAATATTTATTTTTCCCATCCAGCTTGTCACCTGGGCAAGTGTGACATGCAACTAGTTCGCGGCTGTTATATGCCCTCTGTTATTAAATTACATTTTAATAAAAATTGTCATCTAGGGAAATCTTTGTAGCTATAGGACATTCTGCTGCCTGCACTTTGATTGCAAAATTGTTGCTGTTGTTTTTATTATTATTATCATCTTCTCCCCCACAGGGCTCAAAACCCCAAGATGACATCCGAATAACCATCCAGGTAATTATAGTGTAGCTGCACTAAATCCTCTAAGTGGCAAAAATGATAACAGTTGTGTTTCTCGGTAATGTTCACTTTGCATCACAAAACCAATTAGCGTTTATATTCGAGATCAGAAATGTGCTTAACAAACAGTCTTGACTGTAATGCGTGCAGGATTTTATTCTAACATGGTGCTATATTGCATTTGAAATATTTGTTTTACAATGGCTTCTATTTCCTCCCAATTAGAGTGGACAACCTGGGCGAGTTTGTGATAAGGTAAGTGCTGTTTCACCTCTGAGTTGGATACTAACTAACGTTGGCCTTCCGTCCAAGAAATAAGTTTGGAAGGAAGACTACCTGAACAACCAATAATGCATCAAACTTCCAATAACTGCTTTAAGGACCAAGCATTTGTAAAAGAAAAGAAAAGAAAAGAAAAGAAAAGAAAAGAAAAGAAAAGAAAAGAAAAGAAAAGAAAAGAAAAGAAAAGAAAAGAAAAGACCAGTGTATATGTGTCTGCAGTTATATATCAGTACTGAGGAAATTCCACAAAAATGTAAATTATTACAGATAGTAATCTGTACTATGCATAAACTCCCTGTCTCCTAACTATTTCACTATTTATTTTTCCAAAGAAATGATTTGTTTGGTCTTTAAGTAACCCTATGCCCATCAGATAACTTTTAACGGATGCTGAATTTTTCTGCATGTTAGCATATTAGTTGTGTTAATTCAGGAAGTAATTTCTTTCTTTTTCTACTTCACAGACCTCATCCTCCTACAACAGCCAAGCCTGTAAAATGGTAAACACATTCATATGGCTGCATATTGAAAGCATGTCAAAGTGCAAGTAGATAAATAGGTACCGCTCCGGCAGGAAGGTAAACGGCGTTTCCATGCGCTGCTCTGGTTCGCCAGAAGCGGCTTAGTCATGCTGGCGACATGATCTGGAAGCTGTACGCCGGCTCACTCGGCCAGTAAAGCGAGATGAGCACTGTAACCCCAGAGACATCCACGACTGGACCTAATGGTCAGGGGTCCCTTTACCTTTACCTTTAATCATGCTAGCAAAGAGATTTAGCATACATGGAGCAAAGCTACAGCTAGCAAAACATTTTGCCAAAGCATTTAAGGCCTTGAGACCAGTTCCAAGGCAACAAATACAGCAATGAAAGGAGAACACGATCAGAACGTGAAATCACAAGTCGCAGTACATGATATGGCTGTGTTGTGTATTAGCCTGTACCATTATATGTGAAATTACAACTCTTCTGACAATGAATGGAATTGCTATTCAAATGTTTTTATGCTTTTGTATTTGTTAATAGCCACCCAAACTGGCTGGGGTAACCTAGTCAGATGAGTGGGGTACAAATAAATTAATAATAATAATAATAATAATAATAATAATAATAATAATGTGCAGGTAGGAATCTTCTGCTTGTCTAGAGCTTCTAGTACAGGTCATGGGGACCTTGGGTCCTCCAGCTGTTGCTGAACTACAGCTCTCATCATTCTGGGCCATTCTGCAACTGATGGGAATTGTAGTCCAACAAAATCTGGAGGGCCAACAGTTCCCAAACCTGCTCTAAGTATTTCCAATAAGTGTTTGACAGATTAGTTTATTTCCAGCCCGTGTCACTTTTCACCCAATTCCTGTATAACACTGTGATTATTATTTTTTTAACTGCATGAAGACATTCCACAAACTTTAAAAAAAAAAAATAGCATGGAAATCCACATTTTTTGTATGCATTTTTTTTTAAAAAATTAAAAACCAAATTAGAAGGAAGGGGGCAGGAAGCAAAGTCAGGCACCAGTTCTTAAAGTTAAGAGTGAAGGCCAGGCAGGATGGAAATAGGAAGAGAAGCAATATTAAGATGGTTTCGTAGCAGAGCTGGTGGAGTGGTCCTGCTTCCCTTCTTCTGCTCTGTGGACTAATGGAATGGTTGCTTCTAGTAGATAACAGTTGAGAAAGAGCCAAAGGCAGCCAGTGGAAAACCCTACTTCCTTTCTTCCTCTCTCTGCTGCAGCTGTTGAAGCATTGCCTGCCATTTTTTCTACACAGCAAGGTGACCAAAATATCTGTTTTGTGTTGTTGTTTTTAACAGAGTATACAGTCACAGGGAGGCAGTTCCTATGGCTCTAAGGTAAATACAGTGGCACCTCGGGTTACAGACGCTTCAGGTTACAGACTCCACTCACCCAGAAATAGTACCTCGGGTTAAGAACTTTGCTTCAGGATGAGAACAGAAATTGTGCGGAGGCGGCGGGAGGCCCCATTAGCTAAAGTGGTACCTCAGGTTAAGAACACTTTCAGGTTAAGAACAGACCTCCAGAACGAATTACCGTATTTTTCGCTCTATAAGACGCACTAGACCATAAGACGCACCTAGTTTTTGGAGGAGGAAAACAAGAAAAAAAATATTCTGAATCCCAGAAGCCAGAACAGCAAGAGGGATCGCTGCCCAGCGAAAGCAGCAATCCCTCTTGCTGTTCTGGCTTCTGAGATAGCTGTGCAGCCTGCACTCGCTCCATAAGACGCACACGCATTTCCCCTTACTTTTTAGGAGGGAAAAAGTGAGTCTTATAGAGCAAAAAATACGGTAAGTTCTTAACCTGAGGTACCACTGTAGCCATGCATAATTCCTACTGGTTTCACTAGGAGTTCTTAGATGATTGTTATTATAGTGGTGTAGAAGAACTGCAGCTGGATAGTTCCTACAGCCATGCTGCTCTGGTAATGTCAGAAACCCAAATGCACCTGGGAGGGACCCACAATGATGCAGTTCATCCTTCCCATGCAAGTTTTGTCCCAGTTTCCGGGAGGGGCAGAGCAGGCATTTGAAGGAGCTCTTTGTGCAATCCTCCCATGTTACCGTTCCCTCGTCACAGAAATCTAATGCACAAGATTTCCACCCATGCATCCATGCACGGTTCTTGGGATACATCCACAGAACTTTCTTTTAAAAGAACCATGCTTTGTGCCAGCTGAGTTCTTGACAGCAAGTTGTGTGTGCTCCCTGCAAGCGGTTCCTAAGTGCGCTCGGTTTTTATTTTGATTATTTAAGCCAGTCATATATTGCTCAGTTACCTAAGTTTTTAAGAGGGATTTGCACCTGCAGTTGCATCAGCGAGAGGAACCCTTTTTGCAGCACATCTCACTACAGAAATGGTTTAATATTATGTGTTCGTATAGTTTTAACCCACCCTTGGACATTATGGTGAAGGGTGGGTAAGAAATCAATAATAATTAGAACAACAGCACATTTTTAAATGCAGAAATCGGTTGTCTTGAGTCTTGTCCCTGCCTGGATCAGAGCAAAAATGGCAAACATTAATGTTTTCTGAACACAATAATTTCATGACACACTATGGTTTTCCAAAACATTTCCTTTAGTCTTAAAATACGAAGCAAATGTTATTTGTTTAATTATTCCTGTAGCCTTAAAATATGGAGGAAATACTCTCTTCAGCAGTTGGAAATTACCCCCCCCCTTGCCTTATAATTTCCATGGCCATACCTTTTGCAAATCTTCATTCATTCATTCATTCATTCAGATTTATAATTTGCCCTTCCTCCCCAAAGGGTGTAAAGAGCAGCTCAGAATAATAACAACATTACTTAAAAACCAATTCAAAGCAGCTCTGTAACACACTACAGGCAGCATTTAAAACCAGCAGCGTAAAAATTTGGCCAGAGCCTGGATAAATAAGGGAAGTTTTACATGGGTTTTATTGAATGCAGGTAAAAAGGGGACCTGCCTGATTTCCTTTGGGAGACTGCTGCGTAGGTGGGGTGTCGACACTGGGAATGGTCCATCTTTATGCTATTCCTATTGATTTACCTCAGAAAGGGTTCCTCCCCAAGATAACAGATTTCAGGTTGAAAAGTACAGGTGATGGCGTTCTTTAATGCTGACAAGGTTCTTTGTGTGTATGGGCTTTAGCTGAGTGGATCCTCTACTTCGGTTGGTGGCAGTGGAGTCTCTGTGACATTCGGCGGCAGTGGATCCCCCGGCTCAGTTGGTGGCGGCAGATACCCTAATTCAGCTGGCGGCAGTGGATCCTCGACTTCAGTTGGCAACAGCGGGGTCTCTATTACTTTTGGAGGCAGTGGATCTCCTGGTTCTGTTGGCAGTGGATCCTCGAGTTCGGTCGTGAGCAGCGGATCCTCGAGTTCGGTCATGGGCAGTGGATCCTCTTCTAAAGCTGGAGGTAGCATCTGCAGCCAGGTAAGAATTGCCACAAATGGGTAAGAATTACCCCTATTTGATATAAGTCATAGGACTCCCCCTATTGGTGGTTTAGCCTTAGATGGACTCCCTGCAGATGGGCAGGAGTCAAAATATAGTCTGGCTTTACCCAATACGTAAGCCAAGCCGCTCACATCTGTAACCAATAAAGTTGTGGCCTATTTGAACCCATAAACCTAAATACTCGTGTCCGTGTGTTTTTTATCCACTAGGGAACGGAGCCTTTGCACGCAAATAAATACTGGTTGAAGAATCCATAGCAATTGTAAAAAGCATAGCTGATATATCTGTGCAGACCGTATTTGTCTGTCTATTAAGTCTTTGTCAGCTTGATAATTAATGCCCAGTTAGTAGTTTAATCAATTGACACAATCTCTTCTCGACCAATGGATTCGAAGATCGAAATAAATGTGCACCAGAAGTATGTTTTGTTTTTGAGGAGGATGATTAATATTAATGTTCATAATTTTCTCTTAGGGCTATACAACTGACGGCAATCCTTGCAAACCGGTAAGATTCCTCTGCTCTGAATTCTTTGAAGGCTCGTGTCCAGCATGGATCTTAATATTGTGAAACCTTTTCCCTGACTCAGCAGCTGTAATTTTGTATTGGGATTTAGTCTCCTGGTCTTGCTTCCCGCCGACTAATTTGGTCTCCATATTTAAAAAGGGTGGTACAGAGAGAAATACCACATTAATGTACTTGGGACCCCTACAGTGGGGGAAGCTAGCACCCCACCCTACTGTACCGAAAGTAGTGTAGACGCAGGTCCACACTTAACAAAATTAATGTTTTTATTAATTATTTCTCCCACAGGGTGGATCATCATCTCAGCAAAGTTCTGGAAGTATCCAGGTAAAGGATTCCTACTGAAAATAATCCTTCATGTGGCGTTTTTAATGATTCTAATTTATCATAAAATTCTATATTATTCTTTGTTGCTTGCCTCCTCGTTGCGTAACGATATAGCGTAACGTGACTATATACAGGATACAGTCCTCGTTTACTCCCTTTGCAAATCTTTCATATTTTTGTTGGTGTTAAAGCTGCCAATCTTTTTTTATATATATTCTGACAATATACAGCGTTTTAAATTATCTGCTTTTCAGGGTGGATCATCATCCCAGCAAACTTATGGAAGTTCCCAGGTAAAGCAACTCTTCATTTCCCTACATTTTAACCCATTTTGCTAAAAAAATTAATACTGCATCATTTGCCATTTCCCTGTTTCCAAGAAAACACTGGTTTTTGTATTGTTTCCATTGTAGGGTGGATCCTCGTCTCAACAATCTTACGGAAGTAGCCAGGTAGAACTGTTTTGAACCTTCCTATATTATTATGGACTAAGTATTAGTATTATTAACAATAATACTGCATCATTTGGTATTTGAAAAGCTCCCAGTTTGCGAGAAAATACTGTTTTTGTTCCTTCTTTCCCTTGTAGGGCGGATCATCATCCCAACAAACTTACGGGAGTAGCCAGGTAGAGCTGCTTTTAACTTAATAATAATAATAGTCATAATAAATATTGCATCATCTGGTATTTGAAAAGGTCCACTTTCACAAGTAAAGACTGTTTTTCCTCCTTTCCCTTGTAGGGCGGCTCATCCCAGCAAACTGGAAGCAAACAGGTAAATTGCATAGTGTGTCTTCCCCATTGGCATTATGGTCTAGCACACATTTGGGTCACCTGTGGGCCTTGGACTACAAGTCTAAACTGGACTGCATTGCTGATTATAGGCTGCACTGTCTGAGGCTGATGGGAGTTGGAGTCCAATGGGCACAGGTTCCCCATCCCTAAACATGAAGGACCCAATTGTACACAGCTGCTGCTCCCTGTACAAAAGCCGATAACAATGCAAAAGGGCACATCTGTATGGTTTATGCCTGCACAGACCATGATGGGTCCATGTAACAGTTTCCAGCACTCCACCTCCTGGAAGGAGAGCACACATTCTCACGGACATCACGACTGATTGTTTCAATTAAGTGTGCAGCCGTTGCTCATTTTATATTTAGAGAGTACATTGGTACCTCGGGTTACATATGCTTCAGGTTACATACTCCGCTAAGCCAGAAATAGTACCTTGGGTTAAGAACTTTTCTTCAGGATGAGAAGAGAAATCGTGCTCCAGTGGCGCAGCGGCAGTGGGAGGCCCCATTAGTTAAAGTGGTGCTTCAGGTCAAGAACAGTTTCAGGTTAAGTACGGACCTCCGGAATGAATTACCGTATTTTTCGCCCCATAGGGCACACCAGCCCATAAGACGCACCTAGTTTTTTGGGGGGGAAATAGCGGGGGGGGGAATTATTCCCCCCCCCAAGGCGCTAGGCTGGGGCGGGGGAAGCCCGAGCTTCCCCCAACCCCAGCCCCCAGAACAGGCTGCTCTCCGCAAGCCGAGGAAGCCCTCCCACGGCTTGCGCAGAGCTACCCGAAGCCCCGGCGCGACTGCTCAGCACACCGGGGCTTCGGGGTGCAGGCAGCGCTGCACAAGGGTGGGAGCCCGGGAGGAACTCCCGCGGGCTCCCACAGCTTGCAGATAGCTTCCTGAAGCCTGGAGAGCGAGAGGGATCGGTGCGCACCGACCCCTCTCGCTCTCAAGGATTCAGCGAAAGCCTGCATTCACCCCATAGGACGCACACACATTTCCCCTTCATTTTTGGAGGGGGAAAAGTGCGTCCTATAGGGCGAAAAATACGGTAAGTACTTAACCCGAGGTACCACTGTACCAACTTATTTCCAACTGGAAAATCATTTCACTTCTCTTTTAGCAGTACTGGGGAAGAACCTTTGGACCATGGGCTTTATTTGGCCCACCAGGTCTCTTCAAATGGTGCCTGAGGCCATTTTTTAAGCAAAATTCCTCCCCCTGCCAATCACGTGATGTCATTTCCTTCTCCCACCCTCATTTTCTTCCACTTTGGGCCCTTGGTCCAGAGGTTCCCCAGCCCTAATTATATTCTTTCCTAGACTGAATGTACCTTGATTTATGGAATATATATATATATATATATATATATATATATATATATATATGAAGTAACTGTTGTTTTTTCCTCCCTTCCAACTTTCCACAGGGTGGTTCATATTCCCAAGGAGGCAACTATAATCCTTGTGGACTGGTATGTCCCTTAGTTTAAGATATTTGGCTATAAAGTGCCAACTTCCCTGCTGGCTTTTGAAGTTGGATCTTTAACTGATAGCATATTATGCATTACTTTAGCAATAGTTTAAGTAAACCAGAGTGCCTTAAAAATGTATTATTTTTTTCCTTCCAGGATGGTTATACCGGTAAAATAACCAGCAGTAGCAACTGTCCACAGGTAAAATTTCTATGCCTTCTATGATCTTACACTAACAGGTGAAACCACAAGCAAGGTGTCTGTGGATGGGAGTGTGCTATTGTTGTTGTTGTTGTTGTTGTTGTTTAGTCATTTAGTCGTGTCCGACTCTTCGTGACCCCATGGACCAGAGCATGCCAGGCTATAGCTACACCAAATGTCCACAGTTAAGCATTTTCAGTGTGAAAAGCAGGGAGTTTCTGCTCTCGAATGCCCCATTTCAAGAGTTACTCAGTCCCTTTTTCCTTAATATGGGACCTCTTCCTAACTATGTGACCCCAGGCAATCCCTGGCAGCTTTTGAAGACTTTTCTTTTCTAAGCAAACAAATTATGCATAGGCAAACACAAGTGCCCTCGCTCCACATAATTCACTTCCACTGAAAGCTTATCCAGTACAGTCATACCTTGGTTTTCAAACAGCTTAGTTCTTGAACGTTTTGGCTCCTGAACGCCGCAAATCCGGAAGTGACCTGTTCTGGTTTGTGAACTATTTTTGGAAGCCAAACATCTGACGGCACTTCCACAGCTTCCGATTGGCTGCAGGAGCTTCCTGCAGCCAATCAGAAGCCTAGGTTTGGTTTCTGAATGTTTTGGAAGTTGCACGGACTTCCGGAACGGATTCCGTTTGACTTCCAAGGTATGACTGTACTGCCATCTGGCTCCCTGCAGGAATTGTAGGAATGTGCGCTTTCAGAAGCACCTGTGTGTCATTTAGTGGGTCTAAGCAGGAATAGTTGCTAATGTAATATTTTGAATACTTCAAAGTAATGCATATTTTCTCCATAGCGCGGACAAAGTGGATCATATAGCGGCAGCAGCGGAAGCAGCAGCGGAAGCAGCAGCAGCCAATATGGACAGGTAAAAGCTTTCAATGTGTAATAAAACTGATGGATTTCCTAAAAAGTTTTATTCCATTTTTGCTTCTAAATATAGAAAGTAACTTACTTAAGAGATTTTAAAGTGGCCACCAAATCTGTTTTGCAATTATTATTATTATTATTATTATTATTATTATTATTATTATTTGTATAGGTTGGCTCATATGGCAGCAGCAACAGCCAATACGGACAGGTAAAAATACCTTTTTCATATATAGCATATATAATATGTGCAATATATGGGAGTCATAGTATACAAGCAAGGCTTTTAAGCTCTCTGCCCTGCTTTCCAGGCTCTGGGATGCTTTCATGGGACTGTCCAAGTTTCCCTGAGATCTTGCGAGAGCATGCCAGAGCCTGATAAGTAAGGAAGAGAGATTAAAAGTTCTTTCTGCGCCAGGAAAGCACAGTGCAAATAGAGCTTTTAAGCTCCTCACCTTCCATGCATTTAATCTGTGTGGTTTCAGGCAGCCGGCCTTCAACCGTGCAAGGTTGAAATCACACAAGTTAAATGCGTGTAAGACATGATCATACTGTATGCCAGATGTGAGGAATCTTTTTCATACTGAGGGCCACAATCACTTCTGGGCAGCCTACCGAGGGCCACATGCCAGCACGCAGAGATCTAAAAAATAAAATAGAAAGTCGTTTGGTGCAGATATGTTAAAGTAATCCTTTTGTAGTAATACATGTTTTCTCTGCAGAGTGGATCATACGGTGGTGGCAGCAACCAATTTGGACAGGTAAAGCCACTTTTAATGTACAGTTTATAGTTTATCTAATATATGTGCTAGTAATAGTATACTCTAGGTGTAGGGGACATTTTTCAGCCTCAGGGCCACATTCTCATCTGGGGAGCATTCTGAGAGCACATAGAGATATGGGAAGTAAAAGTAAAAATGAAATAGAAATAATAATAATAATAATAATAATAATAATAATAATAATAATAATAATTTAATAAATAAATAATTTTAGTATTTATACCCAGCCCATCCTCCTGGGTTTTCCCAGCCATTCTGGGCAGTTTCCAGTACATATTATAACATAATAAAACATCAAACATTAAAACTTTCCTGATACAGGGCTGCCTTCAGGTGTCTTCTAAAAGTTGTGTAGTTCGTTATCTCCTTGACATCTGGTGGGAGGGTGTTCCACAGGAAGGGCACCACTTGCTGAGAAGGCCCTCTGCCTGGTTCCCTGTAACTTCACTTCTCACAGTGAGGTACCCACCAGAAGACCCTCGGAGGAGGACCTCAGTTTCTGGGCTGGAGGGTGGGGGTGGAGATGCTCCTTCGGGTATACTGGGCCGAGGCCATTTAGGGCTTTAAAGGTCAGCACCAACACTCTGAACTGTGCTCGGAAACACACTGGGAGCCAATGTAGATGTTTTAGGGCTGGTGTTACGGTCCTGGTCCTGGTGGCCACTCCCAATCACCAGTCTAGCTACCACATTCTGGATTAGTTGTAGTTTCTGAGTCATCTTCAAAGGTAGGCCCCACGTAGAGTGTATTGCAGTGGTCCAAGCGGGAGATAACCAAATCATGCACCATGCACCCGTCAAACAGTCTGAGGGCAAGTGGGGTCTCAGTCAGCGTACCAGATGGAGCTGGTAGACAGCTGCCCTGGCCACAGAATTGACCTGTTCCTCCATGGACTTCTGTGTTCCTAATGTGCTTGTGACTGCAGGGTTGCAGGTCCAGGTCCAGAAAGTAGCTTTGTGCAGATATATTAAATTAATCCTTCTGTAACAATTTTTTTCTCTGCAGAGTGGATCCTACGGTGGTGGCAGCAACCAATACGGACAGGTAAAATTTAAAGCAATACGGACAGGTAAAATTTAAAATAATAGAGAAAATAGTTTGGTGTGGATATATTAAAGTAACCCTTCTGTAATAAATGTTTTCTCTGCAGAGTGGATCCTACGGTGGTGGCAGCAACCAATATGGACAGGTAAAAGCACTTTTAATAGACATTTTATAGAGAATATAATATATATGCTAGTATTAGACAGTCTACTCTAGGCGTGGGGAAACATTTTCAGCCCGGGGTCCACATTCTCATCTGGGAAGCCTTCTGAGGGCCACACACCAGCCCACAGAAATTTAGGAAATAACATTAAAAATAATATAGAAAGTATCTTTGTGCAGATATCTTAAAGTAATCCTTCTATAACGAATGTTTTCTCTGCAGAGTGGCTCATACGGCAGCGGCAACAAATTTGGACAGGTAAAAAGACTTTTAATAGACAGCATATCCTAGTTGTTGGGAACCTTTTTCAGTCTTGAGGGCCACCTTCCATTCTGGGCAACCTTCCGATGGCCACATGCCAGATGTCCTAGATTTGATGAACACAGAGGAATAGTGGGAGGAACTACCCGGGAAACCCCCAAGGAAGAAGACTCAGAGCCCGGGGATTGGTGATGGGATGACAAAGAGTAGTCAGAGGGAGAAGACTGGGAGGAGGAGGCGTTGGAAGATGAGGAGGTAACAGGATTTAGTGAGCAGGAAGAGGCTGTGGTAGAGGGAAGTTCAGAAATAGGAGCGGAAGCAGGAGAGGAGGAAAGCCAAGAGGTAGAGATGAGTTCAGCTGGTGAAGAGGCATGGTTGTCTCCCTCTCCTGCTGCGACAAACTCCCGTCCCCCTGAGCCAGAAGAGGCATGAAAAGGGCAGCGGAGAGGTTTGCTCCATGTAGGCACAGTCTCAGATTGCTTGGGCAAAGCTTTGGAGGGGATGGTACTTAGATGGCTATGGAGAGGCAGGGACCTTCAGTCTTGGAAGCTGATTATTCATGTAGTAAGACCACTGGGAATGAGCTGCTCTGCTCATTAGGCCTGACATTCAGCCGAATCTGTGGAGGTTGTGTTTTAGCTAATAAAGAGTTAACGCCATCTTTGAACTGTGTGGTATTGACTAGCAGGCTCTTGTGAAACCAGCAGAGATACAAGAAATAAAATTTAAAATAATTGAGAAAATAGTTTGGTGTGGATATATTAAAGTAATCCTTCTGTAATAAATGTTTTCTCTGCAGAGTGGATCATACGGTGGTGGCAGCAACCAATACGGACAGGTAAAAGCACTTTTAATAGACAGTTTATAGAGTATATAATATATATGCTAGTAATAGACAGTCTACTCTAGATGTGTGGAAATGTTTTCACCCCGGGGCCACATTCTCATCTGGGAAGCCTTCTGAGGGCCACACGCCAGCACACACAGAGAGAGGAAATAAAATTAAAAATAATATAGAAAGTATCTTTGTGCAGATATCTTAAAGTAATCCTTCTGTAACGAATGTTTTCTCTGCAGAGTGGCTCATACGGCAGCAAATTTGGACAGGTAGAAAGACTTTTAATAGCATATCCTAGTTGTGGGGAAACTTTTTCAGTCTTGAGGGCCACCTTCCCTTCTGGGCAGCCTTCCGAGGGCCACATGCCAGATGTCATAGATTTGATGAACACAGAGAAATGGTGGAAGGAACTAGACGGGGAATCCCCAAGGGAAGAAGACTCAGAGCCTTTAATATGCAGGTTAAAGAGTATATATGTACTAGTAACAGACAGTATACGCCAGGTGTGGGGAACCTTTTTCATCGTGAGGGCATAAAAAGTGGATTATTTAAAATGTTCCATCCATGCTAACATCCGTCTTCTCCGCTTTCTGTTAAACAATATTTCTTTTAAGTCAAGGTGTCAGAAATCATTCATTTCTTTTCCCCACGAAAAGTCCGAGATTGTTATTATTGATAAATGCCAACCATATTATTTCTTTTGACTTTACCTCCCTTAATTCCCACTACCATTACTCCATATTGGGTAAATTCTTCTGTCCATGTCCATTTAAAAATCTCTCCACTGTGATCACATACTGGGCTAATATTCCCTATTTTTTTTTCTTATTATATATCCTTTAGTTCATGCCCATTTCCATATGTTCAAATTCCACTCCCTGGTGTATTTCCATTTCCTGTTGTGTTTATGATAGTATCCTGATCTCCTCCTTTAGGACCTTCTATTTTTTATTTTTCCAGCCTTAGAAACAATATATAGAAAGTAGGCTTGTGCATATATATTAAAGTAATCCTTCTAAAATAAATGTTTTCTCTGCAGAGTGGATCATATGGCAGCAGCAACCAATTTGGACAGGTAAAAACACTTGTAATATACCATTTATAGAGTATATAATATACGTGCTAGTAATAAACAGTATACACGGGTGGGGGGCTTTTTCAGCCTGAGGGCTGCATTTCCTTCTGAGCAGTCTTCTGAGGGCTACACGCCAGCACACACAAACATAGAAAATAAAATAAGAGTGAGATAGAAGTACCAACAGTGGAGGAATGGCAGATGAAGATGGTGGATTTTTGGGAGCTAGCCGACCTGACTGGAAGAGTCTGCCACCAAAAGGAGGAGGAGTATCAAGAGGAATGGAAAAAAAATTAAAGATTATTTAGTTAAATATGTTAAGATAACTTAAATAGAATTACTTGCGAGTACCAAATTGGCCTAGGATTTAAATATGTGATGTTGTAGAATACTATAGATAAAAGTTAAAATGAAAAGAAAGTAAGATGTTAAGGACTATGTAAATTATATATGAAATTAGTTTTGGAAAACAGCTACAATGATTTATGTAGAAACTCAGCTAGGAGGATTCAAGGAAGTCACTTAACAATGTTAACAAAATTGGATCTTTTACAGTTAGGATATATGTTTGTTTGTTTGCTTGTTGTTTTATTTTTTATGTTTATTGATATGTCTGTTTTAAATTTGGAAAACTAATTAAAAAATTGGGGGGGAAGTAACTGGGCAGATATATTCAAGTAACCCTCTTACAATAAATGTTTCCTGTACAGGGTGGGTCATACGGTGGTGGCAGCAGCCAATTTGGACAGGTAATTTCTATCTATCATCTATCTATCACCTATCTATCTATCTATCTATCTATCTATCTATCTATCTATCTATCTATCATCTATTATCTATCACCTATCTATCTATCTATCTATCTATCTATCTATCTATCTATCTATCTATCTATCATCTATCATCTATTATCTATCACCTATCTATCTATCTATCTATCTATCTATCTATCTATCTATCTATCTATCTATCTATCATCTATCATCTATCACCTATCTATCTATCTATCTATCTATCATCTATCATCTATTATCTATCACCTATCTATCTATCTATCTATCTATCTATCTATCTATCTATCTATCATCTATCATCTATCACCTATCTATCTATCTATCTATCTATCTATCTATCTATCTATCTATCTATCTATCTATCATCTATCTATCATCTATCTATCACCTATCTATCTATCTATCATCTATCTATCATCTATCTATCACCTATCTATCTATCTATCTATCTATCTATCATCTATCATCTATCATCTATTATCTATCATCTATCTATCTATCTATCTATCTATCTATCTATCTATCATCTATCTATCATCTATCTATCTATCATCTATCTATCATTTATCTATCTGTCTACATAAGGGTTTTTTTTTTAACCTGCTTCTGAATATAGAAAGTATAGTCATACCTTGGGTTGAATGTGCTTCAGGTTGAATGCTTTCGGGTTGCGCTCCACGGCAACCCGGAAGTAACGGAGCGCGCTACTTCCGGGTTTCGCGCAGACACTCAAAATGATGTCACATGCATGCGTGGAAGCAGCAAAACGTAACCCGCGCACGCACAGTCACGTCTTACATTCTATTCAGGATGCAAACAGGGCTCCAGAACGGATCCCATTCACATCCCGAGGTACCCCTGTAGCTTAGATTGTGTACACAGGATAAATGTGGGATGCTGTGTCACCCCCTAGAAGACATCCATTCACTTTGAATGCTGGTTGGAGAACAGGACTCTGTGTCTGTCTGTGGTCTTTCATTGTTTGTGACTGTGTTTTATATCTGTCTACACACACACACACACACACACACACAGGGTTATAGTTCGCATCAAACACTACTGTGGGGTTCTTAGGCTGCGTACCCACCATACATGTAAAACACCCCCTGCCTCAACAATTCTGGATAGTTTCACAGACCTGCAATTCCCAGCTCCCTTAACAAACTACATTTCCAAGGACTGTGGTGGTGAGGGTGAATGTGTGGTGTGTACAGACTCATAAGCTGTAGGTTTTAAAGGTGGGGTAGACAGAGAAACAAAGGTGGACCAACCAGCTCATCTAATGCCCTGGCAGGTTGTGCGAAAGCAGAACTGTGCCCATGCCCTCCTCCTCTGCCCTGTTCTCGTTTGCCTGTTTTAATTTACTGATTTCCAGTTACAATTCAGCAGATTACATAGCTCTGCAAGGGCAGAAATACAGTGGTGGGCTGGCATAGTTACTTCCCTGGTTTTTTTTGGGGGGGGCATGTCAGGGAACGAGGAAAGGCTGAGGATTTTCGGAATCCATGACTGTAAGATGCATTCAAGGAAGGTGACCCAGACCAAGTTATTTAGAGTAAGGTTACCAGACGTCCCCATTTCCCGGGGACAGTCCCCAGATTTACAAATCAGTCCCCGACAAAATCAATCTATTTAGTAGGAAATATTTAGGAAATGGTAGGAAATATTTAGTAGGAAGTTGAAAAGTGTCCCCAGATTCATTGGAAAAACCCTGGTTACCTTAATTTAGAGCAAACTATAACCCACCGGGAAGCGGGTGGCGCTGTGGGTTAAACCACAGAGCCTAGGACTTGCCAATCAGAAGGTCGGTGGTTCGAATCCCCGCGACGGGGTGAGCTCCTGTTGCTTGGTCCCAGCTCCTGCCAACCTAGCAGTTCAAAAGCATGTCAAAGTGCAAGCAGGTACCGTTCCGGTGGGAAGGTAAACAGTGTTTCCGTGCGCTGCTCTGGTTCTCCAGAAGCGGCTTAGTCATGCTGGCCACATGACCCGGAAGCTGTACGCCAGCTCCCTTGGCCAATAAAGCGAGATGAGCGCCGCAACCTCAGAGTCGGTCACGACTGGACCTAATGCTCAGGGGTCCCTTTACCTTTACCTATAACCCACCTTAAGCATGAGAAAAGTCCACCAGAAATCTATGGGATGTAGCCAACTAAAGTAGGCCCGGTGAAATCAATGGACCTACCAGTAAATGAATCCTAATCCATTAATGTCAGTGGTTCTGATCTGGGTAGTATCCAACCATGGTCATACTCAATCTCTTCTGTTGCCTTGAGGCTCAGTTCCTAGAACTCCTGAGCTTTTGTGCTCCGGACTGGAGCACATGAAACGCAGACTGGGGGCTTTCTCCTGATCTGTTCTTGGCACGCTCTCTTTCTCCTCTGTCATTATGGCAGTTCTGACCTAACATCAATGAGGTTAGGGCTATGAAGATAACCATGGTTCTGGGCAGGGGACCTGGGGTGAGATCTTCCTCTCCAAGTGTAGATCTCTCTCTCTTTCTCTGTCCTCAGAGAGGGAGATCCACTCTATCCTAGTGCCTCTTCCAGAGACCATATTATTGCAGGGCTGGTGCAGATGTATTAAATCAAGCTGGTATCTCAGCAGAAAAATCTGTTTTTTTAAAAAAATAACAATAATAAAAAACTGTATCCTCTGCAGGGTGGAACATACGGCAGTAGCAGCAGCAGCAGTACCCAATATGGAAAGGTAAAAACACTTTAAAAATACACATGATAGAGGGCTTGGTCACTCAATCAATCTAATCTTTTGTCAACCATCCATTACAGAGAGACCAAAATATGAAATAATAACAAAGTTCAGCCTCTGTAGAACCAGTTAATAAATATCAAAACTGACAGGTTAGGAAATAACAAACATAGCATGTCTAAGAGATATTACAACCTTCAGATATATTTTCCCCCTGTCGGTAATAAATTTATTGAACACCTCAATAAAGATACTCAGAAGGGTCTCTAAAGATCAAGTGATTTTTTTCTTTCTTTAATGCTTTGTATATATATATCCCTTGACACTTGAGATGTCTATTTTCAGAGTCCACCTTATTTAAGTTGTTTTACACACTGTTTTTAATACTGTGTTTTCATATTGATTTTTTAAAAATATTGTAAACATCCCTGGGGCCTTAGGGTGAAGGGTGGATAATTAATAATACCAATAACACTTGCTAATGTGCAAAGTATACACAGAGATCCGGAAAATAAAATGCAAATAAGTATCTCTGCTTATTTCTGCTCCCAAATAGAGGAAGTAGCTTTGTGCAGATAGGCTAAGCTAATCCTTTGTTAAATAAGACATATTTTTTTCTGTACAGGGTGGATCATTTGGTGGTGGCAGCAGTCAGTACGGACAGGTAAAACATTGTTTTAATATTATAGCATATGTGCAGATTATTCCATGGTATCGTCTGCAGAGAGACGGGGATATCAAGCCTATACTTAGGTTGGAACTAGAGATACACTTCTGCTTTGCCAAGGAAAAAGGCACGCTCAGCCCTGAAGGACAGGAAAAATATACACAGGTAGAAGATGCAAAGAAGTCATGAAAACCAACAGATGCCCATATACTTCCAGTAAATACTGCCGGTGCCCCATCAGTTCAGGAACTGGGCTGGTGATGACCATCTACATGTACCCAAACATGGAGGGACACACATCACACACACAACATGCAAGACATGGGACAGTGCCCCCCCCCATCTCCCCCAGTGACAGAGCCGGCAACAAACCTCTGGTGTTCCTTGGTGTGCAGCCTTCAGTTCCAGGCTCCTTAACCCATGATATTTATGCAGTTTTTCTCATGGTAAATAATTGGGTTCCTTATTTTACTTTTTGGCAGGGATCGCAGACTGGTGGACGTTACGGCAATATCATTTGCGATCAGGTAAGAGTAGCCCTTCTGCGTTGCACCTTACACTTGGCATGTGATGTGCTGATTATCCCCAGGAGATAACATTTCACTTGTTTCTGAAATGAAATCCTAAAGGGATACTCTCACAGTTTCCCCCCCACCTTCAAAGTTTTTTTTTAAGCATAGTCATCTTGCTCAATTACCTTTTCTACTTTGCTGAACTCAACTCATTTAAAAAATAAATAAATCATAAGCATGAATGTTATTTTTGTCTGAAATCTTCTACTTCACATTCTTCAAACAGTATTTTCGATATTATAAGGTGATACAACTGAAACTAGAATTTTAAAAAGCTGGTAAGACATTACATTTGTCTTGCAGTGCATTACATTTGCACAAAATGATTATACAGGATGAAATTAGTGCTTTTTTCATGATTAATTCGCTGGGCTAAAGGAAAGGCAGGAGAAAATAAGACATTTGACTAGGGAAAGCCATTTTCACAACTCTTTGTGTTTCTAATATCTGTACTTCAACTTTTAAAACCCACATGGAATCTGATATAAAAATGGCTGTCTTCTACTTTCTCTCACATTTTAACGAACAGCATCCCCTAGTGGCACATTTCAGATTGACAAACATTCCTAGGTCTGTTGATGATGTACACTTTTATCACTTTTCTACCTATATATCTTGGTGGTTTCCACCACGGAATCCTGTTTCATGAAAGTACTGACAGTTATCCACTAAAGCCCATTAAACCCTTAAAGAACTACAGTTCCTTAAAATTCCCTGGAGGAGGGGATGCTAAACCATTTCAGTTAGTACTATTGATGCATTCCTAGCATCGCTTTGGGCGAGGCGGGGGACGGGGACGAACACCTTATATTTAGATATCACAAATTAGTCTCTTGGTTCTGTTTTTCAAAATATATAAAATATATAACAATTTACTATTTCCCCCTCTGCAGGGTGATGCCTCTACTTATGGAGGAAAAGCTGTGGTAAGAGTAAAAAAATAAATATTTTTCATTTGTAATATTTTAAAATATCAGTTTAGGCATTGCCTGACACGGGTGGCGCTGTGGGTTAAACCACAGAGCCTAGGACTTGCCAATCAGAAGGTCGGCGGTTCGAATCCCCACAACGGGGTGAGCACCCGTTGCTTGGTCCCTGCTCCTGCCAACCTATCAGTTCGAAAGCACGTCAAAGTGCAAGTAGATAAATAAAGTAGGTAAACGGCGTTTCCGTGCACTGCTCTGGTTCGCCAGAAGCGGCTTAGTCATGCTGGCCACATGACCCGGAAGCTGTACGCCGGCTCCCTCGGCCAATAAAGCGAGATAAGCACCGCAACACCAGAGTCGGCCACGACTGGACCTAATGGTCAGGGGTCCCTTTGCCTTTAAGTTGAATTAGGGGGCCACACATTATCCTTTGAATCGGAAGAATATGACTCTCAGATTTGAACCCTATAATCATCGCTCATGCTCAGGAACCTAAGACTTGACTAACAAATATTCTAGAGTAGGCAACTGTTACAGGCTGTTTCAAAATGCAGCCCATGAAGGAAGTGATAATTCATATCTTGATATGGCTGCACTACTAAATGGAACCTAACACCAAAAATTTTCTATAGCCTTCCAGGTATGAGAGAAAGCTGGCTGGCTTTCCTTATTATATCACGAGGCTGCTGCACAATTGCACAGTTGTGGCGCTAGCAATTTCCATCGATCTATTGCATTTGGACCATTGCACATTTCAGAGGAATGTCAGGGACCTGGCTGGAGGGCTGAGTTCAGCTTCCACTTTCATGGCTCACAAATCGAGTGGGCATCGTTTTAATTTAAAAAAAATAAAAAAGCTTCCTGTTTTCATTTCATTCTATGCCACTTATCTCGACAGAGCTCAGCAAACTGTAGAGGCAGAAGGGACGTTGCAGCTCAAGTAAGTACTCTTTGGTTTCCACATGTTGGATTTGCTCCAAATATGCTTCTAAAGAGCATATTTGTGCAAACAAAGCCACAGAGGGATTCATTCAGCATCTGCTAACTTGGGTTTATGTTTTCCCCTTACAGGAGGCATTCACAGCTTTCGTCAGAAAGATTCAGGAAAAACGAGTAAGCACTACCTGTTACCATAATCTCAGTTTTAACTCTTAAAAGAGTCAGCAGGATTGGATTTTATTGGCAGCACTGGCTCATATGCTCTTGAAATTGTATAAATATATGTAGCTGTATCAACAGGATGCAGGATTCTTTGCCAGCTTTGAGGTCAAGAGAATAAATGCTTTCAAAAACTGTTTCAGGAAGTAGATAACTGCACACGGGTTCATGTACATTAGCAGAGAGTTTTAGTCATACATTATTGACCCTTCATGTTGGGTCATGGTGTGAGTGTGGTATTTGTAAACTGCCTGGTTCTAGCTACCCATGGTATTCTCTGTGGTGTTGTGTACCTAGGCACTTTTCCTAATGTGATATTATTATAATTTTTATTTGACTTGTATATTTGTCATCTCTGTATAGTCCAAGCCTTCATCCCAGAAGTTCATGTTTTCCTGCAAGAGATATAGTAATGGCATCAGGCCAAGGCAGTTTTAGCTGGTCCTTGCTAGTTTTACCAAATGATAATAAAGCAGAACTTTCAGCCAAATAGAAAAGAAAAAAACAGTTATTCCATAATTTTATATTACATCTCTCTCTCTCTCTCTCTCGTCTTTGATGTTGTATGTTTCATTTTTTATATGCAAATATACATATTTGTACAATACGCTCTTCCTGAGGATGTGCTCTGTAAGTAGAAAGACCTCACTAATAGATGGCGCCAACTTTATTGTGGAGCCTGAACACTCATGGGTGAATTGGCCAGTTTGTGTGGCAAAATATACCAGTCTTTTGAGCTGTTAAGTTGAGAAAGAGAAATGCGGTGAGCTTCGTAACTACAGAGACTTGAACCCAGCTCTTTCACATCTAGTGGAGGGAAGTCAACCTTCCCACTGCTGTTGATCCTCCCTTATAATGCACTCCAGACAAGAGTGTTGGGTGTGTTTCAAGGTGTATGCTAGGTTTATACAGAGTAATGCAGAGGCCCTGCAGGCCTACCTAAAACAATATTTTGTAAAATGCAGGTGTTCCTCAGTGATATGGAAAGGTTCCCTGAACGTAGGAATGTTGAGGAGCACTCCTCTCAGCTAGAAGCATAAATGTTATCTAAAACTAATGTTTTCTTTCCTTACTTCCCAAGGCACTACCTGTAATCAGAAAGGCACGGAGTGTGCAAAGCGCTCTCACCAGAAAGACCCGGAGTGAAAAAGTAAGCGCTACTTGTATATATCCTGGAATTGTAGAGTTGGAAGGGATCACAAGGATCCCTCTAGTCCAACCCCCTGCAATGCAGGAATCTTTTGCCCAACATGGGACTCGAACCCACCACCCTGACAATGGAAGGAAAAGCTGTGGCATGTTTCCAGCCAGGTGGTGTGTGTTGGCTTCCTCCCATTCTCCTTTGCACTATCTTTCAAATCCTTTTTGTTTGTTGTTTTAACATTCAGCTCAGGGAGATTGTAGAGATTGCTGTAGAAAGCCCATCCCGTTCAATCTTCTCTGCCAATCCAAATATTTTTTTTAAAAAAAAATAATTGGAAGATATGCTCCAGTACTGATTTCTTTCTATGCTCCTCCCACCCAGCCTGAATTACTGGAATAAAATATTATGTTGAGAGCAGAACTCCTAATCGGCTTTGTCCTCCAACACTCATTCAGAGATGGGGAAGATCCAAGAAGAGCTTTTTCAAAATTTGATCCCTTGTTATATCTCTGCCCCCGCGACGGGGTGAGCTCCCGTTGCTCGGTCCCTGGCTCCTGCCAACCTAGCAGTTTGAAAGCACGTCAAAGTGCAAGTAGATAACTAGGTACCGCTCTGGCGGGAAGGTAAACGGCGTTTCCGTGCGCTGCTCTGGTTCACCAGAAGTGGCTTAGTCATGCTGGCCACATGACCCGGAAGCTGTATGCCGGCTCCCTCAGCCAGTAAAGCGAGATGAGCACCGCAACCCCAGAGCCGGTCACGACTGGACCTAATGGTCAGGGGTCCCTTTACCTTTACCTATATCTCTGCAGTTCTTTCTGAGCTTCAGGTGACCCACATCATATTTTGCGAAGTGGCTAACCAAACTCTTAGTATGGTACACAGTAGTTTGCTTGATGTTCATTCAAATAAAAGCAAGACATTACAACTTTCCCTTGTCTCTCTCTCTGCAGGCTCGCGCTCTGATCAGAGCAGCTCGGAGTGAAAAAGTAAGAACTGCCTGACACCATTTTCTTCATTTTGACTCTTCAGCACCTGTTGTATTTGCTAGTGCCAAAATTAATTGTTTGTACTGTAGAGGTGTTAAAATAAAGTGCAGGAAATAGCTTTACCTTTGAAGCTAACACAACGCTTGCGCCTAGCAAGAGGCAGGAAGAAGCAAGACTCTCTCGCTGCAGACTGGTGGAGCGTTATAACATTTACAAATCAAGAAGGAACAGGGTGACCTGTACCTGTGGTATTTCGGAACATGTGGCTGGTCTAACTAATGCATATCTCTGAACGTACCTTTTTACATGATGTAACCTTTCTCTGATAACACTCAGCTTTCTCCTGCTTCCACCCACAAAAGACATATTTAGGTTTATGTTTCAATGTTTGTGTTATATGTGTGTTACTGTACTCAGTTGAATAATCTCAATAAACAAATTACAAATAAAATAAAAGAAGTGTTGTTTGGGCTGCATGAGGAGAGCTAAATGCAGCCCTACGGTGTAGTTAATGGAAGAAATGATTTGGGCCTTATTTCAGACAGGTCTTCGTCAAACAAAGCCTTATTGACTCAGCACTGCCTGCTTAAAACCTACATACATATAATTGTCCACTGAGCTGCTAATTGCAGCAGTGGAGGGGAGCTTCCCCCCCAAACCAGACATCTCTTAATGGCAAAGAAAAAGCACATCAGTCTAAATAAGCACATCAAATAAACAAGAGGATGTTTCCTGAAAACTTCTAGGATTATTTATACTCACTTTATACAATGTGTCTCTATATATCGGGGTAGGGAACCCCTTTCGGTCAATGGTCCAGATTCAATTATGGCCAACGCTTCATGGTCTACCTTTCACAGGTGGGTGGAACCACCTATCTGTCAGTCCCCCAGCATCATATATCACCAGGTGCAAAGCAGCGCTGAATGCAAGCCATGTTTGCAAAGGAACAATCTGGAGCCTGCTCTTACCAACAAACAATTTGGACCCCAGGCTCCTGATTGTTCCTTTGCAAACATGGCTTGCGTTCAGCACCACTGAAATTTGGCATCAAATGCAAAGTACATTGTCAATTCTCGAATGAATACAATGTCTACTGAAAGCAGCACAACTTGCTTTTTCATTTCCTTTGTAATTTTGGTGCTGCCTTTCCACTGATTGGGCTCTCAAAACTTCTATAGCTTTGAAAATCCAGTGAACAGGCAGATTTTCCTCTTTCGCCTTGTTTCGTTTATTTAAGCTGTTGCTCAGGCAAGCAAATAACTCTGCTTTCTGAAATTTCTGGCTTTGTTACAGAATGAAACCTCTAGTCCACCAAGTATCAATACCTATGGCCAGGTAAGGACATCCACTCCCCTCAAGTCTTCATTGAAACATACTAGCTATGACTTGAAATTAGGCCATTGTACATCGCTTGTGCCAGCCCACTGTGTGTGGTGTGGCACTACATGCTAAGAGCTCACTAACAGACAAATGAAGATACAATTGGGCACATGTGTGTTGCAGCTAAGAAATCAGCCATGCACACTTCCTCCCCTGAGGAATTTTCTTCATCTCACCTTAAACACCGTTGGCGAGCAAGGTGGGAACTATACTAACTGCTGCTCAGACAAGCTAGAACCTGCTTCAGAGGGATCAATAACCAGGGTTTGGAGCACAGTAAATCATGCACGCCTATTTGGTATAAAGGAGGACCTGTTACCAAAATTGGCATCCTCTCAGACTGCAGTATTAGGAGTTTTCAAGGACATGCAAACAACTGGTGCATTTTTTAATGACTGTTTTTTCAGTGGGCAGCAGAACCACCCACCCACCCACTACGTTGTATCAGGCTTTTGAAATTCCTCTTCATTTCAAAAGTGGTTTGCCTTTGCAACATGGTAGACTCCTGTCCAAGAAACAGAACTCCCCTCAGAGAATAAAAATGGTTTGCAGATCTAGGGGATGAAAGGAAGAAACACAAACCAGGCAGCTAAAGATCCAAATGCGAACGCTCAGCAGTTCACCTGAGACAGACTTGTTCCTCTTTCTCATCCTTTGGACAGTGAATTCCTATGAAAACAGATATGTCGTGCCCCGGAGCAATTTTGTGTCCCAGAGGAAGTAGAAGCAGCCCCAATGTCGTTGCATTGTAGTATTTTATGTAAGATGCTTTGAGGGTACTTCTCGATCAAAAGGTGGGATAGAAATTAAGTAAATAAATAACCTCTACAGTCTCTGGGTCCTGACTACAGTGGTCCTTTCAGTTAATTTCCCCAGATATTACTAATTTGGCTTTCACTTTAGTACATACCCCACACAATCCTGTCAGACTTTCTTGACGTTTCTGTATTTCAGTCACATCAGGCTGTTTGGTTCTTATTGTATATCCTAATGGCCATAGAGTAATTCTTTGCAAAGTTTTTAAATATTTCGATAATTACATTACAGAAATACATGGCGTTTATTTATTATTTTGCATCTTTCACAGGGCGAAAGCTTTTATAATAACGAAAACCATAATGTACAGGTAAGAATTTTCACCTTGTAGATCAATTTGATCAGATGGTCCTTCAGACAACTCTGATCCAAGAGTAATTACCACTCACTTTCTATAGTTTTCTGGTGTTCATACAAAGACAGTGAAAGCAAGTAACTCTCCAGGGAGTATATACTCTCCTATTGAAAGTGGGGGGGAAATAAAGGGTTCTTTATGCTTTTAATCAGGACGTGGCATAAATTTAGGAATTTTAATGAAATCGTTAATCTCATGCAATGACCGCTCCCCACTTAAAAAACGGGGGGCGCCCTTTGCGTGGACGCGCGCAGCCCTGGATCTGGAGTGGCCCCATCAACATAGGCTTTGCCTTCCCTCAGGTGGGATACCTGGAGGTCCCCGCCTACCCCAGTGAGTTGTCCAATCCCACCTGGGGGAAGTGTTGCCAGGGAAACCAGGCCAGGTAAAAAGAAAACGAAAAGAAACTCAACAAAAAAAATGTAAAATGATCTTCCAAAACACAATTTGGGCTTAAAAATAAAATAAAATCTGAACCCACGGGAAAAAATTTATGTAAGAAATATGAAGCACCAGAGTTTATTTGGAAATATACTCAGTGCATGTAGTCCAAATGAATATATTCTTCTTTAGGATTCCATTATGAAAAAAATGCAAATCTGGTTCTGAAAGGGAAAGCTAGTTACAGCAAATAAGCTGGAAAATGCAGCAGTCTTAGAGCATTTTAAAAGTGGTGGGCTGGCATAGTTTATTACTTAGTATAGGTAATTTATTGATAATAATATATATTATCTTGAGTTCATTGCTTTGCATTTGAGTTGCAAATCTGGGCTCACCCTGTGACTGCAGGATGCAATATGGGCTATCTTTCCCCCCTGTTCTTTCTGTCTTCACCCAATAACTTACATTGCTTCATATTGTTTATACAGGCACAATGCTAGAAAGTTAAAAACAGAAATTTCTGGATTGTAACATGAGCTCTTAAGTTGTACAAAGGTGCCTCCAGGTGCACTTTTGGGTGTATATTGTTGGTCATATAGGATAGCACTTATCACATAATGAAACTCAGGAGGACACTGGTGGGGAAATCCCATCTCTTTCAACAGCTGCTAGCAGGAAAATTGATTATGGCATAGGCTGTTTCCTGACATTCTAGCTTCCAGGGAGAATAACGTTCACTGGTCAGCAGCAAATCTTAGGGTCTTCCACCTACATTGTACAACAGCATGATAATCTTGTAAGGACAATTATGGCACTGATGCTCTCATATATATATATATATATGTCACATATCGCTATTCACAAAAAAAAATCAAAGTGGTTTACAACAATTGTGCATAAAACCATTCAATCGAAAACATATAAAATTAAAATAAAAACAGAAATCAGCTATACATTGTGGAAAGATTTGTTTTTAATTATTAAAAATTATTAAATAAATTATTAAATAAGCCTGACAGAATAGAAACATTTGCAGCAGGCATTTGAAAGTTGAAACCGAAGGTGCCTGCTAAATCTCTGCTGGTATAGTAATAGTATTCTGTAATACCGGGCCGATTACATTAAAGGCTCGGTTCCTTTTTTCTGTCGAATGAGCCTCGCCAACTCAGGCCACAACTGACAACGTTCCTGCAGTTGATCTCTGCAACTGTGCTGGGGCTGAGGTGCTCCTAAATTGTTCAGGGCTTTGTGAAATAATACAAGGCCCTTGAACCTTGCTCAGGAGTAGAAGAGCAACCATTGCACATGCATTAACAATTGTGGCAAATTTTGTCGGCCAGATGTCCCTGTCAGTAATCTGGCCATTGCATTCTACACCAGCTGGAACGTCTGAACCAGGCCCAGGGACAGCCCCACACAGAGCGCATAGCAGTAATCCAGCCTCGAGGTTACTAACACATGGACCACAGTGTGTGCATCAGCCTATAAACATCTGCCTTAAATACTTCAAAATTCAAATTATGTTTACTAATGCTGGAGCTTGGTGTGATTAAATAATTAAACACATGCAGCAAGCAGCACTTTGAACAGTGAAGTGCAGATAGAAGAATGAACTGTATATTGAGATGCTATTTGTTTTTAATTCACTTTGTCTTTTATAGGATGGATCATTTGTAGCTTATGCCAATAGGCAGGTAAGCAAATTTGATGGGACCTTGTTTAACTGTTTCTTGTATCCAAACGTTAATGGGAGAGTGAGAAGACTTCAGTTTTTATTCCTTCTTTCAATTGCTCCCCCCCCCCCCAATTCCTGGTCAATTTCCTTACGGCTTTCGGTTTTTCCAATCCTCAATTTCCTTGCCTCGCTACCTTTTATTGACAACCAGCCTCTTTCTGACACTTGGGCAACTGTAGTTCCTTTTCTTCTGCATTTCAAAGAAAATCTTAAGATTATCCCGAGTGACTTCCCTGTGCATTTGCTTCAGGTTTTTGCTCAGTTCATATCCTGACCTTCACCGGTTTCACCGGTTATAGGGCGAGCTGCATCTCAATACACATAATTTCATACAATAATTTTTAAAATAACTGGCAAGACAATCCAAGCCCTGGCTGGGCAGGGGTGGAACACGACAGGGTGTGGGGCCATTGCCACCACATTCACATCCCTATCGCTCAAGACAAATTGCTGCCCCAGCCTAGAGGTGGCACAGCAATTGGGCCTGACGCCATCAAGCAACAGCATGCTGGATATTCATCAGAAAACAGAAATCTATTTAACCTCAGAAATTCAGTAGGTGGATTTTCCCCCAGATGCTGATGCAACATTGGGGCTATCCCATGTAGGAATAGATTATGACTTAAATCCTTTTCAAAATTTACACATGTTACTTAAAATGTGGCAGAAGTGTCCATAGAATCTTGCAGCTCCCATTTTATTGATATAAACTTATGGGAAAGCGTTCTGCATTTCATCTGACTTCTTACAACAAAAATGGAGCTAACTTTTGTATTTTTACAGGGAGAATGTTTTTGCCCTGGTGCACAGGTAACTATTTTTCTTTACTGTTCCCAAACTGGTTGTCTCATGTGATTTCATTTAGACTTCATTTAGCATTGTTGTAGGTTGGAGGGAGTGGGTGGCGCTGTGATCTAAACCACTTGGACTTGCGGTTTGAATCCCTGCAATGGAGTGAGCTCCTGTTGCTCTGTCCCTGCTCCTGAAAACCTAGCAGTTCAAAAGCACACCAGTGCAAGTAGATAAATACGTACCACTGTGGCAGGAAGGTAAATGGCATATCCATGTGCTCTGGCTTCCGTGTCCTGTTGCGCCAGAACCAGAAGCGGTTTAGTCATGCTGGCCACATGACCCAGAAAGCTGTCTGTGGACAAACAGCGGCTCACTTAGCCTGAAAGTGACATGAGCGCCACAACCCCATAGTCCCTTTGACTGGACTTAACCGCCCAGGGGTCCTTTACCTTACCTTTTACCCAGTTATAGGTAATAGGACACCTGGTTCACACAAGATTACTTTTCCTGGTCATGGGGTAGGGAAGACAATAAATAGGAAAGCTACTCTTTCTTCCTCTGTGGTGACACAGGTCTGGCAAGGCAGTTGCTGACTTTAGTCTGTCCCCCCCCCCCAACTTTTGGGATTGCTCATCCCATGTACAGTAGATACTTTTACATTTATCAGTATTTCCACAGTGCAGACCTATTAAAGTGATATAGCATCTTTAGCAATTGGGTTTTGTTGTTGTTGAAGTCATTGTTTTCTGTGCAGGGTGGTGGATCGTATGGCAGTCAATATGGACAGGTAAAAACTCTTTTTTGATACTTAGCATATATGAAATGCATCATGTAGTAATACTATACACTAAGATTTTAAAAATGAATGGAAAAATGGGTTTTATGGGTGATATCCAGCATCAGTCATACTCTTGGCAGACCCATTGAAGTCAATGGACTTAAGCATCTTCAGTCAATTAATATTAATGGGTCTACTTGGAGTATGACTTAGTAAGATATTCCTCTGCTTTTTTGCTGCTCCTGAACATTAAAAAATAGTTTAGTGTGCATATATTAGTGTAATACAACAGATCATCAAGAACCTTTTTGAAGTATGGATTGTTTGTTTTTTCCTACAGGGTGGATCATATGGTGGCGGCAGCCAGGTAATAACTTTTAATAAATAGCAAGAACTTTTAATAGGCATTACAACTAGCATACCCAGAGATATTAAAAGCATTTCTGATTATTCCTGCTTCTGAATGTAGAAAGCAATATGTTTTTTTTCCAGCAACATTTTTTTACAATAACTATTTTCTGTACAGGGTGGACGGTTCGGATATGGCAGCAGCAGCCAATATGGACAGGTAAAAGCACTTTTAATTTATAGCACGTACAGAGTATATACTGCACCATGGCTTGCATCCAGCTAAGTCATATTCAGAGTAAGCCCACTGAAATTATTCGACATCAGTTAACTATGACTAACTTTATTTCAGTGGTTCTGCTCTGAGTATGATTTAGCCAGACACAACACCATGGTAAATATACAGTATATGCAGAGACATGAAAATAAAACCTGTTTAATGCTTATTTTGCTCTAAAAATTGAGAGTTGCTCAGGGCAGATACATGAATGTATTTTTTAAAATGTCTCCTGCACAGGGAGGAACGTACGGTGGCGGCAGCAGCCAATATGGGCAGGTAAAAACTCTTTTAACATACAGTGTATAAGTAATGGAGAGTGTGGCGCTGTGGTCTAAACCACAGAACCTAGGACTTGCTGATCAGAAGGTCGGTGGTTTAAATCCCCACAACGGAGTGAGCTCCTGTTGCTCTGTCCCAGCTCCTGCCAACCTAGCAGTTTGAAAGCATGCCAGTGCAAGTAGATAAATAGGTACCACTGCAGCAGGAAGGTAAACGGTGTTTCCGTGCACTCTGGTTTCCGTCACGGTATTCCGTTGCACCAGAAGTGGCTTGGTCATGCTGGCCACATGACCCGGAAAGCTGAGAAAGCAAGATGAGCGCTGCAACCCCATAGTCATTTGATTGGACTGAACTATCCAGGGGTCCTTTACCTTTTTACCTTCACTATATGTAATATATATGAGGTCTTACATGGTATACATATTTTTATTATTACTCTGATCCTCCACATAAAAGTAGCTTAGAATTCAATCCTAAATTGAATTGGAATAGTGATGGAATAGCCACCACTTCCATACCGTGCCAGCTTGTGCTGGCCCAAGTAGATGGTGTTGGGGTGTGATTTTCTTTTTGGCTAGGTGGGTGTTTTGTTTTTAATCCCCACTTCCCCAGTCCGAATGGGAAATGGGCAGGAGATAAGTAAGGCCAGCTCCATGCTAACAGAGGGTAAGAGCTCAATTCAGGAGCCCATCTGGCAAATGAAGAGGCCTTGGATCAAGGCGGCCCAAGGCCACCTTTGTCTCTCCCCTGCTGAATTTCTGTTTTGAGTCCTAACACCAGCAAAATAAGGCACAGCCGTTTCTGTATGACCATGGAGGAACATAACAGGGCATAACAGGAACCCCCATGTCCTTTGCTGCCCAAGTTCATCTCTAGCAAAGGAGACAAACCTGCACTCCTTCCTAACCCCATTTAGCCAGTGGTAGGATTGTACTGCACATGTGCTAAGGTAATATTATTAAGGTAATAATTGTTTTCTGTTCCGGGTGGACAGAGTGGATCCTATGGTGGCAGCCAATATGGACAGGTAAAAATCATTTTATCTAGTATATGTAATATAGATAGATGATAGATAGATAGATAGATAGATAGATAGATAATAGATAGATGATAGATAGATAGATAGATAGATAGATAGATAGATAGATAGAGATAGATAGAGATAGATAGATATAGATAGATGATAGATAGATAGATAGATAGATAGATAGATAGATAGATAGATAGATGATAGATAGATAGATAGATAGATAGATAGATAGATAGATAGATAGAGATGATAGATAGATAGATAGATAGATAGATAGATAGATAGATAGATAGATAGTTACAGATAGGTAGCCGTGTTGGTCTGCCATAGTCAAAACAAAAAATTCCTTCCAGTAGCACCTTAAAGACCAACTAAGTTAGTTCTAGGTATGAGCTTTCGTGTGCATGCACACTTCTTCAGATACACTTCAGATGTGTATCTGAAGAAGTGTGCATGCACACGAAAGCTCATACCTAGAACTAACTTAGTTGGTCTTTAAGGTGCTACTGGAAGGAATTTTTTGAGATAGATAGATAGATAGATAGATGATAGAATAGATATATATACTAATAAACGATGTGCTATTATATAGATAAAAGTTTAGTGGGTTTTTTCTGCCTTTGAATATAGGAAGCTAGTTGAGATATATTAAAGTAATCCTTTTCCAATTTATAATTGTTTTCTGTTCAGGGTGGACAGAGTGGATCTTATGGTGGCAGCCAATATGGACAGGTAAAAAGTATTTTGTTATTGTGTGTGTGTGTGTGTGTGTGTGTGTGTGTGTGTGTGTGTGTGTGTATTGTAATACACAGTGTGCTATTATATAGATAAAAGTTTAGTGGGGGGTTTTCTGTCTTTGAATATAGGAAGCTAGTTGAGATGTATTAAAATAATCCTTTTTCAATTTATAATTGTTTTCTGTTCAGGGTGGATCATATGGCAGCAGCAACCAATATGGACAGGTAAATGTTATTTTGTAATATAGCATATGGAGAGACAGACAGAGAGAAAGAGAGAATTATGAGGGGGAAAATTATGCTTATTTCCTGGTTATAGAAAGTAACTGAGTGCATATATATTTCAGCAACATAGTGTTTCAGCATCAGAGAATATTTCTTGAAATAGCTGTTTTCTGGTCAGTGGGATCATATGGGGACAACTGCCAATATGGTTGTTTCTCCTATATTTCTCCCCAGCTTTGACTATTTATCTACAGTTTATTTATTATGCAGTTATATTGAGCTTGCATTTTTTTTAAAAAAAATGGTTGTAATAAGTAGTAATAAGTAATAAGACTTTTTCAAATACAGGGTGGATCATATGGTTATGGTCATCCATATGGACAGGGTGGATCATATGGTGGTAGCAGTCAATATGGACAGGTAAAAGAATTATACATGCATGTAATTATACATGCATGGCATTATCTGTGCTCTGGTAAGAGCCAGGCTAGACTATTGGTTGTTACATTATTTGTCATTTGAAAGCTTTTTAGAAACTTCACTTAAATTCAGAACATGCTATCAAGATTATTAATGCTGGTCTGAACATATTTTATCCATCTCTAGCTAACAGTTTGTTGGTTTGTTGGTAGGTTGGTTTCTGGGCACCACTAAATGTGGTGCTTTTCCTCTAAAGAGCCCTAAATAGCTTAAGACTAGGTTATTGAAGGAGCATTTTTTTCCTCCTATGTTCTTGCATAATCCTTAAGATCTGCTTCAGAGGCCCTTTTTTATGAGGTGGGTGGTAACTAGAGAGAAATCCATGAGGTGTTAACTCGTAGCAGACATTTGGACTAGGAGACCTTTGATGTCCATTCCATTAACTTGAATGACAATAATGTTAAGCTGAATTCACGGCACTGGAATTCCTGTCTTGTCTCCAGCTAGATCAACCAAGGCAGTTTCTTTGCAAATACCAGAAAGAAATGGATCCCGATTACTTGCACAATGTGCGTTAAGCATATGGTACTATGGCATCTCAAAGAAACAATCTTTTTTTGAAGTAACATGTTTTCTGTTCAGGGTGGACAGAGTGGATCATATGGGAGCAGCAACCAATACGGACAGGTAAATGTGTGTGTGTAAATGTAATCTCTACAGATGTTCTTCGGCCTTGGGTCTCCAGACACTGGATTCCAGCTTCCATCATCTGCAGCAAGCATAACCAATGGCCATGAATTATGGGAGTTATACTCCAGCAACATCTGGAGACATTGTCTATACCAGTGTTTCCTAGCCTTGGGTCTCCAGCTGTTTTTGGACTACAACTCCCATCATCCTTAGCTAGCAAGACTAGTGGTCAGGGATGAAAGGAATTGTTGTCCAAAAACACTGGTCTATACCGTAGTGTTAGACAGTATGCACAAAGATGTCTTATCGTAAAAGTGTTATGCTTATTTCTGTTCCACAATACCGAAAGTAGCTTAGTGTCAGATATACTAATATAATGTGGTATTGCACCAACCTTATCTGAAGTAGTAATTGTTTTCTGTTTAGGGTGGATCATATGGCGGCGGCAGCAGCGGACAGGTAAGAACTATGTTAATATATACAGTGGTACCTCGGGTTACATACGCTTCAGTTTACATACGCTTCAGGTTACAGACTCTGCTAACCCAGAAATAGTACCTCGTGTTAAGAACTTTGCTTCAGGATGAGAACAGAAATCGTGCTCCAGCGGCGTGGTGGCAGCAGGAGGCCCCATTAGCTAAAGTGGTGCTTCAGGTTGAGAACAGTTTCAGGTTAAGAGTGGACCTCCAGAATGAATTACCGTATTTTTCGCTCTGTAACATGCACCCAACCATAACACGCACGTAGTTTTTAGAGGAGGAAAATCCGTAGGCATGCCACCCGTAGGCATTCCCTCCATAACACGCACAGACATTTCCCCTTACTTTTTAGGAGGAAAAAAGTGAGTGTTATGGTGCAAAAAATACGGTAAGTATTTAACCCGAGGTACCACTGTAAATGAAATATCTGACATAGTAATATTACACACACACACACACACACACACGCTATGCTTATTTTGCTCTTAAATCTTGAAAATATCTTGGAGAAGGTTTGCTATTCTTAAATGATGATGATGATGATAATAATAATAATAATAATAATAATAATAATAATAATAATAATAAATAAGTATTTTCTCCCCAGGGTGGATCATATGGCAGCGGCAGCAGCGGACAGGTAAGAACTATGTTAATAGATACAGTTGTACCTCTGGATACGAACGAGATCCGTTCCTGAGCCCCATTCGCACCCTGAAGTAAAAGTAAAATGCGACTGCTCATGTGCGTGGGTTGCGTTGCACCGCTTCCGCGCATGAGCGTGACGTCATTTTAAGCGTCTGTGCATGCGCAAGCGGCGAAACCCAGAAGTAACGTGCTCCGTTACTTCCGGGTAACCACGGAGCGCAACCCGAAAATACTTAACTTGAAGCTACTTAAACCCGAGGTATGACTGTAAATGAAATACCTGCCATAGTAATATTACACACACAGAGACACACACACAAACATATATGCTATGCTTATTTTGCTCTTAAATCTTGAAAATATCTTAGGGAAGGTTTGTTATTCTTAAATAATAATAATAATAATGATGATGATGATAAATAAGTATTTTCTCCCCAGGGTGGATCATATGGCAGCGGCAGCAGCGGACAGGTAAGAACTATGTTAATAGATAAATGAAATACCTGCCATAGTAATATGACACACACACACACTATGCTTATTTTGCTCTTAAATCTTGAAAATATCTTAGAGAAGGTTTGCTATTCTATAATAATAATAATAATAATAATAATAATAATAATAATAATAAAGCATTTTCTCCCCAGGGTGGATCTTATGGCGGTGGCAGCAGTCAGTATGGACAGGTAAAAACTCATTTAATGTATGTATATTAAATAACATATGCCTTAGCATAAACACAGCTATAAAAAATAAATAAAAGAAAACATTTATATGCTAATTTCTGCTCCTGATAATAGAAAGCAGCCATAAAAAGTAGCTATTGTAATTAATGTTTCCCATGCAGGGTGGACAGAGTGGCTCATACGGTGGAGGCAGCCAATATGGGCAGGTAAAAACAAATTCATAAAGTAGCATACATAGATGTGAGATAGATGATAGATAGATAGATAGATAGATAGATAGATAGATAGATGATAGATAGATAGATAGATAGATAGATAGATAGATAGATGATAGATAGATGATAGATTAGATAGACTGATAGATGATAGATAGATGATAGATAGATAGATAGATAGATAGATAGATAGATAGATAGATAGATAGATATCTCAAGCTGGCAGAGGGCCATCTGGACTTCACCTTCTGTAGATGGAAGGTTTTCTTCTGCCCACAAAGCTTTCTGATCCATTGGATGAATCTGGTGGAAGTTGGGGGGGGTGACTTTCTGCCACTTCCTCCCTCTCCCTGCTCCCCACCCCCCATCCTTCCTTGCTGTCCTGGATGAAGACACTGAAACCCTCTAGAACAGTGTGGCACTGAGGGCTACAGCGGGAGGTGCAAAATTAGCCTCCCCATCCATGATAGGAGTGAAGCCTGGATCCAATCCATACATATGGAGACAAATGTGTGGGTTGCCTTGAATGGTGCCATCTACTGGGAGATAACTTTGCCAGTTTCCTTCCCTCTATGCACAAGGGATGCGGGTGGTGCTGTCGGTTAAACCACAGAGCCTTGGACTTGCCGATCAGAAGGCTGGCAGTTCGAATCCGCGTGAGCTCCCATTGCTCGGTCCCTGCTCCTGCCAACCTAGCAGTTCAAAAGCATGTCAAAGTGCAAGTAGATAAATAGGTACCACTCCAGCGGGAAGATAAACAGTGTTTCTGTGCACTGCTCTGGTTCGCCAGAAGCGGTGTAGTCATGCTGGCGACATGACCAGGAAGCTGTACGCCGGCTCCCTCGGCCAGTAAACCGAGATGAGCGCCACAACCCCAGAGTCGGTCACGACTGGACCTAATCATCAGGGGTCCCTTTACCTTTACCTTTTTCCTCTATGCAGGTCCCCAGCAGCCCTTGGAGATTTTTTCCAGAGGCTCCTGGGACCTTCCAGAAGAGATTTTCAGGAGGTGCTGGAGACTGGAGGAGGCGAAATCTGCAAAATTTGCCAGTAGTGAATGGATGCCTCCCACTGAATCAAGAGTACTAGCAGGGCCAAGAAGATTTTCTGCTTATTTCTGCTTAGAGAGTGGCTTGCTGTAGATATTTTTTAATATGGTAATATCGTGCATCAGTGACAAACCATCTTTTTTAAAAAAATAATAATAATTGTTTTCTGGACAGGGTGGCTCATACGGTGGCGGCAGCAATCAGTATGGGCAGAGTGGATCATATGGTGGAAGCAGCGGCAGCCAGTATGGGCAGGGTGGATCGTACGGCAGTGGCAGCCAATATGGAAAGGTAAAATATCTTTCCCATTTATAATTCCCTTACCATTGACAGTGAATGCGCCTTTATAATTGGAACATTGGCTCCTCCTTAGTACAGGTTTGGTCCATGAGTATTTGGAATTTGAATAGAAGGCTTTTTGTTTAGTCCCAGAAAGAATATTCCAATGTAATCATGCTTTAAATATACTTCTAAGATGCGATCATCTTTTAATGTGTGGAGCTGAGACATGCATTTGAGAAATCTTTCCAAGGGTCTTGAAAACTGGTGTTCTCTTGTTTATCAGAATGTGTTCGCAGCTCAGTCTAATAACTGTTAGGAACCATTATGATAACTGCGAAATAGTAACAAAATACTATGCTGCAGTTTTCCAAATCTGGTCAGCCGAGTCTGCATATTAAGCAAATCTGCCGGCTATGCAAATCAAGAGGAAAAAATGCGGTGACATCAGACACAAGAAAGAAAGAAAGAAAGAAAGAAAGAAAGAAAGAAAGAAAGAAAGAAAGAAGATCTCAAAATTATTCTCTCTCTCTCTCTCTCTCTCTCTCTTTTTCTGTGTAAAATGTCCAGTGCATTTTGGCAAAAGCTTTCTTCAAGGGCATTGAAGGAACTATGAAAGAGAAATAAATAAATATTTTTTTATTTATACCCCGCCCTTCCCGGTTCAGAAAACCAGGCTCAGGGCGGCTAACAACAAATTTAAAACACTTAATTATGATACAACCAAAAACAGCATAAAATACAGTATAAAAGTGTGAATAACAATAAATTCCAAGTTCAAAAATCAATTTGGGGGGAAATCCATCCAATAAACAGTAGATAGTCACCAGGGCTAACTGGCTAAATTAGTCCTATTTGGGCCAGTGCGGAGGCCAGGGGAGAATTAGCTGTGGGGTCCCAGAGCAGGTAATCTTCATAAAAAGGGGAAGGGGAGGGAAGAGAGGGGAATAAAAGATCAGGCTAAATTCAAATTGAAAGCCATGTGGAATAGCTCTGTCTTACAGGCCCGACGGAAGGAGGTTAAATCCTGCAGGGCCCTAGTCTCATGGGACAGAGCATTCCATCAGGTCGGAGCCATCACTGAGAAGGCCCTGGCCCTGGTGGAGGATAATCTGACTTCCTTAGGGCCTGGGACTTCTAAACTATGATTATTCATGGACCTTAAGGTCCTCTGCGGGGCATACCAGTAGAGGCGGTCCCGTAAATACGAGGGCCCTAAGAAAAGAACGAAAGAAAGAAAGAAAGAAAGAAAGAAAGAAAGAAAGAAAGAAAGAAAGAAAGAAAGATTATATATTATATACATAGTTACTCATAATTAAAGAATCTGGTTTTTAAAAAGTTAATGAAGGAAAGTAGAATCTTGGATTAGGGGAGCCAAAATGTAAAGTTGCATTGGAGTTCAGTGTCTGGGGGAGAAGAATCTTGATTTAGGACGAAGGGGAGACGAAGGGATTGGTATCCACGGGATTTCTTCAAGCATCGGAAATACAGGACCAGGCTTGGAAATCATAAGATTGTATGAGATACTTTGCCTTAAGCTGACTTATTTTTAGAAGCCTATTAAAATCTAGGAAGCGGAAAAGTTGGGCAGCTTCCCTTCAGATAGATTATAAAAAAGAGCAAATACGTTGACAAGGAGGAGATCGTAAATTGCTTCTTGCATTGCTTTGTAATAATAATAATAATAATAATAATAATAATAATAATAATAATAATTTATTTTTTATACCCCGCCCATCTGGCTGGGTTTCCCCAGCCACTCTGGGTGGCTTCCAACTGAATATTAAAAACAGTACAGCATCAGACATTAAAAACTTCCCTAAAGAGGGCTGCCTTCAGTTGTCTTTTAAAAGTAAAAAGTAAAATAGTTGTTTATTGCCTTGACATCTGCTGGGAGGGCGTTCCACAGGGAGGGTGCCACTACCGAGAAGGCCCTCTGCCTGGTTCCCTGTAACCTTACTTCTCGCAATGAGGGAACCGCCAGAAGGCCCTCGGCGCTGGATCTCAGTGTCCAGGCTGAACGATGGGGGTGGAGACGCTCCTTCAGGTATACAGGACCGAGGCCGTTTAGGGCTTTAAAGGTCAGCACCAACACTTTGAATTATGCTCGGAAACGCACTGGGAGCCAATGCAGATCTCTCAGAACCGGTGTTATGTGGTCCCGGCGGCCACTCCCAGTCACCAGTCTAGCTGCCGCATTCTGAATTAATTGCAGTTTCCGGGTCACCTTCAAAGGTAGCCCCACATAGAGCGCGTTGCAGTAGTCCAAGCGGGAGATAACTAGAGCATGCACCACTCTGGCAAGACAGTCCGCGGGCAGGTAGGGTCTTAGCCTGCGTACCAGGTGGAGCTGGTAGACAGCTGCCCTGGACACAGAATTAACCTGTGCCTCCATGGACAGCTGTGATCCAAAATGACTCCCAGGCTGCGCACCTGGTCCTTCAGGGGCACAGTTACCCCATTCAGGACCAGGGAATCCCCCACACCCGCCTGTCCCCTGTCCCCCCAAAACAGTACTTCTGTCTTGTCAGGATTCAACTTCAATCTGTTAGCCGCCATCCATCCTCCAACAGCCTCCAGGCACTCACACAGGACCTTCACCACCTTCACTGGTTCTGATTTAAAGGAGAGGTAGAGCTGGGTGTCATCTGCATACTGATGAAAACCCAGCCCAAACCCCCTGATGATCTCTCCCAGCGGCTTCATATAGATATTAAAAAGCATGGGGGACAGGACGGAACCCTGAGGCACCCCACAAGTGAGGGCCCAAGGGTCTGAACACTCATCCCCCACCACCACTTTCTGGACACGGCCCAAGAGAAAGGAGCGGAACCACCGTATAACAGTGCCCCCAGCTCCCAGCCCCTCTAGACGGTCCAGAAGGATGTTATGGTTGATGGTGTCAAAGGCTGCTGAGAGATCCAGCAGAACTAGGAAACAGCTCTCACCTTTGTCCCTAGCCCACCGGAGAACCAGTGTGACCAAGGCAGTTTTAATCCCATGGTGAGCCCTGAATCCCAATTGGAAGGGATCCAAATGGTCGGCATCCTCCAGGCGTGCTTGGGAGCGGTCCTCCCACCCAGCACTCACTAGAGGAGCAGCAGCAGTAGCCATCAGTTTATGAAAGAGGGAAACAAAGGTGGCTATCGCTGCTATTCTGTATGGCAATCATAGCTGTGTCATCCTTCCTAAGACAATGGAAGGCAGACACAGACTTGGCGTCTTGCTAAACAATTGGCCAGAATCTTCCTGTGGTTTTGCCTCATATCTCCGGGTCTACAAAAGCTGGCAATTTACTATTTTTTTAAACGGAAGCTGGAAATGTGGCCCAAACGGCCCACACTGGATGGCATGCTCAGAATCTGGCCAAAACTTGGACAAGCAGGCCATATAGCAAACTTATTTATATCTTTAAAGATACCCTATCACACACTAGATGCACATGCGTACTGCTGTCAGAAAAATCAGCAATCGGAGCAGTCAGCTGTTCAGAAGGACTGCAGGTGGTAGTAGATTTAGTCTCTTTCTCATGAGCCATAGGAAAGGAACTCTGGATGCAAAGCAAATTGGTGCTGCTCTCATCCAGCATTAGAGACGCATGCAGCAGGGTCAGAATATAGACGTTTACCTGTTTCCAAAGAAGCGTACCGCAAAGTATCAGGAGCAGAAACAATCAATTCCTAATTTTTTGCAGAACAACTCTTCCTCAGGAGGCAGTCAGCCTGGTGGAAAGGTAAGAATTTGGCAACTAGCTGGATTGAGGTATAGACGTTCTATTATTTCCAAAAGAAATCTAAACCACCCAAAGATTGCTTGGTTGTTGCTTTTTAAAAGGGACAGAAACAAACACTTCCTATTCTTTTACAGAACTCGACTTCTTCAGGAGGCAGTCAATCTGTTGGACAGGTAAGAAGTTAACATGCAGAAGGGGGGGGGGAGAAACCACACAAAGAGAAATCAGTATCTTGCCATATTAGCACAGAAATTGATTGCTTGTGTATTGCTTTTAGGGGTCGTCAGGAGGAAGCCAGTCTGGACAGGTAATGGTTACTTAAAATATTAACATTTCATAAATTTGCTGTAATATTTTGTAAATTTGCTGTAATATTTCGTAAATTTGCTGTAATATTTTGTGAATTTGCTGCAATATTTTAGAGCAAATGTGCAATTTGTCATTTGCCTGCTCTGCGAGTAAACAGATGATCACATTGTGGCTCTTGTCTGCATCTCTCATCCCCTTTATTTTATTTATTACATAAATATATTGACTTTTTTCCATGGTGAAATTCAAGGCATCAGACATATATAGGGCTCCCAGATGGTCTATGGAGACACTGACTAGGCTCAGATCAGCTTAACTTTAGCAAGGTTGCTGTATCATGTGTCTCCATCCCAAAGCCAGTGTCAACCACAGATGAGGCCAATCAGCTTCCATTTAACTTTGTTTCTTAACCAGGATTTGAAGCCGATTAATGATGGGCCGCTGGAACACAGACCATCATCGTTCTCCCCTGATTCCTTTATCAAACTTTTTCCACATTTAATGCCTTAGGAGTTAGTTCATATTAGCCTAACCCTCCACAATCAAGGCCTTTTCCAGTCTGTGTTGACTGTGTAATGGCCACTTTATTTTATCATAAAGCTTTATTATCATATTCCGCATACTGTATAAAAATCAGAAAGCCATTGCTATATATATGACCTGTGTTTTCACTGTATAATTACAGGGTTCATCCCCTTCAGGAAGCCAGCAGGGTAGTCCGGTAAGCATTTTTCCCTCACACAATTGATACTGTAATTACTGGATGCTATTGGTAGACTCTTGTGTAGTGATAGATAGACAAGTTTAGAACATGAAAGCCTGTTGGTTTGTTTTTGCAAATATAGAGCTCATCATACGCCGGAGGCAGGCAACCCGGTGGACAGGTAAGCATTTTCTCATTACCATGCTTGTTAATTGTGTGCCCAGGCGGACATCCCCCCCCAGCCCCGAGAGACCACCAGAAGGAATAATGACTCATGACAACGTGTTATGGGATTAAAAATTGGCCACAACTTTATTAAACCTTTCAGACATAGGAAGACCTTGGCTTAGGCATTGGGCGTGTATCCCTCCCAGCCCCCCAGCCGGGGGAACTGGGGCTTTTCAGGGTGAATGGGATATGGGAGGGTGCACAGCAAGACGCTTGTGTACGCTGGCAGCCCACCCCATATCCCTGCAACGCAGGGGAGTTTACTGACAGCCTTTCAGTGTATGGCCAGAGACTCCCATATACAAACCCCTTTAAGAGGTGAAATATACTTGGAGTCGAGAGTGGATTTCATGCTCTTTATTCAGCTCATAGTGGTGAGGAGGAATGGAAGTTCCCCCAGAATGTCTGCTTTATAGACATTATTTACACAATGGGCCCCACGTAATTGGCTAATTCCAGGATTCTCCTGTAGGCCAATCAGGTTGCGGATTCACTTCCACCTGGAGCTGGATTGGGTGGCTCCTGTGGACCAATCAGACTGCGGATTCACTTCCACTTGGAGCTGGATTGGGTGGCTCCTGTGGACCAATCAGACTGCTGCATTCTGGATCCTATTGTTCTAGGACCAATCAGACTGCTGCATTCTGAATCCTATTGTTCTAGGACCAATCAGACTGCTGCATTCTGAATTCTATTGTTCTAGGACCAATCAGACTGCTGCATTTTGGATCCTATTCAACTCAGTACATAACACCCCTCCCCTCTAACTTCCAGTCCTGCCCGGGAGGTTGTATTCATAGTCCTCAAGGTATGCTGGCCTCAGTACATAACAAGAGGGAACCCTGGAATCGCCATCGGGGGGGGGGGAGTCACCACTTCATGGCCCCCCCCCATTTAGGAAAGACAGACTAAAGGATTCCGCCCAAGGCCTAAAACCGCCAAAGTTGTGACGAATTGCTACGGGGAAGGCAAAACCTGCCAATGCAAGGAAATTCCTTCCCAGCTCTTCAACAGCAACCACTGAACAGCACCCGCTGAACAGGAAGGAAAATGGTTAACCTGCAAAATAGCATTGAACAAAGGGAGGGTTGGGTGGGTGGGTGGGTGAAGTTCCAGAGCCAATCACATGGTTGCTGCCAGCTCCGCCTCCTATTTAAGCAGCTGGCCCCGCCTTCCTGCAGGGCTGATTGGCTAACTGAGGTTTGGCAGGAACCTCCAAGGACTAGCACGGGGAGGCAGGCCAGCCCAACCAGCTGGTGGGTCCCAAATGGGCCGTGGTGCCGTGTGCAGTCCCGCAAAGGGCACCCACAAAGAAGGGTGTGAGCGCTCATTGCATGCATTCAGGTACAAGCCAGCTGAATGTACCTGAATTTTTAAGAAAACAGACCCTGTGCAAAAAAGGTTTGCTATCTAATGTAGACAACGCAACAGAAATGAAATACAAAGAAGAATATCAAAACCGAAACCTTAGCAATGTTCGGAAAATGCATCTTGGAAGAACTAAGAGCTGAAGTTTTAGGGTCCAGAATAATAATAATAATAATAATAATAATAATAATAATAATAATAATAAATTTTATTATTTATACCCCACCCATCTTGCTGGGTTTCCCCACCCAGTCACTCAGGGTAGCTTACAACACATAAAAAATTGTAAAACATTAAACATTTAAAAATTTCCTGATACAGGGTTGTGTTTTGTGATTTTTAAAGTGTAAAGAATCATTGATCAATCTTAATTCACACAAAATTCCTCCGTAAAAACGGCATTCTAGTAAGATCGCTAAAGAAATATGACAAGTGTTTTGTGTTTTCTTTTCAGCCTGGGTGTTATTGTCCGGGTGGAATGACTGTAAGTACCCATTGCCTGCTGTATTCATTTTTATGTTTTGGAAGCCATATGAGATGGATGCATTTCTTTGTGTGTGTTTGTCTATTTATGAATGAACTACTTTCCAAAACTCCTGTTTTCTGCAGCATGAGTGCAGCTAATTCTTTTGTGGTTGCCCACCTAATCTCTTGTGTGTCCTGTTTCAGTTATTAAATGTTTGAGGCTAGTCTGTTGTGGCATATATTTTAAACATATCTATATTACCCTTAAAAGATACGAACAAATGGCATTATTTCTAAGTAATTGTCCTTCTGACTCCATATAGGGACAAGGAATAAACTTCAACCACATTAATTGCATTAAAAACCTGCCTTATGTGTTGTTGTTTTTACAGGGTTCTCAGTCAGGAAGTAGCCAGTATGGTGGCAGCCAAGGCGGTCAATACGGCCAATATGGCCAATATGGCGGCAACAATCAATATGGTGGTGGACGATATGGACAAGTAAGGAACAATTTTCAACAGAATTTACATTTAGGAGCTTGTGAAATTTTTTTGTTTTTCAAAAAGCAGCCTTAAAGCCCTTGAGTTCAGGGCTATTTTTGTGGGGTAACCAATTTCAGTGTGCCAATTTTGTGCAGCTAGCAGTCGTGGAGATTGAAACCTAGAGGCACCCATATTGTGCCTGTATCCCTTTCAACTTTGAATAATATTGGGGGAGAGGGGTTGCATTGAAAAACTTCTACAGAGGCAATGGATTATACCCTCTCCCCCAGTGCAAAAAGAGAAACAGGAGCTCCAGTCACAGTACTCCAACATCTTATTTAGTTTGGCCTATATATGGAGCTTTTTTCTTTTTTACATGAGTGGTGGATAAAATCAGAGCTTTCCTTTACAGGATTGTACCAAAATGGTGGAAACCAAAGTAGCCAGCGTGGTGGTGGACAAGACAGAAATTTTCTCTACAGCATTAACAAATAAAATATTGGTGTTTACATTATATATATATATATATATATATATATATATATATATATATACTCATTTCTGTTTTGATTCTAGGGTTACCCCTATGGAAGTAGCCAGTATGGTGGCGGACGGCTAGGCAGCCAATATGGTGGATATGTAAGGACTGTTTAAGAAATGTATTTGTTATTTATAAGTACCAATAAACTTTGTAGAACTAACTTCTCAGTAAATCATCATGGACCCATGCTAAATTGCTTTGTCCTCTCAATATGATATGGCAATGTGCTTTATGCTTTTCAGAGCCGAGACAAAATTTATCAGAAGACATTTTTTCTGAGGAAGTTTTGCAGATTTTTCTTTTTCTCACCCTCAGAGAAAAATAAGGCAGCTTTCTCACAATACCCTCACTATTTTTTGTTGCCACTGCCCTGTCCCCCTCACAGTGCCCAGAATTCTGCTAGGTCTTGCATGTTGTTTGAAGGATTCAAAATGGCGGGCAGGATGTCAACATGATTGCTGCTCCTTCCAATGGCAGGAAAGAAAGCAAAGCTGCCCGTCACTCCTAATCTTTCCCAGTTACAGTGAAACTCAACAGGCCTAGCCAGTGCCTCATGAGAACCGAGTGTGAAACTGGGCAACGAAAGGGTTTTATGGCAGATACACCTATATTCCTCAGCAGACAAGTAGGCATGGCAGTAGTTCTCTCAGGGTAGAAAGTTTGAAAACACTTAATTCGTTTGGATTTCAAGCCTATGTCATCCTTATGAAATAACCGGCTGTACAAAGAGTCCAATAATCCACATAAAGGGTTGTTAGAAGGGTTGTCAGTAGAACAGCATTACAGGATAGTGGATCTTATAGCATAGTAGTGTATGAGCCTGTTCTACTGATGAAGCCTAGGATGGCGAAACAAGGCTAATATTCCAGAAATCCTTGTCTTTAGACTCTGTGAAAGGATTCTGTGGAACTGTAACAACCCTTCATGTGGATTATTGGACTCTTTGAACAGCCAGTTGGAATAGATGGACCTTATGCATGAACTGACTTAGAGAATGAACTGTATAGTATACCTCATTTATTCAAAAGCACAGTCGGTTATGTCTTGTGTGTTTATTGAGTATGTTTCACGTAACCATAGGTTTGTTGTTGTTGTTTTGCTATCCTTATGAAGTAGGCTTTCGCCTGCTCTTTCAAAATATGTGACTAAATACTTTTAAAACCAAAGAGTATTTACACACTGGTGCTGAGAAGCGAGGGACAATCCTGTATCTGCTTATCTGGGAGTAAACTCCATTGAACCCAATGGAGCTTTCTTCTGAGTTTACATTTCTAGGATTGTTCTGTAACCTTGGTTAGAATCAGTGGCCAATGTTCACAAGGAGGACCATAACTGAGTAGGTGATTCCTCCACCCCAGCTGGATAGTAGCGCACGTTTTCTAGATTTAATGGGTTTCTCATTTTTACAGGGTTCACCATACGGAAGTAGGCCATATGGTTCCAACAAGGTAAGCAGCCTTTCTGCATTAGCTTTTAATCTTCTTCTTGGCTTGGGGAGCATTTCTAAAAGTATATATATGACTTTGAAAGTATCAGCAAAGCTCCTAAATAGTCCAGGACTGTAATCAATCATGAAGCACTCGACCCAGTATTAAAACTCGTTTATTGCATGTCAAAGCCCCCCAGGACACCCCCAAATAAAGACACAGTTCACACAACATTTTTGTTTTGGTTTTTGGCATAATTTTGGCCACAACTTTATTGAATTACAGTATGGGAGTTGTTGCTTAGGCATTGGTTAGCGACTGTCTGTTCCCACATAGAGGTAGGAACAGAACTGACAACGGCAAGCCTGTGGAAGTCAGTAAGGGTAAAGATTTTGGGGGAACGAATAGAGCTGGGCGCCAGGCTCTCACCTCTCCCCAAATGCTCCCAGGGGCTCTTGCGTGGCCCTAGCCCCTTGCCAGGGGTTCAGACAAGAGCATGGCGAGCCCCTGGATTCCTTCACTGAAATATCCTTGCAGCAGCAGCAGCATTGGAGGGGCAGGCACAGCCAACCACATCCCCTCCACCAACCAAAATTAACCAATGCCTAACCGCAACCTTACAAGTTGTGACAATTTGCTACGCAGTAGGCAAAAAACCAAATGGCACCAGCCAATCAGCCAAATGGTAAAAATTCCTACCAGGCCCCTGCCCCAAAGCAGATGACCCCATGACAGGCATAGCAAGGTCATCACAAACAAACCCTAAATATAGGGAAAGTGGGTGGGTAAACCGATGTGCGCAGCGAAAAGAGGAAGCTCAACGCTGCGCACAGGGAATAAATAGCACCCCATCAATCAAACAATTCTGCAACATTAAATTCTCCCCAGCAACAATTGGAGGTGCCCAATCAAATTCGCGGCCATCCATACTAACCCACCCAGCAACAGGGGATGTCATGGTTGCCCCCACCGCAACATGTGCTCTTTATGAAGGAGAACTCGCTTTATCATGTGCTGTGATATTTTCACAAGTTAACACTAATAGCCTAATCCGATATATCTCTACACAAAAGTAAGCTTGACTGAATTCAGTGGGATTTACTTCCTAGTAAGTGTGCTTAGAATTGCTGCCTAAAATACACTTTCATGGGAGTTGTTGGCCTTTAATTCTGCCAGACTTCTTCACAAATAAACAAGTATAGGAATGTGCCGCAAGTCTGTGATCGTGTGTATTCTTAAAGAGTAAATTTTGTTGAACAATCTGCATGGTTGCAGTTTTCTATGCCCTTACAGAAGAAAGTGCCTTGCTTCTGTGTAGGAATGCTGCCAAACTCCTCCTTGGCAAAAATCTGTGCCACATCTTAGAAATCTGGAGGGAACTGTGTTTCAATAAGAAAAGGGGAAATTCTGGGCTCTGGAGGTCCCATCATGAGCCAGAGGCTCCTAGGCTATGCACAGAAAGGCCTCTGCACCTTGAGGCTATATGAGGACTTACTATGAATGTGCCGAGGCTGAGTTGCTGAAATAATTTGCACTCATTTCCCCCCTTCTGCAGGGTTTTCAAAGCAATCAGGCTCCTCACTCTGTAAGTACAGTGTTTTCAGAACATTTACACACACACCCTTCCTTATTTCTGTTAAATGACAATGGCCATGTTCAAAATTATACTGTGAACAATATTGGATGGTATTGAGTTGGTGGCATAGACTAGAAATGTGCATTGATCTTTTTGTGCAACTTTGGTTGACTGCCACATCTGGGTGCCTTCTTCTTCTTCTTCTTCTTCTTCTTCTTCTTCTTCTTCTTCTTCTTCTTCTTCTTCCTCCTCTTCCTCTTCCTCTTCCTCTTCCTCTTCCTCTTCCTCTTCCTCTTCCTCTTCCTCTTCTAACAATGCTTTGAAGTGATGCACTGGAGTCTAAGGGAGCAGACACCTTTCTCTCTCTCTTGTATATCCACCCAATGTATGTGTACAGTAGAAATGTGGATTGGGTTTCTCAAAGGGAGGGTGCAGGAGAGGGGAGTGGACCCTCCCTTTCTTCCACACTCCAGGTATTTTCTCCACTTCCAATTCACTTCTAGTATCAGAGCTGCATAGGGAGAAAATTACTTGCAGCAATTGACAAGAAGAGGAAAAGGCAAGAGAGGAGGAGGATTCAAAGTCCCTCTCCTGCCTGCTCCTTTTACTGTTAAAATTAGTCACACACACCGCTTTGTATTTAAATGGAAGTTTTCACATATCTTTTGTCTGAAAAGGGTTCTTATCGTAACTTGTAAAAATTACAGTCCTGTTAACATTTTGTAGTTGGACTTTAGCCAAAGGATCCTGTCATAGGATAAAAGGATGGGTTATCAGGAAGGTAAATAGTTAAGTACCCTTAGGACTTGTCCAGAGACTGATGCTATTTAATCTCAGGCATCGTAATGCAGTGGCAGAATGGACTGTACCACTGCGTTCTGAAGGTGGTGCGTGCCATTTTTTGAAAGTTTCCCACAAGTTCACTGCAAGCAAAACAAAAACCTAGGATGTGAGGGAGAAAGGTTTTATCCTGGCCTCTTCTCTGTTTGAAATTTCCACTTTCAAGTGCATGTTTGGGCTATTGCTTTTTAACATAGGGAAACACTTAACGATTGTGATGCTTCCACTGGCAGTCTGAAGCGGTACAGTTCATTCTAGCGCCTCATGAGCAGACAAGGCCTTATTCATAAATGATGTGCAGTCAGGTGGTCGGGTTTGTGGATGCCACCAAATTGTTTGCGATGGTGGGAAGCAGATTGCGAAACCTTCCAAATGGAGCTCTCCAAACTGGGGAATGGGCAACAAAATAAATGCCCACCAAAATTCAGTGGAAGAAAGGGCCAAGGGATTCACATTGTGGCCAATAGGCACTGAAAGGATCTGTGACTCCCCAGCAAAGGTAAACATCAATTCATTGTGTGCCAGCCATGAAGCATGCATATTTTATGATGCAAATTACTAGCAGAAGGGATTGAAAATAAAAAAATGATGAGTGCCATAATGCCATTATAGAAGTCTCTTGCGTGTGTGCATTAGGAATACTGTGTGCTAGGATATTGCAGAGCTAGAAAAAGATATAGAAAATGACTACTGCCCAAATCACCGAGCAATTAAAGCACTTTCCTATGAGGAAAGGCTAAGGTTGCATTCTTAGGCCTACTGACTTAAGAGTAAGCCTCACTGAACCTAATTGAGAGAAATCATGTATAGAACTGCTGTAATGTGTTGTGGGGCTTTTTTGTATGGGGTAAATATGAGGGCTGAAAGAGGTTTCTACAACTATGCAGAAAGGGAATTTTTTCACTGCCTCACAATACTAGAAACTGATTCTAGAGTTATTATATATGTGTGTTCTTTTGCAGGACGCTTCTGGCAAACAACCGATCTTCAGCCTGATACTTTTCAGTGTTCTCGCACCTCTACTATCTCTTATTCAATGGATGATCTAAACTTCTGAAGCCATACCAATAAGGAAGATTGGCTTCTTCAACAGAATACTACTTTCTATATGAAACGATTGAGTCGAATTTATGGACTGATAAAACATTTATTCCTCCCCATGCTCACCCCTGGGTTAACAATGCAATAGGTCATGACACTGACTCTTCTTGTCTCTTTATTTTCATAGCAGAGCTTCATATGCGTCGTATGAAGTAGGGATATTAATTGCAAGAAATATGATGTTTTATTTGCTTCTTGAGATGTAATGAATGCTTCCTCTGCATTTGCTCTAAGCAGGATTCTATTCGTTCTAAAGAATTTGGGAGTTATAGGTGACAATCCATTTAGTAACAATAGTAATAATAATAATTTTATTATATATACCCCGCCCACCTGGCTAGGTTTCCCCAGCCACCCTGGGCAGCTTACAGCACATAAAAAATTGTAAAACATTAGGCATTAAAAATTTCCCAATACAGAGTTGCCTACAATAGGCTAGGCCTATTGTTATCAAGAGAATTAAACATATTTTAAAATGTTGTCTTGTGGTCCTAGAATAGTGAAAACTCCAACATGCCAAGACCCCTAAATGGATGTATAGAATGGTAATAATACAAACCTTCGGCAATACACCTTAATTTTCAGAAAGTGACCCACAGTAAGATAACAAGGATGATTATCCTCAGTGAATTTATAGTAATCTGCCTAGAGATTACGAAAGAGAAACTATTCTTGCATATCTCAACATCCCCTCTTCTTCATAAGCACAATTATGTCAGACCTTTATGATGATTATAAGAGAATAAAGATAAGCTATATTCAATTTCAAATAGATGCACGGATTTAAATAACCAGGAACCACTCACAAGCTTGAGCATTCCTATATTCATACAAATAGCTATGACATCAAGGCTTTTACTGATGGGGTGAACTTGTGCTGGATGCACAAATTAAAATTCCACAATGTTTCTGTAAATCCCCTCTTGCCTAACTTGCCTTCCAAAGGCCAAGCAAAATGGCCACAATAATATGGAGCAAAAGTTGATTGATTCTGTCTTGCTCAAAGCTAGCAATTGCATCCTGTCCCAGCTTTTTCGTGGCGCCCTCTCTTCACTAGAGCTACAGTCCTTACTGGTGTGGCATCATCTTTCTTACAAGAGGGTGGGAGACTGCTCAGGCTCCCTTATCTCCAGCCAGCTCCAGTAGATCAACTCTAGCTCCTCCCTAAGTTACCAGTTGCGAGCTACCCTGCAACGTAGTTATAATTTTTGTTTTTGTTTTAAATCAGCCCCATCCAGTCTGTAACTCAAAAGGCTTGCCTTTCAGACACCTCTCAAGCAGGGATGATGAGGACATACATTTTGAGAAGGCTTGTTCTAAAATTACAAATGTTTGGGCTATTTTTTTAATTTAAAAACAACAACACCCACCCCTACTTGTGGATCCACCCCCCCCCCCAATGAACAGACTCTTAGAGAGAAATGTGATAGCATCACATACAGTATGTACCAGGTACACTAGTGATGATCTAAATTAAAAATGTTTATTACATTGCCTCTGACCCACTAATACAATGGAGTGGGGGTTTTTTTTCTGCAACAGCATGCTTTGTGTTTGCATATAACTTTTTAAAAGGTTTCAGAAATTTAAGACCACTTAAATTCCTGTCATCTTTAGTATAACATGTCCTTAAACTTAGAAACGGCATAGGCATTTTAAAATGGGCCTTTTGTTTGAATAGAATTAGGACAACACATCATTATCCATAATTCAGTTAAGACAGTCTATTTGCAATTAAATTAGTGTGTTTATTAAGCACATCCAGAGTCAGAATTCAGCAGTGCTTGAAGGGGGATCAAACCCTAACTCTACTGTTGTTTTTTTTAATCCCACTTCAAGTATCTCAGATTATAAAAGTACAAAGAGTTTCTCGAAGTGTATGTTTGTAGGACCCCGCTTATTTTTATGGTTGCTAAGTTGTTTTAAATTGTTTTTCATGTTGTGTTTTAATGCTCTTGAGACCTTAGAGTGAAGGGCAGGAAATAAAAAATAAAATAAACAATAGGTGTTTATTTTATTGGGTGTTGTTCATAGCTCAAAATCAGAATTCAGGACATTCTAAACAATACTACATAGCTATTGAAGTCCTTATTGTAACATCCCTAAAGCAGGAACCTCTATGACACTTTAGTACCTATAAAATACAAGAGAGAGGATTTGGGTTGAGCCTAAACTCCATTAAAATTCTATGGACCTTTGGTAGTCAAATAATTAACTGTCAGGAAAGGGTTTTTCAGTCTCACTCTTAAGCCAGTCTCACTTGAGAGGAATTGATGGACTCAAATCACTTAAGTCCATTGTGATTTCAATGGATCTACTCTAAGTAACCATGGCTGCCCCCCCCCCCCAGTGTTCACATGTGCCTAACCCTTTAAAGCTTGCATCATTGTTTTACATAGCTTGTGGCAAAAACACATTTTTTTCTCAAATAAGGCTTTTAGGATTCTGTTCAAAACCAATTTATAGATACAACTTCGAAAGGTCTTTAGGATGTAATATACTGTTCATTTGAATAGGTATTAAATTGTTCTAATAAATTTATTATTGGTTTCATACGAACTGCCGTGCCTTTGCAATTTGTTGTTCTATTTTCAGTAACTGTATTTGAGAGACTGAAGAAGCCAATTTACGTAGGTTTCATAAAGTTTATGCCTGGGAACATAAGCTAGATATTCTGGCTATATGTTGAAACGGGAATGCCTAAAGGTTTATTTAAGGGAATGTAGTGCTTTAGGGAAACTAAGGGAATCTGGTGCTTTCAGATAGCTGGAAATAGACACCAAAGCAACATAGATGGAGAAGTAGGAAGGAATGATGAACATGAATCAAAGATATCCCTTTGCCAAAATGACAGACTGACGTTGTTGTTTTGTATACACCACCGAATAAATAAATAAATAAATGTTTCAGTAGAATGGCTGAAATGCAGCTGGGGGGAGAAACCTTTGAATGATTGTGCAGATGAGTCTGTCTTTAACTTTTTCTAAGATAAGAATACAATTTTAAGTGCTCATCAACAAATCCAATGTTTAAAATTCTACTAGGGAATTTTGTGGCCAGGCTAGTTCTATGTAAATGAACATTAAATTTAGGAATTTACAGATGGTTGGCCACAACATAGCTTCAATTGCTGAAAGCATTTATTAGCGCCTTTCATCTGTGGGTCCAGAATTGGCCTCCACAGTCACTTACGGACTCACTGTTAAGACTGTTCATGGAAGACAATCTCACTCGGCTACGAGTGAATGCCAAAGAAGAACCTGCCTTCATAGCATCTCAAGACAAAGCCAGCCACACAGACTGCTTCACAGATACAGTGGTACCTCGGGTTAAGTACTTAATTCGTTCCGGAGGTCCATACTTAACCTGAAACTGTTCTTAACCTGAAGCACCACTTTAGCTAATGGGGCCTCCTGCTGCCGCCGCGCCACCGGAGCATGATTTCTGTTCTCATCCTGAAGCAAAGTTCTTAACCTGAAGCACTATTTCTGGGTTAGCGGAGTCTGTAACCTGAAGCGTATGTAACCTGAGGTACCACTGTAAACAGTTTTAAAGAGGGCATTGTACATTCCACACTGGGGACCACACTGCAGCAAATACTACACTAACAGTCTACCATGAGAAGAGGACCTTAGTGCCATGTATAAATTCATATTTATATCCAGTACCAGAGACATACTGGCACAGTGGTACCTCAGGTTACATATGCATCAGGTTACATACGCTTCAGGTTTCAGACTCCGCTAACCCAGAAATAGTGCTTTAGGTTAAGAACTTTGCTTCAGGATGAGAACAGAAATAGTTCTCTAGCGGCGCGGCGGCAGCAGGAGGCCCCATTAGCTAAAGTGGTGCTTCAGGTTAAGAACAGTTTCAGGTTAAGTACAGACCTCCGGAACGAATTAAGTACTTAACCTGAGGTACCACTGTACATAGCATTCTGTAAAGTCACACAAAATATATTACCATTCTGTGCATCTAGTCAGAAAAGAGACATAATGGAACCGGCATGGACACACAATTCTCTGTTTGTGGCTGTGGTTTCATCATTGTCTTCACTTTTCCCTTGCTACACCTGCCACTCCCAAATATTCTTCAGAGAATATGAGTTAAGGAAGAACTCAGGTTTCTTGTTTCAGAAACAGAAACTTAATAGCATTCAAAGAGAGCACAATAGGCCTTTAAAAGAAGAGAAACATACCCATAGGCCTTATGAATCTGGAATTGCAAGCAATGAACAGGAAAAGCCAGTTTGGCACCATTATAATGCCCAGGACTGACCTGCTTACATACTTTGACTTGCTTTACCAGAAAGAACAACTATGTTAGGAACTTGCACAACGGCTACTGAAAATGTCATTCATAATTACCAACCCCTGTGACACGTGGTAGTTTCCAAAGACACAATGGGATCATACTGGACACTCGCAAAGTTTTTATTAACATGCTTTCAGCTGTTTGCAGTTCAGCTTGACAGTTCACTCTTTGCTTTTGAATTTTCAGACAAGATATCAAAAGCAAATTTATGAAGCCCTTGGTGGGCTTCCATTCATGGTGGGTGGGGTGCATTTTGCTTGAATGGTCACAGATATGCAGGTCTATCTTAGGTGGTGGGAAGGCAAATGTTATTTGGAAGGGGGCCAAGAAAGATCCTGGCTACCTGCCGTGTCTCACAAATATTGTGAGCACAAAATTTAAACAATGTCCTTTATAGTTTGTTATAAGAAAAATACTGCTACCTTTCCCTTACAGATTCCTTAAGTAGGTTCTCTATTGGTAGGAGAAAATAACAGAGGCCAACCAGGGAATATTGAGAAGCAAAGCAGCTAGTAAGCATGATCTTTATTAAACTGTTGCAACAGGGTCCCCTGCAACAGGGTCCCCTGCTCACCCCATGCAGGGAGGGCGGAGAGGAACCTAGAACAATGGTGTTCAAGCTCTTATATAGACATTTGAAAATTGCCTCCCCTGTAGCTCAAGACCACCCCGCAAAACATCATACATACCATACATCACTGAAGGGGAGGTCTACAGCAGAAAACCTGTCTGCCAGGATACCTGATAATGGTCACTGATTGCTTTTACCTAGGCATCCTGGCCATTCTTTTGTTCCTGAATCCAGGTCACGCTTTTCATACACAGACACGCCCTTAAGACAGGATTTATGAGCAAAGAGACAACGGGGAAGCTTTCCCATTCTCTTCCTCCTTGCAGAGAAACATTTCAGGTCCATTGGGAAGAGTCAAGATGGTTTCGGGATTGCTCTCCTGTACTGTTTCAGACACATAGTTTAATATATTGTCCTTATGTATGTGTTTGCCTTGTAAATTTATGAACATATGATTTATATACTGTATAGACCTTAGAATTCCTATAACACTGTTATTGAAAGTTACCCATTCTCATGTAGAAGAAAAAGAGAGATAATGTTTACCATGAAGGAGAACATGGTTAAATAATAATAATAAGAAGAATAATAATCAACAACTGTGTGAGAGAAGATAGGCTTATGGCACCATAAATCTGTCCCAGGACTGTGCATGGCGCTTGTAAAAAGGGGTGGAAGAGGTGGGCCAGGGCGAGGGGTGCCTGCTGCCCTCCGCTCGCTTCCAGCCCCTCAGCCTCCTTTCCCCGGCCCTGCGGAAAGCTTCTCCCGCCCGCACTCCGGGGGTTCCCCGGGGCTTCGGCAAGAGGCCTCGGAGAACGGAAGGGCCGTCCGGGGCGCTGGGAACCGAGCGGGCGGAGCCGCGGCAGCAGCCGGAGCGTTGTCGGGGCGGGACCGGGAGTGGATGGCGGCGGCGGCGGCGGCGGCGGCTGGTGGGGGGGAGAAAGCAGCACCCGGAAGGGAAGCGCGCCAGGCTCCCCGCGCGGCAGGTGAGGATGGGAAGCGAAGGGGACCCGGGCGGGAAGGAAGGGCAGCTCCTCCTGGCCGAGGGAGGCAGCGGGAGGAATCGGGACCCGGAGGGGACGCGAAGCTGGAGGAGGCGGGGCTCTTCGGGGTGGGGGCGGCTTGGCTTTCAAGCACCCCCCACCCCATCCCCGAGGGATTGGGCTCCCCCACCGAACGCCGGTGGTCCCTCCGAGCATGTGCAGAGTGCCGTCCCGCCCAACCGCAGCCAGAAGCAGCCAGCCCGTTCTCGGCCGTGCCTGACGCTTTGGGATCGCGGCGAGGAAAGGAAAGTTTCGTGTTCTCTCCTTCGCCTTGCGCATTGCCCTCAGGAGTCCCTCGAGGAGCTTTGATTTTTTTTGTTCCAGGATAAAAGATGGGCTTTTTAGCTGGGAGGCAGCTCTCAGTCGGTGATGCATGAGGCCCTTGATCTCAGGGTGAAGGGTTCAAGTCAAAGGATCCCGCGCCGCAGGGGGGTTGGACTAGATGACCCCCGAGGTCCCTTCCAACTCTGCAGTTCTGTGATTGGTGCAGTGGGTCAACGTGTCTGGCTGTTGGGGGTTTGAGGCTACCCAGGGACCGCTGTGGGCTGCATTCCTGAGTTGCAAGGGGGTTGGACTAGATGACCCCCCGAGACCCCCTCCAACTCTGCAGTTCTGTGATTCTTGTTTTAGAAATGTCTGGCGCCAAGGAAAGCGACCACTGAGCTTAGAATTGGCAAGTTAAGCTTGAGGGTTGCAAAAATTTAAGGAGACATTTGGATCAGGGATGCATGAAGTGAAGAGACTTCTTGCCATTCCTTTGTGCCTTATGCCACTCCTGGCAAATAGTTGCCTGCTTGTTGGTGGGCTCAACTTGAAGGACTGTTGAGAAACAAATTTATTACTATTGTGCATCGAGTTCTTTGGACACTGAGATGGCCTGGATTCTAGTAACTTGTACTTTGGCAAGCGAGGAACACAGGAGACATGGCAGTTAATTAGAAACAACAGCAACTCCTCTATGGTTTTATTTAACAAATTTATGCTAGTTTGTTGCAAGCCAGGAGCATGTAGCCCAGGGGTGTAGGTAGGTAAGGAACTGCATTTTGAGGGAAAATTTGAATCTTAACACTGGGAAAGATGCAATGAAAAAGGACTGCCATTCCTTGCATATGAAAAAGACACAAACAGCCAAAACTCCCAGAATTACTACACTTGTATTAATTCAGTTTATACTGTACCTAAGGATTAATGGCACATTTGTCCAAATCTTAGGAGAAGTGCAGTCTGGTCTCACTGAGCTTTACTCTCAAGAAAATATGTATAGGTGTATAGGATTGCAGCCTAAAGTTACTATGTGTACTTTACCAGCTGGCACCTATCACTATATTATAGAAAGAGAAAACTCGGAGTAACATTTACACAATGAAAACCTTGTATGTACTATTTATGAATAAAGAGAGGGAAACGATTCCATTTACTTTTGCCACAGAGAGTTGGACACAGGAACTCCTAAGTCAATATCAAACTCTTGCTTCTCTGTGCGTGCACAGTAACAGTTAATCTGTGGAGTAATGTAAACCTATGAGGTCCAGAATTTCCTGTGTATCAGGATTCTGGTTTTGCGCTCTTCCTTATTTGATATCTGAATAGCAGCCATCTAATCACACCTTTGTGTATTGTGTCAGGGAATTTCTGTTTGGCAGGGAGGAATAGAGGAGGCTGAACATGTTTTACAGGTTACAGCCTGACTCTACATTGCCTCTTTGAAAGGTTTTCCCACACAATTAGGTTGTACAATTTCCAGAAGTATTAAAAGCATAGTGAAACAGGTTTCTCATATCCTCCCTGGTAATTGAAATTTGGTGGCGGGGGGAGACAGTGATCTTGGAAAGTATCCTAAAATATCTGTGTCTTTGTAGAATTACTATTGAAGGGGAACTGAAGGCTTAAGAAGTAGAATTTGATTTTTGATTGTTGACCAAGAACTAGAAAAAATAACAGGAGGGTGAAAGAAGATGATAAGAAATGACTCAGTGGCTTACAAAAGGAAGGCAGTGGTACAGTGGTACCTCAGGTTACATACGCTTCAGGTTACAGACTCCGCTAACCCAGAAATAGTACCTTGGGTTAAGAACTTTCCTTCAGGATGAGAACAGAAATCGTGCTCTGGCGGCATGGTGGCAGTGGCGTGGAGGCCCCATTAGCTAAAGTGGTGCTTCAGGTTAAGAACAGTTTCAGGTTAAGAACAGACCTTCGGAACAAATTAAGTTCTTAACCCGAGGTACCACTGTACTGTTAAAGAAGGGGTGAGGTAGACAGAGAGCATATTGGGATCTACTGGCAAATCTGTGTAAGTTGCAGTAGATCTGTGTGGGTTTCCAACTCTGATTGTTTAACAATAGCAACAGCAAAATGACTTTTACAGCTCAATTAGACTGCTGAAATGAAGAAAAGTTGAAGTAACTAGGAGTGGACTCTGGTGCAAAAGAAAGTAAGCTCTTTTCTAGTAGTCCTGTGCATGCAAACAACCATTTTATGTCTCTTGCACCTGACTCTGGTTGGTAATCTTTTGATTCTAGGAAGAGACAAAATAGATTCGCAAGCCTGAACTCTGCCCACCCCTGATTTGAAAGTCAAGCTAATAATTGCCTACAAATGTTAGTACCACTGCTACTGTCATCAGTCTTTGAAAAACACATCTACCTTTGCCAAGTGCTTTGTTGAAATAACTATGGATGAGGTTGCATCACAGCTTAAGCTGTGTGAGATTTGCGTCACACCTTGAAATGGGTGGGATACCCTTTTCTGCTTTGAGCAGTGAATAAATCTTTATTTTCATGGCTGGTGTGGTGCTTTTTAGATAGTCGTCGTGAGTATTACTACTGCTGGAAGCGTGCGTTGATGTGATGTTTTGGACCACAACTTCCATCCTCTTGCAATTTAGCTTAGGTAGTATGGAACAAAGATGGGTGAGGTTAGGCGATAGCAAGTAGAACAGGAAAACTGAGGGTATTTATTCCTTCACGAATCCTGCTTTTCTGCTTGAAAAATTGCTCAAGGCACTTAACAATTGTGTTTGCGTGTTTTTAAGTGATTATACAACTTTTTTAAAAAAATTACACAATCGAAACAGACAAGCAGCAGGGCAGATAAACAAGCCAAACATGACAGAATAATAAACTTGACTAGATTTCTACTACCTTCACACTATGAGACTGGAATATCAGTCTTAATTTTTTTTAAAAAATGCAGTCTGGTTTAGGAGAAGCTTTTGAAATAATTAAATAAGTGAAGGGTTCTGTTCTCAAAGAAATGGATACCCTGCCCCCCCCCCCCCCGATTTTCTTTTATGGCCTGCTTCAACAACTTTTGACAATGTGAAGGGGAAAGTTGTAATTCTCTGCAAAGTACTTGCGAGTGAGGTCTGACGTTGGAAATACTGAACTAGAGAGAGGTTTGAACAAACAGAACTATGTTTACATTGATGGGTGTAGACCAGGGGCCAGATCCGGCCCAATCACCTTCTAAATCCGGCCCGCAGACGGTCTGGGAATCAGTGTGTTTTTACATGAGTAGATTGTGCCCTTTTATTTATAACGCATCTCTGGGTTTTTTGTAGGGCCTGCCTGGTGTTTTTACATGAGTAGAAAGTGTGCTTCTATTTAAAATGCATCTTTGGGCTATTTATGGGGCTTAGGAATTCGTTCATATTTTTTCCCAATATATAATCTGGCCCCCCACAAGGTCTGAGGGACAGTGGACCGGACCCCTGCTGAAAAAGTTTGCTGACCCCTGGTGTAGGCCAATGTAGTTGGTGCATGTGCTGACTAGCCTTTATTTTTTATTTTTTAAATAATATTTATTACTTTTAAACCTTACAAAAGAAAGAAGAAAAAGAAAAGAAAAAAAGAAAAAGCAAAAGAAAGAAAAAACAATACATTACAATATACACAACACAACATTAACACATTAGACTAAACAAAACAGAACAAAAACAGTTTAAAAACATACATCATACCATTTCAATGTCTTATCCTTCATTCCCTTGTTTCCTCGACCTCCTCTCACCTCCCTTTTTGTATTCCAATTCTATTAATTGTTTCAGCAATTCCTTTCCATCTTTCTCTATTTTCTGTCTTATAATTATCTTGACTTATTTTAACCTTATTTTCCATTAATACTATAATACTTATTTATGCTTAACTCCTTATAACATTTCTACTAAAGCCATATAATTTCATTCCAACATTTTTCTAACACTCATTAATTTTACAATATTTCTATAAATAAACTTTAAACTTTTTCCAATCTTCTTCCACCGTCTCTTCTCCCTGGTCTCGGATTCTGCCAGTCATTTCCGTCAATTCCATATAGTCCATCAACCTGGTGATCTTCTGTCCGAGGCTCTTAACTCCTTTCCAAGTCCCTTCTGCATGTCTTCTTCATATTTATACATGCACTTTACTTTGTCTTCTGCTGATCTTGTTCTGAATTTCCTTCCTTTGATGCTGAAGAGTAGATCTCGGGGAAGCTCCGACCTAGCAATGTTTTTATTCCTTCTCGACAGGTCAGCCAAATCTCCGTAGTTAAAACTAAAATCCAAAAGATATTTCAGGACGTGTTTCAAAATTCCTCCAAATCTGAAGGTCCCCACAACTCCAATCTCCTCCTGACCCAGGTCCAGGTCCCAAAGGTCAGTAAATCCCTGCATGAGGGGATCTATCCAACTTTCCTTCTCCAGTCCAAGCAGGGCTCCAATCCTCAAAATCTGACTTTGTCTGAATTCACTCATAGAAGGCAACAACTTATAATCATCAAATTGCCTCTGTAAAACTGGGGCTCTCTCCCTCTCCACTTGTATTACTTTAGGTTCAGCAACAACAACTTTCTCCCTCGCCTTTATTCATACCCTGAAGCATTGTGAGGAATTTAAATGGTGGCTCCAAGCTGCCCCGAGGTTGGGTCCACAGCTACCTTGACCAACTACATTCCTTCTGCAACACCCCTGTGGGGCTCAGGAGCTCAGTTACGTCACCCCTTGCCTGCAGAGCCAGAAGCCTCCTCACCCCTTTTCAAATACCCTCCCTTGTGGAGTGTTCCCCCAGCCTCCTCTCCTTGGGAGTCCTCTGGGCAGCCACTGCTGCTTCCCCTGGTCTCTGAGCTGCCCCCCCCCCCCCCGCCCCAAAGAGAGACACCTCCTCACATTGCCCCACAGGGGCCTGGAAAGCACCCCCTGGCCAGCCCCAGAGGCACCATTCATCTGGGGAGCTTGTAACCAGGGCTGCAGCAACAAACTTTTGGGAGGCAGAGACGCGAGAGAGCATCAGAGGACGGAGGGAAGGGAAAAGGGACAGAGGCCAGGGTTGCCTGCAGCACCCTGATCATCAGTCAAGGCACCCCAGGGTGCCACAGCACCCTGGTTGAAAACCACTGGGTTAGGGGAACACTGATGATACAGTTCACCACTAGGTAACTCCATTGGGGATTGGTGAGTGTTCAACTGATGTAGGAGGGGCCCAGGGGCTGAAACTATGCCAAAGACCCAGTCAATGCTGCAGCCAGCCCAGATTTAGCCTATTATTGTAAGGTGGGCAAACACATGCAGCACACTCACAGTAATAATAATAATAATAATAATAATAATAATAATAATAATAATATAATATTAAAAATAATTTTATTTATATCCCACCCTCCCCAGCCAAAGCGGGGCTCAGAGCGGCTAATAACAGTAAAACAATACAGCATTCTAAAATCAATTCAGTACCTTTATGTTCAAGATTTTATCTTCTAATCTGAATAATCACAGTTCCTATTTTAATTCCTAATGCCTCTATTCCATAAGGCTTAAATGTTCATAGTGCAATCCTATGCATGTCTGCTCAGGAACAGGTTCTGTTGAGTTCAGTAGGACTAGCCATAAGTGTGTTCAAGGCTGCAGGCTTTCAGCCTTAGTTTTCTAAAAGTCTCCCTTGGCTAATTTGTTCTGTTGCCCAGTAGTTTCTACAAATAGGAAGATTTCCAGCGTAAAACCCCTGTGTTAAAACCTGAGCCCATTGCTTTTTGCCATCATATCCGCCCCTTCAAAAAACCATTGGTAAAGTATTTCTTACATTGTTTTTGACAAGGTTATAGATATTTAATATTTACCCCTAAAATTATACTGCTGAATATAATAAAAATGCACCACATCCTCTGCTGCTCAGCAAAACTCCATTCATTTTGGTCTTTCATGCACCATGCACTGTTCTAAAGGAGCAAATAAAATTATCAACCTGCGTCTTAGAAACATTTTGTAGTTGTCCATTTCCACAGATACATAGCAGGGTTAAACCTTATGTTGAAAGTTTCTATGTTCGTAAATATTTAGCGTATATAAAGTGCTTTGTGGAATTCAGTCTCTGTTTTGAAGATCTTTAGTCTGAGATTTCTTATCTAGAGGAATCACGATATTTAAATAAATATCTCTAAACAGGCTGTGCTTTGCAGCGTGCTTAACAGTGAGTGGTTTATCGTTTCAGTAGAACGCGTAGCATATTGCTAGTTACACAATTTCTGACACGTCACTTGTCTTAAAGGCGGTGTTAGGTACAGCATAGCATCGAAAGTGCTTTTCTGTGTGCAAGGTACTTAAGTGTCCACATGAGGAATCGGTCTTTTGGAGTCACCTCTTGACATAGAAAAACGTTTTCCCTACAAGAAAATGAAATCATTTTGCATATGCTACAAAGGTTGGTGTTTGCTGAAGAAGGACAGCAAGCAAAATTGGCATATAGCAAGCTGATGCTGCACAAAACTTGGAAATCTAATGCTTTCTTCTAAGACTGCTTTGGAAGAAAATGTGGCATGGAACTTACCAACTGATACCTGATGGGTCGTTCTTCAGCGAGGTTGACTGAATAATTCTATGTGCCTAACATTTCAGTTTTTGAAATGGCAGATAATGGAGAGAAGATTATACTTGAAGTTAGTATATCTCTATGGTTTTTTGGTTTTTTTAACCATTTTCTACCGTATATGTTATTATTAAGAATGCTCTTAAGAAAATACATAACAGTGCTGAATATGTTGGGGGTTTTCTTGTTGGCTGAACTCTTAATGGGGGTGAGGATCCAAAGAGCGACTTCTGGTATGCCAAAGGAATTAGGTATGTCAAAGAAATCTTTGCCCCCTGCCTTCAAATAATAGATGTGTATGCTATATTGCAAACCACTTTTGGAAATCCCCTTAGTTTCAAAAGTGGTTTGTATGTGGCATAGTTGTTTTTCTCTCTGATTGTCATAAGCCCAAAATCTACTTGAACATGCAGAATTAGTCCTGAGCCATTTAAGGCATTATAGGTAAAAACCAGCACTTTGAATTGGGCCCAGAAACTAATTGGTAGCCAGTGCAGTCGAACCAGAATCAGTGTAATACGCTCAATCCGTCTTGCTCTGATGAGCAACCTGGCTGCTGAATTCTGCACCAGCTGAAGTTTCCGAACCAACTTCAGAGGCATCTCTACGCATAACGCATTGCAATAATCTAACCTTGAGGTTATCAGAGCATAGACAACAGTAGTTGGCCTATCCCTGTCCAGATAAGGGTGTAGCTGGGCCACCAGCCGAAGCTGGTTTGACATAAAAGTTGAGAAACTTGTCATTCAGGAGAAACAGCCGTCTGTCTTCTGTTGGACTTGTTTATTAGGCCATAGTTAGCAGCTCGTATGTTAAGGTAGTTCATGAAAATTTAAATCGCTATTTCTTTCTGGCTTGTATTTCGTTTAGTTATTCAGATGTTAGACAAATATAAAATGCGTGCAGGAGAATTCTAAGAACAGTTAGACGTGTTCTTTTCACTTCCAGGACATTTGTGCAAAACTCAAAATGCTGGTCAATGTGAAATACATCTGTCTTTGAATTGAAATGTTACAAATGTACAAATTCATTTATGCCTTGCCCCTTCCCAGAGTGTCAGGATGCCTTACGATATTGTAACTCCTTCCTGTGGGCTTATTCCTATCTTATTCCCTTACAGCTATTTCTTCTAATCCTTGAACCGTTTTTTTAAAAAGCCACAGATAGTCGTTCTCATTCCCTTTTGTCAGATTAGCATTTCTTCACCTAAGTTTCCATAAGCAACTCATACAGTTTCATGAAATAACGCTTTCTGAGCTCTCCCGCTTTCATTTGACACTGAAATCAAGGCTGGGTCTGTTCCCAAATCATCCTCTTCTTGGGTACCAGGCATCCATTAGGTTCCTAAATGTGGCATCATCTAAAATAGAAAAGGTGTAAAGAAAAGGTGAAATTGGTCACAGACGCAATGGAAAGTCACCTAGCTGTAAACTCCCTTCCTTCCTTCTAGTCTTAGTGACAGCTACTACCACTTTGTGGTATAATCCTCTATCCCAAACTTTGGTTTTCAGCTCTAAATCCACATTGCTCTGGAAAACTCAAGGCAAGAACCCATCAGATATTTTTCTCTGAAATGTCATTTGGAAATAAGCATTGTGGGATGTTAAGTTCACATTTGACTAAGATTGCAGTATTCAGTTGATCGACATATTAATCAGTTAAAAAAAACCTTTTGGTCAAGCAAAAAGTTGCTGGTTATCTGGGCAGCAGATTGAAAAAAAACTTTATTATTTTAATATTTGCTTAGAAAAAGCACAAGTATTGGGTGCCATCCTAAAATAACATATATATTTTTTGTCCTAAAGTGCCACAGTAGTAGTATACTGAGTTTCACTTATATATCTCAAATCAATTTACAAAACTTAGTAAAAAACCATTAAGAACAGTGTAAAAAAATAAGAAAAGATGGATTTAAAAAACAATACAAAACAGACCCCCCTGGCAGAGATCTGTTCAGCCAACTGGGAAAGCTTGTTGAATCGAAAAGGCATTTTAATTTCTTCCGGAAAGTACAAATAGTGGGAGGCATTTATCGCATCTGGGATTTCTTCTCTGGGTTACTAAAATAAGAGGCTATTCAGGATCCTTGACTGGCTAGCAGGTAATAGGAGCTTGCTGAAGAAAGAGCTAGCACCTGACCTTTTCATGTCTTCATAATTTCCTGCCCTCCAAGCCAGTGTGGACAGGACAGGTTGAGGGGTTGAACAGCTTGGGCAAACATCTATTATTTAATTAATTAATTAATTAATTAATTAATTTGTATACCGCCCTTCAGCCATAGATCACAGTGCAGTTTGCAACATAAAAATACAACTGGAAAACAAACAAACAAAATGCATAATAAAAATAAGAGCAAAAACACACTGGTAATCCCCACTCCCATGACACATTTAAGGGTATCGTATGTTAACCAGCCAAAATCGTTTCAGGCCTTCTCCTAAGGCTGTCATAGATTCCCATACACCCACCCCACTGCTGATAAGAGGCCATTGGAGAACGCACAGAGGAACATTTTTTGCAAGCCCCAGACCCTCCCAAGTGTCCTTATTTTCTAGGGACAGATCTGGATTTACAGAAGCCATCCAGGTTTCTGATTTGATCCTGGAATGTTCCGCTTTTCCTTAGGATGTCTCTATTTCCATCGGAGAAATGTTGGAGGCTGTGAATTTATGCGACCCTCCACACACCCAAGCCAAGGAGATAAGTCACTAGAAGACATCTGAAAGCAGCTCTGTAAAGGGAAGTTTAAAAATGTTTTTTTTTTCCTAGGTTTTTTATATTTGTTGGAAGCCACCCACAGTGGCTGGGGCAACCCAGTCAATTGGGTGGGATAATAATAATAATAATAATAATAATAATAATAATAATAATAATAATATACCCCGCCCATCTGTGACTGGGCCTCCCCAGCCACTCTGGGTGGCTTCCAACAAAATACTAAAATACGGTAATGCATCAAACATTAAAAGCTTCCCTAAACAGGGCTGCCTTCAGATGTCTTCTAAAATAATGTCCCTATTTTCATCGGAGAAACATTGGAGGGAATGCTGCCCTCTTGAGAGCGGAGGAGCTACACAAGTCCAGTGAGATCCATGCTCTTCCCCTTCCTGTCTTGGGGGCAGAGAAGGAGGAAACTGAGAAGGCTGGAGGTTGGCCTGTCTTCCCTGTCAAAATGGCACCCAGCAGCAACCAGCCCCTTAGAGAGCGTTGAAGGCTTTGTACCCAGAGAGGCTCTTCTTTCCTGACTTTTATTTTTTCTTACTTTGGCATCATTGCAAAAGCAGCGTTGCAGCTCATGCCAGCTATCCCCTCCATAGAGGCAGAGCAGGCACCAGCCTCCTCTGCTGAGCATCTCTCTCATCCTCTTATGAGAGGCAGTCCTGGACCGTGGCAAAAGGGAAGCACCATGGCGCCTAGCCTGGGAGAGACCAGTGCAATGGAGAAGGTTAGCTAGTCCCCGTTTCCAACCTCTCCTGGCGGCAAGCAACTTTCCCTCTCTGTTACGGGGTAAAGAGCTGGAATGGGGTAAGAGCCAAATGGCCTGACGGAGGAACGAGCAAAGCCGAGATAGATGGCAGCTTCTCTTTCCACGCTCCGAGTTTCTTCCCATGAAGGTTTTATCGAGGGTGAATAAGTAGCTAAAAGGTAAAGGTACCGCTGACCATTAGGTCCAGTCATGACCGACTCTGGGTTTGCAGTGCTCATCTCGCTTTATTGGCCGAGGGAGCCAGAGTACAGCTTCCGGGTCATGTGCCATTATGACTAAGCTGCTTCTGGCGAACCAGAGCAGCGCATGGAAATGCCGTTTACCTTCCCGCTGGAGCGGTACCTATTTATCTACTTGCACTTTGACGTGCTTTCAAACTGCTAGGTTGGCAGGAGCAGGACCGAGCAATGGGAGCTCACCCCGTCGCAGGGATTCGAACTGCCGACCTTTTGATCGGCAAGTCCTAGACTCTGTGGTTTAACCGACAGCGCCACCCGCAGGCCTCCCAAAAAGCTTGTCACCCACACACGCCCACAATATCCTGAAAACTGGCCTTTCTCTTCTTCTCAGACATATGTAGACACTCTCAAGCCCAGAAGACTTTCATCATCATCATCATCCTCATCCTCATAAAATTTTATTTATATCCCGCCCTCCCCAGCCGAAGCCGGGCTCAGAGCGGCTAACAACAATGAGAAAAGTTTGATAAGATGTTGGGGTGGGGAATTGTAAGGGCCAAACAAAATTGTTATTTTAAATATAAATTTGAGAAACTGATTTGCTGAGTGATTGCCCCCATGTTGGAGACTAACTTCATGCGATGTTAACCATATAATTAGTTATATAATAACTTCCTGTGGCTTTATGGTATGGCTTTATGTTGCTGTAAACTGCTTTGTTATATATATATTTATGATACAGCAGTATACAATTTTAAAAAAAGAAATACATAAATACCTTTATGAGGGCCAACGAAAATATCACAACATTTTGGCAAGCTTGCTCTTTGTAAGGTGAAAAAAGCTGGTTTAATGTCAAGTGAAGGATGTCAGCTGGAGACAAAATAAGAAAGGAAGCGGTATGGGAGGGGAAATTATGGACATATGTTGGCAACAGGAGCAGGAAACCTGATTTTAAGAAATTGTATTAAATTTAAGTAATTTGGTTTGATTTGTTATAATTTGGAAAAATAATTAAAATAATTAAAACCTTTTGGCAAGCTTGTGAGTTCTGCACAACTCTTCATCAAACATGAATGGGGGGGGGTGGAATGAGAAAAGTTTTTTTTTGTTGTTTTTTAAGTACAAAAAAATGTGATATTAGAGCCGTAAGGTCAGAGGTGTAGGCTCTGTTCTGAGATAGAGATGGCAGCCAGAATAAGTTTCTCTCAGGTGCTACACCCCAAAGAGCAATAGCTCTCTATTGTGGGATGATAAATCCTGACATGTAACCCAGATCTGCCCTGTACCTTAAACAAAACAATCAGATTCCAAGATAAATAGAAAGCAGAAGTAAAGAAAAACAGGGGTGTCTTTATCTTGGTGAAATTAGAGATTAAGTTTGAATAATGTACTAGTTAAGAGAGAAGCAAAATAGTGCAGTATAACCTAGTTGCTGATGGAGATGTAACCCTCAAAAGTCAAAGTGTTTGTATCCTGAATCAGGGATAAGAGGGTTGTGTCCAACAAAATTCTACTCAAATCAGACCCATTGAAATTAATTGGGAGTGGGTTCCTTTTATGATCTGATCATGCAGTTGTAACACCAGCTAATTGGCACTGGCAACCAAGTTAGTGCTTCTGGCCTTCCAGGATAGTATCGCAGGTCTTTTCATTCCTTTGTGTACCATGTCTCCAAAGGCCTGCGTTGATCCCCAGAGAAACTTAAATTTTGTTCTGCTGCAACAGGATGCCAGCAAGGTCATTGTCAAAGTATAGATGCCTTTGACAACCTTTCAAGTAATCTGTAGAAGTTTCCTCAGCAGACTGAGGGGCCTATTTGGCGAGCCTGAGAGTGGATTCCTCTCCCTCATTGATTCCAGAAGATTAAATTTGGATATAGCTGTCCATGGCCCCCAGCCTGGCTCTGACAATTTGTATAGCTTTCTTGTGTATTAAGGGCATGATGCAACTCTTGTGCAACCCTAATAAAGTCTACATTTGGGAGGAGAGTACGCTCCAAAGTCTGCTTTATTAACAGTATGCTCCTATTAGTATGGAACTACATGAGACAACGTCAGGCCCAAATATTCATGCGCACACAGCATTCTAGTAAAGTTGTATGTCAGACCCTCAAAGTGTCCCTATTTTCCAGGGACAGTCCTGGATTTACAGAAGTTTTCTAATTTGATCCTGGAATGTCCCACTTTTCCTTAGGACATCCTTATGGAGGGTATGGTTATGTGCCCCCCCCCCCAAGCAGTAAGTAACTTTACAGCCTTTAGAAGATATCTGAAGGTAGCCCTGTATAGAGATTTTTTTAATAAAAAAAGTTTAATGTTTTATTTTGTTTTCATATATGTTGGAAGCCTCCCAAAGTGGCTGGGGCAACCCAGTCAGATGGGTGGGGTATGATACTACTACTACTACTACAGATGATTGATGATGGAATAAGGTAAAGGTAAAGGGACCCCTGACCATTGGGTCCAGTCGTGGCCGACTCTGGGGTTGCGACGCTCATCTCGCTTTATTGGCCGAGGGAGCCGGCGTACAGCTTCCGGGTCATGTGGCCAGCAGCCTCTGGCGAACCAGAGCAGCACACAGAAATGCCATTTACCTTCCCGCCAGAGCGGTACCTATTTATCTACTTGCACTTGATGTGCTTTCGAACTGCTAGGTTGGCAGGAGCAGGGACTGAGCAACGGGAGCTCACCCCGTCGTGGAGATTTGAACCGCTGACCTTCTGATCGGCAAGTCCTAGGCTCTGTGGTTTAACCCACAGCGTCACCCGCGTCCCTGATGATGGAATAGGGCATGTGTATTTTCAGTGGAGAAATGTTGGAGGGTATGGTATGTGTGTAAATTTGACTTCCAGTGGGGGAAGGAGAGGTGCTGAAACCTTCAGATACAGAAGAATAGCCGCCAGCTCTTGAAAAATCATGATGAAATTCTAAAGGCGTGTAAAAGAGTAGGTTGGAGTTGCTTTTTACACAGTTCTGACTTTCTAATCAGCTTTTGCTATGCCCCATTTTCAAATGGGGAACCTGTGGCCAGACCAATGTTCTCGGACTACAACTCACATCAGCCCCATAGGGAAGGATGATGGGAGCTGTAGTCTAGGTTCCCTATTCCTGCTTTGACATTCAGTGCTTGGTCTTTTCCATAGCTTTCACCAGCAGTGGAATTCTTCACTGCCACACAGACTGTTTTATTCCAGCAGGCTTTGTATTAGCATTGGCATTTGAAGTGGACCCTGTTACTTCCTTGCTGTGCTACTTTGATTGTTTTATTGCATGATGAATGTTGTTGGCTGCACTGAATACTACTTTAGTAAGTGGAAGGGCAGGTTATAAATAAGAATCACCCATCTGTTAGTTAATTTGTAAAATAAACCATGTAACATGGGGTGGTTTTTTAACTACCTGCTGATTTGTGAGTATATAGTTTAAGAAGCCACATTTGTTTTTCTTAACTGTCTTCAAAATGCTTCCTGCTCTTGAGTAGCTTGAAGTTTTAATTGGGAATTGACAGGCGGCTCAAAGAAAAACCCACTGAGCAATAGTCCTTAAAGCAAGTGGCAACAGCCAAAGTAAGCAAAAACAAGGTATTGTTCTGTTGCATTGGCTCAGCGCTGCCACTACAGACCATTTGTTCTACCTGTAATGCAGTGGTTTCATTTAAAAAAACTTGGTTCGTTATTCCTTGACTTCAGAGACTTCTTTTTGTACTGAAAGCAATTCCTAAACAGGCTTCAATATATTATTTTACTCAGTAGTCCCTGTATTACATTTGATATATATGTTTTCTGTTCTCCCCCCCACCCCAGGAAAGCGATAGTCAAGCGATGTCTACCAACTTAAAATACCTTTCCTTGGGGATTTTGGTCTTCCAGACAACTAGCTTGGTTTTGACTATGCGGTATTCAAGGACACTGAAAGAAGAAGGACCTCGTTATCTATCTTCAACTGCAGTGGTTATTGCTGAGCTTTTGAAGATCACAGCCTGTATTTTGTTGGTTTACAAAGACAGCAGTAGGTGTCTGCTATTTATTTGTTTGTTTGTTTGTTTATTATGAGGCGGTTAATACTTTTTTCAATACAAGGTGGGACCTTTAGCAAAATATTGCATTGTATCCTCCCTCCTAAATGAAATGCTCCTGTTCAGTGTTGCAGGAACTCGTCTTCCTAAAAAAGAAAATTCCACTCTTCTTCCCACCTGTCTTTTGTTTCCCCCAACTGTATTCCACAACTACTGAGCATGCTCAGACCTCAATGGGCTGGGGGTTTTTTTTGGGGGGGGGAGCAGTTTGACCTCTTAATCTTGTTTGTGTGTGTGTAAAAAAAAAATAAAAAAATCCACGTCTTGTAAACTCAGGTTTTCCCATCCACAATTATAATCTTCTTGTTTCTTGGTGGTCCTGTTTTTGCTACAATTCTGTTGCCACTCACCACCTAAATTAACTATTAGAAATGTACAGAATTGTATTTTGGACACAGCAACAACTTCTTCATTTTGCTGCCAGTGTTCCTAGTGCTGAAGAGATGAGTTAGATGTCTTCATCAGCAAGAACTAGATATTGCTATATCTTAATCGGGACAAACCATTGTCAGCTTTGCACAGTTATGCAATGAAGACGCCGCAGTAAACCCATTGCTGTAAATGGACATTAACTACATAGCTATGCAAATTTTTCCCTAGGAATGTCATGTTTAAAAACAAAGCTCTAAAAGTTTTTAGCAAAAAAGCTCATTATAATTAATAGGCCACACTAATCTGTTTTTAAACTTACAAAGAATTTATTATCCTCTCTTTTTGCATAGAGTGCAATTTACGATCTCTGAACAGAGTGTTGCATGATGAAATCCTTAATAAGCCTATGGAGACACTTAAACTGGCTATTCCTTCTGGGATTTACACACTACAGAATAATCTCCTGTATGTTGCCTTGTCAAACCTAGATGCAGCCACTTACCAGGTATGGTATGCTTTTGAGGAGTTTGCTGTTGCTTGTTTTTAAAATTGTGCACACAAATAATGAGTCATTAATCAAGAGTCACCTTGATTTGGTCTTTTCAGGTCACGTATCAGCTGAAAATTCTCACCACTGCGTTATTTTCTGTGTCCATGCTCAGTAAGAAATTAGGTGTGTATCAATGGCTTTCATTAGTGATTTTGATGGCTGGAGTTGCATTTGTACAGGTAAATATTAACATAAACATACTCCTGAATATTAAAAGTGTAGATCTTATTTGCTTTACTACTTAATACCTGGGGTAGTATCCAGTGATGATTCCCCCCCCCCAAAAAAAATATGTTTAGGGGTACTCTCATTATCCTACTCATATTAAAATACTGCTCCTCAATGAGGCCAAACTTAGATTCACAAAATGTTTAGGGGTATGCGTACCCCTGCATCTCCCCAGAAAAAAAGCACTGGTAGTATCCAATGAAGTGACTGCACCGTGGAACATCCCTTCCTTCTCTCCCTCTGTGCCCCCTAAATCTGTTCTGGGAGGATTGTTTTTTTATTGATATGTATAAATGAGAGAATAGGGGTGGAATCCGTATTAAATGTTGATTCCCAGATCAGTTTATCCATTGACTTCAGATGCTGTCAGCTGAGAAATGAGACAATACAGAGTACAGTGGTACCTTGGGTTAAGAACTTAATTCATTCTGGAGGTCTGTTCTTAACCTGAAACTGTTCTTAACCTGAAGCACTACTTTAGCTAATGGGGCCTCCCGCTGCTACAGCGCTGCCACCACGCGATTTCTGTCCTCATCCTGAAGCAAAGTTCTTAACCCAAGGTACTATTTCTGGGTTAGCGGAGTCTGTAACCTGAAGCATCTGTAACCCGAGGTACCACTGTACAAGACACAAAATCATAGCCCCAGTAAAATATCAAAGAAGATCCAAGAGACTTTAAAACATTTAAATATTTGGGCACTTGCTTGGTAATAAATGTATTGGTACCTTCTAGGAACATGTTCAGAAGGGTGTTTTAAGATTGGCCAGGAAGGAGTCTCATAACAAGATATATTGTGTGTTCTCTATTCTGATGATAAAAACTGTTATAAAAGAACACATGAAGGATAGTTTTGACATGTTGCCTACGGACTGAGCCCAACTAATAATGGTGTTTCTTTCTGGGATCATGCACATTTGCACAGTCTTCCTAAGCCAACGTTTGGCTTGGCATGTTGTGTGAAGCAGATCAATAGGTGCAACAGAACCTCGGGATCCATTTCATGTGTTTGAACTTGGTTGCAATGAAGTTGGGCAAACTCTTTTCTCTGTGTTCGTGTCAAAAAATCCATAATTGGATAGTAAAGGTAAAGGGACCCCTGACCATTAGGTCCAGTCGTGACCGACTCTGGGGTTGCGGCGCTCATCTCGCTTTATTGGCCGAGGGAGCCGGCGTACAGCTTCCGGGTCATGTGGCCAGCATGACTAAGCCGCTTCTGGCGAACCAGAGCAGTGCACGGAAACGCCGTTTACCTTCCCGCCGGAGCAGTACCTATTTATCTACTTGCACTTTGACGTGCTTTCGAACTGCTAGGTTGGCAGGAGCTGGGACCGAGCAACGGGAGCTCACCCTGTCGCGGGATTCGAACCGCCGACCTTCTGATCGGCAAGTCCTAGGCTCTGGGGTTTAACCCACAGCGCCACCCGCACCCCCTATAATTGGATATTAAATGGCAAAAGAGAATAAAGAAATAGAACACAATTGCAATCAGTTCTTTTGTCAATAAACATCCCTCCCTGGATCTCTGCTTGTGATTCATTCATCAAATATACCTTCTGGGTGCACTGAACTCCTGATTAATTGAACATTGATAAGCAGATGGTGAGGCTGCAGAGCAACATGGGCCAAATCTTCACAACTCTTTTGGGCACTGTTTAATAATCTTGTTATTTTGGAAGGAAGTAGCAGAATAAATACTGTCCTAAACATATTTCACATGTTCAATTTATGCATGCTGTTCTGGGATATGATCCCGAGATATAGGCCATGTCACCAGTAAATGTACCTAGCTCTTTAGGGGCACCACTTACAAAACATAGAATTCAGTGCTCCCAGTGTTCAACATCTGTTGAAGGACTTGCTGGATTAGTTGTTTATTATTATTATTATTATTATTATTATTATTATTATTATTATTATTCCCTGCACATCTGGCTGGGGTTCCTCAGCAACTCTGGGCGGCTTACAGCATATATAAAACATAGTAAAACATCAAACATTAAAAACATCCCAATACAGGATTGGCTTCAGATATCTTCTAAAATTTGTGTAGTTTTTTTATCTCCTTGACATCTGAAGGGAGGGCATTCCACAGGGAGGGCACCACTACTGAGAAGGCCCTCTGCCTGGTTAGATAACACAAAAACAGCATTTAATAAAATAGTAAACCTGAGAAACCCAAAATGCTTCAGAAGACTGGGTTAAGAACTAATGTTTTTATTAGCATGCATTACAGCACAATTCTGTTTGTGTTTGTTTGGAAACATGGCTCTCTGTATTCAGTAAGGCTTAGTCTCAGCTAAACATGCTTAACCTTGCAAATGTGCAGCCCAGTCCAAAGCATGTTTTCTTGGAATTCGCAATTAAGTGTCCACAGGGTTGCAACCTTGAACTACCAGCACATGCAAACTTATATGAGAGTTTGTCTCATTGAGATACGTGGGACTGGCTTCTGCATAAACATCAGGGCAGCCTGAATATGTTTAGAGCCACAAACCTAAAAGTTGCCCAAACAAAATGGTGGGCATTAATTTGGGCGGAAATATTTATATTTTTTAAATGTGAAGGACTATGCCTAGGCATGGAACGCGGATGGTGCTGTGGGTTAAACCACAGAGCCTAGGACTTGCCGATCAGAAGGTCGGCGGTTCGAATCCCCGCAATAGGGTGAGCTTCTGTTGTTTGGTCCCTGCTCCTGCCAACCTAGCAGTTCGAAAGCACGTCAAAGTGCAAGTAGATAAATAGGTACCACTCTGGCGGGAAGGTAAACGGCGTTTCTGGGCGCTGCTCTGGTTCGCCAGAAGTGGCTTAATCATGCTGGCCACATGACCCGGAAGTTGTACGCCGGCTCCCTCGGCCAATAAAGCGAGATGAGCGCCGCAACCCCAGAGTCGGTCATGACTCAACCTAATGGTCAGGGGTCCCTTTACCTTTACGCCTAGGCATGCAACTTTTAAAGGGAATTATTAAAAACCCAATTCTATTGTCAGTACAGTTTGATTCACTGCAAACTTGGAATGCCATCAATAGCTGCTTATGGGTATAAAGATGTGAATAAGGACTAAACAAGAGCTGGATGAGAAATGTTTCTGGTATTTCATTGCCTCTTTTCGTTTCCTGTCAGCAAGAACAAAGCACAAACTTCTGCGCTATGTTAAATTATATTTGGCAACTTGCTGTACGATTTTAATATACATGTTTTATTTTGCTTGTTTCCTTTAGTGGCCATCAGATTCACAAGAAGCAGCCACTAAAGAACTCTCAGCAGGATCACAGTTTGTGGGCCTGATGGCAGTACTTATAGCCTGCTTTTCAAGTGGATTTGCTGGAGTGTATTTTGAGAAAATCTTGAAAGAAACAAAACAGTCAGTATGGATCAGGAACATTCAGCTGGGTGAGTCTTGTCTCGAGAAAAAGACAGAACGGAGATTCAGATTTCCAGCAGAATCTAATCAGAGTACCTCAACATGCTTTTGTGTAATTAAATTGTTACAGAAGCATATGCCAAATTTGCCATTAACTTTGCTAACAGGAACTCTAAATGCTGCATCCTGTTCGGAATACAATTGTTGTTCATTTAACATCTGAGTCAGCTTGTTTTGTTTGATTTGATATCATCTAATGGGTGCTAAATACAGTGGCTGAGATTCAAACCACAGTGCAACTAAAATTCTCTTTTAGGGGATTTTTTAATGCTTTGTCATTTTCCACGAGGGTCCTCTGTTTAAAGATTAAAAAGTCAAACACTCCGTCTGAAGTGTCGCAAGTTCACGGGCAAACCTAAGATAAGACTTTGGATCCTGGCTCATGTATTGTACTAGAACTAGATTAAATTTGACTGCATGTTTCCAATTTAATGCATAATCCTAATGTGGCAGTTATTTATACTATGCCTTTATTTTGAAAATAAACTGGGAATATCATGTATCCTACAAACATTTTCTTGATGAATACTTAAATCCCTCCCCCCAGGTCTGTAATAGAATTGTGTAATAAAAACACGCATGAATTCCTTTTGTTTAAAACAAAACATATCATTTCTCAACAACTGATTACAGGATTATGGACTGCCATTTTAAAAATATGATTGCATGTATATTTGTAGAGATATAGAAATCTGTAGAAAAGCTCCTCTGCAGTTCATAGGTTAGATCTGAATTGACTGTACAATTGTGCTATGAGACCTCATGTTAGCAGTTGAATCCATCCTTATTAATTTTGCTAATTGCCTTTCTCCTAAATGCACTCAAGGCAGCATTGAAAAATCCAGTATTGGTTACACAGTAAAATGTAACTGCAATTTTTTTTAAAGCACAGGAAAATAGAAATGCATTTACAGTATGATTACATCTTACAAGGGGGTTTGGTTCCAAGGGTTCAGCAGACACAGAAAAATGCATATATATTGAAATTCTTGGAACTGTCCCCATGCGAGCATCCTGGGCATTCTGGAGCCCATGCACTGAGAAAGACAGAGAATTTTAAAGCAGATCTTAAAAAGTGGGGAGGCCCAGATTTTTATTCTGTTTATTTATTTTAAACTGTATACGCCAGCTTTCTTCACAAGCAACAATTGGCACACCGCTTTCCTCTAACAAATTGCTCCCAAAGCAGCTAATAATAATAATAATAATAATAATAATAATAATAATAATAATACCCTGCCCATCTCGCTGGGTTTCTCCAGCCACTCTCGGCAGCTTCCAACAAAGATTAAAAATACATTAAAACACCAGTCATTAAAAACTTCCCTAAACAGGGCTGCCTTCAGATGTCATCTAAACGTCAGACAGTTGTTTATCTCTTTGACATCTGATGGGAGGGCACCACTGATGAGAAGGCCCTCTGCCTGGTTCCCTGTAACTTCACTTCTTGCAGTGAGGGAACTGCTAGAAGGCCTTCAGCGCTGGACCTCAGTGTCTGGGCAGAATGATGGGGATGAAGACGCTCCTTCGTGTATATAAAACAGAAAAGCAATGATCGATAAAATAGTTTGCAGCTAATAAAAATGCAAAAACATAGGCTCAAAATGAAGAACTCGTAGCTTCAGATCAAAATAGCCTTTTTAAAAGGGGAAACTCTTAAAAGGGACAGACTCACAAATTAAAAGCTTGCTTTAATAAATACATTTTCAAATCTAAGGGGAAAGACATTCCTTTTGACAGATATGCTGTGAGCATGTTGTTTAGGGCTTTAAATATCATAATATCCTGCTCCGGGTGGGTGCCAGTTTCAACCGTCACAGGCTGAACACCATGCCCAGGGTGGCGAGCAGTCATGTTCCAGCGGCCAGCTGGCATAAATTCCATGGCCAGCCACATTGCAGGGCAGAACAGCCCACCAAGTCTAAAGCTCAAACTGCCCAGTCATGGGCAATCAATAGGGTGACGCTTGGTTGGTGGACCTGGGCGAGAGAGTTCCCACTCTGGTCTGGTGGCTAAGGATAAAAGGATTAAAAAATCATAACAAAGGCCTTGAACAGGAGAGGCAGCCAGTTTACTTTTTACCTATGACCAGCACCTGCCAGTAAACAAACAGAGCTTTATACTAGTTGCAAGCACCAGGACATGATTCGGGATTCCCCACGTGGAGCACATTAATTGACGCAGGAGGGGACCAACCTGCGTTTCTACATGCAGGTGAATTAAGAGAGTTTCTTCTTTTATTTTTGAGGTTCATTTCACTGTGCTTTAAAAAATCTGTCTCGTCTTTTTTAGGATTTTTTGGCAGCATATTTGGCTTGATGGGCGTGTACATTTATGATGGGGAACTTGTATCGAAGAATGGATTTTTTCAAGGTTACAACCAGCTCACCTGGATAGTCGTCGTTCTGCAGGTAATGCATCCAGAGTTACATTTTACTCAAAAAACCAGCAGAACATATTCTCTCGCAGGATAAAGATGTCAGTTTTCTGGGATAAGTACCGCTGCTTCTTATTGAGGAGGGTCAGTTATCTTTATTCAGTTCAATTACTAGTTTAAAATACTTTGACTTATTAAAAAGCACCCCCCCCCCATTAATCAGACATTATTTTTCCTAAATTGTAATATACATATGATGGCAAATTCCACCACCAAATCAAACTTCCAACACAAAGCATAATGTCTCTTCTAAGACAGTGCAGGTGTCATCTTATAATAGTTTCATTTTTTACTTCAGATTATTCATAGTCAGATTTAATTGACAAAACCCCAATTAATCAACTAAGTTCTCTTCAGTCAGTTGACAGCCCTATTATTAATGTGATATAATTTTGCACTTCCTCACCCTACTCATGGGTAGGCAAACTAAGACCCGGGCGCCGGATGCGGCCCAATCGCCTTCTAAATTCGGCCTGCAGACAGTCTGGGGATCAGTGTGTTTTTACATGAGCAGAATGTGTGCTTTTATTTAAAATGCATCTCTGGGTTATTTGTGGAGCATAGGAATTCGTCCTTCTCCCCCAAAATATAGTCCGGCCCCCCACAAGGTCTGAGGGACAGTGGACTGGCCCCCAGCTAAAAAAGTTTGCTGACCCCTGCCCTACATGTTAGTGTTACAAATACCTATTTAATGCAATACTTACAAAAGCCATAGGGGAGGTGCCGTCTTTGAAAAGACAGTCTTCCATTTTCTTTGCATAGTAAGGAAGGCCTCTCCTTAGAAGTTTTCAAATATGATGACAACTTACTTTTCAATGTTTTGTCAGGCGCTTGGAGGCCTTGTTATAGCTGCTGTTATAAAATATGCAGACAACATTTTAAAAGGATTTGCAACATCTTTGTCTATTATACTGTCAACATTAATCTCATACTTCTGGCTGCAAGATTTTGTCCCTACAAGGTAAGAGTACGTTATATAAATAACTTGAAATTTGTGTCTCAACTGATTTTAAGTAAATTTAACTGCTTAGGTTAGTATGCACTCGAAATACATTGCAATAGGATGCAGCCTTTGTACATTATCGTGGAGAATAGTGATTGTCATGGTTGCTGAGAGCAGGTGGGTTATAAGTTCTTTGTGGTGTAAATGGGCATTGTTGTCTTGGAAGATGTTATAACATCATAACCAGACACTGGAGAGACCTGTCAGGAGTAAGCATGGACCAATGGTACCAAATAGTATGGGAAACAGCCCTACTAGAAAAATTAACTAATAAACTGAAACTGACACGGGGACAAACAGAAGAAGACGCCTTCACCCCGGTATGGCTCCCCTTTATCACATACACAGCCCAACAGGACAACGACAATAATCCACCAACAGCATACAAATCAATATGGCTAACCTGATCCAAAACACCCACCCACCTCACTCACACACGAAAACAAAGATCACCACAGCCAATCACAAGCAAACAATCACACCCTAAGCCAACCCCAACCTCTCTCACCACCAAAGGAACACAAGTGAACAACACAAGCAACGCTGACACCAAACTCTACATACATTAAACATAATAGAAACACCGCCACCCGACCCCACCCCCATCCATCCTCCCTCTCCCCACCCCCCTTTCTTTTTTCTTTCTGTTTTCCTCTCCCCCTAATGCCTCAACAAATGAAACGGATTTGTAAAAATGTTACATGGAAGAAGAAGAAGAAAGAAAAAAAAAACGAGGCACTACACTTCTGTAAAACAAGAAAATCCTTAATAAAAAATATTTTAAAAAAAAATAGTGATTGTCATGCGGATTACAAAATATAGATTCTAGTCGGAGACTATCAAAGGTTATTAAATGCACATTTATGGTCACTTATGTCACTATTTCAGGACCTTTTCACATGCTTCTTTTTTGACCGACTCAGTTTTTATGCCTGAATTGCACTGATTGACTTCATTAAACTGACTACGCGGTTCTTAGCGTTAAGCTAGACATAAACTGTGCAGTTCTTGTGTAGCCTGGTGATGCACATTTTTTAAAATTTAAGACCGAATTGCTGGGGACGTGAGTCCTATCATGACCACAGCCTTCAGGGAGAGGAGATACAACCCTTCTCTCCCCAGCAACATGATGAACCCCCTGCTCCTGCAAATGTCGCAACTCATTTCCCTCCATGTTGCGATTCCAATAAAAATTGCTCCCCTCGTTTATTATTAATTTATTTTTTTGAAAAAGAAAAACTCCAAGCATGGCTGTTAACCATGCAACTGAAATATTTTTTAATATTTATTTATTTCAGTGGGTTTATTCTGAGCCAAACATACTACTTTTCGTTTCCGCTAAAATCAACATATGCAAAGAGTAATGGTCACAGTGTTTTACTGTTTAGGGAAGGAAATATGAAATTAAGGCATTTTAGACTACTTCCATATTAATCTAGACTCAAATATTTTTCAGAGTGATTCTTTGAAATAGGTGGAATATATCTTTATGTAAAACCATATTATGAATTTGTGTCCCCCCCAAAAAAAAAACCCCCTTCATTGTGAGTTTCATTGAATACAGAGGAACTTGATTACAAGTACATATGGTTAGCAACTGTAAGATATTTAAAAGAGCTCTACCTTTTTCCCCCTCAAAAAAAAACACCTCTGTATCTGCTGATCTTGATTTTGTTTAGTGTTTAAATGTGAGGTGCTATCTACAAGAACTAAAGTTACAGTTCAACCAGAAGCCCATTATTAATAGCTCAAACATTAACTCAGACAAGGAAAATGATCAAATTCAGTATGCCAGAGTGCAAAACATCTAGCTGAGTCAGCTTTGGTTTGCTACTAATTTTCACTGGTATAATATTCAAGTAATACAGTCATACCTTGGTTCTCGAACAAAATACATTCTGGGAGACTGTTCGACTCCCAGAACTGTTCAACAAGCAAGATGCGGCTTCCGATTCGCTGCAGGAGCATCCTGCAGCCAATCGGAAGCCGTGGAAGCCACGCTGGACGTTCGGCTTCCGAAAATTGTTCGAAAACCGGAACACTCACTTCCGGTTTTTTATTGTTCGGGAGCCGAAACGTACGAGTTCCAAGAAGTTCGGCAGCCAAGGTATGACTCTACAGTGGTACCTCGGATTAAGAACCAAATTCGTTCTGGAAGTCTGTTCTTAACCTGAAGCACCACTTTAGCTAATGGCCTCCTGCTGCTGCCACGCCGCCAGAGCACGATTTCTGTTCTCATCATGAAGCAGAGTTCTTAACCTGAGGTACTATTTCTGGGTTAGTGGAGTCTGTAACCTGAAGCATATGTAACCTAAAGCGTATGTAACCCGAGGTACCACTGTATATATTTTTGAAGCCAATATTCACCATCTGTTGTTGGACTAATGTTGGGCATCCTGAGTTCTAATTCAGTACATATTCAGGTATCAGTATTTGCCTGGCAATTGTAATCAAACTGTAAATGAACTAAACAACTAAACTAAACAGTGGGGATTAGGTGTTTTTCAGAAAGTTTAATGGTGATTAGACACACAAATGGCATGCCCATTTAAAGCCCTCCAAAGCCTCACCCAGCAGGGTCAACAAAGATTAGGCTTTTATTGATGGAGCTTGTTGCCCATCTATCTGCTCCAAGTTCCATGGTCCACCCACTTCTTGTGCAGATTCTTTTCCATTCATTGCTGAGCTGTGCCAGTTCTGTTCATCAGATGTGAAAAGCTCAATTTGATATCATTCAGTGTGAGCAAGTCTGAGTCCCAGTGGCGTAGCGTGGGGGGTGCAGGGGGGGCCAGCCACACCGGGCGCAACATCTGGGGGTTAGGGTTAGGGGGCGCAAATCCATGGGTTAGGGGGCGCAAATTACTTGCCTTGCCCCGGGTGCTGACAACCCACGCTACGCCACTGCTGAGTCCTGTTTTTCCTGGTGGAAAAGCAGTTCCTTCAGCAAAAGTGTTTTTGTGAAAACCTCTGAGGATTGGGGATTTTTGCAAGCCCCGAATCAGTGACTTCGTCTGCTTGTGTGACTATCACTGGCGTGTCAGGATTTCTGTGTAGAGAAATGCTATGGCAACAAAACTGCTGCACTACCCTTACAAGCATACAATATTGGCTCCCGTTTATGATGGAGGAAGGGAGATTTGGGGCCTAAAGTTTCTTGCTGCTCAACTGCAATTTCATGTGCTCTAGCACAGCCTTCAGGTAAGAACAGGGGCGATCGACACGTTACACCATCTGGTAGAATGAAGAAAAGATCTATAATCTTCTCCTCTAGAATGGGAGCTAGGGAACAAGGAGGGCACTATTGATAGTGCACCTGCAACGGTTTCCCTTGTTTGACACTCAGGATTGTAGCTCAGTAACAGAATAGTACATGCTTTTGATGCAGTAATCTCTATTACAGTCATTGATGGTGTAATGTGTCGATCACCCCTGTTCTTACCTGAGGGCTGTGCTATAGCACATGAAATTGCAGCTGAGCAGGAAGAAATTTTAAGCCAAAAATCTTCCTTCCTCCATTATAAATGGGAGCCAATATTGTACAGTGGTACCTCGGGTTACATACGCTTCAGGTTACAGACTCTGCTAACCCATAAATAGTACCTCGGGTTAAGAACTTTGCTTCAGGATGAGAACAGAAATCTTGCTCCAGCAGCGCAGCGGCAGCGGGAGGCTCCAATAGCTAAAGTGGTGCTTCAGGTTAAGAACAGTTTCAGGTTAAGAACGGACCTCCGGAACGAATTAAGTACTTAACCCGAGGTAGCACTGCATGCTTGTAAGGATAGCGCAGCAGTTTTGTTGCCATAGCAGTTCTCTACACAGAAATCCTGACATGCCAGGGATAGTCATACAAGCAGACAAAGTCACTGATTTGGGGCTTGCAAAAATCCCCAATCCTCAGAGGTTTTCACAAAAACACTTTTGCTGAAGGAACTGCTTTTCCACCAGGAAAAACAGGACTCAGACTTGTTCACACTGAATGACATCAGATTGAGCTTTTCAGGTAGGATTCGGAAAAACCATTTATACCATTTATAAAACCCTTCTACTGCCAGTCATTGATTGAGCTGGACGAGCCAACAGTTTGATTTTCCATCGGGCAGCTTCTTATGTTCCCAAGTTGAACATAAGTTGATTAGAATCTTTCCTTTCCTTATTTGCATACTTTTAAGAGAGAATATTAAAACACCAGCAGTGCATTCAGTCAGAAACGGAAGAAAAATATTTAACTCCAATAGAAATATCTTAGAGCAGGTACATACTTGCTTGAATTTTGAAAGCCCACTCTTTTGATAGCCACAATTTTTTGATACCCTGAATTTTGATGCACACTTTTTCAGCCATTTTGAACCCTGCAGCCTACATATTGGACTTCTCAGTCTAAGCCACTGTCTTCCATGCCTGTGGAAGTGTCCAAAGCAAAACAATGGCTTTTTTGTCCAATTCTTTCTCAGACAACATCATGAGACTTTAACAGTAACCATTTGCAAGCTGGGAAGTTCTGTCATGTTGCCGTGCAAAAGTCTCATATTTGCTCACTGCATCTATTTAATAAGGCGCTATTTTATCACTTTTATTTTATTGTTCCAGTTCCTTTGCAGACCTCTGTATGTGTCCTGGTGTTTCATTATATGACCAGGTTAAGAGAAAAGCCAGATATCTGCTTGTAAAAAGAATGGGGAAATGGGAAAAGCAAAACTAATGAACATTTTGGCCATAAAATAAATACATTTAAGTAAATGATATCTAGTTTATGAATGTATATGGTCTTAAGTCTCTCCCCCCCCCCCTTTTCACTTTCAGTGTTTTTTTCCTTGGAGCCGTTCTTGTAATAGCTGCTACATTCCTATACGGTTATGATCCAAAGCCTGCGGGGAATCCTATTAAAGCATAGCAGAATCTTCAGTGCCAGCCCTTTTTTTTTTTTTTTTGCAAAAACTGTGCATTAAGGACCTCAAAATAATTATATGGAGGACCACCAAGCACTGGAATGGAAAAGTTTACATGGTATCTGAAGAATGACAACATATTAAAATAATGGTTTATGGGAGACCAAACTACAGAAAGACAGAAAACAGTATGTACCTCTGGAAACGAAGGAAGTCCTAGAACAAAACTTGAAGGGAACACACTGCACCTAATACCTACAATTAGAAATGCTTCCTGCTTGAACTCTGAGGTTAAATCAGAATTATTTACTGTATTTGACAGCTGCAGAAATGCCCTATGCACTCTTCTTGCAAGAGCACATGACATTTGTTGAATCATACCTTTTTTCTTTTCTTTTTTGCAAATTGACTGTTTCATCTTAGTATGGTTTTTTTTTGACTTGCTGTATATTTGTAATGATCAAATCAAAGTGAAATAAGACTTGGTGCAACCATGGCGTTTCTGATTTGGTATTCCAATTTAAACTGCAAAGTAGGATTGAATCGTTCTCATTTCAGACATTTTATATATTTTATATAGAAAGCTGTACAAGTAAACAGAAATTGGTGTTGGGAAACATATCTATACACATTTCTTACGGTCACAATAAACATTTTTGATAAGATTCCCAGAGAGGAAGAATTTGAATCCACAAATAATAAAAAGGATTAATCAGAAGTGTTGTAGGGATCAGGTCACAATGTACACTGCTGCAGCACTACCACTGAGTCTGAGCAAAGGCTTCGTAAAAACAAATTGAAGAGGCACAGCTACTGTGCTTTTATTCAACAAAAGGCTATGATAGAGTGCCAGAGCTGGCACCAGATATGTGTGTGTTCAAAGAGCAAATCCTTTTTATATAAAGATATAAAAGCAAAAAAAAATTCTTGTCATTACCTTACAGTGCATTTCATTGCTTCAAAATTTAATCTGAAAATATTTTAAACTGTATTTTTAAAATTAGTCATGGAAATGTTTAAAGGTATTATCGTTCCTTTCGGAGCCATGGTGATCTATCATGTGAATATACTGTATTATATTACAGAGCTTTAAAAACACACACACACGTAAGAATTATGTAACTGAGAGTGGTTTTTGTCCAGTCTTGTGAAGAATACATGCTAACTGTATTAATATTGATAACATTATTGTGCAATGAGTATGGGGGGGATTGCCAAAGAACCTTCTTTCCTTCATCCTGGAATGGCTGGACAAACCTTCTTGGAATTTTGTTATGGCTTAATATTGTGGGCAAATCTGGTGTTAAACTGCTTACGGTAACATATCAAAAGTAAGGAAATGTCTTCAAAACACCCCACTTACACATCTGTGTAACAACCATGGTTCTTCTTGCCTTCTGCCCCAACATGTTTCTAATAATAATAATAATTAATAATAATAATTTATTATTTATACCCCGCCCATCTATCTGGGTTTTCCCAGCCACTCTGGGCGGCTTCCAACAAAAGATTAAAAATACATTAAAACATCAGTCATTAAAAACTTCCCTAAACAGGGCTGCCTTTGGATGTCTTCTAAACATCAGATAGTTGTTTATTTCTTTGACATCTGATGGGAGGGCGTTCCACAGATGTCAAAGAAATAAATGTCAAAGAAATAAATAGATGTTTCTGTGATGCTGCTAGGAGTCTCAGAGCACTCTTGTGATTCTCACAGCTACAATTCTATGAGCTCTTCGTGGAGAGCTATGAGTTACATTAATTTAATGTTACTTTGCTCCAGAATTAGTCTGTTAAAATATTTCAGAGCATAATCCCATGCATTTCTGCTCAGGTGCAAGTTCCCATTACATTCAGTGGGACTTTCTCCCAGGTAAGTGTGTATGGGATTGAAATCTCGAAGTCCGTTAAGTCAAACCTAATCAAAGTGTCAGGTTAGTGCACAGCTTTTTTCTTTTTTACAGTAAAGAATTAATTTACAAACGGTGCATTAATGATCGCTTTTCTGCAGCGTTTCCACTGGTAACGGTTCAAAGTGAAAGTAATTTATATTCCAAACATTGGCATTAGCAAAGAAATAAAGTGTTTATGAAAACAAAGGAGGTTTTATTTTTTCAAAATTGTAATGGTGATTTGACAAATGGTATTTAACAAAAAATGCTGTATCGTTTTGACTATCCACTGATGTATCCACCCGCATTGGTTTACCAACCTTGAACCTCATTTATAAGTCATTGTTGTTTTAGTATTACAAGGAGAAAATAGGAAATTTTATCAGTCTGTTGTGATACTGGCTGAAACTTCTCAGGCAGTGGAACCATGCATGTTTTGAAGAAATTCTACCCATTTGTGCAAGAAATCCAGTGCACATATTGTTGGATCTGTTACACAGAGGAGGTAGGTGTCAAACTAACAGATAAATCATGGGTAGGCAAACCAAGGCCCGGGGGCCGGATCTGGCCCATTCACCGTCTCAATCCGGCCCGAAGACAGTCCGGGAATCAGTGTGTTTTTATATGAGTAGAATGTGTCCTTTTATTTAAAATGCATCTCTGGGTTATTTGTGGGGCATAGGCATTTGTTCACTTTTTTCCTTCAAAATATAGTGTGGCCCCCCACAAGGTCTGAGGGACAGTGGACCGGCCCCCTGCTGAATAAGTTTGCTGACCCCAGAGATAAATGCTTTCTGAACATGTCTTCTTATAAGCACAAATCTAGGGCAGAGGAGAATCAGTGTTTGGGGGTGGAGAGGATGCCTAACCCTTTCTACATCTTAACTCACAATGCAAAAGCTGCTCTCCCAGTGCCATTTCCTTGCATCCTAACTTCTTCCAACATCATAACCTGACTGGGGTTGGGATGGAGAGAGAACAACTTCAGACCTTAATTTAGAAACAATTGAGAAGCCATGAAAGTATTCCAGTGTTCCCATTTCCTGTACCATGAGCAATTTTCTAACAGTCCATATGTTATTCAGCCCTGCACCGAATGCTTTTTTTATTAATTATAACCCTGCCCTCCAACTGCTCCCAAGGTGGGTGGATGTTGTTGCCATCATCACTAATGTTTTAATTGCCTTCTACACCATCATCTCAAGGCGAGGTACAGTACAAACTGCCAAAACCTTTGAACACCAAAAGTTTTGTTTTAAAACAAAACTAGGTAAAGGTAAAGGGACCCCTGACCATTAGGTCCAGTTGTGACCGACTCTGGGGTTGTAGCGCTCATCTTGCTTTATTGGCCAAGGGAGCCGGCGTACAGCTTCCGGGTCATGGGGCCAGCATGACTAAGCTGCTTCTGGCGAACCAGAGCAGCACATGGAAATGCCGTTTACCTTCCCGCCGGAGTGGTACCTATTTAACTACTTTCACTTTGACGTGCTTTTGAACTGCTAGGTTGGCAGGAGCAGGGACCGAGGAATGGGAGCTCACCCCGTCGCAGGGATTCGAACCACCAAACTTCTGATTGGCAAGTCCTAGGCTCTGTGGTTTAACCCACAGTGCCACCTGCGTCCCCTAAAACAAAACAAAACTAAAACAACACAAAATAGATGCATTTATCCAGCTGAGAGAGAAGCCTGTTGGAACAAAAATGTCTTCTACTGTTTCTTGAAAATGCAGAGAGTGGGTTTCTGTTGTATCTTGACAGGAACGCTGTTCCATAGAGCAGGGATATCCATACTGAAATTGTGCAGAATGCAATACTAAAACCAACAAATATAGAAAATAAACGGCTGGAAAGTCCCAAATACAAATAATTATATAAAAATAAACAACCAACCATTGCATTCAGACTGCAATTCCATACCTGCTTTCCTAGAAACAGGAAACTCCATAGAATGTACTTCTGAGTAGACTTTATAGGATCGCACTGCAAGATTTTAGAACTAGAAAGACCTATAAACACAACTGACATTTTTTAAACAACAACAACAACTGGCCATTGTGAAGAGAATTAATTATGAAAGTTTAGTCATCTCATGTTGGTGGAAGGGAGCTCAGGGTGGAAGACGATGTTTTTCCTTAAATTCTGTTTTACTTTTTGCTTATTACAAAGCTGCACTTGGAATTCATTCGTTTTTCCTCCCATGCTTGTTTGGTTAAAACTACTAAGAAATTTGGGCTATCCCTGAATTCAGCATGGGCATGGAACAGAGTTACAGTAGGCATGAATTTCCCAGTATTATTAGGGTTCTCTTTCGTTCTTTGTGGGCTCTTGAATTGGACAAATTCAGGCATTGTCAGAGACATAGTCATTCAGTTGAAATGGCAGCTAGCTGATAACTGGATAAGTTTATTTATCAAGAGGGTGGGTTCCTATTGCCCCTGCCCCAAACACAGTATTTCTCAGGAGACATTATACTGGTCTTGATCATTTTGGCTATCTCATCTTGAAAATTCCTTTCTGTTGGGCGAACAGAGTGCTTGTTTATTTAGCAACCCTAATTCAGAGGATTAGCAAATCACTTTATATATAAAAAATCAATACAGCATATTTTAATCATTTTGACAGTATCCGCACCCCCTCCCCGAAGCCATTGGATGAAATTGGGCCTGTGATTAACTGAAATACAGAACTCAACATAATAGTTTGAGATTAAGCCGTTATCATTTTTAATTACTTGAATGTGCTTCACTTACCTGGGAGAAAGATCCATTGAACCCAATAGGATTAATTTCTGAGGCGACAGGGATTGCTCTATAATAGGATATCTGAATCCTGTAATCTGAGGAAATAATTGGTACTATGGTGTTGAACAACCTCTGTAAGTAAGAATAAAAGTTTGGAAATACTAAAATTGGCTGATGGAGGTGGGGAGAAGAATGACCTTAAAGGGCGATGTAACAGTTCAGTGTCCACTGAATGCTGTTTAGCTGTTCAATTGTCTTCACAGCAATCCTGCAACTTTTATCACTATTAAATTCCATTTTACAGATGGGGAAAGTTTTGCCTAAAGTCACACTGTGCCATCCTGACTGGCAAGTGAACTGAACTTAGATCCCAGAACAAAATAGAAAATAGCTATCCCACCCCCCGAAAAAGCGCCAATTAAAACTAGTTAAATATCTGAAGCAGGCGCTCAGAGAACAATGCAGCGACTACTTCACATTTTTAAAATGGCACAATCAGATTCATTTTTAAAATGGAACAATCGGATTCATTCCATACATTGCTACCCTGCTCTGTATCCCAAAGTTTCCAGATTAGCTCACCAATCAAGAAGAAATTAAAACCTTAAAAAACCCTCTCATGCAGCAAGTAATTAAAAACCAATACACTTTTCTAATCACAGAAGTAACGGCTGCAATCTTCCATGATTCCACACTTTACAGATTAATTGAAACTCTTAGAAAAGTTATTGAAAAATTTGATGCTCCTACTGAGGAGTCTTGCTTGCCCTTATTATTACCCTTGCACAGACATTATTGGAGAAGCATGCAGTGAAGAAGAGGGGAAATAGCAAACATATCACTGGTTGAGTAAGAATGGATCCTCAGACAGGGGACACGGGTGGCGCTGTGGTCTAAACCACTGAGCCTCTTGGGCTTGCTGATTGGAAGGTCTGCGGTTCAAATCCCCGCAACAGGGTAAGCTCCCGTTGCTCTATCCCAGCTCCTGCCAACCTAGCAGTTCGAAAGCATGCCAGTGCAAGTAGATAAATAGGTACCGCTGCGGCGGGAAGGTAAATGGCGTTTCCGTGCGCTCTGGCACTCGTTAAGGTCCTTCGTGCACCGGTAGCGGTTTAGTCAAGCTGGCCACATGACCCGGAAAACTGTGGACAAACACCGGCTCCCTCGGCCTGAAAGCGACATGAGCGCCGCAACCCCATAGTCACCTTTGACTGGACCGTCCAGGGTCCTTTACCTATATCATACATTACAATTAGGGGAGCTGATTTATGCTGTAACATTTAAAAGCTTGCCACCACATGGTGGGAGCTAACTAAACCATTCTGGCATAGCTGGGACAGCAGCAATAATAATGAGCTAAGGACCCTTTATAAAGGTCCCTCTCACATGCCGGCATGCCTCTAAATGCTACAGCAGCACCATCTATGGGATAAACCTGCAGAAGAACAGCTCTCATGCCACTTCTGAAACACCCAGACTACCCAAGATGCCTTTGTTTGTAGTTTCTGCAGCCAAGAATTCACTAGTGTACAGTATTTGAAAGTGCCTAGTTTTGATATACTTAAATCAACCTTGCCAATTAATACCTCACTATGTCACACCCACATTATTTATAATGAGTGCCAATTTATTTTACAAGCGTACATGCACGTAGTAGGAATATTTCACTGTTGTATCTGATCATCTTAGGAATATGTTTTCCATACATCTTAAACAAGCCAGAGCAATGGCTAGAGAAACAAAACAATAGCTACCTGCTGTTGATGTGAAGAATTATTGTGAGTTTAAACTTGGCATATGCAGCAATAGCAAAACAGAAGACGACCAGGTTTCTTGGCTCATCGTTAGAGAGACCCACAGATGCAAAACTGAATTTGTTAAGCAGATTCATTGATTTCACTTATGACTGCTACCAGTCATCATTCTCCCCTGTCACTTCTTTCTTTTGACATAATACCTGTTTGTCAAAGTCCATTTTGGCAGATTTAGCTCTGGCACTGGTTGAAACGGATAGCGGATTTGGATAAACAATACTGTACATGAATTGTATGTACATATACACAAAACTGGATATAGAACTTCCTATGAAACAATAAAATTGAACTGAATTTGCTTGTAGTTTTTCTTACATTCTAGGCTTAGCCAAAGAATAATTGTTCCCCTGCCAGTCATTTGCACACAGAAAGATGAGCAATTTTTTTGTCCTTGCTTGTAAAAACTATATTTTTACTGTGACCTGCTGCTGCTGTTTTGTCTCCCTTTAGAAAGTGGACTGTATGTTTGGCCAGAATATTTGCTTTTTACATAATAGGATGTTTTATTATGATGCATACGTGTTGCTGGAGTTGTAGAAATGTAATTTGATGGCTACCGTTTGGAAGAATTTAAAGACCTGATTTTGTTCACTTTTTAAAATAGATAAATCTTCCCTGATATTTATAATGCTGGACTGATTTCATGTTAGCAGCTGCTTCTATGCGAAAGAATGTTTGGATGAAAGATTTCATGCATGTGCTCTTGCATCAATTGATGATGAGGATGATCCTTTTACCCTGATGAAACCCAAAGCTCTATGCATACTGAAGGAAATTTTGTACCTTCCAAGTCAGAATTCACTTGCTGTTGTTGTTTAGTTGTTTAGCCGTGTCCGACTCTTCGAGACCCCATGGACCAGAGCAGGCCAGGCACTCCTGTCTTCCACTGCCTCCCGCAGTTTAGTCATACTCATGCTGGTAGCTTCGAGAACACTATCCAACCAACTCGTCCTCTGTCGTCCCCTTCTCCTTGTGCCCTCAATCTTTCCCAAGATCAGGGTCTTTTCCAGGGAATCTTCTCTTCTCATGAGGTGGCCAAAGTATTGGAGCCTCAGCTTCAGGATCTGTCCTTCCACTAAGCACTCAGGGCTGATTTCCTTAAGAATTCACTTAGGAGAGTCCTAAGTTCACAACCTGTGGTGCAAGCCCAGCCGCAATATTGGTGATGATCTGCGGGGAGGAAACTATGGAAGTGGTAAACTTCCAGAGAGCCAAAGGGAGCTCCTTCTTCCCTAGTCACTTTTTAGCTCTGTAGGCTTCCACTGACTCCAAAAAGGTGGTAAGAACTCCCTCCCTCTGCCCCCATAGCTGCAGCTTGCTGATACATACAGCCAACCTCATTTCTGTAGAGAGCTTCCCTGCTCTAGGCAGAGACGGTATTTCTTTGGCAGACAGTAAAAAGGTAAAGGGACCCCTGACCGTAAGGTCCAATCGCAGACGACTCTGGTGTTGCGGCGCTCATCTCGCTTTACTGGCTGAGGGAGCCAGCGTACAGCTTCCGGGTCGTAGCCAGCATGACTAAGCCACTTCTGACCAAACCAGAGCAGCACAGGGAAACGCCATTTACCTATTTATCAACTTGCACTTTGACGTGCTTTCGAACTGCTAGGTTGGCAGGAGCAGGGACCGAGCAACGGGAGCTCACCCCGTCGCGGGTATTCAAACCGCCAACCTTCTGATCGGCAAGTCCTAGGCAATTGCATGACTGTTCAGCTCCACAAGCTCATTTCAAGTTTGGGGGATTGGAAGCAAAACAGGTAGAAAAAAGGGGTAGTGTGGTCTAAGCTTTTAAAAAAAGTTTTGAGAAATTATTACTTGGGTGCCTGACCAATCTATGGCCCAAAATATGCTACAACAGGAGACACCTTATTAGTCACCTCCTGAAGCATTTGTTTTATTCTATTCACTTCCTCACCAGTAGGTAAGAGCGTGGGCTGAGGTTTAATCTTGTTCAGCTTCCAAAAGACAGAACACCAGTCCTGCTTCCCCTCAGGCCTTTCAGTTTATAATATGCATACACAGCCACCTTCTCGAAGCTGCAGACAGGTAAGCAGCCTCTTTGCTCTGTCAAAACCTGTTGCGGCAGGTGCCTGTTATGAACCTTTCCCCTTCCCAAGGTGTAATATAATCTCAAAAATACAATCTCAGCTGCAGAACATTGTGAAAGGGTTGTAGGCAACTCGCCAAGGATTTCAGTTGGTAAGGTGAAAATGATTTTTCCATTTGGGTCCAGAACCTGATGGGATAAAGATGAAAAGAAGGAGGATAATTTGGTAGACATCCTGTTTTAGAACCGCAAGCTATCGGAATAATGGATGCCCTTTTCAGACTATTTAAAGAAATATTTTATGATGAATTTGAACTGGAGGGCCAAAAGAAGTAAATGAAAGAAACCCTTGTAAGCTGTGAGGTCTCACTTCCAAAACATGCTTTCTGCTAATCTCAGTGTGCGTTTTCTGCTCTTGGCTTGCCTTCTTCCAAATGCATAGGCTAGACTAAGTAAAGGTAAAGGGACCCCTGACCATAAGGTCCAGTCATGGCCGACTCTGGGGTTGCAGCGCTCATCTCGCTTTATTGGCCGAGGGAGCTGGTGTACAACTTCCAGGTCATGTGGCCAGCATGACTAAGCCGCTTCTGGCGAACCAGAGCAGCGCACGGAAATGCCGTTTACCTTCCCGCCGGAGCGGTCCCTATTTATCTACTTGCACTTTGACGTGCTTTCGAACTGCTAGGTTGGCAGGAGCAGGGACTGAGCAACGGGAGCTCACCCTGTCACAGGGATTCAAACCGCCAACCTGATCAGCAAGCCCTAGGCTCTGTGGTTTAACCCACAGCGCCACTCGCGTCCCCTCATAGGCTAGACTACCCGGAGGTTAAGAACGTAAGTAGAGATTTCTGGATCAGGCCAGAGCCCCATCTAGACCAGCATCCTATTCTCACAGCGACCAGCTGGACATCTATGTAGCGCACCCAAGCAGGACTTTGTTTTGTCTGTCTTGAGCCTTCCAATGAAGCAGAACATTGGATGCCCATGGGTTCTTCTGCTGTGAAAGAGGGAGAATCTTTTTTGTCTTTATCTTTCTTCATCCCACACGTGCTGTTATGTGCTTCTCTTATGTCATCTCTTGCTCACCTTTTCTCTAAACTAAAAAGCCCCAAATGCTGCGACCGTTCTTCATAAGGTAGTTGTTCCAGTCCTTTGATCATTTTGGCTGCCCTTTTCTGAAACTTTTCTGACACTACCAAATCCTTTTTGAGGTGAGACATCAAGAACTGGGCACAGTATTCCTAATGTCGCCACGGCATAGATTTGTATAACAGCAGAATGGCAGTGGCAGTTTTATTTTATATTCCTTTCCTAATGATCCCTAGAATTTGCCTTTTTCATGGCCTCCACACACCAGGTTGACATCTGACCTATCCACTATGACCTCAAGGTCTTCCTAGTTAGTTCTGGTTGGGCTGTTCTTTCTTTCTTTCTTTCTTTCTCCTTCTTCCTTTAAAACAAAAAATTAAAACAAACCAATACAAAACAACCACAACAATTCCAAGGATCACGTCAAGAGAGGGGGGGAAACGTACATGAACGATATGTCCTCATTACATGTGTTTGGAAAGAATATATCTATAAATGCCAAACATATAGGATCAATTACAACAGCAGACTTACAAAGTTGAAAATAACCTTCTTTAAACCTTGGAGACAGTCAACATGATACCTAAATAAATAAAAATCTGGAAGTTCAGTAAATATCTCAAAATAAATATAGAACAGAAGGTGGTCCAGGTTTTTCTACTGAGGAATTAATGAAAGAAATTAATGGAGACCAGTTATCATAAAATTTATCTCTGTTAATATTGCCCCTGACTTCTCCACAATGTTGTGTTCGTCTGTCTACAAGCACAACCTTCCAAACCCTATCATAGCAGTTTTGCATAGCTGAGTCTTACTCTTTACACACACTAAAAGCAAATATTTAAGACTGTAAGAAGAAAGTGTCGTTCCAATTTAAATTCGGGCCAGGGAGTGGGGAGAAGTCTGCCAAAGTTTGCAGAAGCTCTTTGGGCAACAGTGGCCTGCATGAAAGGTGGTGATGGATGAGCTCCACTTGGCTTGCTGCAGAAGTCACTTAAAAAAGAAAAAAGCTTTTCTAATAAATGTTTTAAAAATAACAACCCAATTCTGAGTCGTTAAAAAACCAACATCTTGACTATCCTTGGCAAGGGAGGGAAATAAATGGAAGTGAGAAGGGTTTGCTTCCAGCATGAGAATTGCTGTGCATGTTGGTGAACGCTGTTTCCTGCTGGAGAGCATGAGATCTGTAGTTTCCCCTGCCTCCCAATCAGAGTAGGGAAGCAGAGAAAACTTCAAATCTCAGGTTGCTTGTTATGTACTGAGTTGAATAGGATCCAAACTGCAGCAGTCTGATTGGTCCTAGAACAATAGGCTCCAAAAGGCAGCAGTCTGATTGGTCCTAGAACAATAGGATTCAGAATGCAGCAGTCTGATTGGTCCTAGAACAATGCAGCAGTATGATTGGTTAGCAGGAACCACCCAATCATGCTCCAGATAGAAGTGAATCCACAACCTGATTGGCCTACAGTAGAATCCTGGAATTAGCCAATCATGTGCAGCCCATTGTGTAAATAATGTATATAAAGCAGATACTTTGAGGGGACATTCATTCATTCCTCCTCACCACTATGAGCTGAATAAAGAGCATGAAATCACTTTGCGACTCTGAGTATATTTCACTGGCGACGAGGATGGGATCCCGCTGAGCTGACTGCCACACACAGCACCGCAGCACCGCCACCTGCCGCACCGCTGCCTCGCACCGTGTATCCAGGCTTCAGCTCCGGGACACAAGGAACTCAGAATGGCAACTGACAGCAGCTTCTCGCCATTCAACCCAGCATCTGGAGACTGGGAAGCGTACGCCTCCCGTTTCACCTTCCTCCTAGAAGCCAAAGGGGTCACCGATGAAGAAGACGCCAAGAAGAGGGCAATATTCTTCAGCGTCTGCGGAGAGGAGACATTTGAAATCGCCCGGGCTCTCCTTGCGCCTGAAGACGTCGCTACTGTTCCATACAAAACAATAATGGAACAGCTGAAGGGGCACTTTTCGCCACAGCCCTCAGTGGTGGCTTGTCGAAATGCCTTCTACGCAAAGCGGCAAGCCCCTGGGGAAACCATAACTGGGTTTGTGACCTCTCTCCGCCAAGCCGCCCGGTTCTGCAACTTCTCAGAGCTGGAGAACATGCTTCGTGACCGCCTCGTCGGTGGCCTGAAGGATGAGAAGCTGCAACGACGCCTCTACGCTAAGAAGAACCTAACGTTCCAGGTCGCTCTGGAGGAGGCCCTGGCAACGGAAGCTGCTGAGAGGTCGACGCAAGAGGCACGGCTGAGCCAGCCGTCCCAACCGAGGGTCCACCACGAAGACCTCACCAACGACTCGGGATCCGACAGGGAGGAGGTGCACCGAGTACAGCAGCGCACTCAAGCAGCCCACATACCACAGCTGCCTCGACGAGAAGGAGGGAACTGCGCAAGCTGTGGAGAAAGTCACGAGAGGAGGACCTGCCGTTTCCGCAACGCAGAGTGCAGGCAGTGCAGAAAATTGGGACACATCGCCCGGGTGTGTCGGGCTCGGCCCACCCGAAGCCAGGCATCAGATGACCAATCCAAGAGCCCCAGGTCCCGGGGCCCAACGCACCAAGGCAACTCGACGGAGCTCACAGACTTCCAGGTATACCAGTTGCCCCACCCCAACGTAGAGAAAATTTATGTAGAGGTACAGATAGAGGGGGCCCCATGCCGCATGGAGCTTGACACGGGTTCAACTCTATCCATAATCTCGGCAAGGACCTTAAGGAAACTGTGTCCTACTGGGGGTCCCAAACTCAGGCCGGCCCCATTCACCCTCCGGGACTTCCAGAAACGTAAGGTCCCCACAATGGGGGTGGGGACCTTCAGGGTGCAATACCGAGGGCGGACGCGGCAACTGAACTTGCTTGTGGTCAAGGGCCCCTACATTAGCTTACTGGGGTTGGCATGGTTTGGACCACTGGGACTAGCCATCACCGGGGTGAACCACATGAGCTTACAAGTGGACGTGGACGCCATATGCAAGGAGTTTCCGGGGGTTTTCGATGGGAAATTGGGACAGTATACGGGCCCCCCCATTGCTCTACAGCTTGACCCCGCAGTACGACCAGTCAGGCTCAAGGCCCGCCGGGTCCCATTCGCCCTGAAACCCCGTATAGACGAGGAATTGGACCAACTCGTGGAGCAAGGAGTGCTGGAGCCGGTGCCTAATGCCCCCTGGGAAACCCCAATCGTCACACCCGTCAAGCCTAATGGTTCGGTCCGCATCTGCGCAGACTACAAATGTACCATAAACAAGGCCCTCATGGCCCATGCATACCCAGTGCCAGTGGTCAGCCATGTCCTTGCCACCCTGGCTGGGTCGAAATTTTTTGGCAAGCTGGACTTGGCCCAAGCATATCAACAGCTGCCAGTAGATGAGGCCACAGCAGAGGCACAGACGATTGTGACGCACAGAGGAGCGTTCAGGGTAAAGCGGCTGCAATTCGGGGTCAGCGTGGCACCAGGCATATTCCAGAATCTAATGGACTCTCTCCTTAAAGGGATTCCTGGTGTCACCCCCTTCTTTGATGATGTGTTGATTGCCGGGCCCACACCAGAGGAGTTTGAGGACCGCCTCCGCACTGTTCTGCACCGTTTCCAGATGGCGGGTCTCAAGGTGAAGCGGGAAAAATGTCTACTAGGAGTGCCTCAAGTGGACTTTCTGGGATTTATGGTGGATGCAGAAGGGGTTCACCCGACTGGGGACAAGGTACGGGCCATTTGTGATGCCCCAGCGCCCAAGAACAAGACTGAACTTCAGGCCTTCTTGGGATTATTGAACTTTTACCATTCCTTCCTTCCCCACAAGGCGGCGGTAGCGGAGCCCCTACACAGACTCCTGGACAAGCGGGCCCCTTGGGTGTGGGGCCAGCGCCAGGAGGCCGCATTCCAGGCAGTCAAGGACTTGCTTGTCTCAAACTCGGTCTTGGCACACTTCGACGAGAGGCTGCCGGTGGTGCTAGCATGCGACGCCTCGCCCTATGGCATCGGCGCTGTCCTGGGACACCAACTCCCGGATGGAAGAGAGGTACCGGTAGCATACTTTTCCCAGACACTCAACGAAACCGAGCGGAACTACTCGCAAATCGACAAGGAGGGTCTGGCAATCGTGAAGGGAGTAAAAAAATTCCATGATTTCTTGTACGGGCGGCCCTTCACCGTGGTGACTGACCACAAGCCGTTGCTTGGCTTGTTTGCCCCCGAAAAGCAGACCCCCCAAGTGCTGTCTCCTCGCGTCCTCAGGTGGTCAATTTTCCTTGCCAGCTACCAGTATGTATGTATATAAAGCAGATACTTTGAGGGGACATTCATTCATTCCTCCTCACCACTATGAGCTGAATAAAGAGCATGAAATCACTTTGCGACTCTGAGTATATTTCATTGCTCATCAGGAACCTGATGTTTCATCACATAGGAGCTCATTTCCATTCAAGAGTAAGGCTTACCCTTTTCCTGTCTTGATGAGAAGCAAGCCCTTCTCATCCACAGTTCCTTCCTTCCAATCCTTTCCAAGGGTATTTTGTTTGGTTGGAGGAGGGTATGGTGATGTGGACAGGATTGCAGTGGAAATGGAGACAAACCCTAGAACGAACTCTAAATTCTGAGGCATCATAACTGAGGCTTTCCAAACTGACGGATTTTTGTATTTCAGACTCCTCCAATTCCCTATTTGCCCTCATTTGTGGAAGGCAAAGGGCATCTCATAAGTTGCAGGCTAGCAGCAAGTAAAGTCCTGTGTGAAATAGGGCAGTTGAAAAGTAGAACTACATCCATCCGTCTCTGTTCTCTGAAGTTTAACCAGTGAGTTAAGCTTCATAAAGGACATTTTTCTACTAGTCACAAAGTGTGACGTCTGTGTCAAATTCATTCTGCTGCTCCGTGTATCAGTTAAAGATTTATACTGCCAGTGCCTCTCATTTAAATGGCTCTGAGAGCAGTAGGGTTGCACAGGGCCTATGTGAGTTAGTATATGTATTGACCAGGAGGGTCAATAAACCCAGTGTGCAAGAACTGGCTTAATGTGAGAGAGGGGAAAAAATAATAATGGAAGAATGAAATACATTAATGTACACGTTGTAGTTCCCTTTTTATTGCACAATGTAAATATAACCCAATGTACTATATTTACCACACAAGGTGTAAACATACAGTATCTTTAAAAAATAAATAAATGTTGTTACATTCATAGCAGAACAGGACATCTACACCTGAACCAAATGGGTGTGATTTGTATACTGTTGGATGCTCCCTCAATCTCCTAGTGGTGTGAGATTCCAGGAGCTTATGCAGGGTTCGTATTTTGTTTTGGAATGAAACACAGTGAAGACGGTGGTGTCTTTACAACCTGAGCCGTAATGGAGGGGTTCACAGCATTGACATCCCAAAAAGGTCTTGCCTTGGATTCAAACACCAATTGAATATTATACCTCGTTGACATTCCAGCTTGCTACTTTATGTTGACTTTCTGGCTCACTTGGCACAAACTCAATTCTAAACTCTGGCTTTTTTCTGATTTGAAAGAGGGGCTCCAACCATTTTGTATCTAGCACAGAGCCCCCTTTCCTTTGCTCTCTTAATGGCCCATTCCCCAGGCCTGAACACAATAAACTAGCCTGTCTTGATTAGCTTTTAACACTTGCAGAGTCCAGGGATTAGGTGTCTGGCACTCAGTTTAACACCCCAAGCTTGATTCCAACTCTTACTGGATCCAGGAATAGAGGGGTCTGGCACCAGCAAACACATAACAATACTTTTGGTTGTACCTAATTAAAGCATTTAATTCAGTACTTTAGGTTGTACCCAATTAAGCCATACTTGGAACAGAGCCACTGAAATAACAGAATCATAGAATTAAGTCCAAATGAATGGATTTAAATCCATTGGTTTTAAATGGATCTACTTGCAGGGCACTCTAGCAACATTGATATGAGCTGCGATTTCAGATTATTGTTGTTTTATCTCATTTAAAGGCCTGCACATACCACCCACTTACAAAAAAAGGCAGTTTATTATTATTTTAGGGCATTGGTACTCCTGCTTTTCATCCAAAACATACAATCCATTCAAAGTAGGCAGGCTTACAAAGGGGGGGGGGCACAGGCAGGGGAGAGTCAGGGCGGGAAAGCAAAATCAGGAACCAATTCTTCAAACTGGAACTCTGAATTATTATTTATTATTATTATCATCATTTGAATTTATATACCGCCTTACACCCAGAAGTCTGGCGGTTCACAGAAAAAGATCACAGTATATAAAATAATAATAAAAGCAATAATAATAATAATAAAATAAGACCGCAGCCTCATTTTAACTTATGAAATCTTGGTACATTCATGCCTACAGAGCTAGAAAAGGGAAGAGTGACGCGCCGCCCTCACGAGGCTCCTTCGTGCCACGCCCTGCTCTGCCAGTCACGTAGCCCCGCCCACCCCAGCGACGCTCGCGTCCCGTCGCGTGAACCTCTCGAAGGTTGGGCGGGGCTGGCGCGAAAATTAGCGCCGACGAAAGCGATTGGCTCCCTTCCTCCGCCTTGTGTTACAGGGGGGTGGAGTTAGGGACGAGGCCCCCGGGGCTCACGTGCAGGGCCCCCTGACCAATCGGGTGATCGCGTGATGTGAGTCTCTGTTGCCGGCGCCGCAGTTGTTGTTCCCCTTCCGCCCCGCCCTCCCCTCCTCCCTCCCCTCCTCCCCTCTCCAAGATGGCGGCGCCGGCGGGTGCCTGAGAGGGAGGCTGTCGCTTGGAGGAAGCGAGGTCCCGGCCGCTGCCGGGAGAGGAAGACGCGACGCCTCCGCCCCGAGCCCCTCTCGCTGCCCAGCCCGCCCTTCCCTCGGCCCTCCAGGACGATGGTAAAATGACCCAGGCGGGGAAGAAGAAGAAAAGGGCCGCCAACCGCAGCATCCTGCTGGCCAAGAAGATCATCATTAAGGACGGCGGCACGGTGAGGGGGGGGCGGCTCCGAGGGGAGCGGAGCCCTGAGGGGACCGGGGCGCGGGGGGGGGGTGCTTCGCGAGACCCCCGCGGGACCAGGCAGGCCTCCCGTCCGCGTGCTTCGGGCCCAGCAGGTGCCGCCGCCTGCCTGCCCGCCCAACGAGTTTGGTGGGTCGCCTTGAACTGAAGGCGGAATGGGTCGACTGCCCCGGTTTGACCGGGGGGGGGGCTTTTTTTTCCTTTTTGGTTCTGCGTGGGAAAATGTTAAGGGTGTCTTTTGGAAGGAGCTTGGTTGACTACACTTTCCCTAGAGAGCGAGTTTGCCTTCCGCCGTCCTTTGGTCCCGAGTGGGTTTGGGGTTCCCGTTACACTAAACCAGCTTGTCACACAATAGGCTCTCTAAAAGGTGTGTCCCTCCTCAGGGACAAAATTTGTAATCGGGCCTCGTGAGGAAGGTGAATTTCAGGTGGGGAGAATGGGGGGGGGAGGGGAGCACAGCTTCCTCTCTCTTTTCTCTACTGTCCTATATATCATTAGAGGGGCTTCTGGTTCAGAAATCTTTATAGATATACTATATGGTGTATATATATACACACTATACTGGAAAGCGTGGAAGGAAAAGGACACGTCCTTCTTTTGGTTCACAAACATATGTTTTCTCTGAGATCTCCTGGCTGGTGCAGAAATCATTGGCTTTATTCTGGGTGGACCTGTTGTGCTTCCATAGTGATGGACACTCTTGAGCTGCTCGAATTCACTATTTGAAGGAAAGATCCACCCGGAGATTGCAAATTCTATTTAGCATAGTCAGGTGTTTTTGTTAAAGGAAACTGCTGTGGTTTCACCTGTGCATCACCTCCAGCCGGTGTAGGATGCCTGCTCTGTACTATGCTATATTAAATATATGGCTGTTTCAGCAATGTGTGCTGATGAAGTAATCTTGGTTTGAATGTTTCACGGTATACAGGCATGTCCCTGTTTTCATCCCTGAAACTTGGGGGGGGGGAGGGGAACGCAAAATTAATGTCTGTACAGCTTTCTCTGTCACAAGATGTAGAGCACTTTTCAAAGGCATTTGTAATTTTGCAAGGATGCTGAGGTTTCTGTGTAATAGATCATTTTCTTGGCAACTAGTATTTCTAGTTCAGTCTTGCCAGTCCCCCAGATGCTATGCTGGCACATCCACTTTTACCCTTGGATTGGCAGTTTGAACAAGAGCTTTGGCCTAGGGGGCTTCAATTGCTGAACTTAGTTTTAATTTCTATGCTTTGCCATTTACAGCATGTCACACACCCACACCTTCACACACCCTGTTTATGAGCTACTTATGTACATCTCTTGCTAATGGATAGCTTCATGCTTTAAATGTATTTTCTGCGTGGAGATCATCTTGTCATAGACACATGAATACACACTGTGTTTCCTTCTCTAGAGCCATCAAGTAACAGATGCACAATTATCTTCTTGTACTCTACTGGTCAAGCTTGTGATTGCAATTTTTACATTTTTAACACTATGGTTGGAATCCAGCTTTGCCTGTTCTTGTTGTGTATTTAAGGCAGGGGTGGTTAACCTGTGATCCCCTAAATGTTGTTAGACTTCTAAACTCATCAACCTTAGCCTGCATGACAGGTAACGGGGGATGGGAGGAGTTGAAGTCCAGCAGCAACTGGCTGGAAAGATTAGCCACCTATAGTTTATGGACTTGAGCAAAGAGAGAGTGAATTTATGGCAGAGAACTGATAATAGCCTATTGATGTTTGATTTGAGTTTGGCTTGACTTTCCTGCTCGGTTATGAATTCGGAGTTGTTTTACATTTAACACATTCTGTGGTCGCACCAATGTTTTCCATAATTCACACATAAAATGTGAACAGTACATATGTAAAACGTGTAGAACCATGAATAGATATGCTTCAAAGAGTTGTGGCCAATTAAGAACACACACATCAGGGAACCCGAGTCTTTGGGGACAGGCCTCCTGTTTACATTCTTCATGTCACCGCTCTTGGTGTGAGCAGCTATTCTGGATTCTGCTGTTGGATTGGTTGGTTTGTTTTTGCAGATGTGCTCTTCACAGTTCTGCACATGAGAAAGTCATGCATGTTTCTTCATATGCAGGAAAATGTTTTGTGCAAATTGGCAATGAAGAGCTTTGACTCAGAGTTCTGAATGCCATAATCCTGTTAGTCAAACTCATGTGTTATCAATTTACACAGTTATTTATGATGGTTCAAATGAATGACACTTTTCACTGAAGGAACAAAGCTTAGAAGATACATTTTCTTAAATGAATTCTGAGTTTCCTGTTTTTAAAAGGGGAATAATAGTACAGAATTGTTGAAGATAAAGCATTTCAATATTTTTTGCAATTCCATATCACATTTTTACTTGCAGTTAACTGTATTTTCAGCTTATCGCCATTGCCATGTTCATTTTATTTATATCCTATATATTTTCAGAAAATTACTCTTATGTTGTTAATAGTGCTTAAAGTAGGTAGAGCACCTGTTGCAGCCTCACTTGCTTGTAAAATTCACTGTCCTTTTTAAAAAACCTTGCTTGTCAATGCTCTGTCCATTTCTCTACTTAGGAAGGCACACAGTCTGTATATCTTGATTATTCTTGTTCAGGTAACTTGTTCCAATGCAGTTTAGCTTTTTTTAATTGAGTGGGATCTGCTGTATCAGTAGAAAAGGGACACAGGTGGAGATACTGTATTCATGTTACGATAGAAACTATTAAAGCACAAAGTTGCTCCCTTGAATGTTTAACACCACCTACATAATTATTGTTAAAATTGCTAAGTAGTCAGCACAGGTGGTGTGTTGCCTTGTGCTGCACTGTATAGAGCAGTTTTGAGAGAGTGGCCTTTGCCAACCTGGTGCCCCTCCCCCAGATGTTTTAGACTACCCCTGGCTACAGGAGTTGTATGTCCCAAACCTGTGGAGGGAACCAGGTTAGTGAAGACTGTGAATGGAGGGTTTACTTCTTATCCAACAGTTGTTCACTTTCTGGGGGCTCCCTCTGTGAACTTCCTGTGCTTTCAAGGAGAGACTGCTTCATATTTTTGAGGTTGGTTATGTTGAAACTAAGTTGAGAAAGGATGTATAAGTATTAGTATTAGTAGCCTTGAGTTCTGATTTAATAGGTGATGTCTCATTTCCTGACTTTGATTCAGTGGGTGTCTCCTTACAACTTACAGTGAAACTTATCTTCCTCCAGCTCCTGCTCAATTCCTACCCTTTGTCAAATTACTGTTGCAAATGCTCACACTAGAAAACAAATATTTTAGGTTTCATAGTTGTCACTTTCACGCCCTTTATTATTGCAGGTGAGATTTCTAAGTTCCAGTTCAACATAAATGTATGTGAAACTTCAAAACATAAGGTGCCTTATAAATTACTCCAGAAATCTGTACTTGAAATGTTTGTTGTCCTGGGGATTACTCCTCTTGATCCTTGAAGATGCTTCAGTAATAGGTTGGTACTTGTGTGGCCTTTTTATTGCTAAGAAAGGAGTTGGCAATTGTGACCTAATGCTCTTCTCCAGCAGGAGAGTAGGTACGCTGTTGCAGACAAGTCACCTTTTTCATCCTTAAAGGGATGACTGAGACACCTGCAGCACTGCCTATTATAAGACATGAGGCAGGGTTGTCGCAGCTTCCCAAGGCACATGCCCTAGCTTGGCGATAGCTTCAGACCTCTGAATCACTACTTAAAGAATCTCAGGTAGTGGAGACAGGAAAATCCTCTGCCTTAGACTTTGGTAAGCTACTGATAGTGGTGGTTCACATGAATCACCAAATCATTTTGGGGCATTAGGTGGAAGAGATTATCTGAACTTTCAGGCTCACATTCTGCTGCAAAGCCAGGCAGTCAGTAAATCTCACACTTCAAAACTGGAGGTGGCTGTGTATTAGCAAAGCACTATTTTCACAGACTGGGCGGTTTCAGCACAGCATCTTACTTCATGAAATCAGTTGCTGAGACTAAAAGTTCCTTCCTCCCCACAGCCACCCATGTCTTCTCCTCTTCAGTGCTTCTTGCAAGCAATTGGAGACTGTCCCTGTGTGCAGCTTGTCTTTCCTTCTCTTTCATGCCTCATCTGGTTCTGGAAGTCTGGGTGAAGAGAGGACCTTGAGGAGGGGGAGACATCTGTGATTCTTCACCAGCCTGTCTCATCTCTGCCTCCTGGCCAGCCTTCTGCCTCTGATTCTGGACTTTGCTCTGCCACAGATTCACCCCGCTCACTAAACCCCGTTTCTGACACCACCTCCCTCTGACCGTTCATGTCATCCTACCACCATTCCCTATGCTTTGAGCCTTTTTCCCTTGGTGGCTCCCCAGCTGGTTCATCCTGCCACTCCTTTGCATCCAACCAGTCCATGACACATGGTCCCTTCCATCATGCACCACAATTCCCTACTTCTATTCTTGGATTAATCTCAAAGGAAAGAGGTAATGGCCACACAGACGAGTAGGAAGAAGCGTACAAGACCAAGGCTTGTGCACGTAATGTCAAACCTTGGTTTAGCATTGCTCTTGAACTGTTGCCCAGTAGCCAAGAATGATGAGGGTTACAGCCGTACCTTTGTTGTCGAACACCTTGGTACTTGGATGTTTTGGCTCCAGAACATCGCAAACCTGGAAGTGAGTGTTCCGGTTTGCAGACATTTTTTGGAAGCTGAATGTTCGATGTGTCTCCAGCAGCCAATCGGAAGCGGTGCCTTGGTTTTCAAATTGAATGGACTCCCAGAACGGATTAAGTTTGACAACCAACGTACCACTGTTTGTATAGTCTAAAACATCTGGAGGACACCTGTTTGGAGAAAGCTGAACTAGACAGACTGAGGTTTTGACTCCTGGCTTAACATGCATAGGCTATACACTCTACAAACCACAACTACTGGGTTAATATTGCATCTGAACCAGGGATGGTGGTTTGTTTTGCTCCAAAAAAACAGGGCTGATAAGCAAATAACAAACTTTTGCTTATCCTTGTGGTTTGGAGTAAAACCAAAACATGGTTTGGATGGAACATGAAGGCAGGGCTCGTGGTTTGTTTCTCTCCGGTGCAAGTAGGGAGAGGGGCAAAGTGAGCCTGATCAGTGCACGCATGGCAAATCATGGTTTAAAACACATATCACTCTAACGCAACTTCATGTATTCATATGTAGGAAGAACAATATTGCTTCATCACAGTGCATTTTCCCCTTGGATAAGGAGTGTTGTCGTGCTCTTTCCAGCCCAGAGTAAGATTGTTGTGGAGAATGAGGAGGTGCTGTTACTACTTTACACCCTCAAGGGAAGCATGTAATTGCCCTTCTGTGCTGATTGTACATAATGGTATAGTAGTTACGATGTGTTTGGTGCTCTGTGGTCTTCAGCTGCATATTTAACGTCTGGGTGCCTTCATGAGAAGTTGCAGAATTGCTTGTAAACATAGCTGACTTTTGCATCTACATATAAAAGCAATGTGGTCAGTCAGATGCTCTTATAAATGAATGTTTCTGTGTGGATGTTTTCAAGCATCACGAAGTACTGTAAAATATGTCTGGAGGAAAACGTACATAAGTGACAGAGTTCTGACTAGTTTTCCTGTTCCATAATGTGAATTAACACTACTCAAGAAAATGTCAATGCAAAAAAGTAAAAGAAAGTAAAGAAAGGAATACTGCCCCCCCAAAAGGAAGTAACATTAATTCATTGTCATTCATCTTGGTTGTACTTCCCCGTTTGTAATATTCAGTCAATTCCGACTGTTCATACCACCATTTTAAGGAAGCATGCTATACAGCTCCTGGGTGTGACAGGATGTGGTTAAGCATTTGATTGTATTTGAAAGTGCTCTAGAATTTTAGAAATGTGAAGTTGTGTGATGCTACTGCAGCTTGAGTACTGTTGTTTTTTAAAAGTTTCTACACTCCATGTTTTAATCCTTTGCAGCAGATTCTTAACTTTTTTCCAAGTCTGTTATGAGTAATTACAAGGAATTGAAACACTGCTCCTTCCCTTTCCCCTCCATCTGCCACTGTTCCATCATGTCCTTTTGGGAAAAGGATGAAATCCTGAGGGTAGCTGCAGATGAAATCCTCCCCTCTGTTGGCTTGGCTGGGAAAGCATATCAGCATGAGTTGGCTGCTGCTGGTCTGAGTGCTATAGATGTGTCACAATGCCATAAAAGATGCAGTGTACAGATGCAGGAGCCTTAACAATTTTATGTAAGGAAATGCCACAACACCTTGGCTGCTGCCACTCTCAGTGTGTGTGTGTGTGTGTGTGTGTGTGTGTGTGTGTGTACACACTTGGGTGTCAAATTTTTTTGGGTGGCTTTGGTGTCTGACCAAAAACATTTCCTCTGAACATGCCCCTATTTTGGGGGAGTGGGAGATAGCCAGTGTGAAGGAATGCAACTGGATCTATTTGAAGTGGGGTTTTTTAATTCCAGAGTGGTTGATTTCTGGTTTAAGTTCTGAACAAGAGGCTCAAAAATTCAGCCTAATAAACTCCCAAGTACAAAATGAAACCCAAAGTTAAAGGGAGGAGAGACCAAAAAGAAGAAAAATGGGGAATCAGAAACTGAAACAACCAGCTACTCCCCTTCTAATTGGCTGAAAGATTGGGAGGGGAAGTTAATCTTTTGCATATAAGTAAAGCTGTTAAATAGGAAATTTGTGTGTGTGTGTGTGTGTGTGTGTGTGTCTGAAAGAGAGAGAGAGAGAGAGAGAGAGAGAGAGAGAGATATGAAACAATATTAAAGTTAGAGATCATGTTTGGAGCTCAGTAAAAAAAATGGGGAAATGATTAACTTTCCTCCATTCTCTCTCACATTGCAGCTGGCAAGGGGTGGCAGAGGCATGCAGACTTTTTCTGATCATCTATCTTAGCTTGATGAACAAGACTGTCAAACCCTCCAGTTACATTTCTTCCGCCTCCCCCAGCTTTCTGTAGTCACAGAAAGAATGCAAGCGTAGATGCATCAGTGCCAGGAGCACCTCTAGAGAAATGTTGAAGCACTCTGGCAGTTACAACTCTTGGCAGGGTATTGTTTTTCCATACATGAGTTTTGATGCAAAATTCAGCTCAGTTTTGGACCAAAAAAAAAAAATAGTAGCGCTACACTAAAATATTCCTTTTGGGTTTTGTGTGTACTGCAGTACAAAGGTGTAAACTGTGCTGTGAGATCTGTACTCATTCTTGGCTTAATTTGAGCTTAGTTTGAGGAGTAATTGAATTCCTGTGGCAGTTAAGGTTTTTAGCATCAACCTTTCCATGCCCTCAAACATGTATTGCACTTGTAATCCCAATTAAATGTGGTCTCATGCAGAGTTATTGGGAGAGATATAGTAAGTAAGAGAACCAAAATGAGCCCACTACATGATTGTCTCTGGGTGTAGTGCCCAACAATAAGCCGCTGGCTTAACAGTAGTATGTTCTATATTGAAGAGTTTTCGCTACAGTAAGGCGTTTAACCTTAACATCCATTTTAGCAAAGGTCTCTGGCAGTTTTCCAATACATTTATGCAATTAATGGCCACACTTGAAAACTTGGATACTCTCATTTTGATTTGTTCAAGCAATACTATGGCTGCATGTTACTTTGTCATTGATACATTTTCATGGATAGTGGGTTTTGCATGAAGGTATGCAAATTCTTTGCAAAAGAAAGAAGTAGCACACTTTTGAGAGGATTAATTGGGGAAACTAGTAATGTAGTTCTAGTAATGTAGATCTAGTAATGTAAGGATAGGTAACTGGAACATGCACCATTGTCATGAATGTCACTTGACCTGAGAGAATAGAGGACCAGTATTCAAACCTATAGTGGAATCATACAAGAGTCAAAATAGATTTTCGTAATGGAAATGAAAATGCTTACTGAAAAATTGTATGAATAGTTTGATGCATTCAGACTGTGGTTTTTCCATTACATGCTCATGGAAAGTTGAGTCTTGGGCTCATGTACCTTCTCTACACACACATGGGGGTTTCCTAAAGTGGCCAGCAAGCCATCGATTTTCCATCTTGTCTGAATACCTGTCCTTAATTTGCCCTTAATCAAGGATCCTAGCATACATTTTGTTCCTCCTTTAAGAGCAAACTATAATTGGCCAAACCCCATTTTGTCCTTATGCATGAATGTGACAAACTTTTATCTTGTCAACAACCAAAGTCACTTTATAAATCTCTCCTGGTTGCTTGGGTGGGTGGGTAGAATACCTGAGACATAAGTTCTATGCATGCAACTGCAAACTGTAATTTTGGGTGTCTTTCATTCCCTTGAGTTGTAACATCTGTTTTCATCCCCTGTTGCAGGAGTGCCTCTCTGTATGCTGTTGAACTGCAAGTCTTATCTTCCCTAACCATTGGTACTGCTGGCTGGGGCTGATGATAGTTAAAGTTCAGCAGCATCTGAGGCCACAGTTAACCACCTCTTCCCTATTGTTTGCTAGTGAGGAAATTATATGTGACTAGTTGGGCTATATGTAGTAACAATTATATTTCTTTCTTTCAGCCTCAAGGAATAGGCTCACCTAGTGTCTATCATGCTGTGATAGTAATATTTCTGGAATTCTTTGCATGGGGGCTTCTGACAGCACCTACCTTAGTGGTAAGTGTTTTTCTTTTTTTAAATTACTATATTTTAACAAGGGATTAGACCTGACTCCCACTCCTCTCTCTGCTTCCTCCCTTCCTTGGTACTTAAAGCTGTTTAGTAAACTGACATTAAATCACTGTTCCCTGTTTTGGAATAACTGAGGTTTGATTGAATCAGCAAGCAAATATTTAGGAGGAGGAGTGAGATGGGTTACTCATTCTTACTGCTCAACTACAGTTTAGGATGTTGGGGATTGTGCATCTGTATCATGCATAAAACAGTGCATGGTTATTTGGAAATACGCAACAGAGTAAACAGTTATTGCCGTCAGATAAATGTGTTCAGTCTTGGCATGACTGGCAGGTTATGTGTATGGCTGTACGAGAGAGCCAGTCCCCTTAAGATGACTTAATGCATGCTAAAAGCAAATTCTGAATATATTCTTAAGTGTTCTATTGTGGTTTATTGCTATTTCTGTATCTGGCAAAATGCTGTTATTGATGGTAATATGTAACTGAAATGGGGCGGTTTGTGTTCAAGAGACATAGTGTGACCGGGGTATTTGTCCTCAAGTAAATGTTCTGTTCTCAGTTAAATATTCATGTAATCCAAGTAAACTGGCTTGTCTTGCATTTGAAAGGTAAAAATAAACACTCTTTGAACATACAATTTTAGCTTTGTAATAAGAGAAGGAAGTAATTGCACTATTTCACTGCTAACTTTTGGAAGTATGGAAAGCCTAAAACAATCCAGCAGAGGCTGTGTTTCTGTAAATTCAATTCCAAAACACACACCCATTTAGAATTTCCTAGGGCAGCTCTGCTCTGATTTCTTTCCCTTTCCCCTTTTTTGATGCAGTGTGAATCTGTCTTGGCCAGAAACATGCTAGCAACGTCTGGCTTGCATGTAGATAGGTGGCTTTGAATTTTGTAATCTCTTCAGGGAAAGGTTCCTTCACCAGTTCTAACTCTGCAGCATGCACAGTATCCATGCCCTCTGTCTCTTCAGACTTCTTTTCTCCTAGCTCACCCCTCAGTAAGAGTCAGACTTTCCTTCTCAGTGCCTCATGATATAAATGTGAGCACAATTCCAAATTCTCTATGCAGAAAAAGCAAACAACTGCAAATAGTGCAGTGTATGCAAATATGATAATGGAGGTAGTAAACAAATTGCTGACCATCAATGTTCCTGTGTTTGCATGGTCATTATAGCTTATTGTGTGCTGTTATGTAATGACAGGAAAAAAATGCACTTGGTACCAGAATAATTTATACTAGCTCTCTAAAACCTTTGACTGGTTACTTGCACTTTTTTTTTAATTGTGTAAAAATGGAAATAGAAATTGGTGTTAAACATGATAAAGGAAATTATCGGATATAATGTTTCAAATACTCCTAAAACTGCTCTTCTGTGTGTACTAAACTCAGAAGTAGTACTTATAGAAGTGCAGTTAGGTTGCCAGTCTGTTAACATCTGGCAAGTTTATCCATTGTCCAACCCTGAAAAGGAAAAATATTTCAATCTTTCAAAGAATGGACAGAATATATGGGAATTTTTCCTAATGACCAAATTAATGCATGAAACAACCAGCAAGCAGGCAGATTTAAAGAGAGATAAGCTTTTTTAAAAAATTAATATTGGAATAACAAAATTAGTTACAATTTAATACTACATAATTCTTTTCCATTATATGATGCTATATCATGATGTTCATGTTTCTTCAGAGTAATAATATTTTTTCCTTTGGATGCATCAGATATTTATTTTCTTTAATATAATTAGAACCTTAAAGTCATAATCACATTTTATATTAGTTTGATACACTATTTGCATTTTTTAAAAAGTACACTATAAGTGTTTCTGCATTATCTGAATTCACATATGCAGAAACCTAGAAACTGTCTCTTTAAAAAAAGAGGCATAGTATCTCAAAAGTCAGGGCAAAAGGAAGCTACTGATGGTAGTGTTGCCACACTGCCAAGTAACACCATGCCACACTGGGCTTTCTGACGAATGTGGGCATGGATGCATCAGCAGTTGCAATGGTCTTTATGGTAGAAACAGTTCCCATGTTGAGTGATACAGTTGAGTGATGTATCGCATCAAAACGCTGCAGGTATTGCAGGCCCTTAGCTGTAGAACGTCATTCTTCTCCCTCTTCCTTTTTTCTTAGAAAAATCACGTAACAAATGGTGATAAGCTTTTTACAATATTGGCAGTAGTGAGCATTTTCTGCTACGAAGGGAAGTGATTCTGTCTCAGTAAACTGTGATGGTGGTAATGAAGGCTAAGGACTTTGAAACTTTTTTATGCTTAAATAGAGTATTCATACTGTTAGGTGTCCTTCATTAATATGTCACATGCGTAATTGCTTCACAGGTTTTGCACGAAACCTTTCCCAAACATACGTTTTTAATGAATGGCCTAATCCAAGGAGTAAAGGTAAGACCAGCCTAGTTTTTAAATGTTTTCTATTGAAGTGTATGATTCATTCATAAATCAGGTGCCTGCAAATTAGACCTGAATGGTTCAGTTATTCCCCCTTGTTCTATACAAGTTCAGGATTATACCTGACGTTGTGAATTTAGGGTGAGATCAAACACAATAAGCCAAAAGTTAGACTGCATTTAATTCTTGTTCACCCTGCGTATTTCATATCATTCCTTTAAGAATCCTCTCAAAACTCTAGGAAGATCATAGCCTTCAGTTCAAGATATGGTGTTACTAAATTCCTGTAGTGACAGGGATTCCTAATGTTCTAGTTCAATCTTGAAGTGAAGACGTGTTATTAACCCAGGCCTTTTAAACAACTTGTGTGTGTGTAATATAGGCTTCTCAGTTTTATGATTCCTGTTTTCTTTATCAAAAAGAACAAGTTTATAATGCATTTTTAATCATTTTTGTGAGCCACTCAGATAACATATATTGTTGAGCGAGTATTTATTTGGAACACGCTGAGGGCCAAACAGTTTTTTCCTGTCTGGTTATCTGCAGGTGATTTGTTCTCACCTAGTGAACCACGGTGTATAAGCCTGCTTTATATCACACAAAAAGGCTTTTGCAATGCCGACCCCCAAAACTGGAAGGAGTACTGTTGGGCTACCTATGTTTTTGGTGGCTAAGAGTCATCCATATGAGCCCTATCCTGCACTTTGTGTTATAGGCATCCTATTAACTGAATCTGCTTGCTGTAGAGTAGTGAGTCATTTCAAGGAAGGGGCAGATTCTCTTTTTTTAAAAAAGTAGGTTTTAGGTGAATGTATTTCTTTTTAAAAGGCTTTAGATCAGTGTTTCCTAAACTTGGGTTTTTTTCAGACTACAACTCCCATCATCCCTAGCTAGCAAGACCAGTGGTCAGGGGTGATGGGAATTGTAGTCCGAAAACAGCTAGAGACCCAAATTGGGAAGCACTGCTTTAAATGAATGTATCAGGATGTGAAACCTTTCAGCTCTTCTTTTTGCCTTCAGTGTGTGCATTGTTCTTCACTTAAACATTTGTTTTTACTTCCCAGGGCTTACTGTCTTTCCTGAGCGCCCCTCTGATAGGGGCTCTGTCTGACGTTTGGGGCCGAAAATCCTTCCTGTTGCTAACAGTATTTTTTACCTGTGCACCAATTCCACTAATGAAGATCAGTCCATGGTTAGTGTCCCCTTTTAAAATTTGCCTGTATACGTCTGTCATGTTAGTCTTGTGTGCTTGGTTTTCATTATAAGAACAGCACGGTTGGCAAATCCACATCGTGATTGACTCCCGCCCAGAAACCCATGTCCCCACTGTGGAAGGACGTGTGGATCCAGAATTGGCCTCCACAGTCGTTTACAGACTCATTTTTAAACCGTGTTTATGGAAGACAATCTTACTCGGCTATGAGTGATCGCCAGAGAAGAAGACGACGACAAAATGTCAAAACTTGCTGTGTTTTGTGCAAAGCTAGATGGTGCTTGTTAGCAGAGTGCCAGCTCACTTAGCAATGAATGCATTGTGAATGACATAGACAAGCTGTCCTTGGCTGCTCTCCTTGTTTTGCTCTCAGGCAGTGCTGGAGATTGCCTTTTGGTATGCTTTAGGCTTTCCTGCAGTCCCTAGGCTTTATTGAAACAGAGATTTGGTTCATGGGACTCTGCAATTTCTTGTTCCTCAGGTTTTTAGACAAGAATGAGTCCTATACAGTTTTTGGTGTAGAGCGTCTCTCTGGAATGACGAGTTATATGTCATTTTTTGCTTCTCCTTTTCTGCTGAAACATTCACTTTTTATGACTCAAGGACGTTTACTCTGACAAAGTATGCCAAATGCACCTATTCAATGTGCTTAACATAACCCATGTTTTTCTTTCTGTGTGCATTGTATGGGCTTAGCTAAAAAGCAGTTTATAAATATTTTGAATAAATAAAACAAATATGAAAGCTTTTTAAATCTAATATATTGCGGAAAGGTTTGTCAAAAAAATGCTGTTTTAATATTTATTTGAAAATTTGGCTGTATTTCTCCAGCCAAGGCTAGGATTTTTCTTGTTAATTGTAACTACCTTTAAGAAACTATCCCTTTAAGAAACTATTACTGTGGTTTTTTGTGTTCCTAGGTGGTACTTTGCTGTTATATCTGTCTCTGGAGTCTTTGCAGTGACCTTTTCAGTGGTGTTTGCTTATGTAGCAGATATAACCCAAGAACATGAAAGGAGCATGGCGTATGGCTTGGTATGTGTGTAGTTTATCTGAATGTTTTAAACACAACAGTCGTTAGTAATTAGAATTCTTTTAATGTGAGTTGTAACACGTTACAGGAAGTACATGCACCTAATTGGGTTCCTCTTGATTAGCATCCTACGATCCTGGCTTCCTGTTCGTATTTATCAGAAGAATCTTTACATCTTCTGTATTGTGAAAGAGCAATCTATTGCTACTCCTACTCATAACTTTAAGTCATTCTTCCGTTACCTAACATTCAACAGTTGCTATAGGAAAATCATGATCATTAAGTCTATAAATTATCAAAACTTATGGTGATGTTTTGTGTTAAATGCTTTCTATTTCTCTGTCAACCTTTTTTTCTTTTTCCCCCGCCTGTCAACTTTCTTGAATCCTTCTTGACATTAGAAAGGATGTGGTTACTCACTGAAAATATTATCCCTGTTATCATTCATAGGTTTCGGCAACTTTTGCTGCAAGTTTAGTTACCAGTCCTGCCATTGGTGCCTACCTGGGTCGTGTGTACGGAGACAGCCTGGTTGTGGTCCTGGCTACAGCTATTGCATTGCTGGATATTTGCTTTATCCTTGTTGCTGTACCTGAATCATTGCCAGAAAAGATGAGGCCTGCGTCGTGGGGAGCACCCATTTCTTGGGAACAAGCTGACCCATTTGCGGTAATAATGTATTTAAACGTTTGGAACAGAGGGTGCTGTGGTGTGCTTTGAAACTCTGGAGTTTTTATTAATGTGTAACAGTAAATGTTTTGTTGAGCATGTCTGTACTGGAATTTCACCCCATTGCTTTTTGCAATTGGTTGCTTAGCTAATGTTTTAGGAGGCTGTGGGGTGGCCCAATTTCAAAACACGCGAACACACTTGGTCTGCGGCTAAATGCCTGGCTGCTCTATATTTCCATATAATTTTGCTTACTTAATCTCTCTTTCCAGAGTCACGCTTGTAGGTCTAGGCAGGATTTTTCTTTAGCCAGTTAGCTGTCCCCAACTGCCTTAAGAAACTACAGTCGTACCTTGGAAGTCAAAATGGAATCTGTTCTGGAAATCTGTATGACTTCCAAAACGTTCAGAAATCTAAGCACGGCTTCTGATTGGTTGCAGGAAGCTCCTGCATCCAATTGGAAGCCGCAGAAGTCCTTCCGGGTTTGCGGCATTCAGGAGCCAAAACGTTTGACTTACAAGGCATTCGGGATCCAAGGTTCGACTGTACAGTCAAACCTCTTCTTACGTTTGCCTCCGTTCGCATCCATTTCGCCCAACGTCCTCAGCAAACCCGGAAGTCACCAGCAGGTTTGCCACCATTCGCGCATGTGCAGGAACGGCAATCGCCATTCGCACATGTGCAGAAGCAGACAATCGCCACCTGTGCACCACGGCACCTCTCCTAGCAACCTGTTTTGACTTCAGGATGGGCCTCTGGAACAGATTGTGGTCATGAGTAGAGGTTCCACTGTATATGGAAGTTCCCATCCAAGTGGAACAGGCTCACTAACTACTATAAAAATGTTTGGGGCAGTGTCAGGAGACAAAAGAACTTGGGCTCCAACATGAACACATTCTTGAACTCTGGGAGAGGAATGAACAGCTATGGGGTGGGTACCGTGTGTCCCAGCTAAAGTGGCTACACCAGGACTGAATTCTGTCCATTTATTAAATGGGCAGGGACAGAAATTCAGCTATACGGGAAAAGCTCAGTCCTCGCTGGCCTCCTTGCTTTTTATGAAGGTCCAGAATGGAGACATGAAAGTAATAAACCGATTTCTGAAAATCCCTTTATTTGCTTCAGACCATATATGTCCATGTGATTGGGGAGGATTTAGTTTTGACGGGGATATTGCCCTTCAAAACCTTATTGTGTCCTGGAGAAATTCTAGAGAGAGGGAAAATATGGCTGGGTTGGGGGAGGCACACATTTCCTAATTGCCCACCCAGGATAAGGCATTAGGTGTTCATCCGTCAGTTTTTCTCCGTCTCTGTTTATTTCAAACTCTCTTCAACATTCTGTGGCTCCTAAATGGCAGTGGACAGTTGGGCTGTTTCAGTTTTTTTTCCCCTTTTAAAATTTACTCATCTTTTATCCTGCATTCCTGTGGAGATCTCTTCATGTATGCAGAAAACCCTCCATATGTGTGGCCCTGTTCACTGTCCTCCCATGAGGCAAGGAACATATATTTATTTTATTGTGCTTGAATCCCATCTTTTTCTCCCAAGGAGCTCAAAGTGGCATGCATGGTTCTCCCCTTCCCCAGTCTCCTTTAAACCCCACAACAACCCTGTGAGGTAGGTGAGGCTGAGAGGCAGTGACTGGCTCAAGGTCACCCAGTTGCCTTCATGGCCAAGTGGGGATTTGAACCCTCCTTTCCCAGGTCCCAGTCCAACACACTAACCACTACATCACATGGACTCTATAAATGATACTTGACCATTTCCCTTTCCCCCTCTTGTTCTAGTCATTGAAGAAAGTTGGTCAGGATTCCATTGTGCTGCTAATCTGCATAACAGTCTTTCTCTCATACCTCCCTGAGGCAGGACAGTATTCCAGCTTTTTCTTGTACCTCAGACAGGTAAGCATTTGCCTAATTATTTTGATTGTGGAATATTAATTGACAGAAATGAGGGGTGATCAAGCCGGAACGACTTGATGATAGATTCATTTGCTAGGACTTGTCAGCTTTGCCTGACGGGGGCAAACCACTTTTTATTCTGTGCTGTGTGGAATCATTTGCGTTGCTTAGAAGCACGTTCACTTTCTGCTGAGGAACTGACTGAAACTCAGGCCTCTGTACCATTGTAAAGGTAAAGGGACCCCTGATCGTTAAGTCCAGTTGCGAACGACTGGGGTTGCGGCGCTCCTCTCGCTTTACAGGTCGAGGGAGCCAGTGTTTGTCCGCAGAGTATTTTTCCAGGTCATGTGGCCAGCATGACTAAGCCGCTTCTGGTGAACCAGAGCAGCGCACGGAAACGCCGTTTACCTTCCTGCCAGAGCGGTACCTGTTTATCTACTTGCACTTTGACGTGTTTTCGAACTGCTAGGTTGGCAGGGGCAGGGACCTAGCAACGGGAGCTCACCCCGTCGTGGGGATTTGAACCACTGACCTTCTGATTAGCAAGCCCTAGGCCCAGTGGTTTAGACCACAGCGCCACCTGCGTCCCCGGTACCATTGTAGGGACATTTTTAAAAATTGTCCTGCCTTGAAATTGAGTTAGCTAGCTGTATTCAGTATTTTATTAAATGAAAGATTTTAGTTAGATAGGTAACATTATGTGAACTGAGCACACTTCCACACGCTCATCTATGTTTAACGTAAAAATGATCCAATGATTTTTTATTTATCCTTTAGATAATGAGATTTTCACCAGAAAGTGTTGCAGCATTTATAGCAGTCCTTGGGATTCTCTCCATTGTTGCCCAGGTAACTATAACTGACAATCATGGTTTGCCTCAGAGGTTCTGTTAGCAGATTATCTTCAAGAACAGAGGTGGTTGGGTTGTCACTGGAGATTAGCTAAGTAAGGCACTAAAGTTTTCATGTTAGGGCACTGATGTTTAAACTATAATCTGTGGAACCACAGCAAAAATAAGATGAAAATGAAGGGCTTCCCAGTACAAATGGTACATAAAGTTCAACTTCTACACTCCATTGCAGCTTTACTAAATGTGTGTGATGAAAGCAAACAGTAGTTGTTACTTTGATTCTCCACTTGCCCCCCCCCCCCAAATCATGTTCCCAGTCTCCAGCTTTGTAGAAATCAGATGCCTGGGTCACTGAGAACTAATCCAGGATTTTCTGTAGCGAATCCTTTTTTAAATCTCTGAGGTGTCCTGGGTGTTTCCAATAACCATATACTGCATTAACTAAAATATTGACATTTTTCTCCCCTCAGACAATAGTTTTGAGTTTACTTATGAGGTCAATTGGAAACAAAAACACCATCCTGTTGGGCCTGGGATTTCAAATACTGCAACTTGCGTGGTATGGCTTTGGCTCAGAACCTTGGTAAGTAATGTTTTCAATCTGTTGCTTTTTTGTTTGTTTATTTATTGGCAGAATCCTGTTCTTTATTTAGAAGACTCCTTAAAATATATGCTATGTGACTCATAAATCTCTCTTTTTGCTTTCATTCATAGTATTGGGAAGTGTGTTCTAAAGATGCGCAGTGATGATTGTCATAATGTCTCTGTTCTGAGCTACACATTTAGGGTGATATACAATGGTTAAAGGGACGAGGGTGGCGCTGTGAGTTAAACCACAGAGCCTAAGACTTGCCGATCAGAAGGTCAACAGTTTGAATCTCCGCGATGGGGTGAGCTCCCATTGCTCGGTCCCTGCTCCTGCCAACCTAGCAGTTTGAAAGCACATCAAAGTACAAGTAGATAAATAGGTACTGCTCCAGCGGGAAGGTAAATGGCGTTTCCGTGCACTGCTCTGGTTCGCCAGAAGCGGCTTAGTCATGCTGGCCACATGACCCGGAAGCTGTATGCTGGCTCCCTCGGCCAATAAAGTGAGATGAGCGCCACAACCCCAGAGTTGGTCATGACTGGACCTAACGGTCAGGGGTCCCTTTTCCTTTACCTTTACAATGGTTAAATCTGAGTGCACCCATCCAGATGCATGGGTTGTATCTGATTAAATCATATTGTCATGCTAGAACCCGCGGCCATGCACTAAAGCCGAAGGTTGGACAATTCAATACAGACAAAAGAAGGTATAGAACCATAGAATTGTAGAGTTGGAAGGGATCCCAAGGATCGTCCAACCGCCTGCAATGCCGGAATCTCAACACGCTGTTGCCCATCCACTTTGAAACCATGCAAGACCCTGCTTAGTTGGCAAATGTACTAGCAGTTTCACACCGCAGTTAAACAGCCACAGTACTGTAGTGATGACTGTCAACTTGCACAGCTTTAGAAGGGGTTTAGACAAATTCATGGAGGATAAGGCTATCACTGACTACTAGGCATGGGTATATATATTTCAGGATCAGAGGCAGTATTCCTCCGAATTCCATTGCTCATATCTTGCTTGTGGGCTTCTCATAGGCATCTGATTGTGGGAAGAGGAGGTGGACTAGATGGAACTTTGATCTGATCCAGGAAGGCTGTTCTTTGAAAGCAGTGGGTTGTCATGACTTAAGCCTTTTGATCTGAAGTGGTCTACTGAGAGTATGACTTTCTGGGGGTATTGCCTTTAATGACTGCAGAGAAGTGTAACAAGCTCTTGTTTTCCGATGTCTTCTATGTAGATCTTACATACATTATTCAAGCTATTTTGTTGCTCCTTTTTTGCAATATTAGCACTGATGAGACCTTTTTGCTAATAATAATAATAATAATAATAATAAGGCACGTTCGTGTCATACAAATGGTTGGTTTCCCTGCAGCATTATGTGATATCAAGCTGAAATTCTCAGAGGTGATTCTGAATTATACCTTGACAAATTTATCTGTACTTTTTTCCAGGATGATGTGGGCAGCAGGGGCTGTTGCTGCCATGTCTAGCATCACGTTTCCAGCCGTCAGTGCACTTGTTTCGCGAACTGCTGATGCTGATCAACAGGGTAGGTACTTCATAAGACAAGACACGTGAAGTGGAAAATTCTCGGAACCAATAAATGGCTTTATTTTTTTAGAAGGGCATTGAGTACTAGTAAAAAGTGATCAAAATGTCTTTAGCAATCTCGGGATTGTGGGGAGACAGTTTCCATACAGTTTGTTCCAGATAAGGCAGGCAAATATTTGTTAAGCACACAGTATGGCCCCAGTATAGAAAACTGTTAGCCTGTAGCTGATTCTTTTGTTGTTTTCCAGGTGTCGTACAAGGAATGATAACAGGAATTAGAGGCCTCTGCAATGGCTTGGGACCAGCACTTTATGGTTTTATATTCTACATTTTCCATGTAGAATTGAATGAAATTCCAGTGACTCAGAATGATCTGGGAGATAATGTAGCCACACAGCACCATTCGCAGCAGGTATTGTCTTCAGCGTTTCTGTATATTTTAACAGAGGGGGGCAAACATTTCACTGCTTGCATACAAGTACCTCTTAGGTGTATATGTGGTGGTAGACTTGTCCTTAAGGGTCATTTCAGAAACAGAATCCGTGAAGGTTGCTCTAAAAAGTATCTTCTCTGGTACATGATAGAGAGGTTGCGAATACCAAGCTTACGGCATGGGTAGCCTGTCATACAGGTGTCATCATCCCTGTCCATCATTCATGCTGATTGGACTGATGGGAGTTGGGAGTCCACAACATTTAGAATATACTGTACCTTGTACCTGGCTTAGAATATCTGATCCTCAAAATGGCTTAATATATCAATTCATCACTGCATGGAAATACTGAAGGTTATTTGTTTCACCATTCTCGAGTTAAAAAAATAATACTTCACATCTGTCCACTGCTGGAAAATTATTTTATTTTGTTAACTGTGTCGTACCTTGCCTGCTGAAGTTTTGGCTGTTGGAAAGGGGGGTGAGGCTGCAAGTGCAGTGCTTTTGCAGTATCTGGAGAAAACCCATATGCAGCTTAAGACCGATTTCTGATGGATAAATGCACACTTCATTTGGGAGTGGCATTCAAGGATAAATCGAGAATTTTGCCAACAAAGATTTTGTATCACTTTTACCAGCAAACTACTGTGTGAACATTTTATTCTTGCAAGTCCAATGCTTGGTGCAGTATAACAACAACAGCAACAACAATGCATAGAGTAGCCATCATCTCTACTTTGAATGACATATATGGGATTACCTGTTGTGTTTGGCATTCTCAAATATCTGGAGCAGTTCTGTAGTTTGGTTTTAAATATGTCACACAGCCGGGGTGAGATGATAGGTTATTGTTTGTGTTTAGTGGCTCAAAGTCCAGTGCCCTCTAATCGTTTAGGTTAGCGGGAGGAAGGGTGGGAAAGAAACTTTGCAACTCTGTTGGCCCAGTGTCCAATCTTTGCTGCACTAACATCTGGCGTAAGATAATCTAAAGGGGAAACGCAATTCAGACTAAAAGTGGTGGTTTCTTTTGGTAAGCTTCTCTTGTGCTTTTCCTTGCAGAACTCCATCATTCCTGGTCCCCCATTCCTATTTGGAGCATGCTCCGTATTACTGGCTCTGCTTGTTGCCTTGTTTATTCCCGAACACACCAACTTAAATGGTCGATCGAGCAACTGGAAAAAGCACTGCGGTGGCCACGGTCACCCGCACAGTCCACAGGCCCCTGGAGAGGCCAAGGAACCTTTATTACAAGACACAAATGTATGACAACAAAACTCGAGGACTCCTAGAGCGAGTTTCTTACTCTCTTTTTCCCCCCACCTGCAGTTCTGGATGCACATTCCATTTCCATTGAAAGTGTCGTTTCTTAAGGTGGTCTTAAGAAATTTTATCTCTTTGCATGAAAATTGTAAGAACCACAAACAGGAAGTGGAAAATCCTCCAAAGAAGTTACAACTTAAATTATTTGATTTTTTTTTTTTTTTTTTACCCTCTAGGATTTTTTGCCATAATGTCCTAGTGAAAAAAAACAAAAACTTATTAAATCTTTTCATCTTAATTTTGAAACTAAATTATATATATTCAAGGTATCGGCATGTGTTCTTGCATCAGTTTCTGGAAGGTGTTAAGCTTTATTCTCTTCATGTTGGTCTCAATGAGACATACTAGCAGAACTTGGGTACCCATTTATTTTAACTGTAAAATCTTGGGTCAGACGAATTCAAAGCCTTAATGTAGATGCACTTGACCAAGAAAAGTGAACTGGGTTGACCTTGGACTGTCAAATCAGTGTCTGGCAGGCTTTCCTTATTTTTACTAACACAATCATGTGTTGAACACACATCCTGAACAGTACACACTCCTTTAAGTGCATTATTCTGCTAATTCTTTCATTCTTTTAATTAAGTATATATCAGTATGTAGTACTTAAAACTAGTGGGTAGCGTGAGCCTAAAAGATTTTATTACTGGCTCCAGAACTCTACCTTCCTAAATACAATTTGATACCACTATGCTTTGGATGTTTTGCATAAGGACCTCAACACTTGAACACACAAACTCAACTCTAAGCTGATAGCCTTGAAGACGTTGGTGTGGTCTATGCTGGATTGCCACTTCTGTTACTGGTCAGCGACGGTAGCATTTTAAGTACAGAGCTAAAGCCAAATAGCAGTTGATCTGCCTTCTCTGGCTCTGTTGTTATTTGTGAATGAAGTCTGCAGAGAGAGAGAGAGAGTGAGTGGCAACTGGTAAGTAGCCATGCCTAGTAACAGAGGCGGCAATCCTTGCGCTATAGTGGCCTTTCAGGACTGTCACAAGTAACACTTCAGAGCCAAGGATTAGTCCTGCCGTTTCAGGACCACAGTACAGGAGAGAGCTTTATACAATTACTGATGTGAATTTCTCTAAAAATGTATATTTTTGTGTCCGGTTGTATTATTTAAGTGTTCCTTTGTATAAAACGTGTATAAAGTATTGTATAGTTCAAAATGTTTTCATCTTGTACTGTGGTTATTGCTTAGCTTTTTTAATGCACCACGGTTGACTAAAAGCTGGAAAAAATATGTAAATACACTGTTAATAAAGTTGAATATTTTAGTGATTTTTTAAAAAACAAATTACTTGAAACAAGACTATATGCCATGTGTGTAGATGAGCTTATGCCTTTCTCATGGTAACACTGCTTCTTCTATGTACTCGCAGATATTGTTTACTTAAAGACATCACCAGCCTGTGCTTTGTTTGTATGAGACACCAGGAAGAGGGAAACATATTCTATAAGGTGAAGTATCCAGTGGTGACTATGTATTAATGGAAAAGACTCTGCCAGCAGAATGGGGAGGAAAATTTGGCAATCCCCCCCCCAATCTTAAATTTGCTTTAGACAGTTGTCGGAGCACTTGGTGAGGGGAGAGATGGAATACTGTAGAAAGAATTCCCTACTGACTAAATAAAAGGGTGTTTTTCAAATTTGGCTCTTGTAAAACTCTTATAGGAGCAAAATGTATCTACATAGCACCAACTGGATTTAGCTTTTAAGATTTCTGCCTTTGGCTATATAAAGAATTAATCAACAAAGTTCCAGAGGGGAATCTTATTAGGTAATGTTCAGTTTTTTGGTCTTGTCAGTAACAATTTCTTTATATACAGTTAGTGGAGGGGTTATATGAGTAATTTCGTATAAGGTAACTGTAGAATTGAAACTTGAAATGCTTTTGGTGGGCAGCTCCTCCACTTGAGACAGTAGTGGGAAAGCACTATAGTAGTACTGCAAGCACACAACTGGGCATTTATATTTACACCTTTGCTGTAGTTGTTTGGTCCTAGGCAGGACTGGTGCATCTTGCCAGTTACTCTTAGCCTCATTTTGTAATTTTCCTGTGGAAAAACTTAACAGTTGAATGGGTAGAATTATGGAGGTGGATAAGGCTTAAGGAGTGACTTAGGGGAAAGGCTCATCAGCCTGGCAATCCCTGGTGTTTCCAGTAGAGCTGGAAAAAGCTATCTCAAACTCTTGGTGATGGAGCAGTGATCTGACTCAATAAGGCGTTTAAGCTTAAAAATAGACAGTGCTGCTACCTTGCCCTATAACATCTGAGAAAATACATGCTTTCTCTACTAGCAGAAAAACTGCAAAATTTCTGTTCTGGAATACAAGGAGTAGGGCACAAATCAAATGCACTGATGTAAGATCTAAAAATCCTGGTGTCCTTCAAGTGAAGGCTAGGCAAATCTTGCCTACTGGACTGGGGTTATCTCCTGTTTCATTCAGAAAGCAAGCTATGGGGCAAAATGTGCAGGTACCTATGAAGCAATTTCTGTGAAGTGAGAATGAGTTTGTTATGCCTACCTTGTATATTTTTCCTGGTACTGAGGAATGCATGCTGTTGCTATTAGCAACAGGTCACGATGCATGAAGGTAAAAATCAGTGTTGTACTGATCTCCCACCAACAGGATATAGCTGTCTTCCAAGGGTAACAAAGTTGCTAGAAGTAGCTCTTTCATATTGTGTTTTGCCATGTCCCCACCCCATGGCAGCCCCAGCACTCTCAGAGTTGGAAATGTGCCCACTAGTCCAAAAAACGTTGGTGACCCATCTTCTATAGCATGAAATAGATGTAACATGGGCAGAAGCTGACTTTCTGCAACAGTCTCTTTTAAGAGCATTCGCAATCCTGTGTCATATTTGTTGAGAAGTCAGACCCATGTAAGCCTTTGTAGGATTGTAGCCTTAATACCATGCAACCCTTAGCTTTTGTCAGTTGACAAAATTAAATGTTTGCATCTTAAGAGTCAAAATTTATAGATTAATTCCACCAGCAATATTTGTTTCATTTTATTTGAAAATTTACTGAAACTAGCATTTAGATACATGTGAACATGCATTCTGATTAAAAGACAAATGTACAAATTTTACACTGCAAGGAATGATTCTGCCATACATGTTCAAATAATTTGTATTTACACACCTGTAACAATATACAAAAAGCCCATGTGCCAAAAAAGCAAGCCACTCATAAGTGGGTAACAACCTACTATACTAACCACCTTTAAGAGACTTGAATATCATGACTGCTAACAGCTAAAGAAATGACACTTCAATTTTGAAATCACACATGTAGAATTCCCAATATAAATCAGTGAGACTGATAAAAAAAAAACATGCTTCGCAAAAATCTTACACTGCTGCTATTTAGAATAGAGAAGTGTAATCACTACCCACTGAGATTAATAGGTCTTGCACTGGACATCAAGTATTCTGAAATTCCATAGCTTTTGGGAGAATCAGAATAATGCTTATATATCTTACTGATTGCAGTAGCAATGTAAAGGCCTCAAAATCATTTTGAAGTACAACTTAAAAACTGACATCTTAAGTTTAAAATAATTTGAAAAGCAGCAAAATTATCCTTTGTTGTGATTCAAATGTTGAACAGTCACTTAGAATGTTAAAGATACTCTGATATTATACTACAGACCATTAAGATATAAAAAGTTGATATATTTCAAAATTAAATGAAAATAAGAGTTTGCTGTAAGGCTGAACTCACCTGGCAAATCTAATTTAGACTGCTGTATTTGATAGTCAACCATGTCAAGTAATGCCTCCTGAACCCTGGTAAGAACTAGACACGCTTACTATTAGGAATCTTGGTGGATTTTTGCACTGCTCCATGTCCCACTGAAATTAGTGAAACACTACCAAATTACTTATATTTAGGAGCAATGAAAAATAAATTTGTAAGATTGCAAAATAAACCTGGAGGAGCTTATTTACTTTTCTCCCTGTAAAGTTAGGAAAGGTTCAAAACGTTTATAAAGAGTGCCACCATCTGGCCAAATAAGCCACAGACAGACAATATTAAGGTAATTTAGTTTGACATGGTAAGTAGGACATTTTTGCACTTCCAAAAGCCTCCGAAGTGTTGCAAAGAATGAATGGATGAGCTCATCCTTGGTAAAATTTTAATTTAAATGTAACTAGGAGCTGGTAGCGATGACCTGAAGAATCACAGCTGAAGTGCATAGTAACTTTGACAAGCTTTAAAATAAAGAAAAGGCTCCAAGGCTTCAAAGATGAGTTTTTATCTCTGAGGTCCATGTCCAATAAGAAACATGTAGCACAGAGAATTCAGCCTGGGAGAGAAATTGCAAACCTTTCTTCCCGTCAGTGCACTTTGATGATAATTGATACAAAATTGCTCAATCACTCATTTGGGTCCCTACAATGTTGGAAGTCTTGTTAGGAAATTTCTGTAATTCACATTACAATGTAAGCAGACCAAAAAACTACCTCTTGTTATCTCTCAGATATTTCATTGCTTACTAAATGAGTTTATGTTAACACTTTACAGGGGAGATAATCATTAAAAGAATTGCAACTGCTGATAAACATTTTACCATGGCAAATACGTTGTCCACTATCCAGGGAAGTAAGCAGAGGGTCTGGAAGGTGCTGCAGATTTGGCTGGTATTTGTGTTTTTATCAAGGCAGTTGACTTCGGGTGTCCTAATAATGGGGAAAAGAACCTTAAATGAACAGCTTCAGAAGATTTCAAAAAGTTTTAGAGCAACTTCTCACATTTTAAGTTTAATGCACATGCATGCTTGCCCACCTGTGTTGTGAGAGGTGTTTTGGCTGAGCCTTCGTAAAGGAATGCTGTCTTCTCTTTTCTTCAAATATTTTGCTTCCAATCCCATGTTTTCCCCACTAAATCAGAAGAAAGATACTTAGTAAGAAGAAGCCGTTTCAGTTTGCCACACTCAAAGCATGTTCATAAACTCACTAAGCTGGGGTTTCATAAGATCTTCAAATAATACATTTTATGGTCTCCTAAAATACTGCTTTCTTTAGAAGAAGACAAAGCTCTCCAGATGGTGTTTGGGACGGTCAGAGTTGTAGCCCAACCTGCTGGCTGGTGCTGATGGGAGTCCCAACAACATATTGAGGGCCACAAGTTAGACATTTCTTCAGGAACACTCAGACATGTAGCCTGTTCTGGACTGCCTTAGTCAAAGTAGTATTATTTGTATCTTGCCTTTCCACCAAGGAACTAAAGATAAGGTACATGGCTCTTCTGTGTTTTATCTATCATAACATAACAGCCCAGTGAGGTAGATTAGGCGGTGAGAGACTGACTATCCCAAGGTCACCCAGTAAGCTTGGCCGAGCCGAGTGGAGATTTGAACCTGGGTCTCCCTAGCCAGCGTCCAAGGTCTGCAATGTCTAAGTAACATGATGACCATGTACATACGCAATAAACAATCTTTATAAAAGGTAAAGGGACCCCTGACCATTAGGTCCAGACGTGACCGGCTCGGGTTGCAACGCTCATCTTGCTTTATTGGCCGAGGGAGCCAGCGTTTCTCTGCAGACAGCTTCTGGGTCATGTGGCCAGCATGACTAAGCCGCTTCTGGCGAACCAGAGCAGCGCACAGAAACGCCATATACCTTCCCACTGGAGCGCTACCTATTTATCTACTTGCACTTTGTGCTTTCGAACTGCTACGTTGGCAGGAGCAGGGACCGAGCAACGGGAGCTCACCCAGTCGCACGGATTCGAACCGCCGACCTGATCGGCAAGTCCTAGGCTCTGTGGTTTAACCCACAGTGCTACCCGCGTCCCAATCTTTATAGAATTCCTTCAAACCATAACAAGTACAAAAAATGAAATCTTGAGTCTCAAAGTCTCTGAAAATCTTTAAATGAAGTGAGGTACCAGACTTTGTATGATGAAAGATAAGCTGTGAAGCTTTGTGTATTCAACAAATATGAATACACAATACACTGAACAGTGCTTACGAATATTGACTACTGTTTCATATAATTCTTCATCAGCGTGGTGGGAGGAAATAGAATTGCTTCATAAACCCATCTTATTTCGAATGAATGTATGTAAATATCAAATGCTGTGGAACAGTGCTCATGTAATAGTGTTCAAGGTCTGGCAGCAGCTTTTGGGTTCTATTCAGATCAAGCCCATTGTCAGGGAGGGGCTACAGCTGGGAAGAGTCATATTGCTCACTGCTAGAGCATATGCGTTCCATGCAGAAAAGGCCTGGTTCAGTACCTGGGTATGTCCACTTAAAGAGATCAGGTAGCAGCTGATAGGAAAGGCATCTGATGGAGAGCCAGTGCCAGACATAGTAAGTAGATCAATGATCCATGTAACCCAGTATTAATTCAGCATAAAGCAGCTATACATGTTTAAGGAAAGTCAGATTGAATTCCGCAAGGGATTCATCTCATTCAGCTGATAATTAAAAAGTATGCATATCAAAATGACTGCATGTACACAGTTTCACCTATACTTTGGATTCAAGTAGCATCACAAAATACTTTTGCATCTTCTATGAACATCACATTCACTTGCTGGATCCCGCCACTTTTGATATGCCCAGTGTGGCCAGAGGAAAATAGACCAATGCATCGCCATGTTGCCCTTTAGTCTCTGTCACGGATGGTATTTTGATAGTTATCATAAATGGGTTCACTCATAGTGAATAGCTTCTCTGTGAAAAGGAATCTGATGAAAAAGATCAGGCATACCTGTGTATAAAATCCCAAGAGATTTATCTCAAGGGTCCCTTGTGCACATTCCTCCCACTCAAAATTAAAAATAATACTGCTGCTGTTACTCTTGGGGTGTGGGCAGGAGAATACTTTCATTTTTTTACAATCGGTCATCTAAAACATGTCTGAGGATCCTTTTTCAGTCAAAGGCCACATTCCTTCAGGGATAATATGATGGGAGACACATTCAGGATGTAGATTCCTGCTTTCCTTCCTTGCTTGCCACTCTCTCCCCACATCCTGCAGACTGCCAGCGGAGGGACAATCACTCTTGCCAAAGGACTTTGTGCCATCCATTTTGGCACCCATTTCCTTTCTTCTGGCAACCTCCACCCATAATTAGGCCAGGGCCACCGATGGACCACTCCTCAACTAAAAGCACAAGCACTCACTTCTCTTTATTTGTTGGGTGATTTGTCATCAGAGGAATTCCTGGCTGCGAATCCGAACATCTGTTAATCTCTTGAGGCTGCACATTGAACTGAACCTGCTGGAGACAGAAAATTTTTCACACACTCACATTTCTATGTCTAGGCTTTAATTATACATTAAAGAATGCCGAGAAGAGTTATCCTAAAATCTGGTTCATACGCACAACACTAAAACTTAATTTAAGCCGCTAAGGCATACCTTAGGCTTCCACACTCTCAGTATTTTGTTGAAATTATAAAGGAGGGCAGTTGTGAAAATTAATTTCACTTTATATACCGTATTTTTCGCCCTATAGGACGCACTTTTTCCCCTCCAAAAATGAAGGGGAAATCTGTGTGCATCCTATGGGGCGAATACAGGCTTTCACTGAAGCTTGGAGAGTGAGAGGGGTCGGTACGCACCGACCCCTCTCGTTCTGCAGGCTTCAGTAAGCTATCAGCAAGCCTGGGGAGCCCTGCGGGAGTTCCCGCAGGGCTCCCTAGGCTGCGGATAGCAGCCTGCTGTCCGGCGCGCGGTACCTGCAAAAAGGAGAGGCTAAGAGATTTTGACAACTTAAGAGGGGAAAGAGTTGTTCCTGAGGGATGAGGTTTGCCAAAACAATGACAGGGTAATTTTTTTCTTCATTAAAAAATATTTCTTTTAGTTCTGCTGCCACAGGTAGCAGTTTCTCCATATGAGAACTTGAAGCTCAGTCCTTGTTACACGTATTCTTAAAGCCTGTATTCTGGGTGTGCAGCAGCTTATAATGCTAACTTGGAAAGATGCAATAGAATATAAAATTATATATTTGGGTGCCTGCCTTTTGTCCTGAAGTTTGCTGGTTGATGCTTTTGACAGCCACTGTATCTGGGAAACTTTGAAAAGGCAGCAAAGGAGAGATGGGATAGCCTAGTCCCGAGTTCAAAAATGGAATTCTGCTATCAACCTGCAAAAGAAAATTTAAATTATAAAGCCAGAGCAACAACAGCACACTATTAGTTACAAAGCTCCTTTCATACCTTTCCCCTTTTTTGTATTTAAAAGCAAACACATCCAAAATTAAACTATACTAATAATTTATATAGTACTTCATAATTTGTACTGTACTCTTTCCATTTGAAAACAAATTCCTTTATTTGTATCTTAATGGTAGTGGATATTAGGTATAAGCACTTCCTTCTCTCCCAGTATGTGGAGAAATTAACACTATAGGAGAAGGAAAGGACCAGAAGGACCATACAAAAATTCATAAGGACATTACTATTACCATACTGTGAGGTGAAATGCCAGTTCTTGGAGTGGCCCCACTAGGACTAGTAGATGTTCCTGACACTTCTTGCTTCCGCGTCATCTGAATTTCATTCAGCTGCTTGTTTAGCCATGTGATGACTACAAAGAAAAAATGTGCACCAAGTGTTTCACTTTTCAGGACTTTTATCTGCTGTTTTAAATCTAAACCATAGCTCAGTATACTGCAGGACAGCCATACATAAATAATTCACAGTGCTATCCTATGAATGTCTACACTGAAGTCAGTCCATCAAGTTCAACATGGTTGGGTATAGGACCGCAGCCTCAGTTTTGTCTTATATTAAATTAGAGACTGAGAAACCTAGTCAGTACTCTGTGACAGCCTTACACAATAGACGGGAAGTGGGGAAATTACATTCAGGAATTATTTATTAAAAATTTAAATTACATAGTGAAGTTGCAGAAGAGAGAAGGAAACAAAAGGGAAGGGGAGGAATAAATATGGCAGCCCCAGAAATTCTTCTTTAGGTTCCAGCTGCCAAACAGAATTCTTAGTCTTTGCACAATAATATGTACATGCTTGCACTTCCTTAACAAAAAGCTGTTCAACTGCTACATGTCTAAAAACATAGGATTTGTAGATCCACAAAAGTGAGATTACGTCTCAAACCAGCTTCAGTTGTTGGGCTCTGAAAAGTTGATAGGATTAGATATTAGTAGCTAATGCAAGAATCTCATATACACACACCGTTTTCATTGGTTTTGAGAAGATGCTTGCTTTCCTCCAGCTTCTGTACTGTTGCTTCCAATTGTTCCTGCAACTTGCACACCTGAAATGTTTTAACACAGGGGTCAGCAAACTTTTTCAGCAGGGGGCCAGTCCACTGTCCCTCAGACCTTGTGGGGGGCTGGACTATATTTTTTTGGGGGGGGGATGAACAAATTCCTATGCCCCACAAATATCCCAGAGATGCATTTTAAATAAAAGGACACATTCTACTCATGTAAAAACATGCTGATTCCTGCACCATCTGCAGGCCGGATTTAGAAGGCGATTGGGCCAGATCCGACCCCCGGGCCTTAGTTTGCCTACCTATGTTTTAACTCTATCAGTCCATAGCAGTTTAATCGGCAACGCCAAAACTTACTTTAAAAGCAAAATGTATTAAGTCTATTGAAAAGCTCATACTGACGGTATTTCCACCACACCATAGAATTGGTCTGCCAATCATATGTACAGGGATTATGATTCAAGGCAAAGACCTAGAATGAACTGACATAGCATGAGTTTAAAGTTAAGCATCTTTTTTTTAAAAAACAAACAAACAAAAAAAAACCACTTACTGGATAGAAACCTGACCCTCAAGTTACCTCTTGCTCTTTTGCTCGGAGAGAACTTTCTGCTTCCTGTAGATCCTTCTGTTCTTTCTGCAGTTTTTCTTCTTTTTCAGCCAAGAGTTTTTCTTGCTGAATTGTTACTGTATTTTTCAGCTTCAGTTTGCTCATTAGAGTTTTTACATCGCCTTGCAATTTCTTTATTATCTCATTGGCCTAATAAACAACCGCAGAATTTTAAATTAAGAAAAACATGAAGTCAAATAATCGTCATCAAGAAGGACAATAACGTGTTTTGAACAAACCTTAAGGAGTTCAGATGATAGTGACTTTAGTGTTGTTTCCAGATTTCCTATTTGAATTTGTTTCTTTTCTATATTTTTTTCCAGGTTTACCTTTTAAAAAAGCATATATTGTATTAGGCAGGTTTTGTTTTGCCAAGAAATATTCACATGGATCTGTTGCATAAAGTAACAAGAACATTAGTTCTGAAATTCCTATTCTGTAATGTAAAATGCTAGCAATTTCTGGAAAGCCTATCACATCAAAAAATGCTTATTTATATTACTATAGTTACCACAGTGTGGTGAAATATATAACTTTTTAAAAAGTCAATAAATTGTAGTATTGCCTACACTTTCTAAATATAGCCATAATCCAGAGAACTACATAACTATCTGTGTGTGTGCCCAGCAGCTTTTGGATTTGTTTTTCTAATGGGAATGTCCCATGTCACACAGCACACTATTTTTAAAACTTAAAAGGAATTTCAAGGGCATATTGAGGAGCACAACACTTATGTTGTATCAAATAGGAAGTAAAGTAGATAGGGCATGAGGAACCCCTGCTGTGCACCGATAAGCAGCTTTTTGGATTGTAGCTCATGTTCTTTCATTTCAGCATTCAATTCTCCATGAGTTAAAGTACGGCTGTATTCTAGAAAGTAAAATTAAGAACCTTTTGCTCATGTGTTGCATCCGATACTTCTTTTGCCCTAGTAACCAGATCCTCCTTGCTTTTGACCTCCTGTTCTAAAACAGCAACTCGAGTCTGCAGCTGATTTACTAGTTTTTCCTTTTCATGGCATTCAGCATCTAGGGTAGCATTCTCTCGACGTAGAGACAGAACTTCCTGGTTTGCTCTCTGGCATTCCTATGTGGTTGAAGAAATATTTTACAAGCATTTAAACAAAAATGTTGCTGGCAAAAATTCATGCTTTATTTCATGCTTGACAGAAGTTAAGCATATTCTATAAAAACAAAACAAAAAACTTGTTTTCAATACATAACTGACACTATTTAGTATATTTGTATGGGTGACTGGAAACTTATCAATTTGTCTCCCAACGTAGATCTTAATAGGTGAATATTACTTACATCTTCTATGCCAGACAATTTTGCTTTAAGTTCTCTGACTGTCGAATCGCCTTTGTATCTCCTTTCCATTAGCTCCTTGTTGACATTTTCCAATTCCTTCAACCTATTCTGCAGCTGCTGCACTGTTTTCTGATGCAAGCTTTCCAGATCCCTTTTCTGTTGCTCATTCTGTTGTTGATATTGTGCTTGTGCCTGCAAAGAAAAGCAATTACTTGAGCAACTACTAAAGGCATAAGGATTCTGCTAGATGTATATAGACTTCTCTTTACATACCTGCAGAGCTTTCTCCTTCTCATTTGTCAGTTCCTGGGTATATTTGTTGGTTAGAGATGCTGTTTTGGATGCCAATTCATTTCTCAACTTGTCCAATTCCCTGCTCTTTTCTGACAAGCTCTAAATATGAGAAAATAAAAATAGTAAGATGGCCAACTTGCATGTAATTGAAGGGTTTTAATCAATACTATGCCAGTGCTTTATAAAATGGTTACAGGCAGGTTATCCTATTACAAACACATCCCACTGCAAAGACTAACCTACAGAACATTTCCCACATCACAGCTATCCCAGAAAAAAAGTGACTGCTTTGCACTTTACATCCTTATATATAGACACACACAATTCTTCTGTTTTTACAGAAACCTATAGCACCTTAAACACTAAAACTTAAGTGAAATATGAGCTTTTACAGCTAAGCCTACCCTTAACCTCCCATGCATCTGATGAAACAGGCTTTTGCCTATGTTAGCACAAGCTGCAATAAGTTTGTTACACTTCAAGGAGCCAGAGAACTCTGTCGATTTTGCTTCAGCCATCTAATGCAGCTATTCTTAAATCATTTCCTCTCCACCTGTACTGAATTCTCAGCAAGAAGGCATATCACAGATCCTAAATTTAGACACAGTATTTATACTATGAATTCAATAAAATAGAGACAATAATCTTCTTCATTTTCTTTTAATTCCACCCTTCAAAACACACCTTTCATGGGGAGCCTTTGGGCTCATTCTCTTAGCCCTGACACCTTAGTGCATGTTCTTTCCCTGCCCTGCCCACACCTCCATTTCCCCCTTCCCTCTGTTGTTTTGCTATGTCTGACTTTGATTTGAGTGCCCCTTGGGGTAAGGATCTGTCAGACTTTCTCTCTCTAAAGGGTCAGGTACAAAAAGGTCATTAAGTAAACACAATACAGTAATTAAATAATAAAAGGAGTCAAGCACTGCTCAAGCAGACTTCGATTTGTGCAATGGGTTCCTATCCTCTCTGCAGCCCCCCCCCCCAATGTACTCCAAAAATCTGTTCCAGAGGGGTTGTCATTTTAAGGACATGCAGGGGGGGAGGGTAAAGAATCAGAGAATTGTAGAGTTGGTTAGGACCCCGAAGGTCATATAGTCCAAAGCAGGAATCTCAACTAGAGGAAGGTGATGCCCCAGTGCTTAAAACAGTGGAAGTTTTGCTCACACACAGGTAACATTGTATACAACCCAACACAGGGTGGGGTTGTTGTTTTTTAACATTAATTTTCTACCAGTTGACCCACAGTGGAATTCTGCTCTTACCTGCTGGGCATAGTTCAGCTGTCTTGTAAGGTCCTCGTCTGTTTTTCTAAGTTTCTGTTCCAGCAACAATTTTTCTTCCTAGGTACAGTTGACAGCTTTGTCGGTCAATGCAACCCTTCCCAGTTCTTGAAATCATTAAACCTACAATCCTAAACATTCTCACTTGGAATCAAGTCCTACTGGACACAGGGAGATTACTTCTGAGTAAAAATGCGTAGGACTGCACTGCTATTCAGCACATCAGATACAAACTCACTCCTGTTACAGGAGTTGGGCTACTTAACTATTAGGTGCTTTTCCATAGGCCTAATTCTGAAAGATGCACTGGCCTCGTTTCCCTATCACATTAAACCATAGTTAAACTGAAGTATGGTTTAATGTGAATGAACAGCATGTTGGTGCACACTGCTGAATTCACAAGCGTTTCGCTGTGATTACACTGTGCTGCAAGGAAACAAACACAGGCCTGAGGCTTCTTTCCCTCAAACAAATCATGAGTGGTAAACCAAGAACAAACCTTGGATTCAGTTCAGTTTGGCTGGAGAGAAACAAACTACAACCCAAGTCCAGATGACGATAAGCCAGAACGTAACTTGTTCCTGGCAGTGCAGCAGGAGCACCTGCAATTTCACATTAAACCATACTTTATTTCCACTTTGGTTTAATGTGATATGTGAACTTTCAATTGTAAAATATAGAAAGCGTATGTCAAGGTGGCCTTGTTACACCACTGTCACGAAAAGAAAAGCAGAGTATGCCAGACCACACAGCAGGACAAACCCCACAACTTTCTATTTTGCCTCCTCATTTAGACAAAGTGACCCAAGCTAGTCGCTATGCCAAAAGATCCAAAAATGTAACTCAAAACATACAACTGAAATTTTAGCTTTACCTTAACACATTTCAAACAGGTTGCCAGAAACTTCTTGATTTCTGCATCATTTCCGGGTAGGAATTTCAGTGATAAGTGTGTGAGGTGTTTAAATGGGTTTGTCTCGACCACGTTTAAAAAAGCAGGAGTGTGATCTAAATTAGGGCCTGATGAAACCAGCTGCAGCAAAAACCTAAAAAGAATAAGAACACATTAAAAATGACTTGTTAGCTGGGTCTCTCAGCACATGACACACATATCCTTATGGAAGGGTAGACTGGTACAAAGGAAATAACTCTTCCAATTCCACTGTCACCCCATCAGTGTGTTAATCCACCGATCATTACAAATACTGGCTACTTCCTCTGCCCACTGGTAGCAGTGTGGATCAATGCAGGTGCAACAACCTTTTCCTAAGCAGTCTGCAAGCCTTATTTAAAAAGCCAGCAACAATCTTTTGGAAGTAGCTCATGAAAAGGCAAAGGAAACGGAACAAGGAAGCAGCTGGGGCGGGGCGGGGGGGAGCACATTGCACTATAACAGAGTATTAGATGGACTGGGCAGAGTTTGTACTTGGCCTCTAACTCTATTGCAGCAAGTGGTATGTGTTCTCCACTTAAAGGGTGTCAACAACCCCAACTAGCACTCCTAGAGGCAAGTCAAAGTAAAATATAATTGATAGATTTATATGGAATAATTCAACACAGAGCTAAGCAGATTGCTCTGGCAGCACAAACATTTCTCCTTGCCTAATAATAATAATAATTTATTTCTACCTCACCCTTCTGGCTGGGTTTCCCCAGCAACTCTGGGCGGCTTCCAGCAAAAGATTAGAAATACATTAAAACATCAGTCATTAAAAACTTCCCTAAACACGGCTGCATTCAGATGACTTCTAAATGTCATAAGGTAAAGGGACCCCTGACCGTTAAGTCCAGTCATGGACAACTCTGGGGTTGTGGTGCTCATCTTGCTTTACAGGCCGAAGGAGCCGGCGTTTGTCCGCAGACAGTTTTTCTGGGTCATGTGGCCAGCATGACTAAGCCACATCTGGCAAACCAGAGCAGCACACAGAAAGCCATTTACCTTCCCGCCGGAAGCACTTGACGTGCTTTCAAACTGCTAGGTGGGCAGGAGCTGGGACCGAACAGCGGGAGCTCATCCCGTTGCAGGGATTCGAAACACCGACCTTCCGATCGGCAAGCCCTAGACTCAGTGGTTTAGACCACAGTGCCACCCATGTCCCATATCAAAATGTCATATAGTTGTTTATTTCTTTGGCATCTGATGGGAGGGCGTTCCACAGGACGGGCGCCACTACTGAGAAGGCCCTCTGCCTTGTTCCCTGTAACTTCGCTTCTCGCAGTGAGGGAACCACCAGAAGGCCCTCGGTGCTGGACCTCAGTGTCTGGGCAGAACAATGGAGGTGGCGACGCTCCTTCAAGTATACTGGGCCGAGACCGTTTAGGGCTTTAAAGGTCAGCACCAACACTTAGAATTGTGCTCGGAACAATGGGACAGTCAGCTCTCTCTTTCTCCAGCTCACTGTTCTAGCAGATCTCCTGCCCCCTCCCCATGTCAATTTGGGAGAGGGCATGGGGATAGGAGAGTGGGTAAGCCCACCTGTGCAGGCTTCCATTAGCTGAATCCTGCCCATAGGTTTTGCACTGCCCATTTTTGTTGTTACCGAACGTGAGATTTCAAATGGTGTTAATAAAATAAGTAAGTGCTTTAGACACAATCAGTCTCCTTGAATCCTACTTTTGTTGTTTGTATTACTTGTTTTAAAGAAAACATAGACTACTGCTTAAGCGTTACTAACCTTGGGATGTCTTTATTTTGTTCTTGGATACAATGTTGAAGGAGGTCTATAAATCGCTGAGGAAAAGCAGAAAAATCTACCAGAAGACTCTGCTGGAGTTTTAAACTATGCAAAAAGAAAAAGTATAATAAATATGTATTCCTATAGACTATTTGTTACTAAAATCATAGAATTGTAGAGTTGGAATGGACCTTGAGGGTCATCTGGTGCAATACAGGAATCTTAATTAGATCATACATGGCAGATGACCATCCAACCTCTGCTTAAAAACCTCCAAGGAAGGAGAGTCCAACAGGTCTTGTGGGAGTCTGTTCCACTGTCAAACAGCTCTTAGTGTCAGAAAGTTATTCTTGATGTTTAGTTGGAATCTCCTTTTTCCTTCTGAGATATGCAAGTCATTAGGTACATAGGAACAATGTGCATAATAATCATTAGCTAAAACGCAGCTTCCCAAGCTTTTATCTAAGTATTTTCTAATCAGAACTTTGTAACTTACCTTTGAAAATCTTCCTCAGAAATAACAAGATTGTATAGAAAGAAGGGGTCAGAATCCTCAGTTAGACGAACAACTAAATCCTAGAAGAAAATAGTTTGGAGAAATTTATTACAGCTTCACAATTCTTTAAAGGCTGCGCGGCTCCTGCGGGCTTTTCTAGGTTCCCCCACCTCGTAGAAAAGCCTGCAGAAGCCGTGCAGCCTTTAAAGAGCACACGGCTTTTGCGTGCTTTTGCAGGTGGTGGGGGAATTCCCCCATCTCACGCAAAAGCCCACAGGAGGGAGAAGGGACTGACTCGGCCAGTCAGTCCCTTCTCCCTCCTTGGGGAAAAGCCCCCAAGAGCGGCACGCTCTTTAAAGGCTGTGCGGCTCCTGTGGGCTTTTCTAGGAGGTGGGGGAATTCCCCCACCTGGCAGAAAAGCCCGCAGAAGCTGCACAGCCTTTAAAGAGCGTGCGGCTTGTGCGGGAGGTGGGGGAATTCCCCCATCTCCCGCAAAAGCCCTCAGGAGCCGTGCACCCTTTAAAGAGCGCGCGGCTCCTGCGGGCTTTTCAACCGAGCCTGTGGGGCTGGCGGTGGGGGGAAGCACTGCTTTCCCCCACCGCCAGCCTCAAAGACCAGACTCTCCTGGCTTCAGCGAAAGCAATGCGAAGCCTCCGGAGCGCAGGATTCAGAGGCTTCGCATTGCTATCGCTGAAGCCAGGGAGCCTGCATTCGCTCCATAGGACGCACACATATTTCCCCTTCATTTTTGGAGGGGGGAAAGTGTGTCCTATAGAGCGAAAAATACGGTATTTAAATATTTCCATATCCCCTTTGATTAAGAAAAAAAATCTCAAGGTGGTTCACAATCAAACACTAAAAATACAATAAAAACAATAAATTCAGGAGCAAAAAAGTTAAGATAAAATCAATATGCTGATATTAATGGTTAGCAAAAACCTGAAGTAGTAGTATGTTTTTAGCAACCACTTCTAACCAAGAGTAGGTGTTTGCCTTCTCTCAAGGGAGACTGTTTCACTGGCAGGGTACCACAACAAAAAGGCCTTTTTCTTGGCTGTCACAAGATGAGCTGCAAACCTAATAACAAACCTGGGTTACCACTCAATTTGTCTTAAGAAAGACAAATAACAAGGATGAGTTTAGATTACATGCTAAGCAAAACCATGGCTTAACTGACAGAAGGAAGAGGACAGCAGGAGGAACAAAGTGCGCACATCCAATCTCCAGCAGTCTGCTTGTTCATCCTAAACCATTGTTCAGCTTAGCATTACATGCAAACAAGCTCAAAGTAGTAACAAAGTAGAAAACAAACCATGGGTACTCTGCTAGGCTTGGACATTCAAACAAACTATGCAAACCAGGGCAGCAACAGCCTACCCATGCATTTTGTAACTGTTGAATGCATCTATACAACAGATGACATCACAGCACCATAACATAGAAATATTAACCCCAAAGACAATGCTTATTCATAACATTCCACAAGAAACTGTACAGCAGTTCCTACAAGAAGGATGGGGACTTGTGGACATCCATATACTGTTGGACTACACCATCCCTCTCAATTGTCCATAGCCCAGCCTTTAGGGCATTGTTTATACTTAAGAAATGTCTCAGGAAACACAGTGTGTGTTTGGGGGGGAAAGACTAATAATCCCAGAATTCTTCTTACAAGGCTGTTCATGGAATCAAATGTGTTTGGTGCTAGCTGTTTTATCGATGAGCCTACTTTGTGTTAGTAAACATGATCATATGAAGAAGCAACTAAAGGATAGCAAAACCAACACATGGCAAGCAAAGTACAAACCTTTCTATGAATGGGATTTGTTGTTGATTGCAGCTCAATATTCACACGAACGTTTATTCGCCTGCAAAACAGACATGTGATTCCATCTTTATTCTTCATTTTACTAAATGAAATATTTTGTACTTCAGCTCTGATCAAGATTTTCACAGGAAAAATTAGATTAAGTGCTAAAATAAGCTACAAAACAGCAATGAAGCCTTAATCATTGAATTATTTAGATTATATTTATATTCAGCTAGGAAGTTTTCTCAACAATACAAAAGTGAACTTGTGTAACAGATACTTTTCTTAATGTAATGTCTCCATACATGCCACTTGCTTTAAAATTGCTATCTAAACCATTCATTCATACACACACATCACTAATCCTAAAACCAATCCACTAATATGGAGTGGTATGCAACAAAGTTTTACTTACAGTAGACACATTGACATTAATGGACTTTACAGTCATGTTTGTTAATTTCAATGGGTTTACTCTAAGTGAACCTTAGTTTCATACCACCCATTGTTTAGTTAATAACAACAAGCCCACTCATTGAGTGTGGATCCTTATGAAGCCAAAACAGTACAAGTTATCAGCAGGCTATATTATCATTTCCAATGGGGATGCGGTGGTGGGAACAACTCAAAACCGCCCAGTGCAGATTGTGCATGATCAGTGAGCACAAGATGCCGAGCAACTGTTGGGGCAACAGTGATGGTGAGGAGTGGTACCTTGGTTTACTAACTTAATCCGTTCCGGAAGTCCGTTCTTAAACCAAAGCGTTCTTAAACCAAGGTGTGCTTTCCCATAGATGTGGGGACTCAGTTTACAAATGGAACACACTCAGCAGAAAGTGGAACATGTTCTGCTTCCAAGGCAAAGTTCACAAACCAAAACACCTACTTCCGGGTCTGCAGTGTTCTTAATCCAAGTTGTTCATAAACTAAGCTGTTCTTGAACCAAGGTACCACTGTATCATAGCTGTCAACCTTCCCTTTTCCCCCCGGGAAATTCCCTTATTCCAGTGCCATTTCCTGCTGCTTCCTGCTGCTATCCAGGATTGTTAGATATCCTGACTGTCCCCGGGAAAGATAATTTTCGATCCCTTATTTTCGAGGCTGCTGATCCGTTATTTTCAAATCTGAAAGTTGACAGCAATGCACTGTATCCTGGAAAATGACAAGGCTGACTAGAATCCTGAACACAACACTCCACACTACAGCATTGTTACAGGTTCCATTTGTATAGACAATTTGCAGCACAAATGTACTTCATCAAAGCAATTGATATAGAAATGAGCAAACTAGTGATATTTTAGGGAGCAGCCTAGCAGGCGGGGTTCATTACTTACATCATAGGCGCCTACACTGTTATTGCTATATGAAGGTTTTATTTGTTTTTTATCTTATGTTCTGGAAATGTACACCCAGTTTTTTTCCCCTTTAATTTTTTGGGGACCCCCAAGAGAGTGGGGCCCTAAGCTATAGCTTGTTTAGCTTATACGTAAATCCGGCACAACACACACACACACACACACACACACACACACACACAAAATGATGGCGCCAATATGCTGGGAAGGGGATGAACTCGGGCAAAAGACCCCTAAGGCTCAGGTGCGGCGCCTGGCTCCTCCTCCCCACTGAACTCGCTTGGACCACAAACACACGCAGGTTCCCGAGTCCGTTGCTCCCGAGCCTCGCACCCCCAACGCACGACATTTACCTGCAACCTCGAAAGGGGGTTGTTTGGAAAGCGTGACACGCGTCTTCCCAGCCCGCCCGAGTTCGTGTTACGACCAGTCTCTGAAAAAGCCCCCCCCCCAAAAAAAACTTGATAAACCCCCTCAAAAGCGGCCAAACTATAGAAACCCGCAGCTTTCCCGTTTCAAAAGGGCCCGAGGGTCTTGCGCTGGAGAAGTGGGGGGCAAGCAGCCGGTTTCCCCCCCCACACCCCACCTCAAGGGTCTCCCCGGGTCCCGCCAGGGGACGAGCCAACCGCCCGCCTGCTGCGGCGGAGATAGGGCAATGGGGGGAGTGGGGAGAAGAAAGCCCCCCGTAGGCCATCGTGAGGGGAGACACGGAAAACGTCTCCCTTTGTGGGGAAGCCGCGCCTCGCCGCTCACCTCTCCTCGCAGCCCTGGCACTTGGCCTGCACCGGCACCAACTGACTGAACAAGGTCTCGGCCGCCGCCATCTTGCGCTTTGAGTTTGGCGCCGGCCTCCCGCGGGGCGGAGAAAAGAGGGAAGGAGGCCTCTCGGGGACGAGCGGCGCAGGCGGAGGAGGAGGAGGCAAGATGGCGGCGGAGGTAGCTGCCGCCGACGCGCCGGTCTCCCCTCAGCCGGGCCGCTGCGCCTATTTCGTGGCGCGGAAAAGGCGCTTCTGCAAAATGGTGCCGGCCCGGGGCAAGCGCTTCTGCGGCGAGCACGGAGGCCGTGAGGTAGTCGCTTTGGAGGCGGAGGGCGGGGAGGAAAGAGAGAGAGAGAGAAATGGCCGCAGCTGCAGCTCGTTTCTCACCAGGCGACGTGGAGGCAGAGGGAGAGATTGGCAAACAGCTAGTTCGCTTTCGTTCTAATAAACAACGACCAAAACAAAAAACACCCCACTGTCAGATGACCAAAATAAAAACCACGCCGTCGATAAAGACACCCTTCTTTCCAGAAACGAGGAAATGCGCTTTGCACGTGCTCAGAGGCACGGTGGTATGTTGCGACAGATCCACCACATATCCAGTAGTTGCAGATTCCTCGTGGCTTCGTTTATTTCCATGCTGGATGAAGTCTTCATCTGATGCAATACACACATATCCTTAGTTCTTCTTTAAATTAATATTTATAGTGGACGACTTGTAGGCAGTGTATCATTCCCAGGAGGGAAAAAACACACCCTATAAAACTGGAAACTGAAATCTGAAATTCTGTGCAATGCAATCCTTTACTCAATTGGGAAAGCAGGAGACTCTTAATCTCAGAGTTGTGTGTTGGAGTTGGGCAAAAGCTTCCCGGCATTACAGGGGGTTGGACTAGATGACCCTCGGGGTTCCTTCCAACTCTACAGTTCTATAATTCTATGATGGCATTTTACCCCAAAGTAAGACCCATTGACTTCAAGAGGACTTGCTGCCAGGTTAATGTGTATATAGGACAGCAGTCTGAAACATCAGGTCATAAAATAAAAATGGTTTTCTGTTTTACACATGCTTTATTTCCAGGTAATGTTTTAAGGGTTTGAGTGCAAACTGCACACCCCATTCTGTGAAAGCCAGTTTTGATTTTGTATTCCGTTCCAGGGTGCTAAATGCAGTTTAGAGGACATGGTCAAGTCCACTGATCTCACTGGGGCCACTCTCTGTATAACATGTAACAATACAATTGACTGCTAAAGTAAACACACAGTTTTAAAGTTAAAACTTTTTTTGCCACTCAGGAAGAAAATGGCAGGAAAAGAATTCCATGCCCTTTGGATCCGAAACAGTAAGCATGCTTAATAGATGTTTGTACGCTAACTTTTTGTTTTGAGAACAGTGAATAGTGCCGCTAGTTTTCTTTCTGTTTCTGCTTATAGTACTGTATATGAAGATCAGCTACAAAAACACTTGAAAAAGTGTAATTCAAGAGAGAAGCCAAAGCCTGTAAGTGTACATCTAATGGTTTGAATGAATTAAACGGGGTTTATAATGGTGTCTTTTAAGCAAAGCTGCCTTCTGCAGTGATGTTACTGCCAGTCTTCCTTCTGATGGTTCTCTGGTGAGATAAAATCTATGTGGCTTTGTTTGGGTGGTATTTTTATTACACTTATGCAGACATGATTTATGGAGTACTGGGTTCTCTTAAAACTATGGATATAAAAGTCTAAGGCAGGCTCCTCTAAAGAGGTGGCCACTAAAGTTTAAAACGGGGGAATAAGAAGAATGGCATCAAAAGAAAAATGGAAAGGGGATGGAGAAGCAACTCTTTCCTTGAACCTTTTAATGAAAGGCTAGGTAAAACCATATAAACATACTGAAAAAGTAATTGTATGTTGTCCTGCCATAATTAGATCCTAACATGATATTTGTTCCACGATTTAATTAAGGTCTACTATGCTCAAGATATTAATGCAGGACTGAAAGATACGACAGAGTTGCCAGGAGAGCAGGTGAATGATTAAATTTTAATATACGTTGTTTGTTGCAAATGATAAGCAGTTGCAATATGTTCTTTGGTGCAAGGATACTGCCTCTTGTAAGTGCACATTTCCTTGTGTGTCATTCATGGTTCTGCAGCAAGATTTATTAGCCTAGAAGACAATCCAATGGGTTTAAACATTGATTTTAGCTGACCCGTATCTTAAACCTCAGTATAGAAAAAGCTGTTTCTTTGGTTTTGGAGAAAATCATATGCTGCTGATCATTTGAGGCACCACACCCAAAGGGCCTTTGTTCAGATGACTGCATCCATCTTCTTATATGTGCCATTATCTTCTTCATCCATTGTTGCTGTGGCTGGCTCTGATGAAAAAGCCTAATGCTATGCGTTTTTGCTCAGAAATATATCCCACTAAAATCATTGGAGCTTACCGGTACTTCCATGTAGATGCATGTAGGACTGGACTACAGGTGCTTATGAATCACACCAAGCAGGATCCACTGATACCATAAACAGCTATATATACGGCATATAAAAAAAGAGCATCAGGTAGGATGTAACCGACAGTTGCCCAGACAACCAAGTTTCTAGATGTGCGTTCACATTTACTAGGTACAGTGAGAAACATCAAGCTCTCCTCCTCAAGGCTTTTCCACACACTTCAGTTAGAATGTGTAGACAGGCTGGGAGAATTGCACCATTATTGCTTCAGCATTGAATTCCCTTTTATTCTCCTTTGTCTAGTCACTACATTTCCTAATTGGAGAGAACTTGAGGATCATGCCCGGGGGATCCGTACATGATCCCTTCTTCTTGGTGACCAGCACCAGTCTAAGGGCAGGTGACCTTGTTTGAATCAGATCAGATTTAATACTGCTTATTTGAGGTGTGTGGGTGTGTGTATATAGGCTAACCTTTTCTTTCATAAATGGAGAGAAAAGAATAAACTTTGTATAAGTTTCCTTTGGTGTACCCTTCAGCAGGTACCGATTTCTGCGCTATCTAAAGAAGAGTTGGAGGACTTAATTAGAAAGCTAAGAAGAGCAAGTAACTGTGAGTCTGTTTTATTTTTATAATAGATTATGTCGGGCGTTGAGGAAATAAGAGTATTGTAGAAATAATCCTAATGGTCAAAGCCTAATGTTTTTAGAAAACAGTAGCACCTCGGCTTACGTTACCCTTGGGTAATGTAAACTTCGGGTTGTGAAAGCGGCAAACCCGGAAGTGTTTCGCCGTGCATGCATGCACAGAAGCACTCTACTGCGCACATGCACAGAAGCGGTCCTTCCAGTTGTGGAAACTTTGGGATCCAACCTGAGCTCCAGAACGGATCCCGTCCGCAACCAGAGGTATCACTATATGTAAGGATGGGACTAGAAAATCTTTAAACACCGACTGTTTAAAATATTTTTGCTGTTCAAAATTGTGTATTCTTATACAGTGGTGCCTCGCAAGACGGAAAACCCGCTAGACGAAAGGGTTTTCCGTTTTGGAGGCGCTTCGCTAAACGAATTTCTCTATGGGGTTGCTTCGCAAGACGAAAAAATCTTGCGAGTTCCCGCGGGTTTCCCCCCGCTTTTTTTGCCCTGTTCCTAAGCTGCTAAGCCGCTTAACAGCTGATCCGCTGATAAGCCGCTTCTCAGCTGATCGCTAAAAGCCGCTAGACCGCTAATAGCGCTAATCCGCTAAGCTGTCAATGGGCTTGCTTCGCAAGACGAAAATACCGCTAGACGAAGAGAATCGCGGAACGGATTAATTTCGTCTTGCGAGGCACCACTGTATGGTTAGTAACTTGGTCACAGGAGGGGACAGTGTAGTGGATCGATGGTGCTCACCTGACGCCTCTGGTCAGTTGTGTTGCTGCTGTTTGCAAGAGATAGAGGGGCAAGGAGGCAGGGGCATTGCTATGGTGCAACTGCATTGATGGAGTGCAGGATTTGCTGCATAAATGAGTTGGGCCCACGTTGCCTCTTTTCCCCTCTCCATAAGCAGCAGTGGCACAACCTGTCGAGGTTGGGAGTTGCAGAGCCCCATCATGCCATCCATTACCCTTCTGTCTACAAGATGTATCTACTTGGAAGGAGGTTCTTTGTGACTGCCTCAGTTGAAACTCAGGCAAGGGATAATAATGCTTTTCCTCTTCAGGTATAAATTACGTACTTAAGGACCAAATCCTCTCTCACCAAGCTTTACAAGAGGCCTTGAATGACCCCCAAAATGGAGACGTGGCTTTTAAGCATTTGAAACAACAGGTGAGTACTCTTAGTGGTAAATACTGACTTTAGCAAAGCTTTCTTTTAAATTTCGGGTTGATAAATGTCTTGGAAGTGTTAGCACATCTATATATATTTTTTCTGAAATTGCTCTGTGCTTTATGGAGCTTTCATTTACATTTGTTTGTAATGATTTTGGACATTAAATAAACCCATGAATTTCTTTAAAAAGTAGATGCCAAAAGAAAATGCTCATAGTATTAAGTAAGCAGAAATCAAAAATAGGTTTGGCTGCAACTTCACCAACTTTTTTTGGTGCGTGGGTATGCATTTGCAAAGCAATGGAACTGTTGTAAGTACAACACACACACACACACACACACACACACACACACACACACACACACCACAACCTGTTCTGTTCGCTACACTGCTTTCAAGCCTAATTTTAGCAAGAAGAGGGCCTCTGTGGGTGCATGTGCCTGTGGATGCCACATAGATGACCCCCCCTGCATGGAATTACCAGAATATGCTCAAAATAACAATGCAATAATTTAATCCTGCAATCCATTAGTATGGGCAGAATCAGAAGTAGCATTTTAGTACGGACTATGGAAAATTCTTCTGATTGTTACGTTGATGATAGTAGAGAGAATTGATTTCGCTGAGCTGATAATCTTTTGATATCTGTAGGCTTCTATATTAGGTAACATGGAAAGACTACATTTGCTTGAACCTGGCAACTGTTTTGTTGAATTTGGAGCGGGACGAGGAAAGCTGTCCCACTGGGTGGATATAGCCTTACAAGATTCTAAAGATGTGCATTTTCTTCTTGTTGAAAGAGCAACTACGAGGTTTAAGGTAAGGCAGTATTGCAAGCCTTATAACCCCCCCACCCTCACCCCCAGGGGAAGCCAACTCAAGGGTTTTTTGTTTGTTTTTTTTACAAAAATAAGATTATCAATAAAAAAGTAAGGCCAAATCTAAACTTGTCAGTTTTAAAGTATTTCCAATAACAACATTGCAGCAGAAAAAAAATACTGAAATTTTTACTGAACATTTTTTTATTTCATTTGTGAAATATAACTGGAATTTGCCAAGTAACTCTTTTAGGAGGCAATTACTTCATAAAACTTTCTTGTTGTTTTTTCACAGGTAGATGGTAAGCATAGAAAAAATTGTTTTGAAAGGCTTCAAGTCGATATCCAGCATTTGTGTTTAAGTAAGTTGCTCATTCATTTAACATATGCTTCAGTTTGACAGTAATCATTCTTTATGAACTCTGTGAAAGACAGTGCAGAAAAAACCCCTGGTGATTTTAGAAACAGTTAAAGCAGGACCAGTCCTACTAAACTGAGATTTGAGAACAAGTGTGGTGCAAGAGCTAGAGAACAGGATTTCAGTAGCAAGATTTTATATACTGTTAGGTATATAAATGCAACTTTTCAAATCCATTACTAGACACTCCCCATTTGTGTTCCTTAAGTGTTAATAATCACGAAGCAGGTCAGACACACAAATCAATTAGAGTGTTACAGTTTCATGTGCATTACTCTACACATTCAGATTGCCATCAGTGAACTAACTTCAGATTAGTCCTCTGTATGTTATTTTTAGAATATTTGTTTGTGGCCAAATGCATTGCACTGAAAAACTTGAAGGCACTGTATCCAAGTACAGTGGTACCTCGGTTTTCAAGCGCAATCCGTTCTGGAAGACCATTCAACTTCTGAAACGTTCGAAAACCGAGGTACAAAGAGTGGTCTGCCAATTAAATAGAGAAAATTGTGAAAAACAACATACACACAGCGGAAGCCGTTAGACTTCCAAGGCGCATTTGAAAACAGAAGCATTTACTTCCGGGTTTTTGGCGTTCGAAAACCAAAACATTCAGTGATGGAGATGTCCGAAAACCGAGGTACCACCTTATAAAACTTGATACATTTGACTAGGAATGTGTGTTTGAATTGTTTGGCATTGGATGAGGGCTATTGCCTTCACATCCTTATTGCTTATGGGTTTCCCAGAGCTGGCTTCAAAAGAGCTTGTGAGATGGGCTTTTGATTTGATTTACTTATGTTGTTAGATTTGATACTCTTATGTCCTACTGTGCTTTTTTTGGTAATCTTTCTTTTAAAAACCTTTCATCACAGTGTCTCTGGCTGCTCTGTGGTTGGACCAACATGTAATTTGCATGTAAAAGCATACGATTTTCTGTTTTGATTTTCTTCTGATTGCTTGATGCACGTGTGTGTCTGCAGCAGTCAGAAACATGCTGGCTGGGGTTCTCTCTTTCAGATAAGGTCCCGGTTCTTGTGAAAGAGAAGCTGCCTGTGATAGGAATTGGAAAACATGTTTGTGGTGCGGCAACAGGTACAAGACTGTCCTAGTTGGTGAAGAGAGAGGTGATTGAACTATACAGTGAGAAGTTATCGCTGATGAAAATCACACAAGCCCAAAGGGTCACATGGCTTGGCGCAGGCTTTGACTTTATTCTGAGAATCAGTATGTCATTATCTCTCCTTGGTATATAGCTGAACACATTGGATCTGCTTAAAAATATTCATGGAAATACAATGTTAGGCCTTGTTTCCCAAACTTGGGTCTCCAACTGTTTTCGAACTACAATTCCCATTATCCCTATCTTGCTCACTAGGGATGATGAGAGTTGTAGTCCAAAAACAGCTGGAGACCCAAGTTTGGGAAACACTGATAAGGTAACAAAATAAAGGAGTTCAAGGCAAGTTAATAGAACTTACCAAACCATTTCATAAATAATTGTTGTATTTATTAAGCTGCAAGCCTTCTTACACTTAACTTGGGAGTTGGAGTCCTATTGGGTTGGGCTGCTAAGTAAGAATATAGCTTGAAAATGTTGCACCATAAATATGGCACAATGAAGAAAGTTTTTTTAACTGTTGTGGATGGAATCAGGTGAAAAGATGGTTCAGACACCAGAAGAACATGACCAAGATGACATAAATGTTACAAGTTATACATTATTTCTATTGCTCTTTGAAGCAGCCACAGTTTAAACAATACTTTTGTGTTCACAGATCTTGCTTTGAGATGCTTAGTTGAAACATATGCAAAACTCTGCGAAGGTGAAAAGGAGAGCCCTGCACCTAAACGCTTTAAGAGCAATGAAACCAGCATAACTTCTAATAATTCTGGTGAATTGCATGGCAAGCCTATAGCAGACAGCTGGAGCCCTGTGGCTGGAGTTGTTATTGCCCTGTGTTGCCATCATAGATGTGACTGGAAGCATTACGTAGGCCAAGACTTCTTCACAAAAGTAGGACTTGGGGCGATGGAATTCAATTATTTTAAAAGGATGACAAGCTGGGCCACTTGTGGCATGAGAGAAACTGAGAGGAAAAGCTATGCAACTCATACAAAGAATGAAGAACAAAGCAATGAGACAGAAGAACATGACCAAGATGAATACAATTTGGATAGCCTGCAAGGGTACGTGATCCTTTTCAGCACAACAGATTATTGAAATAAATAGGTTTTAACATTCTGCATTTGATACTCTCTCAGATATGTAAATTAGGAGTATTATTTTCCCTTCCAAAATGTATTTTGTAATTTGTTGCAACCTACAAGATTTTAAAGTAGATCTCAGTCCACAAATGTAAATTTGTTGGTCTTTAAGGTACTGTATGACTTTTAAGGAATTCTTAAGTCGCCCATTTGCATTGCAGTGCTCTAAATCTGATGTCCTGATTCCTTGAGATGTTACAACTGCTGTACTTAAAAATATTTTTTCCTTCTGGTTTTAGGCTGTTAACCACTGAGGACCGAAAGCAGATAGGTCAGCTTTGCAAACTGTTGATTGATCATGGTCGGGTCGAATATTTACAGCAGAGAGGATATGAAGCTGTGTTACAGCACTATACAGATCTCAGCGTGTCCTTAGAAAATGTACTCCTGACAGCTGTGCCATGTCAGTCTTCATTAACCCCCTCAACTGCTTAAAAGCGAGAGGACTTTAGAAAAAACTGGACAGACAGTCTGCAGAACATGTCTCCTCTTCTAACATCCAGTATAGAGCTTACCAAATAGCTAGAGGTTTTTATAGCCTCCTCTGGAACCAGAAGAAAGGAAACATCAACTTAGTCTCCTTCACTGAGAGAACGCCTTTGTTTGGAAGACATATTCTTGTGAACTTCCAGCAGCAGTGAAAACTCAGACTGGCAAAGATTTTTTTTTTTACTTTTCATTGACAGCAGCACCAGCTAGCATACCACTTTCCATGTTTTCTGAAAGAGAAAATATTTAATGGAAGAAATCTACATGCCAAGAAACTTACATTAAAAAAATAATACTGTCAACTTATTTATAATCCTATCTGTTCACCATATCTTTTTGAAAGGTTTTTTAAAAACAAGTTTTTATACTCTTTGCATTATGTGCTTGCATAGAATTAAAGTACTTAGCTGAAGCCTGTTGAGTATTTTTTTTCCCCTGCCAATGGACTGTAAATTAAACTATACCTTACATGTAACACATAGTTTACTTTTTCACATGTTTATGTTTTTTTCTTTTAAAATAGCAGCTAGAGGCTCCCACATCAGAACTGGGATTGCATTGCACAGAGAGTGAGCATTGAACCCTTTCTCCTGTGCAGTGAAAACCCTTATTTCTGAAGCTGTAATTTGCCTCAAGAAGGGGTGATTTTTCACCAGAGCTTTCAAAGCTGTTTCCCCTTAGAAAATCTTACGCTACAGGGGGGTGAGGCAGGAAAAATTAGATAGCACATGCAAACATGCTGACAAATCTAGTAATATATTAGTGTTTCCCAGCCTGCCTTGACAGCCCAGAGAGAAATGCCTTTGTTATTTGTTAAAAGTAGCGCCAACAATCTTAAGAAGGAATATATTTCCACCCTGAGGAAGAATAAAGATTAGAAAGCAAAAAAATTACAAGGTTGCATCACATGAAAATATGCCCTTAGCATTTGGTCACTGAATTCAAATATAACTTTTATTTTAAAGGTATAAAGATACCTTTTCTGCTGAGCGACTCCTGAATGTATGCGTGCATGAACTGAATGCCATACAGTTCCTGTTCTTCTTCTTCTTCAGGATTCTCACAAGGGGGTAGTGTTACCTCCAGCTTCAGTGGATTGTCTCTGAAGTTGACGAATCTAGTAATGCATTAGAGAGAAATTCAGAAAGCAAATGAGGAAGATCTGTTTCAGGCCTTAAAATCTAATCCTCAGGTAAAATGGTTTGCAGCGAAGTTTACTGGAGTAGTATGTGCTCTTTAAAACCTTATTGGACCACTTCCTCCACAATATTAAGGCAGCAGTGTGGTTTGTGTGTCTGCCTATGAATATGAACATTTCAGGCACAGCGATAGCTTTCCTCTCACCTCAGCTCCGTCATGTCCTTTAGGCAAGCAGGAATATCTTGGAGCTTGTTGCTGGTAAGGACAAGTGTGCTCAGATTTTTCAGGTTACGAATGGATTCGGGTAAATGAGTTATTTCATTCCTTTGGAGCCACAAAGTATGTAGGTTTTCAGCTCTGTGAAGTCAAGCAGATACCTTAATTATGAAGAAAACTACTTGGCTATATATACACATTTCTTCACCCCCTGTAATTCTTCATTGCAGTGGTAGTAATGAAGGCTGAGCATGGAGTGCTATGAGCAATTTCTCTGTGGTATTCGCTTACGGAATCTCTGGCAGCTAGCTGAGGATAAATACTGTATTTTTTGCTCCATAAGATGCACTTCTTTCTTCCTAAAAAGTAAGGGGAAATGTCTGTGCATCTTATGGAGCGAATGCGTGGTCCCTGGAGACGAATTGCCCAGGGGCAAAAAACAGATCATGCTTTTTTTTTTGAAAGAGGGAAGTGGGTGTTGAAACAAAGCCGCTGATCGGCAAGCGATCGGGAGCGAGATAAGGGACGCTAGCAATAAAGGAGGCTGCCTGGGAGTGGGGAGGTAAAGACAGCAAACTTGCAAGGAGAGGAGACGGGAAGACTAAAGCAATGAGGAGAGAAATTAGAAGAAAAGGAGGAGCAAAAAACTGCTCCAGCTAAGGAAAAGACACTAAGGCAAACAAGAGGAAAGGGAGTGTTGAAAGGAAGCAGCTGATCTGTAAGGGATCGGGGAAGGAGATAAGAGATGCTAGAGATAAAGGAGGCTGCTTGGGAGGGGGGAAGTAAAAGCCCATGGATCCTCAGGATTTTTACATTGGCTCACCCCAAATTTACCATCAGATCACATAGCATGTCCATGGCTACAGCCTGCACCAAAAACAGCACGTACCCACTGTTTCGTGGGGCTGCAATGGTGAAAAAATGTAGTTACAAAGCACGGATCCACATGGATTCTCAGGATTTTTGCATTGGGCTACCCCAAACTCACCATCAAATCACATGTCTGTGACCACAGCATGAACCACAAAAATCATACATCCACGGTTTCATTCAGATTCCTCCCCCCCCCCCCCCGTTTTCCTCCTCTGAAAACTAGGTGCATCTTACGGTCAGGTGCGTAAATACAAAAAATACGGTATCTGCCTGAGATCTTGAAGAGGTGGTGCTTGTCAGGGCTGACAATGTCAAACCATTAGTTTGAATTGGTGGAGGGTAAACCCTTGCAATAGTAACTAACTATAGCATTTCCAGAGGAGAATATGGCCCCCCAAAGTCAGACAGTCATGCCAAAATTGTTTTGTCATTCACCTGTTCATCCCTCTCTGCACAACTCACAAAGGGGGCTTCTATGATCCTCATCAATTTATGAGCCTGAACTGCTAGCTTGGTTTGCACACCCTTCTATTTAAGGACTCACCTGGTAGTCATAAGCATTCAGAATTTCATGCATGTAACTGAGTAGGCTGGGCAACTTGCTTTCTCTGCTGGCTGCAGAGGAAACAAAGCCTGTTCTGTCCCACGACCAGCAAGGACTTGTTTGCTTTAGGATAAATGGTACAATAATACAGCTTGCCTATACTGCAATATATTTCAGTTTTTACTATCTGGTAACAAGACATTTTATTTCAGTAAACTTTGATTGTTACCAATAAATACTGGAAAGCGGCAGGAATTTCCCCAAGGTTTGTAATTTACCTGTCCAGATCCCCAGGGATTTCTGTAATTTTGTTGCTCCCCAAGTCTAACCATTCCAGGTTTGGCATATCCAGGATGACTGATGGGAAGGTGGTGAACTGATTCATACTCAGATCTAGGTGATAAAGTTTCTTCATGTTGCTGAGCTGGTAAAAATGCAGAAGTATCTCAGTGATAACAACTTTATGAAGCATGCCGTGGCCTATAAACATTGAGGAAGCGTTGGATCCAATTTTGGGCTCTCCTGTGCAATTAACCAGTAGTGCCTCTCCCTATCCCCCACCCCATGAGGTGGGAGAGATCACAGGAGAAACCTGGACATAACTGATGTTGCTTCTGTCATCTTTAATCCATCCTCCCCATTGATCTTTGAAAGGAAAGCAGAAGTCTAGGGTCCTAAGCATTGTACCACTTGTGCAGGACTTAGCTCAGCAGGTATCGGGAGCCAGCCAGCAGTAAACCACACCATGCAAGTTGGAGTTAATGCTTTATTAGCAAGAACACAGTCTACACAGACTTGGCAGAGAGGCCTCATGAGCACAGCAGCTCATCCCTGGTAGGTTTTGCCCCATGGTTCAGTTGCCAAGACTGAACGTTCCTGCCTTCCCTCCTTTATAGGGTTTTCCCAAGCAATTGGAGACTGCCTGTGTGAAGACAATCTCTTCTCTGCCCTTTTCATGCCTCTCTTGGTTCTGGGAAAGGGGAGGGGAGCAGGAGGGAGAGACACTCCGAGGACCTTCTGGCTGTTCCCTCACTGCGAGAAGTGTGGTTACAGGGAAGAAGAAGAAGAAGAGTTTGGATTTGATATCCCGCTTTATCACTACCCGAAGGAGTCTCAAAGCGGTTAACATTCTCCTTTCCCTTCCTCCCCCACAACAAACACTCTGTGAGGTGAGTGGGGCTGAGAGACTTCAAAGAAGTGTGATTGGCCCAAGGTCACCCAGCAGCTGCATGTGGAGGAGCGGAGACGCGAACCCAGTTCACCAGATTACATGACTACCGCTCTTAACCACTACACCACACTGGGAACCAGGCAGAGGGCCTTCTCAGTAGTGGTGCCCACCCTTTGGAACGCCCTCCCATCAGATGTCAAGGAAATAAACAACTATCTGACTTTTGGAAGTCATCTGAAGGCAGTCCTGTTTAGGGAAGTTTTTTAATATTAGATGTTTTATCGTGTTTTTAATATTCCGTTGGGAGCCTCCCAGAGTGGCTGGGAAAACCCAGCCAGATGGGCGGGATATAAGTAATTATTATTATTATTATTATTATTATTATTATTATTATTATTACTCTTCACCAGCCTAACTCATCTCCTCCCTCCCCAACTTCTTGATTCTGGACTCTCTGACACAGACTCTCCCTGCTCACTAAACCCTGTTACCCCCTCAGCTTCCAACACCTCTTCCCAGTCTTCTCCTTCAGCCCACTAAAACATCGTCCCACCACCACTCCCTGGGCTCTGAGCCTTCTTCCCTTGGTGGTTCCCCAACTGCTTCCTCCCACCTGTCCTTTGCGTCCAACGAGGCCATAGACAAAGGTCTGACCTTACTTGTGCCATTGCCAGCTAAGCTCTGCCACCTCCTTGAGAAGAATCATATCTAAATCAGTGGTACCAGGGCTATGTGTCGGATATAGTCAGGCAGGCAGCTTACTCTTGAATCTAGTCCAGTATACAATACTGTATGAAAGATGAGCCACAACAAAGGTGTCTTAGTGACCAGTGGGATATGCTTGTTCAATAAATAAATTGGCCCTGTTTCTATAGCAATGGCTCGTTTGTTCTCTTTCTCCGTTTGACTTTGTATAATAAGCACATAAGCCTGTGGGCATTGTGCAAACAGTGTGAAAGGGCCAACACAGAGTCCCGAGATATTTTGGTAGAGTGACAAGGGAAAACCAAGCCTGAGAATTTCTGCAAGGAAATGTAACACACAAACGGCTGCAGAGTGAGCTAGGCAGAGTCATGGCAAACATTACGGAACGAGGAAGTAGAAGCATGAGTAACCTCTCTGGAAATAATGGATCTCCTTGCATAACAACCAATAATAAAAACAAGTTGATTAAAATACAATTTAAAAACAAGATTAAAATACAACATTAAAACATTAGGATGCAGCCTCTTCACAGAAGGAGAAAGGAAAAAGAAAGAGGGGGAGGGAATCAAACTGATTCTAAGCCAAATGCAAGGTGGAACTACTCTGTCTTACAGGCCCTGCGGAAAGAAATCAGATCCCGCAGGGCCCTGGTCTTATGAGACAGAGCGTTCTACCAGGCCGGAGCCAATGTTGAGAAGGCCCTGGCTCTGGTTGAGGCTAATCTAACTTCCTTAGGGCCCGGGACCTCTAGGGTGTTGCTATTTATGGACCTTAAGGTCCTCTGTGGGGCATACCAGGAGAGGCGGTCCCATAGGTACAAGGGTCCTAGCCCGTGAAGGGCTTTAAAGGTCAAAACCAGCACCTTAAATCTGACTAATAAACAAATCATGAGTGCTGCCCCCTTGAACTGCTTTGGCTGCAACATTTAGGATGCTGTCCTAAGCATGCTTACTAAGAAATAATCTCCATTCAACACAGTGGGGCTTACTCCCGAGTAAATGTGCATAGGCTTGTGCTGTTGTGTCCTATGCCATCTTATAATAGGCTTCCCACCTTCTTGCAAATACAAAAGGGAACTCTAGTCATGCCTACTGTGGAACATGCATGCATCATCTTTCAAAATTATGTTTCTCCTTCGGAACTATTGTTCTACGTGCCAATGCATGCAGAGTTAACCAATGGTAAATCAGTTAATCAACCGAGATTCCTCTAATCCATAAACAGCCCTAATTGTACAGTGGAATGTGATACTAGGGGATAGCTCAAAATGGCAGCCCTTGCACCAGATCCTTGGGATCTGTCTTTGAGCTAACTATTGGACAGTGGATGTGCAGCAGTGTCTTTATGAGAACTGACATACCCACATGGCGCTGTACATGCAGCTACTGCAATTTTGACCATTAAAAGGCTTCCACAATTGGATGAACTGTGACAGTTACATTAAATGCACTCTCACAAGTGGTGTCTCCATGTTGGTGCCACCTGGTTGCAAGGGAAGGGAAGGGCTAAGTTGGCACGTGGTGAAAGAATAGATTCCACATTGGTTGGGTAAGGGAAAAGGGACCCCTGACCATTAGGTCCAGTCGTGACCGACTCTGGGGTTGCGGCGCTCATCTCGCTTTATTGGCCGAGGGAGCCAGCATACAGCTTCTGGGTCATGTGGCCAGCATGACTAAGCCGCTTCTGGCGAACTAGAGCAGCACACGGAAACGCCGTTTACCTTCCCGCCGGTGCAGTACCTATTTATCTACTTGCACTTTGAGGTGCTTTCAAACTGCTAGGTTGGCAGGAGCAGGCACCGAGCAACGGGAGCTCACCCCTTCGCGGGGATTTGAACCGCTGACCTTCTGATCGGCAAGTCATTCCTAAACATTAGGAAGAACTTCCTGACAGTAAGAGCTGTTTGACAGTGGAATTTGCTGCCAAGGAGTGTGGTGGAGTCTCCTTCTTTGGAGGTCTTTAAGCAGAGGCTTGACAACCATATGTCAGGAGTGCTCTGATGGTGTTTCCTGCTTGGCAGGGGGTTGGACTCGATGGCCCTTGTGGTCTCTTCCAACTCTATGATTCTAAGTCCTAGGCTCTGTGGTTTAACCCACAGCGCCACCCACGTCACCCACATTGATTACACTGGTATAAAAATAGTAATTGTAAGCAAGTCTCTTGTCACCCTTGTGATCAGAGAAACGAAGAGAAGGAATATGGTCTTTCCAAACCTGATGGGGAAGGTCACAGATGTCTCTGTTCACTGCCAGCTCCAGTCTTTCTAAGCTGACACAGTTGCTTAGCTCTTTAGGAACAGATTTAATTTTATTGTAACTGAGGATCAGCTCTTGGAGATTTGACAACTGGCCTGCAAAAGTTACGAATGAAACAAAAATTGGTGATGATGTTCACTTGTTAAAAGCTTATTTTCCAACAAATAGCTCTCTGTTTGCATTTCTTAGTGCAGAAAGTATTGACCTGATGTGTAGATATCTTTCCTATTCTAATTCATTCAAGAGGGTTCTGGAAGATTCTCCATATGAAAGAAGCTTAATGTTGTTTGGGTTATACCTTCTGGGAAGCTGGTTTGAACTGCTTCTCTTATCTCTTCCAATTAAGGTCATGCTGACTATAAATACAGGCCAGAAGGAGCCTGGGTTTTACTTTCTTTCTCTTTCTATCTCTCTTCCTTCTGGTGTGGTGTTCTGTACATAGCATGCTTAGTGCTAAGGTTTAGCCTTATTATGAGTTAAGTTTATAAGGTTTTGTAAGCGCTGCAACTGGATTTCTTATGGACTGTGCCAATCCTGAATGTACTGGATTTGTGACCATTATGCTCATTTGCCTTCAGCACAAATAAAGCTCTACTGAATGAAGTACTATTGCCTCTGGTCTGGGTTTTTTTGGGAAATTCTGCTACATGTTTTAAGGCAGGCATGTCCAAAGTCTGTTTCGGGGGCCTAATTCAGCCCACCGGTCGATTTAATTTAATCCAGCCCCCATCGCAGTACAGTGGTACCTCAGGTTAAGTACTTAATTTGTTCCGGAGGTCTGTTCTCATCCTGAAGCAAAGTTCTTAACCTGAAGCATTATTTCTGGGTTAGCGGAGTCTGTAACCTGAAGCGTATGTAACCTGAGCTACCACTATATATGTCCTGTGGTAAAATCCTAAAAAAAACCTCAACAACTTTGGGGTAAAATTGTAAAAAAAAAAGCTCAGCAACTCTGGTTGGCCCTCACACATGTTCACTTCATCAAATCTGGCCCTCTTTGAAAAAAAGTTCGGGCACCCCTGTTTTAAGGTTTTCCTCCACACGCACAACAATAGCATCCTCTGGAAAAAACCCAGATGAAGACATCAAGGAGGTGGATGCTTTGGAGGGGCCATCTCTGATAGATTTTGAAGGCTCTCTCAATTTTATCTTCAAGACTGTGGAAGTGTTAAGCTGGGTCCACCTCCACAGAGACCATACGGGAAGGCCCTCTCTGTGGGAAGCCATCCCAACAGGAATCCCTCTTTATTATTATTTTATCTGACTTGTATACCACTTTATATTTCAAGCAATCTCAGAATGATTTACGTTTCAGCAAAAATCAACAGATGGTGCAATTTAAGCATACAGTGGTACCTCGGGTTACAGATGCTTCAGGTTACAGACTCCGCTAACTCAGAAATAGTACCTCGGGTTAAGAACTTTGCTTCAGGATGAGAACAGAAATTGTGCGGAGGCGGCGGGAGGTCCCATTGGCTAAAGTGGTACCTCAGGTTAAGAACAGTTTCAGGTTAAGAACGGACCTCCAGAACAAATTAACCTCTTAACCCGAGGTACCACTGTATTCTTTTCGACGGGGTAAATGTTGCCGTGCAAATTCCTGCATTCCTGATTCAGAAGCAACTACAAGGTTTCATGGCTCAACTCACCGATTTCCCTAGGAATTTCTGCAATGGAATTTCGAGACAGATCTAGAACAATGAGACTCTGAAAGCGACCGATGAATTGAGGGATTTTAAGCAGACCAGTTCTATGTAGTTGCCATTCCTGGAGGTGGTTCAGTTTCAGTAAGCAAGAAGGCAGAGTCTAAATTTGCATGAGACGAAACAAGACGGAGATGTCAGTTATCATGCCAGATGAACAAGTACAAGAATCCAATCAGTTTGGTGCCACATAAGACCAGGAACCAATGCAGAACATATATAGCAAATGAACAGCTACTAAGAGATTTTTGTTTATGCCTATATAGTTTTGACACCTTCAATAATCCAGTACAAAGAATATAGGTAAAAACACTGTTTACAATTTCCAAGATTTGGGGGGCGGGGGGGGAGGAATAAAAATAGTAAGCATTCAATATGCTAACATGGACCGGATTTCAATACTGTATATTAAAGTCTATAAATGCCAGAGAGCTCAACTTCAACCCCAACCCTCATTACCCACCACTCTCTGACTACATTTGTAGCCGTTGTACATTGTTTGCCATATTTATTTATTTTATTTATTTTATTTATATGCCGCCCTATAGGTCTCAGGACGGACGCAGGTAGCACTGTGAGTTAAACTACAGCGCCTAGGACTTGCTGATCGGAAGGTTGGCAGTTCAAATCCCTGCGACGGGGTGAGCTCCCATTGCTCGGTCCCTGCTCCTGCCAACCTAGCAGTTCGAAAGCACGTCAAAGTGCAAGTAGATAAATAGGTACCGCTCCAGCGGGAAGGTAAATGGCGTTTCCGTGCGCTGCTCTGGTTCGCCAGAAGCGGCTTCGTCATGCTGGCCACATGACCCGGAAGCTGTACGCCGGCTCCCTCGGCCAATAAAGCGAGATGAGCGCCGCAACCCCAGAGTCATCCGCGACTGGACCTAATGGTCAGGGGTCCCTTTACCTTTACCTATAGGTCTCAGGGCAGTTCACAGAACAAAATCAGAATATAAAACCACATAGCATATTGTTATGAGTCCAGCAACTAATGGGCAACCAGTGGCTTAACAAAAGGGAATAATTGTTATTTGATGGCTTAATCTCTCTCCCTCTTGCTCTTGGGCTGTCTCACCCATCAGGTTTTGGGGAAGGTGTTGTGATTCTGATTGTCACTTTCCTTTGGCTCAAGAGACTCCAGCTTAGAAACCCAACTGCAACCTGTCTCCTCCATCCCATTGGACTCAATGACTGCCAAAGCAGGCTGAGAGGAAAGTATTCCTCACACCAAAGGTGAGACTAGCTACTGAAACAGAGCGACGGCTCCTATTCCAGGCTGAGGGCGACTGTTGCTGAAGCAACATCAGAGCTCTGCTCTCATGAAGTCTTCAGCCTGAACCTAGCATGGAGCTGTCTAGGGTACTCCTCTGCTTGGCTGAAGTCAGCATTCACAGCAGAATAGCACAGAGAGACCATTAGAAGCAATCTGCAGCTCGAGAGCATCTGATGGAGAGAGAATGAAACTGGAAGCTGGGTTAGGGAGCTGCGGGGAGCTCAGCACTGTTGATGTGGGAATCTGATGCAGGATTAGTGACTGTGCTTCCTAATTTTGGAAGCCTGTGTATTTCCAGTGTGCTGTGCTTCTGTCTATAAAAAAATGATAGTATAGAGACACACATCGCCAAGCATGCACACTAATCCAAAATAAAGGAAGGCTTTGTAGCATTGTCCCTGGAGCTCTTCTCCTCCAAGGAGACAGGAGCATATAACAGTAGAATAAATCAGTTGTACCCAACATGGCACCCTCTAGATGTTTTGGACTACAATTCCCATCAGCCTCATCCAGTGTGGATGATTGTCAGGGATGATGGGAGTTGTAGTCCATAATTTACTGGCAAAGCTTGGATTAAACTGATGAAGTGGAGCACTGAAGCCGGGATAACATTGTAAAATGTTTCATTAGCAGCATCAAGCAAATGATACCTTCCATTCTTCCTGTTCAATCTTTAAAACAGCCCTTCCGTCTTCTGTGATAACTTTTTCTTTGAGCTTCGCCAAACTGACTCTCTCTTCCCAAACAAGCGTCAGCCTAGAAAAAGGTTGTAACATATTAATATATAGAAGGGCTTTTTCTGTGGTGAGGCCCTGGCTCTCTGTCTCCTATATTATTAGTTTTCAGACATCAACCGAAGACATTTTGAATTACCTAAAGTATTACAGTTTGATAACAAGATGCTTAATCCTCAGAAGCAATATGCGTCGGTGTTCCATTGTTTTTGAATTTAAATTTTTAGCTCATACAAGTTTTGATTGAAGTTTGGTGCATTTTGCTTTCTGCTTGCTGTCTATTGCCATGAGCTCCTTTGGAGTATCAGGGTATTCATAAATACCCTAAATAAACCAACAGATCAGGCCTTCAAAGGAGATAGTTCAACTTTATATGTTGCTCCCAATGAAGCTAGGAAATCAATTTCTAAGTTGTTTTTTGGGGGGGAAGGAAAACTCAAGTCGTATTGACAACCTACCTCTCTGCAGACCTCTGACTGAATGCCTTTTGCTTTCGAAGCTCTTCGCTGATTTTCTGGATCCTGACTTCCCAAAGTGCCTTAACAGCTGTAAACGTGCCGACACAAACTGACGTTTCAGTCATGGCCCTTCCACCTCCCGGTTCAGTGTCTGGTTTCATTTTTCTGCATCACTGTCACATACAGGGGAGTCACACACAAAAGAGGAAAACCTGGCGAGACCTTCAATGTCAAGAATCGTTGACCCCTGCTAACTTTCAGTAATAATAATAATAATAATAATAATAATAATAATAATAATAAATTTACAATGAAAGTGAGGGGGTTCCACAGCCTAAAACGATCACAGCCTCCTTTGCAGGCCTATGTAGTCAAGCAGAGAAAAAGAGGAGAGGCGAGTTATTTATTTATTTTGGACAAAGCCAATCTCACAATTGCTCAGCCGTTTCAAAAGCCTGCTCCCATTTTTAGCCACAAAGCAAACAGATCAACAAATCCGTTGGTAATGCATTCACCTCAGGCGTTTTAACGGAAGCATTTTGTAATTGCTTACCTCAATTATTGCCTGGTTTTCCATGACTCCCTGATTCCTGTGGGACAACAGAAATCGGCCGCAAACCCTGAATGCTTTGCTAAAGCCATTTACAACCTTTGTACCAACTATGGAAGGGTGAAATGCAACGCCTGACGAGTTCTAATTTTAACCCACGACGCTGGCCGGGAATAGTAAGTATTGCTGTGACCAGGTGTCACAGCCCTCTGAAGTATTTCCCCAATTTTGAATCCCTTTCCGCTTTTCAGAACTCGTTGCCGTGTTCCTACGAGTCAAAGAAAACTCAGCTGCTTTGTACAAAAAAAGAGGAGTTTTACTATATTGCTACTACAATACAGCTCTGATTATGATCGGTGTCACGAATTTAAAATCCTGAGGAATCCTGGATAGAATAACTGCCAATCTGGGTATAAAACAGCAACCATTTTTTAGTAAGCAATAATGGGGAACACCCAGAAAGGCTCGAACAGTTTATTGTAAAGTTCCTGGCAGTAACTTCTCTCTCTCAATGTGCCTTCTACTTTCTTGTGTTTGGCAAGAATTGGAGCAAGGTCACCCCTCCAGAGAGCGTGAACCCTGCCAAATTTCAGGAGGATAGCTGCAGAGACAAGGGTAGACATTACAGTATAGTTTTTGGATGAATGAAGAAGTAATCACTTAATCTTCCCTAGTGTACTGTGGGCAGTTCTATGAGCATGAGAGAGGTGCTCCTGCAAAATTGCAAATAAATCTAGAGGTTTGTGCACTCAGCATCTTTAAAGATGACTCTGGGGTGAGAACAATAAGGGGGGCACTTTTTACCAGCCAGGGCTGGCAGTCACAAAGGAGGTCTCTCTTCTCCCTCCACAATGAGGGAAAGTTCCTTAAGCTTAGAGATCTAAGTTTTGCTCTCTGTCCTAAGTACTGGGACTGAAATGCACAGGTAAAAAATTAGAACTGACCCTTCAGTCACAATGGGGCCCTTTATATGTCCAGCTGTCCTTTGTCAACAACAAATTGCCGCTGTTTTTTGTGTTGAATATATGCTATATGGGAATTTATGGACCTAATAGGTATCTAAAGCCATTTGCAAATAACAAAATATGCATTTTATCAAAGTAATTGTCGAACGGAAATACGATTAAGAAGTATATTAATAGTGAAATACAATTAAGAAGTATATTAATAGTGAAATACAATTAAGAAGTATATTAATAGTGAAATAATCATTAAGCTCTTAAAATGATTTTTTATTCATAACAAACTTAATAATGCAAACACATTGGCATTTGGCAATAAAAGAAGTTCCTTTAGAAACACAATTCACAAAGACTCTAATTTTTTACAAAGAGACTAATTTTGGGGGGGGGCAAGATAGTGGGGCTCTAAGCTATAGCTTGTTTAGCTTATACGTAAATCCTGGCTGTTGTAAACATTATGATTTGCTTTGGTGAAAGGAAGTGAGGAGGGAAACAGAAAAATTGGCACTGCCCAGCCAGATTCTTGCAGAATCTCTCGGTCTTTCCCTACTTCTGATATTCCCACCGATTACTGTCCATTCTTCTTATAGCTTGATCTTGCCGCAAAGCTACTTTTCCTTAGGGATTTATATCCGCTTTTTGATCCAGTCTATGTGTCAGCACACAGGTAAAAAGGAGGCCGAATACTGTTGGCACTACGGAAAATCTTTAAAGAAACAAGTTTCTGCAGATGAGCTCAATCGGCTGCTTTCATGCGACGAGACAAATGGTGTGTATTCGGGACTATGTGGATTTATGTTCTTGGTGGATTTAAAGCCACAAAATACCCTCAGATAAAAGTCTCAAATCACAAAGGTTGTAATAAAAAATTTATTCAAGAATAGAAAACAATTTAAAAGAAATGTTAAGACAGTATATAGTAATTGTTTTTTAATCGGCAAAGGTGAATACAAAATTCCTCACAGATCTATATGAGACTTGAGTATTATTTCACATCTTTAGGTTTCTAAATCTCAGATATTTTACCTCAACTTTCTTCTCACAGATGACAAGAGGAGTGGTTTTCTTTATAAAAAATTAAAAATCAACATATACTATTCAGAAGTTTGTAGGGATGTTTAACAAAATAACTTTTCACAATGAGGATACAGTACAATATTGTTGGAAAATACGCTGTGCGTGCAATACTAAGCTTCCGTCAAGCATTTTGAGTGTATGATTATTTCCCATATGATTTTTAGAAGCTTTTTTCCTTTTCTTTCTTTAAAGTGCCTGTTAGTGTGTCACATACAGCCTTTAATCCGGCATGCTCACTTTTAAGGTCACTTTAAATCTCCCTAAACAGTTGTGCATTTGTGTATTGCTTGTTTCAAACCTCTTTCTGCTTGCATCTCAGGTTTTCGCTGTTCTGAAGTCCAGTCCACAATTGCACAATATGGCTGGAATAGCCTTCTGAGCAGATTTGGGGGATGGTATGGGGGGCAATTCCTGTGCACACAGCGACTTAACTGGATACCATTCTTCGGCTCTAAATGCACGTGCAGAAAAAGGGATCGTGAACTCCAGTGACGCTGTGGAAAATCCTCAAATGAAACCACTTAACAGTTGACGCAGCTTGAACCCAGCATCTCTTCAAAGTATTCATTTCATGTGAATGGCCAAACACCTTTCTGCTGTATGCCTTTACTTCCTACTTAACAGCCTCCTTTCCAAACCCAGGCATGCACTCATGTGGAGAAACCTAACGCAGGAATTGCCCATTGGCAAATTTTATTATTGTGCTGGCTCAAAATGTGCCTCTCTGATCACAGGAAGTGATGTCAGCTATGTCTATCTGTGGTGGCTTGCTTCACAAATTACACTTGTCCACACCAGAGGTGCTTGCAAGGGTGATGGGTGGGGGGCTGATGTCACACATGATGTCAGGGCATCTGGAGGAGCCAGGGCAGAGTTGGACATGGCGGCCACATGGCTTCAAGAGCCAATGGCTCCTCCTTCTTCTCCCGCTGCCATTGGCAGGGGGCTGTTTGGACCCTCCTTCTCTGCAACAGGAAGAGGAGGAACTGGCTATGGAAGCTGGACTGCGCTCAGACCTCCTCCTGTTTTCTGGACATTGGGCCCCCCAAAATATTGGGGTGCGTGTGTCCCAAAAGGGCTGGGCCCCCAGGAGTCTGTGCCCCTGGTTCACAGCAGCATGCGGAGGACAGCGAAATAAACAAACGTATTGTGCAAACTATCCTTTGGGCACCTCTGTTACATTCATTAGATTTCACACAAAATACCTATCTATACCATCTTGATACGGAGCACCAAGAACTGTCCAAAGTCAACGCACTTGGGATTCTGAAGAACCTCCATTTTGCATGAGTTTCATTTATGGCTCCTTAGCTAAGCTGTGCCCTGTATGAACTTCAAACTTTACTCCTATTGGACATATTCCCATTTGCCGACAGTTGCTTCACATATTACAGAAATTAATTCAGGCAGAAAGGACGTTTGGAAAAGAAACGTTAGCATCAATAACCAATGAAAGGCCATTCCTGTGTATTTAATAAAATAAGCAATAAAATCATTTTATTTGAACATGATTTGTGCGTTTGTTGTATCAGAAACTTGGTAACATCCCTTTTGTTTTGTGAAAGAGAAAACCCTGTTTCCAATCAAATTCTGAGAAAAGATTAATCTACCAACAGCAGAAGCAGTTAAAAAATAAATGCTAGTAACCTTTATCTGGCAATGTCAGTGTAGTGGAATATGGCCTGTTATCAACATAGATTTCTCACTGCCGCACCAAAGAGCCGAAGTATGACAGTCTGGTATGACGGTCTCTAGCCTAATAATTTACAAACTAACCTACTCAGCCCGACAAAATGTAACAGCTAATCAGTACACTGACCGGTGATCAGAAAGGCCTATTGATCACACCTTGTATGTGATCAGAGAATTCACACACTGAATTGTGAAATGTAGTATTTAAGGACACTTGCTAGCATAGCTAGCTTGATAGCAGTTTCAAAATTTAAACGATGCACCCATGCATTAGTCCTCTTTATTTTAGATCCAGCAGCATGAAAGCAGGGTTCTCCAAGTAAGATTTCCACAAGTTGGAAAAACGGGACATGGTTGCGCCGTCGATAATTCTGTGATCGGCCGACCAGCTCACATTCATTATCTGTGCTTTAAATATTTCACCTTTCGCATTAAACCGAGGAAGGCCCTAAAAAATCCAGGAAGAAAAGGAGAGAATACTAATGGAGTATTGTTAATACATCACAACTATCTAACACCTTTGGCTATTGCCCTGGATACGCAAGAGGCCCTGAAATTAGTCGGATGAGAGAGTTTACCCTCTTGACTCTGAAAGCTTGCCTCACAAAACTGATAGTATCACTCAGAAAACAGTCAGTTGTGTGATTTTTCTCTCTCTAAAGGCCTCAACTGAGCAGACAGCAAATCTGCAATTGAGGAAAATGCTAGTATTTCAAGTTACTTTTACAGCACAATCCTGTGCATATCTGCTCAAAACCAATTCCCACTATGGGGCTTACGCCTTAGGAAGTATTTTTGGGGCTGTAGGCTTATTGAGCGATCCAAAACCATCCCCTAATATGGGACTTTGTGGAGCAAGTGCTCATCCACAGCCCTGACTCTTCACAGTGACTGCAGCAGGACAATGAGCCTTTGTGAAACAGAAGCAAGACTGGTTCAAAATCTGGCCACTCCTCACAATCAAAACACTCTGTTTGAGTTTTCACTGCCCCTATGTGAAAACCAACAAACACTTACAGAGCGTTGTGACCAGTGCTTTTTTTCTAAAAAAATGTTTAGGGGTACTCTCATTTTCCTCCTCATATTGAAATACTGCACCTCAATGAGGCCAAACTTAAGATTCACAAAATGTTTAGGGGTATGCATACCCCTGCGTCCCCCCAGAAAAAAAAGCACACCGGTCGTGACAATGCATTCAAAAACATATGGGAGTGATCAATATTGAATCAATACTGCATTTGTAGGTTTATAATTCAGAATCAACATACTTGTATTTTCCCAAGAGCGCCAATAGCTACTTCAGGAGGAAGAATTACGGGTTTTGCATAGGTACCGCCAATCTGGAAAATAAAATAAAAATAAAATAAACAAGCATTTTTTGGGATGACATCTGTATTGGGTGATATGTAATCTGGGGGAAACAATTCCCCCCCTCCCAGCCCATGGGTGAAGCTGTGCATGTTGAGTTGTTTGCTATGTGTGCTCGCATGTACAGTGGTACCTCGGGTTAAGAACTTAATTCGTTCTGGAGGTCTGTTCTTAACCTGAAACTGTTCTTAACCTGAAGTGCCACTTTAGCTAATGGGGCCTCCTGCTGCTACTGTGCCACCAAAGCACGATTTCTGTTCCCATCCTGAAGCAAAGTTCTTAACCCGGGGTAATATTTCTGGGTTACCGGAGTCTGTCACCTGAAGTGTATGTAACCTGAAGTGTATGTAACCCGAGGTACCACTGTACATAACACCATTACTCTTCATACCACTCTCTCATATTCCAAATGTCCTGTGAGGAAGAGAAGCAACAGCAGACTGCAAGGTCAACGGACACCTTTGCCATCTCCATTCGTAGCTGTTTTCGCCATCCCTCCTCCACCCACCACAGAGACCATCAGGCTCCATTGCCCTGTGATGAAGTCCAACAGGACTATCTACTTTGGCAGCGGTGGGTATCATCTAAGCTGGGCATGGGGAATCCAATCCCTCCCAGATATTGTTGGGATTCCAGCTCCCCTCAGCCCTAAGCATGGCCGATGGGCCAGGGACGATGGGAGTTGCTAGCCTGATATTATTATCCATCTGTGGGAGCCTTTTTCAGCTTAAAAGTAGGGCATTTACATAACTGAATATTCATCCATCTAACCCCCTGTCCTCCCAGGGGCTTAGTCCCCAAAGCTAGACCAGTTTCTCCCTCCCCCATGGGGTAATAGTTTGTGGTCTGGTTGTATTTAAAACAATATGGCTAGGTATGTTTCTAAAATTGGATTTTAAAGGCTGCTTAAACTCACTGTGCCAATGTTGGAGAGTGTGAATGTTCCCCCGGTGAGGTCGCTTGTTCCCAGCTGATTCGCAGACCCCAGGCTCTGAAGGCGATTTAATTCTGAAGCAACCTCATATACACTGCAGGCCTGGACATTCTTCACATTAGGGACAACTAGGCCTTGCCCTGTATCCATAGCAACTCCAATGTTGTGAGAAGCCTAGAAGGAATGAATGAATATATAAAAAATATTCCTCTTTGTTTTGGACAAAACAGAATTTCTCTTCAAGATGTAAGAAGGCATGACCAATATATTCTCCCTTTCCTGCTCCATAACTGGACTTCAATTCATGCAATGCTAGATGCTGCCAGTACTGTCAACTGAGCCGGGAAGACATGGGTTCAAATTCCAAGTCTACCAGCAAAAGCTCAAAGAGTGGCTCTTGGGTGAATTGATCTCTCCCTCAGGCTGACTTGCAGGGGTGTTGAGGATAAGATGGGGTTGGGGGGAACCACATACGCTGCTCTGAACTCCTGAGATAAAATACAGGACTTTAATTTTTTTAAAAAAAACAACAACAAACCCATGTAAGCTGCAAACTGCTGTTGAGGTACTCCCATAAGCACCCTGCTTGCTTGCAGTACAAACTATAATTTCCTGTATCTTGTTGGCATCAATCATGAGAGACAATGGAGTGCGCCTCCACAGGTGAAGTCAAACCACTGTGTTAGCAGCACCCGAGTGACCTCCGTGAGATGCAAGCCTGGCTGGTGTGGATGGAGGACCTGGGCTGCTCAGACAACAAGATGCTGTTGCCTCACTGATGCAGTCCAAAGCAATATGTTTGGCACCAGCTTGGCTGCAGGCGTTGCCAAAAGGAGGCGTCCAAGACGCCATTCAACCACTTTAGGGACTTTATTCCAGATTTGTGTTGGGTTTACTCCCTAACCTTTTCTTCTCCTGAAAATATCCCGCAAGGCAGTGGTTTAGGACCAGAGTTTTCCTTCATCATCATCATCATCATTTTTAATTTGTATACCGCCTTTCTATCTTACAATTCTCAAGGCGGTTTACAAGTTGAAGAAACAAAAAATGTGCATCTTATAACAATCTAATGCAATGCAAAAATGTGATAATAAAACATTACTTTAAAACAGGCAGCCTACCTCAAAAAAGTAACATTCAACAATCAATTCGAATAGTATAAAATAATAATATCAACATATAAAAGTTAAACAGAAATCCACTCAACAGTTACAATAATATCTAAACTATAATCAATAAAACAAGGGGAAGCCACAGTACATAAAATAATACAATACACATTGAGAAGCAGAGGGTAGAGCAAGGCAGGTGGAAGGAGACCTTGCCTGGTGGAGTCTCTCCCCTCACAGTTCTTCCTCCAGGAATACCTCCCTTATGAGGACTCCTAGGGCCGGAGGTGGGGCAAGGCAGGTGGAAGGGGGCCTTGCCTGATGGAGTCTCTCCCCTCCTCAACGGGCTCCCTTTCTAGGCTGATGAGCCCCATCTGCCCCCCATGCAGAAACTGTCTTCTCGTCCCCTATTGGTCTCGTCCGCTCAATCCACTGGAGCCTGTCTTTGCATGCAGGGGAAGTCTTTAACCCCAGGAGTCTGAGGCCTATCGGCTCCCCTCACCTGGTTTAGCCGGCCAGTCAAAGCCATTCCCAGGGTGTGGCTGCTATCGCATGCTGGCAACATCAAGGAGCCACAGGTGAGAGCCAAGTGTGTGGGGGGGACGGACGACCCAAGGTGGACAAACTACTCCACAAGGAGCACAACATGTTCCCCACCAGAGGTACTACCCCTCCCCTAACACCCCCTCCCCGTATCTAATCATCGTAAAACAGAGCTGGATCTCTCTTAAGAGTGAGACAGGAATGTTAATATACAAACCTTGTAAGTGATGTTTTGGCAGTTTTCATCCAGCGAAGCGTTGAGGATCGGATAATGTAATAAGGCTAAAGAAGCGGCCTGTTAAATATTTTTCAAGAAAGACAAATGGGATTATTCTAGCAGCCAGAGCCAACAGGCTGCATGCTTCAGAAACTGTGCAACATAGCTTCTGCATATGTGTACATAGGGAGATAGTGGTAGAGCATCCGTTTTTCATGCAGAAAGCTTCAGCATCTCCAGGTAACCCTGTGAGAGATACCTGTCCGAAACCCTGGAGAGACACTGCCAATCGGTGCAGACTTTACTGAGCAAGACGGACCAATGGTCTGACTCAGCTTCCTATGCTCCCAAGGGCTTCTGATTGAGCAGAGGTGCCTACTAATGCAAGAGGAGGGGATTTTATTTTTTTGCCAATTCTCCTTTCTCACTTCCGCCCTCTCACTTCCAGAGCTGATGGGGGGAAAGGGAATGGGCAGAAATTGTCTTCCCCTCCTCTTTCAATAGCAAATGCCTCTGCTGGATCAAATGCCCTTCTGTAAGCTGGATTCCACCCACCCACACACTTAAAATCACACCCCTCATTTAAATAAATGTGCCTAGAAGCCCATTGGCTTTTCTTTATCTAGCATTTCAGTGGAAATGTCTCCAGTCAGAGTAAGTAATTTCTGGTATTCCATGGAAAAAATTATTGGATGGAAGATCCTTTCTGTTAATTACAACATTACTGTGAACCATCCTGAGATCTTTTGATGAAGGGTGGTATATAAGTTAAATACTAACATCAACAACTTCTGAGGCACCCCAACCCAAAGAATTGCATTTTGAAAGAGGACCATGACTACGCCTCATACTTTTCAAAATATTTTGAGAAGCATGAAAAAAATCAAGTATTTTTTAAAAGGTCAGTCTATTGTTGCAGCCAAGGATACGTGCAAAACTAAATATGTTGTCAGTGTAACAGCCTGTAAGAAGGAGGGCTGTCTACCAATTAAAGGACTCTTATTATTTATGATATAGATTTCTATACTAACTGTCCATAAAAATCACCAGGACATATACATTATCTCCCTTGAAACTTATTACAATTTGATGCATTTGCATCTTACCAAAACTATTGTACGGACAGCTTGAGATTCTTACAAACCCCTCTCGTTTTGCACATTAGCAAGGCCTGCTGGTTCCGCCTCACCTTTAAAAAGAAAGGCATGAAGGTGAGCTTAATTCCACGTTCAAGTGCCACAGGTTTCAGCTCCTCTCTCAGCCGGACAAGTTGCGTGAGATCAATCTCGTCGCAATAACCAAAGTGAGGAATTTTCAGCGCTGCAGACATGGTTTTCACCATGACCTTCTGGAATCCTGGAAATAAGGGGGAGAAGAAGAAAAACGACGCCCAGTGATGTCCCGGTTTCCTGCCTTGCTTTCCATCTTCCTTCAAATTTATTTAACAAAATTTATATTAACTGACAACGATGACAACCTCAGACATAGGCATCAAAACTATTAAAGGTAAAGGGTAAAGGGACCCCTGACCATTAGGTCCAGTCGTGGCCGGCTCTGGGGTTGCGGCACTCATCTTTCTTTATTGACCGAGGGAGCCAGCGTACAGCTTCTGGGTCATGTGGCCAGCATGACTAAGCCGCTTCTGGCTAAACCAGGAACAGCGCACGGAAACACCGTTTACCTTCCCGCTGGAGCGGTACCTATTTATCTACTTGCACTGGCGTGCTTTCGAACTCCTAGGTTGGCAGGAGCAGGGACCAAGCAACAGGAGCTCACCCTGTCGCAGGGATTCGAACCGCCGACCTTCTGCTTGCCAAGTCCTAGGCTCTGTGGTTTAACCGACAGCGCCACCCGTGTCCCATCAAAACTATTAAAAAGGTTAAATGTCGCAGATGGAACTCCAGTAAGCCATAGGAGAAACTCGGGGGGAGAAACCATATGAGAAAATACCCTCTTACTGCAAACAGTAAGAATGTATTTGCCCAGTGAACAGATTACAGCATCCAAGGCTGTTGTACTGTTGAGGCTAAGTGTGTGCAGACTTTATCAATGCCTGAGAAGGACGCGTGGCCATATCTATGGTTTGGTTACCCAGAGTACCAGAAAATACACTACGTTGGCACTGCACCACAACACGGTGTTGTTCTCCCCTGCCCTGTTGCATGGTGATGTCACTGAATGCCAAGGCTTAGAAGTCTCACCAAGACAGTGTCGGGATTAATTTTCCAGGAGTCAGGAAGATAATCTGCTGATTCCTGATTAATATGAAAATAGATGGGAGCAGGGAGCAGACCTGCCAGTCTTTGGAAGCTTCCCTAAGTATCAGTGCCTGAATGAGCTCTCCCAAAAATTCTGCATTGCCATTTTCCTGGATTCATCTCTAACTGTAACAAAAAATTGCAGCACACCCCTCAACATCCTACTGGCATTACAAGAGGAAAAACACCAGCAGTGTGCTTCGCTACGAATGCCGAAACAAATATTCATGTTTTACTTGTTCAGTTGCCCTTTACAAATATTTTACGCATGCTGTTCTATATTAGATCCTCAGGAGGTTTCATTAATTTATTTACCTGAAATGGCCACTGTTTTATCTTTCTGTGAAATTACTACAGGTTTGGAAATGGGCAGAGGGATTCTGGGCGTCTTTGGCTTATCTGCTGCAGGCTTCGGTGTTGGCGGCGGCGCGACAATTTCAGGTTTTGGCGATAGAGGTAAAATAGCTCCCGTCTGTTTGGCCAAGTAATTGAGAATGTCTTCTTTGAGGATACGGTTATCTTTCCCTGTTCCAACAACTTCGCTCAGCTTAATCTGAAAGGCAAGAGCACAAGCTAAAGAATTCTGGATATAGGGCATGAGCAGAGGAAACGCGTCCTTTTTCTTGAAATGGCAAAAAAAATTGAGAGAAGGCAGGCAAGTTAAGCGTTTGAAGAATACGTGGACCGTTTCCAACTTAGGCATCTCCTCAGTGCAAGTAATTCCACTTACACAACAGAACTTGTCCTCTCTTGCCCCCATGCACCCCCCTCCCAAATTTCCTTTGCAGAAAGGGAAATCCTTACGCTGATGGGATGCATTGGTTGGATACTGCCCTCTGCAAATATTTATAGGTACTTCATTAACACTGACTCCACATGTATCCAGTCATATAATCTGAAAGCATCTAATTTTGCAGGATTGTTGAAGCTAGGTGAGTGTGGAGCTGGGACCGGTAACCCACCCCCTCCCCAAGGAATCCACAGGCCCCTTAAATTAGTGTACACATAGATGCAACTGAATAGTGTGAACCAAAAATTCTATATCATCCATTTGCTCAAGGCTACACAGGAAATGTCCTGTGACAAAGATCCACACACAATTCCACTGAGGCTGCTAAAAGCCGAGAGAGGAAAGGATTGAACAGGAGATATCTTCAAATATTGACACATCAATAAAGAACAAATTTGGTTTTTCTTGCTTCAGAGTGTAGGGCCCGAACCAATGGGTTTAACTTATTGGTGCGGACAACTTTAGACTAAACATTAGGAAGAACTTCCTGATGGTATGATCTATACAACAGGGGAACAGATTGTCTTGAGAAGTGGTGGATTCTCCTTCAGAGAAGCTGGGTGGGTGTAATCTCCTGTAAAAGGTAAAGGTAAAGGACCCCTGGACAGTTAAATCCAGTCAAAGGCGACTATGGGGTTGTGGCGCTCATCTCGCTTTCAGGCTGAGGGAGCTGGCATTTGTCCACAGCTTTCTGGGTTATATGACTAGCATGACTAAACCACTTCGGGTGCAACGGGACACCTTGACAGAAACCAGAGCACACGGAAATGCCGTTTGCCTTACCGCCACAGCGGTACCTATTTATTTACTTGTACTGGCATGCTTTCAAACTGCTAGGTTGGTGGGAGCTGGGACAGAACAGTAGGAGCTCACTCCATCGCGGGGATTCGAACCGCCGACCTTCCGAATGGCAAGCCCAAGAGGCTCAGTGGTTTAGACCAATAGGCATTAGGGGTGCGGAGCACCTGGGCGCCGGGCTCTCAGGGGCGCCAGGCCAAGAGTCCAGGGCCCGAGAGTTGAGTCCAGGAAACAGTCCACCCGTTGGTTGGAGCGCTACGGTGGGCTTTTCTGCTGTGCCGCAAGTTCGGGGGTGACTGAGCCAGCGAGACACTGAGGCGGCCAACTGGCTCCACCCTCCTGTGCTCCTGGGACTGGGCAACCGGGGGGCGGGTGCTGGGCGGATCTTTGCACCCCGGCGCCACATATGCTTAAGACAGCCCTGTTTAGACCACAGCGCCACCTGCGTCCCTGTATTTCCTGTACTGGCAGTGGGCACCTTCCAAGTCTGATTCTACAGCAGATGGGACTACGCTGCCTGCCTCACACTTCAAACTCCCCGTTTGTGTTTCCAGGAACCCCTTGAGGATGGCCCAGGCTGCTTCAGGGCTTCTTCCAAGGTTCTCCCAATTGTGGGAGCGGCATGAGGGGTTTCTCCTGATGACATGGACTCAGAGCATCTCCTGCACAAAAAGGGCTCGTCATTGTGTGCCATTATGGGTAAGGGCGCCGGACTGCATGCAAAGTCATACGTATCATATATCACTAAGAGACTCTTGTGTTCTAATGGAACTATTCTGCACAAGAAGTGAATGGCTTCAAAATTCCTGATGCTAGCCATGCAAGCCACTTCATCAAGTCATGAGTGTTGCAATGCAGCCCTCCAGAGCCTCTCCATGCTCCGTGGAGTCTCTCAGCCCACATTAATCCCCAGCAAGCCTCTCCACTGCGTTTGACATAATATAGCATGTGGTGGGTGGAGCTTGCCGTAAAGCCCAGCCCACATTATGGGAGGTGGGGCACTAACATACAGGAAGGCAATGTACCACCTTCAGCCACCAAGAAGTTACCTACTCCTGCCACGAAGCATCAAACCTTCTGATCAGCCGTTACATTAGCACAATCGCTGCGTTAGCCGTTATGTTAACACAGTTTGCGAATGCATTACACCAGCCTCGCATCCCTCCCCGCAAAAAGAGATCAAGTGCAAGGCAGCCCGCTTCAGTGAAAAGGGAACGCACATTGTTTTCCATGGCAAGGCGGCGGACGGCAGGAGTTGCCAAGGTTTTGTGGCCTTTGATCTCCTGGTGGGTCTGCTCTTCGTGAGACACGGCAGGGGTTTCGACCACGTCCTCTTCGGGAGCGACATCTGCAGGTTGGACGCAAAGGGGTTAACTTTAAAACACAGCAGGGAAAGCGGCTTTCAGGGGAAAAGAGAACATGGGTCCAGTGACAACGCTGTCAGTTTACTTTGTTTAAGCTTTGGAATGTGAAACGAGACCGTTCGCGTGTTTAGATTACGGCATGGTGGTTCCTTCCTTCACACATCGCTGGAGTGATGTGGGACAACACCCCAAGGGAGGCAGCTTCCAAGTTGCCCTCAGCCTGCCCTCGTCTCTGGCCAGAGTGCAAAGATATACAGTGGTACCTCAGGTTAAGTGCTTAATTTGTTCCGGAGGTCCATTCTTAACCTGAAACTGTTCTTAACCTGAAGCACCACTTTAGCTAATGGGGCCTCCTGCCGCCACTGCTGCGCAATTTCTGTTCTCATCCTGAAGTAAAGTTCTTAACCCGAGGTACTATTTCTGGGTTGGCGGAATCTGTAACCTGAAACATATGTAACCTGAAGCGTATGTAACCTGAGGTACCACTGTATACAATTAGCTCCATGCTTTCAAAGGGACTTTAGGCTTGTGGCTCTGCAGCAACAGTGCGTCATAGCATAGCAGACAGCTAATGGCTTTTGAGACACCCCAAAGCAGTTTGCGATGTGGACTGGGTTAGTTGGTACAGGAATCCAGGGTTTCCCACTATCAGAATGAGCTGCAGTCTTGTGTGCGCCTATCTCCCCTCTCCTCGTCTTCTGCATGCCAGCAGGACAAGATCGGATGCTTCTGATTTTAAACCACTGTGACGTACAAATGGAGGGAACTATGCTTTTCGTTCTGAGAACAAGCTTGGACCTGAAAGTATGGTTTGATTCTGCCTTATTTTCACCAACCAGAATTTCACCAGGCCAGAATTTCCCAGGTTTCAGATGCCCTAGTGGTTTCTATAAAATGGAAGGCAGAAGCTTCCTGCCTGGCCTGCAAAAGAGGAAGAAGGGGAGAAGATGCAAGCCCAAGACTTCTATATGGCAACAAGAAATAAGAACCCGAGTCTGTTGCTCAAAGCCCTTGTTCGCTTGAAATGGTTCTCTGAATCCTGATTTCTGTTTGTAACATAACTGAGGGACCAGGCTCTAAAAATGAATTGAGAAGTGCATAAAACTCCCCCCACCCGCTGCCTAGTGAAGAACCTCCTGCAACTTGCAAAGCACTTGGAAACAAGAACTGGTTTTATGTTTTTAAAATTCCCATTTACCTATTTCACATTTGATTCTATGAGACCATCCTGACAGAATGATGAAATCCACTGACGTTACCTTTCAAGGCAGCTGTTTCTATATCCACTAGCGGTTTCCCCACATGGGCAATTTCGTCTAAGTTGTAATGGAGTTTTCTAATGACGCCATCGTAACGGCTGGTGATGGTGACAGAGGCTTTATCGCTTTGGACTTCACAGATGCTGTCAAACTGGGAGACGACATCGCCTTCTTTTACATACCTAAGAAAAAAGAAAGACCTGCGTAACATACATGGCAGAGAAGCCGGAGGGTTATCAAAGAACAATGGGACAATCGGCACCTCTCCTTTTTTAATGCTGTTCTTTCAATAAGACGGTGTGCTCCAAATAGGTGCTGCAGGTAGAACCATGGGAAATATGGCAGAAATGGGTTGGCAGCATTGAGTAAAATCATGGTTTGCTGATATTTCAGGAAAGGAGCTGCTTTTCCTCACCTTCCCTCCGATTGCTGTGGTAACCTTGATTTATGTGGGGCCCCTAGCGTAGCTCAGCCCCCCCCCTTCAAACTGCCAATGCACACTCAGTTTTATGTTTCCTGGCACAGTGTGTGGAAAGACCCTCTGGTTGAAAGAGCTTGTTCAAGGACGTGGTTGAGGTCCACCTTCTCATCCTTCTCTAATTCTGGCCAATTGGTTGTTCCTCGTGTCTCACTGTTATCTTCCGTGGATACAGAAAGATATTTCCAAAATTATGTGGAAGTATTCTTTAGTCAGGGACGTGGGTGGCGCTGTGGGTTAAACCACAGAGCCTAGGACTTGCTGATCAGAGGGTCAGTGGTTTGAATCCCCATGACGGGGTGAGTTCCCATTGCCTGGTTCCTGCTGCTGCCAACCTAGCAGTTCGAAAGCACATCAAAGTGCAAGTAGATAAATAGGTGCTGCTCTGGTGGGAAGGTAAATGGCGTTTCTGTGCACTGCTCTGGTTCGCCAGAAGTGGCTTAGTCATGCTGGCCACACGACCCGGAAGCTGTACGCCGGTTCCCTCGGCCAATAAAGCGACATGAGCGCCGCAACCCCAGAGTCGTCTGAAACTGGACCTAATGGTCAGGGGTCCCTTTACCTTTACCTATTCTTTAGTGGGATACAGGCAGAATGTTACCTCAAGCTATACTCGTGAAATTAGTGGACTTCAAAGATGAGGGACCATTTCTCCCCATAATGGGCCGTGTGCCAGTCGCTGTCAGAGATTGGGCCTCTGCTCTATATAGCTCAACCCTTGCCAGCTGACAACAGTGATGGCTAGGAGCAGAACTTTAACCTGCAGACTGAAAGCTTTCAAGTGCTCTACCTATCAATGTCCTTTTCTTTGTATGTGTATTTTGTGAGGGGCCTCTTGACACAATGAGATTCCTGCCTTAACACAACCCGAACATCCTTTCCTACCCTATACCAACTTGTCAGGGAAGTGCAAGGCAAAGGAAGCCTTGTGGCATGAAGCGAGGAAACCTACCATTCTTTCACCGTCACCTCTGTAATCCCTTCTCCAATATCCGAGAGCTTGAACTGGACAATTTGGCCATGTGACACTTGGGGAGGAAAAGACAAGGGAACAAATGTCAAACAAAACAACAGAACAGCAGCATGGAGTAGCTCTATGTACAAACTATACAATTCTTACTTTACATTAGAGTCAGGTCCCAACAACTGCTAATTAGAAGTGCAATACTGTCCCCACTTTCTAACCTCTTTATTAAATTTAAATCTCAATCTTCTTTCCTTGTGGAATCAAGCTGGGGTACACAGGGTTCTCAGGCAGTCTCCCATCAACCTTGCTTACTTCCAGCTGTTCATTTATGTAGATATTTATAAACCTCACTTTCCTAAAGTATATTAAAGGAGGCTCAATGCACACAAAACATAATAAAACCACTCCCATAAAACCCAAGCAGAAATATCAATAAAACATCAACAGCAGTTACTGGTGGGTTAAAATTCTGATTGTGAAGACCCGTCTGAACAATTTTCAGAAGATGTGAAAGAAGCCAGGGACCGTGCCTGCCAAACCTTTGGTGGCAGGCAGTTCCGCAGGGCAGGCCTTGCTCCATGAAATACTTGGTCTCTAGTGAAGGCATGGGGAACCCCCAGCAGTGCCCCATTAGAGGATCTCAGTAATTTGAGGTGGAGTAAAAACTATCAGATGGTCCTTAAGATACTTTGGGTCCATGTTGTTTTGGGCTCTGTGAATTAACTATGTATTGCTGCATAATTTACCTCAAGACTATGTTCAGTGATGCTTACTGCAGAATGGAGTGCTTCAGGGTTTCAGCTACTCCATCCTATTCAAACCCCACTACCAGTCCCCCGCCCCCGCCAGCATTTCATGGCCACTGAGCACACCAGTCTTCTCTGAGCTATTTGGGACTCCTCCACCATGCATGAGGTTTGTTCCTCCTCACCTCTCTTTTAGGTTTTTTGGCTTTTTGCAAACCTCGGGATTTCCCCAAGTATGCTGATACCAAGTGGTGGCTTCCACAACAGACTGAAGTTGGGAGCACAGTGCCCCATTTGCCCTAATGGGACACCATTCACTGTCCATTGCTCCATTTTGGCTATATAAGTCCTGGCACTTGGAGAACTGAGATCGCTCCAAGTATATATGTTGATCCTTCCTTGTTTCCTTGCCTCTTTGGAGTGACAAGAACTCCTAATTAAATAAAACAATTTTATGTGTGAAAGAAACTCACCAATAGTTGTTCTGAACAATCGGTGTGGATTTCGATACCTCCATGAGGGCTTGTCAAGGCCACAATTGTATTTTGCCTTTAGCGAACGGAAGTTACTGTACAATCTAATATGGTGGATGCAGAGCTGGCAAAGGAAACAAAAACCAAGCCTTAGAGACAAGCAAGACTGAAATCACCGCTTATTCTCTTCTTTCAATTTGTCAGAAGCACACAGAAGCCACTTATTATTGGAGGAGAAAAATGACAATTAAAGTCAGCAGATGTTATCATTTGCATCTTACTCATTGTTATTAATTGCTTTGTTTCAGAAGGCAAATTCTGCCATATTGTGTGTTCATTGGAAGTTAACAAAAAAGTGAAGATCTGTCCTCAAAATCCTGAGGGGCCTATATAGAAGAAATGTAAACAACCATATTAAAAACTACCATCAGATTCCACTAGCTCTGGGCCATGGGCTTTGGAGTCAACATGGAACTCCGTATAAAGAGAAGCTGCCCCCTTCTCTTCAGTTTTGGGCAATATCAGGAAATGTACGTCCACAGTGCATCTATGGACCATGCTCCAGCACTGAAGAGGTAGCCATTTTGTATCTTACAAGCTCATCAGAGCTTTGAAGAGGTGACCAAGAAAAAACCCACACCAGCAATCTGTCTGACCTCAGCTGTGGTCCCAATCACTACAATACAGTATTGTTTACCAAAATCACAATTAGATTAATGCTGCAATTAGGTCAAAATCAGCAGTGAGAAGGTGCAACTGATTATCTTCCATAGGTGCTTACTTACTTACTTAGGGCACAGATACGTAATCTTATTGTCAATGTTATTCTCATTGGATGTAAACTCCATGTATTTGCTTATTACTTTCTTAGTGAAATAGTGGGAAGGGAAGGAGAATTCCTATGCTGAGGTTCTCAAGCTGTGGAGGAATGCAAAGGAGCAGGTGCACTGCAGAAGATCTTCTTTTGAGAAGCTGGAGGGATGCTCAGCTCAGCCACAGAAATGCATCAGGTCTCATCCATCCATCAATGGTGGGAGGAGTCACAGAGGGTGTCCTGCTCCCAAGCCCAATTTTGAAGTCATTAGGACAGTGAGAGAAAATCTACAGAATAATCTACAAGGCACCGTTTTTCCATTTCAAAAACGGCAAAATACTCAAAGAGTTGTTGTTTGGCACAGCTTCCCAAAAGAGATCAAGAATGCCTTAGAATCAACCTAAAATGGTTTAAAAGAAAAGTTAACCGCTGGGATTCCTAATAAGGAAGTGTAGCAGGTCCCGCAAAGTACCTCAAGCATTTCACATAGTAAAAACTGAGAAATGATCTTCTTGGCAGGTCCAGGAAAGAGGAGACCTGTGTGGGAAAGTTGGCAATTACGTGTTTAAATGTGGTACCTTTAACTCCGAGTAAAGAATTCTCAAATTCTCTTCCCTCCTATACTAGGAAGAAATATACAGGACCATCAGAACATCATTCCATGTTACTGGTTCTTCTGCAATGCTTCCCCAAAGTCAGCCTATTACGGGGGAAGGGGGAGTATTGCTGGACAAAACAGTAGGCCTGAACATTTGGGGTATAAAGTGTTACAGGATTTCAGCAGGACGCTAAGGGACTTGCACTGACTAGAAACAAAGTAGTATGTCTACTCCAAAAACATTTGCAAGTGTAAACAGTATTGGTAGCGTGGTCATGTATAACCACCCCAATACCATCTTAAACACCCATGAATAAAGTACTGAAATTGGCAATTTCAGTGTCCATCATCAGCGTATTAACTACTTTCTGAAGTAAACTTCTGCCAAAACTTTTTTTACACAATCTGAACTCAAAGTAGACTGCAGCAGCATCTCAACTCACAAATCCTGCAAACCACACACAAACTTGCACCAGACATTAAATGAAATCAAAACACCACACCAAGATCCACACAGCAGGCTTGTTCTCATTCCCAATCCTTTACATTGGGATTAGGTATCGGACTATCATACAATAGTCGCAGCTCACAGTGGAATTCAATGGAATTATCAAAGAAGCTTAGACTTAACTAAGCACATGCATATCATTTACCAATTCAAGTTATCAAGTTCCAACTGTATGCCAGATTAATCTGCATGTGTGCAGGTAAGAATCAAGTGAAGGATGTATTTGCAGTTAGTCCCATGCGGCGCAGTGGGTCAGTGGGTCTGGCTGTTAACCAGGAGGTTGGTGGTTCGAGTCCATCCAGGGATGGCTGCGAGCAGGATTCCTACATTGCAGGGGGTTGGACTAGATGACCCTCGGGGTCCCTTCCAACTCTAAGATATCAGTTTAACAAAAGTTTGCTAGCTTGAATACGTTGTAAAATACCCATTCACAGTGTTCATCACAAATGGAGAAGACACACATGGAATCGAATCATCATCCACAAATGTCAGGTCAAGAGTCCCTCAGTGGGTTCACAAAGGACAGGCCACTGGACAAATGGCAGGAGAATGACAAGATCTGAAGTTTGGGTGCGGGTGGCGCTGTGGTCTAAACCACTGAGCCTAGGGCCTGCCGATTGGAAGGTTGGTGGTTCGAATCCCTGTGACGGGGTGAGCTCCTGTTGCGCGGTCCCTGCTCCTGCCAACCTAGCAGTTCAAAGGCATGTCAAAGTGCAAGTAGATCAATAGGTACTGCTCCAGCGGGAAGTTAAATGGTGTTTCTGTGCACTGCTCTGGTTCGCCAGAAGCGGCTTAGTCATGCTGGCCACATGACCCGAAAAAACTGTCTGTGGACAAACGCCGGCTCCCTCGGCCAGTAAAGCGAGATGAGCGCCGCAACCCCAGAGTCGTTCGTGACTGGACTTAACTGTCAGGGGTCCTTTACCTTTTTTACTGTATGCCTGGGTACCATACATAAGCTGCCCTGAGCTCTTCGAGGACTAAGTGCAAAACATAAACAACTTGACATTTTTTAACCATAATTTCCTGGGTTTTTTTGTTTTTCCCATTTCTAAATATTCATCGTGTAACCTCAGGCAGCATACATGGGGTTTCTAAGACGTCTCCCAGTCAGGCACCGACCACACCTAGACTCAGCAGAATGCCTGTCTTCAAACCACCAGTATTTGTCCCAACATCTGGGACCGACCCAGAGGTATGCTGCCTCTGTTACATGGAAGCTCCATCAAGACACCAGCACTAACAGTGGTTGGAAAACATCTTTCATTAACAAATCTGTTAAAAACTGCTGTGGTTTTCAAAAGCCTTATATACAAATAGGAATGTGGCAGGGCAGATTTTATACTGGGAAGTTTCAGAGAGCTAAGACTGCAAAAATGGGCAAGACAGCAGCAGCGGTAGGGGGGTGTTGAATTCTTCAATTTCCAAAAACTGAGGCGTGCTTAAAAAGTTGTAAGGCAAAAGATATTTCGGTTACATCAATATAATTTAGCTTTGTTGGCTAAGCAAAACATGCAACAAATTGTGCAGAAACCATTAAAATGGATTGGTGTTATATATGTTGTTATTCTTATTTGCTATCACCTTACATTCTCAGATGGTAAGATTAACATGATTTCAGTTCTGCAAAACTAGTTTATGTGCTTTTTTAAAAAAAATGGAACGCAGATCTACCAAGCCAAATGTAGTCCGGTCACAAAAATAAGAGCAGATTTGAATTCCTCACACCTCAAAAGCGTATTTTTAAAGACACTGCTCATGGGAGAAATCTGCAAAATTTTAGTTCAACCCCCCTAAGATGACACGCTCTACCTACTGCAGCAGAAGATCTCTTAAGGTGTTACCGACAGGGACGCTTTTGCGAGGGGGGTGGGGAGGAGGATCGATCACAGTTCCCCACTTTTGACGACCCTGCTTCAGGTGACCCTTCAGATCCTTGCAACCCGCCTTGAGCAACCATATGGCGGGCAACCAAGGCGCTCAAATACCCGCAATCACTGGCAGATTTCAAGGCAAGGTCCTCCCAGATCTCTTGCTTTCCACAGAGGAGGATCGCTGGGGCGCGGGATCGACTGAGGAGCTGCTCTTAACCCACCCACCCCTAACCTCCCCCATTTCTCACGGGCTTCACTGCACTGCCCCCTTACCAGGCGCCCCGTCGCCTTGTAAAAGCTCCTCAGCCCGACGGCTGCCGCCATCTTATTCCGGGGGAGGGAAGACAAGAGAGAGGAGAGACCCTCGCCTCCACACCCCTCCCACCTGGCAGCCAATGGGATCGCACGATTGGCGCCCGGTAGCCAATTAAGACGTTGAAAGGCTGCCCCCGCCCCCTTGAAGGTCTGTTTCTCTCTCTCCAATGAATGGTTGAGAGAGGGAGGCGCTTAGCTTGGAAGGCAAAGCGAGATTCCGCTATGGACAGCTGCAAGCAGCCGAGCGGCACAGAACTCTTCGGCAGCGCACGAAGCCGGGTATATATTTTAGAAGGAACAGGCTTCTGCCTATGGCAGTGTTGTGGCATCGTTAATATATATAAACTGAGCTATATATAATATTTTATATAAATATATATATATTATATAAACTGATATATATTAAACTGAGACATACATACGTGTATTTGCATATGAGCAAGGGGTGTTTGTATCTGTGTGTGTGTGTCTCAGTTTAACCTACCTCACAGAGTTATTGTGGAGAAAGAACCTCCTCCTTGGAGAAAAAGCGGGATCTAAAGTAGAATCTCAGAATTGTAGAGTTGGAAGGGACCACACAGATCATCTGGTCCTGCAATGCAAGTAAGGAACAATGTTTCTGCACTGCCCTATACCCTGTTCAGGACTGGCCCAAGACATTTTGGCACTCGAGGCGAACCCCTCCCTGCCTGCCATGGGAACAAGGGGTGAACCAAGATCTACATCGGGGAACAAAGATCTGCATCGGGATCTGCTGCCCCTGTGATTGTGCCGCCCAAGGTGGTCGCCTTACCTTCTTGCCTCAAGAGCGGGGTCGGCCGGATCCTATTGCTGCTCAAACCGAATAAAAGCTAGTCGAAGCACACTCAGGAAAGACAACGCTGCGGTATTTGTTCTAGCATTTTAACCTTTTGCACGCACTGGTTGCAAATTGTTCTTGATCTTTGCGTTTCACCTTTTTTTTTTTTTTTTTTGCAAATTTGTTTGTTCACAAGCGGCGTCTAGAATTTTATGGCACATAAATGAAATTACATGAAATTTATAAATGAAATTTATGATACGGCGTTTTGACCAGCTGCCGTCTGTTGTCAGTGGCAGTTGCGCGCAGCTCAGCATTCCAGTCCAACCCCTTGCGGCGCAGGGAACTTTCGCCCCGCGGTGCGGAACTCGAACCCACGACCCTGAGATCAAAAAAATAAAATAAATCTCCTGCGCTCTGGGAAGGATCTTACGCATTTTCGGTTTCAATAAAATCAGTTACCGAAAGAGCCTGTCGGTAGATAAGAGAAGCCAAATCCCGCTTCGTAAGCGGCGCTGCAGCTCCGCAGCTCCGAGGAAAGGGCGGCTGCGCTGGTTTCCCTGTGCGCCTGCTCCGCGCGCCTCCAACCCGAGCCCGGCGGGGGCGGCGCTTCAGCCGAGTCCGCGGCTTCCCTTCCTCGCTGGCGGCGGCCTGGAGCAAAGGGCGGGTGTGCCGGCGTCTCCTCCTCGCCCAGGTCTGCAGGCTCCGGGGCTCGGATCCTCGACGGCGGCTTCCGATCATGGGCGATCCGGAGCCGGTGGAGATCGACGGCGGCATCATGGAAGGGGTGAGCTGGGGAGTCGGAGAGGCTTACGCGCGGGGCCGGCCGCCTTTCTCGGGGTTCATAGCCGCCATGGACCTGAATGAATGGGGTTTGGGGGGGGGCGGGACCGGCCTCCAGATAGATCGGAGTTGCATTCTTGGAGATTTGGGGGTGGGGAGCGTCTCCCCTTCGATCCCCTGCCGTGGAGCCGCATAACACCTTGCTTGGTTTCCCCAACGGGAATGCCAAACTCCTTGTGTTTACCTTTCTCCGTACCCCACCCAGGTTGCAGCCCTGCTCGGTGGGGCTTGCTTCTGAATTGAACTGTAGAGTTGGAAGGAGTCCCTAGAGTCATCTAGTCCACCCCCACCCCCCGCCCCCGCAATGCAGGAATCTCAGCGAAAGCAGCCATGACAGATGGCCATCCAACCTCTGCTAAAAATACGTCCAGGAAAGGAGAGCCCACCACATGGGTACGCACACAAAGGCCCTGGGGCCGGATCTGGCCCAAATGCCTTCTAAATCCGGCCTGCGGATGGTCCAGGAATCATCGTGTTTTTACATGAGTACTGTAGTGTGATAGGAATTTTATGGTCTTAGATATATGGCAATGTTCATAACCGCACATACATAGATCAACACAGGAAGACCAACCTGGAACCATTTTGATTCCTAAACTGACCAAATCCTTTCTCTGCAAGGTTAAGCTGGAAAAGCCTCCCCATTGTCTCTTTCCTCACAAATCCTGTCTCAAGAATATGTCTGTTTGAATAAGGTGTGAGCCTGTGACCTGGCCCAGGAAATAAGTATTTTACCACTACAAAAGAATGGCCAGGCTCCCCAGGCAATCCAATCAAGTAACTTGCCAGACAGGAGATAAACTGTGACAGGAGAAAAACAACATTTAAATTTCTGTGATGTAGGTGGGATGTATCTGAGGGGTCTTAGGTTACACCCCTTCTGTGATGCATGCATAATGTTTCTGGGGGTGGTCTTGATCTAGAGAATGGGAATTTCAAAAGTCTTTATAAGCCCTTGCACAGCATTTTGGGGGGTCCTCCTCCTCTCCTGCGTGTGAGGGGAGTACCCTGTTGCAACAGATCAATAAAGATCAAGCTTACTAGCTGCTTTGCTTCTCAATATTCTCTGGTTGGACTCTGTTATTTTCTCCTACCAATAGGGAACCTATGTAAGGACTCTATATGGGCTCTTGGATACCCCATAAGGGAAAAGGGCATATTTTTATTTACAACAGTAGAATGTGTCCTTTTATTTAATGCATCTCTGGGTTATTTGTGGGGCCTGCCTGGTGTTTTTACATGAATAGAATGTATGCTTTTATTTAAAATGCATCTCTGGGTTATTTGTGGAGCCATAGCAATTTGTTCATTCCCCCCACAAAAAATATAGTTTGGGTCCCCACAAGGTCTGAGGGACAATGGACTGGCCCCCTGCTGAAAAAGTTTGCTGACCCCTGGCCTTCACCTCCCGTTCCACTGTAGAACAGCTTCTTCCTCTCAGGAGAGTTTTTCCTGATGTTTAGCCTCCTTTCTTGTAACTTGAAGTCGCTGGTTCGAGTCCTGCTCTCTAGATCAGGAGAATACTGCCAAATTTGGCCCTTGCTCAGGGTGCCGTATTACCAAAGTCCGCCCCTGGTTAGTAGCCCGCCTTGCAGGTGTGCTGGTGCAAGTGGCGTTTATGACAAAAATCAGAAAGCACTTTAAAAGCAAGCTGCAGTCAAAGGAATATAGGCGGCTGCCTTATAAGAAGCCAGACCATTGGCCATGTAGCTCTGAAGTGTTGGCACAGATTGGCAGTAGTGCTTCAGGGTTTCAGGCTTGGATCCTAGGCCTAGGCCTACCCTGAGACCCCAGGAATTGAGCATGCGGTTGTTTGCATACAAAGCAGGTCCTCTGCCACTGACTTACGCAGCAATGAAACTGCTAGCACACTTGCAAAGCTAGACACTATGGTTTCAAATTGGATGGGGGACCACATGTTGAGATTCCTGCCTTGCAGGGGGTTGGACTAGATGACCCTGGGGAGCCCTTCTGACTCCACAATTCCGTTATTCTATGGCCTTTCCCCGAAGACCTCTGCCTACCCACCCGGGTACCCAGTGGGACTTGTAAACAAAGTCCGCGTGCATACAAATAGACTGGGTAACTGCAATAGCAGGACAGTACTTAATTTCTGGAAAGAGGAGCAGTCTTCCTGGAAACTGTGATGAGGCTGTACCTGCATGACATTCGCTTTTATCTGTGGCAAGTATTGGATCCTCTCTTTTCCTTTCAGGGTGGCCAGATCCTGCGCGTCACCACAGCTCTGAGCTGCCTCTTCGGTACGCCCTTACATGTGAAAAATATCCGAGCCAGCAGGAGTCAGCCTGGCCTTAGGTAAGTCCAGGAGAACAGTTGACAAAGCGGTTTGCTTTAGGAGAGGCCTTGGGGAACCTCGTTGCCCCCAACCTGGCAGGCCAGCTTTGATAGGACAGCCCACCTGTCAATCACCTGACCCCATGATGCTCTGCATCTGGACATTATCGCTTCAGACTGCAGGGTGGGAATGTCAGTGTGACTGAATGTGCATCCGTTTTGCATAGCAAAGCAAGTTGGGGTGGACAGTCATCAAGGACCACCCTGCTGAGAGCCTGAGGGTCCTGCTCCTGCCTCTATCTACCTGACCCAGGGCGGGGCCTGACAGGCTTCATAAGGACTGGTGTTGCTCCCCAGCAGAGAGTACTGCTTTTTCTGTTAAATTGATTTTAAATAGTTTTTTTATGTCCTTTTCAATCATTTAAAAAAGTGATTTAACTGTTTATAACGTACATCCTCTGCTGTTTTAAAATGTGTTTGGGGGGAGGGTTGTTGGGTTGTGGTTGTTTTTGTTTGATTGTGTGCTTCTTGGTTTTGTGTTCTGATTTTATCCTGTGAACTGCCCTGAGGCCTATGGGTATAGGACGGTATATAAATTTAAATAATAATAGATAACACTTGGGGAGATAACCCGTGACTCTTCAGCTATTTATTTTATTTATTGCTAGACTACAACTCCCATCCTCCCTAACCTTTAGCTGCACTGATGCTTGATTGGAATCCACAGTTTGGAAGCCCATAGAGTCCCAGTCCTGTTCTAGGGCAAGATTCTCCCCAACACGCTTGTTTTCTATGTGTAGGAATCTTTTGTTGTTCTTGCTGGGTAGCATTCAGTCATATGAGCCTCTGCTTGCAGCTGGAAATCCCTTAGCCTCCCATACAGACTTAGCATCTCTTCTGTGTGCTAGCAGTGATTGAGGCCTCATGTGCACTGTGCATTTAAAGCATTATTGTGCTACTTTGGACAGTCACGGCTTCTCCCAAAGAATTCTGGGAGCTGTTAGGAGACCCCTCACAGAGCTACAATTTCCAGGGTACTTTAGCAACCAATCCCTCTTTCCAGGGAATTCTGCAGCTGTGATAGCGCTGGTTTCCTCCTTCCCTGGAAGATGATTGCCGGTATGACCACTAACTTTCTTGGCCAGGGACAATGGCTGCTCACCCTGAGCTTGCAGGCAAGTTACTGCTTGCACCTCTGGTGTACTGAGAAGTTTGCACCGGACATGTAAAAATTGAGTATTCTTTGCTACGTGAGTGCATACACAGGCTTTGATTCTATTCTAACTCAGTCCTCTTGACTTGAAGGCCTCAGCACCTGTCAGGATTGAAAATGGTTCGCGACCTTTGCAACGGGCAGATGGAAGGTGGAGAAATTGGATCGACCGAAGTCACTTTCGTGCCAGGGAAGATCCAGGGTGGGACCCACGTCGCGGATACCAAAACAGCGGGGTATATCTCTGCGACTTCTTTGGGTGCTGATGTAGCAATTGTCATTCCGTGTTCAAGAGAAATTGTACATAACAGAATGAAGGAAATGGATCCAGTATTGACAAGACACCTTACTGGCTTAAAATGCCGATCGGTCGTGTTTTTTCTTGCTGCCTTTCAGGTCGAATTTGCTTTTCCTTGTATGCACAAGTTGCTGCGGGCCACACCCTCAGGTGGTGATGTCTTTGCCGGACATACCGTATTTTTCTCTCTGTAAGACGCACTTTTCCCCTCCTAAGAAGTAAGGGGAAATGTGTGTGCATCTTATGGAGCAAATGCAGGCGGGAGGCTCTGCTCAGCGCTCCCTTTAAAGAGCTCTTGGGGGCTTTTCCCTGAGGAGAGAAAAGGGCTGCCCTTCTCCATCCTCGGGGAAAAGCCCCCAAGAGCCGCACACACGCTCTGCGCGCTCTTTAAAGGAAATGCGGCTCTTGGGGGAGGCTGTGCGCGGCTATCCCAGAAGCGTCTGACCGGGAGAGGCTGTGCGCGGCTATCCCAGAAGCCAGAACAGCAAGAGGCTATCCCAGAGGCCAGATCCCTCTTGCTGTTCTGGGTCCTGGGATTCAGATTTTTTTTTTTCTTCCTCCAAAAACTAGGTGCGCCTTTTCCTCCTCCCAAAACTAGGTGCGTCTTATGGTCTGGTGCGCCTTATAGAGCAAAAAATATGGTAATTGTCCAGTTGGTTTCTCTGCCTCCTGGAAATCCAGAAGGAAAATGAAATGTACTCAAATGTACCATACCTGGGGCTTTCTGCCACTTGCACCTTGGTTTTTATACTTCGCCAAGTTGCCTCCTTGCACAATCTTTTTAGTAAAGCAGATGTGAAACTGGTGGCAAAAGAAATTCCTGGAAAGGGATGCCATGTTTGAGTTAGATTGGAGCTGTCTTGGGGAAAACTGCTTCAAAATGCAGTGTTTCACCAGAAACTTCAAGATAGCTCTGGATCTTGGGTGGCCCGTATTCATGGATTTAAAAAACAGCAACGGGAGTGCACTGGAGTCATAATAAATAGTAATATTTATAGCTTTTCTTCGCAAACTCTGAACACTGGGACTGGCTTTTTGAAGCTTTGTTTACTGGGTCACAGATTGTCTGTGAGCTCAGCGGTGTGTGTGTTTTAAAGTATAACCCTTTTGTAAGGTTCATCTCTGTCACTGGTAGATAGTGTGAGATGTAATCCATTGGAGCAGTCAAATACAACATTCCTTGTTTCCCTAGAGTGGACACAGACAAGGGGATGTTACTCCAGCTAGTATAACATCCTGTTACACCTGGTCTGGAGCATGCTCCCCCTACATGTGACCAGGTAGGTGGCCTTGACCCATTCAGACCCCACAACAGGTCCAGTCATGCAGCCATCTTCCTCTTTTACCCTTTTGCCTTGACTGTTGTGTCTTTATTCTTTGGAGAGGGATCAAAGGGGACTTACCAGGGATAAATCCAATCTGGGCATGCCAGACTGGATTGCTTAGCTAAAGAGATTCAAATGAATCTGCAAACCAGCTTCCTGCTATATAAGGCAGGCATGTCCAAAGTGCTGCCCGGGTGCCCAATCCGGCCTGCCGATTGGTTTAATCCGGTCCCTGTGGCAGTTAATTTCCTGGGGTAAAATTCTAACAGAAGATCAACAACCTCAATACTAAAATAAAAGGTCAACAGCTTTGGTCGGCCCTCACGCATGTTCACTTCATCAAATCTGGCCCTCATCGAAAAAAGTTTGGACACCCCTGGTATAAGGGGAATGCACTCTGCTACTTGACTCACTAGCGTGAGTGAAGGAAGGATAATATTTAATAATAATAATAAAATTTATTATTTGTACCCCGCCTATCTGGCTGGGTTTCCCCAGCCACTCTGGGTGGCTTCCAACAAAGATTAAAAATACATTAAAATGTCACACATTAAAAACTTCCCAGAACAGGGCTGCCTTCAGATACTTCTGAATGTCAGGTAGTTGTTTATCTCTTTGACATCTGAAGGGAGGGCGTTCCAAAGGGTGGGTGCCACTACCAAGAAGGCCCTCTGCCTGGTTCTCTGTAGCTTTGCTTCTCACAGTGAGGGAACCACTAGAAGGCCCTCCTCTCCTATATCCTCTCCTACTATCCACAACATTCCCACAGAGTTTTGGAATCCCCATTGGCTCCAGTCCCTCCATAATAAATAACACATTCTGTCTGTGTCTCATTCCTGTTGCAGGAGTGTCTGCCTGCTGATGCAAGTTGCAATGCCCTGTGTGCTCTTTGCAGCCTCTCCATCGGAGCTTCGTTTGAAAGGTGGCACCAATGCAGAGATGGCTCCCCAGATTGACTATACAGTGATGGTAAGTTGACCCTTCCATCTTTGCAGCTCAAGTCAGTCCTTTGCTTCATTAGACTTTGGCAACAACGTTACACAAGAAAGCTACATCCGAAATAAATTGCCACCAAACGGTTAAGTGGACCTAAATTCCAGAAAGTGGAGATAAAGCCACAAAAAGTTACTAGTTCTAAGTTTTCCATGTCCACCTACTTTGGCGTTGTGGCATGTTGTTGGCAGGAAGGAGGAAAGAAAAAAATTGTTTTTGGTAGCTTCCCTGACAAGACTATTTGAATGGTCTGATGCTACAGCTACGATGGTATGGTTCTGAGTAGTCCTTTGACAGGCAGATGTCAGATAGTCCCATATAAAGGCAGATTATTTCCCTTATATTGGCAGATTTATTTCCTTTAACTATAATAAATTGCTTCTTTGTCTGATTGTTTAGAATTAACTATGTGAATGCTTGTCTACTAGCCTGTTCACTTCTTGAAACCATTCATTCAGGCGCTATAAATTCTTATTTGTTTAAACAAATGGGATTGTAGAAGTAGCACAGTACGCCTGACTTCAGAATTGTGGTTCCTTCAGGCATTTTCATTGCAGTTCATTTCCTTGAAAGGCATGCTTCAGAAGAATGCAACTTCAAACCATGGATTATTTAACTTAACTGGAGTTTGTTTTAAACCAAGATATACGTAATGACAAACCAGGATTTGTGGAAACTAAAAGTCAGCACTGCCCATCGACTCAGTTCAGACATAATGTCAAACCATGATTTTTCCTTATGATTTCCCTGTCATGTGCAAGTCTTTTTCTAGTGTGCAGCAAGCCATGGCTTGCTTTGCCTGATTGCAGGGAACTGATTTGCAAAAACTTTATTTTGCCTGCAAACCACAATTAAACTGTGGTTTCAGATAATAGTTTGCAAATAAACAATGATTTGTGCAAATCAACGTTTTCTGCATTCAGACAAATTAGAAGTGGCTGCTTTTAATCTACCTGCCCATCACCATTGCCATGTGCAAATGAAGGGGAAGAGGGATTGTGAGAGTCCAAGACTTGTTTTTACCCTGTTTTTCATTCTGTGAACTGCCCTGAGATCTCATGATAATAATTTGTTATAAATCATAATAAGTAATAAAACATTAATAAGATTGAATTAAGCCACTACCTTACTAGCAATTTTGTTTGTTTGACTTGTTGCTTGTTACCCAAAGGTTTCCAAGTAAACATTTAAAAACATAAATACATCATGCCATTAAAAGAATTCATGCAAATTAACTAGTCATCATTTATAGCTAGCTATCTTTCTATTGCTATATATGCAGAGCTTTTTTTCAGCCAGAACTTGCCAGAACTCAGTTCCGGTACCTCTCAGTTCTGGTGCCATTGCTATTCTAAGAACAAGGGACGTGTTCATGGGGAGTTTTAGCCCCTCTTTTTCCAGAAAAATAGCACTGTATCTGTGTATTATATATGCACAAAACAACCTCCCATAGCAATAACTGACGTGTGTGCTTTGGCAGCACACAAGTCAAAAACAACAACATTCTTTTGACACTCTGACAAGGTGATAGGAAGGAATATTTTGCTCACTAAAATATGTATGTATCTGTGTTTTTCAGCAAATGTATTTACTCTCCAGGTCTTCAAACCAATGGTTGAGAAGTTCAGTTTGACCCTGGACTGTGATATAAAAAGGAGGTAGGTCTCAGGCTCCTCCCTTTGTGACTGTGAGGGTGAGATTTGAAGCTTTTAAATAACTGCAGTTTGACATTGTGTTTGAACCTTGAACTGTGCTTAAATAAGCCAGCCATAAACTCTAGTTTTTATTTGACTTGTTTCTTCGTTGCCATGACAGGAACATTACCTGGCCCATAACCTGCTGTTTCTTGACAGGGGCTACTACCCCAAGGGGGGTGGCGAAGTGATCATACGGATGTCCCCTGTAAAACAGTTGAGCCCAATCGACTTAACCGACCGCGGCATCGTGACCAAGATACACGGAAGAGCCTTCGTAGCTGGAGCTCTGCCAGTCAAAGTGAGCCTGTCCTCGTATTCTTAGGGCGTGTCATTTTAGGGGTCAAAACTCAAATTTTTGCAAATTTCTTTCAGTGAGGGGGTCACAAAGTTTTTGGGTGTGAGGCGTTCAAATCTGCTCTTTATTTTTTGTGATTGGACAGCTCTCAGCTTGGTAAGTCCAGCTCATTAACTGCTTTTGGAAAACCAAGGCATTTTAATGTTGCCTTCTGGAAATGTCAGTTAATACTAAATAGATTATATATCAATCTTATGTTTTATTACTAACTGCAAGTGCAGTGGTACCTCAGAAGTCACACAGAATCTGTTCCGGAAGCCCATTCGACTTCCAAAATGTTCAGAAACCAAGGCGTGGTTTCCTGTTGGCTGCAAGAAGCTCCTGCAGCCAATCAGAAGCTGTGTCGGACGTTCAGGTTCCAAACAACGTTCGCAAACCAGAACACTCACTTCCGGGTTTGCTGAGTCTGGGAGCCAAAACGTTCGACTCGCAAGGCGTTCGGGATCCAAGGTACAACTGTACTTGGCAATCATTTTTAATGATTTCTGTGCAATTCGACACACATTTTACTTGCCAAGCAGAACCAAATTGTATTAATTTAACCAAAACATCCTGTCAAAAGATTATAACTTTGTAGCACCCCTCCTTTTGGTGATCTGTCAGTTGAAAAATTAAATGCACCCTCATGGGGAAAATGCATGTGTTCTGCTGCACATGGTGAATAAAAAAAATGTGTAGCTACTTTCTTTCCAGCATATCAGTGAATTTGTAACGCATATGTATGCAGGTGCCCACACATATTTTGTTATAGAACCAGAAGGAGAAGGACCATAGTTTTTTATGGGGGGTGTCTCAGGAGCTATCACTGGCACCTTTGATTCAAAGAAGGAATGGGGAGGATGTGATAAGCAAGACCCCTGCCAGAGACTCTGGGGGCACTGATGTTGGTGAATCAGCCTGACCTGGAATAATGTATCTTCCAGGGTCTCGTTTTTGTGACATCGTAATAGCACCTCTTTCTAAATATGCAGAGGAAGCTAATCCAGGTATAGCCAGCCAATGGGGGTGCCCTGCAGACATTATAGGACTCTAACTCCCATCAGCCCCAATGGTTGGGGATGATAGCAGTCCCAAAAACAAATTTTGGGAAGGCACTGCATTGACCTACAATGTATAGATGCTGTCTAATAGGCAAGTGTTTACCAAGCAGTAACATGCTTTGCGTATAAGAGACACTTTAGCAAGCCAGGTGTCTGTGCGTCAACCTGCCGAGGAGTAAGGAGAATTTTATCGCCTGTTTTGTATGATAGAAGCCTTTTTCTACGTAGGAACTTCAGCCTATGGTGGAAAGCTCTTCTGTCGAGGTTTCAGTTGTTTTGACTTGTTTGACCTTGTCATGTTAGTTAGCAAAAGACATGGCGTCGGCGGCAGTGAGGTGCATCAGAAAGGAAATCCGAGACCTTGACGTCAACATCGAGGCTGTTCGAGAACCGGATAATGAAGCCTTTGGAACCGGAAGCGGAATAATGTGAGTGGGCTCAAATTGCAGGTTTCCGCACGGTCGCTATCCAGAAATTCACTTATCTGCACTTTAAAGTTTTCCAAAGGCTGTTTTCTATGCATAACTGTTCCAACATCTCACCCTGCCCCCTTCTGTTTAGAATTGTCGCAGAGACTTCCACAGGTTGCTTGCTGGCTGGATCATCGCTTGGTAAAAGAGGTGAGGATTTGGGCAAACAGGATTTTTAATTATTATTTTTTTGAAAAAGCTTCTAATGGAAACTAATTTGGCGCTCTGACATGCTTCGTGGTGGTGTCTTATTTTATATTATCCATGTTCTGCGTAATTACGATGTAATAATTACAGTCACTAAAAGGCCACATTCTTGAGCTACGGTAGCTAACCTTTTTTTTTTTTTTGCACATAGCTCACACGAGCACAAAACACTTGCCACACATGCAGCACAGGTGTGTTAGATTCTACCTGTGCTTCTTCTTCACACAGGTAAAAATGCTGACAAAGTTGGAATCGAAGCCGCCGAGATGTTGCTTGGAAATCTTCGACATGGGGGAGCAGTGGACGATTATCTGCAAGACCAAGTAAGCGTTTTGTGTAGAGCTGGGATGGCAAACCTTTTGCCCTCCTAGTGTGGTTGGACTCTGTTGCTAGTCTGACCAATGGCCAGGGCAGAGGGGAGTTGTGGTCCAGTAACATCCGCAAGGCCACAGGTTCCCTATCCTTGACACAGAGGTTCCCTCATATAATCATAGCTGTCAACTCTTCCCTTTTCTTGTGAGGAATCCTATTTGGAATAAGGGAATTTCCCTTAAAAAAGGGAAACGTTGACAGCTATGCATACAAGGAAACGAGTTTGACAAGGGCAGGTGGAGGCACCTCCCAAAACGAGAAGGGCAGAATATCAGGCTTGTCGGTAGTCTAGAAAGGGCTGCACTCTGGCACCTACCTGGGAGTAAGTCCCCTTGTGACACGGGTGGCACTGTGGTCCAAACCATCGAGCCTCTTGGGCTTGCTGATCAGAAGGTTGGCAGTTCGACTCCCCGCAACAGGGTGAGCTCCCATTGCTCTGTCCTAGCTCCTGCCAACCTAGCAGTTTGAAAGCGCACCAGTGCAAGTAGATAAATAGGTAGCACTGCAGCAGGAAGGTAAATGGCATTTCTGTGCGCTCTGGTTTCCGTCATGGTGTCCCGTTGTGCCAGAAGCAGTTTAGTCATGCTGGCCACATGACCCAGAAAGCTGTCTGTGGACAAACGCCAGCTCCCTTAACCGTTAAAGCGAGATGAGCGGCGCAACCCCATAGTCGCCTTTGACTGGACTTAACCGTCCAGGGGTCCTTTACCTTTGCTGACTTCTGCAAATACATGAATAGGATTTTATTGTGAGGTATGTGGGCAAGGAGTGTCACTTCAACTGGCTTTCTTTAGCTGCCATGGGAGTTGCATCACTAATAATGATGTGGTTTTTTCCCTTCCTCTCTCTTCTCAAGCTAATCATTTTCATGGCTTTAGCAAATGGCCTCTCCAGAGTGAAAACTGGACCAATTACTCTCCATACAAAAACTGCTATACATTTTGCAGAACAGCTGACTAAGGTGAGTGATACATAGTTTTCTTTTTTTTTTAATGTCAGTTGATGAGTACACACTTCACAGACTTGCTTTCTCTAGTTACCGTAGTTTTCGCTCCATAACACGCATTTTTTCCCTCCTAGAAAGTAAGGGGAAATGTCTGTGCGTGTTACGGAGCAAATGCTTCCCTCCTCCATGGCTCGCTTTGAAAGAGCAAAGCGGGAGAAGAGCCGCTGAGTGGGGAGGAGAGAGGGACAGAGAGCCTGCTTCTTTAAAGGAGCAAAGCGGGAGAGGAGAGGAGCTGCTTACACGAGTGTAAGCGGCTCCTGTCCGGTTGGCTCCTTTAAAGCAAGCAGGCTCTCTGTCCCTCCTCCCCACTCAGCTCGCTAAATAGCAGCAAAGTTTTTCAGCTCACTAAGCCGGGGGGATGAGCCGGGGAGGAGGGAGAGAAGCAGAGCCTGCTGGCTTTAAAGGAGCAAAGTGGGAGAGGAGAGGAGCCTCTTATACCCCACTTCTGCATTATTAACAGCATCCTTCTCCACCCACCCCACGCGTGCTCCTTGTCCCTTGAGTGCTTTTCCTTCCCTCCCCACTTAAAATGTGGTTACAAAGCACAGATCCACATGGATCCTCAGGATTTTTGCACTGGGTCACCCCAAGTTCACCATCAGATCACATAGCATGTCCATGGCTACAATTTGCACCAAAAAAATCACGCACCCACTGTTGCCTGGGGCCGCAGTGGTGCAAAAACGTGGTTACAAACATGGATCCACGTGGATCCTCAGGATTTTTGCATTGGGCTACCCCAAACTCACCGTCAGATCACATGTCTGTGGCCACAGCATGAACCACAAAAATCATACATCCACTGTTTCGTTTAGAATATTTTTTCTTCTTCTTTTCCTCCTCTAAAAACTACGTGCGTGTTATGGTCGGGTGCGTGTTATAGAGCAAAAAATACGGTAGATATTTTCTGTAGTTTATGCTGCTGTTATGGAATAGTCTCCCTCAGGTGGGGGTCTAGCAAAGCCTTCTCATGTCTGTTCATATCACAAGTTTACTCACTCTTTTAACACCTCAAGTTTTAAACTGAACGTTGTTTACTATCAGTTTTGTATTATTATTATTATTAATAATAATAATAATAATAAAATAATATTATAGTATAATATTATAGTATAATATAGTATAATAATAATATTAATATTATAGTATTTTATTTTCAGAGCCTGATTTTAATAAGCAAGCTCTTGCACGTCATGCAAACAATATACAGGTGGCTACACATGTGCATTTTAAAGAATACGTTAATAAACCCACTTTATGACACTTAAAATTATTTTCATTGCAGGCTAAATTTACTGTGACAAAATCAGAAGAGGACGCTTCCCCCAAGGATGCCTACATTATCGAGTGCCAAGGAGTTGGACTGCTAAACACCAATTTGTAGCTGTTGCTGTTTGTTGGAATGGTTTAATTATTATTCTTTTGGCTTTGTTTTTGTTTTGCCTTTAAAAATATTGCTGACATCCTCAAGGGAGAAAAGTGTGATTAGTGTTAGGTTTGAATTAATTCTAATAAAGGACATCCATTTTGGGCTCTCTAGATAATAAAAAGCCTATATTGCTGCTGTTAAACACAGCAGATGATCAGTATAGATCACAGCAGAGTGGGGGAAGCGATAGCTTCAGCTTTTAAAAACGGACTTGTGTGATTCGGTCGTTCTTGTCCCCTGTTGGGAGCTGATCATATGGAATCCTTCACATGTCGACAAAAAGTCATTTTCAGCAGTTTCTGTTCACATCTCTTTTTTTATTTCTGTAACCCTTTCTTGCACACGACTACAGATAAAAATAAAGCATTCTTAAAAATAAAAATAAAAAAAAATAAAGCAGTCTCAACAGATGAAGATATTTGCTACTTATTACCAGTAAAAGGGCAGAGGTTTGCAAATAATATGGGGGGCATTTTCTGATGGTGGTACCTGTATGACCCGGTTTGCATCAAGTGTGCAGGTTCCGGAAAGGGAGAATGTAGCTGTGTCCCGTCTCCCTGTCCATTTGCTGCTGCAAGCTTTGACTTAGTGCAGTCGCTCTTGAAAACTGCCGAGGGTCTCGGTATACGCGCTTAATGATATTTCTGCCTGTTGTAGCAATTTCAGTGCACCGTGCTAGACACCGTATGCTTTATAATTGTGTTTTCGTTGCTCCTTTTCTTTCTTACGTTGCATTTCTTGTAGCCCAGTTTGAGTTCTGCAGAATTCAAGCTGTAACGCAACACAGTGCGAGAAAGAGAAGAAGCGATAAGAACGCCATTAAAAATCAGTGCAAATATTTAAGGCAGGCATGCCACAAACCCTTCACACTTGGCACTCTCCCAGTCCTCTGCAATTTCTGGCTATTTAAAAAATATATATATATAAAAGTATTGAATATAAATCTCCTCAGCGTTGTCTGTACTTTGCCCCATGTGCAGAGTTGGAATTCAGAAGGCAGAGGTGGGCATAGTGATAGTTGTTTTAATTTGATCAGTTACGTGTTGTTAGTACAACATCAGGGCCATGCCGAGGGTTATGTGTGTGTGTGTCCAAGTGTCCCTATTTTCCAGGGACAGTCCTGGATTTACAGAAGCTGTCTCAGTTTCTGATTTGATCCCAGAATGTCTTGCTTTCCCTTAGGATGTCCCTATTCTCATTGGAGAAATGTTGGAGGATATGGTAAGATGTCTCTGTTTTCATCAGAAGGTATGCAGTCATGTAACCCCCGAGCCAAGGAGATAAGTAACCAGTGCCTTTTTTTTCCTGGGGGTACGCAGTACCAACACCCCCCCCCCGAAGCATTGTAAATAACTATACAACCTTTAGAAGACATCTGAAGGCTGCCCTGTGTAGTTTTATTATGTTTTTATATACAGTGGTACCTCGGGTTACATACGCTTCAGGTTACATATGCCTCAGGTTAGAGACTCCGCTAACCCTGAAATAGTACCTCGGATTAAGAACTTTGCTTCAGGATGAGAACAGAAATTGCATGACGGCACAGCGGGAGGCCCCATTAGCTAAAGTGGTGCTTCAGGTTAAGAATGGACCTCCAGAATGAATTAAGTACTTAACCCGAGGTACCACTGTATGTTGGAAGCAGCCTAGGGTGGCTGAGGCAACCCAGTCAGGCGGTCTATAAAGAATAAAATTATTACTATTTTTATTTTATGGAATAGGACACCCCTATTTTCATCAGAGAAATGTTCGAGGGTATGTTGTGTTTATATGCCTGTTGTCTTTGTCTATGGAGTTTTCTTGGCAGGGATACTGGAGTGGCTTGCTGGTTCCTCCTCTAGGTAGTGATGTATGGAAGTGAGAGCTGGACCATAAAGAAGGCTGATCGCCCAAGAATTGATGCTTTTGAATTATGGTGCTGGAGGAGACTCTTGAGAGTCCTATGGACTGCAAGAAGATCAAACCTATCCATTCTTAAGGAAATCAGCCCTGAGTGCTCACTGGAAGGACAGATCGTGAAGCTGAAGCTCCAATACTTTGGCCACCTCATGAGAAGAGAAGACTCCCTGGAAAAGACCCTGATGTTGGGAAAGATGGAGGGCACAAGGAGAAGGGGACGACAGAGGACGAGATGGTTGAATAGTGTTCTCGAAGGTACCAGCATGAGTTTGAATAAACTGCAGGAGGCAGTGGAAGACAGGAGTGCCTGGCGTGCTCTGGTCCATGGGGTCACGAAGAGTCGGACACGACTAAACAACAACATGTTGTGTTGTGTTGTGTGTGTGTGTGTGTGTGTGTGTGTGTGTTGTTGATACTTTCACCCCTCCCATTGCAAGAATCTCCTGATCTGATGTTTTGAGAAAGGAGGGGGCGGAAACTGCTCTTCTACTCTTCCACTCCTGACTGACTGCCTGACTCTGTGTGGAGAGAGTCTTATCTATGTAGTGACTAGACGGCTGACTGGGAGATCTAACACTCATGCAAGCCAGTAGTTCGTTAGTTTGTAGTAGCTATTAGAAATAAAATGAGTTATGCTTCACAGCTAGCTTCTGCGTTATTTATACTCTGCATGAGTTTGTTGCTCACAATGCACAGTTGCAAGTCCAGGATTGGAAGGTCGCTGAAAGTGCTCCTGTCGCCTAGCCCAGTCGGGGCAGAACCCAGTATTGAGCCCATTCGCTGACATCGGTTGAAAGGTGTACTGACGTGTGTGTGTGTGAGAGAGAGATAATCTACCCTGTTAGCAGCAATAGGAAGCCCAACTGGGGCAAGGGAGGACTTCTGCTTACATGACCAGGAGCTAAGATGGCACAATTCCAGGCAAATCTGCTTCCAGGAACTCTCCTGGTTTGTGCAGGTGTTAGCTGATTTTCACCTTGCATTCCCGTCAGCCAGATAGCTTGTCTGTAATCCCTTTCCAAATGTGTCCCAATGTAGTGACAGAAGCTGGGGTGGGTTGATTTTCTCGTTACCGTAATCGGAAGGAACAGCTCTTCAGCTGTATTTGTAATGTTTGGAGTTGCCTGAAGGGGGCAGCAGATAACTTATTAGTAGTATCCTTTTTTAAAAAATACAATCGCAAGACTTTCCCCTTGAGTTTCTTCTGTTTTCCTCCCCTCCAAAAAAGGCCCTAATTTATCCATCGTCTATTTGAGCAGCTTGAAAAAGTAACATGCATTCTGTGGGTATCTGCTTTCAAAGAAAGTAGCACTAGTTCAATGACCAGACAGTCAATGCAGCAGCCTTGAATTAAAAGTTTCACATCTGTTGCTAGTCTGACCAATGGCCAGGGAAGAGGGGAGTTGTGGTCCAGTAACATCTGCAAGGCCACAGGTTCCCTATCCTTGACACAGAGGTTCCCTCATATAAGCATAGCTGTCAACTCTTCCCTTTTCTTACGAGGAATCCTATTCGGAATAAGGGAATTTCCCTTAAAAAAAGGGAAACGTTGACAGCTATGCATATAAGGAAACAAGAGTTTGATAAGGTCAGGTGGAGGCACCTCCTAAAACGAGAAGGGCAGAATATCAGGCTTGTCGGTGGTCTTGAAAGGGCTGAACTCTGGCACCTACCTGGGAGTAAGTCCCCTTGTGACACGGGTGTCAATGTGGTCCAAACCACTGAGCCTCTTGGGCTTGCTGATAGAAGGTTGTGGTTTGAATCCCCGTGACGGAGTGAGCTCCCGTTGCTCTGTCCCAGCTCCTGCCAACCTAGCAGTTTGAAAGCACGCCAGTGCAAGTAGATAAATAGGTAGCACTGCAGCAGGAAGGTAAATGGCGTTTCTGTGCGCTCTTGAATTAAAAGTTTCACATCTGTTGCTGCTGCAACAGTACGTGGCCTTGAGCGAGTCTCTTCCAGCATCTACTCAGGCCTGCATTACCAGTGCATTGTGAAGGCTTGTAGAAATCATCCTTTGCAGAGTGGAAGTGTTATTACAAATGACAGAAGGTGTTGAACTATGCTCCTAGGATAAAAGTTGCTTTGGTTTTATAGTTAGGCCACTTGGGTTCATGTCTGCCATGCTAACCAATCTGCCACATAGTGATATGAGTGATTTACAGTGGTACCTTGGGTTACATACGCTTCAGGTTACATATGCTTCAGGTTACACACACTGCTCACCCAGAAATAGTGCTTCAGGTTAAGAGCTTTGCTTCAGGATAAGAACAGTAATTGTGCTCCGGTGGCACGGCGGCAGCAGGAGGCCCCTTTAGCTAAAGTGGTGCTTCAGGTTAAGAACAGTTTCTGGTTAAGTACGGACCTCTGGAATGAATTAAGTACTTAACCCGAGGTACCACTGTATTTACTTTGTGGGATTTGATATCAGATAGGCGTAAGTTTTCCATTTCATTTTTTTGCAAGAAAGCAACTCCTGATCCCATTTTGTCCTTCTAAAGACCTATAAAGACTGGTTGCCAAGGTAGCTTAAGCTAAGGTTTGGTTTGGGAATTCTTCTATTTTATTATTATTACCTTTATATTCCACCTTTTTCTTCCAAGGAACTCAAGGTAGTGTAGGTTCAATCTCACAACAATCCTGTGAGCTAGGTTAGGCTGAGAGGCCGTGACTGGCCCAAGCTCACCCAAAGAGCTTCATGGCTGAGTGGAGATTCGAACCCTGGTCTCTCAGCTCCTAGTCTAACACTCTAACCCAGGGGTCAGCAAACTTTTTCAGCCGGGGGAGGGCCTTGTGGGAGGGCCGGACTATATTTTGTGGGGGAAATTGAACAAATTCCTATGGCCCCACAAATAACCCAGAGACGCATTTTAAATAAAAGGACACATTCTACTCATGTAAAAACATGCTGATTCCTGGACCGTCCGCGGGCTGGACTGAGAAGGCGATTGGGCCTGATCCGGCCCCCGGGTCTTAGTTTGCCTACCCATGCTCTAACCATTATGCCACAATGGCTCTAGGGCAAGTGGGGCTCTAGGGTATGTGGATCACAGACGCCCCCTCCCAATAATATTCCTGCTGCCAGCTTGGGACAGGACGCTTGCCCTCAGTCTTAGAAGCTCACAGGTTGCTGTTGGACTACATAATAATAATAATAATAATAATAATAATAATAATAATAATAATAATAATAATCCTTTTGAAAATTTACAAACCTCTATACAACAGCACACCTAGGGCATTCTCTTGAGTATATGGAAACTATTTCTTGTGGGGAGAGGTGGGGCTGTGAGTCATTTCCTGCCTAGCCAGCTAGTTTCACTGAAAAGGGATTATGCCAATAATTGAGTAGGAAGGCCAGCGCTGAGCTTAAAAATATATAGATATTTTGTACATATTTTGTACATATTTTGGATAATCACATGATCTACACCAGATCTTCAGCTTGAAGTGAACCAGGACAGTTCTACATCTCCACAAATTACAGTTGAGCAGCAAGCACACTTTTTTGGGGGGGTAAATCCAGGTTGGGGGCGGGGTTAAGGCAGGGATGGGAGGAAAGAGAAATAAAAAAGAGTAAAGCTGAGCTGCTACCTCAGCAGTGCTAACCTACTGACAAGATAATCAGGGTAGCCAATGTGGTTCTCTCTCAGTATTATTATTACTATTTATTTTCATTTCTATACCGCTTTATATTTTTAAAAATCTCATAGCAGTTTACAGCATACAGTATTAAACATCAATAAAGCAATCCAGAATCAACATTTCTGAAGAAAATAAAATATAAAGTATACAGTCAAAGCAACATAATTAACAGGAAACTAAAATATTATCTTAAAGATTTCAAAATAAAACATTACAAAGGAGGTCAAGTATAGAATACATATTTAACACAAACAAAGTTAACCCAAAAATAATAATCTTAAACATTTCAAAAGAAAACAATGCTAAGTGAAGTCAAATATAAAATGCACATTTAAAACAGCATAGTATTAAGAGAATATCATTGGACTACAACTCCCATTATCCTAATCATTGGCCCTGCTGGCTGAGGTTGATGGGAGCTAGAGTCCTAGACAGAGGTGCCCATCCCTGGTCTAGAAAACAATCTGGCAGTCTTTGAGTTGGTTTCCATCAACTGCTAGACTAACATCCCAGGAATGTTTGGGAAGGAAGGGGACGTATTTCAGCAAACTGAGTTAGAATACAGGGCATCCTTGCCAGACGTACAATTCCATGATTGATTTTGCGAAATGTGCAATGTTGCTCCTTTCTCCACCCCATAAATTTTGCCGCTATGGCTGTTCAAGTTGTGTGGTTGCAGCCGCTTAAACACTTGCAGGAATAAAACGGTCTTTCATAAACAAGACGAAGCAAAAACCCCAACATAAACATAACGGAGGAAAGAGGAGGTTAGCTTCACAAATCATGTAGCCCACAGTCAAGCAAAAGTTACGCAATTTTAAATCCAATGGATTTCAGCAGGAGAGTTAAACAAATGCATCAATATCTCCCATGGAGCTGGCTTATTTGTTTTTGCCTCGGCCATGTCTTCATTTTACATTTTTGAGGTATTTTTGAGCCTTGCAGATTTTGTTATAACTTCTGTAAAGCAGGTGTAGGGAATTAAAAAAAAATTAAAGTAAGTATTGGTGTAAGTAGAACTCCCCCTTAAACCTGAGGTGGGAGATATGAATGTTTTGCCATTCCTGTTTCAATGTCCTCCTATGTTCTGTTGATCTGTTTTTATCCTTTTTATTATAACTGACAAATCTGTCTTTCCTCCTCATTTTCTTAGTGATGGTCTTTCACTATAAGTGGTTAAAAATGGTTTGTTCATTTGCCTTAGCAAGTTTAATTTCGCCAAAGTCCATGCTGTGTGTATTAGTACCTCAGTTTAGAAAATTAATTGGTCGTTAAAATATTAAGTGCAATACATTTTGATATTGGTAAGTAACTTTAAAAACAAACAAACTCCCACACGTTTTGAAAGTTCCTGTATTAACTTAAGAGGCACAGTTAATCATAGCTAATCCCAGTGCAACTATATTGTCAGTAAACAATTAGGGTAAAGAAGATTAAACGAGATGTAGAGAATATATTAACCTTCTGCTCAGCGCAGGGCATGAGACATCTCTGTTCTGCTCTATAAATGTACATTACGTTTGTGTAGATAGTTCATGCCAATCTGGATTTCATGCTGCTGGCACTGCAGGAGTTCAGCGGAAGCGGAGAGGTTAATACACAATATTGCTCAGGTAGCGAGGGTGGATCATAAATAAGTTACTGCTTCGAAGAATTTGCCATGGTTGGTCTGAAATTCTGTCCAGGTGGTCATTATCCGACATGCTGCCACCAGGAGGAAAGTGATAATTTTAAGTGAAGATGACAATCCAAATAATAATAATAATAATAATAATAATAATAATAATAATAATAATAAATTTATTAGTTATACCCCACCCATCTGGCTGGGTTTCCCCAGCCACTCTGGGTGGCTCCCAACCAAATATTAAAACCACAACACAGCATTAAACATTAAAAACTTCCCTAAACAGGGCTGCCTTCAGATGTCTTCTAAAAGTCAGATAGTTGTTTATTTCCTTGACATCTGATGGGAGGGCATTGCACAGGGTGGGCGCCACTACTGAGAAGGCCCTCTTCCTGGTTCCCTGTAACTTGGTTTCTCGCAGCGAGGGAACCACCAGAAGGCCCTTGGCGCTGGACCTCAGTGTCCGGGCAGAACTATGGGGGTGAAGACGCTCCTTCAGATATACTGAGCTGAGGCCGTTTAGGGCTTTAAAGATCAGCACCAACACTTGTGTGTTGTGCTCAGAAACGTACAGTGGTACCTCGGGTTACATACGCTTCAGGTTACATACGCTTCTGGTTACATACGCTTCAGGTTACAGACTCCGCTAACCCAGAAATAGTGCTTCAGGTTAAGAACTTTGCTTCAGGATGAGAACAGACATTATGCTCCGGCGGCGCGGCAGCAGCAGGAGGCGCCAATAGCTAAAGTGGTGCTTCAGGTTAAGAACAGTTTCAGGTTAAGAACGGACCTCCAGAATGAATTAAGTACTTAACCTGAGGTACCACTGTATATAGACCAAGCATCCCCAACTTGGCAACACCCATATATTTTGGACGGTAGCTCCAAACATTCCAGCTGGAGATTTGTGGTCCCAAATATCTGAAGAGCAGCAGCTTTGGGGAAAGCTGCTACAGATTTGTTCCTCAAAAGCATCAATGGGAAATTTATGGCTCCTCGGCTGTCGTTGAGCTTCAGCTCCCTTAGTCCCTGACCTTTCGCCATGCCGGCAAGGGCTGGTGAGAGCTGGAGTCCGTCCAGCAACATTGGGACATCCCTGCTCAAAAGCACCTACATTCTTGCTCGCTGGTTGGTTCTTCACACTGTTTGCTTGCGTGATTGGCAGGTGGCTCACTTGTACAAATAACTCATGAAGCTCTGTGTGAGCAACTTAATGTCAGAGCCATGAGTTCATCTGCTTGCTTCAAAATATTTAGTAACACTAGAGTGGTTTGCAAAATATAATAGGGTGAAAGCATGGAATGCGGCAGTTTTGAGGGGATTCTGGAACCAGGTTAAAACATATCTGTTCTCCTGGGCAGTTGGTGAATGAAATTTAGGCTTTTCAAGGCCTTCCGATGCATGTGAGCTGTGACTTCTTTCTGAGGTGGCTTTATGATAAATTTTAGATGTTGTATTGTTGTTTTCTTTGTATAATTTGTTGGCGGGTTGTTTTTAAAAAAAAGAATTTTAGAAATCATTCCGTCATTCTTTTGCCATTCTTTAGATCACTCTAAAATTTTCACTAAAAACAAAATTTTAAAAGCTGGTGATTTGGCAAGGAGGGCTGAAGATGACTGTGCTTTCTGAAAGATCATCTCAAGAGGAAGAATGGCAGTGCCATTTTGCTTTTCAGAATGTACAGCAAAATGCGCACGTGCACACACAGACACACACACACACACACACACAGGTGGAATCTACACACATATTTAAAAAAGCTGTGAAATGCTTTTAAAAAAAAAAAACCGTTTGGAAAAATACAATGAATTTTGCATAGCTCACTGTCGCCATCTAGTGTCACATTTGCATATTACACTTTACCACACCTTTAAAACGTTTTTATTTGCAGCTGTATAGCTGAGTGCATACACACGACTTTTTCCCGCCAGAACTTGCTGGAACTCAGTTTCTAGGATGACCTGTGTGTGCTTAGAAGTGGTGGCGTAAGCAATCCTAGCATAGCTGTCAACCGTCCCTTATTTGGTGGGAAAGTCCCTTATCCCAGTGCTGTGTCCCTCTGCTGTCCCTTATTGATGATGTCCCTTAAATTTCCCGGGTTTCAAAGGAAGCAGCTCCTCTCCCTCCCTCCCTGCCTGCCAGCCAGGGAGAGGGAGGCTCCAACTGTGTTGCTTGGCTGCATTGCTCACCCAATAAGGAGCCTAAGAACGACTGGGGGGTGGAGCTTGCATGCCTTGTGCCAATCAAATCGGCCACGTTGCCTGGGGACTCGCCTTTGCTCAGCGCTTCCCAGCGGAAAGGTGCCGGTGGTTTCCCTTGCTGCAACCCCTTTGCCGGGTTGCTGCGCTGTGGGAACCGCCGCTTGAGGCTTCGTTTGGCTGCTGACTGGGCTTTCGGAGGGGCTCAGAAGTCGAACATACTTGTGCTCTGAAAATCCCTTATTTTGGCTGCTGATCCCTTATTTCCGAGGCTGCTGGTCCCTTATTTTTAAATCTGTAAGTTGACAGCTATGAATCCTACACAGAGAGGTGTGCTTCACTGATGGTCTTTGAATGCAGCTTGCCTTGAAGTTTCATGACACCCCTGCATTCTGTTAACTTCAAAATGGCACAAATAGAGCTGGAATAACATTGATCACAATCTCGGAGAAGCAGTTTGGTGAGCTGCCGTCCGCCATCTCCCAAAGATGGTGCCTCCCTTCCTAATAATGTGTGGGTGTCTGTCTTGCCCTGAGGGTAGAAGGCAGGGCAGATACGGAAACAGGTCTTCTATTGTATAAGTGATACTGATGATTGTTATTCTATTGTATAATAGTTCTACTTTATAATAGCTACTGGTGATTATTATTTTAATAATATTATGTAAAATGCTTTGTGAGGTCTGCCTGAAAAAAACACCCAGCATACCAACAGCTTAAATAAATAAGCAGCCAAAATTAGGCACTTTCCAAGTCCCTTTGAATTTAGTGGGTTGGGAGGAGCGAAGCACCACTTAAGTCTCTTAAGAGTGCTTAACTCTGGCTGGAGAGTCCCATTTTCAGTTAGGAGGCCCATGTATCCTATCTTATAGAAGACAGTCGTCTGCTTGAAGGAATCCTCTATATGAAGGGCTGTCCAGTCCAAATCTGTTTTGGTCTGTTTATTATTGTGTTTGTTTCTTACTCAAGGTAACACACATGGCTCTCCCTCTTTCCAACGATGCTGTGAGGTTGGCTAGGCCGAGACTGGCTCAAGTGAGCTAGTCTTTTGGGCATAATTCTTTAGAAGTTAGTGGCCACCAGTTGAAGCACAATTAGCAGCTTTGCTGTTAAATGCTGCTTTTCAAATCTCTCAGAATATTTTCCCAGGAATTAATTCTATTTCCGCCATGTAAATGCTCCTTTGGAGCTTGCACCAGGCAGCAAGGTAAGCTGGGTATTACCCACCCACGGTAAGAAGTGCTGATTTCTAGAAGGTAGAAACATTACCGGTATTTATCCCTGCCCCCCCAAAAAGCAGGGGAATGATGTCAAGAGCAGGACTCTCTGTTCCATAATTTTTTTTGCATCTTTGCACATTAATTATGGAGAATATTGGTTCTCATGTCTCCATTTTGCATAGAAATACAGAGAGATGGGGTGAGCCAGCCTCCTCTTTAGTCCCCATGGGAACAGCTTATTTTTAACTCGATTTCCAGATTTGTATTCATGTGCTCTTACAAAGCTGATCTCCCCTGCTTGGCTGGCACCGTTTATCCTGGGGAGTTTAAACAGCTAATCACTGGTGGGGTTGTTGTTTTTTATATAAAAAAAATATTATCCTAAGATCAGCACGGCACATTTGTGATGGGAGGAAGTGATTCATAGTCTTCTGGGCTCTAAGCTTATGAGTCCCTCCTTTCATTCGTGTGCTGGTCCTTGTGTCTCCAACAGAAGCACACCTAGGCTTCCTTGCAGTCTTGGCAAGGAGCTATATTGGTGCCTCTGAAGCTGGGAGAAACCATGGACCAGAAACCCATTAAGTTTGCTTTTTGTTGCCTTTTGCACTCCACCAGTGACTTCTTCCACAGCCTCCGAGGTTGGCTCTGTTCCGCCTCTCCTCTTCCTCTATCAGTCCGCCTTCCTCCTGTGCTAGGAATTTTATAGCCTTAGATATATGGTAATGTTCATAAGTGTACCAACCAAGCACGTACATAGATCAGCACAGGAAGACCGACCTGGAACCATTTTGATTCCTAAATTGACCAAATGTTTTCTCTGCAAGGTCAAAGTGGGAAAGCCGTCTCTTTCCTCACAAATCCTGTCTTAAGGGCACATTTAAGATATGAATAGGGTGTGAGCCTGTGACCTGGCCCAGGAAGTAAGTATTTATCATTACAAAAGACTGGCCAGGCTACCCAGGCAATCCAATCAAGTAACCTGCCAGACAGGAGATAAACAATGACAGGAGAAAAACAACATTCAAATTTCTGTTTTAAGACTGCCTTTTCTGTGATGTAGGTGTGATGTATCTGAGGGGTGGTCTTAGGTTACACCTCTTCTGTGATGTATGTATGATGTTTCTGGGGGTGGTCTTGATCTACAGGGTGGCAATTTCAAAAGTCTTTATAAGGCTTTGCGTGCCATTTTTCTGGGTTCCTCTTCCTCTCCTGCGGGTGAGGGGAGCACCCTGTTGCAACAGTTCAATAAAGATCAAGCTTACTAGCTGCTTTGCTTCTCAATATTCTCTGGTTGGCCTCTGTTATTCTCTCCTACCAATAGGGAACCTATGTAAGGACTCTATATGGGGTCTTGGATACCCCATAAGGGAAAAGGCCAATTTTTGTTTACAACACTCCCATTCTCCGCTCATTGCTTTCCTTTCTGCCTCCCTCCTTTCCCTTTTCCTCCTCCTGCAATTCTTGCCGTTTTTCCTCTAAGCCCTGCTGGGTGCTCTGCTTACATGTCTAATAGTGCTGTTGGCCAACTGGGGAGGGGGCTCTGTAGGGCCCGCTGTGACAGCCCAGATCAGCGACAGGATTTCTCCGCTGAGGGACCCAAAGGAGCCTGCGCCCCTCATCCGGCCACCCAGATTAGTGGAGGAGCAGCCCCTGGAGTGTGTACATAAGCAGATGGGCTCTTAGCCACTGCAAGCCAGAGAGGAGAGGTGCAATTTTTGTGTCCCCCACTGGGCCTGCGCCCTGGACAGGGGTCAACCTGACCAACCCCTAGGTATATCCGTATTCTCCACCACCCTCCACAGTCAACAGTAGGGTGGCGCTGTGGTCTTAACCACCGAAACCTCTTGAGCTTGCTGATCAGAAGGTCAGCGGTTCGAATCTGCACAACAGGGTGAGCTCCTGTTGTTCTTTCCCAGTTCCTGCCAGCCTAGTAATTTGAAAGCATACCATTGCGAGTAGATAAATAGGAAAGGTAAACTGTGTTTCCGTGTGCTCTGGTTTCCATTGCAGTGTTCCGTTGTGCCAGAAGCGGTTTTGTTATGCTGGCCACATGACCCGGAAAGCTGTCTGTGGACAAACGCCGGTTGCCTCAGCCTGAAAGCAAGATGAGCGCCACAACCCCATAGTCACCCTGGACTGGACTTAACTGCCCAGGGGTCCTTTACCTTTACCTTACCTTGGAGAAAAAGGCAGGATAGAAATGCAATAAGTATCCACACAACGCCTTCCTCATCGAAATGCCATCCCCCATACAATCCAGATTGAAGGTTTCCATGTTGTCGTTTTTACTCATCAAATTCTCAGCGGGAAGAGCAAAACCATATTAAATGGGGGAATAAGACGGGGCGGGAGGATCGTGATGAGGATGCCATCAAGGAAGGCCACTCAGAGATGTGACTTCCCTGCTCACTTGCAAAAGATACAAGATAAGATGGCCCCTCCCCTGACATACTCCCTTTTCTGCGTCTTCTATTCATTTATTTAAAATTTTTATTTATACATTTCAGGCTTATACATTTCCTTAATTTTACAATAATTTTAACATTTCAAAACTTGACTTCCTCCCCCCCCCTTTCTGCGGTTCCTTAAAGTTACTTTTAAAAAATATCTTCTGCATATCCAAATTCATTTAATTTGCTCATTTGTTTATCTACTTTAAATACCGTATATACACAATAATCCTTCCAATGTTTTTATCTGTTTACAGTTTGTCTGTAAATACTCAATAAACCATCTCCAGTCTTTTATAAAAAGTTTGTTGTCTCAATTTCTTATTCTTCCAGCAAGTTTCACTATCTCAGCATATTCCATAAGTTTTCATATCCATTCTTCCTTTGCTGGGACTTCTGCTTCTTTCCATTTTGGGGTGAGTAACATTCTTGCCGCTGTAGTCGCATACATGAATAAATTTCTATGCAGTTTGGGTAGTTCTGCTGGGGGCAGGATCCTTGCAATGCCGGGTGTTGGACTAGATGACCCTTGGGGTCCCTTCCAATTCTGCCATGCTATGATTCTATTGAGCAGCTAAAGGAACGGGCGGGGGAGGAAGATGCACAACAAGGAGAGGCACAACCACACACCCCAACAGCACCCTCTGGCCTGACCCACGATGGCCTCATCCCAGCACACATTGACACCACCCCCCCCCATTTTATTTTTCCTAATTCAGCTGCCTGACAACCCAGCAGCCTGGCCCCTGTTTGCCAGCTGACTGTCTTGCCAGAGTGGTGCATGCTCTGGTTATCTCCCGCTTGGACTACTGCAATGCACTCTACGTAGGGCTACCTTTGAAGGTGACTCGGAAACTACAACTAATCCAGAATGCGGCAGCTAGACTGGTGACTGGGGGCGGCTGCCGAGACCATATAACACCGGTCTTGAAAGACCTACATTGGCTCCCAGTACGTTTCCGAGCACAATTCAAAGTGTTGGTGCTGACCTTTAAAGCCCTAAACAGCCTCGGTCCAGTATACCTGAAGGAGCGTCTCCACCCCCATCATTCTGCCCGGACGCTGAGGTCCAGCGCCGAGGGCCTTCTGGCGGTTCCCTCATTGCGAGAAGCAAAGCTACAGGGAACCAGGCAGAGGGCCTTCTCGGTAGTGGCGCCCGCCCTGTGGAACGCCCTTCCAGCAGATGTCAAAGCGATAAACAACTACCTGACATTCAGAAGACATCTTAAGGCAGCCCTGTTTAGGGAAGTTTTTAACGTGTGATATTTTACTGTATTTTTGGTTTTTATGGAAGCCGCCCAGAGTGGCTGGGGAGGCCCAGCCAGATGGGCAGGGTATAAATAATAAATTATTATTATTATTATTATTATTATTATTATTATTATGTCACAAAGTGCTGCTTTGCAAGCAAGCCTTATATTGCCCTGCAAGAGGGATGCCTGTCAGATGATGGTGAGAGACTTGGCAAGACAAGTGTGCCCATTAGCAATGATGAGAGGGACCTCTGAAGGTAGGAGGAGCTCCAAGGCCCAGAGGAGATGAGTGGCATAGAAATAACATTGTTGTTGTTGTTGTTGTTGTTGTTGTTAACATCACACGTCACTGAAGCATGTGGCTTGACTTGTCCACAGCTGTTGATAGCTTGGCAGGTCCTCAGCTGTGGTCCCCAGCTTGGCTCCCTGGCTTGACTTGTCCACAGCTGTTGATAGCTTGGCAGGTCCTCAGCTGTGGTCCCCAGATGATATTTTCTGTTGTGAATATCTGGTTGCTTACAAGGCATATGGCCTTTCCGTGCCTCTATTCTCTTAACTCTAAGGCTCCGTACACATCACATCTTGAAGTCACAGGGTCATTCCATTAAATGTCAACCTACACACTCATCCATGTTCTCAACATGTTCTAGATCATTTTAAAGAGAATTTCCCAAAGTTTTGAGACGGGTTTTAACAGGAAGGAGAGTGGACGTTGAATGAAATCTATCCCTCCAGATACCCACAAATGTGAGTTGAACAGAATTTTATAATCCCCTTTTTGGCATCAAAACTAAAAGCTTAGGAATAGAAGTTAGCTGCCTTCCCTCTTCTTAGGGCACTTCAGAAAGAACCGGGCAGCAAGCTGAGAAGTTTTAGAACAAGCCTTCCTTACTTTATTATCATGCCTTGATTCACAGCAACAGTAGCAGTAAAAACTATGCAGGCAAAATAGTGTGATGGATTTGCTGGGGACACCCCTAAACCCCAGAGAGTAATAAGCTTTAGGATTTGGAGGATTTGGAGTACAGTGGTACCTCAGGTTAAGTACTTAATTCATTCCAGAAGTCCATACTTAACCTGAAACTGTTCTTAACCTGAAGCACCACTTTAGCTAATGGGGCCTCCTGCTGCTGCCGCGCCGCCGGAACATGATTTCTGTTCTCATCCTGAAGCAAAGTTCTTAACCTGAAGCACTATTTCTGGGTTAGCCGAGTCTGTGACCTGAATCGTATGTAACCCAAGGTACCACTGTGTTGAAAGGAAGATAGACGTCAGTGGGAAAGTGCAGGCTCAGATTTCTTTCCAAGCCAGGGCAGGAACATGCCCAAAGGGGTTGATGGTCCATTGGAGAGGCTGCGAGAGATGGCTGGGACTCCAGGGCCACCCTGCTGTGGGGGACAAGCTCCTCTTGACAGGACCATGCTGTCAGATGCGGACTCCCTCCACGCAGACGGAAAGGACCAATAGGGGAATAAAGAGTATTTCTTAGAGCTACGACAGTCTCTGCCATGTCCCCATTCTACAAAGGAACACGGACCCTGGGTGAGTGCCAGGACCCTCCCCCCAGCGTCTTGCAGAGTGTAGGGGTGGCACCTAACTTTTGCAACAAGACTGGTATTTACATGTTAACATGCGGAAGGGTCATGTCTGCATCCAGAGCGGCTCCAAAGACGAGAGAGGGGAACTCAAAGTGCAATATGCTCCTTTCTCTCCAGGAGAGCAGGGGAAAGGACGTCACAAAGAGCCCTCTCTGCCCGTTGTATTTCTAAGGCCTGAGTCCCTGTTTCTCAGCAATGCAGGTCTACAGACTTAGCTCCTTTTCATGTTGGATGAGCCCTAAATGGATGGTGTGTACACAGCCTTTGGTTTCCAGGGAAAGGCATCTGGCGGGCTTCAGCTTGCACAGGGCAGGAGTGTAGCAAGATTTATTTTGTATTATTTGTTTGCACCATTGCTGCATGTGACCCTTGAGAAAGAGGTTTCTGCCCCGAGGGGCTTACAATCTTTAATTTGACCCAGAGAGGCGACAGAGAAAGGCTGAGTTCCAGGGTACATCCCGAGTCCTCCTGGGAGACATAATAAACTAGGGTCTGTGAGTTCAGGCTTTGGGATTCCCAGACATTTCCCATCTGTAACCTCTTCCTCTGTTTTTGCAATAGGGTAATTAAGGTGATTCTGTTAGAATTCCCGAGGGTGGCGCTGTGGGCTAAACCACAGAGCCTAGGGCTTGCTGATCAGAACGTCGGCGGTTCAAATCCCTGCGATGGGCTGAGCTCCCGTTGCTCGGTCCCACCTCCTGCCAACTTAGCAGTTCGAAAGCAGTTCAAAGGAATGTCAAAGTGTAAGTAGATAAATAGGTACCGCTCCGGCGGGAAGGTAAACGGCGTTTCCGTGCGCTCCTCTGGTTTGCCAGAAGCGGCTTAGTCATGCTGGCCACATGACCCAGAAAAAGTGTCTGCGGACCAACGCCGGCTCCCTCGGCCAGTAAAGTGAGATGAGCGCCGCAACCTCAGAGTCGTCCACGACTGGACTTAACTGTTGGGGGTCCTTTACCTTGACCTTTTTATTAGAATTCCCAAGGGAATGTCAAGCAGGGAGGGAGGGGGAAGAAAGGGAGAGGAATTCTGGTGGAGAGAGAAGACTGGAGGAGGCTTGGAATGGGGGAGTGAATGTTGGGGGGGGAGGCAGGTGAGAGTCGGTTGAGAGCAGTGGGTTCTAGAAGGGAGGCACTTGGTGGGGGACCTGAAGTTGGGCTGGGCAGCTGTTCAGGATCACTAGTCCAGCAGTAGGATCAGGTGTGCCCATCAGTGACCATGAAGAGGAACTCTGAAGGTAGGAGCTCCGAGGCCCAGAGGAGATGAGTGGCATAGAAATAAACAACTACTTCTTCTTCTTCTTCTTCTTCTTCTTCTTCTTCTTCTTCTTCTTCTTCTTCTTCTTCTTCTTCTTCCTATTAGTGTCACCCATCACTGGTGCATGTGGCTTGGCTCCCTGGCATGACTTGTCCACAGCTGTTGATAGCTTGGCAGGTCCTCAGCTGTGGTCCCCAGCTGATATTTTCTGTTGTGAATAACTGGTTGGTTACTTCCTCTGTTTTGTATTTTCCTTTCTGTTTCCCAGGTCCTAAGACAGGCAGGCCACAGCGCCTGCTGTGGCGCAGTGAAGAAGGGGAAGCCACCCTGGAAGTCGCGATATGTTAGTTCCATGGGGAATCCATTCCCCACATGTGCCAGGAGGTTGTGGCACCAACCTGAGCAAAACAGGGGTGGGCTGGGGTGGAGCAGGCCTGTCTCGCCTGTCTTGCCCCCTCCTTCTGAGCCAGGGGTCGGCCGTCGTGGAGGGCCGTCTTAAGCATATGCGGCGCCAGGGTGCAAAGATCTACCCAGCGCCCCTAGGTTGCCCAGAGCTGTCAACATTTTTTTAGGCAAAGTTGTTGCCTTTTTTTTAAGGAAATAGTTTTTACCTTTAGAAACTTTAGAATGGTTGTGGGACACAAGAACTCACAATGCCAACCAAAAGGGGTGCCAGCGCCCCACGCACAGGACCGTGTGAAGGGGGTGTGGGTTCCATGCTGGGTGGACGACAAAATGTTGGGTGGCACAGCCACTGTGCTGTCTGCCCGCTGCCTCCCCCCCCGCATGGTGGTTAACTGTTTTGGCTGTGCGCGGAGCGCCATGTAACGCTGTGGGCACTGTGTGATGCATCCTGTTGTGTGCGCCAAGCTGCGGGTTCCTTTGCTGGCTTTTCTGCTGTTGGTGCACATTCCCAGCGCCGTCCAACATGGGGTACCAGTGCAGAACGATGGGGAGTGCAAGCGGCATCGGAGGCAACATCTCCGGACAGGATCTGTACGCTCCTATTTCTCGGGTTTTGTTGCTGCCTTCGGTACTGTTGGCGCGCAGCGGATCCCACCACGACGTTACACAGCGCTCCGGGTGCGGCGCCGAAACAGTTAGCTGCCATGCAGCTGGAGCAAGAGCCAACAGCTGAGCGGAGGCGAGATTGTCGGAGTGCCGCGGGCTCTTCTGCTGCTGTGGCTCGGTGTGAGTTCGGGGCGAGTGTTGGAGTCTTAGGAAGAGCCGCCTACAGCAGAAGAGCTTACGGCGCTCCGATGGACTCTGTTCCGCTCGGCTGTCGGAGGCTCTTCCCCGGACTCCAACGCTTGGCCCCGGACTCTCAGCCTGGCGCCCCTGAGAGCCCGGTGCCCTGGTGCCGTGCACCCCTAGTGCCAACAGTTAAGACGGCCCTGCTCCTGTATAGGATATAGCCAGTGCCAGATTTATGTATAGGCTAAGTTGGCTGAAGCCTAGGGCCTCTAAATCTAGGGGGCCTCGCCAGCCTGCCATCTCCCCAGTGCTGCAATCTCCCCTGTCCTAAAATTGTAAACCCAAGACCCAATAAAGGGGGTGGCACTTATTGGAAACCAGTTTTGTCACCTCCCCCCACCCCAAACCCCGGGACAATTAGCCCAGCCACCTTTTATTCACAGTCGCATAAGCACTACACTACAGCATGGCCATAAACCTGTACGTTCAACCGCTGAAATACACACCCAATATGTAGCAATGGAGATTTATGTTACTGCTTTACGAATGAACACTGTGTTCTGTTAATGGATTCTGTATTTTTGGAATTACCTAACAGCCACCAATAGGGAGCTCTAGAATCTGACAGTTAGCTGGGAGCTCTAGAAGAGCCAACAGCCGAGCAGAGCAAGCAGCTTCGGAGGCAGCATCTCCGGACAAGATCTGTACGCTCCTATTTGTCGGGTGAGGTTCAGGTGAGGGTCATATGCCTTGTCAATTCCAGCAGGTATATAGCAGGAAGACCCAGGCGGGAGCAGCAAACGTCAACAGGCAGTGGTGACATGGGCAAGGGCAGCATGGTAGGCGTGCTTGTCCTGCCTCCCTTCTTCCCTGGGTCAGCTGGCCAGGCCCCCTCACCAGTGCTCAGGCTGGCCCCCCAGGGGCCCTATGTCCCCACCACAGGAATGCCCTGTCTCCTCTGGATCACCTTCCCCTGTTCTGCTTCTGGGCTGCTCTGTGCCACACAGGAGAAGGAAGGGTGTGGCTGGGGGAGAGGCAGCAGACTGAGGAAGGAAGGGAAATGGGAAGACAAAGGGGGGGGGAGAAAATATTTAGGGGACTGTGTCCCACAAGAACATTAATGAAGACGGCCCAGGGACCCCTGTCCCCTAGAGTGGATGCTTATGCCAGGAAAATACAATGTCCTTCTTGTTTCCCAGGGCCATGGTTTGGGAGAGCAGCTTAAGGCTCCTGCAGACAGCAGCAGCAGCCCAGCGATGCCAGGGGAAACCCAGAATTTGCAGGTATGCTGTGACCTTCTATGGCAGGGGAAGTGTTTCCCAGTCATCTTGCCAGCTGGAGGAGGAAGGCCTGATTTAGATATTCCTATAGTTTTACAGGAAGTGTTTTAATAGGTAACGCTGTGGCGGGACGGTAAAAGATGTTTCCGTGCACTCTGGTTTTCGTCATGGTGTCCAGTTGCTCCAGAAGTGGTTTAGTAATTATGTAAATCTTCTGATGCTGTAAGCCTCCTTGAACATTGTTTTAGCTATGGAAAGGCGGCATACAAATAAAATGATGATGATAGTCCTGTTGGCCACATGGCCCAGAAAGCTGTCTGTGGACAAATGCCGGTTCCCTTGGCCTGAAAACGAGATGAGCGCCGCAACCCCATAGTCGCCTCTGACTGGTCCAGGGGTCCTTTACCTTTATGTTTACCTTTATAGTCAACAATAACACCAACTCATGTGTATATAGCTATGACTGAGCAGAAAAAGTTAGATCTTTCAGCGAAGAATATTCTTTTGAACTACATACCTGTTGTATGGAAATTAACAATGATACACCAAAAGTGGATTCTACACCCCCTAATGGTGGCCAAGAGACAGAAAGTGATGAACTGGAAGAATAAAGATGTGATACCCTTTAATCAATAGACCGGCAATATGACAACACTTGCAGCTTAGACGCTTACAGATGTAGACTTCGTTTGGATAAACCTAACCACATTTGGAATGGGTTTATACAGAATGTGGCAGGCTATTAACATCTACATATGTATTATGATAATAACACTATGTCAATTTATATAAGAATGTATGGAAGTATATTGCATTTTTGTATATTGCTTTCCGCCCTATTGCTTATACACAACTTTGTTCTCCCCCCTTGGACTTCCCCCCTTTTAAATTATATATATCAGGTGATTGGGCCCAGTGCAGACTTCTGCTCTCCTCTCACTTCCTGTACCCTTTGTTTTCAGCATCAGTGTGAACATTTTGATACAGCATGTAGGATGTCTGGGTGTTGTATTTGGGCAAGATCCACAAACAGGAGCCAACATGGCTGCGTGTCTCTGCCTTATCGATGGGCTCAATATGCTCCCAACCCACCAGGGTCCCCAAGGAAGTAGCACAAAGCAGTTTGTGGGACTGCACGAACACCCCGCTTGTTAAATTTCCTCAGTCCTTCCCCTTTCCTGCTGGTCTTCAAAGCTCTGAAATAGTAGGGGAGATGGTAGCTTAACAATCAGCCCCTCTCCCCATGGAGCTCTGGGAATTATAGCTGTGTGAAGGGAATAGGGGCTTTCCTAACAACTAACTACATCTCCCAGGATGCTCTGGGGGCAGCCATGATTGTTTAAAGTGGGATGATACTGCTTTAAATTTGTACCAGATGTCAAAGAGAACAAAAACTACCAGACTTATAGAAGACATCTGAAGGCAGCCCTGTTTTGGGAAGCTGTTAATGTTTGATGTATTACTGCATTTTGATATTTTGTTGGAAGCTGCCCAGAGTGGCTGGGGAAGGCCAGCCAGATGGGCAGGGTATAAATAAATTATTATTATTATTATTATTATTATTATTATTATTATTATTATTACTACTACTACTACTATTACTGCAGATGGGGGGGGTCTTACTAGGCTGGCTCTGTCAGCTGTTATAGAAAGAGCAGCACTATATGAAAAGACAGAAGTGGGTGACTGTATACTTGAGAGAAAGGATAAACAGTGGTACCTCTGTAAATAACTATACAACCTTTAGAAGACATCTGAAGGCTGCCCTGTATAGTTTTATTATGTTTCTATATACAGTGGTACCTCGGGTTACATACGCTTCAGGTTACATACGCTTCAGGTTACAGACTCTGCTAACCCAGAAATAGTGCTTCAGGTTAAGAACTTTGCTTCAGGATAAGAACAGAAATAGTGCTCCGGTGGCGCGGCAGCAGCAGGAGGCCCCATTAACTAAAGTGGTGCTTCAGATTAAGAACAGTTTCAGGTTAAGAACGGACCTCCGGAACGAATTAAGTACTTAACCAGAGGTACCACTGTATACTTGTTTTACTTGTAGGCAGCCTCAGGTTTTTCTCATGGGACCTGCATGCTTTCAGTTGGGGGGGGGGGGCGCTGGTCTGATCTTTGTTAACGCTGTGTAGAGCCAAAGGAAAACGACATACACCGAAAGCTGTAATGCCTGGTACAAGTGCGTCCAGGTTTAAATAGTTCAGCTAAGAATCTAAGCACTTGAAGTGTGATGGTTTTGTTCATCATCAGGTTGAGAAACTCTTGAGTGTGATTCATTGCCCGTGAGCTTGTTTTCTGCAGTGCAGCTGGCTCACCCGACATTTTCCCATTTCATTTTTCAAAACCGGGATTTGCACTTTCCAAAGATTGTGCTACCAACACAATTAATCATAACGGCTGTGAAACAGAAATCGCAAACGGTAGCTGTGCAATAGCTCAGGTGTTTATAGTTCTAAACCGAATTGAGTTTTTTGAAACAAGCAAACAAACAAACAAATGTGTACCCTGAAGGTGAGGCTGAAAAGAATATCGAAAAGCAACCTTTGAAGGGCCTGTGTGAAAATGTGATGAATTTGCAAATAAATGGACCTCTGCTGTGAGATTGGTGCTTCCAGAAGACCTGCTTACTGAACATTCATCTTGATTTGTTTGTAGGGAGATTAGACGGCATTGGCTTTTAAGGTACATTAATTTGGATTTGTTTGCAGGGAAGATGAATGACATTGGGTATGGTGTAAATGAAATTGGTGGCACGAGATCGAATTCAACCCCAAAATACTGATGGCCTAGAATCAGCCCTAAGCCATGGTCCCGTCAGTGTGAGGATTTCCACTCCCCCCTTCCTCTGCACCTCCTAAATCTACTTTAGGGGGTCCCCCAACTCTCCAGAGCAGATCTGAGGAGGCACACAAGGAGGAAGGAGAAAGGGGAAAGTCCAATTGCAGAAATGGAAATCCTTGCACCAACAGGATGTGTTAGTTAGATATCACTCACTGCTTTTTGGTAGCATCCTGTTTCTAATTAAAATGGTGACCCAAATCCCTTGAACTTCAAATGACCTCGGATTGCAGCCAAGCTCCTTCTCTATCCCAATAATTTTTTTGCAGCGATGCAACTGCATCATATTTGAGCATGATGATCAATAGACATCACCCCTACACACTGATAGCTCTGCTCTCAGTCACTTGGAAACGAAACGTATCAGCTCCAAACCACATGGTCATCATTCCGGCATGTTCTGATATGATACTGAGAGAGGCTTGTCCTTCTTTTCTGTCAGCCTTCTCACCGACACTCTCTTAAGCATAGACGTCTTAGAAAGACAGCCTTTAAGTGGCTCTCCAAAGTAAACATCCACGCACACTCGATTTGTGTAGGAGAAAATGAACGAGGGCATAGAGTAACCATACGGTAAGTCAAATTACTAATATCACGTTCTGTTGCTTCCAGACATGTTGTAGGGGCCCAATAAAAACACCAGGAAGAAGATCAGAAAAGAAGTAAAATTAATCTGATGGAAATCAAAATTTAAGATGCAAATTATGGCCAAACAAATGAACACACACAAAAAACCAGATTATAATCTAGGTAATCTTAAGAATGTACTTATTCCTCTCCCATAGAAGTCAATAGTGGTTCTCTTTGGCTGGATCCTGGCTCATAGTTTTAACAAGCTGCATTCTATGTTCATTTGATTTTTGACGTTCCACTATAAATTATTATCTGGATCCCAGTGACACCATGCTTGCCCTGAAAGTATGGTACTATCCTATTCCTGAGAATTAACAGAATGAACAAATAGGTTGATGCTGGAAGGCCTTGTGAAACAGACCATCTATTCAAAGAACAAACTAAATCTTGCATTTAACAATTAAAAAACGCTGTTTGAAGATTGGGAAAAATTGTGGAAAACTGACTTAAAATTTACAGATTGCTCTCTGTTGAAAGAAAATTATATGAAAATGATGTACAGATGGTATATAACACCAGGGCAAATAGGAAGAATGTACAAAACTGCTTCAAATATATGTTCGAAATGTAAGGAAAAAGAAGGGACCTTTTATCATATGTGGTGGGATTTTGTTGTAAAATTTAAAAATTCTGGGAAATGATATATAATGAATTGAAGAAAATGGTCAAATTAACATTTGTAAAAAAAACCTGAAGCCTTTCTGTTAGGGATTGTAGGAAAAGACCTGCCAAGGAAATTGGAAAACATTTTCATGTATGCGACAACGGCGGCAAGAGTCTTAATAGCACAGGGATGGAAGAATGAAGAAACCCCAACCAAAGAACTGTGGCAAGAGAAACTGATGGACTATGTGGAATTGGCGAAACTGACATAAACTACGTGATAAGGACAACTGTGACTTTAAGGAAGAATGAGAACCCTTTGCAAAGTACCTAAAGAAAGAACAAAACGAACTAGATTCCTTGGCAGGTTTTGAATAAACACTCACAAATTTTTATTGATAATAGCCAGTCAGAAAAATTAAGGATCTATACAACTTTGTAACATGCAGAGAATAACATTTGTTGATAAACCAGAGAGAGGAGCTGAAGGAAGTCTGGGGGGTGGGGAGGGAGAGTGGGTTACTTTATGGGGAGGGGGGAGGGGGGAAATGGGGGGGGATTAAAGATGATATGTTTTTTGATAAAATGTTTTGTTGAAATTCCTAATAAAAATATTTAAATAATTAAAAAAATGTATGTCTCATTGGTTTTAATGGGAAATTTCAGCATCTCTGCAACCATTTCCAGTTTAAACTGGTGGAACTTAAAAGTAAACAATAGGAATGTGATTGGCCAATTTGATATTCCTCTCTCAACAGCACGATTTCATTTTCAGGTAAGATGACCCTTTGACATGGACAAAAGCAATTCATATTTATAGTCTATGATCCTGTGTCTCCATAGAAGCATTGTTGTATGAATGACTCAGCTGCCAGTTGGATGAGGCGCCCGGAAAAAGTGTAAATTAAAATCAGTTTCATCCAGTTCTGTCACACTGTGAATTTCCTATAGGAAAACTGGGAACAATCAACATCTTTCAAACGATCTTTGATTAAGGATGAAGATTTATACTGACCTAGATTGTTCCTGTAATTTGGTCCCCTTGAGTGCTGTCAATAAGTCAAAATGTACTGTGATTAGTATCTTTTTCTTGAGGACTTCCTCATCTTTGAACTGTTTGCTACACAATCCAACTTCCAAAACATGTTGAAATAAAATTAAAATGTTGGTCTGACTACTGATAATAAAAGATTTTCCAATCCTTTTATCATATGCAAGCAAATCCATTTCATTTAGATAACATGCACATTATGCAAGCTTCAGATATAGAGTAGGTGCCATTTTGAGATGCTAAAGGAAATTTACTGCTTTCTAAACAAGAGTGAGGGATGCGGGTGGCACTATGGGTTAAACCACAGAGCCTAGGACTTGCCGATCAGAAGGTCGGCGGTTCGAATCCCCGCGACGGGGTGAGCTCCCGTTGCTCGGTCCCTGCTCCTGCCAACCTAGCAGTTCGAAAGCACGTCAAAGTGCAAGTAGATAAATAGGTGGGAAGGTAAACAGCCTTTCCGTGCACTGCTCTGGTTTGCCTGAAGCGGCTTAGTCATGCTGGCCACATGACCCGGAAGCTGTACGCCAGCTCCCTCGGCCAATAAAGCGAGATGAGCGCCACAACCCCAGAATCGGTCACGACTAGACCTAATGGTCAGGGGTCCCTTTACCTTTACTAAAAAAGAGTGAACAATCGTTTTGTGAAGAAGAAAAAGCCAGTTTTTGTATGTTCCTCTTCGGTTTCCTTTGCATGCACACTGGAACCAAAATACCCTAAAACAAACAAAAGTGTGCCCTTAATTTTATTTCGCCAATTAAAACTGGCCATCGGCCAGTACTAGTTAATCAACACAGGACTAGTTAATCAACCCATTCATACCCTACAAGAGGGGTTTCCCATTGCAGGTAATGTAGCAGTGTTCCCCAGTACTCCTTGTATCCAGGAAGGGGAAGGGGAGAAGGAGTTCAACCTCTGGGAATCTTTTGGCATGCATGGAACTCACGCATACAAGAAGATATGATGATGAATTACAGCAAGTGGCCTTATGAGAATGGGGGAAAGGATACCTAAAGAAAGCTTCATAGGTTGAACTCAAAGTGATCATAACTAATCTTGCCCTGTAATTCCAAATGTACTGGCGTCCATCTATCTCAGGAGACAACGGAGGAGTGTGCCTTTGGGTGTGAAGTCAAACCATGGGAAGGTTGCAGCGCCTTCTGTGGCTGTAGAGAATGATAAGGGAGAGACATGTTTTGTTGCAGCTGAGGCAGGCGAAGGCTTCCGGGCTGTAATTTCAGGTTAGTGATAATCTAAACATCTGTAAAAGCCTTCACCTGGGGATAATAATACTGTGGAGGGGGTTATTGTTTTCATTTGTTGTTACGGTATGTATTTCTGTGTTTTCGTATTGTAAACCACCCTTCGTCTCTTGGGAGGCCTTAAATCCTGGTGAGTCACTGCCAGTTGTTGTAGAGATGTCAATGATGCTCTAGATCATGAGTAGGCAAACTAAGGTCCGGGGGCCGAATCCGGCCCAATCGCCTTCTAAATCCGGCCTGCGGACAGTCCGGGAATCAGCATGTTTTTACATGAGTAGAATGTGTGCTTTTATTTAAAATGCATCTCTGGGTTATTTGTGGGGCATAGGAATTTGTTTATTTCCCCCCCAAAAATATAGTCTGACCCCCCACAAGGTCTGTGGGACAGTGGACCAGCCCCCTGCTGAAAAAGTTTGCTGACCCCTGCTCTAGATGGACCAATGGATTGACTTCTTATTGATGGACCAATTAGGCATCTTCTTATGTCTTATGGAACTGGGATTTCCTTTCACAGGAAAACACAGAAGTAGAACCTTCCTAGAGCTCTGACAGTTATAATGTAAAGAAAGAATTGCTGTTGTGTTTCCTGACAATTCATGTTGCTGCAGTTGTTCAGAACACCTGACGTTTTCCATGCAAATATTATAAAATGCCAGACCCTCCAAGTGTCCTTATTTTTCAGGGACAGTCCTGGATTTACAGAAGCTGTCCCGGTTGCTGATTTGATCCCTGAATGTCCTGCTTTTCCTTAGGATGTCCCTATTTTGATCAGAGAAATGTTGGAGGGTAGGGAGTTATGTAGCCCCCGAACCAAGGAGCTAAGTAACTATACAACCTTTGGAAGATATCTGAAGGCAGTCTTGTATAGGGAAGCTTTTAAACATTTAATGTTTTATTATGTGTGTTTTTTATATGTTGGAAACCGCTCAGAGTAGCTAGGGTAACCCAGTCAAATGGGCAGGGTATAAATAATAAAATTATTAGTATTATGGAATAGAAGGTCCCTATTTTCATCAGAGAAATATTGGAGGGTATTAAATGCTTGGCAATGGCTTAAATAGCATTCTAAATTACTCTTTCATTATAAATTATGAAAAGCATCATGAATTTCTAGTGCATGGTACCACTGGACAATTTCTCTTCATATATTTTAAACATTCAGTAGAGAACTTCACTTGATAGGAGAACTGCCAGTTTTTGCCCTCTTGGCTTTCTTCCTACTGACAGCGTGCAGAGATGCAGAACAGATTTCCTTGCACTGCATTCTCTCTGTTTGACATGCTATCTAGAAAATCCAGCCCATCATCCCAGTGTTGAAATGTTGCGCAAATTTCCATCTTCTGGTTTCCTTCACTTCGGGGACCAGGGCCTTCAGGAAGGCAAAGGAACTTTGCATGGGGGCAAAGGCAGATCAGAAAATAATGGTAAGATGTCCAACTTTACAGAGGACCATCATTTTTCTGAAGGGCTGTCCAGTTTAAAGACAAAGAATGATGTGTGCATGGTCCATATGGGTGGTCCGCTATAAATCCATCACTAGTGACACGTTGCAGAATACACCCAGCCACCCACCCAGCCACACACCATAAGTCTGAAACAAAAGGTAGGTAAAAAGGTAAAGGACCCTTGGACATTTAAGTCCAGTCAAAGGGGGCTTTGGGGTTGAGGCGCTCATCTCACTTTCAGGCCAAGGGAGCCGGAGTTTGTCCACAGACCGTTTTCTGGGTCATGTGGCCAGCCAGCATGACTTAGCCGCTTCTGGCACAACGGAACACTGGGACAGAAGCCAGAGAGCACAGAAACACCATTTACCTTCCCGCCGGAGCGGTACCTATTTATCTACGTGCTTTCGAACTGTTAGGTTGGCAGGAGCTGGGACAGAACAACAGGAGCTCACACTGTCGCGGGGATTTGAACCACCGACCTTCTGATCGGCAAGCCCAAGAGGCTCCGTGGTTTAGACCACAGCTCCACCCGCATCTTTAGTCTGAAACAGTGCGTAGTAGAAAGGTCAGTCTTATTCATCCTACCATGTGGTTTTAGGGTAGCCTTTGGACAAAAGCTGAAATACAGTAAACTCCCATGTTCCTTCCCTCCCTGCCATATTCCTTAAGACACCACTGCCTTAAGACATTTGTGAGGATCCTTGCTGCATTGATTGAAATAATAAGGGCAATTTAACACCAATCTAACTTCAAATTGAATGTATAAAATTAGACCCATCAGGAGGAGCCCTTGCCGGCTCTTTCTGTGTACGTGACATGGCATCAGCAGAGCAGAAACAGCAAAACATTTTCAAAAAGTGGTTGCATTCCTCTCTTTCTAAACAAACTATCAAATGTTTGCATGAAGGGATATGTCAAAAGCTGCTGAGAATGCTGGAATCTTGGCAGAAGAGAAGCTTTCCTAAAAGAGGTTATGTGCTTACTGGAGAAGAGGCAAGTTGGATCAAGGATTCCTAATCTGCAGAATGGTTGCTGTTGACCTGGCTAATGTACTTAGGCTAGCAGTCATAAGCCCAAGAATCACACAATTGCTGTAAGACATTCCAACCCTTTAGTCACTGGCCAAAAATGATAAGAGCAAAAGGCTCATATGCAAATACTGTTTCTTTTCCAAAGCAGAAAGTGGTCTTCTTACTCGGGTCTTACTCAAAATTTATTAATATTGTAAACTTTAATATTTAATTTGTTAACGTTAAAAAAATGCCCTGCCAATGCCAATATTTCATAGGAGAATATTCAGAAGCACTCCCCAATGGCCATAGGATCATCCCAGGCAGAGAGAGCGAGCTCTCATCATTGTAAAAATAAAAGTGAAAATGGGGACATCAAGGTTGGTTATTTCCTTGGGAAGAAAAAGTGGGATATAAGCAGGTATGGGGGTTTATCGAGAGAGTGTGGGTTATAGCAGCTCTGCAAAGAAGCCCAATATTGTTACATCCATTTTACTGGAGATGGGAAGGGATGCAGAGTTTATGACCACTTAGCAGTGTAGCAATCCCTTCTCCTGCTGCTCTTGCCATTTGGGGAAATGCAAGTTAAAGTTGATTGCATCAGCGGTGCAATTAATCAAGGGCCAGAGCGGGTTGATGGGAGCCAGAAGTGAGATTAAAAGTTTCATTGGCAAGATACAATCACACACATCAGGTCTACTCATCGTGAAACAACAGAGGAGTAGAGATGGTATAGGAGTTTCTCAGAGGCCAGGTCTACCTAGCTTGGAATTTACCAGAAATGGTAGTCTGTTCTCAAACACTAGTTTGGATGTACGGTGTGTATTTTGCCCTCAACCTGGAAAAAATCCTGCAGACGCCCTGGTGACTATCGGTTACATGTTGGGCGTCTGAAAGACCTGCTGTGAAATTTCTCATCCACCACCACGATGTTCTTTTCAGACAGTCCGTCCTTCACACCCTAGGCTCACACTGTCAATTACTTTAGCACAACTGCCACTGCTAAAGTAGACAGACACCTTGTGGGACAACATCAACATCCATTAGTTCCTAGTCTTACTAGCTAATTTCCATTGATTGAGAGAGCTGCAGTGCTGAAGACAGGTGTAGTTAAGCAAACCAAGGTTTACAGCAGAGCTGGGGCACCTTGGGCTCGACAGATGTTACTGAACTACAACTTCCATCCTCCCTGGGCATTGGCCATGCTTGCTGGGGCTGATGGGAGTTGGAGTCCAGCGACATCTGGAAGGCTACAGGTTCCCTGTCCCCAGTTCACAGCAAACAACTAAACAATTCTACGAAATCTCGCAAGGGCCGAAAGAAAACAGCAACCCTTACAAAGCAAGGAAAAGGACATTTATTTACAAAGGTAATAATAACACATCAACTAGCTACAGAACTTCGGCTACTTTGCTGTTTAGCGGAACAACATTTTACAAATGGGAGCGGAGGTAATGTAAACACGAATATTCTATTCACAGGATAAAAAAAACTTTGTTACTACAAACAGATTTAAATAATACTGTGCAAGACGTAAAAGTACCAAGAACATGAAATTGCAGGTGAGGGTGTCGAAAATCTTTTCAGAAGGACATATCATCGCTCCACTGGAAATGAATTTCATGAGCGCTATTGTGCAAGCTAATTTTTGTAAAATTACAGTTGAGAGCGTCCTTCAAAGTAGACATTAAAAGTCAGTTTTGTTGTTTTGCAGTTAGAATTTAGGAAGACAACACATGTTTTGAACTCCACTTAATATGGGTGGAGGACGTTCTGCCATGTGATCATGAACATATTTATTGAGATAAATATGCCCTATGAAGCGTGCATAGGTTCGCAGCCTTAGTTTTATTCAGTCATAGAGAATGACATCACAGAACATTGTCTACACACTACCATGTTGTGACAGTTTTAAACAAGCTTAACTGCTGCAGCTCCCCCCCCCCCAAGATTCCTGGGAACTGTAGTCTAGCGTGGGTGCTGAGGAACATGTTAAGAGTTCCACCTAGTCTTTCTCATAGAACTTCACTTTACACTGCTGTAGGTTCGTGAAACTACCAGATTACACTGCTGAAAATGACGGAAAGGATTGGGTATGTATACAGACCCAATGTCATGTTAGTTCAAATGTGTGGTGTGAATCTGCCCAACTGTAAGAAGTACAGTTGATTTCAATGGAAAGATTAAGTGTGTCTTTTAAAATGCCCTCCACTGGAATCAGTGGGTCTTCAGTTGGATTAGAGGGGAGGGGAACCCCACAATCTGTAATAATACAACCTCACCAATGTTATTTTCTGAACCATCCAGCAATTATTCCGCTATATGTTGAAGGAAATGCTTTGGCACAGAACTGTGACTTTATGGCCCATGTTCAGCTAAAATATATGCTATTTATAAGGATGGTATAATGCTTCCAGTATTTCCTTCTGTGAAGGCAGTTCGAAAAGAAGTGATTAACCTTTTATTAATAGATAATGTCTGCCCTGCAGACACAGGTGGATTTAGGGGTGCCTGAGTGGTTCAGTTCCACTGGGTGCAGAGCTTTGGGGGCACCACAACTATGATGTAGAATGAAATTATGGTGTTGCTGCTGAAATTTGAAACCCCATGGTCTGCCATTGCCCACGGATCCCTTAACTTAGCTACCAAAATATGTGAAGCTGTATATATCACATTTTAAAACCTTCAGGTAGGTGGCTGTGTTGATCTGACACAGTCGAAATATATTTTTTAAAAAATAATAATTGTCCAGTGGCACCTTAGAGACCAACTAAGTTTGTTCTTGGTATAAGCTTTCGTGTGCATGCACACTTCTTCAGATACCTTGTCCTTCCACTAAGAATCTCAGGACAGCACCCATAGCCCTATCCCCATTTTCTCACTACAACAACCCTGTGAGGTAGGTTAGCTTGAGAGAGGGACTGACCCCAGCGAGATTAACACCTGCGTAGGGACAAACCTGGGTCTCCCCAGTCCTAGCTCAACACACTTAACAACTACACCACAGTGATTCTCACGAAAGTGCGTATTTTTGGTTTATCACATTGAGTTATGATGAGGAAGTTCATCAAAGCAATGCACAACATTATCCACCTCTGTTAATCTTGCAGAAAACATGTGGTTACTCTTGCTCTGTTTATACTTTTGGTTTCAGGGAGTTCACCAGGCTGTAGGATCTGTTGATTTTCGCCTTTCGAAAAATGTAAATCAATAGGGCTGCCATGGGTCCAGCTGCCGTTGCTAACGAAGAAACAGCAATGATCACAGGAGTCACGTAATCTGGCTCTTCTATTCTCTCTGCAGAAATCAGGGGGAAGATAAAGAAGTTGAAAGAAGTTGAGCTACTATATCAGTAGTGCTACCTTAAAGACAATACATCTTCACACAGAGTAGCTAATGTACTGCCCTACAGATGATGTTGGACTACAACTCCCATCATCCCTGACCTTTAGTCACGCTTGCTTTGGCTGATGGGAATTGTAGTCCAACATCACGCAAGGTGTTCCATGTTGGTTAGCTCTGTCCTAACAAAATACAGTAATTCCCTTCCCTTCTGAATTTAACATCACTCTTGCTCCCTCCTCCAACTCAACTGTTTGCGTCATTGTTAGGGATGGAGGAAAAATTCAATTTGGTACACCTTTATAAGTCAAATCCACAAAATTCGCACTTTCTGAAACAATATGTTCAATATGAATCCTTCAAAATCCACACCTATCCGAATATTGTGATGTAAATAATATTGACAAAAATGGATAGGCTAGGTCAAAAGTGTGCATAGAAATGAAGGTATTAGTAAAAATAACATACAAAAATGCAAATTGCTTGCAAAAATGTGCACATTTAAAGTGCAAGCAAAAACGTGTTTGTTAAGAGAAATTCATGCTAAAACGGTGATGAATTTTCTTGTGGATTTCTTTTAAAAAACACAAACACACAAATTGCTGCAAAATGTGGAAAGCTGAATTTAAGACTGAAAACTCGAGAAATGGAGAGAACCAAAATGGACAGTTTCTTCCACTGCTAGATCTTCTTGAGTAAAGAGACATAATAAAACACCCAAACTGTTGCCGAAGATATGGTATTTTTCCTCCCTTAAATTATTTTCCGTGGTTTAACTTCTTTGTCAATTTTGCTGTACTCTTTTTGGCATGTCTTCTCCAGTTTTCAGTCTTAAATTCAGCTTTCCACATTTTTTGTTCAGACAAGCACATCCCGACACTTGGATGTTGTTCGGGTATCATGCCTCATTTTTATTTTTACTATTAGTTTTAATTAACTTTAAATATTTTAAATTGTTTTTAAATCTATTTTTATTGAGGATCCTAATATTTCTTGTAAACCACCTAGGGCTTATACTGCAACTAAGTACAGTGGTACTTCTGGATGCGAACGGGATCCGTTCCGGAGCCCCATTTGCACCCTGAAGCGAACGTAACACGCAACTGTGCATGCGCGGGTCACGTTTCGCCACTTCTGCGCATGCGCGTGATGTCATTCTTAGCGTCTGCGCATGCACGAGCGGCGAAAGCCAGAAGTATTCATCCCGAAGCTACTTCAACCCAAGGTATGACTGTAGTTATCTCTCTGGCTAACTCAGGTATTGATTGACTACAACTCCCATGATTGCCACATCTCTGGTGTGACGATACAATAGGTGGGGAGGGCAGTGAATTACCTACCTTTGACTATTTTGTCCTCTTCTGTACTGTTTCCAACATCATCAACTTTCACTGCGTACGTGATTATATTGTTTCTGGATGCTGTATACGTTGTAAAGATTCTTCCGGTTGTGGTGAGGGAAGTTTCCTTTTCCGGATCGTCCCCTTTGCTGTCAGTCGCTTGATGTTGAGTATTATAGGTTGTGCTCTTAATGGCGAAATCTTCCACCTCAGTAACAGTTTCAGTTTGATCTGTTAATGCTGGAGTGGAGGGTGGCAATTCTGGAGTGGAGGGTGACAATTCTGGAGTGGAGGGTGACAATTCTGAAGCAGTTGCTGACAATTCTGGAGTAGAATGTGACATTTCTGGAGTAGAGGGTGACAAGACTGAAGAAAAAGGGGGATATATTCATAATCAATCCAGATAAAAAGGCTGAGTTAAACTGTGCAAATACTGTCAAATGTTGAAAACAAGAATCACATACAAATATCAACTTTTCAAATATTTGGCAAACATTTGAGCATTCAGAGCTGGGGAGTATTCCAGCACTAAAAACTGACGAGAAGGATTTAGCAGGCAAGTTAATTTCATCTCTGCCCTTAACCAAAAGTGAAGAGCACACAATCTGGCCCTAGAAATCAAAGCTGAACTTGTTTGGCTGTAAACCTTTATTTACCTTGAACAATTATTTCCACAGTCCTGCTTTCTTTCCCAGCCACGTTAACTGTTTCACACTCATAAAGTCCCATAGCTTCTGCTTGTACGGCTTTTATGGTTAAAGTAGCACCTTCCAAAATGAGCCGAGAGCCTCCACCCAAAAGCTGCTTTTTCCAGAAAACCTTTGGGGTGGGACTCCCATAGGTGGAACAAGTCAGAGTTACGGTGTCTCCTTCCTTCACTGTGTTAGAAGGCACAGCGACAATCCTTGTATTCCTTGGTCCATCTAGAAAACAAAATGCCAAAGGGATGCACTTTATCCAAGCCTTGACTAAAGATGTGAGATGTGTTCTGCAGATACCTGGCTGGTCTTAAAACAAATCTCACAGCCTTAGCCCCACAGCTGGAATATGGAGATTTGTTTTTTCATTTATCTATTTCAGTTATTTATACCACCCTCTTCAAAGCAAAAGTTTCCACGAAGCAGCTTATGCTAACACCAGCGCTTTCCAGAACACAAAGGTCGTCTGCTAAACACATCTGAAGGCCAGAAGAGGGGCGCTTGGTCAGTCTTGACCTGTCTTACAGGGCAAGGGCACTCAGAAATGTAATAACAACACCATTCTGCCCTGTGAGGAGGCAGAGAGCGGGGCAGGCAGAGATACAAAGCCCACCCTCTTCCAGGGCCAACAGACACCACCTGCCCTGTAAGAAGGAAGAGAGGACTTGGGGAGAGGGCTGTTTGTGTTCGTTTGTGTTTTTATTTTTATCTGCCAGAGAGTCAATCGCAAAACTGGAGAGCTCTAAAACTCAGTTTGGGTGCCTGAGCAGAAAGGCAGCATATAAAGTCATTGAGTAAATTACAAATAAATAAAATAGATGCTAAGTATTGCTTATTTATTCAAACTTACACTCCACACTTAGTGTTTCTGCCCTTTTGACTTTCCCAAACTCATTCTCTGCTTCACACTCGTAGTCTCCTGCATCATTAGGCGTCGCTCTAGGGATGTGGACGACTCCATCCTTGCTATCAAGGACCGCTTCTTCACTGGCTGATTTCCTCCTTATGGTGACCTTGGCAGCAGGGTTGCCCTTTGCAAAGCACTGCAAAGTAACACTTTCTCCTTCCTTAACTGACCCAGCAGGAAGGATGGAGAAGTCTGGAAGTCTGGGGGCATCTACGAGAGGAGAAACAACCACGTTGCAAACCTGTCATTAGTGTACGTTGTTAAATGTTTTCATTCAGTTCAGTAAGTTTATTGTGCTAGCCAAAAGCTCTGACCATTACCTTATAGTGTACAAAATACAAACATAGCAACAATACAACCAACACCAATAATATAAAGGAAAGAAAAATCAGATTAAACATCTCCAAAATAGATCATAGCAATATCATCTAACTCTTTCCAGTTTTAATTTTCCTTTTGCAGCCAGTGCCAAAAGATCTACTTCGTGTGTCACAAAGCATTAGTGTCTCCCTATGTATTATTGCTTCCATATGGTTTATTTATTTTCTTTACTTATCAAGATATACTCATCGCTTAATTGTAGTAAAAACCAGCAAGTAGTTTACGCTAAACAATGGCCAAATCAAGAGCAAAAATGGGACAGATTTATTATTACAGTGGTACCTCGGGTCAAGTACTTAATTCGTTCCGGAGGTCCGTTCTTAATCTGAAACTGTTCTTAACCTGAGGTACCACTTTAGCTAATGGGACCTCCCACTGCTGCCCTGCTGCTGACACGCGATTTCTGTTCTCATCCTGAGGTAAAGTTCTTAACTACTTCCAGGTTAGCAGAGTCTGTAACCCGAAGTGTTTGTAATCCAAGGTGTTTGTAACCCAAGGTACCACTGTATTATTAACCCAACAGGCCTTTTTTCAGCAAGGTTGTTCCCCTGTGTCACTAAATTTGTCACACACTACAGTGGACACGGGTGGCGCTGTGGTCTAAACCACAGAGCCTAGGACTTGCCGATCAGAAGGTCAGCGGTTTGAATCCCCGCGACGGGGTGAGCTGCCGTTGTTCAGTCCCAGCTCCTAGCAGCTCGAAACCACGTCAAAGTGCAAGTAGATAAATAGGTACTGCTCTGGTGGGAAGATAAGCGGTGTTTCCGTGCACTGCTGTGGTTCACCAGAAGTGGCTTAGTCATGCTGGTCACATGACCCGGAAGCTGTCTGCAGACAAACGCTGGCTCCCTAAGTCTATAGAGCGAGATGAGCGTGCAACCCCAGAGTCATCTTCGACTGGACCTAATGGTCAGGGGTACAATTACCTTTACAGTGTGTAAAAATGAAAACTATGTCACATCCACACTGATGATGATGATGATGATGATGATGATGATGATGATGGGATAATTAATCAGTGCTGCAGCCTAGGTCTTGATTCTCTCCTGTACATATAACATAGACCTGAATACCAATTGTCTCAATTTACTTACAGTTAACATGCAGTATTTGTGTTGTTTTCCTCGCCTTGGGCTCAAACTCCATCTCATCAATTGGCAGTTCGGCTCTGCATGTGATTTCTTTCCCATTATCTTCTTCACTGGGAGTAAACGTCATGCTTGCACTTTTCGTCTCGACAGATTTGATAAGGGGTTCTCGGGAAAACTCTGTCATCCGACGAACCTCCCCTTCTATCTCCAAGTAGATCTCCAGCCGGTCAGCGGGATACACTTTAGGAACATGGCAGGTGATAGTGGCTGGTTCCCCCAGAATAAGCGGCTGGCTGATCTCTATAACAGGATCACTGGGGAATGCTAGAAATAGGACACAGAAGGAGAAAAGGTTACTCAAGAGAGGCTCAAAGTGGAATGTCTGCATGTTGTGCACACACCCTAGATTCAGGTTTCTGGTGTTTTGAGTATGTTCTGCTTCTCAAGTTAAGACCTATCACAGCTGAAGGAAAACTGAAGCAGCAGTGAGGTGGTTTTCATATGGGAATTTTTCCCCGACAGAAAGAACTTTCCAAATTCCGCATGTTTGTTGAACAAGTACTCATTCAGCTACATCAAAATATGAAGGACCCACTTGCTTCCGTGTATTTAGAAAGCAACATGGAAAATTTCTACCATGTGTTTTAAATTATAATGGCTCCATCTGTACAGTGGGACCTTGGTTCTTGAACTTAATCCGTTCCGGGAGTCTGTTTGACACCTAAAACCATTCAAAAACCAAGGGATGACTTCCGATTGGCTGCAGGACGTTCAGCTTCCAAAAAAACCAGAACACTTACTTGGGTTTTCGGTGTTCGGGAGCCAAGCCATTTGAGTACCAAGGTACCATTGTACTGGGGAGTCGTCCCCCCTCACTGACAACATTCAACTGGAAACTCTTCAAGAGCTTGACTGTGCTCTGTTCACCTCCTGCTCCCTTCAATGAGGCTTAGGCAGGTGGATTTCCATGGAGATTTTGTTCAACACAACCTATTCAGTATGTTAATGCACGTTGCAGAGAAAGCAGGTAATGTGAAGCTTTTTCTTCCTCTCACACAGTACTAGAACTCAGGGCCATCTAATGGGCAACCTCACATATAAATGATTGCAGTGTTGGAAGTGGGAGGTTATTAGAGCAAGGATCATAGAACTGTAGAAGGGATCCTGAGCATCATCTAGCTCAACCCCCTGCAATGCAGGAACATGCAGCTGTCCCATATGGGGTTTGAACCTGCAACCTTGCCGTTATCAGCACCACACGCTAACCAGCTGAGCTATAATGGTAGCAAGGCTCTTTGTGTCCAGATAGGGCTGCAGGTCATAGATCAGCCCAAACTGATAAAAGACACTTCATGCCTCTAAGAGCGACTTCATATACAGTGGTGGGTCCAAAATTGCTTAACTGAACCTTTTTTGAGGAGGGGGTGCAGGCCCCTCACCCCAGGAGAATGCTACTCAATTTATTCACACTGTATAAACTGGTGTGCAACCTCTTTCTGTAATCTGGGTTGTCTTGAGCAAAACAAACAAATTCAGAAATGAGCACAGATCAAATGAGACACACGTGGAACAATGAACACGTAAAATCCTGGATCTAGACCGTGGAAAAAGTAAGGTGCAACTAAAACAGGGAAAACAAACCGGCGCCAAGGGTTATAATTATTAGTAGGCTGAAACGTGATTGTTTCAGAGGGTTGTGCAGGAATACTACTTACAGTAAATGTCAATTTGCACCCTCTGTTGTTTCCTGACTTCCCCGCATCTAGTGTTGCAGAGATATTCGTGCTCGTTTTCAAAGCCAACCTTCATTGTTAAGACTGAGCTGCTTCCCCGTCGGCTCACATTTGCACCTAACGGGAAGTCAAGCTGAGTCCTCCAGGAAAAAGTGGGGCGATCACAGCCAGTTGTGTTGCACCATAGCTCCAGGTCTTCACCGATCTGTGCGGCAACTTGGTGGCCGGGCACAATGTCCTCCACCTCAAATGCTTTAGCTGAAAGAAGAGGGAAACAAACAGGGTCAATCTCTTTAATTCAGTTAGGCTTTATATTTTTCTGTAATGGCATTCCCCACCATATAGGCAATGTCTAAATCTGTCAGATTGTCTATTCTCAACAAGTCATCTCCAGACCACACCCCATTGAATTCAATGGCACATTCTGTCAAGCAAGGATACACAACTGTCTAAGCAAATACTGTACTGAGTTTCAGGTGTCTGGGGTTAAATCTATAATTGTGACAGTTTATAAACCTATACAAGTTTATGCTTGCTGGCGATCTAAGATCCACCTGTCACCAACTGCTTTGAACAGCCGACAGCAGGTGAATTATTGCCCCTAAGGCCTTGTTTAATTCATTTCACTTGACCTGTTTAATACACAAATTGATTTTGCATACAACTATAACAGCATTTCTAAAATTGCATGATCTGTACATAAGTACGTGGGCAGGAATTCCAATGTAAAATTACCTGGCTGGGAATATGCCCCATTGAACTCAGCAAGATTTAGGCTGCAATCCTAACCCCACTTTCAATAGGACTTACTACTGAGTAGACATTCTTAATTCAATTCACTAGGACTTACCTCTGAGTAGACATTTTTAACAGACATGGCTACCTACTTCAAATAAGTCTTACTGAATTCAGGGGAAAGAATTTATGGTATTTATGAGTAAACACAGGCAGGATCAGACTGTCAGCACAATCTTATGCAAGAAGTCACTAATTCTCAGAAGTAGGGATGGAGGAGAAATTTTGTTCCGTTCACATTTAAAGCTGAAGCAAATTCACGCTTTCCAAAACAAAAATGCATGCAGCTCTCCTTCAAAATTCACACTTACTTGAATTTTGCAATACAGTTCGCCAAACAAAAAAATGCATATTTTGTGGGAAAGTGTGCATAATAATTAATATATTGGTGAAAAGAACTTAATTGCTTGCAACAATGCGTATGTTAGTTAAAACAGAAATTCACACCAAAATGCAAAATGTGGATAACTGGAAAAATGATAAACAGGGATAACCAAAATGGACTGATCCATCCCTACTCAGAAGTAAGTTCCACTGCAGGTTTTACTCTCAAATAAGGATTAGGACTACCCCCTTATTAAGGACCCTCTTCTGCACATAAATTAGATTTATAATTGAAATTTCTTCCTTGCACGAGTGATGCTATTTTCCTGAAACCATTCATTTTATAAGGTAACAGTTTAAATGTCTCATACTAATAGACTGAGCATGCAATTTTTAAAAACATGCCTCACATTAAACAAACTACAACTGTATGTTTATTTTCTGAAGTGAAGGGCAGGGTGGGTAGGCAAAGCCAAAATTCAACAGATAGCAATGTTAGTACCGTATTTTTCGCTCTATAAGATGCACCAGACCACAAGACGCACCTAATTTTTGGAGGAGGAAAACAAGAAAAAAAATATTCTGAATCTCAGAAGCCAGAAAGCAAGAGGGATCGCTGCGCAGTGAAAGCAGCAATCCCTCTTGCTGTTCTGGCTTCTGGGATAGCTGCACAGTCTGCATTCGCTCCATAAGCCGCACACACATTTCCCCTTACTTTTTAGGAGGGAAAAAGTGAGTCTTATAGAGCAAAAAATATGGTATATATCTAAAAGCACAGAATTCCCGCCTCCTGAAAAATACCAAAGCAAAGCACACAACTCACAAGTTAGGACAGCCATAAGTAAAAGCGCCGTCAACGCTGACAAAGTTCCTCTTGACATTTGGCTGCCTTTTGCCTTAAACTGGTATCAAGGGGGAAAAGGAAACCAGTCTCAAAACCTTGATGCTGCTCCTTCTGAAGTGAAAGCCAAGGCTTTTGAAAGTATTTGCTCCGAGAGGGAAAGCAGTGTGAGGAAACTCCATCTCTTTCTTTTTTATATACAGTGAAGGAGGGGCGGCTGTGGGGAAGGGGTGAGGTGGGCAAGACAAAGTTGGAATTTCCATGCCGGGAAACCCCATAAAGCAAGAGTGAAAAGTGAAACCCCCCTCAGCGAGGAGTGGATTTGGAGTCACTCCCTGGGCTTTTCTCCCTCTACTGCTTCCTGAGCTATATTTCATTTCTCACAAAAAAAACCCCTGACAACAGCATGAAAGAAAAGCAAGAGGCTCTCTGTCAAGAAGGGAGTGCGGGGGGGGGGGGGAGAGAGAGAGAGAAAGGAAGAGAAAATAAATTTAAGTGCGGGAGAAAAATGAAAATCTAACAGGAAGGAATTTTATTTATTTTTTCAATTTTTTTATTAACTTTCTAAATTTCAAAACAAATAAACAGACAAAGAGACATACATACATCCTGTTTAAATCTTGGTAACATTATTAAGTGATTTCCTCAAATCCCCTTGGTTGAATTTCATTATATATCATTTTAACAGTTCTCCAAAATCGATTTTCTCAAAAAATTAACTTGATCACTTAACATCTTTCATTCTTTCTAATTTAACTTTAAACATCTTAAATCTTATCCTTACATATTTGAATCGTTAGCCTATCTATTATTTGCAAGCTTTCCCAATTAAGTTATCTTAATATAGTTAGCTAAATAGTCTTTAAATTCCATCCATTCTTCCTGATACTCCTCCTCTTTCTGATCGCGGACTCTTCCAGTCAGGTTGGCCAGTTCCGAAAAATCCATCATCTTCATCTGCCTACAGGAAGGAAATTTAGGGCTTGTTCTACCGGGGGGAAATGGTGAAGAAAAAGGGTTAAATGACCCTAAATAACTTCAAGTGACAACATATACAGGACTTTAAGTGAGCCTCTTTCTTTCTTGCTTGGTTCTAGTACCCCCCCCCCCAAATCCGTTGCAAAGAGGGAATGAGAACACTGCCCAACCTTACAGGGCTGTTGTGACAATTCCTATATTAAGGTTCCCATTTTTATTTGTTTTACTGGCTCATGGTCCCTTGATCTGTCAGATTGAGGGCCTGACCTGTACTCATTAGCAAAGGGGTGGGCAATCTTTGTCAGGCTGAGGGCCACAGTCCTTTCTGAGCAACCTCCCAGGGGCCACATTTCAGAGCTGGGCAGGGCCAGAGGCAGAGCACCAAATTTTACTTTTGTTACATTTGCCTAGCTTCTGCGCCGACTTCTCTCATCCATCCGGTCATGCAAGACTTCAAGGGCACATTGCAGCCAGGCAAAAACACCAAAGGACAGTGCAAAGTAGGAACAGTGAGGTGTGTGGCCTGAGGAATCGAGGTGGGGCTTGAGAGATTTCCAAGGGCCAGATAGAGAGGTCTGGAGGGTCACATTTTCGTCGACTTCCCATCCTGTTTTCCAGGGAGTTGTTGTTTCTCCCTTCTATCTATTAAATCATAACCCACAATGGTATAATCTAATTACTTCTGTTGCTCAGTGAGTTCATCATACTATTATATTTCTTTTAGTATGAAAAAAGGCACCCGTTCTTTCATAAAACACTCATCATTAGATTATCTTAATTTTGCAGTTAATTTTGCTAGTTCTGCATGGTCCATTATCTTGCTTAGTTCCCCACCCTCGTATTGAGGCATCTGATCAAGGCCTGTATTTTAAAATGAGCTTAAAGATATATTTGCAAATGTTTGTATGTTTCATGCCAGGCAGAAAGCAGCTGGCTAAGTACTTTGGCAGTTGTTTATCCTCCTGAAAAGCCCCCCCCCCCAATTTATAGCAGTAGCAGGAGACAAGTTTCTCAAAGTTGTAAAAGGGAATTACAGGCTGGGAGCAAAGGTTATACTGACCCTACATATTACAGAATACAATCAAGCTGCAAAAACACTAATTAAGAGTTGGTAAATAGTAAGATTTATTGTTTAACAGAAAATAATACCATGTGCCTCCTATCAGACTCTAGCCATATTTTCCTAAAGTTAAAGGGCAAAGAGCTAATGGGAAAAGCAGCTGGCTGGGAAAGGGGGGTGTAAACTGAAGAGGCTTCTTTGAAGCTGTTTTTACTGAGTTCCTTTTTACTTTTGAAAAGGCCTTTTCTTCTAAAAAGCTATCTATGTTATGAATGAGATTTGTTGGCTTAATGTAATTATGCAAAGAATTTAGAAAGTAAGAAATGTTAGATTCTTATGTTAGATTCTTATTTCATTGATGGTGTGTGAGAATGTGAACCCAAGATCTCTTTAGATAGATCCCAAACCCAAGATCTGTTTAGATAGAATGTAATACCATGAGCCATTTGTTTTGGAATGCAGGGGCAACAGGGGCAAAAGGTGATCTGGTAATTAAGGTGCCTTGTCGAGGCAAATGTAAGATATATGGCTACTTGTCTGCCATTTATCTATAGAAGGAAATACAGCTCTTTGTCTCCCATAAAAGGTAATAGGAAATGGGTGTATCTTTTATGATTGGTTCTAGCAAACAGCCAATAGGAATTTCAACCAGGCTGATTGGACAGAGGCAGCCAAAGGAGGAGCAAGGGGGCTGGGCCGAGGAAATATAAGTGCTGGCCATCAGGGCTGAAAGGGGCAGAGCTTTGGTAACCATATACCACTGTGCCTATCATTTATTTGTCTGACAAATAAATTATTATTTTAATTTCTCTATTGCCACGTTGAATATTTCATTCCAGCTAAGCGTTAACCACAAGCAGGGTGCTACGGTATGAGCAGGTGATAGCAGGGCCGGCCCCTCCATGAGGCAGACTGAAGCAACTGGCTCAGGTGGCAGAATCCAAGAGGCGCCTCTACAGGCAAACCACCCATCCTGTTGTCACTGGAGAAGTGAGGAGAAGTGGTTGTGGTGGCTTCCAGGTTCGAGAGAGATCTTGCAGGAGCCCTAGTAAGTGAGGGGTTTGGCAGGGTGTCCAGCACCTTCCTGTTTTGCCTCAGGCGGTGAAACAGGATAGGCCACTGCGGGTGACAGTTTTCCTTATGTGGAAAAAAAGGTTATTTTTTTGCAAACTTAGGCAGCATGAAAACAAGATGGATCCTTTTGTTTTCTGGTTCGTTGCAAATTTGAGTGTGACAGAAGCTCTGTATAATTGCTAAGCACTATCAATGTGTCATGCACTTGGAAGGGAATTTGACAAGCCGTTTCGCTCCGAAACTTTGTTCACCATTGAAGCATTTGAGAAAAGAGCCAATGTGTTATGTACTGAAGTTCTCACCCTGGGCCAGCAGGGGGATACTGTAGATAGTTTTCACTCAGGTCCGCATATGCAAATAAGGGATTGAAAGTGACGTTCAGTGATTGGATAGTTACAGAAAGTGGTTACTGTTGCGTTCTAGTGGAGCTCTATATAAGCAGGCTGGCTGAATCTTTCAGTTCTGTTCTGTTCTGGCCTGTGAATAAACAAGAGCTGTTTGAAGAATCACTGTGTCATCTGATATGTTCACCCACAACTTAACACAATGTGGTGCAAAGGCTAGCGGGCTGGATTAGACCAGGGTTCGAATCCCTATTTAGCCATGAACCACACTGGCTTCATGGGTGTTTTCTCTCTGCATCTTTTGGGGTGCTGTACACCACCGAGCCTCTTGTGCTTGCAGATTGTAAGGTCGGCAGTTTGAATCCACGTGACAGGGTGAACTCCTGTCTCTTTGTCCCAGCTCCTGCCAATCTAGCCAGCTGAAAGCATACCAGCATGAATAGATAAATAGGTACCTCTGCGGCGGGAAGGTAAACAGTGTTTCCGTGCACTCTGGCACTTGTTACGGTGTCCTGTTGCACCAGAAGCAGGTTAGTCATGCTGGCCACATGACCCAGAAAGCTGTCTGTGGACAAACACCAGCTCCCTAAGCCTGCAAAGCGAGACGAACGCCACACCCCATTGTTGAAGTCCACTGGACTTAATCATCCAGGGGTCCTTTACCTTTTACTTTTACTTATAGAGAAACCATTACCATGTCATCCCTGTCCCCCACTTTTTGTCATTGTGACGCTGGAATGGTTATAATCCGTTTTGTGCCAAAGGGGCACCTCTCAAGCACTTCCTGAGCACATGTGTGCACAGAGCTCGGTTTCCCCCTCCTGGGGCAGACCTATTGACTTTGCATAGCTGTTCTGCTCTTCCTCACTATATATATAACCTATGTATGACTAAAAATAGTCAAAATACAAAGCTGTACAGTGACGAAGATGCCTTCGTATTTGAACATGCAGCATATCTTTTCTGTATATCAGTAGATCACTGCCCCGGTTTCTTTCAAAGGACTAGGGAATTAAAATAAATGAATAAAAGGTCTGTGGAAATGCACATTGAAGGGACAGTAATTGTTAAATAGTGGATAGACATAGCAGACGATGCAGCAATTTCTCCAAAGCAGCTCTTTATTTGTAAGCTGGAACAGAACTGAACAGCAAACAGCTCAGCCGACTTTTATAGGCTGTCAACATTGTAGCAACAACAACTCAGGGTTTTCCGCCTAAAGTAACTGATGTGGACCTGAGTGAAAACTATATACACGATACCCCTGGTGGCCAGGGTGAGAACTTCAATACATAACAGTAATGGAGAACACCGTTGCACACTATTTTGAAAAGTGCCCTGGCAATATTCTAGATGTTCCCGCTAACCCACTTAGGTTAAGCACTATCTCTCAGCCCATACAATGGGGCAGAAGAACAGGTTATGTTTGCTGACCTGAGTTTCTGATGTAAAGGATGGAATAGAATTGTAACGAATAAATATAGAAAAATGCCACACCAAAATTGTCATTCCTCAGTACCCCTGCTCCCCAACCCCAGTCCGTAATAGTTGTAGAAATTGGCTACAGGTTATATTTTAAAGAGATAAACTAGAGATATCATAAAGGGTAGAAACACAAGAGATCGACTTTAATGACCTTAGAAAAGCTGGTAACTAAAGCTCTTTCACTCTTTTACCAAAGTAATCTGCGATTTTATTTCTCTATCCTCTAGTGGCCTAGTAGGTGTTGCCATAGCCAAATAATTGAAAGGGATTTTTGTTATTGTTGTTGCTCCTAATTCCAGGAAGGGACTTTAAAAGAAAATTACTTTAATCTAGACTTGGGTGGCCCTCCGAGTGGAAACAATGGGGTGACTTCAAAATTCAGAAACTTCAAAATTCAGAAACAGAATGGAACCAGGAAATGAAGCTGTCTGAAGGAAACCGAAACTAAATGAGCGTTTTCCACCTCGGTAGACAGAGCAGAAATCTGAATCATTTAACTTTACTCTGCATTTTCTCTCTGTATCCTTATTTCCAATATTCATCCCTAGTTTGTAGGTGAGCTGACCAGGAAAGCAACATATTGGTCTGCTCATTAACCCAAGCTTGATCAGCAGGTGAAAAAAAGTTTTGCAGTTTGGGAATAACCACAATCACCTGCTAATGTCTGAAGAGGAATCCACTCTTAATGGCGAAGGTATAGAGACTGGCCAAAAAGTTGGCCGCCCTCTGAATTTTGCCCCATTTCATGGAACGGCTGAAGCTGAACCCTCCACCAGCCCTTCTGGTGGAAAATGTGAAAATTCCTCTTTCCCAACGCATTGAGCAACCGCCTTCAAACTAATAAATCCTCCTCTCTCTCAGAAATAAAGGGAAATTCCTGCCTTCTATGTAGATTGGAATGTAAAGGAGGTGGAAACAAGAAGGCAAGAAAGACAGAAAGACTGATTGATTTACCAAAATACAGCTGACCTCTTCACGGTGGATAATGGACCATTAGGGTGAACATACCCACCAACCATCCCAATTTGACTGGGATACCCTGGAATTACAGACGGCATCCCAGCTTCTGATTGGTTGGATCCCGGAATGTATTGCTTTTTACTTGTGCGAGAGCGTGGGACCAGATAACGTGGGTTTTTTGGGTGCCACACTCTTGCCTTACACCTGCACATGCCCCTTCCTCCTCCATGTCACATGGCCCGAGTGACACTGGCTTCCGGAAGTATGTCACAAGGTCAGGCCTGGCTCCTCCTGAGTCCCCCCGCCCCCAACCTGGAACTTCAGCTTGAAACAATGACCGCTCCCCACATTAAATGGGGGGCGCCCTTTACGTGGTCGCTCACAGCCCCCTGGACCCTATGTGGCACCATTAGCACAGGCTTGGCTTCACCTTCCCCAGGTGGGATACCTGGAGGTCTCTGGCTACCTCAGCCAGTTGCCCAATCCCGCCTGGGGAGGTATTGCCAGGTAGGGGGAGGGACCACTCTGCCCACACAATTGGGGGAGGATCTTACCTGGGAATCGTCAGTTGGCTCCAGAGCTTCTCTCACCCTCAGTTAAGACTTCTTTTGCAGGTTAACCTTTTCTCCACAGGTACGCGGGCGCTGCTACATCAAGGTCGCTGTTGAAAGGCTGGAAAGGAATTCTCCTTCATTGGCAGGTTTGCCTTTCCTGTAGCAAAACGTCACAACTTTGGTGGTATCTGACCTTGGGCCTAATCCTTTAGTCTATCTTCCCTAAAGTGGGGGGGCGTGCAGCAGTAACCCACGCCCCCCTCCTCTTCACAGCGGGGATACCAGGGTTCCCCGTTAAAGGGGTTGTTTGAGGGGAGGTGTTGACGGTATGCCTAAAGGTCGTCATTGCTCTTCCCTGCGATGGCGGCATAATGGGGGCAGGCTGTCTCTGCTTGAATATATGTTCTCCAGAGCCAGCCCATCCGCGCGCGCCTCCACACTGGATAACCCTGATGTTCCCCAGATCCCCGGCAGGGACTGGGAGGGATAAACACCCAATGCCTGAGCCGCGGTCTACCCACATCTGAAACATAATAAAGTTGTGGCCAATTTTAATCCCATAGCATGTTGTCTTGAGTTGTTATTCCACACGGGGGCCGCCCAGGGTTTGGGGGACTCCGCCTGTCCACGCAAAACAAACAGTGGGGGTGGGAGTTGCTGCATGTCAGGGAATGGTCTGAAGACGAGGACTGGGGAATGCTTTCCATGGCAGACCAGCTTCTCTCTGATGGAGAACTGAAGGGGGAAGAGCCCCCCCCTTGTCTACAGCGTATTCAGAAGCAGAGAGAGAGAGACAGAAGCTGAACAGCTTAGGGGAAGTTACCCAGTTACGATATAATGACAGCAGAATCAGAAGGGAGGGAGCAGCTAGTTGAGACATCACTTGAGAGTGTGGGGAACACCCCCTCACCATGGACCCGGAGGTCCGAACGTATCAAAGAGCAAAGGAGTCAGAGGGAGGGAGGAACTCCCCGTTGGCGCCCAAAATGCTGTGGAAGTCGGAAGGAGGGTTTAGAGTAGCCAACTGCCTGATATATAGATGGTACATGACCCCAGTTAAACTTGCCAAAATATACCATTCGTCTGATAATAAATGTTGGAAATGTAAAGAAAATGAAGGAACATTCTTTCACCTCTGGTGGACATGCCCTAAGGTGAAGGCTTTCTGGGAAATGATATATAATGAGCTGAAAAAGGTATTTAAGTATACCTTCACTAAGAAACCAGAGGCCTTCCTTTTGGGTATTGTCGGCCAGAAGGTGCTAAAGAAGGACCGAACATTTTTTATGTATGCAACAACGGCAGCAAGGATACTCATCGCAAAAAACTGGAAAACTCAAGATCTACCCACACTGGAAGAGTGGCAGATGCAGCTGATGGACTATATGCAATTAGCCGAGATGACTGGCAGAATCCGAGACCTGGGAGAAGAGAGGATTGAGGAAGATTGGAAGAAATTTAAGATGTATTTACAAAAACATTGTAATTTGGTTGAATGTTAAGAAGGATGCTAGATTATAAAAAATTGACCACCACTAAATTAGATTTTGAATTTGATGATAAGTGAGATTAAAGAAAACATAAATTTTATGGAGAATTGTTAGATTACACTTGAATGAGTGGATATAAGATCGTAAACAAGTTGATAATTTGCTTGGAAAAATCTTTTAACGATGTAAATGGGAGCGGGAGACGTGAGGGAGTCCAAAGAAGTGATGAAACTACGTTGTGATAGAAGTAAGATTGTTTATTATTGGTGCATTTGTATTTAAAAACTCTAATAAATATTTATAAAAAAAAAAAAATAGAGTAGCCAACTGCCCTCCTTGCGGAGAGCTATGTATTTGTGCCTGCAGCATGATGCTGTAATAAAAGGACTAGAAATCTTTCAACCACTCGTTAATTCTTATCTGTGAAATTACCAAAGGGAAGGGATTACTCTCCACACCTGAGACTGTGGCCCTCATGTGTGTGGGGTGTGTGTGTGAAGAGGCAAAGAGGTGGTGGTGGTGAAGGCCCGAGTGAGAGGGTCCTCCATCGAGGAGCCCAGCCATGTCCTGATTTTCACCTTTCCTTGAAACAGAGGTTCTTCTTTGGATGAAACGAAACCTTATCTATGAATCTAGTGAGCTGTAACAAGAAAAATGACAACCAGAAAAAAGGAAAGTAAGGAAATGCGCTGTTGTTGTTGGCACCAAATGCACGTTGTGGAAATCCCAAATTTAAAATGTGAAAATGGGCATGAATCTAGTTAACAATGCTCTCTCTAAAATCAGACCTTCTGTCCGCATCCTGTTTTCAAATAAACTTGGCTAGCAGAAACGTCGTTTCAAGCAAAAGAAGTCTTTGAGAGGAAAACATTTAATTGGTTTAGATGCCTTCACCTCCATTTCTTCTGTTCCAGATCAGCCCTTTGACTTCCATAAATCTATCACTAAAGTGCTATAATTGCATCAATGACATGTTGCAGAATACACTTGCCGAAGTACACCAGCCTGGAGCAGCCTGAAGTTAACCACTAGCTTAGATGTGTATCTGATTTGTATAAAATAAAAACCCTCTTATGTCGCTCAAAGTACAATTTGGCTGAAAACCAGGGACTTAAGAGCACATTGATACACTGATAAATTTTCATAGTTAAGGAATCAAATGAGTCACTTCGCTCAATTGAAATATTCTTCAAAATCATCCAGCACCCAGCCAGACAGCGTATGCCAGGATTTCACACGCACATCACATTATTTTAAAAAGAAAACTTGCTTCTTTATCTCCAAAGAGCACTCACTCTGCGCTCTGATAGAGGGTGACACAGTCATGCGAAACATTTTCCTTCAAATATGTATATCTGAATACAAGGACTGCCGTCTTTGATGCCCAGCCAAACAAGCCTCTTGAAAGGGAAACTCAATCTCAGCAGCTCATGTCGCCATTCACTCGACTTGTCTGTGGCTGCGTATATTTCTTATCAGGCTACGAGCTGCTCATACTTGAACACATTTCTGCCTCTTTTGCTATGCACACTAAAGGGAACCTATCCTAAAAATACACTTTCCAGATAAAAGTACCTGTAAGAAGAACTGTTGGACAGTGGGAGAGTCAGCAACAGAGATTACTGAGTTGCCAAGGCTGCAATTCTATGCAGAGGCACTTGGGAATTTTGCTTTTATTCATTTATTATGGCATTTATTTCCCAACTTTTCTGCAGAGAGCTCGGGGTGGCATTTGCCCTTCTTGCCCCCTCCATTCTTCTCACAACGACCCTGTGAGGTGGGCTAGGCTGAGAGAGAATGACTGGACCAAGGTCACCCAGCTGAGTGGGGATTTGAACCTTGGTCTCCAAGGTGCAGCACTCTAACCATTACACCACACTGCCCTTCACTTCCAATCAAACATTGTCCGTCTTGATCACTGAGTTCTTCTGGTGGGACACTTTGGGTGGTCCCCCCGCCCCTGAGTTTTGACTTCGCCAGGGACCAGTTGTTGTTGTTGCTGTTATGTATTGAAAGTACAGTGGTGCCTCGCAAGACGAAAAGAATCCGTTCCGCGATTCTCTTCGTCTAGCGCTTTTTTCGTCTTGCAAAGCAAGCCCATTGACGGCTTAGCGGATTAGCGCTATTAGCGGTTTAGCGGCTTTTAGCGGCTTATCGGCTAAGCAGATAAGCGGCTTAGCGGCTTAGAAAAGGGGGGGGGAAACCCGCAGGAACTTGCAAGACATTTTCGTCTTGCGAAGCAAGCCCATAGGAAATTCGTTTTGCGAAGCACCTCCAAAATGGAAAACTCTTTCGTCTAGCGAGTTTTCCGTCTTGCAAGGCATTCGTCTTGCGGGGCACCACTGTATATCCTTCTCTTTCTTCCAAAGGAGCCCAAGGCACCAAGCACACCCATACTTTAAAAAACCTCGAAAAGCCTTCTAAAATAGTTAAACATTCTAAAAACAGCTACAGTTCAACAACAACAACACCACCACCATGTGCCCTCTGGAACACCTTGCCAGTGGGAGTCTGCTGGAAGACATCCCTGCTTTCTCTTACGTGTCTTTTAAAAACTGTAGCTAAAGCTTCAAATTACGACCTTTTCGTCAACTGGTTTACTGGCACGCTACTGATGTTTTTCTTGATATTCTTGCAGCATTGTGTGTTTTTATGCTGTACACCACCTAGTGATATTTTCTATGAAAGTGCCATTTATAAATATTTAAACAAACAGGCGAACAAAGAAATGTTCTTTAAAATCTCTGCGGCAGGTATTTCCGATGGAACAGGCCCAATTGCAGGGGCACTGTGTTCTTCTTCTTATTATTATTATTACCACATTATTTGCAAGTTCTTAGATATTCCTGCCAGGTAGGAACTTGGGCCCTTACTGTCTGCCAAGGCATAGAGGGTTTTCAAAGGGCTAAATAAATTTCCCTTGCAAATGAAACATTCTTAGCATTAATAAGTTGGAACAGCAAAGTCTGCAGGCCTACGAAGATGGGGGGTGATTTGCAAACGTCAAAGCTGATGTTTGGATTATCCAGGGGACCAAATATTTCATATCATGTGACTAAGACAAAATATCATGTTATTACTAGCTAGCTGCCCGCCAAATGATGGGAATTTGTAAGGAAATGTAGCCATAGGCTTCTACCACATGGGAGGTGGGTTAGCGCCAGCATAAACATCCTTTTCCTGTCCTCTGCTGTGTTTGGGCTGGCTTTCATTCCCCCATGAATGCAGCATTTGGGGCCTTTGAGTTTAGAGAAAATGCGAGCTAGAGGAGACACGATGGAAGCATGTAAAATTATGCATGGAGAAAGTGATGATGGCTGAGTTATTAACCTAACATGGGCAGGAAGATGGGCAAAGAACAAAGCAGTTTGCCCTGAATAGCAGAGGGGTATAAGCTCCTACGTACTCTAGTGAAGTAGGAGATAAAAGGCCAGCGTTTTTAGGATAGCAGTTGGTAGCGATGTGCTGACAAAAACTGCAACAGGCCGCAGAAGGAAATCAGGGAGCATGGCTGATTTCTGTTTTGGATCCAATCGTGCTGTGCCTATGGGAGAAGCAAGAGACCTTACTGGAGTGTATTGCCGTGAACCCCTCCACATCACAGGCTCAGGTTGCATATATGCGTAAATAAACCATATACCCTAAAGACACCACAGTGTTCGCTTTGCCTCATTCTCAAAGGGCAAGCGCCTGGATCCCTGGATCTCGTACTGCTGTGGAGATTGGGTTGGTACGCAATAATATTTAAGGATTCTTAGCCACGCTGTCTTATAGACCAGGCTTCCTCAACCTCGGCCCTCCAGATGTTTTTGGCCTACAACTCCCATGATCCCTAGCTAGCAGGACCAGTGGTCAGGGATGATAGATAGATAGTTTATTACGGCCATAGGCCCATATTAGGTCAGGGATGATGGGAATCGTAGTCTCAAAACATCTGGAGGGCCGAGTTTGAGGAAGCCTGTTCTAGACTAATCCTTAGGCATATATTGGATGGGAGATTTCACTTCGTATTTCAACATCACCCACCATCACTTCTAAACATTTGTGGGGGGCATTTTGCTTTCCCAAATTCTGCATCGTGTCGTGCATTCTTCTCACTGGAGTTGCTTTCAGAATCGAATTATCACACAGGGCACACATAGAACAGAAGCAGGATGTCCAAGCAAAACAGACAGGAGGAGATGCTGTATCTATAAATTACCAACCAAATTACTGACATCCACAAGATTTCCATTGTTATCTTTCCTCTTACCATCAGATCACTGACCTTCCTCGCTTCGTTTGACTTCTTTGTTTTGCATTTTCATGTTGACCATTATTTTGACCCATGTGCTGCCATGGCAAAGGTAAATATCCCTCGAAGGAAGCCCTCATCGTCCTGTTGTCCCTGCAGATTTCCTCCAAGGGCAGTTGAAAAGAACATTGGTGCGCTGACTTGGCTAGAGTTGGCTGTCTGGATAAAAGTGTGCACTCAGATTGGTGTTAGTTGCCTTTGGGGTGAGAGAAACCCTGGCTCTTATGCTGGAAGATATTTTCATTCGTCAGCAAGACCACTTTATGATCCAGTATCCTGCCTATGACAATGCTGAGCACCTGGTGCCATCTCAGGAGGAAAGCGATGGCCCTGAAGATTGGGTTTTCTCTGTTATTTTAAGCTACACACATCTTTCTCTTCCATAAAGTCCAAGGGAGTTTTAGGGACTTTCTTTAAGCTAGCCACCTTCCAACTCTTGTGGGGCATTTTGGGGGTAGGAGAAGAAGGGTCATCCACACTCCTGGAACTTCCATAATCATCCTTTTCCCAGTCCAAGCAAACAACAATAGCCACATATGTCTTCTTAGGGTGTTTGTGTTTGTGTATGCGTATTCGCCACTTCAGGACTGCAACATCAACTGATGAATTGCCATGTGAAACAGGAAGTGCACTTTAAGCACCACCACCAAGACTCTCTATGTCACTTCCAATGAAGGGCCAATATTTTATGGCACATAGGTGTATAAATTGCCTGTAAGAGACTGAGCATATTCTGGTGTAGAAACCCAAAAACCATTCTCTGCTCCAGGAAAAGTTGGGAGTGCAAAGTTCTGATCTCTTCTTAATACTTGAAGATAGCTATAGATATTGGTATAAAGTGGTACCTCGGGTTACAGATGCTTCAGGTTACAGTCTCCTCTAGACCAGAAATAGTACCTTGAGTTAAGAACTTTGCTTCAGGATAAGAACAGAAATCGTATTTGTGTACAAAAAATGGAAAAGGGGGGAAACCACCAAAGAGGAATTCAAACAAATAGCCAGCACGTGTAGACACAAAGTCAGAAAAGCTAAACCACAGAATGAACTCAGGCTTGCTAGAGAGGTTAAAAGCAACAAAAAAGGCTTTTATGGGTATGTTCGTAGCAAAAGGAAGAACAAAGAAACAGTGGGGTCACTCAGAGGAGAAGATGGTGAAATGCAAACAGGGGACACAGAAAGGGCGGAACTCCTCAATGCCTTCTTTGCCTCAGTCTTCTCCGATAAAGAAAACAATGCCCGACCTGAAGAATTTGGAGCAAATGATTCAGCAGAGGAAACACAGCCCAGAATAACTAAGGAGATAGTACAAGAATACTTGGCTAGTTTAGATGTATTCAAGTCTCCAGGGCCAGATGAACTGCATCCAAGAGTATTAAAAGAACTGGCAGATGTGATCTCAGAACCACTGGCAGTCATCTTCGAGAATTCCTGGAGAACAGGCGAAGTCCCAGCAGACTGGAGGAGGGCAAATGTTGTCCCTATTTTCAAAAAGGGGAAAAGAGAGGACCCAAATAATTACCGCCCAGTCAGTCTGACATCAATACCAGGGAAGATTCTGGAGCAGATCATTAAGCAAACAGTCTGTGAGCACCTAGAAAGGAATACTGTGATCACCAATAGTCAGCATGGATTTCTGAAAAATAAGTCATGTCAGACTAACCTGATCTCATTTTTTGACAGAATTACAAGCCTGGTAGATGAAGGGAACGCAGTGGATGTAGCCTACCTTGATTTCAGCAAGGCATTTGACAAGGTGCCCCATGATATTCTTGTAGAGAAGCTGGTAAAATGCGGTCTTGACTATGCTACCACTCAGTGGATTTGTAACTGGCTGACTGACCGAACCCAAAGGGTGCTCATCAATGGTTCCTCTTCATCCTGGAGAAGAGTGACTAGTGGGGTGCCACAGGGTTCTGTCTTGGGCCCAGTCTTATTCAACATCTTTATCAACGACTTGGATGATGGACTCAAGGGCATCCTGATCAAATTTGCAGATGACACCAAACTGGGAGGGGTGGCTAACACCCCAGAGGACAGGATCACACTTCAAAACAACCTTGACAGATTAGAGAACTGGGCCAAAACAAACAAGATGAATTTTAACAGGGAGAAATGTAAAGTATTGCACTTGGGGGGAAAAATGAGAGGCACAAATACAAGATGGGTGACACCTGGCTTGAGAGCAGTACATGTGAAAAGGATCTAGGAGTCTTGGTTGACCACAAACTTGACATGAGACAACAGTGTGACGCGGCAGCTAAAAAAGCCAATGCAATTCTGGGTTGCATCAATAGGAGTATAGCATCTAGATCAAGGGAAGTAATAGTGCCACTGTATTCTGCTCTGGTCAGACCTCACCTGGAGTACTGTGTCCAGTTCTGGGCACCACAGTTCAAGAAGGACACTGACAAACTGGAACGTGTCCGGAGGAGGGCAACCAAAATGGTCAAAGGCCTGGAAATGATGCCTTATGAGGAACGGCTAAGGGAGCTGGGCATGTTTAGCCTGGAGAAGAGGAGGTTAAGGGGTGATATGATAGCCATGTTCAAATATATAAAAGGATGTCACATAGAGGAGGGAGAAAGGTTGTTTTCTGCTGCTCCAGAGAAGCGGACACGGAGCAATGGATCCAAACTACAAGAAAGAAGATTCCACCTAAACATTAGGAAGAACTTCCTGACAGTAAGAGCTGTTCGACAGTGGAATTTGCTGCCAAGGAGTGTGGTGGAGTCTCCTTCTTTGGAGGTCTTTAAGCAGAGGCTTGACAACCATATGTCAGGAGTGCTCTGATGGTGTTTCCTGCTTGGCAGGGGGTTGGACTCGATGGCCCTTGTGGTCTCTTCCAACTCTATGATTCTATGATTCTATGAATTAAGTTCTTAACCAGAGGTACCACTGTACTATGCTATACTATACTATACTATACTATACTATACTATACTATACTCAGTGCTTTTTTTCTATTAAAAAATGTTTAAGAGTACTCTCATTTATATTGAAATACTGCCCTTCAATGAGGCCAAATTTGGATTCACAAAATGTTTAGGGGTATGCGTAACCCTGCATCCCCCCTGAAAAAAAGCACTGACTAGACTAGAGTAGACTAGAGTAGACTATAAGACTCGTACCCAGTGCTTCTTGGGAATTCTAGGAAACAAAAGAAATAAGTGCAGTTTTGAAAGGTTCAGTCCACCATTTTGATTCAAAATGGTGTCCAAACATGGATGGAAACAATATTCTTGATTTCAGGAACCATAATGCAGGTAGTAGCTTTATTGACTGTACCACAACAGATTATGAGTGAGAAGAATGCTTCGCTGTGTTCACCAACAAACAAAGGCAAAGCTGGTTTTGGACTACAACTCCCATCTTCCCTAGCTATCAGCATCGGTGGCCAGGGATGATGGGAATTGTAGTACCAAAAAAACAAAAACAAAAAACAGTTGGAGACCCAAGTTTGGGAAACCCTGATGTAAGTTAAGCTCTCACGGGAAATGGATGCTATTAAAGAGAGAGAAACCTTTGCTCATTAGTCTCTTTGGATTATTTCATATTTTCTAAGATGCTGAGCCTGTGCTGGGCAGCACAAGACATTGTATGGATATTTTTGGATGTAACTTTAATGCTTATGTTCTGTTTTTGAAGAGTTCTGCAAGTAAAAGTTTGAATAGTACTTTTATGGGCCTGGACAACAATTTCTTCTAAAAGGAGTCAGTTCTTATGCTTCCAGTCGCTTCAAACTGCGCAGTATTAATATCTGCAACACAGAATGCTGTTGCTTCTTCCTCTGTGAGAGTGGGCAGGTCTCTTCCCAAATCAATCAAGAGATAATCCCGGGAACGGTCATTTCGTAAGGATGTTGGGAAATGGAAGTGTCTAAACTACAAGTTGCCAGGATGAAGTTACCATGACTGTTAAAGGGACAGAACTGTGCTTGGAATGGGTGGTCTGGGTGGGACTTGATGAAAGTTATTTCTGAACTATTAACCAGCAATCTGACAAAAGGTTTGGCCACCACCATAACAAGAAAACTGAAATGACTCACAGCTGCATATTTCCCAATGGGAAGGCAATTAAACAGGTTAACAATGAAGATTTTTTAAAAATGCACAGAATGATTCACTGTTTGCAATAAATATATTAGGAAAACAAGGAGACAAGAGCTGTCTTAGGCTGTGTACACATTCCTGTTTACCTTGGCTCCAATGTGCTCCACATCTGAAGTTAGAAGCCAAATACCTATCACCTTAGCCACAATCTATAAATATCTATCCTGGAGCGAAAAGGTTAGAAACCCCTGCCCTGTGTGACAGATGCAAATGAAGCTCCAAGCACCAGCAATTTTAATATAGCTGTAAAGCAGCTCTGGCAGATTGAGTGGATGAGACCCAAAATGAGTCCAACGGTCAAGAATGTGGTCTCTGCACGTCCTGTAGAGGGAAGAGAGGGCCAGATGGGGCTTGACAACCTGGGAAGGTAGCCCATCGGGAAGAAGGAAAACACAGACCTTAAATCTCTGCTGCCTTGCTACAGTGGTACCTTGGTTCTCAAACAGCTTTGTTGTCGAACAAATCGGCTCCCGAATGCCGCAAACCCAGAAGTAAGTGCTCCAGTTTGCAAACATTTTTTGGAAGCCAAACATCCAACACAGCTTCCGCTTGAATGCAGGAAGCTCCTGCAGCTAATCGGAAGCCACGCCTTGGTTTTCGAACAGTTTTGGAAGTCGAACGGACTCCCGGAACAGATTACGTTTGAGAACCAAGGTACCACTGTATGCTCATTTGTAAGAAAGGCTTTGGGAGCAAACCCCAAGGAAAACCCTGAACCCACTGCCTTGCGGGACATATTTGGGAGCAGAAATTGGGTCCTCCCTTAAAGAGGGCACGTATTACAATGAGGCCTGGACAACCGACACCTTGTGTTGTAGGTGGGTACAACTGGTAAGCCACAACACCCGATTGGTGGGTCCCTCAAAGTTGGGTATAATTTGGCCAATGGGATGCAGTCCAAATGGTTCGAGGGACCTATTTATGCCCATGCACGTCACCCAGAGCTTCCTCTTTTGGCGCATGCATTCGGAACACCTGCCCACCTCTCCCTATTTTTAGGGCTTGTTGCACTTGACCTTGCTATGGCATCGTGTGTCGTCTTTCGTTGGGACAGGGGCACAGGAGGAATTTTCCCCACTTGGCTGATTGGCTGTTGCCATTTGGGTTTCGTGTAGCAAATCGTCACAACTTGGAAGGTTGCAGATAGGCTCTGGTTCAGGTGATAGGGATGGGAGAACGCTCTCGCCATCCCTATGTGAAGGGTATTCCGTTAAAGGAATCCAGGGACTTGATGGTTTGGTCAACCCCTGAGAGGGGGTTGTGCCTGTGCCTGAGTCCAGGGGGACATTTGGGTGGCGGAGTTAGCCCATTCCCGGCTTTCCGCTTATCCAGGAGTTCACCCTTGGCTGACCTATGCTGGAACCCTGGGTCAGCGCTACCTGCATGGCAGGGAGCTAATCGAACCAGAGCCTATGCAACCAGTCTCTTTCTGTAATCAATAAAGTTGTGGCCTAAATTCAAAAACCAAATCAAAATTTAGGTCAAGTATGAATTTATTTAGGGGGGAGGTTTCTGGGTCTGAACACGCAAAAGGCGAAGGAGTAAACACAACACAAATCCAGAGCAATGTCCTTAAGACAGTTGGATAGTGCCTTGAACACCTCTTTTTGGCAACTCCTGCAGTCAAGCGGATAATAATAATAATAATTTTTATTTTTATATATACCCCGCCCTCCCCAGCCAAGGCTGGGCTCAGAGCGGCTATGATGACATATGTATTGCTCTGCTTTCATTTAGACCACATCAGTGAGGCTAAGAGGTGGTGGGGAGGGTCTTGTTGTCTGGGCACCCAGGACAGTGGCAGACTTTGGGCTTCCGTATTTCAGTGGTGTCCTATACAAGGCCAAAATTTGGTGCCCCCCGCCTCTCGCTTTTCATTCTAAGTCATTGTTGGGGTGCCCCTGCAGCACTTTCTTGGCTCGATGCCACTTGCGCTCCCCTAAATCTACCTCTACCCAGCACCTCCAAACACACTGCCCAGGCTTGTGCCCTTAATAATTTTTCTCTCTAACGGTGCACTCTTCCATTGTCTCTTGAGACAGAGGGATGCCAACAAAAGGGGACAGGAGGAGCACAATTTCTGTTTTCATCCTGAAGCAAAGTTCTTAACCTGAAGCACTATTTCTGGGTTAGCGGAGTCTGTAACCTGAAGCGTATGTAACCTGAAGCGTATGTAACCTGAGGTACCACTGTAAATTGATGAGATTCAGGACTGCGGCCTGACTCTCCGTTATTTAAAGGGAAGCCGATTCAGTACGCTAGGTTTTTCCCCAGATTTAATTTAATGAAATTTAGTCGTCTTCTGCTTTCGTACAGGTTCCCATCCCCACTAACTGCAGCAGTCCGAGTCTCTCCTCTCTTCTGAACTGTCTCTCATCTTGTAATCTTCGGCAGCGTCCCATTATTCTTCTCAAGTTGGGTGGCACTCTTCATTCCAACCATCCTAAGGTGGGGAGAAAAAGATGTAATCATTGTCCTCTGCACACACAATGGACATAAAATGTGACCAGTGGCCAAAATAATGCACTAACTGCAGGTGTCATGCCTCCTTCCAGCTTGCATGTCCTACTGTCAATAACCAGTGCCAGATTTATGTATAAGCTAAACAAGCTATAGCTTAGGGCTCCACGCTCTTGGGGGCCCTAAAGAAATTTAAAGGGGGAAAAACTTGATGTACATTTCCAAAATACAGTGGTACCTCAGGTTAAGAACTGGAGGACTGTTCTTAACCTGAGGTACCACTTTAGCTAATGGGGCCTCCTGCTGCCACCGCACAATTTCTGTTCTCATCCTGAAGCAAAGTTCTTAACCCGAAGTACTATTTCTGGGTTAACGGAGTCTGTAACCTGAAGCATCTGTAACCTGAAGTGTCTGTAACCTGAGGTACCACTGTATAAGATAAAAACCAAATAAAATAAAACCTACATACAGCGTTTTGTGTTGTGTAGGCTCCTATGATGTACCATACATATTTTGTTATGTGCAAATGGCTTTAGATACCTATTAGGTACATATATTACCATATAGCATATATTCAACACAAAAAACAGTGACAATTTGTTGTTGACAAAGAACAGCTGGACATATAAAGGGCCCCATTACCTTCAGTAGCTTAAAAGGTAAAGGTAAAGGACCCCTGACAGTTAAGTCCAGTCGCAGATGACTTGGGTTGTGGCGTCATCTCGCTTTATAGGCCGAGGGAGCTGGCGTTTGTCCGCAGACAGTTTTTCTGGGTCATGTGGCCAGCATGGCTAAGCTGCTTCTGGCGAAACCAGAGCAGTGCGCGGAAACGCCATTTACCTTCCCACCAAAGTGGTACCTATTTATCTACTTGCACTTTGAAGTGCTTTCGAACTGCTAGGTTGGCAGGATCTGGGACCGAGCAACGGGAGCTCACCCCGTCACAGGGATTCGAACCGCTGACCTTCTGATCAGCAAGCCCAAGAGGCTCAGTGATTTAGACCACTTAGCTTAGGGCCTCATCAAACCTAAATCTGTCCCTGTCAATAACATGCCACGTTTGGAAGATGGGGGATACAACACAAAGGCGGATTCTCTTTTGACATTATATAAAAGCTATTTATGGGGAGGATGGGGGCAAATCTCTGAAATACGATATGAACCCCCCCAGTAGCAGATTTGCCATAAAGTACTTGCATTATTCCTGTGCATGTATATTAGACCAGAATAATACTTAGGTTGCAATTCTATACTCACTTACCTGGGAGCAAGTCCTATTGAGCTCAATGTGACTTACTTCTGAGTAGATTTGCACAGGATTCTGCTGTTACAGTGTTGCTGTTTTTCAGTGATTCTCTCTCACAAAAGCTCAATAAATCTTTGCAAACCCTATTTTAAAAACCCTGTGTTATATATTTTTAACCCTGAATTGCATGTGGGAGGCTCATGTTGGGAGCTAGCCACTGAAGTAAAATCTAAAATGGAGATTTCACCCCTCACAGCTTATTCTCCTGGCGATAATGTTTCTGTCTTCCTTAACAACACCCAGGGTTTGGAGCAGTCATTTATTTATTTTTTCTTTTATACTAAGAAGTTATCAGTTTAAAATTTCCCCAGCGGCGTAAGCGTGGGTTGTCAGCACCCGGGGCAAGGCAAGTAATTTGCACCCCCTAACCCGGGGCAAGGCAAGTAATTTGCGCCCCTAACCCCTAACCTGCCGCCGCTGCTAGCTTCTTCTTGCTGCTGCCTGGGCTGGGGTATTTACGGTAAGGTAGCCATGGCGGCGGCGGGTCTGTGTCAGGTGATCTGAGGCGAGTTGCCACTGGCGCTGCCGCCCAAACGACACCGCTTGTCCGGAGGAGGAGGAGGGCAGAGAGGCGAGGAAAATGCAACATGGCCCAGCAGCTGCAGCGGCGGCGGCCGCGGCGGGGCTGTGAGGAGGGGCTGCCTGGCGCGCCCTCCGCGGCCCTGATGCGCGGGGACTGCGGCGAGCGCTGAGAGCCGTTGCCTGCCGGACGCCTTCAGCCCGGACGCGTGCACAGCTCGTCGGTTCCACGAGACATGGGGCTCTGCTACAGCCTGCGCCTGAAGCTCTTCGGCGACTCCGGAGGCGGCTAGCACCCCCCCCCCAGATGTTGCAGCCCGTGCAGCCGGCCCCCCCTGCACCCCCCACGCTACGCCACTGAATTTCCCAAAAGGAAGCTGTCGCAAGTGACTGTCATTTCTTGGCTGGGCTGCAACGTTTACTGATACTCTCCAGGGCAGCTTTTCATCTTACAGGATGCATGGTTCTTTTTTTAAAGCATGTATTTCCAATACCAAGAGCCTGGCAACATTACAAAAAAACAAATCTGTGTCACCTTTCATATTCTTGTGGTGACCTCTCAAATCTTGAACAATAGAGGACAGACTACATTCACTTCTGATCAACACTGGCAGCTGCCTATTATGGGGTGGGGTTCATCTTTTCCTAAATGTTTATGGTTCAATTATCAGAAGTACTGAAAGCCTCCTTATTGATTGGAAGGGGCAAATTAGTTAAGATCTTCTCGTTAAACTGCTGATTTACCATTTATTAGCACCTGGGTTTTCGAGAACAGAAGACACCTATCACAGCACGCAGGGACACAGCGCTCTGGATAACCTGTTTTATTCAGCGTTCGTCTGGATTTGCCTGCACAAAATTTACACTGTCATTAGACCTACGCCCAGCTGTTATTGAGCAATTTATTCTGATTTGTTTAGGGGGCAGTTATTTGGGAACAAGCATTCGTCCTGATCTGCTTGCAGGGTGCTTACACCTCTTCCCGGTAACTATTTATTATTGATTTCTAAAAATATTTATATATCAGTGCATCATAAAACATATATCACAGCGGTTTACATTAATATGAAAAAAACATAAAAGCAAACAATAAAATCATGAAAAGCTAAAAGCAAATTAAAAGTAAAATGAAATCAAAAGCTCCATAGTATAATTAGGCAAATCTATGAAGGACTTCCTTTTCCCTCTCTCCTGGATCTTCTAATATTCAGCTTTATTGACTGGCCCTGGGTTCTAATTTTATGAGAATAATAGAGAATCACAGAATAGGAACGGACCCTGAGGATCAACTTTGGCCTCCAGCTGTTTTTGTACTACGGTTCCCATCATCCCTGATTACTGACCCTGCTAGCTGGGGATAATGGGAGTTGTAGTCCAAAAACAGCTGGAGACCTAAGTTTGGGAAACTCCCTGCAATGCAGGAATAAGCAGCTGTCCCTTATGGGGATCAAACCTACAGCCTTGGCATGATCAACACCATGTTCTAACCGAGCTATTCATGAGAGAGGGAGAAGAACAGAATCTGGAATTTCTTTTTGTTGCATTTTGTTTAACGCTTATTTAAATTTCATTCCACAACTGCACGAAACGATATTTACACAAAATGCAAACGTTAAATTACATAATTCACTAATGACACATCCAGTATGTTCCTACCAACAATTTTTACATTATCTCAAGAGATGAAAATGATTCCTTTCTCTTTCACGTAATCCTTTCTCTTTCATTTATGGTTTGCAATCGGGCCAACTCCAGCTTCCTCCACTGAATGGGAAATCATTCAAGGAGTCAGGCATAAGTTTAGAAGTTGACTCATTTCAATGTACATGAGCCTCTGATCAGCAACATGAAGAGATAGCCTTTGAAGAATGGGGCTGAGTCATGCGTGATATTAGTCACAAAGGCTGAGATGGGGGTGGGGAATCTATGTGAGCTGAAAACAAGGATTTGGGTGGAATTGTTTTTTAAAAAGCACCTTTGAGAGAGGAGACGTTGATACCATATCACATTACTACAGTTTGAATTTGAAAGAAAAAGTAGGCTTAGTAACTTTGACTGTTATTATATACTCCAGGCTTCCTCAACCTCGCCCTCCAGATGTTTTTGGCCTACAACTCCCATGATCCCTAGCTAGCAGGACCAGTGGTCAGGGATGATGGGAATTGTAGTCTCAAAACATCTGGAGGGCCGAGTTTGAGGAAGCCTGATATACTCTGCGCTCTCTCTCTCTCTCTCTCTCTCTCTCTCTCTCTCCCCTTAGATTTGATGATGGCTTTATTACTATTTATTAAATTTGTATATTGCCCTTCAACCATAGATCTCAGGGTGGTTCACAACATAAAAATACAATAAAAGAAACACAAAGCACATAATAAATTTAAGAACAAAAGCAAACTAATAATCCCCCTCCCCAACACATTTAAAAGGATTTCAGATGTTAATCGGCCAAAGATGTGGTTGAAGAAGAACGTTTTTGCCTGGCGCCTGAAGATGTATAATGAAGGCACCAGTTGAGCATTCCATAAACAGGGAGCCACCACAGAAAAAGCCCTTTCTTGTGTTGCCACCCTCCAGATCTCGCTTGGAGGAGGCACACAAAGGAGGACTTCAAATGATGAGGGCAGAATCTGGGTCGGTTCATGTGGAGAGAGGCAGTCCTTGAGGTATTGCGGTCCTAAGCCATTTATCTGATTTGTTTCCTTTTGCCAGTCAGCAACACCGAGAGCATTTATTTATTTATCAATCATCTTGTGTACCAACTTTCATTGCAAAGTACTGTACAGTGGTACCTCAGGTTAAGTACTTAATTCGTTCCGGAGGTCCATTCTTAACCTGAAACTGTTCTTAACCTGAAGACCACTTTAGCTAATGGGGCCTCCTGCTGCCACTGCGCTGCCGGAGCACAATTTCTGTTCTCATCCTGAGGCAAAGTTCTTAACCTGAAGCATTATTTCTGGGTTAGTGGAGTCTGTAACCTGAAGCGTATGTAACCTGAGATACAACTTTAATAACTTTTGCTTTAGGGCAGTATAGACAGCTTGTAAATAATTGACAGAAATAAATGTGTTTTCTAAAATTTCTTTTGCTTTGATTTTACCATGTCAAATGATGCTGTTAGCAGCCTAGGGTGTTATGCGTGGAAATGGAGCATCTAAATTTAATAAATACATGAAAGAGAGAGAGAATCTCTCCGATTACTAATTATGAAACACAAATATTAATCTGGCGGTAATCCTAAACACACTAATAAATACAGCTAGCCTATTGAGTTTGATGAAACTTCTGAGTAAACATGTTTAGAACTGCACTTATTATATAGTACATAGAACAGATTCCAAACTGGCTCTGTAAATTTAGACCTGACAGCGAGGAATAATGGTCAAGAAAACATATGTGCCCTGGTCTAAGAAGAAAGGCAGGATATGAATTTAAAAATAAAATATAGTGGATCTGACTCAAAACCAATCAGCTTGCTGTGTCCTTTTGCTGGACCAGGACTACAGTCAGTTTCTATGTTTTTTGGCTGACTTTTAGCAATTCACTGACTCTCTCTCTAACCCACCTCTTGTAAAGATAAAATTGGGGAATGGTCTATATGTGTACTTTCCTCTCATCCTTTAGTGGAAGGGCTTAATAAAAATGTGATAATTAACTTTTAAAAATGTGTTTGTTTGCATACTGTTAGTGGGGGGGAACATTGTCCTTAACAGTAGGAGAATAATTTATTTTCTGGTACAGCTGCCTTCAAGGAAGGAAATCCTAGAACCATTAGGCTTTCCTTGTACATAGTGCATACTTTCCTGAACATATGGCATAAACTGAAAAGAGCTGAAAATAAACTGGTGCAACTTGCAAAAGCCCTATGGCTCAGTGGGCTGACATTCTTTATTTCACCGTTAGTAGAAAACATTTGCCAAACTGTTCAGAAAACAACATGCCGTGTTTGTATTATGATGGAACGCTTCGTTTTCAGTATGGACACGATCCAAGCTAAGCACCTTTAACGTTCCAATGATTTCAATGGGAAATATATTAAAACATGGACTTAATTCTTCCATTGAGGGCAACGGTACTTAATAGTGATAAATATGAGGATGGAGGAACCAAGAGCTCTTTGCAGGAAGAATGGGATATAAATGTGATTTTAATGTGAGGTGTGCCTATGAAAATATTCAGGCACTCCTAGTAAACCTACTTTCAGCCCCATATAGTAGCTTATTTCTTTTACATTGTCTAAACGGCGTTATTTTTTTGGGTGTCATGCTATCCAGGGCTGGGCAGTGCTCCCAAAATCAACAGGACACAGGAACAGTGGAATTTCCCAGCCTTTTGTGCTGGTAGCCATCTTAATACAAAATATTTTTAAGCTCCTGTTTACTTACAGATATTTTTTGAATGGTCTATGAAGCCGTGGAAATACCCTAGCCTAGCAAAAAAGAGGAAATGCGAAGGCGTAAACCTGATCTTTAAAAGTGGGAAAGAAAATCTCAACTCCTTTGCAGAACCGTTTATTTGAATCCACTGAATGTTTATTGAGGCCTTTCTGCGACCAGCTTTTATTTTGATCCGATCTCTCTGCTGCTAGCAATACTCCCTTTCTCCAAAGGCCCCCAACTGTGGAGCTAAGGCTTGGACTTTTGCCTCAGTTTGGTTTTTAGATACACAATAGGAAAGGGAAAAGAAAGGGGATTTTCCCTCCTTTTCTTTTCAGCCTGCTGAGTAAACATTCATCAGCAGGAATTCTCCAGGAAACTGGAGCTCTGGGGTTTTGCGGGGTCACCTGACTCTGAACATCTAGCACCTCTGAACATAGATCATAAATCATAGAATTGTAGGGTTGGAAGGGACGACAAGAGCCATATAGTCCAACCCCCCTGTCATGCAGAAATATTTTGCCCAATGTGGGTCTCAAACCCACGACCCTGAGGTTAAGTCGTGCTCACGCTCTACCGACTGAGCTATCTGGGTGGGCAGTCTCATGCTGGTGTGCTGCTGCTTATATCAGTTCAGCCGTTTGGTGTGTTGGCAATGCTGATAATCCAACCCAGGAGCTGAAAGAATTGCCAGATCGCTCGCTCATAGAAAGAAAAAGGAACAACCCAAAAGGAGCCATAAAATGGGAGGTTTACAGAGAGGTCCTCAAGGGTGTCTCTCTGAAGATATGCGCCCCAGAGTCAGAGACAGCAGAGGGTGTTTCTAGATGCTGAGCGCATGATCCAGGAGAAGCCAAGTGCTTTGATTTCGATAGAAGAGTTAAGCCAAGCATCACCTCTCTCCCACAATCCTATGTGCATGTTATGTACTGAGTTGAATAGGATCCAAAATGCAGCAGTCTGGTTGGTCCTAGAACAATAGGATCCAAAATGCAGCAGTCCGATTGGTCCTAGAACAATAGGATTCAGAATGCAGCAGTCTGATTGGTCCTAGAACAATACAGCAGTCTGATTGGTCCGCAGGAGCCACCCAATCCAGCTCCAGGTGGAAGTGGATCTACAGCCTGATTGGCCTACAGGAGAATCCCGGAATTAGCCAATCACGTGGGGTCCATTGTGTAAATAATGTATATAAAGCAGATATTTTGGGGGAACTTCCATTCCTCCTCACCACTACGAGCTGAATAAAGAGCATGAAATCCACTCTCGACTCCGAGTATATTTCAGTGCACTTTCTGAGAAGTAAGGCTCACTAAACTCAGTTCAGTTCCATTTGGACAGCTTTTCCAGAAGGTTAGGTTGAGAGGGTGACTGGCCCAAGGTCACCCAGTGAGCTTCATTTCATGGCTGAGTGGGAATTCGAACGCAGCTCTCCCAGGTCCCAGTCCAACACTCGAACCATTATGCCACACGGGCTCATGCTACGCAGCAGTGACTCAGCCAACTAAGCAACACAGCCCAACCATGGCCTCAGCTACTGACTCCAACTCCCATCATCGCTGACAACGGACCATGCTGACTGGGGCAGATGGTAGTTGTAGTCCAACAACACTGGGAGGGCACAGGGTTGGCTAACCCTGACATGCTGGTGTCACGCTAGTTCTGCTGCTTGCAATCATTCCACTCTCCCTCCATAAACCCACACAAGATTCCATCAGGTTAGGGGAAACTGCTGCAGTTGCTAATTTTTAAAGGCTGGGAAGCAGGGAAGGATAGGAGAAGGGGCTCAGGTCTGAAGATAGAGGCTGGGGGAAGAAGCTTTTTTATTTTAAATGTTTTAAAATATATATAGAATTTGCCATTAGTTCATCAGCGCCATCTAGGGCCACATTTGTATAATGCACTTAAAACATATTTGCAGCTGCATAGCTGAGTCCACAATTTGGGAATCCAAAGTCAGCACTACTGCATGTGGCACAAGCACTTCCTAAAAAAAACAAACCCAAAGTTAACGCACCTGGGAAAATAGCCAGTAAACCATATTTTATTATAGGTCGGAGCAGTTAAGGAAGATGCAAAAGGAACTTGTTTTATGAGTGGCAGCAACTGTGGAAGAAGTGAGGAGGACAGAGTGTGCACCAATGTTATTTCCTGGAAATAGGTATCAGATTTAACAAGGAAATCTTTGCATCCCTCATCACTAAATGCTGGCAGCGTCTCTTGTTTGTCTAAGGCTCAGGGAATTGTGTGCCTCCAGCCTCCATACTAGATTTAACTTGAGCCATATAGCATAAGAATGCATAGTTTATAAATATCATGGTTTTATATATATACTCTTGATATATATACTCTTCCTCAAACTTCTGCACAGCAGTATCTTGGAAAGGATCCAAGGTGCTTGAGAACAGCGGGTGAGCCTAGCCTGATATGAGTTCTGCATTATTTTTTCAAGTGCTTAGTTGACAACAATTTAAATAGAAGCTTGCTCTTTGGGTCAAATAAGAACTTGGCATACAGCAAGACCAGATATTCTGCACTGAGAAGGAACTAAATAAAGGAATCACACAACACCAGGAAGATTGGATTTTGCCACAGTCAGGGCTGACACCAGACATCTGGAGACTACTACTAGTAGTAGTAGTAGTAGTAACAACAACAGAAGAAGAAGAAGAAGAAGAAGAAGAAGAAGAAGAAGAAGAAGGAGGAGGAGGAGGAGGAGGAGGAGGAGGAGGAGGAGAATAAGTATTCTGTCCATCTGACTGGTTTGCCTCAGTCACTCTGGGCGGCTTCTAGCAGAATATAAAAGAGCAAATGATACATCAGACATCAAAAACTTCCCGATACAGGGCTACCTTCAGATGTCTACAGAAGTTGCATAACTGGTTATTTGTTGGACATCTGAGCAGGCCCTCTGCCTGGTTCCCTGCAACTTCACTTCTCGCAGTGAGGGAACCTCCAGAAGGTCCACCCTCAGAGATGCTCCTTTAGGTATACAGGGCCACAGCCGTTTAGGGTTACAAAGGTCAGAGCAGTGCTCCCAATGAGACGCCACCCCAACCCACGCCCCTCCACCAGTGCTGGCCCATCTTGTTTCGCCACCTGAGGCACAATAAGAATGGCTCCCCTGCCCCACCACTGCACCCCTCCCCACTCCCACTGTTTGCTCCACCACTTCCACCACAACTGGAATGTGTCCCTCTCTTGTAAACTTGAGAAGGGGGCATCAAGAGAAGGGGTTTTCCGCAAGGCCTTCCACTTGTCTTCCCCGCCTCTGGAATGGCACAGAAACTCAGTAAGAATTTCGGACATCGTTCCGGTAATCTGACGTTTCGTTGCTAAAGAACTTAGTCATCAACCTCCTTCAGGTTTAACAAACTGAAGGACATTGTTATGTACTGAAGTTCTCACCCTGGGCCAGCAGGGGGATACTGTAGATAGTTATGCAAATGAAGGATCGAAAGTGACGTTCAGTGATTGGATAGTTTGTATGCAAATGAAGGATCGAAAGTGACGTTCAGTGTTTGGATAGTTTTAGAAAATGGCAACAGTTACATTGTTCTGGAGCTCTATATAAGCAGGCTGACTGAGCTCCTCAGTCAGTTCTGTTCCAGTTTACAAATAAAGAGCTCCTTTGGAAGAATCGCTGTGTCGTCTGCTATGTCTACCCACAACTTAACAAACATCATCCTCTTTCTATGCTCCCCTGATGGAAACATGCAGATGGGGACAGATATACCCCTGCTTAAAGTCCTTTACATACTGTCTTATCTTGTATATTATTTACTACAAAGCTCGATGACTAAGATCTTTAGCGACAAAACGTCAGATTACCGGAACAACGTCCAAGCACTGAATCACTGGTATATCACAAGTGGATTCATTATTACTGCGTTTGCAATTGTTCAAGATAAAATCTATTTTTGAAAGAGAAGAAATGAGCACTGAACCACTGGTGTATTACAAGCAAACTCTTTATTTACTGTGTTTGCTATTGCTTAAGATAAAACCAATTTGGGAAGGAAACTACTTTTGCCATTTTTAATGGATATTTATCGTTTGTTTACAGATAGCTGCCTTGGTGATATTATCTTGTGCCGATTGCAGTAGTCATCGTATCCCCACCCTGTTCGCTGTTTTATTGTTAGGAGCCAGCAAGGGTCAGAATTGATGGTGGGCTCCCAGCATGCGATTTGCTGAACTGCACACCTGCCATATATATCGCAAACTGGGAGGAAGCTGCAATCTCCCTGTATAGGAAAGTTTTTAATGTTTGATGTTTTATTGTGTTTTTAATATTTTGTTGGGAGCCCAACAAAATCATCATCACCAACAATAATAAATTGTATTAAAATAATATTTTTTTTCTATAAAAATATATAATATATAATAATGAAACTAATTATAATATAAGTATAATATTGCATCTGTTTCTGCCCTAAATTCAGCTGGGTGCAAAATAAGTCCTGAACGTATTGCTGTAGGTGCTGCCTACTCAAATGCCAAGAGATCCAGGGACAGATGGGGCAGACTAGGAAGAACTTGATGCCGCGGAGAGCTGTTTGACAGTGGAACAGTCTCCCTTGGGAGGTGGTGGGCTCTCCTTCCTTGGAGGTTTTTAAGCAGAGGTTGGATGGACATCTGTCATGGATGCTTTAGCTGAGACTACTGCATTGCAGGGGGGTTGGTCTAGGGTTTCCATACGTCCAGAATTTCCCAGACATAGCCAGGATTCTGCCATCGTTAGCAGTTTCCGGGCGGGAATCTGGATGTATGGCAGCCCATGTCAGCAGTGTAGATCTTGGCGATTTCCCATAAAAAATACTGTATTTTTTGCTCTATAGGATGCACCTGACCATAGGACGCATCTTGTTTTAGAGGGGGAGAACAAGAAAAAAAATTCTCCCCCTCTCTGCACAGCGCCCCTTCAGTGAGGCGGCAGGAGAAACAACCCCTCTCGCTCTCCAGGCTTCAGCGAAAGCAACGTGACGCCTCCAGAGCGCAGCGGGAGCGCTCCCACTGTGCTTCGGAGGCTTTGCATAGCCATCACTGAAGCCAAGGAGCCTGCATTCGCTCCATAAGACGCACACACATTTCCCCTTAATTTTTGGAGGGGAAAATGTGCGTCTTATAGAGCAAAAAATATGGTAGCTGAAAAAATGTTTTGTTTTGTTTAGATTTGGGAGGGAAAGCTCATCAACTTTGGGCAAAACTAAGAGAAGCTCAACAACTTTTCTCCCCACGGCAAAAAAAGAGCTCAGCAACTTTGCCCAATAAAGCTCAACAACTTTTGTGTCTGGATTTTCACTTTTTGAAAGATGGCAACCCTAGGTTGGACCAATTGACCCAACTCTATGATTCTATGATAGGGTGCCTGGATTCAAAGCCGGAGGATGCAGCTATCCCTTTACATCTTTTGACACTTCTTTGCCTTTGGGGGCCAAAGGAGATAAAGCAGTTGCAGTATATAGGCCCTTCTCTCTCTCGGGCCCATTGCACAAGGGCTAGACTCCAGGCATGTCACACAACAAGCGAGGGAGTTGGCAAGGACTGAGCAAGACAAGGTGTGGCTGCTTTATTTCCTCCCACATCAGGAGATTCAGTTACTTAGGGATAGCTTTCAGACTATGCTGAAAGCAAAGGGGGAAATAAGCAGGATGTTCAGGAGTCAGGAAGTCAGGGCTTCAGTGTTCTGCGTGTTGCTTAACATCCCTCACTATGATTAGCAGAAACACACACACACACACACACGGAAATATCCTTAGTTCACAAGGTTAATCTGTCTTGCCAAATTAGGCTTCTTTGGCACAGGGTTTCGTAAAGAGATTTCATTCTCTTTAAGCTCTGAGCATACATGGTTTGTGGCCATTTCCTGGAACTGTTAGCTTTCAATGAAGGCAGGGGTCTGCAACCTCTGTGGACCCAGGGAAATATTTATCGAAGGGGGGAAAAACTAAGAAACTGTTGTGCGCACCACAAAATACCCATTTTACCAACAGGGAGAAAATGGCAATGTTTAGAACGTTTTCCCCTCCACCCAAACCCAGGCAGAATGCTGATAAAAATAAAATACACGGGGTTGGTGGGTGGAATCAGACAATATCCCGCCAAAAACAAGCAACAAACAACTCCAGACCCAAAGCCATTAAAAAAAGGGGGGTGCAAGACAGAAGGACGGCCATCTGACATGGATGCTTTGGCCTAGATTCCAGCATTGCAGGGGGTTGGACTAGATGATCCTTGGGACCGCTTCCAACTATGATTCTATAGGGCCTCAACAGATGCCATGGTCTGAGAGCGCCATGGTACCCAGGGGCATATTTGGGATCCCAGATGTAGGAGTTGATGATCTCAGTTTGAAAAATCCCCCACAGGATAACATTGCTGGCATTATTTACAATTTCTGGGACCATGGGAGCTCATTAAACTTCAATCCCAGGGATCTGTAAACTAATCTCTCCCACTCTGAGTGGGAAAATCCCTACTGATTTCCATCTCTTCTACTTTAAGTCCTGTTCTTTTAAGTGCAGCCATTGTTCTGGTTACTTTAATCTTAGCAGGGATTTCCAGTGCAATGTTATATTACCAAATAAGGTTGGAATCTGCTTGTTTTGGCTACTCAAAACTACAGGAGATGTTGGAGCTGACTGACTGAATCTCCAGTCTAAATCTTTGTAAAGAGCAGGGGCAGGAGGACTGAAACAACAATGCTGAGAGAATTTTGTGGGGACCATTTTCCTGAAGAAAACCACCCCTCTGCAGCTGCTATTTGCCCTGTTAAGGGGCAGCGTACAAAACAAACATGAAAGTTTTCCTCCATTGCCATAGACGTGACCCTAATCTTCCCATACATACTTTCCCCAGACTTTTAAAGGCAAAAGAGATACACATCCATAGGGTTTCCTGTAGTTTGGCTCTCAGCTCAGCTCTCTGCCGGTTAATGAAGGTAAAGTCTGAGCTTAGATTTAGGGCCTCACAGGTAGTATTTGCTAGCAATGGCTATGTCAAAAAAACTACAGAAGAAAATAATATAGATTGGCCTGCACAACTTGTGAGTCAACCAGCCCCAAGGCAGCCAACCATCCACATAACGTGGCCTTCTAGGTGCATGACAGCATCCCTTGTTTTTTGTTTGTTTGTTTTTCAATTCCCAACAGGCAGCAAAACAAGGTGGCTTCTAGAAACCTTGGTGTGGGCCACCATCCATGGTTGGTCAGTTATGCTTGACTTGGTGAGGAGGAGCCATATAATTTGTGCAGACCTGTCAGAAATCGTTGAAGAAAACTAGACAGATAGTCTCATCTCCTGCAAGTGTCCCAGAAAAACTGGGACATCCTGTTTCCCACCCCCACGAGAGCACGGTGGCCATTTGGGGCACCATGATTTTGCCCCAAAACAGCTCTACTTTCAGGGCTGCAATCTCACTCCATGCCCCAAAATGTGTGTTTTGGGGCACTGTGACAGCACACAGCACCCCCCAGAAAGCATGTTTTTTTGGCTCTGTGATCTTGTGTGGGTCACATGGGAGCACCAACGGGAAGACACGCAACCTGGTTTGGGGACTCAAAATGTTGGCGGGTATGCAGTCTGCCTGTCCTCTTCCTTGTCTCTCTTTCTTTGGCCAAAGTTGTTGAGCCGAAAAATCAACACTTCCAATATGGGCTGCCATAGGCCCAGATTTCCATGGACACTTTAGCCGCTATTTGATACTTTCACCCGGACGCCATTTCAACGGACGAATCCTGACTATGTATGGCAACCCTATCAGAATTATCAAAGCCAGAAAGATTATTGACCATGCCTTCTATTTCAGTTTGTATTTATTTTGCCCCACTGCTGGAGCAGCAGCCAATGTTTCATCCATAAGCACATGTCTGTTCAAAGTTCACAGAAGTTTCCTGTTCCCTCCTCTCCTCTGCAGCCAAGCTCCTATCCTAAGGGTCAAGGGCCCCTCCTGGGCAATGTAGGGTGGGCTGCAAGAGCAGAGAATCACCTAGGATTGGATTGGGTGAAGACTGATTTGGGGGCAATTCCCTCTTTGCCCAGCAGCCCACTGCACCTTGTTCCACACTATCCAGTAGACCACACTGAGAAGATTTCAATGGGCTGCAAGAGGCAGGAGGGGAACAAAACGTTTCATCCTTGAACTTCTTTCAAATAACTCATTTAAGGTTTCAAGCATGTGTCTCTTATAGCTCAAGCTCACTCATGCCTAGGCATAAAAGGTAAAGGGACCCCTGACCATTAGGTCCAGTCGTGGCCGACTCTGGGGTTGTAGCGCTTGTCTCGCTTTATTGGCCGAGGAGCCGGTGTACAGCTTCCGGGTCATGTGGCCAGCATGACTAAGCTGCTTCTGGCGAACCAGAGCAGCACACGGAAACGCCATTTACCTTCCCGCCGGAACGGTACCTGTTTATCTACTTGCACTTTGACGTGCTTTTGAACTGCTAGGTTGGCAGAAGCAATGGGAGCTCAACCCATCGTGGGGATTTGAACCACTGACTTTCTGATCGGCAAGTCCTAGGCTCTGTGGTTTAACCCACAGCGCCACCCGCGTCCCTATGCCTAAGCATAATTCATAGTAAATAAGATCTCGTGTTACTTTAAAGACTAATGGCTGAATCAAGACCAAGTTAACTGAATCCATAGTGCAAATATCAATAGGTCATGTTAGTCGTGGCTTAATTTAAATCCCACTGATTTAAATTAATTCAGTTTCAAAAATTTACTGTGGCCTAAACTTTCAAAGAGCAAAGCCGGTGCAGCAAATCTGTGGTCTTCCACCAGCAGCCATTGGTCCCAGCCAGCATGACCAGTGTTCATGGATGTATTGTGTGTGTGGCTTTGTGCGTTAAGATGTGCCTGTTGGTTTGTCTGTTCTAAAAAAAGAACAGAGAAAGCAACCTCCAGAAAAATGCCAGAGACAAATGACTTCTCAATTTCAACGTAGCCAACCTGCTAGGCGGAATCTGCCTGAGGAACAGCACCATCTAGCTTCACTCCTTATAGATGTCAAGAAAAAGCCTCTATGGCTCAAAGATATTCCGATCACTTAGAACCGGTTCCTATGTAAAGGGAAGGGGTTATTTACTTTTCCCACGACCCAAGATCGTCTAGAGAGCCCAAGGAGCTGATGGAAGGAACAAGGGCACAATCATGAGAGAACTCAGAAAAACGGGCAGGGAGCGGCAAAATGTGTTTTACCGCATTTTGAAGGAAGCAAATAATGCAAACATTAGCGTAACTGGATTTTTAACAGAGGAGTGTTCAGGCAAAGGTGGGAATTCATTGCCTTTCTATGTCACGCCTTGTTTCGTGTGAAAACTAAAAATCAATTTGCAGATTATTTTTGCTTTCAGGCAGGGGTAAAATGAAAAATTCCACTTTGGGTGAAAGCCAAGCAGCTTGTGTCTCTCTAGCCCAACTCTATGGTGTAGAACAGACACTCTGGCCTTATCGCATTGCCCCATAATGGAAAGGATTGGATTCTGCGATCCATTGCTGCCACTATGTGAATGCAATTCATTTCTCTCTAGGCCTGTCAATAAATGGCAGGAGTATCGGCCACCAGCCGAGTTTAGGCAGCCTAGAATCGTAGGTTATATATTAATGCATTATCTTCCATAAAATGAAGTATAAGCCTTCTGTGTGTGCATGCACACGAAAGCTCATACCAAGAACTGACTTAGTTGGTCTTTAAGGTGCTACTGGAAGGAATTTGTTTTGTTTTGACTATGGCAGACCAACACGGCTACCTATCTGTAACTAAAAGCATCTATGATTCACATGCTACCTGAGGTCTCTCCTGTACAATGAATGTGTCACCAAAGGTTCCTTCTTTGCCTCTGCTCCATTTGCTTAACCTTACTTTTCTTTCTCATCATGTTCCTGCTGGTACTAAGCGAGCCCCAAAACCTAGTAAACTCTTATTTCTGTTCACCGTCAGCCTTCTGATGTCACGGCGGGTCTTTGTTACCCTTTTGAATGAGTCAGAAGCCCACACGCCAGGCTTCCTTCCTTTCATGTCATAAAAGTTCCTAGCAAGCCTCAGGCTACAGAATTTAGCTACGTGGAGAAAATGGGAAAACCAGATTCTATGCTGCATTTCTGAGGTCAATGGGCAACTTTGGGCAAGAGGACTGTAACGATTTTTGACATACACACTTTTGATCGTGCAGGATGCTTGAACAGTTCGCTGTACTGTTCAAATGAGGGGAGGAGGAAATAAACAACCCCGTACTTAATCTGCCACCTCAGAAATGATGTTGTGCTGCAGAAATGGTGCCTATTCTAAGACTGGGTGAATCTGTTCATTTCAGTTTCTCCCCGTTTCTAATTTTTCCAGCCTGAAATTCAGTTCACCACATTTTCACACCAGTCTGATTTTTAAAAATGCAATTTAACAGCATTTGAGTTCAAAAAATTGCAAAGCAATTTCCCCCAATATAATGCATGTGATGGTACACGTTACCCAGTATATGCATTTTTGTAAATGGCTGGCGGGTGGACCTGAGGGAAGCCTGCTTCCCTCAGGTCCACTCCCCAAAACCATGTCCCCCAGGCCGCCATGGATTGGCTAGTTTGAATATCAGGTTTGACGAAGGGCGTTAAGCGGCCATTTTGTACACATTACTTGTTTGGAGAACTGCAAAATCTGGAGAAGTGCAAATTTCAAAGAATGGCTGTTTGGTTCACATATTCTGTGAGCCGCCCTGAGATCTTATGATGAAGGGCAGTATGTAAATCTGATAAAATAGATTAATAAATAATTGTTCTGAAAGTGCAAATTAAGTAGATCTTCAAAGGCAAACTGAATAGAATTTCTCCCCATCTGTCATGTGTTCATATCACCATATACAACATGTGACATATCAACACTACATAACTGGGTAAATTGAAAAGCATTGCAGTTGAGTGGACATTATGGTCTTGGTTGCATGTCATGATAAGCAGCAAATTGTGCTGAACCATGGTTATGAATGTGCCTCTCCCTGCTATGTGGGTCCCTGCGCAATTCAGACGAGCTATACCGTGGCTTGCCATGTCATCTGAACCCAAACCATAGTTCGTTTGTTTCAAACAAGTGATTGCCCATGAGCCATAATACAGAAATAAACCTTTCTGGCTTGCCACTTGTGGCTTGTTCGAAACAAACAAACAAACATGTCTCCGTCTAGATTCAGATGAGCTGAGAAGTCACAATTTGGCTTATTTGAGTCATATGCGCATCACACATCTGAGACAGGGAGAAAAGCTGTTCAGCACTCATCTTGCTTTCAGGCCGAAGGAGCTGGTGTTTATCCGCAGACAGCTTTCCGGATCATGTGGCCAGCATGACTAAACCACTTCTGGCACAACGGAACACCGTGACAGAAACCAGAGTGCACGGAAACACCGTTTACCTTTCCGTCACAGCAGTACCTATTTATCTACTTGCACTTTGACATGCTTTCGAACTGCTAGGCTGGCAGGAGCTGGGACAGCAATGGGAGCTCACCCCATCACAGGGATTCAAACTGCCAACCATCAGATTGGCAAGTCCAAGAAGCTCGTGGTTTAGACCACAGTGCCACCTGTGTTGGCAGGGGAGCAGTATGTTCACAATTAAACCATGGTTTAAGATAAACTGGAGTTTATAGTGACCTGGGAACCAGGCCATTGGATTCATGCAGACAAGTAATCACATAATGTTACCATCAACATGGGACAACGGAGCCGCAGTATCAGAAAAAAATGGCTTCCCACTCTGGTTCCTTTCACGGCTAGGGCCACCCCAAAATTCAACACACATCAGTTTCAATAGTTCCTGGAATGTCTGTGGATATTAGATAAAACTGGAAATGCATGATGTATAACTAGTTAACAGAGGATGAGAGCTGTCACGACTCTACTAAATATCGAGTTCTGAGCAGATGCTTGGTTGTTTACTGCCAACTTTGAAGTACGGTTACAGCTTGACATTGAAAACGGGTGAGATTTTGCTTAGGTTTCCATTTGTTTGTTTCTTTTAAAGTGCACATTCTTTAAAAACAGCCTCCAAGAAAAAGGATGGCATTTTATAGAATTTTTTAAAAAGGCTATCTCTCTATCTCTCTATCTCTCTATCTCTCTATCTCGATCTACTTTGATTCCCAAATCCTTTTAGATGCTGTACTGTGAAGAACAGAGACAGGAAAGGAAAACCTTTAGACATACGGTACATTTCCCAAGGCAAGGCGAAGAATGCAGCACCCCGAACTCTGTCTGCATCTGGAGTTGCCTCCAGACTGTCAATGTTTTGCAGTAGGGATTCAGTTGCATAGGTTTGCGCAGTTGAAATGCTTTGGTGCAACAAATCAACTTCAGAAGAAGCAACACATTTCTTTTGCAGTTAGAAAAGTGACAGAGAAATATAGACTAAAAAAATGTGGGCTAACCAACCAGTTACGGTTATACATCGGAAGTCAAACGGAATCCGTTCTGGAAATCCGTTTGACTTCCAAAACCAAGGCACGGCTTCTTATTGGCTGCAGGAAACTCCTGCAGCCAATCGGAAGCCGCGGAACCAACATCGGATGTTCGGGTTCCAAAGAACGTTTGCAAACTGGAACACTCACTTCTGGGTTTGCGGCGTTCAGGAACCAAAAAGTTTGACTTCCAAGGTGTTTGGGATCCAAGGTATGACTGTAATGGGAAAGTGCAAAACTTCCATGCAAGCAAATCAAGATGAATAGCCATAGTCAGGTAAATACCACCCCGAAACAAATCATTGCTCTTTATAGACTGCACACTATCTAACTTCTGTGCAAGCTTTATGCAAGGAAATCTGGATGGATGTTCAAGAAAATCACCTGGAGAAGCTTGGAAGCACCTATTTCTGGTTTATGTCAAAGTAGCAGGCTATTAAAAGGCGGCTAATCATGGATATCAACACATTTGAATATAGGTGTTGCCTCACTTACATGGGGGTTACGTTGCCCCCCCATAAATGAAATTTCGTAAAGTGGGGGGGGCACCCTCTGAAAAGCCTCTGAATGCCCATTTCCCCCTGCTCACTCTTTGTGCCTATCTACAGTTCCTCTTGTGCCGCTGCTTACTCGGGAGAAAACTGCTCTTAAGTGCTCAATCAGAGCAAACGGCAATTCGGGTTTCCTATGGATTGCCGTTTGTTCCAATTTATCACTAAAGAGTGGGTTTTCCCTGGGAAAGCAGCAGGACAACGGGAGAACCACTCACCCCTGTGCCTAGAAAGTGTGGATCAAGCAGAATATTTCTGAATATTTGCGTGTCCTACCCTCCATGCACCCTTAAAAAGCACCCAGAGATCCCTAATCTCCAAATACTTTATTTGAGTGTCATGGTTTTAATTTCGAAATTGCTCTGAGATTAAGTTGGCAATTAGGTTAGAACGGCAATGCAGTAGAATGAAACATGTTAATTGCAAAATTAAGTGTTATCACTGCAATATTGCAACACAGTACAAGACAGGGTTCTCCCAGGCCTTGAAGAATCTCTGCTTCTGTGTGAAAAAAAGGCAAACATTTTCAAAGGATAATATTGTTTTGAGCTATAGGGAATCTGACAACGGGGCAGCATGTCTTTCTGCCCTCACTATGGCCAAAAGACTGATAGACAATAAATGTACAGCTCCATTTATTCAATGGACTCAAGGCCTGACTGCAGTTTCCACATAGAAGCAGATTGCTTATAGATGGAGACTTTTCATGACCAAGTATAATGAAATTTGGAACTCATTTATATAAAATAAAGTAGGTTGAGGGGGGAGGGGAAAAATGAGAGTTATATAAGTGCATTAGAAATATCAATATTAAAGGTAATGGTAAAGGGGCCCCGACCATTAGGTCCAGTCGTGACCGACTCTGGGGTTGCAGCGCTCATCTCGCTTTATTGGCCAAGGGAGCCGGTGTACAGCTTCTGGGTCATGTGGCCAGCATGACTAAGCCGCTTCTGGTGAACCAGAGCAGCGCATGGAAACGCTGTTTACCTCCCTGCCAGAGCGTTACCTATTTATCTACTTGCACTTTGATGTGCTTTCAAACTGCCAGGTTGGCAGGAGCTGGGACCGAGCAACGGGAGCTCACCCCATCGCGGGGATTCGAACCACTGACCTTCTGATCGGCAAGTCCTAGGCTCTGTGGTTTAACCCACAGCGCCACCCGCTTCCCTAATATCAATATTAGGTAAGTATATATGGATTTCTAACTGTTATGGTGATATATTGTGCCCTAAAAACAAATAAAAAATAATTACAAAAACAATATATTAAAAAGCATTTCGACCACTGCAGTATATCCTATAATGGCTTTGCCTAATCGCAAAGTTGGACCCTCCCAAATCCTTCCCACGGAAAGCACGGGAGCACAGCCTTGTACCCAGCACATTAATTCTACCTTTTAGATCTGCTGCTGCAGCACAAGCAATGACATGTGCTCAGTACTAGCTCACATCGTGCCCCCTTGGAGGCTTAACTTAGCAGCCTACCCACTGTCAGCTGTCATCAGCCTCTGCATTCTGGGGAGAGAGAGAGAGCAACATTCAAGCGGGCTGGAAAATTCCATATTAGGAAAGATGAAACCTGCTTTTGTTCATAGGTAGAGCTGGTAAATCTGTACCTGTATAAATAGTTCTCCCTCACTATTCAAGGAGATTGTTCACTGAGTCATAGGATGGAAGGGGCCAGATGGCCATCCCATCTTGGCTCAGTGCCGGGGGAAATGTTCTGTAGAAACCTGCATCAACCTATTCTATTAGGAGTAGGTAAGGGGATGCGGGTGGCACTGTGGTCTAAACCACTGAGCCTCTTGGGCTTGCCAATCAGAAGGTCGGTGGTTTGAATCCCTGCGACAGGGTGAGCGCCCGTTGCTCTGTCCCAGCTCCTGCCAACCTAGCAGTTCGAAAGCACGTCAAAGTGCAAGTAGATAAATAGGTACCACTGTGGCGGGAAGGTAAATGGTGTTTCCGTGCACTCTGGTTTCTGTCACAGTGTTCCGTTGTGCCAGAAGAGCCAGTGTGGTGTAGTGGTTAAGAGCAGTGGACTCGTAATCTGGTGAACTGGGTTTGATTCCCCGCTCCTCCACCTGCAGCTGCTGGGTGACCTTGGGCCAGTCACACTTCTTTGAAGTCTCTCAGCCCCACTCACCTCACAGAGTGTTTGTTGTGGGGGACGAAGGGAAAGGAGAATGTTAGGAGCTTTGAGACTCCTTTGGGTAGTGATAAAGCGGGATATCAAATCCAAACTCTTCTTCAGTCATGCTGGCCACATGATCTGGAAAGCTGTCTGTGGACAAACACTGGCTCCCTGAAAGGGAGATGAGCACTGCAACCCCATAGTCTCATTTGACTGGACTTAACCCTTTACATTTTTACCTTTATTAAGAGTAGGCAATTTAATATATATACCTTTTCCGGCAAGCCGTTTCCCTCTAATGTAATGATTTTGGGAGGATATATGCCATTGTCATCAATATATGCATCTTTATGTACATTTCTCCATAATATATGCATTTTAGTACACATTATTTACCTGGAAAACACCACTGCAGAATTGAGAGAAGTGCTTTGGTCCACTTATTGTACTGGGAAGTGTGAACGAGGGAAGCTTCACCTTTAAATGCAAATTAGACTGAACCCCCCCCCCCACCCAACTCCTAGGGTTGAGCCACCGCTCATGAGATTGGGAACCTTTACTTCCAGTGATGGGATCCTAGGAGAGACCCTCCTCTTCTATGAACAGAACCTCTCTGTTCACTGTTGCCATTTCCTCACGCCCTAAGGAGACACATACACAACCCCTTTCATGAGGTAGGTTAAGCTTGTAGGGGTGCGTTCAACGCTAGCCATCCACAGTCGACCCATTGAAGTTAATGGGCATGACTCACTTCAGTCCATTGATTCCAGTTGGGTCTATCCTAAGTAGAGTCGTATACAACCCATAACAGCTACTTGCCCACAGCTTGCCCAGTGAGCTGTTTGGTTGGAGAATTTAGGCCCTCACAGCAGCTGCCTTAATTCCCCCCTCTGTGCTCTCTGCCGTCGTTTCTCATCATGGGGAGTTCTCAACCCTAAAAAAGGGAGACATTTGCCCTAGCTCACTTGCTTTGGATAATTACGAACTGAGGGGCAGATTACTTCTGACTTGGGTGTGCCCCCCCCAAAAAAGTCCACCATTCATAAACCAAGCAGAAAGACAGCACCAGCGTACTTGTAAAAAACATCCCCAAATAATCATGGGAACTGTAGTTTGCCTCTCACAGAACTACATAGCCCAGCATCCTTAAGAAACTATAGTTCCCAGAAGTCTTTGGGGGTGGGGGTGTACGTTAAGTGATGTATCAGCAGCATTAATGCCCAAGATTCTCTACGGTCCAAGCCCCACCATTTGTGTTTCGGTAACAGAAAAGGAGTGAAGCCTTGTCTGCCTCTGGTGATAGGTTTCCAATGGCTCAGACAGAGTCTTTCTCTCTGTTTTCCGAAATCTTTCAGATAGATCCTTTGCACCTTATCCGTGGCCACCGTGCGCTCTTTATCCATCGGCTAAGGCAATCTCTCCTTTACAAGCCAGTCTCCTCCGTTGGTAGTTTGTAAAAGCCAAGAAGGAATGCAAAACGTTCAGGCGAAACAGTGAAGACATGGAGAGGCCAAAAATTGAGGTATATAATCAGATCTTTTCATCCGCTTGACTGCACTGAGTTTTTTCTGAAAAGCTCCACAAAGTGTGAAAGAGATTTGATACAAATATATACATTTTAAAGCTGACAAGTGTCTGTGCATTATTTTATTTTTTAAAAGCCTCTCCGTAGGGAGTGGAGTACCGTGCAGTTCAGTGAGTCATTTGGTGGGTGCTTCCAGATGGCTGCTTATTATGGGATTGCTGCTCTTCGTGCATGCAGCCTCAGCTGTATCCTCCTCCCCGCCCCCGGCCATACACTGTTTAATCCAGACTTCCCATTTCTGGGGGGGGAAATCTAATAAGGGCATTTCCAGACAGTTGCTATATTCAGATGGGATTTCGTCCTGTCCAGGCAAATTCAGGTTGTACCATTAAAAATGGATATTGAGCAACTAATCCACTTGCTTTCCCAAAGGGAACTTTTTTTGCCATGAGGACAGTGGCACCAGAAAGTTTGGCATGACACTTGCCCAGCATGAGGTCACCTGACCTCACTGCAAACCAATTGGAAAGGACGCTCAATAAATAGCTAGCATCATCTAACCTCCCTGTGGACTTTGCACAAACGAATCAACGTAAATGATGGCTAAGCAGGTTATCTGGAAGCAACCTCTGTAAAGGACAACATCCCCACCTGCTGACAACAGCCCACATGCGATACCTGAGTCCAGGGGTCAGCAACCTAAGGCCTGTGGGTCACAAGCGGCCCATGGGGGTCATTTAATCGGCTCATGGACCCCCACTGCCCACTCGGGGACCCATGCCGCCGGCTTGGTCAGCTACCGTGCGCCATGCTAAACAGGCGCAGAGCAGAGCGGGGACTGCCTTCCACGATGCTGGCCAGCTTCCCATTGGCTGCTGGAAGCTCCTGCAGCCAATGGGAAGCTGTGCACCCTTCCTCTGCACAGGAAGGAGTGCCGGAAATAGCATTTGAGCACGTGCACATACACTCCAGCCCACTGCAGCGTCTGCGGGACCGTGAACCGGCCCAAGCCACAAAAACGTTGCTGACCCCTGCCTGAGTCCAAGTCTAATGTCTCCCAACAACTTTTCACCTAAGAGCGTGCAAATTTGGGGTGTGTGTGTGTCAGTGAAGCACTAAGCTGCCTAGACTTTCCACCTTGGTCCCCAGCTGCGATGGCTCCTGAGAGGGAAGAGACACTGTGGGGAGGGCATTAGTGGCTGCTGCGGCAGCTACCGCCACCGCCGGGTTTTCCCCTCCGGGTAGCACTAAGCGGGCACAGCGGCGGAACTCCTCGTTCTTCCACGTATAGAGCAGCGGGTTGAAGGCAGAGAGAGAACAGAAGAGCAGCCAGCTGGCGATCTGCAGCCCCCGGGGCATGGGCCAGAAGAAAAAGCCCAGCAAGCTGACCCACACCAGAGGCTGCGTGGCCAGGAGGAACGCGAGGCAGAGGAGCAAAACGGAGATGCTGCTCAGGCGCCGGGCCCGGCGGGGAGCCGCCGGGGCTGCTGGGAAGGGCAGCTGCTGGAGCAGGTGGAAGTTGAGGACGCTGACGCGCTTGACGCTGCCCCTCACCCTCCTGACAATCCCCATGTAGCAGTAGAGCAGGAGGACTGTCTGGCTGAGGACAGCCAGGGCTACCAGAAGGCCCATGTAGTTCGAGCTCTTGGTACTGGTGCCGTTTCGAGACTCCTGCCGGCTGGGTTGCCACATCTGCAGTCCTGGGGGGACGGAGGCGAGGAGGAGGGCCAGCCCCCAGGACAAGCTGATCATCCAGGCCGTGTGCTTCCTCTGGTAAACAGCCTGGTACGTGATGGGCGGCTTGGTGATGAGGACATAGCGGTTGAGGGCCACCAGCAGGTGGGAGAGCAGTGAGACGATGAGCCCAAGGCCCACCAGCCCAGCACGGAGCAAGCGGTACCCTTCTGACCGCACTGTTGGGGACCCGGAAGGGAGCAGTCCCTGCACCGCCTCTTGCGGCATCCAAAGGCCACAGACACTCAGGTCCGCAACGCAACCGTTGACAATGAAAGCGTTGCTGGTGGTGCGCAGCTTCCTGAAGGTGAAGACCAGGTAGATGACCATGATGTTGGATATGGTCCCGTAGATGGCTAGCAGCAAGTAGAAGAGTGACAAAGAGATCTTCGTCCCCAGGGAGTCTTCTTCACAAAGCAGCTGTTGCAAGGATCTAGAGCTCCAGGCGGAGGAGGAGGAAGAAGAGGAGAAGGAGATATTGGGCATTGTGCGGCGCACAAATGAGGCACTCCAGACCAACCTCAGCACTGCTCAGTTCTGGAGAAGGTTAAGCTGAGCCATGAAGAAATCCAGGAAAATCTCCTAGACCAGGCAGAACACAGCAGGAGCCAAAGCAGATCGTCAGAAAAGTACCAAACATACATGACGTCCCAGAATGTAGACGGTGATCTCCAAAACAGGCAGAGAGCAAGACTGGATCCCATGGAAAAACACCAACTTCTCCGATCATGCCAGGTCTCCAGAGTCAGTTGTTGGCAGAGGTGAAAGAAGGGATACGTGGGTCTTCTTCCCTGTATTTCTACACAGAGGAGGCTGCAAGTATGCCAGATCACGAAAGAGCAAGCTTGCCGATGGATCCAAGGCTGGTGTTTGCAAGCCAGGCAAGCAGAAGGAGGGCGGAATCCAGAGCTTGCATCCAAATCTCCATGGCTGCAGCAAAGTTAGATTCTCCTGGTCGAGTGCAGCCAGCAACGAGTGCCCAAAGACAGGCAGGCGAGCGAGGAAGCAAGCAAGGCAGAAGAAAAGAAGCCTCAGCTGTGGAAATACCAGGAGTCCCGGCACCCTCTGGGCAATGGCCTCAAGAGCGGCAGCAGCTCATCTGAAGACCTGGAGCATCTTCTCTCGCTTTACAGCATGCACACTGTATTATCAGCCTGGGGAAATTCGGCGCTTCTCATCTTTATGAATTATGCAGCAGGTTTCAGGCTTGCGAGAGCAGGAGAGAGGGAGAGGGAGGGGAGGGGAGGGGGAAAAGAAAAAGAAAGAACCCAGCTTGCACTGAAAAGCCTGCAATTACAGAGACAGATCTCTCTCCCCCTGCCTCCATCGCCACCCACCGGAGTTCTCAAATCACCCCCCTCTGGTCTCTTCCTGGACCTCTCCTGTAGCACTGATTTCCAGGATGGAGAAGAAATTCCTTTGCTCACATCTACTTCCATTTCCTCTGACTCCCCTCCGTGAGGATGTGGTTGGTTTATTTCCTCCTTTCTCCTTTTTTTTTAAAATAAAAAAATAAAAATCTAATTTTAGATCAAATCTTTAGTTGCAATATGGGGAGGAAAAAACCACGCTCTTGCTTAAAACATTCTGCTCCTTGGCAACAGAGTCTTCATCATATTACTGTGCCGATTCTCTGGTGTATTTTTCCCATAGGGTTCCCCCACCTCCGGAAACCTGTCCTTGTGAATGCAAAGTGTCGTGGCAACGGAGTTGAGAAAGGTACAAAATAGGAGGGATGCAGTACATGGCTTTTCCTAAGAGAGGGAGGGGGCAGGTGCTGTCCTTATATTGAAAGCTGTCAATTAACAATCACAAAGTGATCTCCCTGCCTGAAAATGCCCAAGGTGGGTGCACCAAAATGCCCCAATCCAACAAGGTGGAAGTTTCCCATGGGCTTGGTCTGGGGGGCGGGGGATGGACAGCTCCTCCTCCTCAATCAAGTAAATAAATAAATAAATAAATAAATAAATAAATAAATAAATAAAATAAAATACTTAACTAAAAGTAGGAATGATCAGAATATTTGAAAGCGCTCACGGAGGTCACATGGATGATGTCGTGGCGCGTTCGAGAGACGCAACCGACAGAGCGATAGGCGTGGCTTTCGCGAACCGACCAATCGCATCGCAGGTAGCTCAGCTTCTAGAAGCTTCTCATAGTTCTTGGCCTTCTCTCCTGAGAGCGCGCCCCTACGAGGCCTGTCTAGAAACGACTGGAAATTCCCCACAGGCTATTTATACTGCGGAAAGCCCTCAGGCCTCAGTCAACAATGTTATTATTTTTATTTAATTCCCTAGTTTTGAAACCACTGAAGATTTTGACAGATTTCTCCCTGAGACCTTGAGGTCAACAGAAAGTCATTTAAAACAACTGTTGGGGAGATGTTTCGTTCCGAATCTGCTAGGCGGAGCCAGACGGAGGATGAGGACAAGCGGGTGCCCCCCCCCAACATAAATGCTGCTACGCTCAAGAAGTTGTCTACTAGGATTGTAGCTGATGCAAATTCCAGACACCTTATACTTTCTGGATGTGTGTTTCAATGTACATGGGGAGATACATACCTATTCAGAGACTGTACGGAGGACAAAAAGGCGACTCGGGTCACATTTCAAAACCAAATCGACCCAATCCGCAGTTTCTGAAATGCAGGCACCCCCCACTTACGCGCAGCCGACTTGTGGGCAACCGCACATGCATGCTTCGCCAGGAAATAATTAAATAAATAGAACGGTGCCAGGAAGTACATCAAAAAAACGAAGATCATGGCCACTGGGCCCATCACCTCCTGGCAAATAGAAGGGGAAGAAATGGAGGCAGTGAGAGATTTTACTTTCTTGGGCTCCATGATCACTGCAGATGGTGACAACAGTCACGAAATTAAAAGACGCCTGCTTCTTGGGAGGAAAGCGATGACAAACCTAGACAGCATCTTAAAAAGCAGAGACCTCACCTTGCCAACAAAGGTCCGTATAGTTAAAGCTATGGTTTTCCCAGTAGTGATGTGTGGAAGTGAAAGCTGGATCATAAAGAAGGCTGATCGCCAAAGAATTGATGCTTTTGAATTATGGTGCTGGAGGAGACTCTTGAGAGTCCCATGGACTGCAAGAAGATCAAACGCATCCATTCTTAAGGAAATCAGCCCTGAGTGCTCACTGGAAGGACAGATCGTAAAGCTGAGGCTCCTGTACTTTGGCCACCTCATGAGAAGAGAAGACTCCCTGGAGAAGACCCTGATGCTGGGAAAGATGGAGGGCACAAGGAGAAGGGGACGACAGAGGATGAGATGGTTGGACAGTGTTCTCGAAGCTACCAGCATGAGTTTGACCAAACTGCGGGAGGCAGTGGAAGACAGGAGTGCCTGTCGTGCTCTGGTCCATGGAGTCATGAAGAGTCAGACATGACTAAACGACTAAACAACAACAAACCAGGAAGTGGAAGGAGAGCTCTGGAGATCTCCTCAGAGCCTGGAGAAGATGTCAGCGAGGGCGGATGAAGCCCCAAAGAGACCTGAGGTACAGTGGGGCTTTGTTTAGGCTGCTCAGCTCCCCGTCTAGCAGCCGACACTCGGGGGAGCGAAGCAGTAGCTGCACAGATGCTTTACTGCGCATCATCCAGCCTCCAGCCGGCCGCAGAGCTTCGGCTCAAGTTGGAGAGGGAGTTGTGTGGAGAGAGAGCTGGACAGCAGGAAGAAACGGGTGTTTTGAGGCTTTTAAGAGTTTTTTTAGAGGGTGCTCCCCACTTTATGCAAGTTCACTTATGTGTATGGGCTCCCGGAATGTAACCCCCCACATAAATGGGGTGGGGGGAACGCCTATAAAACAAAAACTGAAGCACAGCCATCCGCATTCATCCAAAAATAATAATAAATGATGCAGTTCTCCAAGTACGGTTTACAAAAATCCATATTTGTAAGGTTAAAAAATACGCATAAATATGAATATATTGGAGAAAATAACATTCAAAAATGCGTTCCTTTAGGAGGAATTGCTTGCAAAAATCTGGACTCTATAAGTCAAAGCTGCATACAAAAATGTGCCTATTGGGATAAATTGACAACGACATGCGGAAGAATTTTCACGAGAATTGCAAATTGCTGCAGTCAAAACAAAATAAAAAAATTCCTTCCAGTAGCACCTTAAAGACCAACTGAGTTGCTGCAGAAATGTGGAGAACTGGATTTAAGATTTGAGAAGAATCGGGAACAGAGAGGGCTGAAATGGCTCTGTCTCTAATTCAGAGTTACCAACACTGATTTACAACTGGATTAAAACCAAATCCTCTCTTTCTTTCTTTCTTTCTTTCTTTCTTTCTTTCTTTCTTTCTTTCTTTCTTTCTTTCTTTCTTTTTCTTTCTTTCTTTCTTTTGGGTGGGGGGAGGCACAAATCATAATGCTGGTTCTTCATTGTGATGCTCCCATTATGTAAGGCCCTTCCAATGGAGGCTCATCTATAGCCACCTGCTGCTCTTTTGCTCCCAGGCAAAGAATATATATCCATAAACAAAATTATTTATTAAACTTAAAAAGACTGTACAGCAAATACAAACTTGCATCAATGGAAGGACAGCATTTTGAAAGTAAATTATTCAATAAATTAACAAAATAGTGGATAAGAATGAAATATCCCAAGCAGCAGCATTCTAAAACCAAGGCATTTTCATTCATTCATCTTCTCTTTATCTACTTATGGACAGATTTTGTGAACACTTCTGTATATTTTTGAGGACTGGCTCACTCATGCAATAATAATAATAATAATAATAATAATAATAATAATAATAATAATATATTTATACCCCACCCACCTAGCTAGGTTCCCCCAGTACTCTGGGTTTCCCCAGCAATGCACATCACTTGAGAACTCTACATTTGACGTCTTGCAGCATATGCAAAGCTTTGCCTGTACACACCATACATTTAAAACACATTTAAAGCACCCACCCAAATCACTCTGGGAACTGTAGTTCAACCCCCACCCCCAGGGCTATGATTCCCAGCACACTTAACAAACGGCAGTTCCCAGTATTTTTTTTTGGGGGGGGGGATGTGCTTTAAATATATCAATGCAGCCTATATGAAGATCACATGGAGTAAACTGAAGCGATAAAATCTAAAGGCAGCTAAGCAGGCCATACCAGTTCAGATAGCAGATGGGGACATACTCTTTTTAATAATAATAATAATAATAATAATAATAATAATAATAATATTTGTACCCCGTGCATCTGACTGGGTTGCTCCAGCCACTATGGGTGGCGTCCAGCATATACAAAAACATAATTAAACATTAAAAACTTCCCTACACAGGGCTGCCTTCAGATGCCTGTATGCTCCTGTGTGTTAAACAAGCAAATAAAATCCAAAATTGCAAAGTTAAAAACTTCTAGTACAACAGCAAGGTAGGTTTATCTCGCAGCCTTATCTCTACCAGAAAGCAGGTTGTTTTTGTTAGAATGTGATCCATCCCCCATCTGCTGTAGATCCCCTACAAACAATCCTGTATCTGAGGGTAGGGGGGGGCATCCTTGGAGGAGAGGAAAAAACACTCCACACATGCTTAAAGAAGCGCTTGCTCTGTATTACCTCACCTGTTTCAGGACAGGGATGGGGAAGTTGCGGCCTTCCACCTGTTGGACTACAACTCCCATCATCCCTGACCTTTAAGCCATTCTGGCAGGGGCTGATGGGAGTTGGAGTCCAACAACATCTGGAGGAGCCAGTTTTGGTGTGCAAATATTGAAAATATGGCTTCAGACTATTCCACTGGCTGCTATCATCGGACGCCTCCGCCCATACACAATCAAAGCTAGACTTGGATATCAGCTGCAAATAATAGTAGTGTTGTCTGTCGAGCTAAATGCTCTAAAAGTGGAGAGGTTTCTTTGGTGTAAAAACAGCTGAAACATGTCAAAGGGGCTATGTAGCCTGTGAACATCTGCAACACCGCCTTGCATTTTTACAATTTATGGTGTATAATAAAATAATAATATTTTTTTTTAAAATCAAGGGTGCATCCTTTGGCCGTGCACCAGGAAGCCCAACGGTGCATGTTTGCTTCCAGATGCACAGATCCTTCGAACAACTTAGCCCATGGGTAGGCAAACTAAGGCCCGGGGGCCGGATCCAGCCCAATCGCCTTCTAAATCTGGCCCACGGATGGTCCGGGAACCAGCGTGCTTTTACATGAGTAGAATGTGTCCTTTTATTTAAAATGCATCTCTGGGTTATTTCTGGGGCACAGGAATTCATTCATTCCCCCCCCCAAAATAGTCCGGCCCCCCCACAAGGTCTGAGGGACAGTGGACCAGCCCCCTGATGAAAAAGTTTGCTGACCCCTGCGGCTTAGCCTTTATCCAACTGCAAAGACATGATTGCAGCCTCCCGCGCTGTATGCACTTGCCATGCAAAAAGTGGGAACTGGCCCTGGGCGGGCAAAACCATTTCAAAGAAACAAAAGCTACTCAAATCATGGGAATGGCAATTTCTTGTGTGTGTCCCGTCCCCCCCCGCGTGGCTTTTGGAGCTGAAAACCACCTCCCGACGCCCTCACACTGGACTAGAACGAGGAGCATGGTTTGAACACGCCTCTCTAAGCTGCCTTGGAAAGATCAAGAGCCGCAATGAGTGCAAAAGTACAGCCGCCATTGAAACTGTGAAGTGCTAGCCTGGCAATGGCAATCTAACGTGCAGCTCCCGCCACCTCCTCTTCTTCCGTTAACTTCCCCTTCCCAAGATGCCAGCTGCACTTAGAACGAAAGACAAAACCCCGCAGAGCAATTCCTGTTCTCTGCATGTTAAAAAAAGAGAAGTGTTCCCTTTCTTAAGAGATCACTTTCAGAAAGGGTAAGAAATGCAGTTAGCAGTCACCGAAAGGCTGTGGCGCTGGGAACATCTCGTCTTAAATCCAGATGAGCAGCTGTCAGTCAGTGTGGACAATACTGAGATATATGCATCAGTGGTCTGACTCAGTAAGGTCATTTAGGCAGTGTGCAATCAGGTTTGTTTTTTGGGAGGGGGTGGTGGAAATGGCATGAATATAGTATTAAATTTATATACCGTATCTTTCGCTCTATAAGACGTACTTTTCCCCTCCTAAAAAGTAAGGGGAAATGTGTGTGTGTCTTATGGAGCGAATACAGGCTGCGCAGCTTTCGCTGAAGCCAGGAGAGAAACAGGGATCGGTGTGCACCGATCCCTTTTGCTCTCCTGGCTTCAGCGATAGCTGCCCGAAGCCTCCTGAGCGCAGTGGGAGCGCTCCCGCTGTGCTCCAGAGGTTTTGCGTTGCTTTCACTGAAGCCAGGAGAGCAAGAGGATCGATCCCTCTTGCTCTCCTGTCTTCGTTTCGCTGGAGAGCCGCTGCGCAGCTTTCTCTCTCTGCGCAGCGCCCCTTCAGCAAAGCGGGAGGAGAAATGGAAGGGGCTCCGCTTCTCCTGCCACTTCGCTGAAGGGGTGCTGAGCACAGAGGGGGAGCTGCACAGCGCTCCCTCAGCAAAGCAGGAGGGGAAACAGAGCCCCTTCCGTTTCTCCTCCCGCTTTGCTGGAGAAGCGCTGAGCAGAGAGGGAGAGAACGTTTTTTTTCTTGTTCTCCTCCTCTAAAACTAGATGCATCTTATGATCGGGTGCCTCTTATATGCATCTTATATGGTTGAAAAATACGGTGTATCTTGTGTGGTGCGTCTTATATAGTCGAAAAATCTGGTACTGCCTTTTCTCTGAGGATCACAGTGCGGTATACAGTGGTACCTCAGGTTAAGTACTTAATTCGTTCTGGAGGTCCGTACTTAACCTGAAACTGTTCTTAACCTGAAGCACCACTTTAGCTAATGGGGCCTCCTGCTGCTGCCACGCTGCCGGAGCACGATTTCTGTTCTCATCCTGAAGCAAAGTTCTTAACCTGAAGCACTATTTCTGGGTTAGCGGAGTCTGTAACCTGAAGTGTATGTAACCTGAGGTACCACTGTACAGCGTAAAAACACTGTCATGTCACTCCAGCACATACTGCAGTTGTATGTACAGCCTCACATAGCTTAGCAGATTCAAGCGGAAATCACACCAAACAGGGAGCAACCCAGCGCCGGAGACCACAAGCTGTAGTTTCTCCTGCTTCTTGCTGGATATGCTACAAGGAATTTGTGATCCCTCTGTGTGCCATTTATGGCACCTATGCTGTCAGCTGGCCACATAGGGGAGAACTGCTAAACGCAGAGACTGAAACGCCTAAATCTAGATGGTCCAACATGCAGCCCCACCCCCGAGGCCTTTTGGGGCAGCTCTCTGCAGCATTTGACACTGCCCCCAGCCCTCACGCTACCTTCCTCCTGGGAAGGCTTGGACAGGGTCTGAGAGTCTTCTGGCCTCCTTCCTCAAGACTGAATGAATTTGTTCCGAAAAGGTAATCCGAGAAGGATTGGCTGTTCATGAAACGACTTGCAGTAAAACATCTATGGAAGGATCGACATTACAGAGACCTCTTTTCAGAAAAATTGCATCCTTTTATTAGATGCATGAATAGCGCTAAACTGCAAGAAAATGTCAGGCGAGAAATCATTTCAGTGGTATAAAATGTTTTACAGGGAAAGAAAAAATGGGACTTAATTTTCACTAGAAAATGTAAAGCAGATGCTTTTAGGAGAATATCTACACCCACACCCACACAGCTCAGTGTGTTGAGAAAGCAAAAAGGACCGAGCAGGAGCAGCAAAGAGGCTTCAAGCTGCTCTCTGGGTAGCCACATCATCGTGGTAAGGTAAGCCAGAATATGGCTTGCCATATACTGTCATGCGAACCGGGCTGCTATGAACAGACTGAAATGGCAAGGCATTGTTTGGGAATTCCATATAAACGTGCATATACACTACAAAAAAAGTTGCTTTTGTTCTGATTGATGTCTGTTCCGCTTCAGCAGTAAAAAGTGGAAGTGGAAATGTGTGGAAACTTCTAACATTTCTTTATTAATTTCAGGCCAGATAGCTACTCCCCAGGCCTTGCTTATACAGTGGTACCTCGGGTTAAGAACTTAATTCGTTCCAGAGGCCCGTTCTTAACCTGAAACTGTTCTTAACCTGAAGCACTACTTTAGCTAATGGGGCCTCCTGCCGCCGCCGCGCCGCCAGAGCACAATTTCTGTTCTCATCCTGAACAGGTACTATCCAAGGTACTATTTCTTCTGGGTTAGCGGAGTCTGTAACCTGAAGCGTCTGTAACCTGAAGCGTCTGTAACCCGAGGTGCCACTGTACAGGGTTTTCCTATTCTCTATGAAGAAACACTCTCTACTTGCTCATGGTTAGCCTCCTGGTAGGTCTGCCAAACACCTTCCAGCTAACACAGCAAGGGGACACCTTTGTACATGATGCCGACATGTTTTTTTTTTAGCACAACAAGATTGAGAGGATGGTTTAAAACAAATGTGAATGCTTTAGAAGAGATGTTGGCCATGGTTGGGAAGAAATAAGGCTGGCCTCAATTGCAAGACCAGGAACAGGAAGACTGTGAGGGGTCCGTAAGACAAGGTTGCCACCAGAACAAGAAAGACCAGCAGTCAAGAAATGAGCAGCGAGAGGAGTGGGTAGCTGCAAGAGTGAAATAATCCACATTAACAGCTACTGTGAAGGAAGGCTTGAATTTGAGGGACGGTGGTTTTCGATTCTAGGGGGTCCTCCAAATACATTTCACAAAACTGAAGTATTGGGTGCACCAGCACCTGATTAAAACAAAGAAATTAAGTTGTGCATAATTTTTACTTTTATTATTAGCGTTTATTATTTCTACATTGCAAAAATAGTACATCTTTCTAGTAACTAAGCTAGTAACAAAATACATGTCAAACTTTATAGAGGTAGAATTACCTTAGAATCTGCCTATCGCTTACTCATATACAGTACATTTTATGTACATATGATAAAAAAATATTGAATTCAGTGATTAAACCAGCTTCAGTCAAGAAGAATTTATCCATCATAATTAGGACTATTTCCCTTCAAAATAATGATTTATTTTTTTAAAAAAACTCATCAGTAATTATCTCTCCTTGATATGACCAAAAAAATACATTCCTGGGGCGGTGTCCTGGTTTAGACAACAGTATCTTGGTTTAAATAAGAGAAGTGGAAAACTATAGTTACCAGCTTTGCAACAAGCCAGGAAATTAAATCAACTTCAAACCTTGATTTAATATCCCAATTTCTTCTGAAGCTATTGCTCATAAATTTTCTGGTTTGGCTGAAATAAGAAATTATGGTTAGAGGTCTCTGGGTTTGATTGTTTGCCCTGTGAAGAGATGAGCGATGGGGCTGCATATGAATGCAAAGGTTTTGTTCTTATCTTGGCCAATTAAGCTGAGATGTGATTGTTTGAACATGACCAAGGAGTGCAGAGGTTTCTCCTTCACATAATATGAATTGTAAGTGAAATGAACGTTACCTTTTCACTTTCCCAATTATTGCACTCTGAGTGACACTGACAATACTGTAGACGGAAATATCAGAAGTGCAGTTATTTCAGAACTAATTTTGAAGGGTTATGGTGAAGACCTACAATAGCATTGTTTGGAATAGTTCCGTGATTAAATTGAACTGGGAAAAGACATGAGCGAAAAGCAACAGCATTTACCGGTATAGTAAGTAGGACAGCATGACTGAACATGGAAGGAGTAAAACACAAAGAGGGGCATAGTTTTAACAGTGAATCTGCAATCCATAGTGGAAACGTGCAACTCCTGCCTCCATGTCTAAATATGCAGCGACAAAATCTTTGCAACTATTACAACTTCAGACAGTACATGTCTTCCGTGCTATGCACAAACACTTTCCTCACTATACATAGATGGATATTTCATCCTGGCTTTGCATTCTGATACAGTAGAGTTTCTAGAACTGAATTATACAGAAAAGGAAAATACAGAAAGGCAAGGCTCTAAAGAACAGAACGTCTTTGCAGAACAAATTACTGGGCTGAAAATGTTAACAAGGTAACATACTAATTATTTATTTAAAAATTACTTTCCCTTTCCATGGAAAAGACACTTAATTAAGGATGCTAGAACAGGCCTGCTTCATAGGCATTCTATATCCCTTTGAAAAATGTCCATTTCAAACATTAGCATTTTCAAAGCCAAAGCAATGAGGCTGATATTAACTTTCTTCTCACTATTAAAAATTATTTATAATACTGTAGCCACAGTATTGTTGCAGTATTGTTGCATGCTGCAGAAGTTGAAGGACCCTCTGAGATGCAGCAACCCACAAGGCTGAGGTGGGGGGGGGGCTGCCACTTATCAACAAACCCATTCCCCTCCAGGTGTACACAGCAGTGGTTTTCACCCATTGCTTCCTCTGGGTGCTGGCTAATGTTTGAAATGTAAAACAAGACATTTAAAAATACACACACAGTTTTGGAGGGATTAAAAAAGTGAAGCTTAAATCAAAATATAGCCTATGTTTACACAATTTATAGATATTTATATACACACAAAATATTTTACTCAATATATATTTATATATATTTATATATATATATATACTTATATACACACATTATAATAACACTGTTATCGAGAACCATAATTACAAATATATTGCTAAAATCCATTAGAAATATTCTCCATTTTAAAATCTTGCATCTATACACAAAATTGTACTAGTCGTAAGTTTTAACTTCAGTGCATTCGTAGTAGTCACTAACTGAAGTCTCTAGGTAATTCAGAGATTTTGGTGTCTTTAGCTCTAATCGTGTGTGAAGAGGTCTCGTCCCCTTGGGCTGGTTGTTTTCCCCACAACATTGCTCTTCTTGAAGAGAACTGAATTTTAAGAATTGTCCAGCTTTCACCGAAGCAACAAGGCTTTAGTACTGAACATATTCAGACTGAAGGGACTGTGCAGGCAAGAAACAAAAACTAGCGTTAAGATTCAGTTAAGAGACACAGTGAGGTTCAATTAACAATCAACTTTTCTATATCAAACAAGCTTGTCATTATGATTATTTTTGTTCTAAAAACAAAACAAAAAACACTGACTAGAGAGATCCAGGGCATGGCCAGGAAGCAAAGTTAATACACTTACACTATGAAAAATACAGTACAAATGGACATCTGGAAGAGTAAAAGGGAAGTGGTAAAATCAGGTTTCCCAAATGTCTGCTAGCTGAGGCATACCCCCACTTAAAATGGGAGGCACGCTCGGGCCTTTACAACCAGGCAAGTTTACATTTAGAGCCGTGTTTCCCAAACTTAGGTCTCCACCTGGTTTTGGACTACAAATCAGATCATCCCTAGTTAGTGGGACCAGTGGTCAGGGATGATGGGAATTGTAGTTCAGTATCCAAGTTTGTGAAACACTGATTTGGAGTGTGAAAGAGGAAGAATTACCTGCCCTCAGAGGAATCTACTTCCTGGTGTTTTTCTGCAAGAGTCTCTGATCTGGCCTTTCCTCCTTTATATCAGGAAGGAGGCGACCCCAGTAGAGAGATTCATGCAGACACACAAGACGCATTCTTCCTTGAGGACGCAAATTTTGATGTGGTTTTGTATCAGCTGCAGCCATGCAGAGACAGCAAAAATTAACAGTAAGATTGGGCTGGAAAAGCACTTCAGCTAATAGGATTTTTTAAAGAAGGACTCTTTTTCCTCTAATGTATAGTGTGTCCCACAAAAACCAACGGAACTACTATAGCAAACTTCTTTTGTGTTATGGTAATTAAAGATGAATGTTAAATTATGAGGAATAGAAATGTGTTGTTTTTCTTTTTTTTTCTTTCTTTTTGGCAGCTGACGAATCTTCAGAGACCCACTTTGTTCCACAGTACTCGTTTTCATTGTTGCTACCAATTAAGAATTCTCGCTGCCTTTTGCATTAAGTGCTTTAAAACAAAAGGCGCAGTCATAATCACCTCTAAAATTCATCTCCGTAAAGAAAGTGGCAAGATGAAATTGCAGTAATTTGTAGTTTAATCGCATTCACTTTAGCTTCAACAATGAAAGAACGCCCTTCAGGTTTTAACTTTGTTCAGGAAGTGAGTGTAGCATGGCTAACTTGTTTTGAAATAGCAGCACACTTTAAAGCACAATGAAACATTTTAGCTATACGTCTTAGAGAAGGGGAAGGAGCAGTAGGAAGTACAAATGAGAATCAACAGTACTGCAAGCAGCAAAGATGGATGGGGGAGAAAGTTAGCAGAGTTAGGAGCAAGCCATAAAATTGCATTCCGTAGTTAGTGTATATTGCATGCCGGTATTTGTATTAACAAAGCCCTGTGGACTCTGAGAAGAGAAAGTGGATTTCAAAGGGCGACTTTTGAAACCCTGCTCATTCTTGCAACTGGCACAAGTATTATCCACGAGACTGCTCATCATTTGTCCCAAACCTAAGCTCACTTACCTGGCAGTAAGCTCCAGTGAAGTCAATGGGACTTACCTCCAGGTAAATATGTTAGAAGAAACCCTTCCAGCCACATGCCAGCTAAGACAGATAACACCGAAAAGACCTCGTTCAATTGCAGGAGTAACTTTACTAAGACATCTAAGCAGGGAGAAAGCTGTACGCAAGCCTCCGCAGGTTTATAATGGTCCAAAGGTCAGTGTAATAAAGTGTCAACTATTAGAACTGTCAACTATTAATACTCGCATCCTGCTGCTCTGCTATTTCTCCCATCATTGTGTTTACTCGTTTGAATAACATTTCTGGATTAAGGTAAAAACAAAAACCCTTACACAGTAGAATATGCTCCATGTTATCAGAACAAGCCCAGATTCTTCTCTCCATTTGGTTATACATGTGTGTATGTACCTATATAAAGAGAAATGCTCCCCATCGTTCAGTAGTAATCAAAGCCGCTGATGGAAAGCTGTATCTGTGTTCACGGAAATGGCTGCTGGCAGGCTGCGTGCTGTACCCATGTAAATAACCACGTGAAGAAAATGTGCAGACACTGAATGTTTGAACCAGCCTTGACTTGTGCTGCGTATTCACAGCGCTGGAGCCAGTCTCTGCCCATTTGACAGAAGAAAAAGCGAACATAGCAATACACCCAACGTGTGAATTTCTGGATATGGCACAAGCAATGAAAAATTAAAATGTCAAAGTTTTGCTTTGTGGTCTCTGTATTGGGGAAGATTTTTCTATTTTGGAACTCAAAACGCCCATCTTGCCTTCCTTATCTTCTTTGTAGCAATAATAATAATAATAATAAAACTTTCTACAGTGGAGCCTCGGGTGACATTGCCTACGGCTTATGTCACCCTTGGCTTGAGACCAGTGCAAATCCGGAAGTACCGGAATGGGTTACTTCCAGGTTCGCGCCGTGTGCACATGTGCAGAAGCGCTAAATCGTGCACATGCGCAGACGTGATGCTTTGGGTTGTGTTGTTTTTGGGTTGTGGCGGGGCCTCCAGAACGGATCCCCGCCGTAACCCAAGGTTCCACTGTATATGCTTTTGAGATTTTTCAGAGACTTTCATAAGGATGAGCTAAGCCAGCTTTTACTCAGATGAAGGGAGCAAAAAAGGACACAGACCCCAAGAGGACTCAATTTTTGGCCGTGTATTTGTTGCATCTACACTTTCCCCCCAAATTACTTTGCTATTTCCAAGTCTAAGTGACGTTGATTAGAAGTATAGCAAGGCACTTATGATTAAGATCAACGTTTTGACACAGTACATTTGTTTTTGACTTTCTTGCCAACAGGTGCAGGCCCTAAACTGCTTCTCTAATGTTATATTTTCCTAAAGTGTGTGCCATTCTGCTATCATGCCATCAAGCAGGCTGCTATGTACAGTCAGAACTAATCTAATCTTATGTATGCAGATCCTCCAATATGAAATGTAATCTACCTATTATAGCCTGCTGTGCAACCAAAGGGAAGGGCTATTAAGATGCATTCCCGGCTATATAATCAATTTGCATTAAACAAGAGATGTTTCTGAGCAAGATAAATAAAAGCCAAGAGCTGTCATTAAATATTTCAAATGCAGTATGTATGTCCTACAGCCCAGAAAGGTAAAGGTACCCCTGCCCGTACGGGCCAGTCTTGACAGACTCTAGGGTTGTGCGCTCATCTCACTTAAGAGGCCGGGAGCCAGCGCTGTCCGCAGACACTTCTGGGTCACGTGGCCAGCGTGACAAGCTGCATCTGGCGAGCCAGTGCAGCACACGGAACGCCGTTTACCTTCCCGCTGGTAAGCGGCCCCTATTTATCTACTTGCACCTGGAGGTGCTTTCGAACTGCTAGGTTGGCAGGCGCTGGGACCGAACGACAGGAGCGCACCCCGCTGCGGGGATTCGAACCGCCGACCATGCGATCAGCAAGTCCTAGGCGCTGAGGTTTTACCCACAGTGCCACCCGCATCCCTGTCCTACAGCCCAATTCAATATCAAATGCATTCAGTATGGCCTGCAGCCCAATTCAAACCTATCTCTTTCCCCTCCCCATCCGATTCTTAACTTTATTTTGTCTCAATCTGCACTTAGTGGCAGACAGAGAGTGGAGGATTAATGTACCTAACAGGGCTACCATGATTTTGAGTAGCCACAACTGTATTGTTTTTCAGTAACATGGCAGCTATAGAGACCCTACCAGATCTGCTTGCGCACCATTATTCATGGGAATCATACTGTAAGTAAACTGTGACAAACTAGTTGTCCGATCCATTTTTGTTTGTTAAGGATCACTGACACTGCATATATCAGCTCTCATCCTTTGCATGAAAGGATGCAATATATATATATATATATTTCTCCCTTCCACCTTTCTACCAAACTCAAACATTCAGGAGATTTAGCACAAGCCTCTGCTACAGAATAATATTCCAAAATGTAATTTAGAACACCTGCAACATAAGGTAGTATATGCCAGGAAAAAAGCACTGAGAAATGGTCTGCTTCAGCCATGGTGCCTTCCTTTTATAACACCTTAAAACTGCTGACATTTTATGGTGTTTTATACAATGTTCTGATACAAGAAACTCAATTAAAAACAAATGCACTTTTTATATATAAAAAAGGCAACTGCCACAGACACTTCTTGCAATAAACTTCTGGGATTACAATATTATTTCCAAAGAGAAAAAAAAAATTACAGGTTTTTTATCCCTAAGTGAAGCAAGATGCCAGATGCTCTCAAGAGCACCATCACAAATTTTCAGGAACAAATTAATATGAAGAAACCCAATTCTCAGTTCTGGGAAGCAGGTTTCCACACTATGACCTTTGTGACAGATAACTCATGCCAAAGTAGCTGAAGGTGCTGGTTTTGGCTTCACTAATAGTTGCAATAATTCTGCAGCCTGATCCTAGGCACTACTGGGCTGGACCATTAAACAGTATTCAAAGAAGTCAAGGGGGGTTAAAGAAAGGGTTTTAAAAATAAAAATTGCAGCATGTACAATTTGAGGTAGATTATGGAATGTAAAAGAAACATATTGGCTTTTCTGTCTGGAACTTTCAAAAATATAATGAAAGTATGTCAAATACTATACATTAATAGTATGTATTTAAGTTATCTGCACATTTCATTCACACATAGGAAAAAGGCACCATAAAGATGAAAAGTTTTAGAAGATATAAAAATAGGGAAGCTTGTTTTTAGGGCAAGTAAAAGACTTCCATTGTTTTAGTCCATTACATCATTTTACAAATTGGTCTGATTCCTCTATAATGGTGAGAATGCTACGCCCTATTTAACATTGTTTATGCTACCTTTAAATACATCTAATGACTCAGGAAGACCTCACACTGTCAGGTGAGGTTCAGGTTTCCAGCGTTTTACTATGAATGATTTGAAATGGATAGATTAATGCAAGAATGATACGCTCATGGAAGATGTTAGAGAGTTAAAAGATCTGCTTTTTAGAGCAAACGTTGAAGAAGCAGAAGTAAAGAGCAGCTTATCGGTTCGGCTTAGAGGAAATGGCAAAGGTGAAAAGATCTGCATGTCCTAGGTAGGAAAAAAAGACCAGAAACTGAGATCTAGAATGGTTAGAAACCCTTTTGAGAGAGAGAGCGAGCTCAGGCTTAAGGGAGATTCTGTCAGGTTCCTGGAAGGGCTGCTTTGGCTGTGAACTTACAGGAATTGAGCGACTCAGGTATCTTGCTGGAGAAGCAGCGAGCCCCGTAAAGGATCTGTAGGTGCTGTACTCGTCTGTCAGGACGCTGGGAGAATTGGCATAGCTGTTGAGGTTGGTAGCGCTACTGCCGCTCCTGTTGTACATGTTGTTGTTCTGCTCATGGTAATTTCTGGCAGGCAGGTGCGCACTGCCATTCAAGTGACTGCAGATTTGGTTTACAGAATAACCTGTCCTAGAGGACGATGATGTCAGTTTGCTCTCGGCATCATCTGAAGCGGCATACAGGTTCCCTAGAGAACTGGCTAGCCTGGAGTTTATGGAAATGCTGAACGGAAAACACATGCGGGGTAAAAACAAACACACACACACACACAAAATGTACATAACGTGATGGTTAATGCAAGGCACATTTGTAAAAGGTACTAAGGGGGAGGAAACAACGAAAGAACCATTGTCACAAAATTAAGTGATGGCGATACACAGCTTCATTCTTTCCCGTAAGGCAAACGATGAAGCAACCATCAAAAAGGCCTGGAATTGTAAGTGAAGACTATCCCCAAATCCATGCGTAAGAGATGACTATGGATATTTGGAATTTCCTAGCTCCTAGCTGATTCATTTGCCATTTATCTATTTCTTGGTTCTATAAACAGCTGAAAAGTGCTTGGGGGGGGGGCGACTCTGTAGAAACCCCTGTATGTGGATATTTTAATAGAGGGCCCCTCTCAGCATCACAGCCACAGTTGCATTAGTACTCAAGGCCACTTGTTCAGACTATCAAACTAATTTACCACAATCAGCAGTCCAATCACAAAGACCAAGATGCGAATCTATGAAACTGATATCCATTTCCCCCTCCAAAAAAACTTGATATTGCCCTTCCTTTATATCTCCCCACCCCGCAAAGGAAAAGATAGACTAGAGTAAGGCATACCTTTTAAAATTTGGGCTTGAGGAGGAGTGAGAACTTCTGCTTATTCTCTTCACTGCAGGTGATGTAGCAGCAGCCACTTTGGAGGACTTCAAAGGAGATACAGATCCCTGAGAGACAGATGCCGTATTCAGTCTGAAAGAAGAACAAGAAGAACAACAACAAAAGTATGTTTTAATCATTTAGACAGAAGCATCTCGCTTAAACTAACGTTTTGAGAAACGCAAGCTTAATACTTAGGCTACCTATCGGTAGGACTGAAACCACTGGGGAAGTCATTTGGGGATTTGGGATATAGTGACCCCAGTATATTGATAAGATGCAGATTATCTTCTCCCAGAGTTCCATCAAATCCCAGAGAGGCAGTGGAAACACCACTCTAGGCGTCTGAGGTTAGCGATGCTCAGCAAACAAACAAACTAGCCTGGTGAGATGGAACCACTCAAGACTGTTATATGGACCAATTCATGCAAAGTGCTGTGCCCTGAAGACTCAGGTCCCCAGTCTGGATGTACTCTTTGATGCTGCGCAACTGTAAAGGAAACTGCTCACAGAGATAATCTGAATCATGAAGAGCCACCCAAGTGAATATATTACAATGCACGGAGCAGGTTCAGAGCTGGGGTGGGAAACCTCTGGCACTCCAGATGTTGCTGCATTCCCAACTCCCAGCCCCCAGCCAGCATGGCCAGGGATAAGGGATACAGTGGTACCTCGGGTTAAGTACTTAATTCATTCCGGAGGTCTGTTCTTAACCTGAAACTGTTCTTAACCTGAAGACCACTTTAGCTAACGGGGCCTCCTGCTGCTGCTGTGCCGCTTCTGCACGATTTCTGTTCTCATCCTGAAACAAAGTTCTTAACCCAAGGTAATATTTCTGGGTTAGCAGAGTCTGTAACCTGAAGCGTATGTAACCTGAAGTGTATGTAACCCGAGGTGCCACTGTAATGGGAACTGTATTCCAATAATAAGTGGAGGACCACAGATTAGCAAACCCTGCTTTAGAGATTTGGTTTCAATTACCACATCACTTCAAAGACTTACATTCGGAAGTCCACACTTATCTGTGTGGAAGAATGCATTTAAAGCCATTAAGCAGATGAGTCAGGGCAGCTTTCTGAATACACATTTTGCTCGCTGGAATGATGCTCAAAGTCACTTTCAGTGTGGGATAATTTTAAGAGAACGAAAGGTTTATATACATATTTACTTGTGAATCAGACACAAGAATGGCTAAGCGACATTCCCGACATTTAACATACCCATGGCAGGCTCACAAGGAGAAGTAGGTATAAAATATGTCCCACTGCAAAAGGCCGTTAACGGGAGCAAATTCCAACAACAGTTCTCTGAACAAGAATTGTGATATAAGAAGCGGCTCTAACACACACAACTTACAGGGACAATCACTTTTAAGTGAGAGGGCGAGGGGGAAACGGGACGTTTCAAGATCTGCCAAAAAGTCAGTGAAAATATAATCCAAATTGCTTCTCTGTGAACTATGGAAATAAGTACCTGAAAGGCTGAGACCTGGATCTGGAGTGCAGTTTCATATCCTCAAACCTAGAAAATCAATGGCATTTTAAATCAAAAGTATTCCCACTATACAGCCAAACCTAAAATCCTTAAAATATATACAGTATAACAATCTAATTAAAGAACCAACAAGAGTACTACATATTGATGAAACAGGAGTTTACTAATATACAAAGTACCAGGCTGTTCACCACATTTCACTCCCAATCCGGAAACTGATTCCCAAAAAGGAAAGGAAATGATAAACATTTTACCCATGCTCAGGAAGATTGGGATCTTCTCCAATGTCCCTGAGGAGGGAGCTCAACAGGGCATGTGTCTGCACTAAGAAGGTCCTCAATCTCATGCCCAACCCTTCAGATAGTGACCACCCAAAGCAGGGCCTCCTTCAACAGTCTTAAGGCACAGAGAGCCACATTCAGAAGGAAGACACAGCCTTTCATGGACAAGGTCCAAGGGTCAGTCCCTGGCATCACAAGTAAAAACAAAAGGACCAGGTAGCAGGTGATTAGACACCTCTTCCTGAATCCTAGATAGATGTTGCAGAGTAAGAATGTGGGTGGACCACATTCATACACGAAGTTACATTTCTTCAGGTAACTCAGAATCTGACTTCTATGAAATATTTTAAGCCTCTTTTCCCATTAAAACTAACATCTTTAGACAAAGAGCTGTCCCCAGCCTCTTGCCCCATGTCCCGGGAAAGTTGTTGTCAAAGCCTAGATAGGCATCGTTGTCCAAAGTAACAGATCTTTTAATGCTGGACCTGTGAAATTAGGTGTTTTAAAGTATTGGTGGAATACCACCTGCTAATCTAGATAGCTCCCCGAACACGAGAACTGTGAATGGGTCACCTAAGAGTTCCCGTTGTAGCTGAACGTGGCTGCCTCCGAAGTTTTAAGGCACGAAGTTTGTCCCCCTGCGTCATGCCATTCTTGATTTCCTGCTCTGAAGTGTCTTCCAATTCATTCTGGAAAATAGGTACAGTTCAACAAAATTAAGGAGATTCAAAACAGGATTGTGTTTTTTTGTTTTACTTTACCTGGGGCCCAGCCCTTTGAAGGCAATATACCTTTCCTTCTTGTGCCATATTGTTTTGGGTCCATTATCAACTACACAGATAACCCATGGGCTCAAGTTGCCATTTCCCACAAAGCCCTCCCAGGGTGCGCTTTTCACAACAGAGATATTTCACACATAAGCAGTTGAGTGCATCTTATCTAACAGGTTGGAATTTAAAAGTTGATGACCAGTTGTTCGAGAGGAAATACTCTAGCTCAGGCACAGGCAAACTCGGCTCTCCAGATGTTTTGGGACTACAATTCCCATCATCCCTGACCACTGTTCCTGTTAGCTAGGGATCATGGGAGTTGTAGTCCCCAAAATATCTGGAGGGCTGAGTTTGCCTTTGCCTGCTCTAGCTCAAATTATAAAAGCAAAGCTACACCTGCCCTCGGGTAACTTTGGAATTATCCTCTTCCAGGTTCTAAGATGGACAAAGGCCAAAAGCACAATGTAGTGCCGTCACATCAGTTAACACAACCAAGATTGGACATAGTGTTGTCACATCTGTGTTTTGCTTTCTCTCCATTCCAACATACCTTGCGTTGTTTGGGGGGGACGGGACCCATTAGCTTGCAATTAACCTGAATGCCAATCAATGTGCTAACACTGAAACACATTTGGACAATCGTTCCTGGCTTCATAAGCTGGGGCCAAGTGCTCTTCCACGCTGGCTTCACAATGAACATCTTGGCTTGTATTCCAGCTATGACTGAGCCTGGAAACTTGAACTTACTGTCAGTGAGCAGACCAGGATATAATGTGAGGGCACTGAAGGTGGTATCTAATGTTTGTCATACTCAACAGGAGACCTGTTGAAATAGCATGGGTCCATTAATCCCAATGAGCCTCCTCTGAGTAGAACTTTGTTGGCTGCAATCCTTAGCATATATATCATGGGGTAGCATAATAGCTAAGAGGCCTACTCCAGGAAGTAGTTTGCGGGGAAGACTGCTTGGACCCATGGCACTTGTGCTGTTGGGGTCCCCAGGAAACTGTGTTGTCTCCCACACTATTTAATTTCAATATGAGGGCACCGGAGAGGTCAATTGGGGATTTACATTGATGATGTTCATCTATTCTAAGAACTTACTAGGTAGCCTTAGACATGCTCTCTCTCAGTCTTCTTGCCCACACCTCCCCCGGTGTACTAAAGCAATAATAATACTGAACACTTTTTACGGGAGTAAAATATATGAAGTTATTTGAGAACCCGTGAAGTGCTCTGAACACACAAGAGTGAGATAGATGGATAAAAGACGTATATCAAGCATTATTATATTTCAAAAACTACTCCATTGCAGCTTTTCTACTTGGGATATTAAGGGGATAATTCCAGTGAAATTTTACCTCTACATATTTATCCAAATTACTTTCTATTTTATTCAAAGTCCCACTGATGGAAATGTCATCCAAGCCAGACAGAATTCTGCTCATGCTGTCTTCATCTACTAATCTTGGTTTCTGTTTTGATCGGAAGAGGTCACCTTGGAGCCATAACATCGACTGCTTTCTATTTAACAGTGAAAAAAGGGCAAAATTAGTTCCAGCAAAATGCATGTCAAAGTCACAGTATAAACAACTATTAATTTCTAAAAATATTTAAGACTTCTTTGCAGAGTAGCCCCAGGGTAGAGTACAGTAAAATAGGACTTTCAACTTGGTTACACATACTGTAGCATTGGAAATCATTCATTATAGTATACATAACTTTATTTTAAATAATTTTATCTGGAAGTTTCTTTTGGGTGTTCTTGCTTCTTCAGACGTTTGATTGGGAAAGATTATCATAACCAGAAAAAAAATCAATTCTAATATACTGCATTACAAAATTGTGAAAATTTTATTTTATTGTGTCATTAAAAGTTCATTTTAAATAACCTTTTAAATGTTTTCATGAAATGAACTGATGAAAATATAAATACGTTAAACTAATGCACATATAAACAGGATGCATCTAAAAAAAGTAGTTACTTTGTGTGACCATTGCCTTTTCCTTCATTTATGAAAAATAATGTAGCTGGGTGTTGCTGGTTTTTTTAAACTTTGTTATGCTAAATTTTACTGATTTCCTCCACAAGCAATTCCCCCCCCCCCGTAGTTTTGCTTAGTAGAACGAAGTGTGACAACTCTGGAAGTGAGCCAAAAGAAATAGCATTATCCACATACTTTGACTCAGAGAAAAGCTCCCACAGGGAGGTTACATAACTGGTGAATAGGTCAGGATTAGAAAGATGGGGTGGGGGGAGTTATTTCTGCTTAGAGTGAGGAAGTTGATATCCAGTATAATTAAGTGTGATCTGAGATTATACTGCTGATGATGAAAGCCATTAACTCTTGAAATAACATGCTGGGCATCTGTGTCACATATGAGCAAAGATTAAGAGGTGAAATATATGTTATCCTTTCTTCTAATTATCGAGGAAGCTTTTGTTTCTGCTTTAGATTATCTTATTCATACATTGCAAAGTGCACATGAACAACTGTTTACAATTATTTCCCAGCATTTATTTGTTAGGAGGCTAACTGTCCAGAAGTATTTTGGGTAGGACAACTGAAAAACACAATCTAAAAGAACAGAGACCCTGTACAGTTCAAGTTCCTTTGCACCCTGCTTCTGCAATGACAGCCTTTTTACTTTAAACAGCACAGTTCTTACAGGGAAGGTTAGGACTCCAGTCTAGCATTTTGCATCTTCATTGATGAGCTTTGATATCAACACAGAGCTTCACGCGAGAAAAGGATTTTGTGTTCTTCTCAGATGTACAGGACACAATTGAAAAAAAGAATGCAAGGAAGTTTTCTTGACACTAATGAGAAAACATGGGTTCTTCAACTGGACCTGAACACTACTGTTCAGGCTTTCCTACTGAAAACTAAAATATGTTCTAGCCCATTTCAAATGCTTTCGAGTGCTATTCTTCTGTCTCACATAGGGATCCAGGGATTGCAAAGGTGAGAAAGTTATCACTACAAAAAGAACTGGGACTCAATGCGTTTAACCTTTTAAATCCCAAAGTTAGGGGATATGTGCCTTTTGGAACAGCCAGGAATACAGAACTCTCTGTGCCAAAAGCATTATTTTCTATAAACTACAAAACAATGGCAGTATGAATTAGGAGCATCGTTCACTGTTGTTTTATGATGTTTGTTCTAGATATTTGTGTCAAAGCATTAAAAATTGAACTTTTTTTTTTATTAAAAAAAAAACTCTCTGAAAAGAGCCAAAATTCCAAACGTGAATCATCGCTTTGTGAGAAAGCAACTTTTGTTCATCTCTGGCATTTAAACTTGCGACCTTTAGCAAAGAGGATAAACTCTGAAACCTTCTTCTCAGCCGATTTGCCAATGTGCTCATGTGGTCGTTCTCGGATGTTAAAACGCCTACATTCTGTCTTGCTAATATCAATATGCCCTCAGCTTTCCTAGCTCTGCACTTTTCAGTAACCAGTACTTTTCCGGGAACAATTCAAAGTGTTGGTGCTGACCTTTAAGGCCCTAAACAGCATTCGGTCCAGTATACCTGAAGGAGCGTCTCCACCCCCATCGTTCTGCCTGGACACTGAGGTCCAGCACCGAGGGCCTTCTGGCAGGTCCCTCCCTGCAAGAAGCGAAGTTACAGGGAACCAAGCAGGGGGCCTTCTCGGTAGTGGCGCCTGCCCTGTGGAACACCCTCCCATCAGATGTCAAGGAGATAAAGAACAATCTGACTTTTAGAAGACACCTGAAGGCAGCCCTGTTTAGGGAAGTTTTTAATGTTTGATCTTTTATCGCGTTTTTAATCTTCTGTTGGAAGCAGCCCAGAGTGGCTGGGGAAACCCAGCGAGATGGGCGAAGTATTAATAATAATAAGTTGTTGTTGTTGTTGTTGTTGTTGTTGTAGTAGTAGTAGTAGTATAATCGGAGCTGGGATTAATCCTGTCAGATACCTGGATACCACATAACAATATCTAGCATATTCTGCTTAACTACTGTTGGGCTGTAAATAGTGACATATTTCCCAGGGGAAATGGCCATAAAATTGCTGGTGGTGAACTTTTCTCAGCCAAAGGACTGCTTCATCCCCTCATGGGCAAACTTCTGGGGCTACATACCAGTGATATGTGGGGCCACATGTAAAGATGGGCAGAGCAATGGATGTGACTCTTTCCTTTTGTACAACAGGCTACATTCCAGCCATGTGAAAGTTGGAGGCTGACACATACCTAGACTACCAAAGTCTCCTTCCTCCTTTCTGGGCAAGCAAGGGAAATTATCACAGTTCAAGGACACTTTCCAGCCAGGCAAATGTACTGGGGGCAAGAGAAGAGTCCAGAGGGCCAAACTGAGAGGGTCAAGGAATAGCCACATTTGGCCTGGGGTTCCCCATCATCACATTAAGCTGCATCTTGCAAATGAGTGCCTATCTAATGTAGGGGGCCTATATATGCATGAGTCAAGAGAAGCAGATTCAAGACAAGCCTAAGATAATTGTCAACGATTCCATGAATGGGGCGGGCGGGCTGAAAAGTCCTCTCGCTGCTAATCAGTTGTTGTAAAAAGGTTACACAGACTAGGAACAGGAGGCAACGCCATTACATCTTCCAATTGTGCTGTGTGCGCAAGTCAGGTGGAATGATACCCCCTTCTTCACCCTCCATGTGCTGTTCTCCCAACCCCATGGCGGTTCTCCCAACCCCACAGATTCAATTTCAGGGGGCATATGGGGAGGGAGCCCCACGGAGCAAGCAGAAGTTGTTGTGCAGGGTTCAGCTGATGGAGCTAGTTAGGTGAGTCCCACCCCTTATGTACGGGGCAACAGGGCAAGAGACTCATCATAGAGGACAAGTTCAGATTGTTTCTCAACTTTAAGCTAGAGCGAGTGAGAAAGGGGCTTCAGGTGACTGCACCACCCCCAGAAATGCAACCTCATTGCCACTGATACCACAGAGAAGGGTAAGGGGACATTCCATTTACATACAAATTAGTTTTCTTTGGAGAGTTAGAGACTGTGTAGCACCTATTTATTAAAAAGATGTGTAGATTACCCTTCGGAAAACAAAATGCAGCATGCAGCATTAAAACACGAATACAATTTTTGAAAAAATATAGCTCTGTGTTAACCTTTACCCTCCATTCTTAAGGAAATCAGCCCTGAGTGCTCACTGGAAGGACAGATCCTGAAGCTGAGGCTCCAATACTTTGGCCACCTCAGGAGAAGAGAAGACTCCCTGGAAAAGACCCTGATGTTGGGAAAGATGGAGGGCACAAGGAGAAGGGGACGACAGAGGACGAGATGGTTGGACAGTGTTCTCGAAGCTACCAACATGAGCTTGACCAAACTGCGGGAGGCAGTGGAAGACAGAAGTGCCTGTCATGCTCTGGTCCATGAGGTCATGAAGAGTCGGACACGACTAAACAACTAAACAACAACAACAACAACCTTTACCCTTGGGCAATGCATTGCAGTGTGTGTGTGTGTTTTAGCATGTGTGGGTTTCATGAGTAATGTGACATGTATGTGTGAGTGATAAATACAACAATGGAGAATGTGTGGCATGGAATCAGAACCTTGAATTTTGCTGACACATTTCCCTGACCAATTTCCCTGACCAGCTACAATATTTAGCGCCACTACAACATCATTACCAATTGCATCACCATCAGAACTACGAATCCCATAAGGCAAATCAGATGGTCAATCTATCATCTTAAGTGGGTAGCCCTACTACTTCTTGTGGGTTTTCTTTTCTATGGGTACTACGGCTTGAGTGATTCCACAAAATATATTTTAGATTTTTCCTCCCTCTTCAAGAACACGTAGGAGAAAAGGGTCAGTATTCCACTTTGAAAGAAGTTGCGTACATTCATGACAGAATTGCAAGTACATCCTGATACCTTAATCCATACAGTTCGTATGAATTGTAGAGTTGGAAGGGACCATGAGGGTCATGTAGTCCAACCCCCTGCAATGCATGAATCTTTTGCCCAATGTGGGATTTGAACCCAAGACCCAAAGATTAAGAGTCTCATGTTCTACCGACTGAGCTGTCTGCCGTTATCAACAAAGATATCACATTACAAATGCACACAAAATACTGACTCACTCTGCTCAGCCAAAAAGTCACGCAGGAGGATTAAACTACTTTACTTCTTAACCCGTGCCCTGAAGCTACAATAGCCATCATACCCTGCGTAACACAATAAATCGGAGCTGTAATAAATTAGAGTATAGAGCAGGAATTGTACTCGCAATTTCAGCCGAGAGAATTCTAAGAAAGTCACTGAATAATCTGGCATTCATGCAGAAGACTTGCTAAGCTCTACAGAGAGGGGAAAGTGTCTGGTGTGGAACAGCAAATTATATGATTAACAGAGGTGTCATACTTACTCTTCAAGGAAGTGCTGCTGGGGTCCAATAATAGAACCTGGCCTGCACATTCGTATCCAGGCAATGGCTTCAGAATGTGTGAATCTATAGTGCTTCATTATATAACAGGCTATCAGTGTTCCTGTTCTTCCTAGCCCAGCTACGGTGAGAACATGGGGTGGGGTGTGGGGTGGGGAAGAGACATAAAATTGATGTTAGGTACAGAACTACACGTGTTTAAGAATATCGACGAATTCCTCTAAATGTGTTATATTTCATAAAACTTGTTTCCTTGTACCATGTCCTAATGTTTTACAAAAGAACATTACTGATGTCTATTTTAAACACCAGGAATCCATCGTAGTACAAACATCCTGCTAGATCCCACAGAGCCCTGCTAATTCCTGTCTTAACCTCCACTGCCCTTTCTATTCCTGCTCTGGGTAAATCTACTGAACAAAGGTATACTGCTTTGCTGCGCAAGTCAAACTGAAGGCGTATGCGAAAAGTGAAACTATATGTGATGTTTGTCACATGAAAAGGCATTACCTTGTCAAGGTCTCCCTTCCCTTTTAATGTGAAAGATCATTTATTTACATGGTGTGAAGATTTCAGGATATGGGAGTATTTCTGTCACACACCATTAGCTGCTCATAGCTGGAGGATGCCACAATACAGGGTGACACTGAGTCTGCATTTATTCTGCTACATTTCTGATTCATTCTCAGTGTAACTCCATCCTAAGTATTCTTTTTTTAAAAAAATGGTTTATTAGAGTTGCTCTTTTCCCCACCCCACCCCAAACATGTTTAGTGCAAGATTTACTAGGATTTCAGCACCTAATGAAAAAACCACCAACACAGCTGATCTTCATCTCCTCAGCTAGCAGTTTATGATTTCCTGGGGGTGCATTTTTATCCAGAATGTGTTTTTTAGGGTTGTGAATTCAGGATCGTGAGAGTCGCATAGGCACAAGCTGCAGTGAAGAAGCCAAGGTAATCTTCAGCTAACAGAGCACCGCAACAATTGGTGTCCAATGCTGTTACTGAAGGAATGGGTTTCCAAAACCCCAAAACTGACTGGGCAGGCAGTTTTAAAATCCCCATTTCTCCTTAGCTAAAATGCATAAACTTCAGCCGTTGAGCAAATGCAAAACAAGAACACAGCTCTCTCCCATATCAGTTTGACGGCAAGACTGGCCTTGACTCTACCAGTAGAACAGACACAGACATATCTTATGTTCTGACCACAAATGATGCAGAGACCCAAGTCTGGGACTAACGCCAGAGCATGTTCTCGGAAGTAGTGACCTCTTGCTCCAAGATAGGAGTAGGAATAGGAATATCCTTTTATGGTCAGGAGTGCAGGAAGGAAATCCCTTTTAAGGTTAAGAGTGCCGGAGCAGGAACATATGTGATGTCAACCCGTGTACATAGGCTGACGTGGTTGGGCTCTGAGGGGAGGAGGGAGAGGGTGCCTGGAGGATATAAATACTGCATGAAACTTGTCATGTCTTTGTACTTGCTGTGGACTCACTGCGCAAGTGCCTTCTGCTATCCGGAGAGCAGAATAAACTCTTTCTTTGAACCAACCTCGGTGTCATTTTGACTTCCTTTCTCCTGTCCCAGAGCAACGCAGACCCAATAGGTGAACTCCAATAAGGCTACATTACCTCTCCAGGTTCTTTCATTAGCTTAGTACATGGCTCCTGTGAAATGTCTTTTATTAGTTTTAACCCTGGTCGGCCTGAGATGGAAATAGTTTTGTTCTGGAAAAGTTTGTTCCAGTTCAAAAGAAACACTGATATTTTTCGCTTCAGAAGACAGTAGGGAGAATGAATCTCTAGGATGGTTGTGGGCCCAAGAACAGAAGCTGATTGGCTTTTTAAAAGAAAATGAACAAAAGCCAAAAAAGCACCTTGCCTTCTGCTTTCAGCTAATTAATAAGAAAGAAGGGGCACGGAGAGAGGAAAGGGCAACACTATACTTTTACACCCCTGCTTTCCAAATAAAAATCGTTTCATTTGAGCAGAGCACAGCACACCACAGACAAATGGCAAAATTTATCACTGCTATCCCAACAGCATAAGAACAGTAATTTCTATGTCTACAAGATAATTTTTTAAAATATTGAAAAGACACGCTTCACTAAAAAGAGAGGCAATAGCATCACTCAGTGGAATAAAATAGGGTCTGCATTAAAAACAGCGGGAACCATTATGAAATTTCTGCTCAAAATCGCAGCCGAAGCTTTTCATAATTTAGACTATTTTACCCAACGCAGCATTTTTAAAATTAAGATCTGAGAATGCTATTTTCAAACCTGATTATTTATTCCTCTTCGTGCCAGAATACAATACCAGTGAATTGCTTTTCCTTTTGGAAGAACTCACCTTTACAATGCACAGCTATGGCACCTTCTGCTTCCTCAGAGATGGTCAAGAACTGTTGCAATATACTGTCACTCGGCGTGCTTCCGTCTATGAAGAACAGGTCGTAGTGGTCAAACCCACCATCTGTGAAACGCTTTGCCTCATAAATCTTCTTGTTGAGTCTTATGACAGTTGTTATGTTGTGCTTCCTGAAATATGGGAAATAGGCTTCCGGTGCATGGAGAGGGTAGCCTGTAACAGGAAGAGCGAAAATGCCTGGCTGTTTGTATACGACCTCCAAAAACTTCCTCCTGGTACAGACAACAACTACAACACCAGACTTTAAACACTTTTTGTTTAAAAACGAACATTACTAATGTAATCAACATAGTGTAAAAAGAAAGCAAACATTACTAAGAAAATCTGTGCAAGTATACAAAGTTGAGCGGCCTAAAATTGTAGTCAATAAACTTTCAGTCACGGAACCTTAGTTTGCACAACGCATTAAGCCAAATATAGCTTAGTGAGACTGTGCAAATGTTCACTGCTTTGGTCTTTCCTTGGAGATAGATATATGTAAATGTTGGTGTGGAGACAGCCACGAGATGTTGGTGTGGAGACAGCCACGAGTCTTTGCTCAGGTGTCATGCTAAGCCAAACCTTGGCTTATCTTCATGAAGCAGAAAATACCAAGCAAAGCATCTGCAAGCTCATTCCTGGGAGCCTGCACAGTATTGCTAAGCCTGTAACAGTGACATGTGAACAAGGAACAAACTAATGATATTAGCTAATGTTGCAAGAAGCTGAACAACTAATAGGGTAGAAGAAGTATGAGTGGAAAACCCCCTTCTTCAATTAGATGTAGACCAGAATGCAGCATTCTTGCATCTTCCTCATCACCATGAAAATGACTTGATTAAAACAAGCATTAACACAAAACTCTCCAGGTATCTGTATATTAGAGTAGAACATTTACAGCTGTGGGGTACAACAACTAATGTATTTTCTATTTCTTCCCTCAGCTAACTCAGCAAGTCAACAACACATTGAAATATGCATGCTCTTCCTTTCTATGCTGCCCCCCACAGTTTCCTTTTTATATAGCTTTTGAAGATATGCTTTATAGTTCAGTAGCTACCAAACTGATAAGAGCTATGGCTCGTTTAAAGAAAGCAGAACAAATTTAAGGCTAGATACAAGAGTCTGAGATACAAGAATATCCTAGGGCAATTCTTAATAGCAAGATGTTTCCTGTGCTTAAATCGGGCATCAAAAGGAAAATGATTTACAAAAAAAAAGAGTGCCCAACCACTTGAGTTTGGATTTTTGCTTTTTTTGCCTTTAGGAATAAAACATTCATTCTGAATAGGAGAATAGAAAACTAGCATATTGGTCTAAAAGAAGTGAGTATTATTTTAGCCAATACAGTATCTAAAACAGGGAATAATGCCACCTTATAGGTTTCACTCTAGATTAGAATCATAGGGTATGTATTCAAGAAGTCCTCAGTCTGCAATACTGTATGCCTGGACTCCACTGGCAGAGACCTCATAGGAAGGCAGATCATTCTGCCCCAGAATCTGCCTCATTGGCAATAAAGAATTCATATTTTATGTAGCATGTTCAAACATAACCTTAGGAATCCTTACAACTATCTAAGACCATTATCTAGGTATTATAGATGCTGGGCTAGTCCCTCCAACCGTCCTGCCTTCATTTTCAACTCTTATGTTTAATAGTCCTCATAGGCAGTGCCTATCTTCTCCCCAAATGTTAGCTTTGTAGGTCATTTGTAATTAAACTTGTAGTTCATGCAAACTGCCAGTTTTAAGAATGAAAGAAGGAAGGTTCGTCGTCTTCCCCACTTATAAGCTATTTTCATCTAACGATAATTATATTTTTTTAAAAAAATGCAGACATGAAACAATGTTCATTTGGCCTCTATGGGTACTTCCAGACAAAAGCTCAATAGCACAAATGGGTCTCTGGCAACAGGTTGGGTTTTTAAAAAACGTATTTGATCTTCCACAGAAAAGGTTAAATTAGCATACTGATGCTAATGGCAGCATGTAGATGCTGTAAAAAGCTTGTGCACATGAGCTTACATTAAACACCCATTTGGAAGCACCCTTGTAGCTTTTTAACACATCCACACAACTACTGTTTCCACTAATAGCATGGTGTTCTCCAAAGGGGTGCATACAATGTTCCTGTGCATACAGCAAGGTCTCAATATCTACTTTTCACACATGTAGATCAATGGATCACAGTCAATTTACTAGTCATGCAAAATACACACAACTCTACCAAAAAAGACAGGAAAAAACAGATACCATTTTCTATCTTGGTCTTTGGATGTGGTCCACTAAATGCCAAAAATTTTCCTGGGACAATCCAGTTGAAGTCACCATTTTCAACTCGCTAGTGGAAACCAAAAGCAGAGACTTAGAAAAATATTTATCTTCACAATAGTTTTTGAACAACGTCCTCTTCTGCAAAGCTTTTGAAAAGTCATTTGTTGTCTGCTCATAAGAGAGAGCTGTATTGACATTGTACAGTTTACCTGCTTGCAATATCTACTTGGAAAGATTTGCAAGTTTGCTCAAATTTTACCCAAAGCACTTCTTCCAGGACCAAAGAAGTGTCTCAATCTCTTTTCCTCCAGTTAAGAGTGGCAATGGAAGTCTGTGACATGATTAAGACTTTCAAAACTAATCTTTAAGGGAAGACAAACTGAGACCAATTAGCTTTGTTGTTTTTTAAAATGTGGTAAATACAAGCTTCTGGCCAACTATCACTTTCATGCTTCATCCTCTTATTATGCCAAGTGTGAAGCAGAGATGAAGCAGAGGTGTGTATCAGCTGAAGTCATCAGTAGGATGCAAATGGAGCAAGCATGTTGGATACCATTCATCCCCAATAGCTTCCATTTTAAACCTAGATGTTGAGAGTACCACAATAATGTATTAAAGCCACTTCATGTTCCTTTTTAAAGCGCACACTTAATAAAATCTTAATTCTACAGGTATACTTGTAACAGAGACAGGGTTGGCTGTGGTAGTTCACTGCTGTGTATTTTGTAAAACACTCCTCTATTTTACATACACACAAACAGAATTCCAAGGTCATCAATAGGCCTAGGCATATTTAATTGGGTGCAGACGGCAGATTTAAGGGAAGTGATTAAAAGGGTCCAGGATCCAAGGAACTGCATGTGGAAATAGGTTCATGAGCCCACTGTGGCTTTAAGACTTGCTTTTCTAGCAACTGCAAGCACTTTTGAAAGAGAGGATGTCATAGGGCACGCGAGATTAAAAAGAATTCCAGAACTCAACTAGGTGTGTCCAAGCCCCCTCTTGTAAGGCCTTAAGCAGTTCTTTTGTTTCTGTTTTATTATGTATTTTTGTGTTCTCATTTTTTTATTTTTCTGTTGTTAACTGCCCTGAGATCTTCGGCTGAAGAGCGGCATACACATTTTATAATTATTATTATTAATTATTTAGATCCTGGCCAGTGTGTCTGCTTAGATACAGCGTGAAGCTAAATCTCTGTAAGCATTAAAAATAAGTGACACTCATTCTTAGCAATTTGTATTAAGTTGAGATGAAGAGGAGGCAGCAAATTTTAAATGAAAAAGATTATATAGAAAAGGTTCAAAATTCATTTTTTTTAAAGGACAAGAGGTGCTACTTCTGGAAGCTTCAGGTTTTTTTTTTTAAAAAAAACTTAACCCCAAAGTTAATATTTAACAAGTAGTGCAAGCATTTCACAATGCGACCATTGGTTAATCCACCTACCTACTCTTCCTGTTGGAAAAACTTGACCAGACATGTTCTAAATACACATTCTCAAGTACTCTCTTCAAACAACAATGTTTCAGACTTAGAACACATAAAATACTGTGCAAGGCAAATAGAAGTGACATTACTTGCCCAGTAAAATGACGCAGCAGTAAACTTGAGGCATGCAATAGCCATTACTCAGACTCCACAAGCTAAGAACCAGGTAGACATAAATAGCATTTAACACTGGTCCACTACCCTAAGAATACATTTCCCTCTTCGGACTAAGTGAACAAGAGAAATTGAGAGGAGAAGGAGTTCCCCCTCACTTCTCTTATATTGAAAACTCTTTTTTTTTTAAAGGATGGCATTTGCACAGTACCATGCAATACAGATCCTCTAATCCAGGGGTGGGCAACCTAAGGCCCGGGGGCCAGATGCGGCCCAATCGCCTTTTCCATGCAGCCCGCGGACGGTCCGGGAATCAGTGTGTTTTTACATGAGTAGAATGTGTCCTTTTACTTAAAATGCATCTCTGGGTTATTTGTGGGGCATAGGAATTCGTTCACTGCCCCCCCCCAATATAGTCCAGCCCACCACATGGTCTGAGGGATGGTGGACCAGCCCACGGCTGAAAAAGGTTGCTGACCCCTGCTCTAATCTCATTATAAGTGGATCATGCCATGGCGCTCAGCAGCCTTTCACTTCTTTGTATTTGCTCTTTTACTGAAAAAGAAATGCATCAATAACTGGAAGGTAATTGCAGTATGTGGACCGAGAACTCCCAGAAGTGCAAGCTGGATTTAGAAGAGGCAGAGGAACCAGAGACCAAATTGCAAACATGCGTTGGATTATGGAGAAAGCTAGAGAGTTCCAGAAAGACATCTACTTCTGCTTCATTGACTATGCAAAAACCTTTGACTGTGTCGACCACAACAAACTATGGCAAGTTCTTAAAGAAATGGGAGTGCCTGATCACCTCATCTGTCTCCTGAGAAATCTCTATGTGGGACAAGAAGCTACAGTTAGAACTGGATATGGAACAACTGATTGGTTCAAAATTGGGAAAGGAGTACGACAAGGCTGTATATTGTTTCCCTGCTTATTTAACTTATATGCAGAATTCATCATGCGAAAGGCTGGGCTGGATGAATCCGAAGCCGGAATTAAGATTGCCGGAAGAAATATCAACAACCTCAGATATGCAGATGACACAACATTGATGGCAGAAAGTGAGGAAGAATTAAAGAACCTTTTATTGAGGGTGAAAGAGGAGAGCGCAAAATATGGTCTGAAGCTCAACATCAAAAAAACGAAGATCATGGCCACTGGTCCCATCACCTCCTGGCAAATAGAAGGAGAAGAAATGGAGGCAGTGAGAGATTTTACTTTCTTGGGCTCCGTGATCACTGCAGATGGTGACAGCAGCCACGAAATTAAGAGACGCCTGCTTCTTGGGAGGAAAGCAATGACAAACCTAGACAGCATCTTAAAAAGTAGAGACATCACCTTGCCAACAAAGGTCCGTATAGTAAAAGCTATGGTTTTCCCAGTAGTGATGTATGGAAGTGAGAGCTGGACCATAAAGAAGGCAGGTCGCCGAAGAATTGATGCTTTTGAATTATGGTGCTGGAGGAGACTTTTGAGAGTCCCATGGACTGCAAGAAGAACAAACCGATCCATTCTTAAGGAAATCAGCCCTGAGTGCTCACTGGAAGGACAGATCGTGAAGCTGAGGCTCCAATACTTTGGCCACCTCATGAGAAGAAAAGACTCCCTGGAAAAGACCCTGATGTTGGGAAAGAGAAGGAGACGACAGAGGACGAGATGGTTGGATAGTGTCTTCGAAGCTACAAACATGAGTCTGACCAAACTGCGGGAGGCAGTGGAAGACAGAAGTGCCTGGCGTGCTCTGGTCCATGGGGTCACGAAGAGTCGGACACAACTAAACGACTAAACAACAACAACAAATTGCAGCAATGCACCAATTATGCAGCACCTACAATTTAGGAAAAACCCAAGCTTCGCCACAAAGCAGAACTACTTGTGCTTAATAAGTGCATGTTGAAACTCAGGCAAACTATTCAGTTCAGAAGACGCACAAACCTCATAATGCTCATACTCATCTGCATCAAATGTCTTGAAGTCAATAAATCCATGTTGTAAGGCCTAGAAAACAAAAAATGTCAAGTTCATCGGCAACCATCCAAAGGACATTTTGAACCATTTAAATCTGAATGAGCACCAAGCTGGTCAAATATATGGGACAAAAGGAAGGCAGTTTTCATAGGAATTTTTCTTGGTTTTTTTTAGGAGTCTCCCTTGTCCCCTCTATTACCTGCCTTAGCTACTGAACCTTTAAACTATAGCAATTAGGTTAAACAGATTTATCACCGGGGTTGAAATAGTAAAGCAAGAAATGAAAATATGTGTCTACGCATTTCATGCATCTCTAAGGACACTAATCGGAATAATCAATTGTCCCCATATTCCCAATTTTGTTTAACTGTAATATACTATCTGGTTGTAAGACATACCATCCTATCCAAACGATCTGGAATTAATCTACACGAACTGTAGATAGTATTGTTAAAAACATTCTGTTCCTGATACTAATACAGTGGTACCTCGGTTTAAGAACAGTCCTGTTAATTAACTATTTGGTTTACGAACTCCGCAAAACTGGAAGTAGTGTCCTGGTTTGCGAACTTTACCTCGGTCTAAGAACAGTGGAAGGGCACTGGCTGCGGGAAGCCTCATTAGGGAAGCGCACCTTGGTTTAAGAACAGTTCCGGTTTAAGAACGGACTTCCAGAACGTATTAAGTCCGTAAACCGCAGTACCACTGCACACAAATTAAATATCTAGCAATTTATTTTCAAAAGAACAAACACAAATCAAATAGTTCAGTAGGATCATCAGATATTATTAAAAAGAATCAATGAAAGATTTAAATTGCTGGATTATTATTCCTATATGCTGGCTAGGTAAGAGATTTGATAAAAATAGATCTATTACTATCTATATCTATATCTATATCTATATTTACAATTAACCATTAGGGCATGATTGAGCTATTTTACAAAATTCATCTTTAATAATAATAGTAATAATAGTAATAGTAATAGTAATAGTAATAGTAATAATAATAATTTCTACCCCACCCATCTGGCTAGGTTTCCCCAGCCACTCTGGGCAGCTTCCAACAAAAGATTAAAAATACATTAAAACATCAGTCATAAAAAACTTCCCTAAACTGGGTTGCGTTCAGATGTATTCTAAAAGTCAGATAGTTGTTTATTTCCTTGACATCTGATAGGAGGGTGGTTCCACAGGGCGGGCGCCACTACCAAGAAAACCCTCTGCCTGGTTCCCTGTAACCTCACTTCTCACAATGAAGGAACTGCCAGAAGGCCCCTGGCGCTGGACCTCAGTGTCCGGGCAGAACGATGGGGGTGGAAACGCTCCTTTAGGTATACTGGGCTGAGGCCGTTTAGGGCTTTAAAGGTCAACACCAACACTTTGAATTGTGCTCGGAAACGTACTGGGTACCTATGGTATGGTAAATATACAAGAGCTGCTTACAAAATATTATTTAGATCTAAATGATGTGGAGAAGCAGCATTACCAGATATTAATTTTTATCATTATACTTTTAAAAAGGCAATGATAAGGCTGTTGGTTTCTGTTGGATAACATCAGAAGCACAGAGCAGGATGTGCTGAAAATGCATTTTAGTTAATTTATTCTGGCTTCCGAAAATCAAAAACATTGAGCCCTATCCTCGGAGAGACAGCTGAAAGTACGCTGAATGTGTGGTATATATTAAAAGCAATCCTAACTCCCAGTCAAGAGAACACTGGAGTTGAATGGAGTTGTGGAGCCACCACTGTATATAAAGCCTTGCCACTCATGTCATCCCGAGCAGTGGTGGTTGTGATGCGGCAGTTATTTTACCTAAAAAGGATAACAGTTCTGATATAACCTGCCCCTCCTCCCAAAACTGACTTCCTGGGGAGTTAATGGGAGGAAAGGAAGGAAGGAAGCAAAAACCTGAGGCACAGGTGCTGCTACACAGTCACGTGTATGAATGCCACATCTAATGTCAAGGGTGGGTTAATACAGGAGCTGATAATATAGCAGGGCTAGCTGATATAGCAGTTTTGTCGCTTTGTCCAATGAGGTACTCCACTATAGGTCACTACAAAATTCTGCTAAAACTAAATAGTGCACCTGTCAGCAGTTCAGAGCTCTAGCTGCTTGAAAGAACACCAGTGCAAGTAGATAAATAGATACCACTGTGGTGGGAAGGTAAATGGTGTTTCCATGCGCTCTGGTTTCCGTCACGGTGTTCCATTGAGCCAGAAGCTGCTTAGTAATGCTGGCCACATGACCCGGAAAGCTGTCTGTGGACAAATGCCAGCTCCCTCGGCCTGAAGCAAGATGAGCGCCACACCCCATAGTCGCCTTTGACTGGACTTAACCATCCAGGGGTCCTTTACCTTTTACCTTTTCACCTGCATGTGCCTAAGGATATGATTTCTCTTTCAAATGCATTTTGTGACGTTACCTTTTTTATTCCTTGTAGACAATCCAGAATAGTTAGATTATATGTACTGTTCCCAAATGAGGCATCCCTATGAAAAGAGAAATATCAGCATATTCCAGATAAATACAAAAACATCTACCTATCATACCCCATTTTAGTAAATGGCAATATTTTAAATTTCTGAAATTTGACCCTCAACATGAAGGTTACACATGAAAATGCTTCTACACACAATTCTCCTCAATTTATTGATGGTAAGTTCATCTAAAATGTTAATAGGATGAACTCAAATAGAGAGTAATTGATTTTTATTATTGATTATTAGCTACATGTATACTTTGTATACCACGTATACAAGGAAGCATACATGTTTCTCCTGCCTCACATTCAACTTTACCGTAACAACAACCCTATGAGGTAGGCCAGCCTGAGAGAGAGAGACTGGCCGAAGTTCATCCAGTGAGCTTCATAGCAGAGTGGGGATATGAACCTTTGTCCCCTGGCCTCAGTCCAGCACCTTAGTCATTGCACTTCTGGCTACTTAAATATAATTCACACTTCTGGAATTAGTCCTACAGACACATTTCAAGTGTATTTTACTGCTACTATTTTAAATCACAGTTCCCTCCAGAGACTGAATGGAACATGGCACAAAAGAAAGCTGAAGGAAGAAGAAGAGAAGGTAAATGATGCTCCCTCAAACCAGCTTTTCAGACTATTAGGCTATTATATTCACCATATGTTCCTGGATTAAGAAATAGGTTTTGTTTGTTTGTTTCGTAAGAGTCTATGAAGCCTTACACATATATGAGATTACTCAAAATGGGGACTATACATAGCACACAGGACTAGTATTTCAAATTACAATTAATTAGGATGATAGTTCTCCGCTTCACTACGTATACTTCACCATTCCTCAGCATTTAAAATACTTATGCAAAAAAAAGGGAGTATAACACCGATGACAAAAATGGAGCATAAAAATAATTTGAAACAATATCTTCCTAAATGTTTGGCAATTCTACTTAAAATGGATACTCCACAGACTCTGCTTGGACTATTTTCCCCTCGTTTAAATAGATATTAATCAATCTAGGGTGGCCATCGCAACTGGGAAATTAGAACTACAATGTAGATAGCAATTTTGGCTGTGCTTCACCGGATCAGCACAAATAGCTGGGAGAATAATTCACTTTCAACTCTAATTTCAATACTCTGCAGTTTTCCATTATAAGTATTCTTAGATATGTCTGAATGTGCACCCACACCCCTGACCTCCAAGAGGGCTATTTGCATCTTCTCCCTGACACACATATATTACTAACTGCTACAAAAGAAGAAGCGATAAGAACCAAGTTAAAGAGAAACCTTGCCCGTGCACTGCAGAATAATCTTTCATCCATTGACGATACTATTTAATGAGGTTTTTGTAATACTGTATTTAGAATATCTATGGAATTTATCTGGAAAGTCTATTCACACAAGCAGCAGAAGCAAGACTTTTGCTAATGCACCATATGTTGGCTACTGAAACTTAGTCCATACATAATGCTTGCCTGAACGTTTGCGTGGGAAAAGTCAAACTGACGACATGACCTCCTGAGCTTTGAGAATCCAAATCTAAATATAGATTCCTGTTTAATCATTCATCATTCAGCGACGCTTTACTGTGTTTTGGACAGTCTAGCCAGGGCTAGTTAAAGAAGAAAAAAGGCTAGATACTTGCCAAGAAACCAGTATGAGTCTCAAAGCCTATTATTATTATTATTATTATTATTATTATTATTATTATTATTAACAACAACGTACAAAGAACCTAACATTTTCTAAGACAGGGATGGTCTGTAAAAGATAATCTAAGAGATAAAATAACAAATGGAAAAAAAGGATGGTGAGGGAAAGGAAGGCAAGTATTGGAGCAACTGCTTATTCACTCCAATGAAATTAACAGGCCTTAAGTTAGATATGGACATTGATTTCAATAGGCCTACTCTCAGGGCCGGATTTAGGTCTGATGAGGCCCTGAGCTACTGAAGGAAATGGGGCCCTTTATATTCCAGCTATCCTTTGTCAACAACAAATTGTCGCTGTTTTTTGTGTTGAATATATGCTATATGGTAATTTATGGACCTAATAGGTATCTAAAGCCATTTGCACATAACAAAATAGGAACCTACACAACACAAAACACTGTTGCTGTATGTAGGTTTTATTTTTTATCTTACATTTTGGAAACGTACATCCAGGTTTTTTTCCTTTCATTTTTTTGGGGAGCCCCCAAGAGAGTGGGCCCCTAAGCTATAGCTTGCTTAGCTTATACGTAAATCTGGCACTGCCTACTCTGAGTAAATGTTAGTTGAATGCAACTCGGGGGCTGTCTTCCAGAGTGACTGTGGGTGCCTTAGCTGGTGGCAGAGGCCAAAGTATGCCTCACTTTGGTTTAGCAGTCTTAAGGCAACTGGCAGCTAAAGGAGTGTGTGTGTTCTTTGTGGAGTGGGGGGGGGGATAAGGAAATTCCCTGCAACACATTCTCTGGCCGATGAACAGGCTTATGTTTTCCCCTTTAGTTGCCATAATACAGCTAAGGCAAGCAATGCTAAAAGAATTAAGAAGTATTTTAACCACACTAGCTAATGGAGGATGTTGTAAAGGTAGCTTCAAGGGAACCTGAATTTGCAATAGGCAACGATTGGATGTTTAATGCAAAATCTGAATGCCAGATGTGCAAGGAATCCCAGATGTGTGAAAGCAGGCTGCAATTACTCTCAAAAAGGAAAAGCATAACATGCACATTCTCTGATGCACTCCGCAAGGCCGACGTAAAAAGCGTTACTTGATTAATCACGAGTTTTAATCGGATCTGCTTACGAATAACACAACTCTCTCGGGGGGGGGGGGGAATGGCTGTGTTCAGACAATTGTGTACCAGCTTCTTAAGCTGCTATATAAAGGACTCTAACAACCATCAAGTCAGCTGTCTTGGCAGGAAATGCCCTGTCCTGGACATGGTCAACTGATCTGCTCCTGGAGCTGATGGGATTTGGAGGCAAAGGGTGCTTCCAGGAATGGTCTGCTCTTTATCAAGGGCAAGACTGCCAGAACCACCAGTAACATCAGCGAGAAGTTGCTGTCATTACAGTGGTGCCTCGCAAGACGAAATTGATTCGTTCCGCGAGTTTTTTCGTCTTGCGAAGCACGGACTTTGGAAAAGCTTCAAAAATCACCAAAGTCTTCAAAAACCTCAAAAAAGGCTACCACACTGCGTGCTATGAGTTGCTCCTCGAAGTGAATGCACGGTTTTAAGAAAAAGGAAACAAAATTGCAAGACGTTTTCGTCTTGCGAAGCAAGCCCATAGGGAAATTTGTCTTGCGAAGCAACTCAAAAAAACAAAAAACTCTTTCGTCTTGTGAGTTTTTCGTCTTACGAGGCATTCGTCTTGCGAGGTACCACTGTAAAGACAACTAGATTAATTTATAATTATTATTATTCACACTCAGGCCTTTATACAATAAAGCCACAAAGCAACTTGATAATCATTTGTCAATTGTACCGAAACCATTTCTTGAAAGTATGCCGTCCTATTAATCATTGATTTTTTTAAAAGATACAATTGATTTTTTTTCTTTTTCTTTTTTACTAAACATGGCCGCTCTAGGGCCAAAGCTGAGCCTTTTCGAGTACCAGCTTCCAGATCTGCAACAATATTGACCTTGAAATAAAACTCTGGATAGGTAATTTGTGTTTTAAACTGTTTTTGTAGTTTATTGCTGGTTTTAATATTTTGATTCGTTTGATATTCTTGCTGTTAATTGTTAGTAAATTTATCTTTTTTAAACCGCTTTGAGGATTTTTACATTTAAGAGGTGTATAAAGTTTATTCAGTGTGAACCATAAACTTGAATACCCCTCATATCACATTTTAACACAAGTGTGTGCAAAAGAGAATACCTTCTATATTTTTTCATATGATAATTTCTACTGGAATGTAATAAACCCAAGTGTTTAAAAGGCTTCAGCTGCTGCTGTTTGATCACTATCATGTTTTGCTCTTCTGCTTAATTGCGTGGTCCACTCAGTTCAACATCCTGAGGACCTGCCAGCTTTCACTGAAAAAGCAAGTTTCTGGGGCTTACAACTGCAAAGACAGGCAATGGCTAGAGAAATATCACACACCAACGGATAGGGTAAGAACAAACAGTCTCCTGTTTTCTATGAGTAAGGGTGGGAAACAGACCTGTGTGTATTTTCAAGGTTTAAAACCCAGCAGAATCCAGCTTCTCTTGGCATATGATGTATCATCCTTGGTGCTGAATTTCAGCTTTAGAGAACAGTATATACAAAGGCCCTAGCTCCAGGCAGACTGGTATATTATGGCAACAGTGCTCCCACAAGCACAAGCCCTGACTCTGTGCAAGGTGCTTACTAAGATTGCTGCAGATTCTGTGCGCAGGGGGCGGTAAGTGAAGTGGAAAAGGGCAATTTTCTTCCTGAAAGCTGTTTTTCTAGAAACCTCGTACCACCTTTACACTTTCTTTTAGCTGTTCCATTCCCACTTGCATGTAAATACTGGCTTTATCCCTCTGTGTACAATAAGCCCTTTATTCACGATGTCTGATTACAAGGCACCTAATACTGCTGCCCAGATACCAAGTCCATGTTTTATATTGTAGTGAGAGATCTTATCCTTTGTGGGTAAATCCTTATTCCTACTGACAAATTATTCTCCTGAAGAAAGACTGAACATATATTCAAGATTTCAGACACTACAATCCTATAAGCTGGGGGTAGAGAACTTCAGGCCTGGAGGGGGGGGCACACACACACACAAATGTGGCCTCCCAGGGCTCTCTCCAGCCCCCAGGACTTTCTCTAGGTCTCATCCACCAATGGCCTGATCTCACATCTTCTTCCTTCTTTTTGCCTGGCTAGAATGTGACATTTAACCCCGAAAACAACTTCTGCTTGCCTTAAAGAATAGAGTGAGGTAGGTGTGTGTGTGTGTGTGTGTGTGTGTGTGTGTGTGTGTGTAAAAACTAGTCTACTTTAGGTAAAGATAATATTTACATTTACTGCTCCTCCCATTTTTGTCTCTGCTCCATCCACCATTGGCATGCAACCATGGAAAAAAGGTTTCCCAGCACTGCTATAAGCTATCATTCACTTGGTACGTAGAGTCATACCTCAGATTGAAGTTGCTTCAGGTTGAGCGTTTTTGGGTTGCGCTCCGCGGTGACCTGGAAGTAACGGAACACGTTACTTCCGGGTTTCGCTGCTCATGCATGCACAGACGCTCAAAATGACGTCACGCACATGCGCAGAAGTGACAAATCGCGACCCGCGCATTGCGTTCTGCTCTGGATGCGAACGGGGCTCCGGAACAGATCCCGTTCGCATCCAGAGGTACCTATGTATTTATTTTTCCAGCAACTGGTATTTGGAAGCATACTGTCTCCAAGCACGGAGACAAAGTGTAGCCATTGTGGTTAGCAGCTACTGATAGCCTTCTCCTTCGTCAATTTGTCTCGCCATCTTTTAAACCCATCCCAGTTGGTAGCCAAAACTGCCTCTTGTGGGAGCAAATTCCATAGTTGATGGGCTGTGTGAAAAAAGTGCTTTCTTTCGTCTGTCCCAAATCTTCCAACACTCAGCTTCATTGGATGACCCCAAGTTCTGGCGCATGGGTAGGAAACTAAGGCCGGGGGGGGGGATCCGGCCCAATCACCTTCTAAACCCAGCCCATGGGTGGTTCAGGAATCAGTGCTTTTTACATGAGTAGAATGTGTCCTTTTATTTAAAATGCACCTCTGGGTTATTTGTGGGGCCTGCCTGGTGTTTTTACATGAGTAGAATGTGTGCTTTTATTTAAAATGCATTTGTGGGGCATAGGAATTTGTCCCCCCCCAAAAAATACCGTATTTTTCGTCCCATAGGACGCTCCATCCCATAGGACGCACCTAGTTTTTTGGGGGGGGGAAAGAAAGGAATTTTTTTCCCCTTTATTTCCCCCCCCCCAAAAAAAAACCAGGTCGGGGAAACCGAACCAGGTTGAGGAACAGCGGGATGGCGGCGCTGTGCCTCCTTGCTGTCCCCCGAGCTTGTGGGGCTGGCCGATGTCTGTCCGGCGGGCGGGGCGCTCTGCTTCAGGGCGCCCCTCGTGCTGGGCGGCAGGCTGCTATCCATAGCGTGGGGAGCCCTGCGGGGAACTTCCCAGGGCTCCAACACGCTGCGGATGTCTGTCTGGTGGGCGGGGCAATCTGCTTCAGGGTGCCCCTCACGCCGGGTGGCAGGCTGCTATCCGCAGCCTAGACAGCCCTGCGGATGTGTTCCTGAAGCCTGGAGAGCGAGAGGGGTCAGTGCGCACCGACCCCTCTCGCTCTCCAAGCTTCAGCGAAAGCCTGCATTCGCCCCAGTAGAAATTCCCTTCATTTTTGGAGGGGAAAAAGTGCGTCCTATAGGGCGAAAAATACAGTAGTCCAGCCCCCCACAAGGTCTGAGGGACAGTAGACCGGCCCCCTGCTGAAAAGGTTTGCTGACCCCCATTCTAGTGTTAAGAGAAAAAGGGAAAAACTTTTCTCTATCTGCTTTCTCCATCTCATGTGTAATTTTACACCCTTCTGTTGTGTCACTATTTCTTGCCTTTTCTCAAAAGTAAGTAATGAACATCTGGGGGGGGAAATAAATAAAAGTTATGCAGGAAGGTCCTGTTTAGGTAAAATTATCATTATAGCAGTCAGTGTCGCTCCCCCCCCCCCCCGCATAGGGGCGTGTGACGCTATGGGAGGAATTTTAGCAACTCTATCAAGAAGCTGGATGGTCCTGATTTTTAAACACTGAAAGAGCCATATAACACCATAAAAAAAACCAAGCGAAGACTTTGGAATTACAGAGGTAGTCTCGTTGTTTCTAGAAGCTTTCCTATCAAAAATTTACCTGCCAATACTAATTCAATGGTTTTTCGAAAGGAAGCTTTCAGAAAGACTTGTCTTTATTTTCCTTTGCATAGGAATCCAGCAAGTTCAGGCAAGCCCAGAAAGTCTTTGCCATATACTATTAACAAAGCTGTGGCAACACCATATATCTCTTCCACAGCAGCAACTGTCACTATAGACTACCCTTGCAAACAAATGCTTTCACGTGCCAAACATTCTCTAAAGCTGTACACCATTTGTGTATAGCGATCTTTTAAAGTATGTCCTTTACTAAACTCTTGCAGTGGAGTCAGCCTTAAATATTCACTGTCCTACTTTTGAAAGAAATGCAGCTACCAATGCCAAGTTTCAAGTTAACTGTCATTTCTCTCATGTATGAAATGAGTGTCTACAAAGAGAGCTACAAAACTTAGCAGCACATATATTTTTTATCCAGGAACCACAGGGTAAAGTGTCAATCCCTATAAAAACAATGGCCGTACCCTAGATCTGTGGTTTACAAACTGTGGGCCGCCAGTGGTTTGTGAGCTTTATTCAGGTAGCCAACAGTGTGTCTGGATTTGTGGGTGCACATCCACTGCACTGAATATTGATTGTTAATTGTATTCTCACTGTGTCTTTTATTTCTTAGCTTGTATTGTATTTACAATTCAAATTCTATGGAATTACAAATGACACAGCAAGCAGAGAAACCATTAAGTGGTTCACTAAGACCCCAAATGGTGGTGGTGGTGGGTTTGGAATAAAATAAAAATAAAGTTATGGCATTTCACCAAACATTTAAGAAAACAATTGAGTGTATTCGACTAAGTTTTACTCAGGGAAATTAATGAACGTTACAAAATTAGATCCATTAATTTCAATGGGTCTACTCTGAGTAAAGTTTAGTTCAATACTACCCATAATTTCACTCAAGTTTTAAACACCAGGCCCCACCCCCCCAACTCATTGATTTGCATGTGCATAACTGCTTTAGGTTGGTGCTAAGACAAGCCAGTCTTTAGGTTGGTGCTAAGAAACCGCCAGTCCAGCCAGCTTCTCTATGTGGAATTGGGAGTGGGGGCCATCTTGTCTTTTGCTTTAGGCAGCAAACTGCACTGGGTTAGCCATGGATAGCGTGGACATAACATTCTTGATATACTTTAGCATGATGAAGCAATGCTCCCTTGCCTGCTGTTAAAGTTGACCAGACTGGTGGGTACCAGGGACTTCCCAGTGGTGGTCCCACACCTGTGCAATTGCTGTGAACTCTGTGGGTCCCCTCTTGTGGCCTTTAAGGAGATTCAAAAATTTCTGTATGCCACCAAGCAATTATATCTGTCGCTCTTTCTATTCAAATGCCCCTCGCTGTATTGTTACGATATTCCATTGTTGTATTGTTCTTGACATTTTAATTGTAAACTACCTTCTGAGAGTTTGCCTTAAAGAGGCAGAGCGGAAATAACTAAAATCAAGAGTTTTCTGAATGAGTGGAAGTGACTGCCTTTGGAAGACATCCATGGTTTCCAATTGGGACAGGAAGGACAGCTGTGTGTACACCTATTTCCCTATACAGCTTGGTCCTTTTCTGCTGTCAATGTTTACTCAAAACAAAATAAAAAAATTCCTTCCAGTAGCACCTTAAAGACCAACTAAGTTAGTTCTAGGTATGAGCTTTCGTGTGCATGCACACTTCTTCAGATACACTGAAACAGAAGTCACCAGACCCTTCTATATAGTGAGAAGGTGGGGAGGGGTATTACTCAGAAGGGTGGTGGGAATGGGTGATTGGCAGATACTGGAAGGAATTTTTTTATTTTGTTTTGACTATGGCAGACCAACACGGCTACCTATCTGTAAATGTTTACTCAGCTGTTGTACCCTGGGCCGGCCACAGGTGATTGTATCTGGCACCACTGGTATGCAAAGAGGCAGAGACTAGGGAGCACTGGGGAGATTCGGCTGAATCTCCCCTTACTGCAGTCCACTGGCGGTCTCAGTCACTTGCATAGAGAGCAATTCACTTGTGGCAGACTCTCCTCAGTGGTTTGTATTGCCTAATGAAGGGGCAAAGGCTAAGCAGAAAAACTGGAGGTATGCACTTCCATATATGAAAACTCTATAAAACAAAACGTTGAGCATTATAAAATGGGTACCGCTGCCTATTGTGAAAGAATGCAGTCATATTTCACTGCAACAGATCCTTTGGGAAGCTAGAAGGTCTGGCACTGATAAAGCGATTTGACTAAAAACCTAACGTTAAGTGCCCTCAATGCAATATTAATCCCTTCAGCCAGCATTAACTTCTCCCCTGTCTTTCCACCATACACAGAGGTTGGAACCTGGCTGCGTGGTATATATGATCTAGCTGAATACTGATATTTCAGCAGTCTTTTGCCTCTACAGTCCTAAAATGAAATGATGTCTGAATTTCTAAGCAGATTAAGATTTTCCAGGTCATTGAGCTAAATGAAACCAGATCTATTTGAATGAAAACTAATACTACATATTTCAAGAGACTCGATCGTGCAATGATTGTGTCCTGGTGCCTAGGAGGTGCAGAAAACAGACCTTCTCAGTAGCAGCATCTGGATTGTAGAATTCGTTATCTCAAGATACCCAGCAATCTGATTCACTTCAGATAATCAGGCATCGGGTCTAGATAGCCTCCTAGAATTGGTTCTGGTTTTTGATTATTGATTCTAGGCCCAGGAGTACTTTATGATTGTTTGGTTATTTCAGTATTGGCTTTGTTTTTAATTATGTGATTTGTAAGCTGCTCTTAATGCTCCCTGAAGCACAAGAGGCAGGCATGTTGCCTTATAAACAAAATCACAAGAACCCTTCACATTAAATAGATATCACAATGTAAAAATCTCCTAAAAGTGTCTTATAATGGCATCCCGTAACTGGTCCTTCTTGGATCACTAGACTGAGAAATCCTGGAATCCAGTCATTTAAACTGAGAATCTTTACAAATGAAGAAACAAACAACAAGCTGATTTGGATCATGGACATATGTATCTTTTTTCTGTTCTTCCATTCATACCTTTCAACTAGATTCAGACATGCATTTCTCTTGAAATCGTACCTAGGTAGGGAAAACTGGGTATTCCTGCAGGGGAACACAATGAAGAGACTGTGCATGTTTGAGCCGCGCTTCCAGTCCCTTCTCAGGTACATTTCAGAGGGGAAAACAAGCAGTTTGTGTCAAACGCTTTACAATTGGCACTGGGAGGCCTATAATGAATAAGCAGGCTCCAGGAGAAAAGTAACCAAGCAGCACAAGTCAATTCTGCTCTCAACTAAAAAAACAAGTAAATAACTAAACAGTGTATGTGTTAGAACTACCATGTTCCATGCACTGACCCCACCAAGTGAGCATACACAGTAGCTATGTAGGCTTCAAAATAGCATTGCTATCATTGATAAGTTGCCCTTGCTTTAAATATTTGATGCCTACAGCTCAGAATACATTCCTGGCAGCTATCTAAACTCCAGGTATTACAAATAGCTCTGTGCTGAGAAAGCTTTGATGCTTGGCACCCAGCCAGCTTCTTTAAGCAGCTAAATCAGCAGCAATTTTGCCCTAATGAAAATGACTGTCAGGAAATGCCAGCCTTATGTACCTATCCTTGAACTCTTCCCTACATTTTCAGGCAGAAGGTAGAAAGTCATTCTGATAATGACAAAGGAACGGCTTCTGTCACCATCTACCTAATGGTCAAACTTAATTCATTGGCATCTGTGACTCACATCTGTCTCAATAAGGCTCCAAGGCTGTGGCAGACACGTTAAGCCCATGCTGGACCTACATCTTCTATTTAACTAGATCTGCCAAACACTAACTCTCTAGGTTTTGCGGTGAAGTGCAAATCAGTTCCTCAGAAGTTACAAGCCCATAATACAAGCCTGGAGACATAGCCTCTTAAATCTGGTTGAAAAGAAGACATGCATATTTAATATGCAGAAATGTACCAAATGACACAGTAAAGAACACAAAAGCAAAAGTTTAGCTAATTTTTATCAATGAAGCCAAAACCATTCAAGTAATATTAATCATTGAATTTATTTGTCATTTTCTACCAGAAAAGTCTCAAAGTGAGTTACAACAATAGCATTCATGCAACCACAAATATGTATGATGTGTAAAATCAACAACACACTAAAACCAATGATCCACAGTCACGAAAACCAAGCAAAAATGTCCTTCCCTCACACAACACAAGGGTTCCGACTGAGATAGCCACAAGAACCCCAACGATATTAGGATCCAAATGCCTGGGAGGATTAAAAAAACCCCGCACATTTTAACCTGGTGCCCAAAATCTGTCAACATTGGTGCTAGCAGAGCTTCCACAAATATAGGGCTGCCACCCCAAAGGTCTGTGCTGGCAATCTTCCAGAGACTTGTTATTGGGAGGTGGTAAGGTGGTATGTGGGAGAAGGAATGCAGTAGGGAGCCAGAAAAAAAAATTAGAGCATGTACAGCTCTTTGGACCTTTGGTGGGTAGCAAGAGAAAGCAACAAAAAGCAGTCAGAAAAACAGGTCCAAAAATGAAGCAAGAGAAATGTAGACTAAGGGAAGTATCATGGTAATTTAAATGCTAGGCAGCAACTGCAACACAATATGCCAGCCTCAAACACCTATTTAGAAGCTTTGAAGCTAATCTGTTTCATTTGTAACTACAGCTGGCATAATGTAATGGTTAAGAGGCTGAGCAATGAATCAGGAAGTGCCTGGGTTGACTCCCACCTCTGCCACAAACTCACTAAGAGGCTGCAGGCAAACCACTGTCTTTTAGGCTCCCCCTGCAATGTGGGGGATAACAAATACAAACTTATCTTATAATAGGGTTGTTGTTAAGGATTGAAACTAAATAATGCATTATACCTGGAAGTGCTAGGCAAATGTTAGGTATTATTACTGCGGCAGCCATACCTAAATGGAAGATATGGTGGATTAGATCCGGATAAAAGTATTCGGTAAGCTTCTTCTGGTGTTTTCTTTAAGGAGATTACCTGCAAAAGAAAACCAACGTGAGCAACACACTGTCTTCGAAAAGCTAAAATGGTATTTGCAGTGGTACGATATATTTTCTCAAAACAAGACCTTGATGTGAATTGGACGAAACCTGCCATTCCTTAGCATCTGCTACACAGCCTTAAAAAGAGTATTTTCATGCTTCAATCTGTCAGAGAAATGCCAAGAGGCTGTATATACAATGCTGTTGCTCAGCAGACAGTGAGAACAGAGAGGGAAGCATTTTTCAGAGATGTCCCCTTCCCCAATCTGCTGCAGAAGATTTGGAAAGGGCTGCAGCGGGGAGAAGAATTGCCCAAAATATATTCCCTCACCTTTCTACCGACATGATTCTTACCATTAGCTAAGCAACATGGTTGGATACCATCCATTATTCTTAATGTAAATATGCCCATCTCATGTTTGATAGAAGCACAACAGCTTGCAATTTACTTTCCAATAAATCATGTTTTAGGGCATGTTTTTGTATGAGTGGGATTGCATTATGAGCACCATTTCAGGAAACTCCACCCAGTTTGCTGCAACATCCTGAGTTCAGTTCTACCCACTGTTATACTGACGAGAACACATCCACTGAAGCCACAGAAACTATTAGTTCCTCTGACTTCTGCGGTTATGTTCGAGTCAGTATTCTTCTCCTGACTCTCTTATAATAAAGCACTCCTATTCTCATTCAGTACACTTCTTGGAAATCAAATTACTTCCTTCTCTTTTGTAGTAGTGAAGATGTAGGTCATGACTGCTTACAGAAGTAAGCAGTAGCAAAAAAAAAAGAAGAAAGTGCTAATAAACTTATGAATGAAATCTGTCTTTATAAAAGATCGCCTTACCTCACATTTGCCCACTCAACTGCATCAATTGACAGAATTGGCACTACTACAGGTGCTATTCTGCATTTGTATGAACTCTTTCATTCGGTGTGGCAGTGCCTACACTTTGTAATTCCCTGCCTACTGAGAGCAAGCAGGCGCCTTCACTGTATTCCTTTTGGCACCTGTTAAAAACCAATATGCTTAGAAATTTGAGGTCATTTTAATCTGTTTTAGTATCTTAACTTCTGTATGTTTTAAAGTATGGCTGTGCTTTTTTTCTTGATTTTACTGTTTTATCTTTTGTAAGCTGCTTTGAGGTTTTTTTATCATCAAGCGGCATATAAATTTTTATGAAAGAATAAATTACTAACAAATATAGAGAACTGTGTCCTTTATCAAAACTTAACTTTATGTTTTCATTGCTAACAGTAGTTGATAATAATGTGATTCAAGGAAACCTTTCTAGGACTGTTTTGCAAACCATATTTTCATTCTCTCAGTTTCCTGAAAAGTTTTCTAAGGAATGAACTGTTCTATGATTAGGACACTGCATAGGCACATTTCAAGGGAATTTTAAACTACATTCTGCAAATTCTGAGCTGGTAGAGTAAATGCTCAATAGCACATGCAAAATCATTTCAGGCTTCCCATTATTTCACACACCAGTGACTGCTAAACAGTTCCTTGCTATAGCCGATGACGTTATACCAGGAGTTCTACTGAAACTAACAAAAGTATCCTGGGAGAATTATAGAGCTGCATTTAAGGCAGCCTGGGGAAAAAAAACACTCTACACAGTATGATTACTTTCTACTGTAAGCAGTATGAGTCCCAGATTCAACCAGATGTGCTCTATGCCACCAGGACATGATACTGGTTTCATGAGTGATTTGTTTCACACAATGGTAGAGTCAAATGTTAACTAGACATCACTAGGTAGAACTAGGAGCACAGTTTGCTAACAGTGTGGAGGAAATGGGGGGGAAAGAATGGGGCTCCCACCTTGCATTTTGAACAACACTCAAGGCAGCACTATAAATAAAGCAAGATGAGAGGGAAATATGTGTTCCTGGGAACTGGGTTCAACGGAAAATACGTAAGTCACATTGTGTGGCTGTTTATAGTACACAGCTACCAGTGGAAGTTCTATTCTAGAATTTAATCTAGTGTTTGCCTATTCTCATTTTACACATTAATATTTTAGCATTACGGCAGTAAAAAAGCAAACCTCTAAACTAACAATGTTCAGAATGTCATGTATTAGACTACACAAACATCAGGAAACATTGTTTTTCGAAACAGTAGCATTATGCATAATAAACCTAGCACATGAAGGGAGAGATAAATGAATGGAAAATGTTGGCTGCATGCAAGTTTAGGACTAGTAATTCAACTGAAGGTTATTTTGGCAAGAGAGGAGAGACTCTCATTCTATTTTCCTTCAAAGAACAGCCTACTATCCTAAGAAGCATACTGTGCAAAGCAGGACTGACCCACTTCTAGCACTACCTGTCTCACCTTTAAGCTTGATTTGCACCCACACCTGGGAAACAGCAATTAGATGAGGCTATGATGTGCCTAGTATCAACCCCTGCAGAATCCTTACCCCCACAACTGGAGATACAGATTGCGTCTCCATCCCTAATCCTTCTTAAAACGTCATGAACAACACACACCTGACTCCTCTGCAGGAAAGTATACCAGACCATTAGAGTCTGTCCATGCTAAAAAGGGATGCAACAGTGGCACTCTTAACTCAACCATTAATGTTATTAATTTAGCCAGTCATACACAAGCCAGGCAGACGTGTCTGTCCTAGCTGAATAATTGCTCTTCTGCTCCACTTTGTGTGTGTGCAGTTCTACATTAACCTGGCTGTTTGTTTCTGCTATCTATGGCACAAGGAGTGCTGTGGGAGGGCAGAGCCAAAGGGAAGCATGCTCTGAGCTCTGCCAAGGCTTCTCAGGATGAACATAATTGAAGGGACAGGCAAGCCTAGCCCCATCTATCAATCAGAGAAGCAGAAGCTACAGAAAACTTGTTTCCGTCCTCCTTGCCATAAAGAACTGTGCGCCAATGCCTGTTTTCCTCTTCATTCCTTATTCCTTCTGCACTGTGTCTCTTAGATAATTCCTATCTGCAGTCTATGTCCAATCTAAGTGCTGTACAGAGCTTGGACATTTCAACATGCTTTATAAATTACTATTAAAAGGAATATTTCTACCACAATTCACTGTTTGCAGTACTTTTGCTGCACTATCTTCTCAACACTAATGATTCTGCATGATCACGCCTGTTGAAATAGCAACCAGGTTGACTTCCGGGTTGGCGCCATCGCCGAATGGCGGACTCCCTCCGAGCTCCGGAGGGAGCCTGCTCGGCAGGGGTTGGGTCCCGCCGCGCTGGCGACGCGGGGACCCTCAAAAACCATGGGCGCTGAAACCCATGGACTTGGTGACTCAGCGGGCACCGTTTGCGCCCCCCGACCCGCGAAGGAGCCTTTTTAAAGGCTACGGAGTGGGGGACGGGGGGTGGTGTGGTGCTATGAGTCCTCTGCTTCCCCTGCCGAGCGAAGCCGCATGCCATTCGACGGAGAGCGCTGACTTCTTCTATTGAAAATTTGGACTTAAAAGAACAACCCGTGAGTAATTGGGAAATCGGATTTAAAAGGAAAAAAATTTTAAAAAAAAATTGGAACGAGCGGGGGAGGTGCAAAAAGGAAGTCCGTCTCCCCCCTGTTGTAGAGGATTTAAAGCAAGGATTTGACAACTAAGATCGAGAGCTATTTTATATTGATAAAGTTATTAATTTCACGATGGAAAATTATAAGACTGTGCTGGAGGAGAAAAGTGGAACGTGTAAGCTAAAACGTAACCCCCCCGGGAACCGGGAGCGATCCGTGAGAGCGCCTGGTGAGGAGAAATAGAAGCTTTGACAGCTGTCAAAGGAGCTGTCAAAGTTGAAGAATAAAAAGAGAACTTTGTTACGAGGACTTTGCCGGTTATATTTGTTACAATTTGGATATAAATTGTTGAAAACAAGGGATAACAAGTTACTTTGACTGTTGGGTGTGATCTGGAAGGAAACTGAGTTACCATAATCCCTCTAGAGGGGCTTTGGGACACTACAAGTATTGCTGTATGCATGGAATTGAATAGGACTTTTTATCTCCTGGGAAAACTGCAGAAATGGAACATTATTTTGTCTACAGAGGTCTCTACACTAAAGGAGACAATAGATTTATCTATTGAAGAATGGAAGGGACTTGACGTAAGGTTTTGTTCCTGAACAAACAAAGCCTCTGTAGAGGAACTAGAAGCTTTTGGAATTAGAACATTTTTGCAGTGGAGCAGGAAAAGAAACCAGAGGAAAGTGAGGAAAGAGAACAACAAGAATTGGACAAAGCTGGAAGTGGGAACATTTGGGACATCCAGATTTAAAAGGTCTAAAGAAATAAAATTGGAGTTTTACTCTTAAATATAGAGATCTGGATGGAAAAAATGGACCTTCTTGAGACAGAGTCCTTCCAAGATTGGATGTTCGAAATTAAAGACGACCAAAAAGATGGCAAAGACTATTAAAAAGACGGCAAAGTGGAGTTGTGAGGGATTTGGGCCTAGACATGGGATCTCCAGGACGACAGCAGACATTGATGGACATTGGGGAACGTAACCGGGAAAGGGGGGAGGGAAATTTGGAATCCAAAGGGTGTAAAATTATACTTTGCTCTTTATTTTTTTATTTTATTCTGTTCTGCATATTAAAGAGGGGAACTCGTGGAAGGGAACAGGGGTCGATTTTAGGGGATTAAAAAATATTTTTAACATTGGGTCAATGATAATAAGCTTAAAATTTGGGGTAAGAACTTGCTGAATTCATCTGAAGGAATTGGAATACAAGAGGGGGTGGGGTGGGGAAGTCCTGGAAAGATGTTAATGAAAATAAGGTTTAAAAGTAAATGCTCTATTTTTTCTTTTTCTTTTTTCTGTTATATTTGGAAATTTTCAATAAATATTATTTTTTTTAAAAAATGAAATAGCAACCAGGTTTATTTATTTATTTATTTATTTAAACACAGAAGGCTTCCGTCGTCAGATCCAGGATGAGGTTGTCAGCAAGAAGTATAATCTCAACCGTGCAGAATATAACGCCATTACAGCCTTAGAAACAATTCCAACATTATAGCCAGAAAGGATGACAAATGGGACACCAAGTTCATCATGGCATCGTTGAATTACAGAACAGGAAACACAAATCCTCCAGGCCACATTCTACAGACCATCATCCTTGGACCCCCTTGAGTCATACCATACGGAACTATTTGGGCCTGCTGAAGAATTTCCATATAGAAGCACAGAACAAATGTACAGAGACATCCAAAAAGATTGAATTTTTAAGTCCTACTGTCCAATGAGGGCTGGTAGACACAAGAATGTAATTTAAAGCTAACTCCCTTTCAATGGCTACGAGTCGAAACACAGCTTGTGCAATTGCTCCTTTCCTTCTTGTGAAGTACTGGTCCTTCGTTGATTTCATTTTCATGTCAATACCATCCCCATATGACTATTGTTTGGTGTTTCTCAGCACACATATGAAGTTAAAGCAAATGTTATGCTCCTCTAGAAAAAGCTCAACTAGTTCATTTGTTTGTCTCTTGCTCAGTTGCTCCACAAAGGGCCCATTTGTTTCCATTACTCCATACAGGAAGATTGAGACATATGACGTACTTATACAAGTTCATATTCCCAAAGTAATGTTGATGATCTCAGTAGAGATAATATTTCTTTTTGGCACAGGTTTTTACACACCGTTTCCCTATACAGGAGACCCATTTCTAAACAGCATAAATCCAAAATGTAACTTACTGTCATTTAGCCAAAAGAGCATTATTTTAAGACGTACTGCTACAAAACTTCAAATGTTTACCTTGTTTACCTTTAAAGATAAATGACCTACAACATTTTATATGCATGCTTCAAATAATAATAATAATAATAATAATAATAATAATAATAATAATATAAAGCTTCCCAAATAAAACCAACACAAACTTTGCCATCTTGCCTCACCAGCACAGCCGTAGATCTTTTAACAAACATAACTTACAAAGTGCCTTTTAACAAAGGAGAGGTCAAAACGGTGCTCACAGCTCAACATGAAAGCAGTAGGGCAATCTCTCCTGCTGGTTCCCTTGAATCCAAGAAGAATGAGTAAGGGAAAAAGTCCCTGCAGCAGACTGAACCCCCTGGGATCAACCGTAGAGTCTGGATTCCCAGTCCAAGGAAGATATTGAAAGGAAATTGGACACAAGAACGAACAATGCTGTATTATGTGAACACAGTACCACTAAATGTAACTGCCTTTTTTACCTCCTTGCCCTGCTTAAGACCAGAAGCAGGAAAGGGAGCAACAGAAGAGACAAAGGTTCAGCAGAATGGGGAAATCTCTCCCACTGTTTAAATACTGGACTAGATTGTAGAAGAATTATAACAAAAGGACAGTGATACTAGCATTTATGGTATCTGTACTTAGCCAGAAACATATAGATCAGCAAGTCCCTGCAAGAGAGCGAGAGAGAGACAGACAGACTTATCGAGTGATACTTACTGCATATGCACCTATCAAAAATGCGGCATTTGCTCGTTTCCGCTGGTCAAAGCTGGTATAATATACTATTTTCTTTCTTGAAAGACTGAATGACTGTTTAAGAAGGAAAAAAAAGTACGAAGGGATGGTTAGCACAGAACCACAAATTTAAGCAAATGAAATACTGGCAGCTAAGTAATACCAGTTTAGCGTTGTGTGTCTTGGCAGTTCTTTCAAATTACCTCACTCCCTGGTCAAGTGCTCCTCAACTAGGGATGGGAGAATAGATTTATTTGGCTCATATTAAAACTTAATTTTGCATTTTCCGAACTAATATGTGAACTAAAACACATTTAATCTTTTGAAATCTGTACTTCTCTGAATTTTCTTATGTAGATCCCCAAAAGGTACACACAAAATGCAAATATTAGGAGAAATGTGCAGAAATTCCTCACAAGATTTTATGCAGACTAAAAATAAATAAAAATCACAAACTGCTGCAGAAATGGGATAAACTTAGGATCGGAAAAGGAAAAAAACAGAGGGAAACAAAACCGACAGATTCATCTATCCCTAGACAATCACAATATGCCTGCAAATTGGCCACTTGTCTTTCTCACTTTTCTTCTTCAGCCTCTTTCTGAGATGGTCTGGATATTACATCAGTCACAGGTGGTGGCATTCCTGTGGCTAACATCCCATCGCCTGTGCTCATCTTTTAATAAAACCTACTGAATGACTGCCCTGCCTAAATTCTAGTAGACAATACGCCTGAGGAACTGGGACACCAAAATAACCTCTTTAAGACATCTGGAACAAACAGTCTCCTTCACTCAGCAACAACAATAAAGACAGAGGGAATGCTTACAAGACAGTCACACCTTTGAATGAAAAGTCCAGAACATGTAAATCAATCACCAGGCTCCATTCTTAGCTTGCTGCTTACTGTGCAGAAACACCAGTAATATCAAATGTTAAATCTCTCACATGAATAGGGGTTAGAGAACAATGAACCAGTGACTTGTTTTCTACTCTTGTGCTCAGCATAGGGATGAAACTCTTAAAGAAGAGTGATCTATTATGACATGGGCTACGTGGATCACGGTTCAAGACAGTTTATGCCTTAAGAAATTTTTAAACTTATCATGTTGAGATAACAGCCTATTTCACATCCAACAGAGAAACAAAACAGAATCCTAGCGCACTGCTCAAATCACACTCATCCCTTTCTTGTCTGGCAACCCTTGTGTTATCTTCAAACTAGCAACTCATGGTTTGCTTCTCTTCAAACACACAGCTAGAACAAAGCCAGGAACAAACCATGGCATATTCTTTGCTTGCTCTTGTGGTTTGGAGGGAAAAAACAAACCACAAGCACTGATTTGCATGTAATTGTGAGTCAACAATCTGGTTGGTTTCCTCTTAATGCAGCAAAGGAAGAGAGATGGTTGCAATTTGAACAGCATACATGCTTCTTCCCTGTAAGCTATGGTTTGTTTCACCCTGGCTTACCTTTATATGTAAATCAAGCGACTGCATGAATTTCTATGAAATATAATCATTTTCAAACTATTTTTCCTCCAACAAAGTTTCAGATCATCTTGTGAGTTAACTGGAAGAATACCGTTAATATATGTGGTATATGTTTTAGATGTCATGGAACTGCATAAACAAATCCATAGTTTAATTTTCATATGGAGCATAAATTGTCATTTTCTTTATTCAAAGAGAGAAAAACACAATCTTAATGTAAGTTCAGCAATTCTGTTAATTGTCATAAATGGCTGTTAATAATAACAGTTTGTTAAATTTTAGCCAAAAAACCAATATTTAGAAGAAAATATAATTTCTCACCTTTAATTTCTTGTTTAGTTTACAGCAGAATCGATGTACCAGAGCCACATTTAAAGGTCCAAAATCTGCATAAAAACTAGAAGAAATATATACCAATGGTCAAAAAACTTGTACTTTAGTCCTTTTGCTGTTGTCAAATATTTCACTATTCGAAGGCTCTCCCTTCCTAGCAACATCTCCACTGAAACCTAGAGGCACAGTATGTAGCAGCAGAACACAATTAACACTCGGTTCTACTGTGTAAGGGCAGGTGAGACAATGAGATTACAGTAAAAGTAAAATGTCTGCTCCACACAGATAAGTTGAAGGACCACCTTTGATTATATTCAATGGCCATGTCTGATCAGCAGATGGACAATTAACAATTTTCCAGGGGTGCCATATAGTTTTTCTGGCTGATTTAAGTGCAGCTGTTCAGAAACCAGAAACATCACCATCTTGATTTGTCAGGAGATAAGGAAAAACATGTATACTCTACCCCTTCAGAAATTTTTTAAATTGCAATATATACTTTATATTACAGTGTGTAATCCTGCATTTGCTAATTTTATAGCTACCGTACTTACACAAATAAATGGTTAGAATCTCACACTTGTCCCATTATTATTATTATTATTATTATTATTATTAGTATTACTGAAAACTCAGTAAATGGTAATGTAGGGGCAGAACAACACTTTTAGGTTAAAAAAAAAGAACCCCAAATAGAGTGAAATAATTAAAATATAATAGACAATAAGCTGCTGCTGCTAATGTATTATAAAGAGGGAACTTGAGTCCAGGAGGCTGTGATCACCTTCCAGGAATAAAGATGAGGCATTACTGTTATAAAAGAGGGATAGGACCTGAGCTGATTCACAAACCAAGTGTCACGCTTCCAAGAGCCCTTAGTAACTGTTGCCAGCCCATAACACACACATACTATAGGATAGGTCCATTCAGGTTAAAGAGTGCAAAAGCAGCACTTTATAGACTGGGGAAAAGTATGCACTCAAGCAGTTTGAGTTAATTAACATTTTCTTAGTAGTCCTGTTTTCAGAATCCAATTACTTTGTGTCACAAGATTTGTATACCTATGATGCAATCAGGTATTTGACAAAACAAAGCTAATGTCAGATATAGTCCCACAGCTCTGTCATGTTGGAAGGTGCAGCTAAGTTTTCATTTTCTGGAGACAGACACATTAAGCTAAAACATGCCACTTTGGTGTTGATGGGACTTGCTAGCTTCAAAGAGGTACTTGGCTCTGTATGACATTTTGATAAATGAATTCAGAGTCTCTCTTACTTTATCTTTATCAAACCTTTATTAGGCATTATGGAAATAAAACCTTAAAAGAGAAAATAACATATAAAAGCCTTAAAATATATATAAAAAGGCAGCAGTTTGCTAAATGCATATATATATATACATATAGAGTCAGTGGTTTTCCTTGTTAACCTGCTCCTTGGAGGACTGCTACCAAAAACTCGGCTACCCCCGCCGTTACCCTTTGGTCAACGTCGGATAGGTAGAATCCCACACATTCACCTTGCTGCGGTTCCAGACCACCCAAAAGAGGGGACAGCACGCGTTGACGGAGCGTACTGTACAATGGGCAATGAAGGAGAATATGCTCTACAGTGTCCGGGACATTCATAGAGCATCTGCAGAGTCTCTTGTTTCTAGGAATGTTTTGATATCTTCCCCTGACAAATGCTGAGGGAAAAACATTCAAACGTGTGTGTGTGTGTGTGTGCATTCAGAGTCTCTCACAGATAAGCTGTATAATGTAGCTCACCGCCAGATACAGTAACTTTTGCAACTGTTGCAGGGGTCAGCAAATATTTTCAGCAGGGGGCCAGTCCACTGTCCTTCAGACCTTGTGGGGGGCCGGACTATATTTTTTTTGGGGGGGGGGGGAGAACGAATTCCTATGCCCCACAAATAACCCAGAGATGCATTTTAAATAAAAGGACACATTCTACTCATATAAAAACACGCTGATCCCCGGACCGTCCGTGGGCTGGATTTAGAAGGTGGTTGGGCCGGATTTGGCCCCTGGGCCTTTGTTTGCCTACCCATGGTTTATAGTCTCTCTGCTGATTGAACACCTAAAAGATCCAGTATCTTCAAGGTGTGTTTGAGGTGGATGTTAAGATTTCAGAAGGAGCAACGCAGTTTAGTTGCGAGGCACAAGGAGTTAAGGTTCTTATGAGCTTCCTCCAATTGAAACAGATACAGACCAGCTAGAGAATGTGCTGCCCATGTAAGCCTATTGTGCATTAACCAGTCAAGTGTGATATGCCAAGCCTAGATCTGCTTGCAAAGAACAGAACAAGAGCTAGCATTCTTCTTGAAGAATAAGCCAATGACAAGTTCCCAACTCATTAATTAGTTACCAGTCTGACTAAATCAGCCCTGGGGCTGCAGATCATTCCCCTCTACTTTACTTTTCACCATATTTATTACAAGATAAGCAGTAAAAATAGGGCAAAGACATTTATTTAAGACATATATGTCAACTTAACATGAATAATCGCTTTGAATACACTGGGCTTAAGGGAAAAGAATAGCTGGCCTATTCAGCTTTTTATTTTCATTAGACAGTATAAAAGCACATTCATTTTCCTGGGCATGACATGTTTTGATGTTTAATCATAAAATATTTAATTGGACTTGGCAGAGCTGGAGTGTTAATAGTTGGCATTTGAGACATGACAGTTATGGTACAAACTTGAACTCAAAAGTTATCAAAGCAATGTGGCTACAAAGAAAGGCAGCTGCTGCTGATTGCTACATTTATAGGAAGCAGGAAGTTGCCTAAATCTCTGTAGATCTCGTAAGGCTTAGCTGTTAAAGTTAGATCTTTCTTTCATGTGAAAAAACCTGAAGAGCATTCAGGGGAGCCAATTAAATTCCTGAAAATAGGTGGCAGGATGGGGAGGAAGCTATACCTATTTTAAAAATATAAGTGTTCATATACATTTCACAATGGTATTCAGTAATTTTAAGACAGTGGTATTAGATGCAATGAAACATCAGTAAACAGGTTGTTTGTTTGTTTTTTAAAAAAAGCAGACTTGCACAGAAAACAGGAACCCGGTGATTTCTGGAAAAGAAGGTTTTAGGTCCTAACCCTATGCATGTGAATTCAAAAGTGCTACTCGGATTATAGGACAACAGCCTTAACCTGCCTTCAGAAAGAGAAGGGAACAACATGCTGTACTCAGTTGTTTCAGGTACTGAATTGACAGCCAGTACAGTCAACATGAAATATGTGATACTGAGAATGCAGATATCTCACAATAGGGGATTAACAATGTAAATCCATGCTTGTCAACAAATGGGAAACTGCATTTGCAAACATCTTCAAGACCTGCCCCAATATAGAATACTCCTGCAAGTCAAAATACGGTTGATCGGTCCCTTGATCCAACAGACAGGAATAGCCAAGATGACGATGACAAATGTACTACATTAATAGCACTACAGGGGGGGGCACTAGGGGGCGCATCAGAAGATGGCTGACAATAACATCTCTCCAACCCACACGAGGTAATTTGGAGGCTGTGATGGGAGTAAATAGCCTCCCTACCCCCCCTGGATTGTGGGGTGGGACTGCCCTTGCCTGCTGTGCCCTATACCACCCCCGAATTTGTGGGGAGGGGGGCACTAGCCACAATGCCCTCCTGTGGGATTTCGGCGCTCCTGGACGCCGTCTCTGATCCGTGCCACTAGCTGCAAGAACTTCAAAAGAAACAATTTGGATGAAGCGAATGCACATATTTCAAGGAAGAAGGGGGAGTAAAGACTGCTAACAGAAGAGATCTCTGATAAAACAAGAAGAGTCGAAGGAGCAAGTATAAATCACGAGAAGATACGCCAAGACTCGGTATGGCAAAGGGACTGATGGGGGAGGGGGGGAAAACCTTACTTTCTTTCTTATATGTGATTAAACAAGACCCCCCCCCCACATCCAGAAATGTCGTTTTAAGGACTTAAGCTGTGGATTTAAGGCTGTGTGGAGATAAACTTTCGAACCAAAGTATGTTTTGAGAAGAGCGTGGAATGTATAAGGGCTTTGGAATGACGCAGTTAAAAGTGCCGTCGCCATATTGGGAAGTTCTGTCGGAGGACTTAAGTCCGAGAGGAGAAATAGAGAAATAGAGCTGTTTCTATATTGTGGGTGAAACTCCTCAGTGGGACTTAAGAACAGTTCTGTAATTAATGATGGAAAGAGCGCTGTTATCTATGAAGGCAATGATATATGGAAACCATCTCGATTTGAGGATTGGAAGAACGGAAAAATTCACACAGGATTATTATTAGTGTTTATCGGCTTAAGGAGACTATCAGAAGAGATCATAAAGAAAGAAGAGAAAATATATGAACAAGAGGTGATGTGGAAACAGCAAGGTAAGACTGGATAGAATTATGAACTTTGTTTGGACTGATTTGGACATTAACGCAGTAGCAAGAAGATGATCAGAATCCCCCTTCAGATCTTGAAATATGGGTCCCCTCAACAAAATTTAAAATTCAGCTTTGTAATTCGGAATTTATGTGATGTGATGTGATTTGATTTGATTTGATTGGCCGGTTAATAAAAATTATTTTTTTAAAAAACACATTAATAGCACTACAGAAGAACCTTTATGATGGGCAAGGCCACCTTCTGATACCATCACACATTAAAAATTGCTTATGGTGCATGACTGAATGGACCTTAATGGTGGTTCAAATAATGATGTTGCATAGGCATGGCATTAGGGAACTTTGAACCAAAAATAGTGACATATACTTTTCCATCATCCTTCTGCACCTAGAACAGAAGCTCAGCATGATTCTGAGATTTAAAAAAACGCACAAATCAGGAAGACAGCCAAAAAAAAGGTGGCTTAAATTTTCTTCACACTGATTAGTTCTTTCCTTACTGTATTGCTTCCCACATAATTCTCTCAGGAATAGCCTTCTCAAATGAATTCTCCAGAGAGCTTCCTTTTGGAATAATAGGGAGAAAATCTGGTATTTGTTGATGGGATGGGGATAAATGCACTACATAGGAAGTTTCTATTTGCGTTAGCAGATCAGAAAATTCCATTGTAGAACATGGCGTACCATGAGCCAGGGACCACTTATGTTAAAATGTATTTCTAAACTCGTTGTATCTTTGTATTTTTGTGATGAAAATGGTTCCTAACAAATAAACGCAACAGACCAACTGACTACTTGATTAGTCGACATAAATTGGATTAAAAGTTTCTAGATTTCTAGGTCCCCACTGGGGTGGGGATCACCACGGAAGCCGGCACCTGCATGGGGGTGCCTGGTTGCATTCCCTCAGAATTTTGTGCCCAGGGCGACACACAAACCTCTACTACACCACTGCCTGTACATATATACTCTGATGTCAGAGAGAGAAGCCTTCCAGGCAGAGACTGAAGTATGCTAAGACCACTCTCCACTCTAATCCTGCTGTGAACCAAACTGCAGATGTACTCTACATTATGTTTTGATCAGCATTGCTAAGGAAAGACAAGTGATGCCCAGTAAATGGTCAAGTGGGAAACAGTCACAGCGCTATCATTAGCAAAACACTGCCATGGCTCTCAAGCAAAGTAATTCAGCTTTAAAATAATAACATCCATTAAAGTGAAAGAAAGAATTTAAACGTGATAAGTGTCATTAAAGACAGTCAAATTCTTTAAGGAAATGGAGCAATTTATAAAACAACTATGAAAGTTATACCTCTATTTTTTATTTTATTTTTAAGGCTAGACAGGCCAAGAGATGTTGTTTGATAGCAATGACAGAATAATCAAGAAGACTAAAGGGCAAGGCAGTTCCATTAAAACAGTGGAAAAGTTACTCAAATGAAAGAAAAAAGGTCATATATTCTAGCAAGCCGAATATAAATTGTTACGGGAAGACAAGTACCAGTTCTTTCAGAGAGAGTGTGACCCCATCAATAACAGGCCAATCTCCCACAATGCCTTCATCTTGTCAGGGTTCATACTCAGTTTACTGGCCTTCACCCAGTCCACCAAGGCAATGGTACAGATCATGTACAGCCCCTCCCAACATAAATGTTACGAGACTTTGCCCCAAAGCTCCTAAGGACCACTCCCAACAGCTTCATATAGATGTCGGAGGCAAACACCAAAGTGCAAGGATCATGGGACAAAAAGCAAAGTCTTCCAAAGCTCTGGACATGTCCTGGTAGGTAGGAGTGCAAACACTTTAAAACAGTGCCAGCTTGGAATAGTGTGTGTGGTTTGGGAACACAGACAAAAAGAAAAGAATAGAATAACCCTCACATAGCTGAACAATGGAATTCACTCCACATGAAATAGTGATAGCCACCATCTTGGATGGCTTTAAAAGAGAATTAGACAGATTTATGGAGGACAAGGTTATTTGTGGTTACTAGCTATGATGGCTGTGTTCACTGTTGGAGGCAGTATGGCTCTGAAAACCCGGTTGTAGGGCATCATGCGATGGTGGTGGGAAGAATGGTACTACACCCAGGATCTACTTGTGGGCTTCGCAGAAGCATATGATTGGTTTCAATGAGAACAGGATGTTGGACTAGATGGGCCTTTGGCCTGATTCATCAGGACTGTTCTTAAATCTGGAAACAGGTTTTTTTTTTTTAACATACAGTGGTGCCCCGCAAGACGAATGCCTCGCAAGACGGAAAACCCGCTAGACGAAAGGGTTTTCCGTTTTGGAGGTGCTTCGCAAAACAAATTTCCTATGGGCTTGCTTCGCAAGACGAAAATGTCTTGCGAGTTCCTGCGGGTTTTTTCCCCTCCCCCCCCTTTTCTAAGCCGCTAAGCCGCTTATCTGCTTATCCGCTAAGCCGCTAATAGCGCTAATCCGCTAAGACGTCAATGGGCTTGCTTTGCAAGACGAAAAAACCGCTAGACGAAGAGACTCGCGGAACGGATTCTTTTCGTCTTGCGAGGCACCACTGTATGCTGAAACACTGAAGAGTAGGATTATTTTTTTAGATTTTTGGTGTTGTTATTTTTTAAGATGGCTAAAAGGCATTTGTGGGGAAATTAGACAAGATTTTACTCATAGTACCAGAACTTGGAGGTCATCCATTGTGGTTGCATTGGCAGTCAACTGAGGACACGAGAAGAGGAAATAGTTCTTTAAACAAAGCATAATTAATGTAGGGAAAGTCCTTAGCACAAGTTGGGGCAATGGCCCCTAACTTAAATAGTTCTAATAAAGCACTGGACAGATTCACTGAGAAGTAGGTCTATTAGCTTTGACAGCTGAGCAGAAGCTTTATGAATGCCAACAGCATACCCCTTATTACAAGGTTCTGGAGGCATCAATATGGGATGACTGCTGCTCTCATTTACTTGGAAACTTCCCAGAAGCCTCTGGTTGGCCGCTGGTCAGCATTCTTAGCTAGCCTTTTGGTATGATCCAGCAGTAAGCTCTTGTAGCATGCAATAATTCTGATTAGGCAGCTGACAGTAGTGACCATGCAGTGGAACATTTTTCAGAAGAAAGCCACAAAGGGATGATTTTTTGTTTTTTTGGATGGAGATGCTTCAGTTACGCATGTTTTAGTATGCAAAGTATTTTGAACAGCAGTTGCCACATATCAATTATACCAAGACTGGTAGGCCACCCAGTATAAAACAAAACCAGCTGACCTCCCAATAATTGGAGAGTGAATCTAAATCCCTGTGACTAGGGAAGATTCCAAACCCCTGAACTGTGGTTCAAGCGGGTAAAGCAAGTAGGACTGCAGAGCCAAATTAACCCTAGACACAAATTTCTGGTTGCCAAACATAAAACGAGATTTATTAAAGAAACCAGTGTTTATAGGCTTTAAATAATTTTTAAAGTTGGAAAAAATACACTGTTATCTTAAGCGCTATCTAGTCTCCTGGTGCTCTTGAATCAGGCGACATCAGCTAGTTAAAAATCCTTGTTCAGCTTTAGGGAGGAAATGGAGTATAGTGCACTTTACAAGCAAAATAAGACAAAGAGCAAGGCCTTTCCTCTCTCATAGTACCTGAAACGTTCCGAGAACCACTGACTAACTGAACTTTACATCAATTGTAATGGAGCTAGAATTTGGTGGGGGGCGGGGTACTAATCTGCAGAGAAATCAAGATAAACTTAAAAAGCAGATTCTGAAAGAGAAGATAGTCTTCTTGAGCAAGAAAGCTATGTCACTATGGCTTTAGGTCCCAAATGAAGTCAGTGGTTCTTCATTTCTTGCAATAAGTAGTTCATATGAGTATACAACCTACAGAATCCCTCCTGATGCTAGGTTTAAAATGAGCTACTTCAAATAAGAGCTTCTTTTGTTGTACCAGAGGCAGGTAATTTGTTGTACAAAACAGGGTATTTTGAAATATCCCTTAAAAGTTTTGATCCTCAACTGAATTATTATGATTACAATACAATTATTCTTAAGAGCTGTAGGCTTTAAGTGACGTTATGTGGCCAAACAACAAAAGCCTCTATTTTTCGCATGACTAAGAAATGAATTTTTTTAGTCTTCCTGGTGGTTTAAGTATAATTAAAGCTATATAAAAGTGAACAGGGAATGTAGGTCATCTGGAATAGGAATATGCATTAGTGAAATTCTTTAAATGTTGGAAACTTCAGCTAATGGATCAGTATAGCAATACAGGCAGACTGTACAGAGGAATTTTATAAACCAAAAATGCTGCTGACTTCTGGATTTGCAGGCAAGGTATTATGGGGCAATTTCTAATTTGATTGTTTCAATGAGCCAACCAAAGCAATCCCTCCCCACTACTGAACTTTGTGTGCCTTTGGCAAGAAGATTATCAGTTGTTATATTTCATCTAGAACCATGTAAATTTAAGGTTCTCAGCCCCTGACGGGCCTAGGTTTCAAGCTCTTGGGGTACCTTCCTCCACATAACCAAAATTTTGTTGCATTATTTGATATATATTTTTTTTGAAATAATATTAAAATTTTCAAGGGTTACAAAAAGCAAAAGTAAAAACAATAACACCAAACAAAGACAAAACAACACATCACAACAAGAGGAATAAAAGGGGACAAAAAACAAAAAACACAACTAATCTTCCCAACTTATTTTTCATTCGCTTATTTCCTTGACCTTCTCACACCTCCCTTTTTTGTATTCTAATTCGATTATCTATTTCAGCAAATCCTTTCCATCTTTTCCAATTTTTGTTCTGTAATTTATCTCAATATAATGTAACTTTACTTTCCCTCCTTTCACCAATTTTTTTTAAACCTTATTTTAACATTAAAACTAAAATACTTGTATATGTTTAACTCCTTATAACATTTCTGCTAAATCCATAAAATATCAATCCACCATTTTTCTATCACTCATTAATTTTTGCGATATTTCTATATATAAACTTTAAGTTTTCCAATCTTCTTCCATCAACTCCTCTCCCTGGTTTCGGATTCTGCCAGTCCTTTCCGTCAATTCCATATAGTCCATCTTGTTGCATTATTTTGAAGGTCTGGAAAGCATACTTTGCCTCACTGGAAATGTCTTTTGAATAGCCCTAATTGTTCATCAGTTGCAACATTATTATGCTGCAAACAGCATTGTGGAAGATTGTGGGTAAACATATTCCACAGGTCACACCGAGGAGGAAGCTCCTCTCTGACACTGGTAGTCCAGGGCGGAAGCCAGACATCAATTCCAAAGACTTTATTTATCCTTTGGGGGGAAAGCCAGTGACATCATACCCTTGATGGTAATTCGATTTGTAATGTGAATTTGATTTGAGAACTCCCATTTTGTAAAGATATTTCTGTGAAAAAAGTGACCAATTAAAAGTCCTTGACTGAGAATGGGCATTAAGTCTTGCTGCATACTGGATTAAGGTTGATTGCTGCTTGCAACCTTAGCAACTGCAATTGGAATACCCAAAGTTGTATTGCTAAGTTTTGGGCAATATGATAACTACAGTGGTACCTCTGGTTACAGATGCGTCAGGTTACAGACGCTTCAGGTTACAGACCCCGCTAACCCAGAAATAGTACCTCAGGTTAAGAACTTTGCTTCAGGATGAGAATAGAAATCGTGCGGCGGCAGCGGGAGGCCCCATTAGCTAAAGTGGTACCTCAGATTAAGAACAGTTTCAGGTTAAGAACGGTCCTATTAAGTTCTTAACCCGAGGCACCACTGTATGGGTTATATCCAATGGTGGTTTTGTGCAGGGAGCACTTCCATTTTCATCAATCCCTCCTAACACTTGCAGCTTTTATGCACATTCTATGATTCTGTGATCCCATACTGTCCCATAGAATCCCTGAATTCCAAGTAGAAGTTAAGGGTGTGGATGGCATTGGGGGGATAATCAGTAAGAGCCCTGCCTTTCACAGTAAGTGCATATGCTAATGCAAAGCCACTATAGGATGTAATCTATTAAAAAATATTTTGCAGGTTCATAAGGTAAGTGAAGAGGAAATGTTGCAAAAATCAACTTCAGAAAGGAGTTTTGTAAATCTGTAGGGTACTACTGATCCCCAACACAGTTTGTGGCAATGTCTGGGCAAGTGAGTGTGTTGTCGATTATGAAAATAGATAAAAGATAAAAGTATTTTCACCTTCTATGGTGACCTTTCCCACATGAAATAAACAGAGCAGGTCCTATACTAAGCACCTGTAGACACGGCAAATAGCTAATCTATTAACAGCATTTGACAGGAACACTTTGACTCTATCACGTGTGATAGGGGTGGAGGTGTTTTAATTCATTCATGGAGTTGAATTGACTCCAAAAGCCTTAAGGGTAAATATCAATTTTTCACCTAATGATGGGCTTGGAGCGTATCAGACAGAAACATTAAGACTGCAGTCCTATCTGCACTAACCTGTAAGTAAACTTCACAATGGGAATTACTTCTGAATAAACATGTACAGTGGTACCTCAGGTTACAGACGCTTCAGGTTACAGACTCTGCTAACCCAGAAATAGTACCTTGGGTTAAGAACTTTGCTTCAGGATGAGAACAGAAATTGTGCGTTGGCAGCAGCGGGAGGCCTCATTAACTAAAGTGGTACCTCAGGCTAAGAACAGCTTCAGGTTAAGAACAGACCTCCAGAACGAATTAAGTTCTTAACCCGAGGTACCACTGTATAGGATTGTGCTGTAAACAGGGTGGTCTATTTCAGTGGGTTGACTCCAATTATGACAGTCAGATACCACCCTATGGGTTGTATTCAACATAGCGCAAAGGAGATAGTCCTGTTGGGCAACCAGAGATGCTTACACTGATAGAACTATCTCCCCTCTCTTCCCACTGTGTTCTGGGGTTTCTCCAGAGCAGATGGGAGGGGTGAAAGTCGCTGGGGAAGGAGGATTCAGAAGTCCTGTAGCACAAGGGGAAATTCCTTGTGCTGACTTCAACTACCACAATTATTTAGTTGAAAAGCGCCTATGTTACTTATAGTATACCAAATTATTCAGGGTAGTTAAAATAAAAAATGATGTGCTCCTCAAAGTACTTACTTATTTTATGAAGCAACACATTTTTTTAATAGAAAATGAAACTTTCTGCAATGTTTCCTATCCCACATCACTGAATATCTACGTGCATTTTGCTTCCAGTTTGCCATGCATTAGTCCTGTCAGTCACTACACATTAGCCCTGTCCGCTATTCAAAGGATTAATCCTACTTATTTGGACACCTTGGACAGCAGCCCAGGTTATGGCCTACTCCAGAAATCTGTACTACCTTCCTCCTCCTAAACATGTGTTTCCACCTTCCCCTGCATACTCTGCTTCAGGAGCTATGCTGCCATCCATCTTTTTCATCAGGTTTTTTTTAACACTCTTCTTATCCTAAGTCTGTCCAGCAAATGATGTCAATCTGGTTACCCACGGTGTTTTTTTAAGTCTCAGAGAGCAGTGTGCAATTCCTCAAATATTTCTAGAACAGAAGTGTCAGGGCTTATGTGACTGGCCAACAAGGATTTGAAGCTCCTAAGAAAACGAGAGTGACACAGGTTGTATCAGCATCCCAACAATGAACTTAAAACAAACTTGCCAGCCAATTTAAGCAGGTTCATGAGCCACTTTAGAAAATGAAGAGTGATAAGAATGACAACCAAAGCATTCAGGGATTGTTAACACAACTGCTATGTATATCTACAGCTTGACTGCACTGCTAAATATAGGTCCTTCCAATGTTAAGTCTAATCTGTCTTTCACTAATAAACATTTGTGTAAGGATGCCTAGGACACAATCCATCAGAAGTTAGTCATAACCCTACAATCCTGTGTCTTCTCAGAGGCAAGTTCTACTAAATTCAAGGGGGCTAACTTCCAGGCATAATGTGTCAGGATTGCAGCCTAAATCTCACTGAAAGCAAAGCAGTATCACGTCTTACAGTCTGAAGAGTGCAAAAGTACTTAGGCAATGAATATCACTTAAAGAAATCACGAAGGTTTTGAGCCTTCCTTTATTTTATTTCCATTTTATTATGCTGCTACTGACTACTGAAGTCGATACAAGCTACTATTGCAGTAGAATTGTTAAGCAACAACTTTAATGCAAATCCCTCCCTTTCATCTGTAAATTTTCAGTGCCCAAACTCCATGGCTAAATTACATCAAAGACAGAAATTGCTGGGAGAGGGAAGGCAGTGCTGCAACCAAAGTTGGCAGTGTAAAAAGAAAGATACTATCTTAAAAGCTCTTCTTGTTATTCTCTGAACTCCTGAAGTGCTTGTTTCATCCCAGAAAGTATCAATCAGCAGGCAGAATTAATCACAGTGTACAAAAACACAGTCACAAAAGCAGCTTGATGAAGTAATGATTTTAACAACCATGCTCCAAAGTTCAGTGAACTGAGGTTCACTTAACATAAAACTGAATGACCCATCTTACAGCACATTTAATGCTGCAAACTCAATATATATTCATTGCTAACCACTATCATGCACTTAACAGATCTGTAGATCAGTAGTGCATCTACAATGTTTTGCTTTTTCATCAAATTGTAGAGAAAATACTTCTAACCCAACATTTGTGGACAGGTACAACAGGCTTCTTCTTTAAGATGTGAATTCGATTTGAGAATAATACTTTACACAGAGACCTATGGCCAGAGTAGAATCCATTTTATAAAAAAGCAGGAAACCGGAGGTGGGGGAAGGGGGCGCCCATTTTCTGTTTAAAATTCAACTAAAACGCAATTAAGTCTCAAGGACTGGTTTGATAAAAACAACCAATTGGACACATATACCGCTAACTTATACGCAAGTATTTCGCTTAAGTTTCTTCTCCCTCTTCCCCCAACCTTTTCCCAAACACTTGGCGACAAGCGGGGGGTGGGGGTGGACCAACAACGCTGAAAACGAAAGTGAGCAGAAAGGCGAAGGAGGAATTTTTTTAAAACAGCGGAAGAGATACGAACTTACTTTTCATAAACAAGCTCCTCATCCGTACAGAAATAGTGCGTGTTTACTGTGCTTCTGGGTCGGTTTCGTAAAGTAGCAAAATATAGTCTGTCTGCAAGAAAAAAGAAAAAGGGAGACCATGAAGTAAGATCTTCAAGTTATACGTCCCGCTGCTTAGCTGGAACTTGGGTGTTAGTTCAAAGCGGGAAGGGAGAGTCGCTTGTCCCCCCGTAAGAAAAAAGAAAGAAACAACCCGACGCCTTTGATCGGGTTTCACTCCGGATTAAGCATTACCTGCCACCAAGATTTCGCAGCTGGGCGGCGACGTCTCCGCCTCCTCCATAACTCTCCTTCCCCTCCCTTCCCCTTGCCGCCCGCCTCGCGATTTGGGGGGGGGGCTCCCCCCGAAGCAGCTTCTCCCGCAGGGACTGAGGGGAGTTTCGCGTTCGCTGCCGGGCGCGCGCCGAACTTCGCCCCGGGGAAAGAGGCGGTTCTCACCCCCCGCCTCCCCGGGCCAGGCGCTCCCGGGACAGCCGGGGGGGGTGCAGTTGTTGCGTCGCGCCCCCTTCCTTTATATGACGGGAGGGCGACCCCTACTCGCGGAGGGGAGACGCCGCCGCCGCCGCCGCCGCCGCTGCAGCCTCACCTTTGAGGAACTCCGAGGCTCCCAGCAGCTGCTCGGACGAGACGGGCGGAGCCGGCTCCATGCGAAAGAGGGCGCGGAGCTGCGTGGCTGCGCGGGAAGGCGCCTCCGAGCTCATGAGTGCCTCCCGGAACGGCGGCGGCGGCTTCTCCGTCGTCGTCGTCGTCGTCTTGGGCGGCAGCGGCGGCGGCCGGACAGCCGCTCGGCCGGACTCAGAGGCGCCAGCAGCAGCGGCGCGGCATGCTGAGGGAACGGGCAGCCGCCGCCGCCGCCTGGCTGGCTCTGGACTTGTGCGGCCGCCGCCGCCGCCGCCCGCATGGGATGGGAGGTGCGCGCGCGCGCCTCAAGGAGGCAACCGGCCGGCGAGGCGCTTGCTCCGGCGACGGCGGCCACCCCCACCCCCAGCAGCAGCAGCAAGCCGCGAGTGGCGGTGGAAAGGAGCACGGAGCCGGCCTGAGGGGAAGGGAGGAGGGCGCGGGGTGGCGTGGAAGGGGGTTCCTTCGCCGCCGTCCCGCCCTCCGGCGGCTTAAAGGGGCAGCGCGCCGTTACCAAGCAGCCGGCGCCGGCGGTAGCAACCGCGTTACCAGGGCTTTGTTACACGCGCGCGCTTTTACCTCAGGGCTCTTCCCGCCCGGCCGCTTCCGAGCCTCGGGCCTTGCCGGGGGGGGGGGCGGCGGTCTGGGAGGCCGCTCCTTCTTTCCACTTTAAGCCGAAAACCCCTCCAAAAGCCGGCGGGCCGAGGCGCCGAGCCTACGCGAGTTTAGTCTGAGGCCGCCTCGTTCAGGGTGTTGTTGTTGTTGTTGTTGTTGTTGTGAGGCTCGCGCGCAACCTTCACTCCGGAGTCGGTCCCTGCTGTTCAATGCAACTGATGCCGTCCCCCCTCAATTTAATGATTACTTAGTTAAACATATTCAGTTAAATTAACTGAAAACAGCTTGCAGATACTTAATTGGCTTAGGATTTTATTTAAGTGATGAATTAATATGTTTAATTTCATAATGTGAAGATCTAAGGATGTTAATGTTTAAGTTATTTTTTTTTTAAAGAACTGTGATTTGGAAAACCGTTAAAAGGACATGCAATGAAATTCAACCAAGGGGAAGCGAGGAATGCCACCCCCCCCCAACCATCCCAATCAAGCCTGAAGCTCAGTTGTATTACCAACCGGGTGTAGGTTGGCTTCCAGGAAGCAAAGATCCATCCCTGGGGCGAAGCAATGCTTCTTCAATATTGGTATAGAAAAATAGGGGTGGTTGGCTTTTGCTGCCCATCTCCCCAAGGGGCCAAGTCCCCCAAGTCCAGGATAGGACTTGAGATGAATGGATGGAGGGCATAGGGCAGCGAAAGCAAGACAGATCTTCATTTTTCTGTTGGCAAGAGAGACCCAGAGCAGAGCCCAGAAGAAACATCTCTTTTAAGGGTTTGCATTTTGGCGTGGAGGAGGAGGACATCCCTTCTACAAATGGTCAGAAATTGCATCACGCATAAGGTGGGGTTGCTGTGGCTCAGGCAGGCCAAGGGGTGATATTCCTGAGGATTTAACAAGTTTTACATGATTCCAGACACAGCGTTAGCGTTTCATAAGACAACCAGGATGCCTGTCAGACATCCCTCAATGCAGAGCATCTGGGTAAACCATGACAATACAAAGAAGGTTCATACATATAGCAGAGGAATCCCTTTAGGAATGTCCCCTGATTGCTACCTGCCTAGTGTTCTCAGGCAAAGGGGAGTAAGGAGGCAGAGGAAATATTTAGAGTCTTTAGGAGAGCCAAGATGGCTTTTGGGTTGCTCTCCTGTACTATTGCAGACATGTGGTTTATATACTTATGCATGCATGCTTACATTGTGCAATTATCAACATTTATTCTACATTTGAGACCTTAGAAGTCCTATAATAACATTCACTTTGTTGGACTGGTCATGTTGTGCGGATTCCTGATTAGTGTCTTCCAAAGCAACTACTCTATTCTGAACTTAAAAATGGAAAGCATAATGCCGATGGGCGACAAAAGAGGTTTATATACTCTCTCAAGGTGAATGTAAAAAAAATGTAGTATAACCACCGACAATTGGGAAACACTGGCCTACGAGCGCTCCAATTGGAGAACAGCCTTTATCAAAGGCATTGTGGACTTTGAAGGTGCTTGAACTCAGGACGAAAGGGAGAAATGTGCTAAGAGGAAGGCATGTTTGGCAGACCCTCACCGTGATCAACTCCCATCTGGAAACCAATGTCCCCACTGTTGAAGGACGTATGGAAGGAATAATTGGCCTCCACAGTCACTTACAGACTATTATTAAGACCATGTTCATGGAAGACAATCTTACTCGGCTACGAAGGATTGCCGAAGAAGAAGAAGACGACGCAGCTTCCAGGAAAATGCGCACAGGCTTGTGGCTGCAAAGGGTAAAGGAAAGGGGATCATGAGCTTGCGAATGTTCACTTAGAAGCAAGTATCATTCAAAACACAAAATAAATACATAAAACAATTGCCCTAGATTAATGGTGGGAAGACGAAAGACTGGGTTTCTCAACCCCTGTCAAGGCATGTTTGGCATTTATATAGCACATTTCAGGCAATCCAGAGCTCCTGCTATAATACCTTACATGGTAGGCTATTGAGACAGACAAATAGGGGCTGGTTTAAGGGGATTGGGTGAGTTTGTGGCCAAGGTGACATTTTTAACAGGGACTTTCCATCTCAGTTACAGCAAAACCATATTCTAGGCATGATTTACGTAGACACAAGTTTCACTTTGATCAGTGGGCTTTTTGCCAACGTAAGCAAATAGCCATGACCATTTCTTTAATGTGCAAATTTGAGACTCTACATGGCAATTCTGCATGTTTACTCAGAAGTCGATTCCTGGATTCCGTGGGCCTTACTCCCACATAATTCTGTTTAGGATTACAGACTTGGCCGCATAAGAATCTTGTTAATCAGATTTAACCCATACTGAAGTAACAGTAGCTTCTTCTGTACATGAGCTTCATTACCAACACATACACACCCTCAGGATCACAAAAAAATAAACCACCTATTTCTGTGTCCACTTTCAGAACTAAAGAGTAAGGAAAGCTACTCAGCCAACATAACGTACAACAAAAAAGCAATTCCCTGTTGGATCTACCTGTAGGCTATAACAGACGATGATACCCCTCTGTTCTGTGCCATTACAATTTCATGTGACACCTTTTACAATCCCATTAAAGCTGCAGAACATTACCCAATATATGTAAAGCAGAGCAGGAAGTGCTAAGATGCAAGAAGCTACTGTCAAAAACAAGTGTAGTGAGAAAGGATCAGCTCCTATAAAATGTGTTTATGTGAAGAGAAGCTCAAACCATTTCATGTGGTCTGGACTTTGCACATAACTCAGAATTTGCTGAAGGCATATCTTCAGTAATCCATGATAATAACCTGAGCGGATGGCACTCTTAGAGCTAGTGTGTCCTTAAATGGTGGGAACAAAACTGGGATCGTCCACCTTGAGACTATAGAACTCGTTGCTTCACATCACAATGATGGTTATAAAGAGACTGATGAGCAAATGTGAAAGGGCTTCCTCCACTCCCCTTTCCCCACCACTGTCTAGGAAATAATGAAAAGGGGGAGCTCAGGGCAGGCATTCGGAGTGGACCCTCCACAGCTGCCCAAGAATGCCAGCCTTGCTGATGCATCTGTTTTCTCATTAGAAGACGGGTTGTAGCTTTGATAGAAGCATGAAAGACATAGCAAGTGCAAAGAGAATGTCTGATAGAGTCCTATAACTCTTATGAACATGAAAACAAGTGCTGCAGAGCAGCTAACACACGGTGATGATGATGATGATGATGATGATGATGATAATAATGGTGTTCTTTAGTCTCAGGTATGTGTAAATGTGCTTTGGGTTCTGGCCATTGGGTAGTGTAAGGAGTTTTTTCACATAAAGAATTAGCCCATCTTGCACAGACATGTTCACAAACACTGGAGTTTGTACTGTATATGCAAATCCTCCATGTAAACCGATATATATATATATATATATATATATATATATATATATGCTTTCGTAGATTGTATATATATATATATATATATATATATCACACTTCCACTTTTCAATTGTTAGTTACAACATACAGTCATAACCTTGGCCTCATCTGCTCCATATAGTTAATTCACTTTTTGGTATATAGTTGCAGTGGTTAAAGTGTTAAAAATAGAGGATTTCTAGCCGACCCAAAAAGCCTGTCCTGTCTCAGCACTCAGCAGCTTGATGTGCAAATAAATGTCAATAAGAAGTTGTCCAAAGCAGTGCTATGGTGGGAGGTTGCAAATGTGACTAACCTATTAAAAACTGGATAAGGAAGTAGTTCTAAAGTTACTGAGAAAACAAAACCTAGGATATGCTAGCTATCCTGGATATATAATAATAAATGATACAATCATATGAATGCCCCCTTTTTCATTCTGCATAGCCTCCCCAGTCACATTAATATTTTCCTGAAAATAAATAACAGCCGGAAGTGTTATTGATACAACACCAAAGCTAGGAAAGATCCCCAACCAGTGCTGTAGGAAGGTACTGAGACCTTGGGTGTTGTGACCAGGTGAGAGTTTGTGCAAACATAAAAAAGAGGGAATTGCCGTTATAAAATGACCAGGACCTCACCTTACTCTTTGGGCTCCTGGACTCTTGGGACCACAATGACAGTTAGAAACTAGAAGGAACCAACCTGTTCCTTATAACCCCACCCCCAAGTTAAGGACAGCCTATCGTTCACAAGCACGGGGTTCCATTGGATCTGATTGGCCTGTGAATCTGGCACAGGTGAAAAAACCCTCCCACCATACCAAGTCTACTCCAGGCAGAAGTAAATGACTGTCACAACACGTCAGGCTATGCCAGTGAAAATCCAGCTCAGGGCGTCCCAAACTTGGGTTGCCAACTGATTTGGGACTACAATTCCCATCATCCCTGGCCACTGGTCCTGCTAGGGGTGGTGGGAGTTGTAGTCCAAAAACAGCGGGAGACCCAAGTTTGGGAAACCTGGGTCCATCTAGTTGTGGATTACTGTTAGGAAAGTCTTTGCATTGCTTGTTTATCTGTTTCTTGCAGTCTTTTGATGCTGTTTTCCCACTCATCTCTACTAGACTCTTTCTCAAACATGGTTCCCCTCAAATTTCATTTATGTGGGAATTTATCATACATGTTGTTTATTCAGCACTTGATCAAGGCAGCAGCAAATGAAGATGCTTGTTTCTGATTGATCTGCTGTCTATATAAACTGGCAACAATCTTCCATTTGTACCCTATCTGTTAAAGGAAACAGTCTACTGTGAAATATATAGGTTAAAATAGTGTTTGGAACTATATAGTCTCTTGATTATGCTAGACTTTGGATAATGATCCTTTATGTTTCCTATATTTCTGTCTGTCTGACTATCTATCATCTATCTATCTATCATCTATCTATCTATCTATCTATCTATCTATCTATCTATCTATCATCTATCTATCTATCTATCATCTATCTATCTATCTGTCTATCTATCTATCTATCTATCTATCTATCATCATCATCATCTATCTATATCTATCTATCATCTATCTATCTATCTATCTATCTATCTATCTATCTATCATCATCATCTATCTATCTATCATCTATCTATCTATCTATCTATCTATCTATCTATCTATCTATCTATCTATCATCATCTATCTATCTATCATCTACCTACTCTATCTATCTATCTATCTATCTATCTATCTATCTATCTGTTATGTAGTGAAGTTTCACCCTGGCCAACCCACAACTTAACACTATCTATCTATCTATCTATCTATCTATCTATCTATCTATATCTCTCTCTTCTTCTTCTTTGGCAATCACTCGTAGCCGAATAAGATTGTCTACCATGAGCATAGTCTTAACAGTGAGTCCGTAAGTGACTGTGGAGGCCAGTTCTGGATCGACACATCCTTCCACAATGAGGACATAGGTTTCCGGGTGGGAGTTGATCACGGTGACGGTTTGCCAAATGTGCCTTCCTCTTAGCACATTTCTCCCTATTGTCCTGAGCTTGAGCATCTTCAAAGTCTACGACGTCTTTGATAAAGGCTGTTCTCCAATTGGAACATTCGCAGGCTAGTGTTTCCCAATTGTAGGTGTTTATACTACTTTTTTCAAGATTTGCCTTGAGAGAGTCTTTAAACCTCTTTTGTTGACGACCAGCATTATGCTTTCCATTTTTAAGTTAGGAAGAGAGTAGTTGCTTTGGAGACAATAATCAGGCATCATGACCAGTCCAATGAAGTTGATGTTGAAGAATTATTGCTTTGACACTGGTGATCTTTGCTTCTTCCAGAGTACACTGGTCTTCCCAAGTGACATGTAAAATTTTTCGGAGACACCGTTGATGGAATCTTTCGAGGAACTGGAGATGGCATTTGTAAGTGGTACATGTTTCACAAGCAAACAGTAAGGTTGGTAGTACAATAGCTTTGTAAACAAGCATTTTGGTTTCCCTGCAAACGTCCTTGTCCTCAAACACTCTGCACTTCAATTGGGAGAAGGCTGCATTCGCTGAGTGGCATCGATGTTGGTCCTTGTGGAAGACGCCTGTTCGTGAATTTGTTTTATGTGTGTAGATCAGTGCACGCTGACCAACGCATAGCATTTGCAGCATAATCCTACAACTATGCGTATATCTTCTCACACTTCTTCAGCTAAGCCCTCTGTAGTGTTGGTGACATTTAGTATAAAAACTCCTAAGTGCGACATCTGCTGGTCAAATGGAGAAAATTCAGCAAAGGAGTCGTGATATTGGATGAAGACCCAGGAACTTGTTTTCTGGCGGGTCAAAAATAGTGACAGCTGTTTAAGTAGTGGGCCACGGGAAATCATTCTACCTCCATTATTTTCATACGTAAATATGGGTCAACGGGATTACGCAGGAAAACATTTCCCTGGACTTATGAAAGAGGCTATGCCACATTCTCCTGTCCCTGCCTTTGGGATTATGCCCAACTCATTCACTGAGCTCAAGAAATGCTCAGTCTCAACAACTTAATCCGCTGTGTGTGTCATTTAATTGGTGTAAAAGATTGCAACTGAGGATCAAGTATCCAAGTCCCATCTTTATAAGTAAGGCAAATAAGCTCTGCTCTTTAATTATAGGTAAAAGGGACGCCTTGTGACCCCATCTACAGTATGCATATAAAGCAGAATCATACCACTTTAAATAGGCCTGACTTTCCCCAATGTATCCTGGGAGTTGTAGTTTGTTAAGGGTGCAGAGTGTTGTTAGGAGAGCCCCATTCCCCTCCTAAAGCTACAATTTCCAGAGTTTCTTGGGAAGTGGTTGATTGTCAAACCACTCTTCAGCTTTGCGAGGGAATGGGCGTCTCTTAACAACTCTCAGCACCCTTAACAAACTAGAACTCCCAGGATTCTTTGGGAAAAACCATGCTTGTTTAAAGCGGCATGATAGTGCTTGAAATGTATTGTGCAAATGCGTCCTTTGTTTATTTGAATTTGCTTATTTCCTTCCTCTGCAGAGTTTAAACCAGTGGCTTACAATGTAATCCTATACATGCCTACTCAAAAGTACGTCCGATTGAGTTTGGGAGTGGGGGGCTTACTCCTCGATGTAGGTATAGGGCTGCAGCCTTACAATGTTGTAAAGCAGATTCGCCAGAGCGCACAACCCATCAAAGCTATCTGCTGAACGTCATAGCGGGTCTGGCCTTTGAACTGGGATTTTCCACGTCCATGACTCACACTCAGACTATACTTCCCTGGCTGTGGTTGTTCAGTGGTAAAGGAAATGCACTATTTTAAGAGAGTGCCTCTTGCTGCTCTGCAAGAGCTGCTGACGACAGTACTAACGCAGGCATATTGTGGAAGGTACCAGAAAACCGTGGCAAGAGCTGAAAGGGTGAACTCTACCTGAAATATGCACAGGAACTCACTACAGTATCCTGTTTTGGAAGGATATCCAATGAATCTGGCTACATTAAGTGTCTCCTGGGGATGAAACAGCTTTTTAACGATTTCTGGAAAAACCCAAGCAGTGAATTTCAGATTGTCCTTGTCAGGAAATATCTTGGCCAATTCATCAATGCATCTCATCTCACAGGTTTGGAGCTAAGCCTTGATTGAACATAACACATCCGCCAGCTAAGGTGCAATCAATCCACGTGTCTATGTAGCTGTGTATGGCCCTGGACCAATTGTTTTCATTTATGAATAGTCTATCTTGCCTTCCCATATGTTTGAAGTGATGGGGGGGGGGGGGTAAATCAGCATTCCAATGGTGGGAATGTTGGAATAAGCATGGGGGTGTACAATGCTATACATACTCGAGAACAATTGCACTTTACTTTTAAGTTATCTTGCACAATCATTCAAAACTAGGGTTCACTTATTTCCGATCAGGTTGCACAGCTGCAACCCTATGCACATTTACTTGGGAGTAAGCCCCCTTTGTAAGGGACCCGGGTGGCGCTGTGGGTTAAACCACAGAGCCTAGGACTTGCCGATCAGAAGGTTGGCGGTTTGAATCCCCGCGACGGAGTGAGCTCCCATTGCTCAGTCCCTGCTCCTGCCAACCTAGCAGTTCGAAAGCACGTCAAAGTGCAAGTAGATAAATAGGTACCGCTCCGGCAGGAAGGTAAAGGGCGTTTCCGCGTGCTGCTCTTGTTCGCCAGAAGCGGCTTAGTCATGCTGGCCACATGACCTGGAAGCTGTACGCCGGCTCCCTCGGCCAATAAAGTGAGATGAGCGCCGCAACCCCAGAGTCGGTCACGACTGGACCTAATGGTCAGGGGTCCCTTTACCTTAAGCCCCCTTTAATTCAGTAGGCTTCTTGGATAAACAAGGGCAGAAGAGTCAGCCTGCTTTCCGTCCAAGTTTCTTTTGCCCAATAACCACATGACACTCCCATCATTACACATCTTTATTTCCTTTTTTTAGGTTAGAAAATAAAGAACAAACGAAACAAAACAAAACACAGAACCCAATAGCATGTGAATATAAAAGAGCAAAACACAGAAAACTTGAGGGATGGGGAAGAGAAAAAGAGAGTTTTCATCAAATACAATCAAACTAGACAGCCAAATCGGCAACTAGCTGCCACTGTGTTCGCTAATAGAAATATTTTCAACACCGCAGTACATTACTGGCTCATTTTTTGAACGGAGTACAGAAACAAAAGCGCAACACTCTGACCTAAAATTAAGCTTATTTGAATGAATGGAAGTAGAAAATATGGCACCTTAATATACAGGGCAGCACAGCTCTAATTCCAGAGCCAGGCGACAGGTTTTGTTTTGTTTTGCAATTCCTGACAGAAGCAATCGGCTAATTTCACACATCTGCATGGCACTGAATACACAGGTGTGGCACTGCACAAAGAAATGCAATTGATCTACAGGTTGGGTGTAACCTATCAGATGCTCAATGCAAGTTGCTGTTTTTCCAGCGGGTCTTGCGGTGTATGTAGGCAAGGTTTAGATTTTTGCAAGTTGCAGGAGGCCCACCATTGTAGCTGATATACACTGTGGATGTGGGCTGCAATTCAACAGGCTTATGCACGCTTGACCCAGCTGATCAAGTTGAGAGATCTTCATGTGTACAACTGGATTCCCCCCCCCCTTTTTAAGTGCAGCACATCTGTTCCGAACAGTAAATGTGTGTTTAAACATCATGGAGGTTAAAAATGTAGCTCGTATGTTTGCGGAGTGTTGGTGCTGTTAACAAAGAAAATAAACCATCACCCATGGCTGTGCACATAGGGACACTCTGGCTTCCAAGCCACGGCTCCAGTGGCATGTATGTAACTGAACACAAGGTGACAGAAGAGGAGAAGACAGTGACCCAGAAATACTTCCCCTCCTGCTTTCGTAACGTCTCTCTGTTGTGCTGACTTCTCCCCGTCTTGCTCTCCGATTTCCCTGCAAAGATTCCCACCTAGCTGGCCTTCACAGGATTTTTGGAAGAGACCCAAGCTTGAAACTGCATTTTGGTCCTCATCTCTCCCTTGCGTTGGGAGACACGGGAACATTTCAGACTCAAGTACAGCAAGCAAAGCACAAGTTGTACGAGCCTGGAGATGTTCCTCTAGTTATGCCAGAATCTGAAAACTCAGCAAACAATTCCCTGCAGCCCTTGGCTTGAGCAGTACAGCGAAGTGATCTCCAAATGCAAACAAGTGTTGCTAAAATAAACACATTCAAGGGAGCAGAGGAGAAAGACCTCACAAGCAAAGAAATGTGCGGATTGGCTTTGAATAGTTGGACCTACTATTTATTTCTTTTATTTCGGAGGAGAAATGTATTTTAGTTTAGAAAAGTGAGTTTGCATGTGGAAAAAGTGAAGAGGGATAAGTCCCTCCCTCCCTTTTCCCTGTCATAATATTAGAACTTCAGGGCTATCCAATGAAGAGGAATGTTGGAAGATACAGGAGCAGAAGTGCAGTGGTCTGGGGTCAAAGGCCTATTGGGCCCCAATAGGGTATCTTGTCTCCAGCATCCTAGAGGTGCCCAATCAGCATGAAAGGGCTGCTTTTTAGCCACTGAGAAGAAGTCTTCTCATCCTTTGATTGGCTCCAATCAGCACAGAGAGGAGGAGAGTCATCCACTGAGGATTGGCTATTAGGGTCTCTCTTGAGTAGGGCTGGGCGATATCTGGTTTTCAACATCATGATATATCACCAACTAAACATCGTGATCTACTGATGTATCTTAATGTCATCATCATCATGTCTGAAATAAGGATGGAGCTATGCAGAGGCATTGGCTGGCTTCAGGGTTTTTCCTACATTTTGCATAGCGTGCACACACACACCATGATTCGTGATATAATGCCAGGTCAAAAATTATGAAACCGATACCATGATACGGACCTCAAACTGGTTTTGGACGATATATGCCTAGCCCTACTCTTGAGAAGGTGTGCGAGAACACCAAATTGTTCTGTATGCTCCAAAGCTAAGCATTTAGGAACACTGAAAACAAAAGGTGCTTCAGTTTCCAAGCTTATGGTGCGCATGTTCCGATATGTACAATGGAACTTCAAGAAAAACACAAACCAAGTCCCTCCAAAATAAGATATTGCAGCACGGCAAATATCTTATTTGCCTGTGTATGTGCACAGAACCTAGTAGACCTAGCTGAAGGGCAGCACAGAGAGATCTGCACAGATTGTTATACTGCATCCCTAATCGTTATTTATTGTATCATAATAAGATGACAGTATAATTATAGAACCTTGTTCACAATTGGCTGCGACTATCATGAAAGGACTTCTGAATTTGCTGCTATGCTACTGTTGAAGACAGGCAAATGGAAGGACTTCCTTGCACAACAGGTGGTTAAAAATATGGAAATCACTTCCACAAGATGTAGTTATAGCGACCAATTTGGAAGAGTTCAAAAGGGGGTTAGCCCAATCTTCAATGAATTTGTCTATCAATGACCAGTAGTCGTAATGGCTATGTTCTGACTCCAGCATCAGAGGTGGTATGTCTATGGATACCAGTTGCTTGGGAGCATAAGGGTGTTGCTGTGCTCATGTCCTGCTTGTGGATTTCCTATAGGCATCTGGTGAGATGTGAGGAGAATCAGAACTTATAGGGTTAAACAGTTCTGTGTGACGTCTCACATTCTGAGGCGTGGTTATGTTCACATACAGGAATCTTTCTTTGTGTGTGTTTCCTTTCGTTTTTGGCTGAGAGGCGAAAGGATGTCTGCTCTTTCGCCGGGCTGATTTATGATGTTTTTCTTCTCATTAAAAGACTGTTGGAGATTAGCAAGAAGCCTGCATTCAGTCTGATTTATTATCCACACACAAGGCAACAGTTTCTCCCGCTGCAGAACTCTGCTAAGGACTTTGCTAAGAGAGCTAAGGGAGCTCAAGTTTTCTAACGGCACAGACGTCCATCGGCGCAGCAGAAGCGTACTGGGCGCCATCATATCTAACATGAGACACTGTGAGAACAGGGTGCTGGACTAGATGGGCCTCTGGCCTGATGCAAGAGGACACTTCTTATATTCTTACAAGCAACACTGAAGTATGGTCTGCTAATGAAGCGTCGCACAGAGGCTTGCAAATAGCCACTGGCCTGCTAGCCCCTGATGATTAAGGACTGCTGGGGAAACTTTATGAAAATTGGTTCCTTCTTTCAGGTCACAAATGCTGACACATATCTATGTGGTGAGGTTGGCAAGTAATACATTTTCCTGCGGACTTTCAACTTCTGCTAGAGGAGATGTATTAGCGACACTGATCGCGCAAATGCACCTGTATTTCTGGCATACTCGTATCTTCATGCAGGTAGTTTGGCGACTGGCTACTGAGCGAGGGATAAATGACAAAGCCAACTGAAGATATATATATACCTGTAACTCAGGACAGCACTTGAGACGACAGATGAGGTGGACAGCGGTCCACAAAAGCTTAGGCCGCAATAAATTTGTGAGTTGTTAAGGAGCCACAAGACTATTTGCTGTTTCTATTCCAACTGAAGGTTTTTGCATGCTGAGCAGAGAGAAGGAATGCTCTACCAGACCTCTACCAGACCTTTTGCAGACACAAGCTACGAATAAGGTACGCCCTTCTCTGTTTAGCTTACCGTTTGAATCGCTGGGAAGCACGTCAAGCATTTCCTTGCACCGTGTCCTTACATTTTGCTCTTGTGATTAGCATAGTTTGGAAAGCCAAACTGAGAAATCATGATGTTGGAGTATTTCAAGGGCATGTAGCCATAGATACTAACCAATTTATTGAGGCAGTAGGATCTCTGGAGCAAGTGCTCTGCCCGATGCCACATTCCAGAATAGCCGCTGTTACTCTCTTTCTCCAAATTCCTGATGTCGACTGGCTTCACAAACATGCCCGGGGGCTTCCCAGTATGTTTGGCCACTAAGAAATTCATGGCAATATCATCACAGTTCTGAGTCTCGTCTATCATGGCGTGCACAGCTTCAGGCTGTTTTTGAAAGAGTTCGAGGTATTCACTGCTGAAGAAGGCAGCTCCTACGAGAATCATGGAATACTGGTCTCCGTTGCCATTGCCAGGACTCTGCAGTTCGAAGCTTCCGTAACTGTATATCCCCGAAGAGCTGGGCAAGTGCTTTCGAGGAACAAAACCCACTATCTGATCTGGGAATTGCTGGAAAGAAAAAGAAAATATTATTATACGACGGTTCATTTGGAGCCTCGTTCCGAATGATCACAGAGGATTCTATAATCAATTGGGAAGAGACTAAGCAGAAGAATTGACAATAAACTGCACGCTTTCATGTGCTGAATCAAAGGGAAATGTTAACACAATGCCATCTGATTAGACTTCCTAGTGGGTACAATTCACAAGCACATAAAATGGGCAGATACTAAAGAATATTTAGGGTTCCTCCTCGCTGCTGTTCTTGACACAATAGTAGTGCTATAGTGGTGGAATTTTTCTGCTTCAGTTTGTTCCGAGATGTTTTCCCATTGTCCAGAGGGGATATAGAGCAACAAAAGCAGGCAAAATTCAGAGCTGTAGCCAAGGGGGGGGGGGAGGGCTAGCCGGGTTTTTTGTCCCAGGTGAAACCTCTAGAAGGATGCCATTGAAACTCCCACTCTCTCTCTCTCTCTAAGATGCTGATCTACAAAGCTCAACCTAATCCACTATCTCCAGCCCCCGTTTGACAGACTTGCAATCCATTCGCTTAAAGCAATATTTTTAGTCTCTTGATAATTATGCTGTTTTAAATGTGCATATCTGACTTCCTTTAGTAACATTTTCTTTTGAAGTTTTTTTTTGTTAACTTAAATGTGCATTCTGTAGTTGACCTTCTTTGTAATGCTCTATTTCGAAATCATTAAAGATAGTATTTTAGTTTCCTGCCAATTATTCCTGCTTTGAATGTATACTTTATAGTTGACTTTCTCCTGTAACGTTTTATTCTAAGATTGTTTTATTTGATGTTTTAATGTAAGGTGTAAACTACTTTTTGAGATTTTTTTTCTTAGAAATATAAAGCGGCAGACAAATGAAATTAACAGTCTCTGGGGATCACTGCTTTTAGGAACATGTGAAAACACAAATCTTTTCCTTTCTGAACTATGTCTTTCTACATTCCTTGGTGCTTACTCCTAGCTAACTACGCACCCTTAGAGAAATACCGAAAAACATTATAATAATTCAGTACAATTAAAAACAAGGCATGCAAAGCAAAATGCAGACATTACCTGCCAAATGGAGAAAGCGAAAACTAGGTCATGGGCGCTAACTAGGGTATCATCATCCATCATCAAAACAGCTGAACAGAGGGAAAATGCATTTTGATGAGAACACACATTTAAAAAGGCATTGCTAAGCAAAAGGCGTATGACAAATTAGAACAATATTCACTGTGATTACGTTTGCTTGGGTGGGGGGGAACAGAAAACTTTGCTTGCTTTTCAGGATGAGAGATGAACCACAATCTAGGGAACGTTTTCAAGGCTCAAGATCTTGCAGACTTGGTTTGAGTGACGTGAACAAAAAGGGGGAAATCCCAGGGTGCCCAAAATGAGATGCAGAGTTTGCTGGTGCTTCCCGAAGGTGAGCAGGAGATGGTGAAACAGCCCCTTGCATGCTATTATACAATAGGGGGGCAGTTCTATATGCACACATCCTTGGGACTACAACTCCCATCATCCCTAGCTAGCAGGACCAGTGGTCAGGGATGATGGGAACTGTAGTCCAAAGAACAGCTGGAGACCCAAGTTTGGGAAATGCTGTGTTAGAAGAAGCATGTTAGCAACCGCTGTTAAGGAGTGAGTGAAAAGCAGAAGACTGGAACTGGGGAGAGGGAGTTAGGATAGGTCAGTGCAGGAACTGTGAGGGTGCTGCGGAGGAGGAAGAATTGACGGTGTCTCTCTGTCACATAAAACAACGAAAACATAAGAGCTCTTAGGCTTAGGAATGTTGACCTTCCAGGGCTGGTTCACAAGTGCCCGTACAGCGCTTGAGTTCTCATCCATTGCTGACGCACAACTGAATGTGCAAGCTGCTCTGTTGAAAAAAAGAACAACAGCACCTGCGTTTTAGGCAAAGGTGGAAAAACACTCCATGGCTTGAACTGGAATTTGGCTCAGCAAAAACTCCAGGAAATAGGGTTGCTTGCTTTTTTTTCTTTCCGAGGCAGATTCCAAAATCTAGAACAAGTTGCCTGGTCTCTCCACCGAGGATATCAGTAGAATGAACACTTCTTCCAAATTAGCAATAAGGGGGCAATCTCACTGGAGTCTTCTTCAAGAGGCCTTCAATCCTACTTGGTACCTAGAACGCTACAGCTGCATGGTCCTAGGCACTAGGGAAATGCCCTAGAAACTAGGAGTTGGATTCCACTAAGTTGTTCCCCTGCCATTAGCACAATGGGGTTTACCTCCCCACCTTTCCCATGCCCCACTCAAAAAAACTTCGGGGGATAGGGAGACTCTCCAAAATAGCACATGGGGGAAGAAAAGGGAGGTTGTTCCACTCACGTTGATGGCAGCATTGGTTTTAGTGCAACGTCGAACTCCACCCTACATAACCACAGAGGTTCTGGCACCTAGCCCTGTGTCAAAAAGGAGGATTCGAACTGCCAACCTTACGGTTGGCAAACCCAAGAGGCTTGATGGTTTAGACCAACCGTGTCCCAGCTGACTTCATAATGACAAGCTGGAGAAGTTAATACAGTTAGACGAGTCATTTTGTAGATCTGCGACATCCGTAGTTTTAGGTGATGTATGGAAATTCTTTTTGCAGAATCTGATCCGTGATTGTGCATTCACCCACAGAGGTTATCGCTTGATGCTGTAGCCATCAAGTGATGAAGATGCATGGTGAGAAATAGCACTTAGCTGTAACTCCCCCCCCCCAACTGAGAATGATGGTGTAAAGCAGTAATAGTTGCTGGGGTGGGGGAGAAGAGAAACACATCAATAATTACCTTTTGTTTCCAGCTCAGGAAAAACCTGAAGCCTGTTCCTCATGCGATTTACTGTCTGTGTCTTGAAGATAACTGGGACGGGGTGTGGTCCCAGGGAGTTCCAAATTTCCTCAGGGGCTTTCTCTCCAATGTTATTCCACACAACAATCACTTTGTGCAAATGAGGGATAGCTTGGTAATGATTCAGAAGCTTCAGCAGAAGGTCGGTTCGATTGTATGTCTGCATAATGAGAGTAAAGGAATCCGAGGCAATCTGGCTCTGAGATTTTCTTTCCCTCCGCAAACTGAGCATTTTGTCTTCCTTAATATTTGGCAGCAAAGCAGTTAACGCACCTGCCACAAGGAGCAACAACAGGATCACAACAGAAGAGAAGTGAAGTAGCCGGAACCCCATAATTCTTCCAGGTAGTTTACAGGTGTGATAAAACCTTTATTTAAAAAAAAAATAAGTGAGGAAGGAGGAGAGTCAGTCAGTCATGGTCAAACCTTGCAAAATACAAAATTAAAATGGAAGGGTTAGTAAAGTCAGGTGGATTTTGACAAGTTAGTGGAGAATTTGCTATGGGTCTTAAATCGCATATCAATGTTTCTGAATGTTTGACAATGTTTTGTTTTCTCTCCCAGCTCGGACATAAGCAGGCACTCAATATAAGAGGTTTTGTGATGTGACAAACAGTAAGGTTGGAGAGCCACCAAACTCCATGTAAAATGGATTCCTTCTCCATTCCTATATACATGAACCCTTTGTGCCACTAGGGCATCATTGATCTGTGCTTTTAGGCAAACGTAACAGTTCCAATCCAATAAAAGCAGAACAATCCAATTCAGGTGCGGGAATTGAAACTTCCAAAGGCTCATCGATGAAGACACAAGGCAATTCAAAATGAAGCAATAGGCATATGGAAACATATACACTTGGACCGGGGAGGGGAGAAAAACCAATAGGAAAAATGCCAAAGTGAACAAATGTCACCTGGGAGAAGAGCAGCGGAATGAGCCAACTGTTTCATTTGTATCGTCAGAGCAGTACTTGGCCACATCAAGGATATATGCTAAGCAATACTCTTAAGCCTAGCCCTGAGCTGGTCCTAGACACCGAGTTCTCAGAAGATGAACCAGGCACTTTGTGGACCAGAGAGGGTCTCCTGGAACCAGTGTGGAGGTCCCTTTTGAGGGAGCTACTGGGTACCACAATTAACCACAATCCCTTGTGTCTCAGTGAGAACGCAAGCAACCTTTGGTTTCTGTGAATGTTAGATGGAAGGCTCCGCTCCCAGAGCTAATATGAAGCAAAGGCATGCTGTGGAAGCCACACGAACAACAACTCAATAAAGATGGAACTTCTGAAAGCCCTATACGTGATGCTCCCATCACTGACTTATTAACTCCCATAGTTGTTTAAGGTTTGGGACTGAACTGAGTTGCAAGCTGGACTTAAACTTCTCAGAGCCATTGCTTCTTCATTCGGAATCCTAAGAATTTCAGAAACCTGAAATCTGTAGCACCTGGGAGGGGCTATTTCAACTCGCAACCTCCATCTTGGCATTCAGCTGACCTTACGGATACTACATCAGTCTAATTTTTGTATTTTTAAAAATGTCTTCATTTCCCCCATTCCCTGGTCACCTGCTGCTTTGTGTGACATCTTGCCAGATAAATAGTTCTGGTACATTCTTGTGATAGTGTCCTTAGTCCTAGTAAAGGTATCACCCAACTGTGGATTTTGCAGTTATTAGTGATAGTGTCCTTTAATATTTAACCGATCTGTGCTCCTATTCCTATACACCCCAGCACCTATACACCCCAACAACTAATTCACAGTACACACCACTGGTGTGCTCACAATGGGGTTTTAGTGTGTAGGTTCTTGTTGCTGTGATTTTAGCTATTTAGCGGTTTATAGGATCAGGCCATCAGTGACAACATCTCATACACAAAATGAAACTATGCTTTGCAAGGCAGCAGTGTGTTTAGGAACACAGATTCCCTTTCTTTACATAAAAAATTATCACATATGAGTACAGATCTGATATTGAGGCACATAAGAAGGGTACCAGGAGGCAAACTACGATTCAGTAACACAGCAGCAACATTTCCTATAATCACTTCCTAACGTTTATAGCAGCATTTTTCTCCCTTCTTCTAGGAGTTAGACACACAGGCAATAATTTAATTTCAAAAAAGCACTTATGTAAAGTATTTCAAAAGAGGAATAAATTTGTTGCAAGAACTCACCTCATTCCTGCACTGGCAGCTTTACAGTTATTAGTTGGTGTGCCAGGGAACGGTGTTTTGGAAAGCCTTTAGCTCTGTTGGAAAATGAAATAATTCACAATAATACATTCTTGCAGGTGGGTTTCTGCGAAATCATCCAGCAGGCAAACATGTGGGCGACAAATTTGCTAATGTGTGTACTGTGTGGTTAGCTGTCCTATTTCTCTTTGATTGCGGAGAGAAAATGACTTGTATCTTCAAGCTATAAAAACCTCTTATTATTTCCACCTAATGTATGCAGCCCTGCTATCATTTATATGTAAGTCCCACACATTGTGCAGCTAAGGCTGCAATTTTATACATTTACCAGGAGTCAGTCCCACTGATCTCAGGGGGAGTTATTTCTAAGTAGGTATTATAAGGCTGCACGGTAAATATACAGTTACAGCCAACTATGTTGAGGATCACACTTCTAGCTATAATGCAATCCCAAGTGAAAAAATAATTAGCAATGTTCGTAAGTCATGTTAAACCAGGGTTGCTGTCTTATTGTGGACTATTCTTCACGTGCAATTGGCTGGTGCATGCTAACCAGTGTTAGAAGCTCAGATATATAAGCTAGGTGCCAAATGGCTTCTTAAACGAAGCTTAAAGGTAAAGGTAAAGGGACCCCTGACCATTAGGTCCAGTCGTGACCGACTCTGGGGTAGTGGCGCTCATCTCACATTATTGGCTGAGGGAGCCGGCGTACAGCTTCCGGGTCATGTGGCCAGCATGACTAAGCCGCTTCTGGCAAACCAGAGCAGCGCACGGAAACACCATTTACCTTCCCGTCGGAGCAGTACCTATTTATCTACTTGCACTTTGACGTGCTTTCGAACTGCTAGGATGGCAGGAGCAGGGACCGAACAATGGGAGCTCACCCTGTCTTGGGGATTCGAACCGCTGACCTTCTGATCGGCAAGCCCTAGGCTCTGTGGTTTAGACCACAGTGCCACCCGCATCCCAGTCACCAAAATGTAATGTCTAGTTGTTATTTTGGGGCCAGACGGCTCGAAAGTCGTATTTTTCAATATGACTTTTTGGTTCCTGTTCTGATTGCGTAGGTAAAACATGACATAAGATTTCTACAGGATGCGTTGCTAGTGTGTGAAAACAGGCAAAATCCAAGGACCCCCAGGCCTGCACCTCTAGATGTTAGAGATATCTGGCGCCATCTTGGCGCCTGGGCATCTTCACTTGGTTGCAAGTGGCCAATAGGCAGGGGCAAAATGAGCCTGGTGAATTTCAAACGCCGACGCTAACTAATCCCTCCTAGTAGCTCTTCCCCCAACATGGGGGTGGGGGGGTGGAAACAGTTAACCCTGGCTTCCCGTCACATCTGAATCTGGGTCTGCAGTTTGCTGCTCCGGAATAAGCCAGGATTCGTCAGCCGACAACAAACAAGATTTGAAGGCTAGTCATCTATGCTGCCTTGGTAAAGGTAAAGGTAAAGGTACACCTGACCATTAGGTCCAGTTGTAACTGACTCTGGGGTTGCGGCACTCATCTCGCTTTACTGGCCGAGGGAGCCAGCATACAGCTTCCAGGTCATGTGGCCAGCATGACTAAGCCGCTTCTGGCGAACCAGAGCAGCGCACAGAAACGCCGTTTACCTTCCCGCCAGAGCGGTACCTATTTATCTACTTGCACTTTGACGTGCTTTCGAACTGCTAGGTTGGCGGGAGCAGGGACCAAGCAATACAAACCACAGTCCCAGGTTCAGACATAAACAAGTTGCCAAGCTTAACAGCAGCTTTCTGGGCTGTTTCTCCTACTTGCGCTAGGAAAACATCAAAGTGAGAACTATCAAGTAGTTTGCACTAGCACTTTGCTCATGCACAGAAAACATGGTAATTCTAGCTTGTGGTGTACTTACAGCCCCCCCCCCCCATTTCTGTCTTCCCATGTATCTATCTCAACTGCTTGCTTTTTGGATGGTTTTATTTTATGCTGAAGCACACTCAGTGGTTGCCCCCCCCCCCGAAAAATAGGTGCCAGGACTCACCGTGAAGTTGCTACAGTAAGTGCCACACTTTTTAACAACCCCCACAAAAAATATGTACCTTGGGTTACAGACGCTTCATGTTACAGACGCTTCAGGTTACAGACTCTGCTAACCCAGAAATAGTACCTCGGGTTAAGAACTTTGCTTCAGGATGAGAACAGAAATCGTGCTCCGGCGGCGCGGCGACAGTGGGAGGCCCCATTAGCTAAAGTGGTGCTTCAGGTTAAGAACAGTTTTAGGTTAAGAACGGACCTCCGGAACGAATTAAGTTCTTAACCCGAGGTACCGCTGTACTGCATACATTTGAGCACCCCCTAAAAAAAAGTACTGAGATACATACCACTATACCTTGAGATAACCGTAGTCGCATTTTCAGGGGGGCTAAATATGAGCGGCAGTCGCACATAGGTATGCCCTACTACTAGAGTAGTGTAGAACTCAGATTGATCCCTTGTTTTGACAACCCTTTCGGTATGATCTTAGGCAAGCTCCACTGAGCAACTTGTTCCCTGACCTGCGCAGAGCTCATTTCCACAGAAGTCTGCTTGCAATCATTTATTTATTTTTATTCATTGAATTTATATACCGCCCTATACCCGGAGGTCCATCATTACTAAAACACAGTTCTTGCAGCCTGGAACCATGCACACTTTGGGAACGAGGCCCCGCTAATCTGAACGGGGCTTGTTCCCAAATGCTCACAGATGGGTTCAGGCTATCCAGATATGAATGTGGCCAAGCCCAAGCGCACCTAGCAGGACACAGCGCTGAGCAATCCCCTGCTACAAGATTTGGGCTCGTAAAGCTGAGATCCCAAGCGGCTGCTTGCAGATGCAAAATTGCATACGGGTTTTGCTGGGCTGCAGGCAAAACAGCATTCAAGGGGGGGGGGCACGCACACTTTGGGATGGGGGGGAACCACCAACCCCCTTTCTACTGTTACAAAACCTTAAGCAAAGCAATAGTTGCAAGGGCGGGGGGCGGGGAGGCAATGGTGGTGCGGCTTGGCTACCTGCCAATAAAGGGACCCGCTGCCTGATCCTAGGAGCTGTTCAGAGCAGCACCACGTGCAATATGCAGGCCATCAGCCCATTTCCTTGCCTTGCAAAAAAATAAAATAAATAAAAATCGTCTCCCGATCTACCCGCCAGCTTAGCCAATAAACAAACACCGCCAAGCGCACACAAACACAAAATAAGCCGCTCGGAAGAGGCATTGCATTTGATGCAGAAGATCTTTCGGTCTCTTCTTCCACGGTCTGAACATGAAACGCTGCTTCTCTCCCGCATCATTCCCACACCCCGGTTAGGGCATTGTGCCGCCGCCGGCCTCGTTCGCGTGTTGGCGGCTTCACACGGTCGCCTAACCTGCAATCGACGGGAGCCAAGCCGGGATTTCACATCGTCGGGACAACGGAGATTCCGGGCGGCTAGCTCCCGAGGAAGCGAGCGCACGCGCAGCCCTGCGGATCCTGAGCCGCTCTCCAGGTGAATCAGCTGCGATCGCAAACATCCATCGCAGCGCGAGAGGAAGGCGAAAGGGGCTGGACCAAGACCCGCGATCTCTTCCCTTCTGGGTGCGTTGTGCTTCCTGTTGGAAGAAGATCCCGCCTCTTGGAGAGCGGGGTCTTCAGAATTGTATCTTCGCCTCTCGGTTTTTTGTTGCGATTTTCCATTTCAGCTGTCTCTGATGGATTCCGGATGTTATTAAGGGCAGCGCGCTTTTAGAATCGCTAATGGCTATGGGGGTTGGAAAGAGTGGCGTTAGATTTTATTTTTTAAAAATAAACACTCGATTTTGAAGTTGGGTGGCCATCTGTCATGTATGATTGCAGCCTAGCAAATCACTAAGAGCTTCTTAGGGCATTGCCGGGGGTTGGACTAGATGACCCCCGGGGTTCTCTTCCAACTTCTACAAGAAGAGGTAAAAAAAAAACTCTTAGTGATTTGCTAGGTTGTGATCCTGCCGGATTTGCAAGGTGACCCTTTGCCAAAATACTGGCTCCCAGTTTAGGATTCCATGTATGCGATTTGGGGCAGAGGGAAGAGATGCCTGTCCCCCATTTTTTGAACTGCTGAAGGAACTATTCATATACAGTGGTACCTCGGGATGCGAACGGGATCCGTTCCGGAGCCCCGTTCGCATCCTGAATAGAACGTAAGACGCGACGGTGCGTGCGTGGGTCGTGTTTTGCTGTTTCCGCGCATGCGCGTGATGTCATTTTGAGTGTCTGCGCATGTGCAAGCGGCTAAACCCAGAAGTAATGAGCTCAGTTACTTCCGGGTTGCTGTGGAGCGCAACCTGAAAGCGCTCAACCTGAAGCACATTCAACCCGAGGTATGACTGTAGACTGTTCACATAGCTGTACCAGCTCCTGCCAACCTAGCAATTTGAAAGCACGCCAGTGCAAGTAGATAAATAGGTTCCACTGTGGCAGGAAGGTAAACGGCGTTTCCGTGCGCTCTGGTTTCCGTCATGGTGTTCCATTGCACCAGAAGTGTTTTTTTCATGCTGGCCACATGACCCGGAAAGCTGTCTGGACAAACACTGGCTCCCTCGCCCTGAAAGCGAGATGAGTGCCGCAACCCCACAGAGGCCTTTGACTGGACTTAACCGTCCAGGGGTCCTTTACCTTTTAGTGCTCTGCTTCACTTTGGAGGGGTGAAGTGGGTTGCAATTAGCTGCCTAAGAAGCAAATAGGTGGGCTGGAGAAAGAGGAGAGATGCTGCAAAGCTGAGGCCAGAGAGACACATTTAGTTCTGTTCCAGTCTTTGGGACGCCCCTGGTATCAGAAAGGGGGAGCAAGATCAGTTGGGGTGTCAGTGCAGTCCTATGCTCACATTATATATACATATATGTGTGTGTAACTTAAGCCATACTGTATAGCCTAAAAACATCATCATCAACATTATGAATCGCTCACATGACGTGGTGCACACACACCATTCGAATGGCAATACCCATCAACTTTTTGGGGGGTTGGCTGTCCCATTCAAATATTTTATTGGGGGGCTGAAGACCACTAGGAGTTGGCTCCTCTGTGATGGGGGATTCTTTGTATTCTGTTGGAAGCTGCCCAGAGTGGCAGTCAGATGGGTGGGTGTACAAGTAATAATAATAATAATAATAATATAATAATAATAATAATAATAATAATAATAATAATATCAACAATAACAATTCCTCTTCACCCAGACCTTGGTCTAACTAAGCAGTCTATGGCCTTCTTTAAAGCTGTGTGTTGGAGGGTCATTGCTTCATTTATGTATTTTGTGTTGTTTTTTACTCTAAACTTCCTTCTGATGCTCAGGCAAGGGCGGTATATAAATCTAATTAATAATTATTATTATCATTCGCAGCCAGGAACTAATACTAATAGCAATACTAATAGTGGAAAGGTCTCTTGTAAAGAAGCAGGCAAAACAATGGAATACAGTGTTATAATAATAATAATAATAGTTATGAGTTTGGGGCAGGTTGGAGAATTTATTGTTGTTGTTGTTGTTATTGTTGTTATTAATATTATTATTATTTCCAGGCCCTGACTAAACTCCAGCCAGCCTCTCCCACAGAGCGAGAAGCCCCGCCCCCTCCGCTCCCGCTCTCCGCCCCACGTGACGCAACTCGGCCTCCGCTCCTACCGCGCAGGCTCCGTAGCGGCGCCTCGGTCCGGTTGCGCCGGAAGTCTCCCTTGGCGGAAGAGGCCGGCTGCTGGGCTCACCTGGCAGAGAAGCGAGCGCGAAGGGGCCGGGAGGGGGGCGCCTGCCAGCCAGCCAGCGAAGCCAAGCCAAGCCCAGCCCGCCCGCCCGCCCAGCCCCGCTTCGCCGAGCCAGGCCAGGCCTGGGGTCCCGCTCCCCCTCCGCCCGGCCCGCGCGCGGCCCGCCACCCTGGAAGATGCTGCCTTTGTCCATCAAGGACGACGAGTACAAGCCGCCCAGGCTCAACCTGCTCCGAAAGCTCTCGGGCTGGTTCAGGTGAGGAGCGCGAGGCCGGGGGAAGAAGCAGCCCCGACGCGCGTCCACACGCGTGTGCGTGGGAACGCGGTCGGAGGCGAGCCCAGCAATGAGGGCTTGGCGACATGGAGGCTGCCTCGGGGAAGGAGCGAGGCTTTGCGCTGTGTGAGGGGGAGGAGGCTTTGCTTTGGCAGGCCTTCTTGTCCCTGGGGGGGGGTCGGGAGGTGGAGATACAGGTGCATGGGGGGGGTGGCTTGTAACTGACGCTTGGGGGGGGGGCTCCCAGCTAGCCAGCCTGGTAAGGACGTGGGTGGGGGGTGACCACAGCTGGAAGGCACCCCCAGGGTCATCTAGTCCAACCCCTGCAGTGCAGGACTATTTTGCCCAAAGTGGGGCTCTCGAACCCAGGACCCTGAGCTTAAGAGTCTCCTGCTCTAGGCACTGAGCTGTCCCAGAGTACCAGCTTCTCTTCTTCCCTTGAGAGAGGCAAGACCCTGGCCAGCATCGCTTCTTGGCTAACTCTCTTTTTCACCCTCATGCTTTCCTCCTCTAAGTGTGCCCTGTTTCCTGTCCATCCTTTAGGTCGATCCTGTCGGACAAGACGTCAAGAAATCTCTTCTTTTTCCTCTGCCTCAACCTCTCCTTTGCCTTCGTGGAGCTGCTGTATGGCATCTGGAGCAACAGGTACCGGGAAGGGAAGGGAGGGAGGATGCGGGAGAGGCGGTGCTTGTTCAGCTCCGCTGTGCTACTGCTGCCACGTCTTCCTCTGGCTGGTGTTGAGGAAGCACCAGCGCAGGGTGTGTGATGATGGCTGAGAGTGTCATTGGCCCTGGGAAAAGAGGGCGTGTGTTGGACTATCTCATTCATTCCTCCTCCTTGGAAGGCTGAGCAGCCAGTGTTTGTTTTATGGGAAGCGGTCTTTTTGGTACACGTTGTTTTAAGAGCAGGTTTTATACTTCAGGAAGAAAAGAAGGCAGGGAGGGTTTCAAGAGGAGGAGGTGACTGTACTAGGGGTGGGGAAAGAAATGTTTTGGAGGCCATATCCCTTTTTGGCTGGCTTGAAGGTTTTTGTTGGAGCGACTGCTTGCATAACCGTTGCCTCTGAGTACATGATCTGCTTGATTTGGTGTTCCTGAGGAGTTATGCAGTGTACCCTGTGTAGAACGGTTGCTATAGTAAGATCGGGGAGAAAATGCTGCAGGATAAGGAAACCTTAACTGGTCAGGTCCTGTAGATGAGAAGCTGCCAAAGGCAAAATGTCAGCATGCCGTTCCTTGAACTCATGAAGGCGTAACTTCTGCAGCTGTAATGATGCTGTAGTGGTTCTTGATTGATATGTAGGCCTTTATTTTTCTCCGGCAAAATTTGGGAAAGTTGTTGATAGTTTATGGCACTTGTATTCTCTTGTGGAAGCCATATAATCAATCCCTTATTTCTTAAGAAGCTGTGTCCTTGTATCCTGTACAGTGGTACCTCGGGTTACATATGCTTCAGGTTACATACGTTTCAGGTTACAGATTCCGCTAATTCAGAAATATTACCTCGGGTTCAGAACTTTGCTTCAGGATGAGAACAGAAATCATGCCGCCGCGGCGTGGCAGCAGTGGGAAGCCCCATTAGCTAAAGTGGCGCTTCAGGTTAAGAACAGTTTCTGGTTAGGAACGGATCTCTGGAACGAATTAAGTACGTAACCAGAGGCACCACTGTAGTGACCAAATGGATGATGCCAGTAGCTCATCAAAGCAAATCAAGTACACTAGTCTAAGAGCTGGTTCACACATGAAAGCACTACAGGAAACTCCTGACAGATAATTTGGGAAGTTATAGCAGCTTCTGAACCTGTCAAAATATTGCAGAATAAATACAAATATCATACTTTGCACATACTGCTATATACGTGTTAAGAAACACATGTATGTAGGAGGAGGTGTTAGTGCTACGGGCAACTGGGGAACGGGCAAACAAAAGGCCTTTGAAAGAATTTCCTGCATTTAACCAGTACTGTAGAGAGAGAATGAAGTATCGATACAACTTATTCAATATTTATTAGTTTGGGCTGCTTTTTAAAGGTTTATATGCATGAATAGCATGGGTTCTCTTCATGTTGGTGCCCATTAGAAATGTATTGGTGGCAAAGGTATTTGCAGTTCAGAGCCTGATGTTATGAACAGCAGTTGGATTACAGAACCATGCTGGCTTTTGGCAGCATGGACACCTTTCAGTACAGAGAGCTCTGAGAAATATTTGACCATGTATCTGTTGCAACAATATAGCTCGCCATAAGATTCTAGATGGAAGGCTTTGGCACTCTTATGTCAGAAAATAAATTGTTGTGACTTAAAATCAATATATATATATATATATTTTTTTTTTAATAAATATTTATTAAAGTTTTTAAATATAAATGCACAAATAATAAACAGTCTTACTTCTATCACAGACATAATTTCATCACTTCTTTGGACTCCCTCACGTCTCCCGCTCCCATTTACATCGTTAAAAGTTTTTTCCAAACAAATTATCAACTTGTTTACAATCTCATGTCCACTCATTCAAATATCAAAATAAAATCAATATATAAAAATCAATATATAAACCATGTATGCATGAGATAAAGGTAAAGGGACCCCTAACCTTTAAGTCCAGTCACGGACGACTCTGGGGTTGCGGCGTTCATCTCGCTTTACTGGCTGAGGGAGCCGGCGTTTGTCCGCAGACAGCTTCCGGGTCATGTGGCCAGCATGACTAAGCTGCTTCTGGCAAACCAGAGCAGTGCACAAAAATGCCGTTTACCGTCCCGCCGGAGCGGTACCTATTTATCTACTTGCACTTTGACGTACTTTCAAACTGCTAGGTTGGCAGGAGCAGGGACCGAACAACGGGAGCTCACCCTGTCTTGGGGATTCGAACTGCTGACCTTCTGATCGGCAAGCCCTAGGTTCTGTGGTTTAGACCACAGTGCCACCCGCATCCCAATATGCATGAGATACTTGCAAATTACTGCTAGAAACCTATTGGTTCCTGTGATGGGTCTGAACCCTGAAGCAGACTTCAACATTTATTCCACTGTGATGAGCATGGCAGTGTCCTCTGGCAAGCTTGATGAGCTGACTGCCTTCCTGCAAACTTGGAGGTTGTGTAAGTGAGTGGGGATTACCCCAGGAGTTATGCGTTGATCCCTGCCATCTGGAGCACAAAATGGGGAAGTGGGTGTTGGGTGCTGTTGCTTGAAGGCGTTTAGGGCACCTTCAATCAGCAGAGCTCAACCCAGCTGCTCTTCACTGATGCTTTCTTCAGGAATGGCTTTCATCTATGACCAGCAGTCATTAGCTGCCTTAATAGTCCCCATGATGCACTTTTATTAGGGTTCCTATGCATCCTAGCAGCTTGTAGTATGACAGGCTATCTTTGTATGCATATAGTCTCTGACTTCTTGGTATCTTTTATACTCAAAAGCTTGGTATCTGTCAGGCCCCTACACTGTTAGAAGCTGCTCTGTGAATTTTTGCATTACTGTGTCTTGAAGAGCCCCATTTATTTTTGTAGCAAACAGTATCTTCATAATAAATGTTTAAATATTGCTTCTTGTGGGTGGGTCTTCTGTGAATACTAGGAGAGATGAGGTGGGTTAAATCTAAATTATGGTTATGATTAGTGGAAAGCTCATTCTGACAATTTAAATAGAAACACATAATTTCAGAACGAAAATATTTTATGAGCCACTGGGAATGAATTTGTTTTTATGACAGTCTTTACTTTCTGTTCTTTAGTCCAGAGACTTTCAGAGAATGCCTGCAATTCAAATAAACATACCACATAAGATACCAGTACATGGTGCCTCTGCTTGCGAACGGGATCCGTTCCGGAGCCCTGTTTGCAACCTGAAAGGAATGCTACCCGCGCTTGCGCATGCGCGGGTCGGGATTCGCTGCTACTGCACATGCGCGTGACGTCATTTTGCGCGTCTGCGCATGCGCGAGCGGTGAAACCCGGAAGTAACCCTTTCCGGTACTTCTGGGTTGCCGCGGGACACAACCTGAAAAGATGTAACCTGAACCGAATGTAACAAGAGGTATGACTGTATCAGAAATATGTAAAACCAAGTAAAACTCAAAGCAGTTAAAAGATCTAATGTTGGTACTTAAAGGCCTGGGCAAGTAAGATGGTCTTATTCACACAGTGTTAAAAAGAATCTGAGTGTGCATCAGGCAAGCCTGCCTGGGGAGAGCATTTCACAAGCAGGGTACAATGGCAGAAAAGACATTTCCCTGGTCACTCGCTGCCTCCCTACACAAGGCAGGGGAAGGTCCTCTGAGAATGCTCTAAAATCTTTGGGACCTTCATAAGAATGCATTCTGCTAGTGTTTCTGAACAGCTGGTGAATGCTATGTACTTCAGATGCTTTTACGGAGTAATGCTAATATAAATACAGCTTAAGTTAGAGGAAGGTTAACATCACTTAATAAAACGACTCACTCCAGGCAGACCTGTTTTGAAAGCTGTGCTTCCAAATTTAGGATAAATACCATAGGAGTAATTATTTTCCTGGGGTGAGTAATAGTTTTTACTTGCCAAATTGTTCCAGATGCCGTGTGAGACACAGGTTTACATTCCTGGGTAGGCTGGTAAAATTTTTTATGGAGTTGGTTCCCTTTTTTATTTATTTCTTAGATTGATCCAAACCTACCTTCACTGATAAATCAGAGAATATGGTTGTTTCAACATGCAGATTAATAATAAGGAAAATAACCATTTCATTGGAGCTGAACTTGCTAATTCTTTTGAACCTGCTTGTTTCTGGTGTTGAAGCAAACCAGTCAACAGGGACTTGTTGAACTGCTAGAAAAATGAAGCATTTCCAAGCAGTGACAGTTGTGGATATTAGCATAGGGAAGCTATATCTGGAGATCTACCAGATCATATCATGTATGACTGGATCCCCAAGAACAAACAGTATTTACTTCATTGGACTGTGTGAACCGGTCCATATAAAATAGATTCAATGTAGGATTTATTTTTAACTACATCAACGGTAAAATTTATTTTACTGGTTCTGGTTTTTTTAATAATAATAATAAAAAAAAGTTGTAGGTAATTTTGAACATATTTTGGCAGAAAACTGATTCATTACTATAACCCAGTATCATTATAGCTATGTAGATAGGCTAGACAATTTCTCACCAGTGGATTGTAACAACAAGTGACTGTAAAGCTCTCGTTAACATTCCTGATTGGAATTTCAAATTAATCCTGCCTTTTACCACCTGCTGAAGACTTGTCATTAAATGTGCTTGATCAGGAAATAATTTGCCATGAATCGGTGAACACATACATTTTTGAACTCCTCCAGGTGTTCAGGAATGGCTAGGTGAGGCTATTATTGCCTTGCCTCTATTGTGGGGAAAGTGTTGGTGGCTATGTTACACTCTCTGATTTCATCTGAATGTCTTATCCAGGATAGACTACAAATATTTTATCCAGGATTTTACTTTTGGTCACAGTACACTTAATTCCTTCCTCTGGCTAATAAATTAATCATCTTGTAGTTCATTGTACTGAATTTTCCCAATGCTTTGTGCATAAGATCTATTAATTAGTCTCACTTCTTAATAGGTTCTGATGGGATAGAGTTTTTGAATAAACTAGATACCATGTAAATGTGTATTAGCAAGAAAACAATAAGTAAAAACTCCAAAGGAACGCTGGCTTTTGAGCAATCCATGCGCACAGTGGAATTGCTAATGGAACTGACCTTGAAGCATTCAAATGTGCTATAACTTCTGGTACCTAACCAAATGTTTTCTTTGCTTTTCCAGTTTAGGTCTAATATCAGATTCTTTTCACATGTTCTTTGACTGCACTGCTCTGTTAGCTGGGCTGGCAGCGTCAGTAATTTCAAAGTGGAGATCAAATGATGCCTTTTCTTATGGGTAAGTAGAAAAAGCATAGATGTTCTAAGAAACCTATATATTGCCTCTAATGCCTGATGATAATAGATGACAGAATGTCAGCATACTCTAATCAAACTAAGCAGGGCAGTGTTGCGTTTAGGAATTGTACTGAAGTGGGCTGGTGGAATTAGGCTGTAAATATTTCTATTGTACCTATTGTACTACCTTTTTAGTAGGAGGGCCAAGTCTCAGACACTTGAGAACTTTTCACCTTTAATGTTAATGAAAATATGACTCAAATTAATGTCAGGCTGTTTAGCTGTTGGTTTGGGTACACTTTCCCACTCTCAGGGACATGTGCAAGCTTCCAGAAATCTGAAGCTGTCTCTGCTTAGGGTACACAATGAATGTTTAGTATGGATACAAGTTGCCTTGAAAATCTGACTGGTGCTGTGTTGCTCCCGAGGCTTTCTGTGGGTTGCACCCCTGTTAGTTCCTGGCTTCCTGATTGTGGTTTGTTTGGGAAAGTGCTGGCTTGGATGCAATGCTAAGACCGAAGCCTCCTTTCTGTGCTTGGTGAAAGGAAGAGTGAGGTCAGAGTGCTTGGTCTTTCTGCACCACCTAATCTTTCTAACTATGGCTTTGCATTATGCGCCCATGCTACCTTTGTGTCATGATGCCTGAAGGACCTCTTCAGTTTCATGCTTCACACATGTGCATCATGTTTGCTGGCTCATGGTAAATAATTGATTTGTATCAGTAGCTGTCTGGCAGGCCACATCGGGCCCAATATCTTTTCGGCTTCCCTGAACTTGGCACAAACCCTTCTGAGGACCAAAACAGATGCTCACATCTTTGATAAACACACATGCCAATTTGGCTATACAGTGGTGCCCCGCAAGACGAACGCCTCGCAAGACGGAAAACCCGCTAGACGAAAGGGTTTTCCGTTTTGGAGGCGCTTCGCAAGACGAATTTCCCTATGGGCTTGCTTCGCAAGACGACAGCCCATAGGGAAATCTCCGGGACAGTGGGGAAGCGCAGCTCGTCTTCCCCGCTGTCCTCGGACCTCCTCTGAAGCCTGGCGGCGGGGCGGGGACACCTCCTCCCGCCGCCGGGCTTCGGAACGATGTCCCGAAGCCGAGCGGCGGGGCGGGAAAGTCTCCCCCCGCTGCCCGGCATCGGAACGATGCCCCGATGCCGGGCGGCGAGGCGGGAAAGTCTCCCCCCGCTGCCCGGCATCGGAACAATGTCCCGAAGCCGGGCGGCGGGGCGGGAAAGCCTCCCCCCGCCGCCCGGCTTCGGGGCGGGAAAGTCTCCCCCCGCCGCCCGGCTTCGGGGCATCGTCCCGATGCCGGGCGGCGGGGCGAGAAAGCCTCCCCCCGCCGCCTGGCATCGGAACGATGTCCCGAAGCCGGGCGGCAGGGCCGCGAAGCCTGGGCGCGCTGGCAACTCTCCGCAAGGAGCGCTCCCACTGCTTGCGGAGAGGTCCGCGAAGCCTGTCCTGGACCTCTTCTGAAGGCAGGCGGGGGACTTTTGCCCCCCCTGCTTGCCTTCCCAGGGGCTTTTAAATCGCCCGGACAGCAGAGAAGTCCTCCGCTGTCCCGGGCGATTTTAAAATGCCGCCCGCCAGAAGAGGTCGGGGGAAGGCGGTTTCCATAGGAACGCATTAATTGATTTTCAATGCATTCCTATGGAAAACCGTGCATCGCAAGACGAAAAACTCGCAAGACGAAGAGACTTGCGGAACGAATTAATTTCGTCTTGCGAGGCACCACTGTACAGTGGTACCTCGGGTTAAGTACTTAATTCGTTCCGGAGGGCCGTTCTTAACCTGAAACTGTTCTTAACCTGAAGCACCACTTTAGCTAATGGGGCCTGCTGCTGCTGCTGCACCACCGGAGCACGATTTTTGTTCTCACCCTGAAGCAAAGTTCTTAACCTGAGGCAATATTTCTGGGTTAGCGGAGTCTGTAACCTGAAGCGTATGTAACCTGAAGCGTATGTAACCCGAGGTACCACTGTAATGTTCATGTGGGGTCCACTTCTATTGCTCAGTCAAGCATGCAGAGGCCTATAGCAAAACCCACACCAACAGTGCCCCCCACTAGTTTAATTTCCTCCTCCTAACTCAGCTCTGATAATGAAAGTGAGCTGATTTGGGGGGGTGGGGAAGAGGCAACACTTCAGACAGCAGAGCATGAGGAGGTAAGTTGGCTTTACTTCTATCCTCCATGCACTCAATCTTACGATAAAGTTAACACACGTTCAAGTTAAACTGGCAAATACATTTTTAGCAAACACATGGCATATCTGATTTTGGCCTCAGTAAGAAAGGAAAAATGAACTTTCATATGCTGCTGGTAGCAGCACCTGCCAAATGAGAAGCAGGGCCTGGCGTGCTGCTTTTGACCTGGCTAAGGGCTGCTTTCTGTGTGGGTTCATGCAAAGTGATGCTTGCTGGCAAGAAGCAAGCTGAACGTTTCCTCGCTGCAGGAAATGGGGGACTGCACCCACTCTGGAGCAAATCTTCCACTACCTGGTGAGAGTTGTGCCTGCAGATCAGGTGAGCAGCAGCGCTTTTGGATCTTCTCACTCAATAAACGGTGTCAGTTGGTTTGAAAGCAGTGTTCACGGCTCTGTTTCTCATTCAGTGGGTCAGTGCTTCTCATTTTGAAAAATTATTGTAGGGACTTTTGTGAGGATACAGTTCTGGTGTGGAGTCTGTATACCTTATTTGCATTCTAGGAGCAAATAGTACACAGTGCTAGCTTCCATTCTTGCATTAGTTATTCTTTTTAAAAATATCACTTTATTCAGATTATTCGGCCACCAGTTGTTACTGGGTTTTTCAACTACGGGGGAAGAACTAAGACTTCAATAGTTGTGGAATTTGGTCTAATGCAGAGTGCTACTAAGATCTTTGTAAAAATCTTTCTAGGTATGTTCGAGCAGAGGTACTAGCTGGCTTTGTCAACGGTCTGTTTCTGATCTTCACAGCCTTCTTCATTTTCTCTGAAGGTGTCGAGGTATGTTATGAAGATGGCTATAAATCATTCCTGATAAATAAACTGATTTGTGCAGTTCAGTTCTGTGGTTATTTACTTGGAAGTTGGTGCCAGAGACCTGGTTTGCATGACAATGTAAGCCTGAACCTAGTGGCATTAAAGTCAATAGCACCAGTGCTGCCGGAGCAAAGAAATATGTTCAATAGTGCCTCCAAATAAATGTAAAAAAAAAAAAAAATAGTGCCTCCAAATGCAGGAAATTTATCCCCAAACCATCTTTTCACAAGATTTGAGACAGCCCAGTTTTAGCCCCATGATCATTAAATAGCAGGCACAAACCACAGCATGCTTCCCTATCAGAGGGCTAGGCTACGGGCAGCCAACACTTCTACTCTCAGAAAGACCAACTAGTGGTGCAATCCCCAGAAAGAATTAGGAGCGACATAGCACAAGCGAGATATTCCAAGCAGCTTGTATCCATACTAAACATTCATGTATCCCGGGGACGAGAATGGCAGCTTCATCTGACGACTTGATTCTTCAGTCTTTTCCCCCCAAACAAACCAGATAAGTGCTATGCCAGGAATAAGCCAAGACTTGCTCTTGACTATTTCTGGTTTAGTGCTTGTAGTTGGTTGGAAACAAACCATGGCTAGAGTTCACATGAGAAACCAGGCTGTGGGTTTTTTGTAATGTGTGCAGCATCCCTGGGGGATTAAAACAAGCCATGGTTCAACTTGTCTGAGAGCTCTTTGGTGGAAGGGATCTAGCTGGGATGGCTCTGTTCTGCCTCCACAATACCAGTTGCTGGAAACCACTGGAGAGTCGAGTCCTCTTGTGCTCGGATCCTGTTTGTGGCTTTCCCACGGGGATCTGGTTGGCCACTGTGAGAACAGGATGCTGGCCTGATTCAGCAGACTCTCCTTATGTGTGGATGCAGACGATGCTTCACAGAGCACTGATATGTAGGATACCCTGAGAATGTTCTATAAGTGGATGTTGTAAATGACTTACACTCAAACTTTCTGCTTCCCTGTTGCAGAGAGCCCTTGAACCTCCTGACGTGCATCACGAAAGACTTCTTCCAGTTTCTATACTCGGCTTTCTTGTAAACCTGATAGGAATTTTTGTGTTCCAACACGGAGGACACGGCCACTCTCATGGTTCTGGTAAGATGCTCAAACAATAATCTTATGGGCCTCTCCAGGCATCCCTTTTATTACACATTCATGATGATTTGTGCTCATGATGTTATTGGGGCAGTCAGACACGACCCCACTTTCAATTTTGCTTGTGCCTGCAAAAGCCTTGGGTTGAACATACTTTTTAATTTCTACTCAGTGGATGTACTAGAACGTCCTCCTTAAATCCTGTAACTTTTTATACCTCAAATGTTCTGAGGTTGGTTTTTTGGGGGTGCAGGGAGGTTGGGATGTCCCATTTTTGCTGCCCTATAGTAATGCAATGATTTGTGGACGGTCCAGTATAAATCTACCACCAGCGCACTATTATTTCAACAGTGACATGCTGCAGAATGCACTTCCAACAAAACACCAATCTGGAGCGGCCTTTAATCAATCATTTTGTCTCCAGTTTCACTAGATGGCTCAGTACTACGTTCTGTCGTACAGCAAAGTTCCAGTGAGATGTCTTGTACACTCATTATACAGCTGTGCTGTGCCTCTCATGCTGCAATATTAGCAACCACTGGTCACCCTTCACCAGCATCGTAAAAGCCTTGGAATACCTTTGATGTCCACTGGACTTTTCAGGAGAAAGGAAGAGTTGTTCCGTAGCTTAGAGAGCCACTAGAAGGCCTTGCCTCCTTAGCATCAGCAAAACACCGCTGTAAAAAATGTCTTAAAATGACATTCTAAGAATCAGAACCTGCTTTGTTGTTTTTATTGGCCAATTCATTAAGTTCTATATAGTACGCTACTACAACTCACTGGTTTTCACTGCCGTCTATACTTAATATGTGAAATAAATTTTTAATATGCGGCATGTAGTATTGCTTTAAATTTAGCAAGGAGCATATAAGCTGCGATCCGGAAGTATGCAAATGATGGGAAATATCATGCATGGGGGAACTGTAGTGCTTAAACAGGCGATAGCTTGTGATGAAACTACTATTGTGTAGAAATATGAACTTTAGCTATGGCTTTGTTCTGAACTAGTGTAGAATGGAGCTATGCTTTGGTCAGTTTCAGGCATGACTCCCAAGCCATGGTTTATCAGCCTAAGATACAGCTGTGTACTTATGAGCCCTTGCAATCCTGGCTTTAGTGCATCTATTCTAGCTTTTTAAACCACAGTTCCCTTTGATGTCTGAATTGGTTTATTGGCCTATGCCCTATGATAATTGCATCTGAAACTGGGCCTTAGTCGATTGGCTAGATTGAGCAAGGGCACATTTTTAGTTGATCACAATAGTTTTGATCAATTAATTGACTGAAATATAAGTCCTTATGGTATGTGCCATCTTAGAGGTATCCCCTCTGGGGGCAAAAAAAGGACAAAACCTCTTCTGTGATTCATACATGCATCAGCTGAGAAGAAATACTATACTTTTTTTCTGCAAAGCTATTTTATAAGTTAATTTAAACACATATAATCAATCAGTTAAGATTACTTTTCATTAGATACACTTATTAAGGGTGCTGTTTTAGGGTGAGGCAGGCTGCTTCAGTGGAAGATTTTGGGGTATCAAATATTTTCAGTTTTAACAGGTAGATTTTGGGGCAACAAGTTTTCTGTTTTAACTTTGGGGATTGGGGACCATATGGATTTTCTGCCTCAAGCACCAAAACGTCTTTGGCCATTTTCGTCTTGTTTATTGAACAATTGAAAGAAGCTATTATTACTTCATTGTTTTCAGACTTAAATTTGCAGCTACCTACAAAGACATTTGTTAAACCTAAGAAGGCTTCCCCTTCCTCATCACACAGGAAAAACTTTACAGGGGTAACCCTGAGAAGTTAGTATTAGTCGTGACAATACACAGAAGCGTTCTAAGTCACTCCAACAAATTTCTTTTTGCAGGGCATGAACATAGCCATTCCCTGTTTAACGGGGCTCTAAGCCATGGGCACAGTCATGGAGGACACGGGCACAGCCATGATTCCAAGCATGGGCACGGGCATGGGCATTCTCATGATCACAGCCATGGACATGGGGATTCGCAGAGTCAAGATTACTGCCATGGTAAGTGTATATGACCTAGCAGACTCACAGATACACATGCACAAGCTGTGTCGTCTTCATTGTGGAACCCTTGTATGGATGCACTGCAAGATTCTTGACTTCTCTGGGCAGGAAGATAACATTGATTGTACAGCCGTACCTTGGAAGTCCAATGGAATCCATTCTGGAAGTCCCTTTGACTTCCAAAATAATAATAATAATAATAATAATAATAATAATAATAATAATAATAATAATTTATATCTCGCCCATCTGCCTGGGCCTCCCCAGCCACTCTGGGCGGCTTCCAAAAAAATCTAAAATACTGTAATACATCAAACATTAAAAGCTTCCCTAAACAGGGCTGCCTTCAGATGTCTTCTAAAAGTCTGGTAGTTGTTGTTCTCTTTGACATCTGGTGGGAGGGCGTTCCACAGGGAGGGTGCCACTACCGAGAAGGCCCTCTGCCTGGTTCCCTGTAACTTGGCTTCTTGCAGTGAGGGAACTGCCAGAAGGCCCTTGGTGCTGGACCTCAGTGTCCGGGTAGAACGATGGGGGTGGAGACGCTCCTTCATATATACTGGACCGAGGCCATTTAGGGCTTTAAAGGTCAGCACCAACACTTTGAATTGTGCTAGGAAACGTACTGGGAGCCAATGTAGGTCTTTCAAGACTGGTGTTATATGGTCTCAGCAGCCGCTCCCAGTCACCAGTCTAGCTGCCGCGTTCTGGATTAGTTGTAGTTTCTGGATCACCTTCAAAGGTAGCCCCACATAGAGCGCATTGCAGTAGTCCAAGCGGGAGATAACCAGAGCATGCACCACTCTGGTGAGGCAGTCCGCAGGCAGATAGGGTCTCAGCCTACGTACCAGATGGAGCTGGTAAACAGCTGCCCTGGACACAGATTCGACCCGGCAGACGTTCAGCTTCCAAAAATAGTTCATAAACCGGGACACTCACTTCTGAGTTTGTGGCATTCGGGAGCCAAAACCTTTGAGAACTAAGCTGTTCGAAAACCAAGGTACGACTTATATGTAAACAGTTGAATGTTGCCTTCTGACCATTTAACACGTTTTCTGAAGACTTCATATGTAAGAGATTGTAAGTATCCCATGTTGCTTGTGATATGTGCACATGATTATGTTTCTTGCTGTGTGTGCTCCAAGGGAAATTGCTGTGATTAGGAACTATGTGCCATATGTATGTATTTATTTAAATTTTGATGTTTTTAAATACATGTGTATGCCACTCAGATGTGCATAGGTGTGCTCTTAATAGCACACAGTGGTCTCCAAGGGGAAACTCACCTCACTCATTATATATATATCTTTAGGCATCAGGCAAAACTTTCCTCTATAACCAGGTCTTTGGCCTTTAATTATCTGTTGCCTTTTAGAAGGGGATGGGGTGTTTTTAATGTATTTCTTTCCCCTCTTGGTTTTAATGTATATATGTAGGGTTTTTATTGTCTGTCTGTTTGGTTTTAAGTCATTTTGGGCTGTTCTGGGCAAAATAAAGTGACTGACAAATTAATAAATAATAACAATAAACAGCACACAAGCGTATACTTACATGCAGAAGAAATCTTCTTTTATTCAAATGGATCCTTGCAAATCTGTATCTGAAGCTGCTTGCTGTCATTTGACAAGAACAAACAAACACAGATTAAAATCCAGATTAAATGGGGACTGCCGTCAGTTCAACTTTAGGGCTCATGGCAACATTTTCTTTAACAGCATTGAAGGTGAAGGGGGACAAAGACTCAGCGTCACTTTCTTGCCAACTTTCAGTCGGTGATCATGGGCCAGTAGACCCCCTCACCCTCGCCTTCTTCATAGGTTGGCAGTGAGGATAAAATGTTTTGTAGTGGAGACAGCAACACAACCATGTATGTTGCCTTGAGCTAGATGGAAGCTTAGGCTAATAACATAAATTGTTGATTGCATTTTTGACATTGAAGGAAGGTTGCTGAAAAGGATCTTTTTTATAAAAAAATCATGCTGTGTAGATGTTGAGTAATTATTGCCTAGTATTCAGGCTTCCATTTTTATTTTTATTTTAACAGGTAATTAAAACGTCAGTGGCTTAGCTGCAGAATAATTTGGACTCCTGTAATATGAGATAATTCATGTCTGATTTCTAAGTGTTTGTTTTTAAGGCCTTAAACTTTACACGTTCTGGCTGTGTTTGACTTGCTTCTGGATTCTCAGCCTGATAGTAATCTGCACTTAGATACGACCCATTGTTTGGAAATTGTGACATTCTGTCCCAAGTTGGCAGACAACAGAGCTTTCTATGGCTTGTGCCTGCGTTGTTAATTTGCTTCTTCCATCTTTCTCTTCTCCTGTCACCTTAAAACAGAACCTAACATGAAATCGCTTGGAAAGTTTGGATTTTGGAGAATTCATTGATTTCCCTCCTCCCTCTATACTTTCCCTTAAAAAAACATTCTAGGTTCAGTTTTTATTTTAATTTTAAAAAAAAAGGATTTCCAGTTCCATTTGATTAAGAAGGTGATGCTGTATAAGCAGTTGCTGCAAATAATACGATCCCTGAAAGAGAACTTCAGTGCTGAACAGAAACTCGCATAACATTGAGAGGATAAATGCGTTTTATCTTCCTGCTGTTTTACAGATAATCATCCCATTGAATTGGCTGCAGGATCCAGCAAACAGATTTTAGAAGGTATGTTATCAACAGAGTGTGCTAAAACAGAGTTGGTGGAAATGAAGCAATAATAGCATAGTGCAAATCTGGAAGAAACAAAACTATATATATAAAAGTTTTATGTTGAAATTCACTAACAATGAGGAAACACATTTCTTTTCTGACTGATCCTGGACTTAGGGGACTCAGCCCCTTGGGGAGTTGGGCAGCAAAAGCCAACCACCCCTATTTTTCTACATCATACTCGAGAATTCACTTAGCTTATGTCCTATTGTGTTCAGAAGGAAACAGGAAGGAGCAGTTGTTGTGAGTTGCATCACTTTGCATTGATGGAATGTGCTTTGATCTGGTGTAGGGAGCTGTTAGCAGAATGCGGAGAAACGAAAGCTTAGTTGATTCTCTCTCCTCCCTCCAGCTCCATCCATCTGCCAACAAAATCAGACAGAAGCGGTTAAAGATAGCAGATGCTTTTAAAAAATGAAGTAAGAATGCAATGCAGATAAGCATTCCAAGTCCTGTTAGAAGTGCTCCATCCTTCATGGGAGATTATGCCCTCGGCTACCAGCAGAGGGATCCCTAGGCTTAGTTTTGGGATAGGTTCTACATATCATTGAAATGGAGTGGCTTGACATTTGTTCAGATTTGTGTAACTTGCCTATATTTATATACGAACTTAAGCAGTGTATTTGGAAAAAGAATTTGTTGCTGGCACACAAAAAGTATTTTCAGCAGTTGAAATGCAGAAGGGATCGTAAACCTTTTTTTGTGTGTGTGTGCAAAACTTCCTTCTGGCAAAGCTTTCTTCGAGTTCAGCTCATTAAAATGTATTAAAACATTTCAGCTAATAAAAATATATCAGTGGTGGGTTTTTAATCGTGCTTGGTGTTTTATTAATTTGGAGAAAAACAATTGCTCCGCAGAAAGTTCAGGCCCTCAAAAGGGTGTTTGATTTTGTGACAACAATTTTCCTTATGCTCTGCATACTATGAAGGGACATGTAACCATTTGGGAAACTGGTATATAGACAACTAGTGAAAATTTATTTTATTGTTATGTATTATTTTATTACAGTTTTTTGTTTTTGTTTTAGGAAAGAACCTATTTTATTATAGGGGTTTTTTTTCCATCGTGTGAGTCACCCAGGTGACTTTTGTTAGAGGGTGACCACAAATAATGTAAATAAATGGCAACTCCTCTTGTAAAAATGTTCCTGATCATATGGAGGAGCTGTTTCCATAGTATGTTTGGCATGGGTACCACTTCTTGGATTGTTTGTGTTGTCTGAGTGATGTGAAAATAGCCTGCACTGCATCTTCTAGAAACTGGGAAAAGCCCCAGTATGGATTCCACTTGTGGCTCACAGCTTCTGACACTACCTTTGCAGGATGGAATTGAGATCTGCTGTAGTAGATTGTTCCTGCAAATGTAATGTGATAATAAGCATCTCCTGTAGTTTTATGAGTATCATAGTAAATATTTACACAGGAACTGTTTGTCTGCTATCCATTGTCAGCTGTGCCACTTATTTGAAGGCCTACTGAAATTTACGTTGAAAAAAATACATTAATATGCTTTCTGATCTTAACGTATGTTTGTTTGTAGGTGTATTTTTACATATTGTGGCTGACACACTTGGAAGTGTTGGTGTCATCATATCTGCGTTACTGATGCAGAACTACGGTTTAATGATAGCTGATCCTATCTGTTCGATGCTGATAGCTATGCTTATAGGAGTAAGGTAAGTAAGTGCTAGGATGGGTGGTCATTTTCTAGGGTTTGGAATTAAAGCAAATAATGCAGCCTTGATTGTTAGTTGCTATAATTGCAGCATCCGTTCTCTTTATCGCTTACTTGTTCCTCTCCCCCTTTCTCGCATCGTGTAGCCATTTATTTCCACACCTAAAACGTTCTCCTGTCGGCAGCCAGTCTTGCTTGCACATGTAATTTCTGCGTATTTCAGGCTTGCAAAATAGCCTTTCTGACCCCCACTGTGAAGCATCTTTCCGTTGTGTGTTGTTTATATAAGCAATGTACTGTACTACTAAATGGACAAGAATGGCCTCAAATTCAATGGAGTCCTGCCGGCTGGCACGCAGTGTAATCTTCACCCAAACTCAGCTGCCAAACTTCTCATAAAAAGCTGCTCAATATCCGTCGTTGTCTTCTGAGGCTTCTTGCTGCCTTTTGTGGTGGAATGTCTCAAGCTTATTTAAAAAGTAGCCCATGCAGCAATGGATTTCTGAAGCGGGGAAGTGTTCCACTGTGTAACATAGCTTTCAGAAACGGTTCTAAATAGAAGCTGACAAGGCATTCAGACTTTTCAGTCACGCAGAACTCTTCATTAAGTTGCACGTTAGGAGCAATTTTTTTGAAAGTTTTCGGAGTGAGAATAGGAGTCTAAACCAGCGGTTGCCAGTGTGATGCCCACGGGCACAGATAAGCCCGCAATAGGGTTTCCAAAGCAACCAAGGGGTTTTCTCCCCCTGCTGGAATTAGGATTGAAAGAAGCATTCTGTTGGACCCAATGGAATAGGTTGCAATTTGTGCTTGATGGTCGCGGCAGTTTCTCCGGTTCACAGACCTGCCCATGATCCAAAATAGGTTGGCAGTCCCAGGTCTAAACTGTTGTCTTCAATGTTCCTGTCTTAAGATGGTAATAGAGGGAGCTTTCAACAACTTCTTTAGACGAGAACTTTGGCCTTTGTGTATAGAGCCCAATATGTGTAGGCCTGAGTCATACAATTTGTACTTCACTTTTGTGGTGTATAGATTGCTGGGTGCTCCCACTAAATCTAAGCTCCTACATGATGCGAGAAGGGGAGCAAGCAATTTTCTTAAATATATATATAGTGGGGCGATTGTCTTAGATGTGTGGTTTCCCTGATTTACCCGTCTTATATCTGCATTTGTGGGCTGAGTCAGCGATGAAGGCTTAGTGTGTTAAATTCACTTTAAGCCTTTTTGGAAGGTTTTGCTTTCTCCCACAAATTTTGTCAGTGTTCCTGTTGGGGAGGCATGGAATCTTCTACCATGCTATCTTCTACCTTTGGAAGACCAGCACTGTGGTGTGTTCTTGAAGAGATTTCAAAAAAGGTGGGACTATTGTATAGTAGAATACTTGAGCTAGTACCCTTTCTTTCAGATTTAAACCGGGCATGGACTTGTTTGAGGTGATGAACAAAATTGTCTTCCATTCTGTCAAATGAAGACTATACTGTTTATGTAGCTTTTGAAGATGAGGCTCAAGAACTGTTTTTAATTTTTTATTCATTGCCGTACCATACAAAAACTGTTGTATGTAGACATTTCTAAGTGGGAAAGGGAATCTTTTGCACATGAAATACATAGTTTTCAGTATGAAAACTACATGTTTGCTAAAAGATGAAAACTGATAACCTGAGATGCACAAAATGTATATTTTCTCTACGTGGGTTCTTTTGCCTTCTTGCCTCTACTTGTATTTAGTTAGGAATAGTCCTTAATACTCCACAAGGGTAACGAAGAAAAGCAAAGTTGCAGCTCAAGCCTATACACCCTTAGCATCTACCGTATTTTTCGCCCCATAGGACGCACTTTTTCCCCTCCAAAAATGAAGGGGAAATGTGTGTGCGTCCTATGGGGCGAATGCAGGCTTTCGCTGAAGCCTGGAGAGCGAGAGGCATCGGTGCGCACTGACCCCTCTCGCTCTCCAGGCTTCAGGAAGCTATCCGCAAGCCTTGCAAGCCTGGCGGGAGTTCCTGCGGGCTCACAAGGCTTGCAGGCAGCAGCCTGCAGCCCCGGCGAGTGTCCACAAGCTTTGCGTGCCCGGCGGGAGGTCCTGCCGAGCGCGTGAGGCTTGGGGCAGCAGCCTGTCTCCCGAAGCACGCGGAGCCCTCCGGAGGGCTCCCCGTGCTTCGGGCGAGTGTCCGCAAGCCTTGCACGCCCAGCGGGAGGTCCTGCTGGGTGCGCGAGGCTTGGGGCGACAGACAGCTGCCCGAAGCACGCGGAGCCCTCCGGAGGGTGCCCCGTGCTTCGGGCAGGTGTGAGCAAGGCTTGGGGCGGCAGCCGCGGCTGGGGGGGAAATATATTTTTTTTATTCATTCCCCCCCCCCAAAACCGCGGTGCGTCCTATGGGCCGGTGCGCCCTATAGGACGAAAAATATGGTAAATCAAGTTTGTGTAATATTTTGTTTCTCTCTGATGTGGAAGTGAGAATTTCTGGGAGATGAGCATGCTGCACAGATGATTTCTTGGTAGCGCAAGAGAGTGCAAGCAGCCAGCTGCTGGGGAAAAGGTGTATGGATAGGAGGTGGAGGAGAAGGGTGAAATTTGGCTGCAGGACAACACCACTTCTGCCTCCTGGAAGCAATTTTTGAATCAGAGGCACCGCTGCAAAATAACCCAGGCCCAATGTTCACCTTAAATTCTTGGCGTTAAATCTGAATCCCGTTGACAGGGTTGGCTTTCATTGATTTATAGTGCTCCCCAGCTCTTTACATTTTGAAACTTGGGGTGTCTAAAGCTGATGGCAGCAAATTTGGACTTATTTCTGTTGGCTTGTGAATCACGTTTCTGTGGCTCTTTTAAAAGATATCAGCACCAGCTATCAATCCTAAGTTCCGGTTTATGATAGTGCAGTGTCATTGCTTTGGCTCCAGGCCAGATTTGTGTCATGCAACACTGGAATGAGGCAACATGGCCTTTTTGCGCAACAAGCGGGCAATATCTGTATTATGGTTGTACGTATGCGGAAGCATGTCAATTAATGTGCTGTTCTTTAAACAATGTCTTCGGTATTCTAAGGCTAATGGCATGTCCCACTCCGATATTAATTACTGTTATAAAATGAAAATAATTCTCAAATTACAGGGGCCTAGAGCACACTTTGTATGGGCTAGAGCCCATTATATCCATGAAAAGTTATCTCCAGTCGGCAGGTATCCAGAGAGAAAAATGTCAAGTCTTGGGCCAAAAGGCCGTGAGATAATAATAGACAGTGACACACCGACAGTTGCAGATACAGTGGTACCTCAGGTTACGAACTTAATTTGTTCTGGAGGTCCGTTCTTAACCTGAAACCGTTCTTAACCTGAGGTACCACTTTAGCTAATGTGGCCTCCCAGTGCTGCCGCGCCATTTCTGTTCTCATCCTGGGGCAAAGTTCTCAACCTGAGGTACTATTTCCGGGTGAGCAGAGTTTGTAACCCAAAGTGTTTGTAACCCGAGGTGCCACTGTACTATGAAAATAGTATCCCCTCCTCCTCTGCTAATTGTAGTACTTTTAGTAGAAAAGAAGTCCACAGATGCAATTAAGTCTGAATAAAATAGAATTGAATTTACTATTAGAAGTTTATTAGAGTTGTAGAGTTGGAAGGGACCCTGGGATCATCTAGTCCAGTGTTTCCCAACCTTGTGCCTCCAGCTGTTTTTGGACTACAATTCCCATCATCCCTTGCCACTGGTCTTGCTAGTCAGGGATGATGGGAGTTGTAGTTCAAAAACAGCTGGAGGCACAAGGTTGGGAAACACTGATCTAGTCCAACTTGCAACTTTGGCATTATCAGCCTCAGCTGCTGCTGCTGCTGCTGCTGCTGCTGCTGCTGCTTCTTCTTCTTCTTCTTCTTCTTCTTCTTCTTCTTCTTCTTCTTCTTCTCGTAGCCGAGTAAGATGGTCTTCCATGAACAGGATCTTAACAATGAGTCCGTCCGTAAGTGACTGTGGAGGCCAATTCTTGATCCGCACGTCTTTCCTTAACCAACTAAGCTACCCAGTTTAGTAAGTCCTAGTCCAGCAATTCTACAGCATAGCTTCCCTTTGAAGTCTAGGTTGGATTATAGTGACTCTCCAGTCAACAGTGGAGTATCGGGGGGGGGGGCGGAAATATTCTCCTACTTGTGTCTGGACGTTGCTGCTTTCTATGTGTGAATGGTGTCCGTTTATTTTCTTTAGTAGAGAGTGATCCATGAGTCCTGTGTAGGGCTTGTCTGGATAGGAGAAGAATATTGCTGGCCAGTAATGGAACATATTGGCACATCCTGCAGAGAATGAGTAGGGGAATGAGCTCTGATGGCATGTCTAATGTTAGGTTTTGTAACAGTATTACCAAACACTATGAACATGCATGTAGTTTGGGGATGTTGGTGGGTGCATTCTACTGCAAAAAAGGAAAAAATACATGTGAAGTGGCTTTCAACTTGTACAGTGGTGCCCCACAAGACGAACGCCTCGCAAGACGGAAAACCCGCTAGACGAAAGGGTTTTCCATTTTGGAGGCGCTTCGCAAAACAAATTTCCCTATGGGCTTGCTTCGCAAGACGAAAATGTCCTGCGAGTTCCTGCGGGGTTTTTTCCCTCCCCCCCCCCCTTTTCCTAAGCCCTAAGCCACTTATCAGCTGATCCGCTAAAAGCCGCTAAACCGCTAATAGCGCTAATCCGCTAAGCTGTCAGTGGGCTTGCTTCACAAGACGAAAAAACCGCTATACGAAGAGCCTCACGGAACGGATTAATTTCGTCTTGCGAGGCACCACTGTACTGTATTTTGATAATGGGGATTGGAGCTGATCAGGTCAGTATTACACTTGCTTCCCAAAAAGAAAAGAAAAAGGGATTAAACAGTGGCAACTCTCCTTTTTGCCAATGTAGCACTTGATTTCCAGTTTACTACAGGTTCAGCTAAGGTAAAGGACCCCTGGATGGTTAAGTCCAGTCGAAATTTGACTATGGGGTGTGGTGCTCAACTCGCTTTTCAGGCCAAGGGAGCCGGCATTTGTCCACAGACATGTGGCCAGCATGACTAAACCGCTTCTGGCACAACAGGACACGGTAATGGAAACCAGAGCGCATGGAAACGCCATTTAGCTTCCTGCTGCAGTGGCACCTATTTATCTACTTGCACTGGTGTGCTTTCGAACTTCTAGGTTGGCAGAAGCCGGGACAGAGCAACAGGAGCTCACCCCATCGTGTGGTTTCGAACCGCCGACCTTCCGATCGGCAAGCCCAAGAGGCCCAGTGGTTTAGACCACAGCGCCCACCTGCTGTCTACTAAAGTCAAATTAGTGTAAATGTCTCACTGTAGAATCACAGAATCATAGAATTGTAGAGTTGGAAGGGACCACGAGGGTCCCCTGCAATGCAGGAATCTTTTGTCCAGTGTGGGGCTTGAACATGCATCCCCATTTGTGCATACTGGAGTTGATTGGTTGGTGTAAAATAAGTCAGGGAAATGTGCAGAGCTGAATGAAGCTCACTCAAAAGAGAGAGCCAGTGTGGTGTAGTGGTTAAGAGCAGTAGTCTCGTAATCTGGGGAACCGGGTTCGCGTCTCCGCTCCTCCACCTGCAGCTGCTGGGTGACCTTGGGCTAGTCACACTTTTTTGAAGTCTCTCAGTCCCACTCACCTCACAGAGTGTTTGTTGTGGGGGAGGAAGGGAAAGGAGAGTGTTAGCCGCTTTGAGACTCCTGAAGGGGAGTGAAAGGCGGGATATCAAATCCAAACTCTTGTTCTTCTTCAAAAGGGGAAACTGAGGGTTTCTTCATAAGCATGCTTACAAAGAAAACTGTGGTTGTCTCAAACAAGGTCCCTGATCTATTGCCCCAATATTTTAAAAACTAAAGAAAAACGCTGCATGTTATTGTTTGTAAAAGTTTAATGGAAAATGGTTGAATTTAAGGATGGCTGTCAAAGACCTTTCGTTAACATCCTACCTAAAAGTTTACAAGTTACAGAAACTATTTTTGTCCTTTAGCTTGTCCCTAGAAAACCACCAAACTTGTTATCAGATTGCAATTTAATCTTTTCCAAGAACCGCAGTGATTTATGCAGGCATGTAGTTCCTTCCAAACAAAAATAGATATGCTTCCAAGCACACAACAAAGATGTCAGAATGTTGGCTCTGCTCTAGAATCTTCTATGTACATAGGATTCGCTGTGTGACACAGAATAACATTAATCAAGAGTTCTCAAGAAAGCCACTGTCTAAGCCACAATGGTGATGCGGAAACACCAAAGGCTAAGCATTACAGTGGTGCCTCGCAAGACGAAATTAATTCGTTCCGCAAGTCTCTTCGTCTTGCGAGTTTTTCGTCTTGCGATGCACGGTTTTCCATAGGAATGCATTGAAAATCAATTAATGCGTTCCTATGGAAACCGCCTTCCCCCGACCTCTTCTGGCGGCATTTTAAAATCGCCCGGGACAGCGGAGGACTTCTCCGCTGTCCGGGCGATTTAAAAGCCCCTGGGAAGGCAAGCAGGGGGGACGAAGCCTGGGCGCTCCTTGCGGAGAGTTGCCAGCGCGCCCAGGCTTCGCGGCCCCGCCGCCCGGCTTCGGGACATCGTTCCGATGCCAGGCGGCGGGGGGAGGCTTTCTCGCCCCGCCGCCCGGCATCGGGACGATGCCCCGAAGCCGGGCGGCGGGGGGAGGCGTTCCTGCCCCGAAGCCGGGCGGCGGGGGGAGGCTTTCCCGCCCCGAAGCCGGGCGGCGGGGGGAGGCGTTCCCGCCCCGCCGCTCGGCTTCGGGACATCGTTCCGATGCCGGGCGGCGGGGGGAGGCGTTCCCGCCTCGCCGCCCGGCATCGGGGCATCGTTCCGATGCCGGGCGGCGGGGGGAGACTTTCCCGCCTCGCCGCCCGGCATCGGGGCATCGTTCCGATGCCGGGCGGCGGGGGGAGACTTTCCCGCCTCGCCGCCCGGCATCGGGGCATCGTTCCGATGCCGGGCGGCGGGGGGAGACTTTCCCGCCTCGCCGCCCGGCATCGGGGCATCCTTCCGAAGCCCGGAGGCGGGAGGAGGTGTCCCCGCCCCGCCGCCAGGCTTCGGAGGAGGTCCGAGGACAGCGGGGAAGACGAGCTGCGCTTCCCCGCTGTCCCGGAGATTTCCCTATGGGCTGTCGTCTTGCGAAGCAAGCCCATAGGGAAATTCGTCTTGCGAAGCGCCTCCAAAACGGAAAACCCTTTCGTCTAGCGGGTTTTCCGTCTTGCGAGGCGTTCGTCTTGCGGGGCACCACTGTATACCGAGCTGGAAGAATGAATGTGCTGCATATTTAGTGGGCCAAGAAATAAAGCCTTTGAATGATGTACCTTAATGGTGGTGCACATTATTAATCGACAAAAGTGGCTGTATTTCAAGTGTAATTTCCATGGTACATTTTTGGACAAGGTAGATAGACTCTGAAATGGTTTAGATACAAATGTAAATGTTTCCAGCCCTTGATAGCTAGCTCAGTAGTCGAAACACTGCGCTACTCTGAAGTTGCAAAAGAAAATTAAATCTTGTGCCTTATCCCACGTCCCCCAAAATAGATAGATCACTCAAGTATTTCCAACTTGATTTTCAGATGCTACTGAATTTTGAGACTTTGATAGCTGTTTGTTCCTTCTTCCAGGTTGCCCTTTCTTTCTCCCTCTTTCACATTTTCTTTCTATCGCTCCCTTCCTGTTGACCAGCCGGAAGTTCCCTAAGAAATCTGGGTAGAAATCTTACCCAGGACAGTTTTAAATACAGTGGTACCTCGGGTTAAGTACCGTATTTTTCGCTCTATAAGACGCACCGGATCACAAGACGCACCTAGTTTTTGGAGGAGGAAAACAAGAAAAAAAATATTCTGAGTCTCAGAAGCCAGAACAGCAAGAGGGATCACTGCGCAGTGAAAGCAGCAATCCCTCTTGCTGTTCTGGCTTCTGTGATAGCTGCGCAGCCTGCATTCGCTCCATAAGACGCACACACATTTCCCCTTACTTTTTAGGAGGGAAAAAGTGAGCAAAAAATACGGTACTTAATTCGTTCCGGAGGTCCGTACTTGACCTGAAACTGTTCTTAACCTGAAGCACCACTTTAGCTAATGGGGCCTCCTGCTTCTGCTGTGCCACTGGAGCACGATTTTTGTTCTCATCCTGAAGCAAAGTTCTTAACCTGAAGCACTATTTCTGGGTTAGCGGAGTCTGTAACCTGAAGCGTGTGTAACCAGAAGCGTATGTAACCTGAGGTACCACTGTACTTCCCATTATACTCCCCCCAACACCCACCATGAAGATTTTAGCTTGGTTTGCATGCAGGACTTTACCCTTGTGTGCTCACCTTTCCACCATACCATAGTTTTCTGTTGCATCTGATTTGGCAAATTACAGCCTGGGCTTGCTTTCTGATTCAGAATCTCGGGCTACAGTTTTCCAGCCATGTTTCTTAGGCTTTTATTTGACTATTGCTCTTTATCCGCCTGGCTTTTTGTCTACATTCTTCCCGGTGTTTATTTAATACATATACCAAACATTTTAATTTCAAACCACACAGCCTCTGATGGGAATTTATTACTCAATAGCTGTGTGAATGTTTGCAGTAGGATGGACTGACATCAGTTTCTCCTCCTGCGGCGACACTTCGCCACAGACCTTTGGAAAAAGGCTTATGAGGTCATCTAGCAAAAAACTTCTTTTGAGTTTTCCTAAATTGCTTGAATTGATGATTCCACAGTTTTCATTGAGAATCTCGTAACCTTCTTGCTAAAAGGAATAGTTCCTCTGGTTCCTCTCCTCCCATTGTTCCTTTTGAATATTTCCTTTTAAGGACTGTTGTGTTGCAGTTGTTCCGAAGTGGGCTTAAAACTAAAATTAAACAGCTCAGTGTGCAATGTGTTGTGGGTTGGGAAGCCTGAGTCTGAGGATGTCCTGAGCCCACCATGAGATTTAGGGATGTCTAGTAGACTCCAATGTGGACTGTATTTCAGCCTGGAAAGTGATGGTAGGAATGTTTTTCCTCCATAGCATTAATTGGCTGCTTTAAGGTGTGGATATAACATACTTTGGGACTGGCTTCAAGAAGTTGGAGCTGTTGGCCTGGAAGTTTGGATCATTGGCATTTTCCTCTGCTACACTGCCAGTGAGCAGCGGTTTGTGGAAGACCCAAAGGGCCTGGGAAAGGTGCCATTGGGATTCAACTTTGAGTCAAGAGCTTTCTGGCCACTCCTCAAACTTAATGCGCTCAAATGAAGTTCAAATGTTCCCTTTTTGTTCCAGACAGGGTGGAGGGTATTCCTGTCTCAGAAAGGTGTGTGTGTGTGTGTGTGTGTGTGTGTGTGTGTGTGTGTGTGTATATATATATATATATGGAAGAAGCAGCATATTGCAGGCTTTTTCATCTCTGCCTTAAGTTTTTATTTGTTCCACACTCATTATTTCACCATGAATACAGTTATTGGTTCTTATGTAATGATCTCGGTGTATTTGCTGGAAAGATGGAGAGAGAGAGAAAACGCAGGGTAGCACTTAAATATGGACTGTGCCATTGAAGGTTGGAGGGTATTCAAAATGGCTGATAATTGTGATATCTTTATTTCTCATAGGTATGCTGTGCAGTATGTGTAAAAACACACACAGACACACACATGTTCCCGTTTACAATGTAGTTGATGTCTGAAGATTCATAATATGCCCCCAGTCAGCTAGTAACATCTTCATTTTGGAGCAGGGGTGCTGACTGGGGCCCCAGATTATGGGTGCCCCTTAGGTCCTCCAGGGCCCCCTAGAGATGGCGCCTATGCTTTGGAGCCAAAGAAATCCTAAGCAGGGGAACTTGTGCTTGTTGGCTATCCTGGTACCTTCACCATGGGACCTTTCTGCGTCTACCAGTTCCATGATATTGTCGCTTTTGCAGTTAGCGGAAGAAGCCTCTAATTGCTTCCAAATGCTTTCAGCTTGAGCTCTGCTGAAATCCTTGGGTTGTCTCATTTCAAGAAGTGCACAGCTGGCTGTTTTCGACAAGTCATTTCATTATGGCTGAACCAGTCCCTAGTAATTTTGTTTTATGGTCGGTCTCCTCGCCTCCCGCCCGCCCTTATTATCTTGGATCATAAGGAAAACATTCCCCAAGCCAGACGCAAGGACAAGAATGTCTCTTGCATTTCTTCTACATTTTTATGGCTATTGTAATTACCGTTGTAATGGATCTTGGGTTTGCAGAATCAACAATGTATGTGCGTGTGTTTTAAATCATCATTTCTTCCATATAGATTTCAGGAAGATTCTGCAGATCCTGTATCTGGGGTATTTCTTACCCCCTAGTTATTCTCTAGAAACTCCCAGAGCCACAGGCTGTTGTCTGATAGACTTGGCATTGATTTCCCCCCTCCCCCGCAAGGAAATAATGTTGGTCTGCTAAATAGTAGCTTATTTATTAGAAGTGTAAAGATACGTTATTTTCCTGAACTCTGGCTTTTTACGGGAAGTAGCGAGAGAGTCACAGAAACATGAGCTTGCACTGGTTGCCTTCCTTCCCTCTTGACAAACCATCTCTGGATGCAAGTGTATTTTTAAGCTCTGCAGGTTCAAACCTTTAAATGCACAATGCATGTCATTACTTGGATTCCTGCCTTGCCAACACTCCATCCACCCCCTTTGAAGCAGTATTGTCCGAAGAACTTGGGAGATCTCCCTGGCTGCCCCAGGCTTCCTGTTTGATTCTGGGCAAGCTGAAGCCTTTCTGTAACCGCTTACGTTCCGTCCCTCGGCCTCTGGCATTATTTACGTAGCGTCTTAAGCACTCTGCAGCTAGTCTTTCTCTCCCCCTGGGGCTTATATATCCAATCCCCGGCAACAATGGGGCATTCTTTTCTTTTGCACAGTTCTTGATAAAACTGTGTGTGACCTGTGACATGTTTCTTTCACAAGGGCCCGTTTGATTGCGTGCATTGTGCCCGTGGCTTGGCTTCTGAACCGATTCCCATGGTTACGATGACCATGAAAACATGTCATTGTGGCGGGTGTCATACTGTTTTGGCCAGAGATTGAAATGAGCTCGATCCGAACTGCGTACTCGGGTTGCAGGATAATGAGTGTGTTGCCCAGTCTTTGTGGGAATCCTTCCAATGGCTGTCTTGCAGACACACACACACACACACACACACACACACACACACACACACACACAGCAAATGGTTTCACTTCCTGCAGCTCACTACTAGTTGGTCTCTGTCAGTAAGGATTACAATGCGGTGGAAGCCCTAAAAACTGCTATGGGTAGTGTTGTTGTTGAATTGAATTGAATTTTATTATTTTGGTCACAGACCAGTTCCAGCCCCCCCATACAATATCAAGGAAGTCATAAAACACGATAGGGATACATTTGGCTGTTGAATTTATTCAACCTATTCTTAAACCAGCTGCCTATATGAATATTGTACTGCAAGTAGAAGACTACTAGTAATCTTGTTGGAATATGCAACAACAGTTATAATTGTAGATTTATATATTTGTGCCCCATTATATTCTGTGGGCTAAGAGTGGCTTAGCCATTTTCATCAAAATTACCCCTGTCCCCCAAAGGATTCCTAATGCAAGACATGTGTATTTAGAGAATAAAGCTTTCGAGCAAATCAAAAGTCCTGGCTTTCACTCATTCATTTTTTTTTTGTCTGGAAAAAGAATTCTGTTGGTTGACAGCCCTGGTTTCAACTTGTCTTTATGTGTGTGTGTGTATATATATAAATAAAACCTCTTGCCCCGTTATATTCCCTTACAACACTGCTTGAAAAGGCAGGTAAAAACCCACCCCCCCCACCAAAATCTCTTTTTGGACTTGAGGGTTGGGAGGTACTTATTTCTTATGCGTCACATAAGAATAGTTTTGCATGCTTTGTTAAAAGAAAAAAAGTGTAGGTTTTAAGATGACTTCTGTAAACCTTTCTAGTGTCGTTCCACTTCTGAGAGAGTCCATTGGAATTTTGATGCAGCGAACTCCACCGTCCCTGGAAAGCAGTCTGCCTCAATGCTATCAAAGAGTAAGTTGAAATATTTCCATAAGTTTAAAACATGCTCCTGGATAATGGAATCGCAGAAGCCGGACGTCTGAAGGACACTTGTCCTCCAGCAAATCCTGTACACGTCTTCTTCCTGAATGATCAAAAGCGTAATATGATGAAACAAATCTAATTACCTGATAGAACAAATTTCTGATTTTGTACAGTTTCTGTACTGCATTGGGCTGATACTAGCTGATATTTGATGCTCTTGATGCTCATAATTTAAGACTGAACAGTGAAGGTGCATGCTTGACATCCTACAAGCATAGCGTCTAACATTTTCCTTGAGTCACTGGGTGCTTCATGATGGAAACTGCTCTTTGTACCTTCCCCACATGTTTAAAAAAGCCTGTAACATACTCTGGGGTGGAGAGGGGCAGAGAATGCAATGTTCTGCATTGTAGCTGTATACTTCTTGGATATCACTCTGTGTAAAATATAATAGTTCCAAGAAGGTATTGGAACACAGCATCATAGGCCTATATAGTCTCTTTTAGAAATATTTTTATTTGCCTCTTTGAACATCTGATGACCTTCTGCACACTTAAATCAGAAGAAGAAAGCTTGCCTGTGTAATTAATTCACATGTTCTCTGGTTTCAAGCTGGAAGCAGTGAGGTCCTTTGTTTAATTCAAGGGATTATGTGTATTAGCCAAAACAGTCCTGATAAAATCAAGCATATTATTTGAAACACAATGTATTGCAAGCGTACATTCAATATGAAGGTCATACTGAATTGGGCGAACAGTAATGTTTCTAACGGCACAAAGGACCATTCGTCCTCCGTGGATTGAAATCCAGTTTATGGGAAGGAAGTTGAAGAATTGGCTCTCTTCCCAGAGGAACCTAGGTTTGGGATTGCTTTATTAGTCTTCAAGGTAAAAAAGAGAAATGGCTTGAATTTGGCCTTCTTATTATAGGATGCCATACAGTCTGATGCCAATGCTATAAATAAAAGTAATAAATGTGGTGTACTGGGTAGAATGTCGGACTAGGACCACAGTTCTAGGGATAGGTAGAGGTAAAGGGACCCCTGACCATTAGGTCCAGTCGTGGCCGACTCTGGGGTTGTGGCGCTCATCTCGCTTTATTGGCTGAGGGAGCCGGCGTACAGCTTCCGGGTCATGTGGCCAGCATGACTAAGCTGCTTCTGGCGAACCAGAGCAGCGCACGGAAACGCCGTTTACCTTCCCACTGGAGCGGTACCTATTTATCTACTTGCACTGGCATGCTTTCGAGCTGCTAGGTTGGCAAGAGCAGGGATCGAGGAACGGGAGCTCACCCCGTCACAGGGATTTGAACCGCCGACCTTCTGATCGGCAAGTCCTAGGCTCTGTGGTTTAACTCACACCATGGTTCAAATCCCCCCTGACCATGAAGCTCATTGGGTGACTGTGGGGCTGTTACTTCCTCTCAGCCTAACCTACCTCCCAGGGTTGTTGTGGGTATGAAATGAAAAGTGGGAGAGCCATGTGTATCACCTGGCACTTCTTGGTAGAAAAAGGTGGGCTATAAATGCAGTTGGACAACCATGGTTCAGTTGGTTAGTGCTGATAGTGCCAAAGTTGCAGATTCCATCCCCATATGGGACAACTGCATATTCCTGCATTGACGGGGGGGGGGGGGGGACAGGACTAGAGGACCTTCAAGGTCTCTTCCAACTCTACAATTCTATGAGTCTATAAGTACATTGGTTGCATCTCAGTTTAAACAAAAGAAATATGCACACATTGTTCATTCATGGGGCTCTTTTGTATACCGCTAAATTTCTCTTGTTTTCCTTTTTAAAAATTGATTTCTAAATGCTTCTTATGTATTTTAGGTTCAGCAGTTGCAAGGAGTTTACAGTTTACACGACCCTCATTTCTGGACCCTTTGTACTGATGTTTACATAGGGACTTTGAAACTGTTTGTAGCTCCAGATGCTGACGCAAAGTGGATTCTAAGCCAGACTCACAACATTTTTACTCAGGTATGCTTGATGTGTGTCGTGTAAATGTAGGAACAGCGCTGTTCCTTTCAGCCGGGGTAATGCTGTTTTTCTGGAAAGGAAGAGAAAAGAATAACAGGACAAGGTGATTACGTTTTGTGTTCTGTTGCGGTCAGTCTAAGATTGGTCCTTTTCAATATGTGATTGCTATGAATGCTGTTTCACGTTTGTTTTTTGCTCTGATAATTCTAGTGTGCATATGTATAATGTATGTATGAATAACTAGGCTAGCCTACATTTTTTTAAATGTCAGAAGGAACAGGAACTGGCCTGCTGGCTAGATCCTTAGCTCTGCAGGTCACTGGCAGTCTAAAGGGGTAAGGGCCAAACAAGCACAATGTGTGTGTGTGTGTGTGTGTGTGTGTGTGTGTGTGTGTAAAATTTATTTATGATTTTCAAATTTATACATTTCAATATTTTTACAATCATTTGAACATTTCAAAACTTGACTTCCTTCCCCCTCTTTCTGCAGTTCTGTAATTTTTTAAAAAAATCTTTTTTGCATATTCCAAAGTAACATAATCATTTATTTATCTAATTTAAATGTATACTCTTATAAAGATTATTACAATAATCCTGCCAATGTTCTTATCTGTTAACATTTTGTTTGTAAATATTCAATCAACAATTTCCATTCTTTTATAAAAAGTTTGTTATCTTGATTTCTTACTTTTCCCAGAGATTTTCACACAATTTGATCTGAACTACCCAGCTAGCTATTTGATATTCCGTTTAAATTTCCTAAACAAAGGAATTTGTGCAGGGTGTATTTTGCATTAATTTCTGGTGGGCTTCTCTAAACGTGCCACGCGTCACATGCTTTTGCTAGCCAATTTCACAACCATAGCCAGTGTGGCATAGTGGTTAGAGCACTGGACTGGGACCTGGGAAAATGGAGTTCAAAACCCCATTCAGCCATGAAGCTCACTGGTAGACCTTGGGCCAGTCACGTCCTCGCAGTCTAAACTACTTTCCTGGGCTTTTGTGAAGATAAATGAGGAAGAGAATGATATCTGTTAATGTTTGGTAGGTTTTGACATGGGTCACACAATCCCCTAGAATTTGTATTCCAGTGTGTTTCTTTTCTTCCATCTTCACAGGCTGGAGTGAGGCAGCTCTATGTACAGATTGACTTTGCCGCTATGTAGCAAATATCTCGACCGTCTCGTTGGACCAAAGCTTTCTAGTACTGTCATGATTTAAAAGACACTGTACTTCCTTTGGAACAGAGACCCGCTCCCGTCTTCTCTACGGTTGTCCAAAACTGAACAGACTCTGCTGCCTTGTGGGCTAGATAAAGAGAGAAAAACCGAAAAACTGCGTGGCCCTGGACTACTTGGGATTGACTTTCACGAGCTCCAAACCTTTGTGGATTTACTGGCCAAGTTTGTCCCTGCAGCAAACTTAATGATAATGTGGTATTGCAATCATTGGTTTTGCTTTTTGTGAAGCTGCTGGAAGTTATTGCTTATTCCCAGAAAGCCAGTGTTAACTACAGGGAGGGTGGGTAGAAAATAAATTTTTATTTTTTTCTTAAAATGTCACAGTGGTTGACATTCTACAACGTGTAAGACTGTTTGTACTTTGCAAACTTAACGAACCAAACCATATTGGGTTTTCAGAGTGCCTTTTCCGTCAAAGTATCTGCCAGCACAGATATTGAACATCGGGGATTTTTATTGATTTTTATGGCTACTACTTGTACCCAATAGGACTCTTGCTTGTGATTGGTGTGATTTATGTGTAATTGCATAATGGTAGATATTAGACTCTCTCTCTCTGTTACATTTTTAAACTTCCAAGGAAGTGATTCTTCAATTTTACAATACAAAGATAAAATGATTACGCAGAGTTTGTTTACAAAACGTTTGACCACCAGGACGTAAATCTAGGCTGATAGCACCTTCGTATTCTTAACGGTAGTTAGAAAATAACGAAGCACTCAAAACAAAGGATGCATTGCCTCTTTGGTTGACTGATGCTGGAGGCTTTGACTGGCAGATTTATTTTAACTGCAGAATGAAGGTTTGTATATGATAGTCAACAGATGATCTGAACTTTTGCTTCACAGTCCATGCTCAGAATTAATTCACAAGCTCTTCAGCCAGAAAACCACTAGTTCAACTAGTATATGCAATAAAGCCCATGCATTATGTATACATTATCACGGAATATAATTTGGTTTGTTGAATCTGATTGCATATTTTGAAAGGTTTTTTTTGCATTAGATTTGAAAATGAGCCATAGGTTCTTCAGCACTTAATACCTTAAGAAGGAGAGTCTTCTGAGTGAACTATGTGGTTCAGCTAAATATTGCTTCACAGCCATCATTTTTCATTTTCTGTCTTAACTAGGTTTCTTTTTAAACTTCACCTTGGGCAATATATTTCTTGGGTTTATCCTGCAATGCTAGTGTAATGTATAAAGGCTTGCTAGGCAACTGTCAGAGCGCTTCATGACGGAATAACAAAGATCTCACAAACGCATCTCTCGTTTCCAACGTTGAAGCTGAAGTTGGTTGGAATTGGAATGTATGGTAGTAAGCAAGTCCCTTTTTACTAATCAACAAAGATGATCGCACATATGTTCAAATGAATGAAAATCACCTGATTCCGTCCCCCTCAAAAGGCCATTTGCTTGAACAGTTGTGTGTCAAGATAAGTTTGCTTAGAAAAACAAAAGTCGCTGCTAACCAATGGTTAGATACCCGCCCCCCCCCCCACAGTTGGTTTAGCTTTAGCTGGAGGGAGATTTATTCATGGCTTTTAATGAAGTTCGGCATCAGAAATGCCTAAAACAGAATTGTATTGGTACATTAGTTTCTATTTAAAAAGACTGTAACGTGGAACTTCTGGTTTTTATGGGAATAATCTCCTTTTAAAATGTATCTCTTAACTCGGCGTGTGTTCCATTACTTGCCAATTTTATTTTTACTTTGCTTGCTATTCATTTAGAAATGCAAGTATCCAACACAGTCTCTAATTCAAGGTCTGAATCTGAGTTGTGGCCCAATACACTTCTTCAGTAATATCCATTCCTTTCCACAAGACACATCAGGGCTGCTTCACACATGAAGATTCCCATATAATGTGAGAAGTGCACTGTGAGAAACCTACCCCGTGGGTGCATACGCTGTAGAAAATGCACGTGCCCTTTTCCCACATGCTATAGCAAATTCCAATTTTTTCCCTTTCAGAGATACGGTGTACCTCTGTAGATTAATGTGAAGTGCCATTGGCTCTGAACCCATTTCAGTAAAATGGCTTGTAATTAAAGGTAAGGAAGAACCCCCATTTCCCCCCGTGCGTATTGTCCATATTTCAGAACTTTGCTTGTGTCTTATGTTGAGCACACACTAAATCATTGGTTGTGGCTGAACCTGAGAGCCTAGAAATTGCTTAACCTTTGAGTTGGTATTAATTTGCTTCAGGCCTTTCCCCATGGAAGTAGTCCTCGTTGTTCTAACTTCTCTCACCCAAATGACAAATACTTAGCCTTGTTAAATCATCCTTTGCCAAACACTTGGCTTTGAAATTTGCTTTTATCTAACTTTGGCAGCAGAGGTTAAATTAATGCACAGCTTTTACACAACTGCCACAACTTTTCTCACAACTAGTGAGATTCTAGTGCAATAGGGGTGCTTACTCAATAAACAAATGTCCATGTTTCTCTCTAACGATAATGTAAGGTCTTCAGTTTAGGGGAGGAGGTTTATATTAGTGGGAGCTTGTTGTCAACCAAGCCCTTAAGTTGTATGAAGTGAAGAAAAAGTGTCCTTTATACTTTTAGGCTTAGATGTTGGCACACTACACAGTCATAGGATTGGTCTAATTTTTGAGTTATGTGTTGTACAACATTAAACCACTGCATAGGTCAGATGTTGGTACAGATGGTAGCCCAGCTGCCTGGGTGGTCTTCTTACTCCTGAAGCTTTTACAGCATAAAGGTCACTTCTAAAAAGGAAAGCTTCCAACTACATTAAAATACTGGCAGTCCTGATTAGTAAATGAAATATTGTGTGGTCTAGGGCTTTAGAATAGTGCAAAGGGTTAAAAACCGAAGAATGGATGCTAACTGCATTTGACCAGGTGAATGATACTGGAATAGATGTGAGGAAATGGAGATTGGAAGTTGGTTATGCCAGTGCAAATAAAAGGAGCATTTTTGAGGGGGAGGGGAAATGCAGCACAATTTCATTCAAATATGGCAGTTCAGCTCAAGTTCTTAAACTTGGCTAACCTGGTTCCATTTTCTACATTGCTGTCGCATTGATTCTTGCTGCCGAAAGTATTTTTTTGTATTCCTGCAACATTTTGTGTGTGTGTGTGTGTGTGTGTGTGTGCCCTTTCTAAGTGCGGTTTCCTACCCTGACCTGATCTTCAGTCTTCTGATAATTGCTTTATACCCTCCAAGAATTGTGGCTCATTGACTGATTCAATGCTGCCACCAAGCTTCGTGGAAATGCACAGGCCCACACCAAGCGTTTGGTTGGAACTGAAAATGCCACTGTGGATATGGACTATTTTATTTATTTTCACCGTCCCATTACCTGAACAGTTCTAATTTTGGCCTGGGATCACTTTTCTGTGGCAAGTGTTTAACAGAAGCAGTGCTCACATAAGTTCACGTCCCAGAGGTATACCATAAAAGAACTGATGGGCATAGCGATCTTATTGCCAAAATTGTAACACTTAGATCTGATAGAATGGGAAAACAGTGCTGAAACCCCATTTCTTAACTTGCACATCAAGTGGGGTTCTTGTGTCAGTCAGCCTGTTGTATTTCTCAACGCATGATGTACCGGTGCAATTGAAGGACTTCACTGTTTCAGTAAATTCAAAGAGGTGACTGCAGATAATTGACGACTGTGTATACTGTAATTGGTCTGGGAATGCTAAAGCGAGTAGCCAGTCTGACTTGCCGTAAGTGCAATACTGGACATTCTAATGCATATTTTTTCTACTTGAATACAGTCTCTGGAATATTTAAACAGCTAATATGTTTGAGACAATATTTGGGATCAATTTTCCTATCAATAAACTTTTTCCTTTTGCAAATGTTTTTCAAATGTTGTGTGTTTTGTTCCGTGTGTATGTGTGTGTGTGTGTGCAATTTGCACATTCCTGGCTGCCCTCAAGCAAACCATCTCCTGGACAAATGTAATGTGAGAACCAGAAGTTGGGAGTCAAATCTTGTGACGTCTGAAGCTCTCACTTGTGGAGGGAGAGGCAATCCCTTACCCTTTAAACCTGTTCTGGAGACTTGGGAAGCCCTTCAGAACAGTGTGGAAGGTTGCCTGAGTGTCTGTAGAGAGGATTAATGAAAATAGTTTTAGCTCCCCCCCCCCACCCCTTCAATGACAAGAGAAATCTCTGCTGCAATGGAAGAATGAAGGCCAATGGAAGATTTGCAGAAGAGGAACACTGGATCCAAGCTTAGTCTATCTCAGCTGTGGCGAGGTCAAAATCTAAACCACCATGGAATCAGTAGAATGCACTGCTATGGTCAAAAGAATTGCTACATTATTTGGTGCAGTAATACCATGTCTCTTCCCCCTCCCCTCTGGCTATCACATCCTGTAATCCAAGGCTTGTTGTGTAAGCAGAAGTCTGTTCACATATGGATAGCATTGGATGCAAGCCATTGTTAATGTGTTACATATGTAAGCCGATAAAACGCACAATGCGTTTCATTTCTCAAAGCTTCAGCATCGTTCAGTTCCAAGGCTACTGAGGGTTTTAGCGCCTAAGTAAAAAATTGGTGCTTTGATCAGAATGACCATTAAAATGTATAGAGAGCACACGTTTTGTGAGAGAAGCCATAGCACAGACGGGCCTGGATTTTTCAGTAGAAGACTGACTCTGTATCTAGAACAACCAACACTATTTATACTGATGTGCAGAAACAGTTCTGTAATATACAAAAGCATATTTTACATGTCTCATTCTGAACTGGCTTTTTATTGGTAGGTAACTTTTTTTAAAAAATGCATTTCATACCAAATTTAGGCAGCCTGCCAAACGACCAGACTTGATTATTGCTCCGCAGGTTGTATTCCTTGGTAAATAGTTTGGTGTCTTCATAGGGACTGGCAACAGGACTTTCCGGCAGTCTACTTGGGCAGCCAGGGTGGGCTTCCCCCTCTTGCAAAATGGATGGCTAACTAGTGACACCAGATTCAGCTCAAAGCACGTGCGTAAACAAGTATTTATTCAGCCATGTGCTCAAAAATGGATTTGTCAACGGCAAAGAGCTTGAGCATGTCTAGTTCCAACGGGTGCAAAGTTCCAGTGATGATCAAAGAGTGTAGAGGATCGCCTAATGCCACCGTAGTCATTTCCTGTAGAGTACCGGAAGCAATCTTTTGATCCACTGCGCCCACTCTTGCTAAGCCTACGCAGATGGTGTTTTCTGCAATTTCTGCTAAACAAAGGGGGGGGGGGAGTTAAAGAGAACAAAGAATATTACGGAAGCATAGTGAAAGAGGTTGGTGCGCTTGGCACACTTCTACAGGAAGTGATGCTTTCTCTCTAAAAAAAGTTACACGCTGCTTAAAAAAAAAGACACTGTCCTCTGAAGACTAATATAGACTTCTCTAAAAAAACCAACCCACACGTGTACATTGCTCAAGTTCTTCGCAATAGGATGTGGCAAACGTGAGGAGTGTCGAGCCCAGGAAGCAAGTTCTCATTCTCAAGGTATTGAATTTCAGGTATAAACCAGTGGGGTAAGTAGTCATTCATAAAGAGTCATCAAGTGAAGGCCACCTAGCTGAAAAGACTGATTCTGCCCTCCTGGCCTAGTAACTGCTTTGATTTATCAGCAAAAGGACCAGAGCAGGTTGGGAAACCTGAGGTCCTCTGGGCGTTTTAATAGAAATCCCATCTGCCCCAACTAGCAATGGCCAATGTTTAGGGATGATGGCTCTGGAGTCCAAGACCATTTGGAGAACCATGGAGAATATGCAAGAGAAGTTTAGACAGGGCTGCAGTGTGGGGAAGATGCTAGTATGAGGGCCGTGGGCCGAGGGCCTTCTGGCAGTTCCCTCATTGCGAGAAGCAAAGCTACAGGGAGCCAGGCAGAGGGCCTTCTTGGTAGTGGTGCCCGCCCTGTGGAACGCCCTCCCATCAGATGTCAAAGAGATAAACAACTACCTGACATTCAGAAGACATCTTAAGGCAGCCCTGTCCAGTTTTTAATGTGTGACATTTTAGTGTATTTTTGGTCTTTGTGGAAGCCGCCCAGAGTGGCTGGGGAAACCCAGCCAGATGGACGGGGTACAAATAAATTATTATTATTATTATTATTATTATTATTATTATTATTATTATTATTATTATTATGTGACTGAGCTCAGCATTTTTGTGCCCTTTGGCACTCGTCACTGTGTCTTGTGTGCCAGAAGTGGTTTAGTCATGCTGGCCACAGGACCTGGAAAGCTGTCTGTGGGCAAACACCAGCTTCCTCAGCCTGGAAGTGGAGACGAGTGCCGCACCTCATAGTTGAATTCGACTGGACTTAACTGTCCAGGGGTCCTTTACCATTTTTTACCTTGCTAAGTAAGTATCGTAGTTTTCCGTATATAAGACAATTTTTTAAATTATAAAATGATGTTTAAAATTGGGGGCCATCTTATACACGGATAGTGCGGGGGGGGGGGGGCGCGGGCGATTGGTTGCAGCCGCGAGCAGGAGCTTGTCAGCGGTGATTCGGTGGGTGATTGGTGGCAGCGGCAAGGTCTGCTGTCGATTGGCTGCTGCTGTGACAATTGGGTGGGTGATTGGCAGCTGCTGGCGGCGAGCGGGCAGACGGTTGTTGGCTTTGGTGACGCGTGCGATTGGCAGGGTTGGTCAGGTGGGTGAGCGATTTTTGGCAACCCCCTCCCCCCCAAAAAAGCTCAACAACTCTGGGCAATCTCCCCCCATTTTCTTAATCGGGAGTCCCCCAAAATAGGGGTCGTCTTATACATGGAAAAATACGGTAAACTGTGATTAATATGAAGGTATTGCTGGTATCAAAACTTCCCACAAGGAAGGGTAAGTGGCATGTGTTACGTCGGAAGACGAAAGCACCCATCCCGACGTAAGCTGCCTGCAATGTACCTGCAGGTTTTGTTAAATTCTGCTGCATCCCTGCATGGAGCCTGACTGGATCAGAGGTGGATTTAGGGATGCTTGACCAGATCACCCGCACTGGGTGCTGAGCCAAGAGGGCGCCGCAAACATGACTTGGAACGGAAGGCAAGAGGTGTCTGTTAGTGCGCCAAATTTTGGCGTCACATAGGATGCTGCTGAAATGTGAAAGCCCAAAGTCCACCACTGATTGGATTGCTCTGAGTTGTGTGTGTCATAGTTTTTAGACTTGCCTCCTTCCAAACAGGGCTTGTTTAGAGAGGCCACTCCATTGAGAATCTAAAAGACTAATTCCACTGATAACGGCTACCAGTAATTCTTTCATATCCTTTCTGGGCTCTTAATTGTGCCTCCCGTTTCGTTTCAGAAAGGCCGTGCATGTGAGCTAGCCGGACTTTGCAGAGCATTTTGTCATTGCTTCCAGCCAATCACTACTTGGCCATTCGACACCCTACAGCCCTATGGAAAGTCTCTGCATTTCATTAACCAGCGAGAACTCCTAGATCCGTCGAAAGTTGACTATTAAGACACACTTTCCCAGGATCAATGCGCCTCCGCTGTTTCTGCAGCAACTAGTAGCTCCAGCAAAAGCACGTACAGAGAATAGAGTACGGTCAAAGTGATTCACTCTAAAGTATGTTCATATGGGATTTGCATTTCTTTTTTTAAAAGCCAACTGGTTCGTGGAGTTTGTGGCTGGTTTGTGTGCAGGCCAACGTTTTGTGGCTACAGCCCTCTGCCTCCGGTCCTGCTTGAAGTTCACTTCACTGTGGCTGATGAACCACAGCGAATGCTTGGCCTCTGTAGGCAATTTCCAGCCTGCCAATTTCAAGAGGGCCCATCTCCATCACAAATTGTGAGTTATTTGATGCTGCAGCGGTCTGGACAAAAGAGGGGAGGGCCAGCCTCCAAATGCTAGCAGCCAGAGCTCACGTGCTTACCTGGTTCTTCGCCTTGTAGCCGCCTGTTTTGCACAATAGCCAGAAGCTGCTCCGCTGCCTGGTTCACGCTCATATACCTGGGTGGCTCATAAATCTTCTTCCCCCTGATGGAAGGAAAGGTACAGCAGTCTGGTCAGCAACTGTCCCCCCTGTACCCCAGTCAAGTAGAGGGGTCCGTGTACAGTAAAGCCAAGCTGAATTCAACACGGCTTGCCCCAAATGGTTAAGCTTCAAGATAAAATTTTCTTTGTCGCATCAAACCAAGGTCTCACATTCACTCTCTGGAAGCTCTTAAGAGGGGCTGGCAGCCAAATGGCTCTCAAATGTAATAATAATGATGATAATAATTTTTATTTATACCCCACCCTCCCCAGCCAAGGCCGGGCTCAGGCTAACAAGCAATAATAAAAACAAGTTGAATGAATACAACTTAAAAACAAGATTAAAACACAACATTAAAATATTGAAACATTAAAATATTAAAATGCAGCCTCATCACAGGAGGAGAAAGGAAAAAGAAAGAAGAAAGAGGGGGAGGGAATCAAATTGGCTCCAAGCCAAAGGCCAGGTGGAACAACTCTGTCTTACAGGCCCTGCGGAAAGAAATCAGATCCTGCAGGGCCCTGGTCTCATGAGGCAGAGTGTTCCACCAGGCCGGAGCCAGTGTTGAAAAGGCCCTGGCTCTGGTTGAAGCTAATCTAACTTCCTTAGGGCCCGGGACCACGAGGGTGTTGCTATTTATGGACCTTGAGGCTCTCCATGGGACATACCGGGAGAGGTGGTCCCGTAGGTACGAGGGTAGAGGCTCATTTAGTTTAGACCCTCGCTAGAAGCCTGTGCATGTTTTGTCTCATCCATCATGTTTTTGGCAAGGAATACACCGCGAAAAGGATGTCTATGGGCATTCGCTGGTGAGAAGCAGGCGGGTGTTAGACGCACTGTTCTCTGATCAGCTGGAGACATAAAGCAAACACTTCCAAGTTTTTAAACAACCGAATCCAGGTGTGTGTTACGGCCACGGGAACAGCAGACACTACTAGCAGGCTTTTTTTGTGTGGCGTCAGCATCCCAGAACTGCCAGCTTGCAGAAGAAGCGTCTACCAACAATTAAGTTGGTGTTGATGAAAGTCTCCTCTGTGCGTGTGCTGTGAATCAGAGCCACTGTGTGGCTGTTTTGAAGCTTTCAAGCTAGGAATTAGAGCCTACATGAGTAAACTGAAAATGCTCTCCGCATCTGAGAGGTGCCACATGTCGCGCTGCCTCCTCGGCACAATCACAAGTCACGTATATTTTGAAACCCCTGCTAATCTACTGTAACTGCCGAGATACATCAGAGAGCACGCTATCCGTGCCAAATTGGAAGGGAAGCCTGTGTTTTTCTACCATATACTGTATAGTTACATAATTATAGACCCCAAAGCCAGCTCTCAAAGGGTTGTTTTCTGCAAAGTTTGCCAGCCCTGGAGTTGGCAAGAGCAAAGCTTATGAAGAAGTTCCAAGGTAAATTTCCACCAGAGATTGTCGGACTCCGTGGATGTGAATCAGACCAAAGTGAGGACGTGTCTGGAGGTGATCAATAGTTCCAGTGGAGAGGAAGAAGGAAGCTGACTTGACTGATCTCTCCTAGATTAGAAATACTGAGCGATCAGGAGAAAAACGAAACTAATCAAACCTTGGTTCCTGAATGCCTCTGTTATCGTACGTTTTGACTTCCAAATGCCGAAACCCCGAAAGTTAAGTGTTCTGGTTTTTGAATGTTTTCCAGAACCCAAATATTCGACGCGGCTTCCGCTGAGTGCAAAAAGCTCTTGCAACCAATGGGAACCTGCGCCTCAGTTTTCGAACATTTCGGAAGCCAAACGGGGTTCTGGAATGGATTTTGTTCAAGAACCAAGGTGCCACTGTACCACAGATGAAATTACTAGGGGTCATAGCTAGCTAGTCTAACTCTGGGCACTTATTACTGGAGATACGGGGTGCATATGGAACCTGAGAAACTGAACAGACTTATTAAACCATGAGCTTCACCCCATCTTAAAAAATTATTCATTAGATGCTAAAAGACACCAAGACAACCATCACCGCTGCTTTGCCACATGAGCCCCATCCTGCAACAGAAACATCGGAAGCTGCTTACACTGACTCAGACTGCTGATCCCTCTAAGTGTTATCTATATTGACAGGCAGTGCTAGCGCGAAGAGTTGCTTTGCATCTTTCAGACACCGGTTCCTGCCTTCACCTATCCCAGTGCTGCCTCAAGCACTTTGCTTCATCCTGCGACACTGTGGGACGGACTACAGACAAAACCAAACTGGGTACCAGGAGAGGGCACTTCCTCCTTAAGTCTACAGAGATATTTTGGCACCCGTGTTCACCATTCATGTCCACCGTTTAAGCAGGATTCCTAAACCACCTCCAATTCTTAGTTAAGAGAGCAAGCTGGATGGCCTAAAATGTGATTAGTACGGCAGCTGATCGGTCCTTTTAACTCAAGGGTGGGGGCCCATTAGCCATGCTGGGTTGCTGCTGATGGGAGTTGGGAGTCCAGTAACAGTTTGAGGACTACTGGCTCCCTCCCCCTCACCCAACCACGCGTTTAACTGAAACATAGAGAGAATCTCTATACCATGGTTTTAGTATGCGTTTCACTTACATGCCAGCACTAAGCTGTGAATTATCAGTTGCAGACCACACACTTTTGAAGAAACAACTTACTTCATGAGATTCTCCAGCGACTGTTCCTTGACTTTAATGTCTGCAGGGAAACAAAACAGGACATACACTTCAAGTTGATTGCCTGTGTATTACTTTCACAAGCATTAAGACGGAGAACTTTTTTTATTGTGCTGTGTTTTATATAAGAAAGATATCTCTCTTTCATGCACACCCTTGGCATGTATACGTGAAATTCTACTTAATATTGATCCAGGGTAGATTCCAATGCATAGTTAGCAGAGTAACAACTTAAACACGTTGCAGGATTCCCAGAAAATAGACCAGAGGCAACTGTATTTCATCCAGCAGAGCTTTACTGCTACTGAAGACAAATGAGCATAAGGGTCACAAATCTAATACACCCATAAGAAATTCAGTTGCAGCAGACTTAAACTTACAGTAACTTAAAATAAGTCTAAACCTTAACACTAAGCATACAGTGGTACCTCAGGTTACAAACGCTTCGGGTTACAAACACTTTGGGTTACAAACTCCGCTAACCTGGGAGTAGTACCTCGGGTTGTGAACTTTGCTCCAGGATGAGAACGGAAATCGTGTGGCGGTGGTGCGGTGGCAGCGGGAGGCCCCATTAGTGAAAGTGCACCTCAGGTTAAGAACGGTTTCGGGTTACGAACAGACCTCTGGAACGAATTAAGTTCGTAACCCAAGGTACCACTGTACAGAAAACCACACCAGAAGGAGAGATAGAAAGAAAAAGTGAAACCCAGGTTCCTTCTGGCCTCTTATTACAGTCAGCATGACCTTGACAGAAAGAGATAACGGAACCAGTTTAAGCCAGCTGTGCTCAGCTTCTCTGAAGGAATAACCCAAACATCACGAACCTTCTGCCTGTTTCTTTCACACAGAGAAGCTTCCAGAACCCTCTTGAATTAGTAATTAGAAGAGGAAAGATCTCTACACATCAGATCAATACTTTCTTGCACTAAGAAATGCAAACTGACAGTATAGTCTTACAACCCAACGTCTGATATATGGTTGAAATCTGACCAAGCCACGCTCACGGCAGACCCGCTGAAACCTTTGGAATTAACTTAGAGATGTCTCATTTAAGTCCTGCAAGTTTGCTGGGTCTGCTCTGAGTTTTACTTGATCGAAAGACACTACCCATCCTTTCTAAGTGGGACCTGCAACAAATCGTTACCGTGAGGAGCAGTCATGTTGACTGTGCCAGCCAGTCATCATTACATTTTCCTCTGTGACACTCAGTCAGCCATCATTCCAGGGCTGCTTTTAGGTTTCTCTCTCTCTCCACCAAAGGCTCTGTGTAGTTCTGCAAATCCCGAGCAGCTCCAAGCCTCTTAATTGTTCCTCATCTAGCTCGGCTGGTATGCTTGGATGGTCCTAATTTGGAGACGCATGGGGAAGTCTGCAGCTCAGTGGTATAGCATCCATCTTGCATGAGAAATCTCCCAGGGTCAATCTTTGGCATCTCCAGGACAAGTTGGCAGGGAACTGCTGCCTGAAACCCTCCAGCCAGTCAGTGTGGCTCAGCTAGATGAGCCACTGTTGCCATGCAGTGTAAGGCAGGTGCTAGTGTTAGGTACCCACAGAATGAGTTCACTGTTAACATATAAGACTACAGTGGTACCTCGGGTTAAGTACTTAATTCGTTCCGGAGGTCTGTTCTTAACCTGAAACTGTTCTTAACCTGAAGCACTACTTTAGCTAATGGGGCCTCCCACAGCTGCCGCGCCACCGGAGCACTATTTCTGTTCTCAGCCTGAAGCAAAGTTCTTAACCTGAGGTACTATTTCTGGGTTAGCAGAGTCTGTAACCTGAAGCGTATGTAACCTGAAGCATATGTAACCCGAGGTACCACTGTATAAGACTATGTTTAAGACACTACTCTATTGTGCATAATTCATTGCAATGGTTTTTCTTCTTGTGGAAAGTGACACAGCATCCTTTAATTGAACTCTCTTAAATACACATCAGCTGTAGGAAGTTAAAACTGTGATTGCAGCCAAGAAACAAGCTCTGTTGATTTTTTAGGGCAGACTTACCACTACATGAGCATATTTGGGGTTAGAATGGGCGAGATCAACGAAGGTGTTTCCTCTCGCTGTCTTCTAAGTGGAAAACTATGTTTTGTATCGTGCTTCACTGAGGAGATGAAACTTTTTGAAACTGATCATCTATTAAGTTAGAGCGGCATGAATGAGCTATGGGCAGAAACCCAGGGGCCTGGACATGCAAGCCCCATTAGTTGTGCCTTCCTGTCTCCAATCAAATAACCTAAAAAGACTCATGGCAAGCCTTCAACCACATTAGTCACCTTTTCCTATTGAATTAGGTGGATTGCAGATTTTGCTAAGATGAGCTCATTTCATTTTGTTGAGCTCTAACTCATTCTCTTGTACCGTATTTTTCGCCCCATAGGACACACCGGCCCATAGGACGCATCTAGTTTTTTTGGGGGGAAATAAAGCCCGAGCTTCCCCCGACCCCAGCCTCCAGAACAGGCAGCTCTCCGCAAGCCGTGGGAGCCCAGCGCGAAGTCGCGCCGGGCTCCCACGGCTTGTGGAGAGCTGCGCGAAGCTCGAAGCCTGGGGCGCGCTGAGCTCAGCTCGCCCCAGGCTTCGGGATGCAGAGGAAGACCCTTCTGTTCCTCCTCCAGCTTCCAGGCAGGCATGTGGCTGAAGGGGCGCTGCGCAGTTCTCCCTCTCTGCGCAACACCTCTCCTGCGAAGGAGAGGCGCTGCGCGGAGAGGGAGAACTGTGCAGTGCCCTTCAAGTGAAGCTGGAGGAAGAGAAGAGGCAGCTGCCCTAGCTGCGCGTGACCTCTCCAGCTGGGAGAGGGTCGTGGGGCTATTCCTTAGCCTCCCGCACACTCTCCGGGCTGGAGAGATGGCGTGCGGCTAAAGAGGCTGCTTCAAAGCCGCCATCACCTCTCCAGCTGGGGGAGGCTGCGTGCGGCTATGGCAATACCCCCACCTCCCGCAAAAGCCCACAGAAGCCACGCACCCTTTAAGGAGCACACGGCTCCTGTGGGCTTTTCCTCAGGAGGGAGAAGGGACTGACTGGCCGCATCAGTCCCTTGTCCCTCCTGAGGAAAAGCCGCAAGAGCCGCGCGGAGCTTGTGTGAGGGTTTTGGGAGCTTTTCCTGCCTGCCTGCCTCCTGCATTCGCCCCATAGGACGCACACACATTTCCCTTTCATTTTTGGAGGGGAAAAAGTACGTCCTATGGGGCGAAAAATACGGTATATTTAAATATGCAGCTGTGCCTCTTGTCGTTCCATAAAGTTCCCTAAGCTTAGAAGTATTCAGATCTCGGTAAACCATCTCAAATAACAAATCTAATTTTTGTCAGGGCTTTGAAACATTGTGCGGCAGATTTTTGTCACTATTTCTATCATTGCCTTTTCTCCTGATGAGTTGCAACGGCTATGGTTCATGTCCATTGATTTCAATGGGCTTATGCCAAGTATGACTTGGCTTGATACAACCCAATGTGTTTCCTAGCTTTTGCAGTCTCGATTCTCCTACCTGTAATTTCTGCTTCATTTTACCGCTTTTGCCCAATGCAAACCTTCACGTTGTACACAAACAAGAACAGAACATAAGCAATACGAAGGAGAAGGCATGCAAGTCCCAAGAAAATTCAAGACAAAGGCAATGCTTAAAAGAAGCAGCAGCCAAATTGTAAATGCTAACAGTCAGGGTGTGACATGTAACTAAGCCATAGTCAGTGCAGACCCACTGCAAATTAATGGGTATCCAACTCCGTAGTCCTGCCAGCTCAAGGCTTTCTGCTTGTGCAGTGGGACTTTCCTTTCTTCTCCTCCCCCTCCATCATTCCCAAATATGCTCCTGAGACTGGGGAAATGCATAGGATGGATTTAGGAGGCACGTAGGGGTGGGGAGAAGAGGTGAAGCCCCATGGCACAAGCAGAAATTTTTGCACTGAGAGGACAGTTACTTAGCACTACTTTATAGATAGAAGCTACAGCCAAAGCATTTTCTCCCGGCCAAATCTCTTATTCTGCTGCTGAAGTTTGTTAGTTGTTGTTGTTTAGTTGTGTCTGACTCTTCGTGACCCCATGGACCAGAGCACGCCAGGCACTCCTGTCTCCCCCTGCCTCCCACAGTTTGGTCAGACTCATGTTTGTAGCTTTGAGAACACTGTCCAACCATCTCGTCCTCTGTCGTCCCCTTCTCCTTGTGCCCTCCATCTTTCCCAACATCACGGTCTTTTCCAGGGAGTCTTCTCTTCTCTTCTCTTCTTCTCATGAGGTGGCCAAAGTATTGGAGCCACAGCTTCAGGATCTGTCCTTCCAGTGAGCACTCAGGGCTGATTTTCTTCAGAATGGATAGATTTGATCTTCTTGCAGTCCATGGGACTCTCAAGAGTCTCCTCCAGCACCATAATTCAAAAGCATCAATTCTTCTTTATGGAAGTTTCTTAGTACCTTCTATAATTGTATGTGCACAATTGCCCCACTCTAGTTGCCCCAGCATGCACGGTTGAACGCAAGAGCGTCCACATCTTGATGAGAATGTGATTTCCCAAGCCTAGTTCTTGATCCCGCGAGCGCTGTGCGCTAAAGGGATTTCTCCAGCTGCCTCTTTACTCTGCAATGCCAGCTGAGAGGCGACAGGAGCTTATGCCTTGCAGATCGGCAGGCAGGAAATGGCCATTTACTTTGCAGTAAAGGCTTTGCTTTGCAGCAAAGTGCTGTTTCCTGCCTGCCGGGTCTGCGAGGCGAGCTGGGCAGTGCATTCTTGATATATTACAGAGTGACAAAATATGAAACCTTTGTCTCGGTCTGGAGTCCATACTGGTAAGAGACAAAGTATTGATATATCGTCCACAACTTACTTAGGATCTTGTTGATCCATGGCTTTCTCTGACATGATCTCACCACCACCAATGGCTGAACACCATGGCGCTTTCTATGCGCATACTCACAATTTATTGCTATGAATGCCAATATCAATAGACCTTTCCTCCTACCCTCTCTCTATGGGAAGTGAGCTAGCATCATAATCTTTCTCCTGCCATTTATACACAGTGGCAATTTCATTTCATTCAGTCAATTGAAGTTTTGATTTAATCTGTATCCAGCAAACACACTTTCCACCAGCTCCTCAATTAAGTACATTTTAATATTTAAACCAACGGCCGGAATGTCTCCTTCAATAACCAGTCACTTGACAGTGCAGAATTGTTGAAGACAAAGAAATGCAGGAACAGGAAGAAGGGAGCAGAAGAAGCCCAAACTTGTAAGATGTTGTAAGATTTTTTGCATCATTTATTTGAAAAAGTCAGCAGGTAATTTAAAAAAAACAAAACCACAATATGCTTGCTTGTCAACCCTCCCTTCATGCAGTTCATAAAGAATGGAGGGGAGAGAAAGGATCAATGAAATGCAAAATGTACAGATTAAGGTGTATGGTGAGGCCATGATGACATTTCACACTGGTGGCTGGGAGCATTTAACACCTATTAAATCCACTTCTCTCTAAAATGCATTCCAAAATCCCCACCTATAGGTTTTCATACATTTCAACAGTTAGAGAAGATTTACAATCAAGTCCTGATGTACAGACAGCTTCCAGACGCCAATTCCAGGAATGTATGAAACTTCTGCATGCATGTTCTGACTTGATTTATAAACTTACTATATGCTGGCGCTGTGTATATTATATGTGGGTGGCGCTGTGGTCTAAACCACAGAGCCTAGAGCTTGCCGATCAGAAGGTCAGCGGTTCAAATCCCTGTGACGGGGTGAGCTCCTGTTGTTCGGTCCCTGCTCCTGCCAACCTAGCAGTTCGAAAGCATGTCAAAGTGCAAGTAGATAAATAGGTACCACTCTGGCGGGAAGGTAAACAGCGTTTCCGTGTGCTGCTCTGGTTCGCCAGAAGCGGTTTAGTCATGCTGGCCACATGACCAGGAAAAAGTGTCTGCGGACAAACGCCGGCTCCCTCGGCCTATAGAGTGAGATGAGCACCGCAACCCCAGAGTCGTCCGCGACTGGACCTAATGGTCAGCGGTGCCTTTACCTTTACCTATATGCTGGCAAAATGCAGCTCTTTCCGGTGTGCACATGAGAAATCGCCTTTTGACTTGGGAGGTTTCGGGATCCTGGCTTGTAATCAAGGAGAGCAGTGGAAGCCACAGGGGCGGTCTATGCTTGTAGGAACCCCAGTAAACAGTTATGACCCGTAAAGTGTCTGGAGTGTCCTGTAAACTCGTAGAAAACCTGCTTTAGCACTGGGAGAACAGTTCCGTTCAGGCTGCAATCAAGGATCCTGCCAGTCGGAAGAAACTCAATTCTCCCCGATCAACCTCAATATCTAAACAGCACAGAATGATCTAATTGCTTGCAAATTGCATCAGTCTAATTTCCATCCTGATCAAAATTCCTTATGTGATTGAATGCATCTGTATAATCTCTCCCTCTCTCGCACACTAGAGGGTTTCATGCAAGGCTGGATTTAGTCTGAAAAGCTCTGTATGATTAAAATAAATCCTGCCCCAGTGCAGAGACTGTCAGATCGCCTCCTGTTTCTACTGATCAAGCTCTCCTGCTTTTAAGAGTAGCATGGAACACAACCGCTTACGCTATGAAACTTCCCCCCTGTTTCTCCTCATGCCAGGAAAAGCTTAATTTCCTTCTGTTGGAACTGCTGCAAAAGACGCAGTAAAAATCCTGGCGGTCCTAGTAAAGAAATGAACTTGCTAAAACTTCCTTTTCGCTGGATGATGATTGCAACTTAAGACCTCAAAGCCAGGAAGCTGATGGCATGGGCACGGCTCGTTTCCTTTTCTGGGTGTTAACAGACAACTAAATGATCACCGGGCTAAGGACCAGTTTACAGAATTCAGCAGAATCTACCGGTTAAAACTGTTTTACATTTGAGCTGTGAGAGTGGGGTTGGAATAGATGTCTCCTGAAGGAGAAAAAGCTCAAAAACCTGTACATAGAAGAAAACCACCACCACAACAAGGCAGAGGCTCAGTTCCATGACACATGCTATTTTCCTATGTCCAGGGAAGGGTTTGGGGGTTTTGCTCAGCTTTGCTATTTCTTAAAGATGCAATTGCTGCAGGTAAGAAAAAAGGCAGAGGATGCGTAAGGCGGAGGACTTTTGAGTCTACGGTTTGATGCTGTTGCTTCTGTGTTTGGACAGCAAGCGCAGAGGCTATCGTGGAGGAGAAAGCGATCCATGGCTACTATCAATGCTCTGCCTCAAATGGTGGAGGCAGTGATGCTTCTGAATGCCAATTGCTGGAAGCCAAAGGAGGGGAGGACGCTCTTGTGCTCAGATCCCGCTTGCTGGTTTCCCATTGGCAACTGGTTGGCCCCCGTGAGAAAAGGCTGGGCCACCACCTTAATCCAGCAGACTCATCTCATGTTCAATCAGCGTATAGAGGGGAGGTCCAAAAAATATCTACATGGTGCCTAGGAAACAACTTGCACCTTAATATCAGCAAGACAAAGGAGATGGTGTTGGACTTTCGGAGGAAGAGAGGAGAACTAGCCCTGCGGTACATTGGGGAGGGCAGTGTGGAGAGAGTCTCTTCCTTTAAATTCCTAGGAGTTTATCTCAGTGAAGACCTTACTTGGAAAATCAATACAACCCAGGTGGTTAAGAAAGCCCAACAGAGACTCCATCTCCTCAGAGTATTGCGAAAGAACGATGTCAATCAACATTTGATGATCTCCGTTCCACAATAGAAAGTGTCCTTTCATACTGCATCACGGTGTGGTATGCTGGTTTGACATCATTGGATAGGAAGTGCCTACAGAGGGTGGTGAATACAGCACAAGGTATTATGGGCTGTCCCGTGAATCCGTTGGATGACATTGCGGAAGAACGTTGACTCAGGAGAGTGAGGAAAATTCTCAGGGTTGATTCACACCCTGGCCAGCACTTTCTTGATCTCCTGCCCTCAGGCAGAAGATATAGAAGCATGATTAGTTGCACCAACAGGGTAAAGAACAGCTTCTATCCATGGGCTGTTAGGCTGCTGAATGAAAAGGTAACAACAGGGCAACTGACTTTCGGGTTTGGTGGGTGTGCGTCAGTAAATGAGGGGAATTAAGACTAAGAGAGCTGAGTGGGGGGTGCTCGTGTAATCTCACTGTATACAAGTTGTACAAGTGACAATAAAGTATTTCAAATCAAATAGCTGCTCAGCTACTGAGCGTTCTAAATAATGCCGGCTGGTTAAGTGTGATATAAGGAAGTGGTCCTTCTCTTACTAAATTAGCAAAAATGCACAGAGCAGCTACAAATATTTGTTGGAAGTGTAAAGAAAAAGAAGGCACATTCTACCACCAGTTTCGGATTTACGTATAAGCTAAACAAGCTATAGCTTAGGGCCCCACTCTCTTGGGGGCCCCCCCAAAAATGAAACTGACACGGGGACAAACAGAAGAAGACACCTTCACCCCGGTATGGCTCCCCTTTATCACATACACAGCCCAACAGGACAACGACAATAATCCACCAACAGCATACAAATCAATATGGCTAACCTGATCCAAAACACCCACCCACCTCACTCACACACGAAAACAAAGACAGCCAATCACAAGCAAACAATCACACCCTAAGCCAACCCCAACCTCTCTCACCACCAAAGGAACACAAGTGAACAACACAAGCAACGCTGACACCAAACTCTACATACATTAAACACAATAGAAACACCGCCACCCGACCCCACCCCCATCCATCCTCCCTCTCCCCACCCCCCCTTTCTTTTTTCTTTCTGTTTTCTTCTCCCCCTAATGCCTCAACAAATGAAACGGATTTGTAAAAACGTTACATGGAAGAAGAAGAAGAAGAAGAAGAAAAAAAAAGAAAAAACAAACAAAAACGAGGCACTACACTTCTGTAAAACAAGAAAATCCTTAATAAAAAATATTTAAAAAAAAAAATTAAAGGAAAAAAACCCTGGATGTACATTTCCAAAATAGAAGATAAAAAACAAATAAAATAAAACCTACATACAGCAACAGTGTTTTGTGTTGTGTAGGCTCCTGTGATGTAAGTAATGGGCCCAGCCTGCTAAAATATCACTGGTTTGCTCATTTCTATATATAGGGTGCCTACATTCTGCATGGACTGGTTGCATGGCAACATGTGCAAATGGCTTGAGATACCTATTAGGTCCATAAATTACCATAAAGCATATATTCAACACAAAAAACAGCGGCATATAAAGGGCCCCATTGTCTTCAGTAGTGTAGGGACTCATCAAACTGAAATCTGGCCCTGTTTACCACATGTGGTGGACGTACAAGGGAACGAAAGCATATTGGGAAATGATTTATAATGAGTTGAAAAAAGCGTTTAAAATAACTTTTGTGAAAAAAACCAGAAGCCTTTTTTACTAGGAATTTTCGGTTCAGGAATACTGAAGGAGCAGAAAAAACTGTTTATGTACTCAACAACAGCTGCAAGGATACTTCTGTCCCAGAAATGGAAAGAAGACAAAGTCTCTACCAGAGAAGAATGGTTAACAAAAATGATGGACCATGCTGAAATGGCGAAAATGACTGGGAAGATCAGAAACCAAGAAGACATCAAATTTCATAAAGAACAGGGAAAATTTGTAACTTATTTAGAAGCACACTGTAAACAATTAAAAACATTGGCAGGATTTTAAGAAAACTTGCAATGTAACAAGAACTATGGTAACAATTGACTATTAAGGAAATATGGAGGACATTATACAATGCAGTTGAAAAAGAATAACCATGGAACCCATGGAGGGGTAGAGGGAAGTCTGGGATTCAGAAAATCCTATTTGTACAGTGGTACCACTAGTTGTGGACTTAATCTGTTTCGGGGTGCCATTCGCACCCTGAAAAGTCCGCAACTAGAGTGCCTTTTCTGCACATGTGCGCGGCGTGATCGCTTGTGCGCATGCATGAAGTGTGCAGATCGCTTCTGCGCATGCAGCGAACCCAGAACTAAACACTCCCAGGTTTGCCACGTTTGTAAGCTGAAAGTCCATAAGAAGAGTGGAACACAACACGAGGTATGACTGTATATGATTATGATTTATATACTAATGTAAATATTAAATGTAAAACTGAATATATATATATATATTTTTAAAAAGAGGAAGTGGTCCTTACCAAGTAAGCAGAGGGTGTGCATGCCGTTTCTTCTGTTTTTGGCTATTTTGTCGTAAAAGCTCTCGGGCTTCCACGTATCGGTCCAGAAAACGACAGACACAACTTCTCCAAAATTGTAGAGCTGCCAAGAAAAGAGGGGCGGGGGGGGGGGATGATAATGAGAAAGACACCTATCAGAATAAAGACTGTAGACACAAAACTTAACATGGCGTTATGCAAAGTGCAATATAGAGAGGTTTTGATGGGAAGGGCCAAATCTCAGTGTTTGGTATCTCCAGATGGGGCTGGGAGAGACGGCTACCTGCTTTTCCAAGTTGAATTCAAAAGTGGCTCATAATAACGATAAAAGGATTGACAAATTAAAAACTACAATGCCCCCGAGGAGTGTCACACTGTAGGCTGAAGTGGCGGTGAGGCTGATAAAACTTTTTTAAAAAGATAAAAATCAGCGGTTGCTTGATAGTTAAATGCAAGATTCACCAACAACTTAAAATTATTCCCCCACACCTCTGCAGAAGATAAATGAGCTGCCACAGTGTATGTGTGTGTGTGAGTGAGATGCTTGTTCCAACGTGAGTTCAAGTCGTACCTAAAGCCCTGTGTTTCAAGATTCCAAATAGGATGGTAAACACACTTTTAAAAAATAAATTATTTTCAACATCACAAGCTGGCACGAAACGTTTACAAAAGGGATTCAAAAGAAAATGAGCTGGTTGTGAACAGTGCCCAATCCAAAAAAGGAGAAGAAAATGGTACACAAACAGAACGGACAAAGATAAATCATAACTGATATTTTGAGGTACTTTCCCCCTGCCTTCAGGATCCTACGACCTTGCACATTTCACAAAATAAATTTAAAGTAGCTGTTTGTGTACAAGTCTTAAAGAAAGTCTTAGGTGCCTGGGATCAATAAGACTAGTTTTAATGGGTGAGGGGTTTTGTTCTAAGAAAAACTTGCACTTTTTGGTGGAGACATTTGGGGCTTTGTAAACATTGAAAGAAAGAAAGAAACAGGGAAAGCGCCTCAAAGAAAACAAAACAGGATCCAGTGATCTCTGATGTAAAACTTTTTTTTTCTTGTAAGTCAATATTTTTCAGAGTAAAATGCTCCTTTGGGAATTCCAAGTTGAACCTTGCAATGGTTTGACATGGATGTGGAGAGAATAACATTTTGCTCCCTCACTTTTTCATGCTGGTTTCTGAGTTGCTTAGATTTTTAAAAACAGGGTGCTTTTGAATCTTAACTACTTGTATCCTTCTCAAATTCCAAAAGGAGTCTTTTACTCCCAAAGATGCTGAGTTTTGCTTTGTAAATATCACCTTAGTCGAAAGAGTTGAAAGCCCGTTTTTCTATGTATGATTTCAGGGATATTCAAAGCTACTCCTGCTTATTTAATTAGGGCACAGTTAGGTTCTGACACCGTCCTGGGCTTAATACAGATTAGGATGCTGAATCGCTGGTGCAGAATAATTCATATAGATGAAGATAAGGCAGATCTTCGTGTGTCTGAGGAACAGATGGTGCTAGCGCTGGACAGTTTCTAGTTTCAAAAATTTTCTGATGTATTACTGCATTATGGATTCTCGGTGCAGGGGCTGAATTCATTTGGAAATGTAGCCAGAAGCATTCCCTTGTAAACAGAATACAAGAAAGTTTGTTCTCAACTCTGTTTTGAACAGTTGGAACCAATGGAGAGATTTGGGAGCATACCAGCTCCAGGCAAATTATGTATTTCCGAAGGAGCAACACTGGTTATATTCTTGAATGCAAACTTTATGGGCAGCAACTGATTTCAGTGCATTATTCTTAAATTGTTGGGTCCAAGATCTTGAAGCCGGGGGGGGGGGGAATGTTTAAAGAAATTGAAGTGTTGGAAAATGAAAGAAAAAAATATGATTTTTATTACAAGGCTCAGAAGATAGTTTCTTTCGCTGCAAAGGCTTATAGCAGGCATGGCCAAAGTCCGTTTTGGGGGCCTCGTGGCAGTATATGTTCTGGGGTAAAATCCTTTAAAAAGCTCAAGAACTTTGAAGGGCCACTATCTGACTGTTGATTCCGGACCCTAAACTGTGCTTTTATACTAAATTTCATTTTTTCTGTGTATATTGTAATGTTTTATCATTGCTATAGCCATTGGCTAATGCAAATAAAGTTTCTATCTACCTCAACAACTTTGGGGTAAAATTGTAAAAGAAGCTCAACAACTTCAATCCTAAAGAAAGCTTTGGTCGGCCCTCAAATCATAAAATAATCTGGCCCTCTTTGAAAAAAGTTTGGGACCCATGGCTTACAGTCCAATGAAAAGGGATTTGGAATTTATCTCAGCTAATGCCTGTTGAGTTTCTGAACTCATATATTTCTCCTATTTTTAGTTTTGTTTCTGAAAACATTTTAACTATTTTTGGTCCCTATGTATATTTTTATGTGTAGTTTTTAATATGTTTTATTTTGTTTTACTTTTTTTTTATCTTGATGCATCCTCAAATTTTATTCAGCAGAGCGTGAGACAGCTCACATGTCAGTACTGTGGCTCTTTCATAGATGAGGCTTGTTGGTTGAGCGGGCAGCAATGGGGAACCTGTCCCCATTCAGAAGTTGCCTATGATCCCACGCGGCTAAGTTAGAAGGTTTATCTTATACACCATTGGTCCAGCGACGTCCCTGCCCCTTGGTCAATGGTTCTTGCTCAGTCAATGATTCTTGGAATATTACACAAGGCGTCCTCTTCAAATACAACACTTGGGTAATCCAGAAAGAGAATGAGAAATACAGATTTTGCATTTCACAACCAAAATAGCCCTGCCAGTAACTTGCGGGGACGGGTGGGAATTTGCTCAAAATACAACCAGGAATTACTGTCAGCTGACCGCTGCATTACTCCAAATAAGGGGAAAAGTCAATAGGCAACGTTTAACCCTTTGATTCATACTCGGCTTGAGTATTTTAACTTTTGAGTATTTTGAGTATTTACCTATTTAGGTCAAAGGTCTCCCCGCCCCCTGTTGTCTTTTGCTGAATCCCAGACTTGATCACAGTCTGCCAAAGCGTACAGCTATCAGTTCCTTCGCTCTGGGTCAATGAAAGTGGTTTTAAAAATCACGAGACAGAAAGAAGCCCATGCTCCAATGCTCAGTCCACAGAATTCTCCGTCACTCCTGAACATTATTCAGCCAGGCCCCATTGTGATGAGTTTGAACTCTAAACGCATGTAGCTTAGAGAGCCACTCGGCTGCAGCTTTCCCAAACAGACGCAAGCCATCAGCTTAAGCTCCTTTTCTTTAAAAAGAAAAAAAACCTACAAAGGTGTTTCCTGTTTTTCAGTAACCAAGGCCAGACTAATGGAGCAGGAGTCTTTTGCATCGACGAAATCAGACTTAAACTAAAATGCAAAAAAGGAAGTCAGCCCTTATTTTATGAACATCAAATTCCTATCGTTTAAGAAAGCGCCCCTAACTTTTGTTGTTTCAAATCTATCGGCACAAGTCAAATCCACTGATACAAATCAAATTTGTCCCCGGCATCTGACACTCGCAGGTATACTGTCACTGATAATGGAGTCTCCATTTAGGGGGAAGGGCTAGGAGCCGTTGACAGACCCATCCCTCTGCGGATTTCTCCAATGGTCTAAGCCCACTTTGCAAGCTACCTTCCCTGGGGACCATTGCCATGTCTCTTGTGGCAATTTAGTTTGGCGCTATGTGACATGGAACCTTCCCTTTCCTTTATCTGAAACGTAGTGGAAATCGCCTTCTAAGGATGAAAAGTGCAATAAACCACCCTTTGTGGCTCATATGTGTACCTGAGGCTCAGCTGTTTCTCAGCTGCAGATGCAACTACAGTGGTGCCTCGCAAGACGAAATTAATCCGTTCCGTGAGGCTCTTCGTATAGCGGTTTTTTCGTCTTGCGAAGCAAGCCCATTGACAGCTTAGCGGATTAGCGCTATTAGCGGTTTAGCGGCTTTTAGCAGATCAGCTGATAAGCGGCTTATCAGCGGATCAGCTGATAAGCGGCTTAGCGGCTTAGGAAAAGGGGGGAAAGGGGGAAAAGGGGGAAAAGGGGGAAAAAACCCGCAGGAACTCGCAAGACATTTCGTCTTGCGAAGCAAGCCCATAGGGAAATTCGTTTTGCGAAGCACCTCCAAAACAGAAAACCCTTTCGTCTAGCGGGTTTTCCGTCTTGCGAGGCGTTCGTCTTGCGGGGCACCACTGTATACAAATAAATTCTTCATCCTCCTCCTCCTCCTCCTCCTCTTCTTCTTCTTCTTCTTCTTCTTCCCCTTCCCCAGCTTCACGACACCGTGCGGAGAACCTCTCTTAGCCTCTCCAATATTTGCTTCTGGGGAGTGTAGATGTGATTTAAATCATGATTTAGTCAGTAAGACTTGATTTAAATCAAAAAAAATTACAGAGAGACTCATTCTTGCTGGTATAACCTTAATATTTACAAGCAGATGAAGGTTTCATTTTTGGAATAATAAATTTTCAGAGTAGTTTTTACAGTTATATCAAAAATTACTAATTTGGTTATACCATTAGAAATACATAGACAGGTGTTTATATTTGGAACTTTTCTGCTATACTTTATTGGAAGGAGAAAAATAATCATTTCCTTAATAACAATTTAAACAATTTATTTAACCAAAACAATAACCTCATAGCATATGTATCCATGTTTGTTAACTGATGTGGTTAAACAATTTTTTGTTAAAACAACACCAGACTGAGTTTTAACACACATGAAAAACTCAAAATAAATCCTTATTTCCTGATGAATAGCCTTTGGACTATACTGTAACTTAAACAGAAAACTATCTTTAGAAAGATTTTTCCTTCAAAAGCAATTTACAGTGGACCCTCTGGATTTGAACTTAATTCCTCCCAGGGGTCCGCAGTGGCGTAGCGTGGGTTGTCAGCACCTGGGGCAAGGCAAGTAATTTGTGAGTGAGCCAGGTAGGGGCAGAGAGCTGCGAGTGCGAGCGCGACCCCCCAGATGTTGCGCCCAGTGCGTCTGGCCCCCCCTGCACCCCCCACGCTATGCCACTGGGGGTCCGTACTCACCCTGAAAAGTCGGTATCCAGAGACACCGTTTCTGCGCATGTGCAAAGCGCAATAGAGCACTTCTGCTTATGCGTGAAGAGCGCTTCTGTGCATGGCGAAACAGCACTTCTGGGTTTGCCGCATTTGCAACCCGAAATTACGTTACCCAAAGGTAACGTAACCCGGGTACCACTGTATTTTAAAAATCTGATTTAAAGTTTAAAAAATCTGACTTTTTATTTTATTTTTTTAAGCCATTGATATTTATTCACCCTGTTTCCAGGGCATCAAGAACAGCATTGCCCCCATTCATAAAGCTTGTACTTCTTAGCAGCTCAGTTACATCATGCTGTTTTATAAAAAAGGAGAGAGAGAGAGAGAAAGGAAACGCCACAGAAAGTCTGGCCACAAAGTGTGCAACTCCTCACAGCTGTTTCCTACAGATTGGAAGGCGTGTCTCAAGCCCGCGCTCTGCAGAAACCCGTTTGGAGAAGTAAACAGAGTTGTGGTTTCCCGCTGCCGGGATGCCGCGTGCGCGAGAGAAGTTACCTGGAGGCCGCAACAGCCAACGGCGTTGAGTATGGAGGCATTGTGGATGACGCTGTAGGGCACTCCCAACTTCACCGCCCGGAGGACGAGGTCACTGTGTGTTGTCGCCCTGCAGTAAGGAGGAAGTGGGTTATATGGGGTGTACAGAGGGTCTGAACTGGGCCTCACTGACTTAAAACAGCCTTCCACAACCCGGTGCCCTCCAAACGTTCCTTGGATTCCCAAATTCCTATCAGCCCCCAGCCAGTACTGACCGATGGGCAGGGATGATGGGAGTTGTAGTCCAACAAAACATCTGAAGAGCACTGTGTGTGTGTGTGTGTGTGTGTGTGTGTCTATTATGTGTGGGGAGGCCGTTTAAGAATATAGTGGTACCTTGGGTTGCAGATGCTTCAGGTTACAGACTTTGCTAACCCAAGAAATTGTACTTTGCTTCAGGATGAGAACAAGAAATCGCGCCACAGCAGCAGCGGGAGGCCCCATTAGCTAAAGTGGTACCTCAGGTTAAGAACAGTTTCAGGTTAAGAATGGACCAGAACGAATTAAGTTCTTAACCCAAGGTACCACTGTACTTCTACCCAGTTCTCTTTTTCTTGAAAAAGAGGTGCTGAAACCCGCCATGAGTGAGTTATCTTAGAATGGCAATGGCGCCTACCTGAGAGGTGCCGTAATGGAGTTCCAGTGAGTTCTGGCTGGAAAAAATGTCCTGTTTCTACCAAACTTCTCACAGCTACTCAAATAAATAAGCGCCTGTACGTATATAGGAAGCACAGGAAGTAAAAAATAAAAATAAAAAAAATGGAGAGGCGAACTCAAAGTGCTGGAGGAAAAGAAACACACTTTTTATTTACTGCAATTAAGTGCATTCCTCTTTCTTCAGCACCTCGAGGTTGGTTCTCCTGTTTCGTCCTTTGCGAAAGACACATAATGCATCATACACAAACAAGCAAAGATCCTGAGGGTGAATCTGTACACTTTTTGACCTATGAAGCCTTAAACAGCTCAGGACCACAAGTACAATGAGTTAAGAGCAGGGGCAGGTTCGAAGTTTGCACTGAAGACACTTTAGCAATGTAACCATGCGGAAGGTGAAGGAGGCAGCTTTTTTTGCAGTTTAACTTGAATAACATTGTAATAACGCAGTTTTGCCTGCTAGTTTGACATCCCCTTCTTTTTTGCCTCTTACAGAAGATTGCAGAGCATCTTGCTGACTGGCAAACAGCAGCACACAGAGCAGCACTGGCAGAACTCCCATCCTCTTCTTAATTACTGTGCAAACAGGCCGTTGTGCAATTCTAAACGAGAAACTTTGCATGCATGCTTTAAACTTGCACCAGTATGCAAAAGGGGTTTTGTTTTCTAGCTGTTCCCATTTGCTATTGAGGAGAACTTCGGGAAAGATGGATTGTCACCCCTGAGGAGTGCTAGATCTGTACTGTATATGCCAGACAGACTTCTAACTTTTTATTTTTCCTTTAAAAAATCCACTCTCTTTAGAGGGACGTACAGAAACAAATGGTTGGGCAAAGTCAAGGGAAGAGTACTAGAGTGGGCAAACAGCATGCAAATTAAGGCACAGATTGATGTGCATCCCCTGTTGAAAGCAGATTGCCACCCTCACTTTTGCTCAAAAGGGTCGTCTGAATCTATATGGCCTGCCCCATCTGAACTATTTTGTGGGGTGGCGACGCTTGCAAAGCAGACCCATGCAAAGATAGCTGCCAAAACGTAACCTCTTCTGCAGCATCTATGATTACTGAAAGCCCCGACTTTGTAAATGTTGCTACTCAAGTATTCATCAATCATGTTCGCTGCATTAGGCAGCCGGGTGTGGAAATGCATTTAAATAAGAAACGCAAAGCTGAACAATGGCTTCAGCTGCCCTCTTTCCCCCAAGGTGTCTTAGTTCAGTGCTGCTCATTCCATGGAGGTGAGCAGGGAACAGAAACAGCATCTGGTGGGGAAGCATGATTAAGCAGCCCTTTTCCAGCCATAGGCACTGAATTTCCAAAAGCGCCCCAGAAAGTCTCTCTCTGCCTAAACCCCGCTCCTTTCCTAAGATTTTGTGTCACTTGGAGTTTTTAGACACTAGATAAAGGGAACTGGATTTACAGCTTTTCCCATAGAAGGTCTGTGGTCACTTCCTGATTCTAGCTTGTCACCAGAAGCTCTGGTGGCCCGGTGGCCCAGAATACTGACTGCCAGCTATCGCTGTTCCTGGACAAGGTTAGCCCGAAACTTAGGAACGTCCCAGCTTCACCACCACAATGTGTTCTGTGTGGAGCTACCCTTAGAGATGGCACGGTGACTATCTGTCACTAAGCCCAGTTCAAGGGGATGGTTTTGACATAGGTAAAGGTAAAGGGACCCCTGACCGTTAGGTCCAGTCGTGACCGACTCTGGGGTTGTGGCACTCATCTCGCTTTATTGGCCGAGGGAGCCAGCGTACAACTTCCAGGTCATGTGGCCAGCATGACTAAGCCGCTTCTGACGAACCAGAGCAGTGCACAGAAACGCCGTTTACCTTCCCGCCGGAGCAGTACCTATTTATCTACTTGCATTTGGACGTGCTTTTGAACTGCTAGGTTGGCAGGAGTAGGGGCCGAGCAACGGGAGCTCACCCTGTTGTGGGGATTCGAACCACCAACCTTCTGATCGGCAAGTCCTAGGCTCTGTGGTTTAACCCACAGCGCAAGCATGGAGACAGACAAACTGAAAAACCCTGCTACTATCCTTCCCCTGAGCCACAATTGTCAAGAATGCTTTAGCTGAGATTCCTGCATTGCAGGGGGTTGGAGTAGATGAACCCTGGCATCACTTCCAACTCTACAATTCTATGATTAGCCAGGGAACCCAGGGAACCATCTTTAGTGTTATACTTGAGCTTGGAATAGGGGTTTCTCTGAAATCAGACAGCAAAGGTTCTGGCGACAGCGCAAACTATTTCTGTCCTTTAGGGCCTTTGAACAAGAGTACTTTCCTGTTGATTATAACTGTTGATCAAATACAATGGATACCGTGATTGCTTAGCACAAGGAGCTTTCAATAGATTTATTCTTGTATGGCAGCCTTTCTCAAACTTCGGCTCCCAGATGTTCTTGAACTACAACTCCCAGGACTGCTCAGGACTGCAATACTTCAAGGATTTGCCTCTTTCCATATGAACCTACCCAGACCCTCAGATCACCTTCTGAGGCCCTTCTTCATGTGCCTCCTCCTCGAGGGTGGCAACACGAGAACAGGGCCTTCTCTGCAGTGGCTCCCCGTCTGTGGAATGCTCTCCCCAGGGAAGTTCGCCTGGCTCCTTCATTATACACTTTTAGGTGCCAGGCAAAAACGTTCCTTTTTAGCCAGGCCTTTGGTTGATTTGATTGACATCCTATGCCCTTTTAAAATGTGTTTTTTTTGGGGGGGGGCTATTGGGTTGTTGTTTTCATTTTTATTAGGTATTTTGTGGTTTTATATCTTAATTTTATTCTGTGAACCGCCCTGAGACCTCCAGGTATAGGGTGGTATATAAATTCAACAATGATCATCATCGTCATCACTGGGCTGACACGCAAAAAATATTTTTGCTGCAGCAGTACAAAGGTGCAAAATTTTAATAACACTGTTACTTCCATGAATGGCGTAATGACTTTAGTCTCTCAGCCTGGCATCATCTGCCGTTAAGTACCAGCTCAATTAGAAAAGAGGGGAGGAGGAAAATGGTATCCTAATATTCCCTAGAGGTATATTTACATTAATTACTCCCCCCCCCCCGCTTGACACATACATTTCTTTATAAGGAGGGTGCCCTCTCATGATGTGCACGGTGATTACCTTTTCCCAGCCCCCTCTGCCCCCCGCGGCTAACATGGCAATATTAATTTTGAATCACCAGCTGGAGACAAAAAGCTTGTCTCCTGTATGGCTTGACATTACAGATTGATGATGCTTGACTAGCTAGGGCCTCCTTGCAACAGAAAGGGCTGTGGCTTCCAGGGGGAATAGGAAAACAGAACTTAAGAGGCTTAATAGACCAAACCGATAAGGCCTTTGCCACAACCCAGATGTCCGCAGTATACATTAGAAGTGTGTGAGGAACATCGCAGCACCAAAAGCAAACACATGGCTCAGAGCTGCAAAACGTAATTGAACCGAAACCGCCTTTCAAACAAGTATAATCGAGCATCTTGGGCAACGAATAAGAAAAGCCATGCAGGGGGAAATCCAGTCGAATTGCTTTTTGGACAATTGCCACGGATTTTAGGGCTGTCACCTCATTATTGATGGGACAGTTTATATAGGAATACAGGCCTTCTGTTCACTCGAAAGATGTGCTCCGTATTTTGGCAGACGGGAGATTCCTGATCTACTAACCATAGCTAGGAAACCAGGGGTGCACCATGGCTAGCAAGCATCCTCTCCAGTGCTTGAAATTTGCCAGGCGCATTTTGCACCTGGCTATCTGCTACCTGCGACCAAGGGAAGTTGCCCGGGTGCCAGAACGGTGTCTGACGTCTCCACCATCTGGAGGTGCATGCCTGGGGATCTGCACAAATCAAAATGTATTTCAGGAACCATTGAAACATACTGCATTGAAACATACCGCTTTTGAGCCATCTGACCCAAAAATGGCAGCCAGGCATTCTGTTTTGTTGACTGTAACCCTGGTTTAATGAGCCATTTGGCGCCTAGCTTATATATCTGAGTTTCTAACACTGGTTAGCACGCACCAGCCCGTTGCACGTGAAGAATAATCCACAATAAGACAGCAACCCTGGTTTAACATGACCTCGCTCCTCCCCTTCTGTGGCTTGGCACAGACAAGGGTCAACACTCACTGGATTCACTCGGAACCAAAGGTCGAAAATCCACTTTCAAACCCTGGTTTCAAATTCGGGTGAGAGCCAGTGTGAATGTGCAGTTGCAGCATGCTTACAGCAACTGTGGGAGAGAGGCACAAACTTGAGCGAGAGGTGGGAGGAGGAACATGCAAGTCTATGGGATGTTTGCGCCAAGATGTTGCTTTTACTTGGTGCAGATGTTCATTGCAGACCTAATGTAAGCGTTAATTTCAGTTGTATAGGCTTGGGATGGGCAGAGTTCAGGCTTGTGGGACCTAATTTGGGTTTTTGTTTTTTTCAGCTAGAGCTTTGAAGTCCACCACCTGGAGCCAGGAACAAAAAAGTGGCTCGAATAGATGGGTGGATGGATGGCCACCTGTCATGGATGAGATTCCTGCACTGCATGGAGTTGAGCTAGATGACCCTGGGGTCCCTTCCACCTCTACAAATCTATGATGCAAAGATTTAAGGGAGGCTCTGAGGAATTTGTGATCGGGACCAGAAACATGTTTGCAAACCCTGTCAAACCCTTCTTCCCCCTGACTTGCTGTCCCCATACTTTTTAAAGTAATCTCAGTTAGAATGTGGCAGGTTTTTTAGCTGTTGTCATTGTTGCTGTTATTACTACACTTATTCACCTTGCCGACAAAGGTCTGTATTGTTAAAGCTATGGTTTTCCCAGTAGTGATGTATGGAGGTGAGAGCTGGACCATAAAGAAGGCTGATCGCTGAAGAATTGATGCTTTTGAATTATGGTGCTGGAGGAGACTCTTGAGAGTCCCATGGATGCAAGAAGATCAAACCTATCCATTCTGAAGGAAATCAGCCTTGAGTGCTCACTGGAAGGACAGATCGTGAAGCTGAGGCTCCAATACTTTGGCCGCCTCATGAGAAGAGAAGACTCCCTGGAAAAGACCCTGATGTTGGGAAAGATGGAGGGCACAAGGAGAAGGGGACAGCAGAGGACGAGATGGTTGGACAGTGTTCTCGAAGCTACAAACATGAGTTTGACCAAGCTGTGGGAGGCAGTGGAAGTCAGGAGTGCCTGGCGTGCTCTGGTCCATGGGGTCACGAAGAGTTGGATACGACTAAACAACAACAATAACAACATTTGTAACTTTTAAAAAAACAACCCAGAAAGTAACCCAAAGCGTCTTACGAAATAATATAACAGCAAATCCAAAAAACATCATAGCATATATAAAAAGGCAGGTCTAATACAACTCACCTCACTAAAAATAGGTAAGAGGCTACAAGTACAGTGGTACCTCGGGTTACATACGCTTCAGATTACACACTCCGCTAACCCAGAAATAGTGCTTCAGGTTAAGAACTTTGCTTCATGATAAGAACAGAAATCGGGCTCCGGCGGCGTGGCGGCAGCAGGAGGCCCCATTAGCTAAAGTGGTGCTTCAGGTTAAGAACAGTTTCAGGTTAAGTACGGACCTCCGGAATGAATTAAGTACTTAACCCGAGGTACCACTGTATACATAATACCCTCTAAAGCCTGGGTAAAAAAAACACTTTGGCCTGCCGCCTAAAAGTTGCTAATGATGGTACCAGGCTTGGTTCTCTGGGGAAGGCATTCCACAATGGGGGAGCCACCACTGAAAAGGCCTGTTCTCGTGTCACGTTAACCTCTGCACCTCCCTTGCAAGTGACAAAGGTCCTAGACAGAGGTGGTCCTTGAGGTATTGGGGTCCTGAGTTGTATAAAGCTTTATAGGTCAAAACCAGCACTTTGAATTGAGCCCAGAAACTAACTGGCAGCCAGTGAAGCCATGCCTGAACTATTGTTATAAGCTCAAACTGTCTTGCTCTGGTCAGCAACCTGGCTGCTGAGTTCTGCATCAGCTGCAGTTTCCAAACGGTTTTCAAAGGCAGCCCCACATACAGAGCATGGCAGTAATATAATTGTTAGACCAATTCAGAGTCCGAAACCCTTGCTGATCCACTGCAAAAACCCCAAAGATCAGTCAGTAGGTCCCAATATATCCTTCTGCCCACCCTTGATGTTGGCAGCCAGTTTTTTATATTCAAAAGAAGCATAGCTGTTTCTCCAAAACCCTGGGTGGGCTCATAGCCAACATGTTTGAAAGTCAGTCCCTGCCACATAAGCCAAGCAGAGGTTAAGGCAGCCTTTCTCAACCTGTGGGTCCCCAGATGTTGTTGAACTACAACTCCCATCACCCCTAGCTAGCAAGGCCAGAGCTCAGGGGTGATGGGAGTTGTAGTCCAACAACATCTGGGGACCCACAGGTTGAGAACCGCTGGGTTAAGGTTTAACATGGCACTGGTAACAAGAATATTTAGAGGTGTTGCCTCCCCTTACCCAAAAGGATCTCCAACTACAAGAAAAGCCACGTCACATTGATGTGCACCCTTCAGGATTGTATCTGCTTCTTGTTCTACAGTTTCTCTGTCGGCGAGAATCAGTTCTTTGCCATAGAACTCCTCCTGGGGGAAAAGAATGGGGGTATTATTTCACCCAGAGTTGTATCCCACCATCCCTCCAAAGAACTTAGGGTGCATCTACGTACCAGTGCTTCCTTTCCAACAGTGAGGATCGATGTGTAGGCTTCCAGGTACACTCGGCTACACTGCTTTATTACCTCCAGGCCTTTAACTGTAATATCTTTGGCATCTCCAAGTCCAAGTCCAATCAGGTAAAGCATTATTATTATTATTATTATTATTATTATTATTATTATTATTATATTATTATTATTATTATTATTATTATTATTATTATTAAATTTAAGGAATGGAAAAGAATAGACACCAATTTCAGGATGGAGGGCTTTGCAACCTGCCAAAAAGTTGAAACAGAACAAAAAAGCAATCAGAAATTCAGTACATCGTTGTTAGTTAATGGAACATTGCAAATAATTTTGTTCGGTGAACTGCCCTTTGTTCTGTGAACTGTCCTTTGTTCTGTGAACTGTCTTGAGACCTCCAGGTATAGGGCGGTATATACATTCAATTAACAACAACAATAAATAAACAAATAAGGTTTTTCCCCAGCAGAATTTATTTCTAGAATTACAAGTTTCCATAAGCAGTAAAAGAAAGTAATATACGGCTACTATTTATTTGTCACCCAGTGCAAAAGATCTCTAGGTGGGTTATATAACAATTAAGAAATCATCAAGTTTTGCAATAAAGCAACAATACCCCTCCTCTAAAATTATATATAGCACAGAAACACCAGTAAGCACGGTAGTCATATTCCTACAAAAGCATGGGAGAAGAGGTAGGTTTTAACCTGGCGCCGAAAGAATGTTGCTACCAGCGTTTCACAGATGCGAAGCTACAACCGAAAAGGCCCTGTCCTTTGTTGCCATCTTCCAAACCTCTCATAGAAGCATCTGGATAAAGGGTCTCAGGTGATGGGTATGTTTGAGTCAGGAGATGGATACTGGGGTCCATATGATGCATTTTGGTTAAACCAGCACTAAGAATCGGGATCAGAAATAGATTGGTAGACCTTTCACACATGACCCTTTCAAATGCACATCTTTGAAAAGACCCAAATCACAGTTTCGCAGAGATGGAAAGGGAGCCAAGGGTCATTTAGTCCAACCCTCCCTGCGATGCAGGAATCTAGGCGAAAGGGAAAGACAGCACAAGACTGTATCAATGATGATGATGATTTATTGAATTTTTATACCGCCCTATACCCGGGGTAAGGGACACGGGTGGCGCTGTGGGTTAAACCACAGAGCCTAAGACTTGCCGGTCAGAAGGTCGGCAGTTCGAATCCCCGCGACGGGGTGAGCTCCCGTTGCTCGGTCCCTGCTCCTGCCAACCTAGCAGTTTGAAAGCACGTCAAAGTGCAAGTAGATCAATAGGTACCCCTCCAGCAGGAAGGTAAACAGCGTTTCCGTGCGCTACTCTGGTTCGCCAGAAGCAGCTTAGTCATGCTGGCTACATGACCCGGAAGCTATACGCTGGCTCCCTCGGCCAGTAAAGTGAGATGAGCGCCGCAACCCCAGAGTCGTCCGCGACTGGACCTAAATGGTCAAGGGGCCCCTTTTCCTTTAATACCCGGGGGTCTCAGGGCGGTTCACACAATAAAATCAAGATATAAAACCACAAAATACATAATAAAAATAAAACAACCACCCAATAGCCCCCCCTCCAGCCCCGAACGCAGAATGACACCGTACCAATACAGGACATACACTGGGATACGGGACAACCCCTAAGGTGGCAACCTCGGCCAGGACACGGGTCTGCAAGCTTACGTGAGAAACCCCACCACCCCCATCACGCACACCTGTACACGCGCCAATATGCAAAGCAGGGCTCGCTTAGCACCGGCTGCTGCGGCTCCTGCCATTGGCCGGAGAGTCCCATCACTCCTCCCGCCCCCCCCCGCCTGCTCCCGCCTCCCCGCTCGGACTCACACGTGCGCCGCCAGCGGAGCGCTTCTCAAGCCGCCGCTGCCTCTTCCGGGCGTTCCCCGCCGCTTTGCCGTAAAGCGAGCGGCTTCGCGACAGTTTCGCGGCGGCCGGAGCCGAGAGACAGAACGAGGAGCGTCTCGTTGTGGGGGGAGGAGGAGATGGAGGCGCGCGGATGGCGCCTGGGCCGCTGAGGTGGGAGCGGCTCGCCATGAGCGCGTGGGCGGCCGGGAAGGCGCTCGCGCGGCCCTCGGCCCGCCTCGCCAACGGCCTAGAGATCCCCATGCTGGGGCTGGGTAAGTGCGCAGGCCGCCCCCTCGCTCGCCTGGTGGATGACACGCACTACATTCCTATCATAATATAACATACCATAAGCCACCCCCTCCCTCGCTTTGCTAATAACACTCATTATATTATTATTATATAATAAATATGATATAATATAATACAATATACCACATTATAACATAACGTAAGCCACCCCCTCGTGCGCTTTGTTGATGACACTCATTATATTCCTGTAATAATAAAATATAATGAAAATAATAGGATATAATTTGATATACAGTGGTACCTCGGGTTAAGTACTTAATTCGTTCTGGAGGTCTGTTCTTAACCTGAAGCTGTTCTTAGCCTGAGGTACCACTTTAGTTAATGAGGCCTCCCGCTGCTGCCGACGCACAATTTCTGTTCTCATCCTGAAGCAAAGTTCTTAACCCAAGGTACTATTTCTGGGTTAGCAGAGTCTGTAACCTGAAGCGTCTGTGACCCGGGGTACCACTGTACATGTTTATTCAGAAGTAATTCCCATTGTGAAGTTTATTTACAGGTTAGTGCAGATAGGACTGCAGTCTTAATGTTTCTGTCTGATACGCTCCAAGCCATCATTAGGTGAAAAATTGATATTTACCCTTAAGGCTTTTGGAGTCAATTCAACTCCATGAATGAATTAAAACACCTCCACCCCATCACACGTCAAAACAAAATAAAAAAATTCCTTCCAGTAGCACCTTAAAGAGTCAAAGTGTTCCTGTCAAATGCTGTTAATAGATTAGCTATTTGCCATGTCTACAGGTGCTTAGCATAGGACCTGTTCTGTTTATTTCATGTGGGAAAGGTGACCATAGAAGGTTATATAATATAATAATAAAATAATAATAATAATAAATAAAAAAATATAATGAAAATAATAGGATATAATTTGATATACAGTGGTACCTCGGGTTAAGTACTTAATTCGTTCTGGAGGTCCATTCTGAACCTGAAACTGTTCTTAACCTGAAGCGCCGCTGGAGCACGATTTCTGTTCTCATCCTGAGGCAAAGTTCTTAACCTGAAGCACTATTTCTGGGTTAGTGGAGTCTGTAACCTGAAGCGTATGTAACCTGAAGCGTATGTAACCTGAAGCGTATGTAACCCGAGGTACCACTGTAATACAATATAACATATTATAACAAGCCGCCCCTTTGCTCGCTTTGCCAATAACACTCATTATATTATAATAATAATAATATAATAAATATGATATAATATAATACAATATACCATATTATAACATAACGTAAGCCGCCCCCTCGTGTGCTTTGTTGATGACACTCATTACATTTCTATAATAATAAAATACAATAAATATAATATGATATAATATAATACAATATAACATTTTATAACATTATAACATAACATATGCCACCCCCTCATGCGCTTTGTTGATGACACTCATTATATTCCTATAATATAATATAATATAATAATATAACCACACACACAAAACCCCGTTCCCGCCTCTTTTCCCTCTCACGAATCACAAAGCGGCTCGCAAACAAGAAAGGGCAACGGCTTAAGGAAGTCAAACCTTGAAATGATTGTATAATTAATGAAATGTATAAATTTGAAAAGTATAAATAAAATCTTGAAAAAAAGAAAGAAAGGGCAACAGCATGAGCGGAACACACAGCGTTTTGCCCTTGCAGTACAAACCCTATGGGATAATCAACAGATCACTTGCAATGGTTTTATTTGCTTCATTGCATTCACCATCATCATATGCCCACCTTTGATCTTCCAAGGAACCCTGTGAGGTAGGTTAGGCCTCTGGATACTTGGTAGTGAAAAGCAATAGCTCAGTCCGTCTGGCTGTTAACCAGAAGGTTGGTGGTTTGAGCCCAACCTTACTGGGAGCCTCGTTTCATTAAGGAGATGTTTGGATGGTGATACTTGGCTCTGTGACCATACCTTAAATCCTGTTCCTCCTGTAGTATTATTTCCCCATGCACAACCCAAGGACAGAAAATTGTGGGGGAAAGAGGGCTTTTGTTTTTGTAGATGTTGGCAGCGAGGCATCAGAAAATGGTCTTTGGTGATGTAATATCTCCTTGCTGGTCCTCTTTGCCTTAGGAGTGTTAATCACTTTCCTTTCATCAGTCAAGTATCCAAACATCCAGTGATGATAATGATAATGCTAATTAGCTGTTATGTAGTACACTTCAAGTGTTCAAAGTGCTTCACCATCTTAATAACCCCTACATAGTGATTAACTCAAAAAAATGAAAGGTGGGTGGAAATTCGCATGCGTAATAGGCAATGAAAGGGAGCATTAAAACCTTTACCTGTGGCTAAGAGAAAAGGAAAGGGTTATTTCTCTGCCTGTCCATGGCCGCTATGCTGCATCAGCTCAAGAACTTGCATTCAAGAACTACATAAAATTAGCAGGAGGTCACTCTTCCCTAGTTGCTCAGGCATGCGAGTTTTCATTATGAAGTTTGGAAAGTCTTTTTCTCTCATCAGTGGAGCACAGCAAATAAATGTTCTTTCCCTAGCTACGCCCCTTTGAGAAGTGGAGAAAGGGATTATTTTGTTCATTGAACTGCAGTTGATGTGGGGGGAAAAGGGCTTCCTTGCATTACGACACACTTGGCTTTCTCTGGAACTGATCCCGCTGTTAACTTTTTAAAAAGACTGTGCGTGCGCACACACACTCGCACACCCTGCAGCTATCAAAACTGGCATCTGGGTTGGCTGCTCAGCAGAGCCCAAGCAATAAGAACTTGCTCTGTGTCTGCCAAAATTCGTGGCAAAACTCTCGTTGATAGTAAGGCACTCCTTGCTGAGGTCTCAAGTAAAATCCCGAAGAGCAGTGTCCTCTTCCTATTGAAAGAATATTTGAAGCTGGTATTGTTGTTTAGTCGTATCCCACTCTTCATGACCCCATGGACCAGAGCAAGCACGCCAGGCATGTCTGTCTTCCACTGCCTCCCGCAGTTTGGTCAGACTCATGCTGGTAGCTTCGAGAACACTATCCAACCATCTCGTCTTCTGTCGTCCCCTTCTCCTTGTGCCCTCCATCTTTCCCAACATCAGGGTCTTTTCCAGGGAGTCTTGTCTTCTCTTCTTCTCATGAGGTGGAGCCTCAGCTTCACAACCTGTCCTTCCAGTGAGCACTCAGGGCTGATTTCCTTAAGAATGAATAGGTTTGATCTTCTTGCAGTCCATGGGACTCTCAAGAGTCTCCTCCAGCACCATAATTCAAAAGCATCAATTCTTCGGCGATCAGCCTTCTTTATGGTCCAGCTCTCACTTCCATACATCACTACTGGGAAAACCATAGCTTTTACTATATGGACCTTTGTTGGCAGGGTGATGTCTCTACTTTTTAAGATGCTGTCTAGGTTTGTCATTGCTTTTCTCCCAAGAAGCAGGCGTCTTTTAATTTCGTGACTGCTGTCACCATGGCGCCCAAGAAGCTGGTAGAAAGTGGGAAATCAGGAGCTCTGTGGGCATGGGAAACCTGAGTAAATAATACGTCAAGGCAACTGCAATATCTGAAATGCTTAAGGTGATTCTGTGCTTGTGTGTCATTTAAGATGATGAGGAACAAGTTTTGTTTTTAGGGATATTCGTCCAAAATTTCTGATCTTCTTGAGAAATCCCGGTTAAGCCTCCCAAGGAACTCCAGGGTCCCTAAAACACAGTTTCAGAACCGCTGGTTTAATTAAAATCTGCAGAATATCTCCTCTTCTTGAAACCCCTTTGAAATAGGACCACATGGTGCTCATCGTACACTCTAATTCTAATAAGTAAGGAGGCGTCACTTCCCGGCCTTTATAAAGGCTTCTGTGGCCGTATAAAACTTCTTTTTAAAAGCTTCATTGCAGCATAACGGCTAAAAACAATTGGAAAAAATAATACAGCAACCAGAGCAGCTTTTTGGAAGCCACACAGTGCATTCAATGTGCCTTTATTGTTGAAAGCCATTGTGGGAGGCGAGGGACTTAATAAATGGAATCTCCTGATGTTTAAGAAGTATTTCATTAGTTGTAGTCTCAGCAAGATACTTCTATAAGCATTTTATTAAATTACAGAAGAGAAACCCGTAGTTGCAAAGCTGTTCACCATGTAACAATTCTGGAACTTTATATGATACATGTTCTTAAAAGAATGACCCTGGTTTCTGCGGCATTTTAAAAGCTGCCTTTTAAACATTGCACAGTTTTTGGTCTCCTTATTGTGAAGGGGAAATTTTTGTTTTGATTGGACATCCTTTGTTTAAATAAAAAAGAATTCTGGTTGACGTAATTATTAGAATTTCAGGGTTTTAAGTAGCACGAGCCTGTGAAACAACATGCTGCCAGAATGCTAGTGTAGTACACAGAGTTCTGAACTTAGCTCAGGTGGTTCTGGGTTGCAATTCCTGCTTATTCTTTACTGAATGAAACTCAGTCTCTTAGCCTTACCTAACTCCTAGCAGATAAAATTGAAAACCATCCTAAATAAGATTCCACCCCACCCTCCTGTAACTTCTCGTGGTGTTTCTCTGGGGGAAGTATCCTGGCAATACTAAGTTACTATGATTTTCTTGGATTCTACTAATTGTTTTGGTGAATTTATTCCTGTTGTTTGCTTTATTTATATGTTATTGTGTTTGATATTATAGCTATTGCAGTCTTTGTTGTTTTTTAAATTGTGAGCTGCTTTGAGCTCTGTTGCTGGAAAAGCAGAATACAAGTATTAAATCAAATCAAATCAACAAGTACTACTTGGTTTATCTATGCAATTTCTGAAAGATCCAGAATATGAGGTTAACTATAATATTCATAGATGCTAGCCAAATGAGGGGAGATGTATTCAGATAGGTTGTTTTCAAGGTTGTGGAAAACCTTGGGAACAGAGGGCACAATGAGTAGCAGGAATTGGCAAAACTGATGTGCCTTGTGCTATTGGAAGCCCTTGTGCAAGTCCAAAGTCATCATTAGACACAACCCTGAATATCTTTCACTATCCAGAGTAGAAGAAAACAAATCTATTAACATAAATAGCGCAATCCATTCTGTTAACCTGAATTTGCAATGATGAAGGAAGATCAGTTCATGAGGCTTTGTTAGAGATGTTTTTTTTGAGTTTGTGAAAAGCATCTGGATATGGTGGAATAAATTCAGGGGATTTTACGGTATAAGAAACAGATGGCCAAGTATTTTCTTCTGGCTGTTTTCTAATGCCAAGGATTTGTGGCTAGCTGAGCAATTCACTCAATTATAGCTTGTGCATAAATATTTGAAAAATAATGACAATAAAGGAAAGGAAATTCATAAGCCAAGTTGCTGTCTTTAAGTTGTTTTTATCAGAATTATTCTTAAGCAATTTCAGGCACAAATCCATATGATCTGCTGTGACACCCAACCATCCCAAAGCCATGAGTTAGTATTTTATGGGAAAGAATTCTAATTTCAACTAATTTCAACTAATTTTATTGCTAGCTTGGTCAATTAAAATATTTCTGCTTTATTTTTTATTTTTTTAAAAAGTTTGGTTTTTATCTAATTAATGTAGTGTTGTGAACACACCAACATTATTTGCTGAATTCTTACATTATTATTTTGATTGAATATGGAGGCTGTACACCCTTGGCGAACGTATGCCCTCTGTCCTGGCATGTACAGCTTTCCCCTAGAAATTTGATATTGCTGCTGGGTGATTTCCCCCACCAGTAGTCTGGATATGGAATACTCGCTGATACTGCTTTCTAACACAGGAAAGGAGGGGAGGATTATTTCTGCATCACTTCCATTTCTCTTTCTTCCACTCTTCTGCCTATGTGGAGGAGTTGAGGCTTTGGGAACAACATTCCTTCTTGTTTTTGAAACCATTTTGCTTGGGTAACTTTCCGGTTTGATACAGATCCAAATGGTGCTACAAAATAGAAAGGGGTGGAAACTTTTAATTTGAAATGAGAGCATGTTTAGTTTTTATTCCATTATCCAGAGTCAATTAGTAGCAAACTGTTAACGTAACCTTGAGAATTCAGGATTGTATCGAATGCTAGTCCTACACACTCATGGAAGTTAATAGGCACAACTAACAGGTTCATTCCTTTCAATGGGTCCGCTTTGGAAGGAACTGAGTTGGCTACAACTCTGAAAGTTTCAACAAAGTAACTTCAGCTCGCCACAATCGTAAAAGCCCATTTTACCTTCTTTCCCCAGTGTTTCCCCAAACTTGGGTCACCTGCTTTTTTTTTTTGGACTACAACTCCCATCAACCCTAGGTAGCAGGACCAGTGATCAGAGATGATGGGAGCTGTTCAAAAACAGTGGGAGACTCAAGTTTGGGAAAGCTAGGATGTGGCCCTGCTTTGGTCGTGCTTCTCTGGGTTTTTCCTCCAGTCTGCTGAGCTGAGAAGCAGAAAGTGGTTCAGATAGGCAGAAGCCAGGCCTGTGGATACAGTGGTACCTCTAGATGTGAACGGGATCCATTCCGGAGCCCCGTTCACATCTAGAAGCAAACGTAACCAGCAATGGCACGTCTGCGCACGCTCGCGTCACTTTTTGCTGCATCTGCGCATGTGCGTGACAGCATTTTGAGTGTCTGCGTATGCGCAAGCAGCGAAACCGGAAGTAACGCCCTCCGTTACTTCTGGGTTGCCGCGGAGCGTAACTTGAACGCGCTCATCCCAAAGCACATTCAACCCGAGGTATGACTGTACTCATTCTGGAGTCCAGGAATGTCACCACTTAACTACTTCCTTGTCCACTTGTGGCACAGATTGACCAATTCCAATCTATTCTGTGAGTCAGCCTAAGAGCAATTGAAATAGGTAAGAAATAGGTAAATGCTTCCTATTCTCAGTCTTCAATACTGTGCTTCATACAGAACTGAAAAAGGCTTTGTAGAAAATGCACAGGTGTGCATTTCTTTGTAAAGTGTTGGTACACAAAGTTGTTGGACTGTTTCAACACATGGTTAATGTCCTTAAACCTGATAACTGTGTTTGTCTTTCTCCCACAGTACTTCTAAAATCTAGGGAAGCTTTCTAGCATCCCCCCCCCTTCACATGTCACATTTGTAGTTCATGGCTTTTCTTTCTTAGCCAGAGGCTATGTACAAAAACGGGACCTGAATGGCTGTATCACGTGAGGCTGCAACTTGGGTTGCAGCCATTGTGCCTTCAGCTGAGTCAGGGGGAGAATGCTGATTTTCTGCTCCTCTTGGGTTTGTCGGTGCTTCTTGTCAAGGGAGACAGCTATGGTATGTAGTTGGCTGAATTAAAAATCCCCCCCCCCCCAAAATAATGTATATCAGAAAGTTGCACTTGCAGGTTGCTTACCATGAAATCACAGAAGAATAATCAATGCCTTGCTTAGTTTTTTTGCTTCTCAGTTTAAAAGGGAGAAACGGGTAAGGCAGTACCACTTAATAAACAGTCTTTCTTTAATGAGATGGTAGCTTCTGAATTTTATGTAGTGTCCCTTTCCTTTTGCTCTTGGGGAACCAAAGAACATTAACATGCTGCATGACATATTTAGGATATATTCTTATTTTCGTGCACCAGAACTCCCAGGTAAGCGTGCATAGGAATGCAGCCTTAATGCCCCTAACTACATCCTTCAGGTTTTCATATGCCATTGTATACTTAAATAGCAGAATAGTAGAAATAGTAAATCAGGAATCACAAAATTGGCCTTTGTGCCATTTTCTGTTAAAGCATATCTTCCTTATCCCTGAACAAAGTGAATGTCTTGAGGCTAAAGTAAGTTGGTCATTTTAGTTTGGCTTGGGCAGTTGGGCAGGGAGGGTACATTCTCATTGTCTTCCCCCCACCCTTCCAGAATGTTCTGTGAACCAAAGTAAATGGGTTGGCAAGACTGTTAGGGAAGAACAAAAGCATACTCCTTGCAAGAAATTGGGTCACCATCAGCTTTAGTTCCCACCTTAGCTGTGACTGCAAATATGCCCCTTTACTCTCTCCCATGACTGACATTTATAGGGGGAAGGAAAAGTGGGAGATTAAACCTACTCAATTTCTGATGCTATGTGCCTGTTCTGCTGAATAAGACCCTGCATGTGTGAATGAAACTAAAAGGCTTCGTTTGGACATAAACTCAAGTTTATTACAAGAACAAGCTTCACCGAAGCCTTGAACTTGTACTGGTACATTTACTTCCCTCCTCTGGCATGGCCACAAGGAGGAGATCAGAAGCTTTCACTTCCATTTTTTGCTTAACCACAGCTTGTTGCAATTAATCAAACCTTGATTTATCACAATAATGGTTTGTTGAAACAACCCAATTTTATAATAATAATGGGCGGGGTACAAATAAAAAATTATTATTATTATTATTATTATTATTATTATTTTATTTGTACCCCGCCCATCTGGCTGGGTTTCCCCAGCCACTCTGGGCGGCTTCCACAAAGACCAAAAATACACTAAGATGTCACACATTAAAAACTTCCCTGAACAGGGCTGCCTTAAGATGTCTTCTGAATGTCAGGTAATTGTTTATCTCTTTGACATCTGATGGGAGGGCGTTCCACAGGGTAGGCGCCACTACCGAGAAGGCCCTCTGCCTGGTTCCCTGTAGCTTTGCTTCTCGCAATGAGGGAACCGCCAGAAGGCCCTCGGCGCTGGACCTCAGTGTCCGGGCAGAACGATGGGGTGGAGACGCTCCTTCAGGTATACTGGGTCGAAGCCATTTGAACTATAGGCTATTAAGCTGGTTTTAAAAAATTAAAAAAATTAAAAATTAACCACAGTTGTTTCAGAATAAGGCTAAACTGTGGTTAATCAAAAAGAAGAAGTGAAAGCTTCTGATATTCTTGCAGTGACACAAAAGGAGAGTGCATGAGTGTGAGGCTCCATCTGGCTCATTCTTCTCATTCTAAACGATAGCTTATTGTTACATCCAAACACAGCTAATGTATTGTCCTAAATAGGAATCATTGCAATATATGGGTGCTCCCCCCCCCCCACTATAATAAAAAGAAATTTTGCTAGTTACATGATGATGATTATATTTGATTTGTATCACACACACTCTCATGGGCTCAACATTTTTTATTAATGTTAGTATTCCTGCACCCTAGGGATTTATGTCAGTATGTAATAAATATAAAAATGTGTGAGATTAACACAGAATGCATTAGTTGTTTACAACTGATTGTACTTCTATTCTACACACTGATTTAACTGCAGCGAATTTTCCCCAGGAATATTGTGAACTGCAGTTCTGTGAGGCTACTGAGTATTCTCTGTTCAAGATCTTTAGTCTTCAGTATGCAGAATTATAATGCAATTATGATGCTTTTAGTCAGATGTAATAGCATCCCTTAGGTAGAAAAAGTGCCACAACTACTGCAGTTGAGACATTAATTGTCTCAGGATATTTAATTGTGTCACAACACACACACAGTATTCTAAATAGGCAGCAAAACAATATACTGAGCTATTTCAGACAGGTAATCTGAAGGCTTAATCTTAGAAGGGAAGGAATTTATCCTGTGCCGAAAGTAATAAATCTGTGAATTCTTTTGATTTCTCTCATGTGAAAAACAGATCTAACAATACTTCTTTGGTTTCTTCCTATCTGATGGTGGGAAGAAAAGAAGAACAGGCAAGCCCAAGGATCCGTCCAGGTATAAGAAGTACTGGAAGTTATTTCAATTGGCTGTAACGAAAGGAGTAGAGTGGAAATCATTGAAAACTGGTTCACACCAGCAATTCTTCGTGCACTATTAACTGTTCAGATCTAGTCACAAAACATTATTCTGAGGAGAAAAGGTTTAGTGAACCCTGGAAATTGGATTTGATTTATGCCAGAAAATCTGCCTTTTCACTGCTTGAGATTTTCTATGGAAGAAAGCCACAGCCTTTTACCAAACGGTTTCTAAGGAAACATCTTATAGCAGAGCATCTAAAAACAATTTGGTTGTTAATGAGAAATAGTTCTCACAACGGTGGGAAAGTGCTGAGTGAAAGAAAAGGCTTCAAGATTTTGGCACTTTCTCCATAAAGACATTTAAATAAAAGTGTGCTGGGCTGTAGCACAGCTTATGAAATTTCCTGCATAGAAGGGACTTTAATCACCTGGCTTTCTGTGCTCTGGTTTCACATCCTCTCCTCTTTACTGCAGGTAACACTTTAAAGTGAGCTGCAGAAATACCTTTTAAATTTTTATTTAAAGCAAGTTAGACACTTAGAAATTTGTCATTCCATTGATATATAATTTAATGGTATTACTAAAAAAAAAAAAAATGGTGTTATGAGCCATCAAACCTTGGAAATACACTTTTCCCGAAAGGTTTCTACAATTTTGGCCACTAGTGTATTATGCAGCGCGCTCTGAATCTTTACTCTGTTGCTGGAGTGAGTGCTGTCTGTCAGGTTCAGTCTGGTCTTCACCCAAGAGCCTCCTGTTGTGTGAATGGCTGTCTCTTGGGGCTAGCCTCCCTCTTTCCATCCTATTGGTTTTCTCTGCCCAGGCTATAAATGTTTCTAGGTCCTTGTCTAGGTCATTCTGTCCTGGGGTTGACCCTCCCACATTACATTTGTGTGGACCGGCTTACTAGCATCTGCATAGGGGACCTTTTTTAGCCCATGGTCCCATTCTGGCCCAACTTCCAGGGACCACAATGGCACTGGTGAGCAGGACAAGCAGAGCAACTCCTGTCCTCCAGGCAAGCAAGCAAGCAAGCAAGCAAGAAGCACAAGTTCAAGCACTCATTCTAGCCTGGCATAAAGAAGACTGCAAATCAGAGCCAGTAAGATGTGGCTTGGGGAGAGTCTGAAGGGCCAGACAGAGAGGGCTCAAAGGCTGCGTTTGTCCCCTGGGGCTGAGGTTCCCCATTCACGGCTTAGGCCATCAAGTGGGATCTGCCTCGTTCTCCATCTGAATCCTGTTTTGAACTGAGCCCTCTGCCTGCTCAGCTGTCTAGTGATGCTACTCTCAGAAATACTGTTAATACACAGGAGCATGGTTCCTGCTCCTACGTAGCCATAGGTCATCCCTGTAGCTGTCACGCATAAACATTCCCTTAGACTTGCTGTGGTGGGATGCTGAGAAACCACTTGGGGAACTGAAAAAAGAAGGAAGGGTAGATAAACTGATCAGATGTCCTACATCAGAGATGTGTAGAAGGGTGTACTAGCCTCTGAAGTAATAATTTTGTTGTGGAAAATGCATTCCGAAGTAATTTTGGTGCCAAAAATAAAACAGAGGACCCTACTTCCAAGTATGTAATTATGCACTAACCATAGCTAAGGTATTATCTTCATCCTAAATGCTAATGTTTATGGCTTCTTTATGTATGCCCTGTGGTCCTTAGTCTTTCAGTTTTTCTCATTCTGTTATTACTTCTGCTTTTTAACAGTCTCAGGTGCCAAATGAAAAATTCAGAAGTAAAAGGTGTGTTGGAAATGAAACGACTGATGTTCTGTTAGGATTGTTTGATTAGTGGGATGCCTCTATGAATGTTTAAGGCAAATATTTTGAGAACTAGTTGTACATATACAAAGTTGTATGTGTTTGGGAAGGCTGAAGCTCAGGGATAGAGTGTCTGCTTTGCCTGCAGAAGGTTACAAGTTCAATCCCCAGCATCTTCAGGTAGGGCTGGGAAGGACACCTTGTCTGAAACCCTGTAGGGCCACTGCCTGTGAGTGTAGACCAGTGATGGCCAAACTTGCCCCCCCAGCTGTTTTTGGACTACAACTCCCATCATCCCTAGCTAACAGGACCAGTGGTCAGGGATGGTGGGAATTGTAGTTCCCAAAGAGTTGGAGGGCCAAGTTTGTATCTAAGGTAGACAGTATCTAAGGTAGATGGACCAATGGTCTGAATATGTAAAATAATAATAATAATAATAATAATAATAATAATAATAATAATAATAATAATATATTTATACCCCGCCCATCTGGCTGGGGTATAAGCTGCTTATGTTCCTATATGAGCTTGTCTTCTTGGAAGTTGGCATAATATATTAGCGAGACCCTTCTGGTGTAATTAATTTCTAAATATCAGAACTCACACATGGTCACTATTTCCTAAAAGAATTAACTTTAGTGCATTGGTTTGCTGTAAGGATAGTCTGTACAAGGATTTAAAGAAAGAGAAGCATGCTGAACGTTTCATGGTTGCTTGTGTTTTTTTAAAGCTGTGTTACTGAAACATGATTGTACAGATGTAATTGTACTTTAATTGTTTTTAATAAAAAAAATAACATGAAGTTGCCTGATTCTTTTATGCAAGACTTGCTTTGGAAATGATACAAATCTTAAGCAAAACAGTGGAACTGAAAGGCCTATCCAGGTTTAGCTAAAACATTCCCACGATGTAGTCCAAATGTTGAGTAACTCCACAGAAATGAAAGACTGGATGTCAAAATAAATTAGTATGCGTATGCTATTATGGATCAGCTTTCCACTTTATGGCCACATCCTGCAAGGACTCTTCTCAGTTTTAACTAGAGCTAAAGACACAAGATGGTTTTACTCAAGGTTAATGAGTTCTGTATAACTACCTATAGGTTTCCTTAGCACACATCCTGTTTTTATGGGAACAACATTTCAGAGGATATAGATAAAGGTTGTAAATATTTGGGGTGTCATTCCGAATTGTACTGTAGGAAGCTCAACAGTTAAAAACTTCTAAGCCTTTTTGTCAGGAAATTAATTCAGAGGGCTAAAAAACAGTAATAGGATATTCTCAGCCGAGGCAAAATACATGAATAAAAGATAAACATAACTCTGAAAAACTTAAGAGCAGTCCCTTTGTTTATATAATGTGATGATGATAATATTGTATAACTGCCAAAGAGTCAATAACATAAAATGTTGTTACTTATCATCTCTGGATTTTAGTAGTCCTCCTCAGAGTTCACCCATTGAAATTAAAGAACATCACTAATTTAGCACACTTTAGCAATTTGGTCTATTCTGGGTTTGTCTTAGCTGGATACCACTTTATAGCTTTTGTTCAATGTTCAGAGCATTGTGCAGACTTCTTGGGGTCTCCATCCAGAACTATACACGGAACAGAAAGTGTGCAGCCAGATTAGGGAGGAAAGGTGATTGTTGCAGATGTAGCTGCTTTCACAATTTACCATAATTATATTAAGTTTTAAAACCATCTGCTTGAAAGGAAGGGGAGATCAAGAAAGAGATTGTGATTCCTTAGTACATTTGCAAATTAGTAAGAATCATAGCACAATCCTGTACATGTCTACTTAGAACACTGAGTTCAGTTGGGCTTACTCCTAGGTAAGTGTGTACAGGATTGCAACTTTAAATCATAAAAATAGCTGTTCATGAGGTGAAGAAAAGCCAGAGACATTCAGTGCAGTGGCGTAGCGTGGGGGGTGCAGGGGGGCCCGGCTGCACCGGGCGCAACATCTGGGGGTTAGGGGTAGGGTTAGGGGGCGCAAATCCACGAGTTAGGGGGCGCAAATTACTTGCCTTGCCCCGGGTGCTGACAACCCACGCTACGCCACTGATTCAGTGTTTTGTAAACTGATGACACCGGTTTGCTAGCCTCTGCCTTAGAAATATGGTCTTCATCTATGTCTCAAATTTTGGGTGGACATTTTTGGATAAGCATCGTGGACCCTGGTCCAGGTCGGAAAGGTCAAATACTTGTGGATTCCAGTAATACCTTGTACCGAACCTCTGTGGAAAGAAGAAAGAGACCATTACTCTCAGGCAAGCTAGTTTGATAATGGGGTGGGAGGGAGCATTGTTTATTTACATTTTGCTCTGTTGTTGTTATAATTATATATTAAAATTTAATAAAAATCATAGCTATTTGCTCATAGAAATCACTTTAAAAGCTGTGAGAAGGAAAAGACTCCTGAATTAAAGCTTTTCTCCTCTTGCATGAATCTGGCATGGTTTGGATAAAGGCTGGAAACCTGGCAGCCTACAGGCAGAATTCAATCCTCAGAAGGCTGTCAGCTGGTCCCTGCGGTGGTGTTCAGGATTCAGAGGCCATCCTCCCCCCGCCCCCAATACTGCCATTGCTGCAACTTTTCAATTAAGGTTTGGTGGCAATTATGTAATTTTCCAGTCTGTGTCTGCTGGCTGGTATATTAATTGTTAATTTGGAAGGGAGGTGAGGAGGAACTATCTGCCATCTGCAATATTAAATTTTTGGCTAGGTGATCCTCAGGGTCCCTTCCAGCTCTACAAATCTACGATTTGTTCATTTGTTTTATGATTTGTATGGATTCCACCAGAAGGGAAGCTGCTCCTGAAGGTTTTCAGAAAGAGGCTGGTTCATTTGTTTGTTTGTTTGCCTGTTTCATGAAATTTCGCTGCAGCTTCCTGCAAATGTGGCTGTCTGTAAATATGATATCTGGAGATACTAGCCAGTTCCTTCAAACATACCGTACTTAACACACCCAAAGAGCAGTGTTAACCAAGGATCCAGGTTCTTTTGCATACAGGAGTGGGCTTTTGTAGAAGATCTGTGTGCCCTAAATTTTCTTACTGGACTCTATTATGCACGAAAGGGGTCTGAGCCCATTTGCAAGACCTCTGAATGAACTCCATTCATTTGGTGTGCTTGGAAGTGGCTATTCAGACACAAAGAGACACAATAGCTACAACCTCATTTCCTTGGCACCGACACCAGCTTATTAAAAGGGAAGAGTTTGTTATGAAAAAAAAGTGTAGTAGCTTTTCTATGGTAGTTATATAATTCAACATTCCATTAATATCTCCATGGTATAATTATATAAGCACATTCATTTCCTCCCATGTCTGTAGTGTGTTGGTTCTGGATACTTCCTAACTTCCTTGGTAACATTTAAATACAGTTGTAGCATGTATCGTTATATAGAAATACAATTTGTGCATTTTAATATGGAACACATCCTGTCAATGTTGAATTTACCATTTTCCTGGCAATCATTCTTAAGTTGTCATTGCAAGTAGTCATGATAAATAATGACATGAAGGCACAGTTGGCTAGATTGTTCAGAATGAAATAAAATAAATTACCAAAATGTAAGGCTAACCTGTACAAATATTTAATTGCTTAGAATGTATCATATTGATTGCCACTTCAGCACTTGAACAAGGGCTATGACCGTAGTGTTGGAATTCCAGAAAGACATGTTAGAATAAATAGTGTAAGGGTAGAAAAATGGTAAGCAATTAAATCTAAGGACCATGTAATTGGGAAGAAACACTAACCCAAGGAGGTCTTCGGCTAGCAGGGTCTCTCCTGCTAACTCCAGTGTTGAGGGTAGTTTTGTGTGCACAATGAATTCAAAGTGTATGTGTGTGTTGTGGGTGGGACCAGTTGTGAAGTTGCTCCATCCTTCTCTATGGGGGAAGTTCCAAAGTCTGGGAGCAGCCACCAAGAAGACCCTGTTCCATGGCCATATCAAACATGTCTCTGAGGGTGATGGGACTGAGAGAAGGGCCTTCCCCAAAGATCTCAAAAATCGGGCACGTTTCCCTAAGGGGATATGGTTTTTCATAAGGGGATAGCTTGGACCTAAGCTGTTTAGGGCTTTATAGGTTATAACCACCACTTTAAATAGTGTCCGGAAACAGATCCGTAGCCAGGAAGCTGTTGTAGCAAGAGAGTTGTATGCTCCCTTGCATTTGTATATCTGTCCATTTGTTTTAAGATGTTTAGGGAAGTTTTTAATATTTAATTCTGTATTGTTTTTAACACTCGATTGGGAGCCGCCCAGAGTGGCTGGGGAAACTCAGCCAGATGGGTGGGGTATAAATAATAAATTATTATCATTATCATTATTACTACACTGGTTAAAGGGAAGAAAACAAGTTTTTAAAAAGACGTATGAGTAAACTATCTAGTTGAGATATCTCATTTGCCCTCACTGCAGTATTTTACTTTCCATCCTGCGGGAGGAGAGGGGAGATTACTTAATGAAAACTACAGATGACTAAAAGCATTGTTAATACAGAGAAGGGTCAGGAAGCTATATAGAGTGAACTAAACAATCTCAGGAACTGGGGCAGTAGAACAAAATGTACTAAGGTTATGAGAACAAAATTAACCCACGTGACCATCTCTCTGGGCTCGTTCAAATGGCAGAAAATATCTACATGAGGTGTGTGTGGAAAATGATCATGGGGAGAATGACGTTTGAACTGGGCAGAGTACATGGTGAGTGACCAGCCATAGGCTCGATTGTAGCTGCTGCCAGGAAGTATGGAAGAGCCTTTGCAGTATGTGGTATTTTTCTATCACATTCAAGGGTGCAAGATTGCATGGAGAAATTCAGAAGCGCATGCGCAAATCTTAGCATGTACTAAAAGACTGCAAGAAGATCAAACCTATCCAGTCTGAAGAAAATCATCTCTGAGTGCTCACTGGAAGCACAGATCGTGAAGCTGAGGCTCCAGTACTTTGGCCACCTCTTGAGAAGAGAAGACTCCCTGGAAAAGACCCTGGTGTTGGGAAAGATGGAGGGCACAAGGAGAAGGGGATGACAGAGGACAAGATGATTGGAGAGTGTTCTCGAAGCTACGAACATGAGTTTGACCAAACTGCGGTAGGCAGTGGAAGACAGGAGTGCCTGGCGTGCTCTGGTCCATGGGGTCACGAAGAGTCGGACACAACTTAACAACAACAAAAAATTATATAAGGCGCCACAGAACTAGCATATCAAATGGGTGAGCTTGGAAACTTAGTGTAGAGCTGACCGAAGGCTGAGAGTTGAGTGGGCTCTTCCTCGAGTTGTTGTGCTGGTAGGCAGATGGGCGGTAGGCAGGAAAAAACAGATATCCAGAAATTATGAGATAAACGCAGGCCCTGCTGTACCCGCAAGGGTACATGTTCTTTATCTTGCAGTCCACCTGCTAATTGCTCTTCTGGCTAAGCCATTTCCTCTCCTGTTGGCTTGCGTACTGTGCAATATGCTTGCATATGTCACCTTACCACCATGCATCTAGGCTGCTAGGAACGTCATTCCCTATTCAGACCCCTTAAAATCACTTGCATTCTTGGGTTTGCAAACAATTTTTTCCTGCTCTTAAAACCAGAGCATTGTATGTGTTTTGCAATGCTTTATGTTTTTAAAAATACAAGTTTCTAGCTCTTAGGATTTCAAAAAAGAGGTTCAAAATGTCACAATGACTTTCAGTTCCTTTTGTTTTTCCTTCCTTTGTTTGTTGACAGTTCTCAGCTGTTTGAAAACATGAATAATGAAAAAAGCATAAGTTTTGCAGAACTAACAAAATGGACGCACATCTGTGCAACAGAACTTGGATTTTTGGTAGGCAGAAGAAAACCTTAAAAACAGCACATGAATTGAATTGGATACTTGCTACTATAATTTCATTTGCACTGTTGTTGGAAGTGAATTGACCGTGGCTCCTAGCCTGCCTGTGTGCTTGCCCGCTCCACTTTAGAGGCATGGGGTATGTTTATGGGTTTTTCTGGTAAAAAAGATGTAACCCTGCCCTCACTAGTTTTCTCTGTGCACTATAGATAGATTCTTTGAATGAAACCATGCCTTCCCGCAACTTGCTCACACTTCTAAACTTTCTAAACTATAGATGGAACTGTCATTTCCATCAGTGCAGCCCTGTTCAGGGAAGTTTTTAATGTGTGACATTTTGATGTATTTTTAATCTTTGTTGGAAGCTGCCCAGAGTGGCTGGGGAAACCCAGCCAGATGGGCGGACTACAAATAATAAATTATTATTATTATAATGTCACCTCATTGGAATCTGTTGAAACACTCAGCTGCCAATCGTCAGCAGATGAGCAATTCAAATGAATTTTGCCCAGCGCATATCACAATTGCAGCATAGTTTGCCACAGAGAAAGCAAACCACATGTTTCCTTTCTGCGTGGAAAGCAAAGGCCAGCAGAAGCCATTGGGGATGGGTTGAGTTTATCTATCAGATCAGTCAAACTCAAAACTCTGTTGGATCACTTTGACACAAACGTCTCACATGGAAAGGCACATCACGGGGTATGCCTTCTTAGCAGAAGCTGAGTTTTCAATGTAGGATGCAAAGAAAGTCATACATCAATACTACTAGATTTCATCTAGTAATGAGGCACCTTAGGCCTGTTTTGACTGACAACATTCCCCACTTCAAGCACAATCCATGTAAAATAAATTATTTCACACTTCCCAATGAATCCTGGAAACCACAGACAGGAAGCTAGACAACTTTCATAGAGAATCGTCAGTCCCCTTGCAAAATTTGCAGGATGTGAAGTGTGAAGTAGCTTAACTGCAGTGGTGACAGATGTGCCCAAAATAATGAAATATAGGATTTTATCCCTGGGTATCAATTTTTAACTTAATCTATTTTCATTTTATTTTCATTTCACTTGTTATATGTTGCATCCCAGCGATGTGGGTTTTTCCAGATTTTTTTGTGTTGGAAAAAACTCTGGAATTGAGATGATTGGCATGGGAGGGGGGAATCAGTGGCATCAGAAAATCTTATACAAGTGATCTGGTTTTTCATGCTTACTTTTACTTGCATTTAGTAAACAAAGCTAAAAACTCTCAAACTGCCAGGCTTGCCTAACAGTTATTTGCAGATGGCCTCCTTTCATCGTTGCTGATGGACATATGCAATGGAAGATTTTCAACGGGAAAAGAAAACACTGAAAAAATTTCCACCCCACGTCACTGTTGCAGTCCTATTTGAAATACGAAAAACGTATTCATAAAATAATGAAAATTTTGCCTTTTGTGTTTTCAAGGAACATCCCATTATGGTGGCTACTCCCATGATGCTGTGGTGTATGCGCTTCAGAAATGTGGCATTCGTCATATTGACACGGCAAAGAGATATGGCTGTGAATCGCTCCTGCAGGAGGCCATCAAGGAGAGTGGTGTAAAACGGGAGGATCTCTGGATAACTACCAAGCTCTGGCATACAGATTATGGCTATGAGAACGCTAAACAAGCCTGCTTAGAGTCGTGCAAGAGACTTGGTGTTGAGTATCTAGGTATGGCATTTCTCCCCCTAATTCTCTTTGCAGTATCCTGTTAGGAAATCTGGATTAATATTTAGCACGTGCATTGCTTGCCCAGCTGGTGTCCTTGCAGCAAAATGCTTTTACCAAACCTCTTATATTAAACTTAGGCTTTTCATCATGGAGAGGTTTCTTAAGTCATGGAAAAGAGCTTAGGAGTGGGATCATGCGCTGGTTCTTCACAGCCTCTCAAAGCTAATTCTTCATGTGTCCCTTAACTGTAAATATGCTAGAGAAGCATTACTGATAGGCAGTGCTATTTTTCTAGGAAACGAGGTGCTGAAACTCACCGTGAACGCCTTCCTTGTTCTCTTAGAATGACAATGGTGCCCAACTGAGAGGTGCCAGAATGGTGTTCCAGTGAGTTCCAGCTGAAAAAAGCCCTGGTGATAGATAAGACTGACCTGATTCCCACCATAACCAGCTCTTGAAGACAGCTAAGTGGGGAACTTAAAAGAGCCAGAGTGGTGTAGTGGTTAAGAGCGGTGGACTTGTAATCTGGTGAACCGGGTTCGCTTCCCTGCTCCTCCACATGCAGCTGCTGGGTGACCCTGGGCTAGTCACACTTCTTTGAAGTCTCTCAGCCCCACTCACCTCACAGAGTGTTTGTTGTGGGGAAGGAAGGGAAAGGAGAGTGTTAGCCACTTTGAGACTCCTTAGGGTAGTGATAAAGCGGGGTATCAAATCCAAACTCTTCTTAACCATTGTTGACATCAATGGTTGAGGCAGAAGGGAAGAATTCAGTCTGGGGGAATGTGTGTTCTGTGTCCAGTACCCAATCCCTTTACGATGGTTAAGATATTGCCCTGGTTACATCAGCACTGGCTCCTAGTAAGAAAACTGGCAGTGTGTCATGACCCAGAATCCCGACACTTGTGTTTGTCTGCAATGCTGTTGCAATAGCTCTGCAGAACTAAGTTCACAATGACACAGCATCTCCTCTTGTTACTTCCTTAAATTTTGTTGCTGCTCTTTGAACACTTGCATTTGGTTTGGGGGATTTCTTCAAAGAAATCTTTGGATCTGCTGCTTCAGAAGTATTTCCATGCAAAAATATATTCCCCCCACCCCCCAGATGTCATGTTGTCCTTGAGCCAGCTGCCCAATAGAACCTTAAGGAGCATGTGCCTTGATACCTGGTTTAAAACAGAGGCAGTCAATGTGATGTGGCTTGACTACAACTCCCAGTGCCCCTGGCTATTGGCCATACTGGCTGGAACTGATTGGAGATGTAGCCTAGCAACATTTGGAAGGCAGGTCTAAAGGCTTTCTGCTTGCACTTTCCCAGTTAAGGATGAGCTGGTTTCCTCCCATCACCATTGCTTCAGAAGTTACGGATGGCCACTTGTTCATGAGTGTTTCAAAGTACAGTGTTCTTAATTACCCTGTCCAACAATTGTGACCTACCTGCCACAGTAAAACTGTTTTTTGGTGATTTGCAGTTCACATAGGTATGTCCTCCATAGTGGTTTTTATACTACATAAACTTTCCTTCTGTGGGACTTGGTGCTGTTGCATCCGATGGCAGTTCAGAGTTGTCTCAAAATAACTTGCCTTGCCAATCTGCCATCTCGGGCAACACAAGAGGCAAAAGCTACTGAAAAATTCTCCCCAAGTCCCATTAGGATGAATAGGAGCTGCATAAAGATATGTTTATCCTCACTCGCTGTGCAATATGAACTGTGACTTAGGCACCCCAGTGGCTTTGTAGCTGGTGAGGGGGTGCCACCTGCCCTTAGTTTGGATGCATCAGTGAGGTGCATTAAGGCATTACTGCATGCAAGCCAAAATAAGGCGTGTGACAAATATTGAGGCACAGGATGCCTTTAAAAAACAGCTTCCCTCCCACTCATAGTGTAGCCCTCTTCAAGCTGGGTTGCATTTTTTAATGGGTCTTGCAACTCACCTTGCTTCCTCCCTTCCTGCTAGATCCCTTCCACTCCTATTCTTATCTTGGGAAATGGAGGAGAAGTAGTTGGCAGCAGAGGACTTGAGAATGGATTAGGAGTGCCTCTGCAGGGACTCCCCTTGGCAGCACATGACACACGGTTCACCTGATTTCTGACTACAAACCACATGACCCTTGGCAGCCAAGGAGAGACTTCCAAGGTGGAAGACTTTCAGGGGCAATTGGAGCAGGTGGGGGTATCTGCAGAAATTGGATTAAAAACAAACAAACAAACACCAAATCTCCAATCATTTGAACTGTAAGATCTCAAGAATGCATTTGCTTACCTGTTAATTATCATAATGCACAATCTACCAAGGGATAATTCCCTGAGCTAAAAACGAGTGTCCACTTTAGCAAATGGGCAGCCTCCAGTTGTACACTTGTGCAGAAACCTTTTGATCTCAGTGTGTTTGGAACAGGGATCATTTCCAAATTGTTGGTACAAAATGCGCTAAGATGTCTCCTGTCTAACACTGAGCTGCTGTGACACCTGGGCCCATGCTGACTTGTGCAGGTTTTCTCATTTCCTGATTTTGCATTAGAGTTTTTCTAAAGAACTGTGAGTGCATGTTCTTTGTGCAAAAGCCATCTGCAGGTTTTGTGTCCAACTCACGACAAATCACAGTGTATTGTATTTAGCTGTGGAACATGGCTTTAACAGATACATTCCACTCATTACATTGTGTGTGTGGGGGGGGGACTATGATTTTCACTCTTTCCATATAAGAGTTATGTTCCAATGGCAAGCATTCTTACTGAATCAATATGAAATTGCAGAAATATAAAATCTCTGGCTTTGGCTTTAGAGGCTGCATACTCTGGGATTTGTTTAGACTGTTCATTGCAGATAACTCTCCATCACTCTGACTATGGTCAGTGCTTTGCTGAATGCATAATCTGTTTTATTCTCTCCCATGTGTGTTTTGACTCACTTTCTGGTCTTTGTTAGCAGCTTCCCTTTGACTCTGTTGGGAATTCGGATGGAATTGCAAATATTAGTTCCACTCACAAGCATGCTGGTGACTGCTAACGATGCAAAGTCAGCCTTACATTTTGAATGGGACTTTTTCTTCTAAGCTTTAACAACTCCCGGGAAACGCACAACAACGGAAAATTAATGAGATGGCCATTGACTTGCAATAGCAGAATTGGCTGTATATCAAAATACTGTATACATTGAGATGTGTTAGGTTATTTTGTGTTTTTGGCATTTGGTTCTGATTTGCCACCATGTAACATTAATTTGATTGCCTGTAGTGAGCAGAAGATGTGTGTCTGAAGAATGTTGGCTTCCTTCTCACTTTTTGGTGCATAGCTGTTGTGTTGGGCTAAAAGCTATAGCGCTTCTTGCACAGTGAAATAGCAGTTTTATTCTGCTGCAGATAATACTGAGTCCAGGAAACACTTGAATCTTAAGGCTTAGTTTCAAATATATATATATACCCTGAATGCTGGGGTTTAAAACATGTAGACATGATCTTTCTAAGGCTTGATTTCAGTAGGAGAGTTAAACATAATTCCCACAGGGATCAGTGGGACTTACAGTTCAATCCAACGTGCATTTACTTGGAAAAATAAGTTCCACTGAGTTCAGTGGATCATATTGCCACATATGCATAAGTATTGCAAAGACGAGAATTGCTTAACTTTGGATAGAATCATGGTTTCCTTTTAAATATTTTGGTTGGTTTGTATATTTATTTACTGCATTTTTATCCTGCTTTTCGGACAATTATTGCTCTGCAAAGGATAACCCATCTTTCAGGCTTTCAAAAGTGGCTTGCAGTTGAAATAATACCTAAAAGGCAGCATTAAGAAGAACAAACAGAACAACATAATGAACCCCAAAGGGCAACAAAACCAGCATATGAACCTGCAGCAGGACTCTTTTCAAAGCCTGTTCAAAGCATAAAGCAGAATTGAAATTATTATTTTGGTCAGTGGTGCTAGAACCAATTCTCAGTTGACTTCCTGTATTTGGGTGTGCATCCCTGAGCATAAGTACGTGCTGCTGTCAACAGTGGCTGCTTGCATTTTTTTATGCGCTCCCCATTTATTTTAAAAGTGGAATCACTTACCGTATTTTTCGCTCTATAACACGCACCAGACCATAATACACACGTAGTTTTTAGAGGAAGAAAAAAAAATATTCTAAACGAAATAGTGGATATATGATTTTTGTGGTTCATGCTGTGGCCACAGACATGTGATCTGACAGTGAGTTTGGAGTAGCCCAATGCAAAAATCCTGAGGATCCATGTGGATCCATGCTTTGTAACCATGGAGGAGGGAAGGAAGGGGAACCATGGATCCTTTGCTCACGACTGCAGCAGATCCCCCCCGCCACCCGCAGGCATTCGCTCCATAACACGCACAGACATTTCCCCTTACTTTCTAGGAGGAAAAAAGTGAGTGTTGTGGTGCAAAAAAATACGGTATATTTGAATTATTTCTAAAGAGGAGCGTGGACACAGATATCCACACCATTCATGCTTGATGGAATGTATGCATATGTCATAATTGCTAGACATATGAGAGGGCAAAAAGTCAAGAGAAGTGGCCCCTCCTTTTTTTTTAAAGACAAAAAAATATATATTTCTAATGCTGTTTGCTGAGGTTGCACATTAAGCCACTCCAAATGATGACTAAGCATTTGCTCACACTACTGCAGTGTCAGCAGCAGAACAGGATTCCATTCACTCCTCAGCTCAGTCCATCCATTTGTGCATGTGTCTTATTGCTATTAAAAGCATGAACTCCACCAGCTCTCATGTGACTAAGTGGCTGTTTTTCCTATCTGGTGGTAAAGGGGACATTATGAACTTTGCCCATAAGAAACAATGCACTGAAAATCTCTGGTCATCTCATTTGGACCTCTGTGGTCATGTGGGTAGAGGACTAGATTTGGACTTTGAGTTCACCTGTAAATTGGGTAGGTGGCTTTGGTCAGCCCTCAGACCTTCACCAGTAAAAAGAGAAAAATAATAATGATTTGCTCATAGCTGTTAGGGTGAGCAAGGTGTAAGACTTGTTAAACACTCTATTTATTAATTTGAAAAGCCAGTTCCCGACATTCCGTAACACCCTCCTGATGTTTCGCCATGCATTAACATGACCAAAAATAGATCCCATGATGGGGATTTTCTTTATTAATTATTTCAGCAGTTTGTATACAGCTTAATCACATTCGTCTCTAAGCAGTGTGCAGAGTACCCAATACAATAAGATTAAAATGTGTTAAACCTGGGTTCATGCTGCAAAACGACTACAAAACTTTGGCACCAGTTGGGAGCTTATCTTCAGTTTTGGGATTCATAGTTAATGAAGCTCCCAAGAAGATTCCTGGTTTATTCTTTTCTGACAGGTATTTCAAGAAGATGGGGAGGGAGGGGTTTATAAGCATGTAATATGTTCACCTTGGGACATCCAAAGTTGTGTTGCTTTGTTGTATAAATACTGTACAAATTATGACAATCTCTGGTGTGCCGGTGCCTGAAAGGACTTCTAAGGAACCCAACAAACTTGATGCTTAAGATACTCTCTGTTGTGCTGAGGTGAAGAGCCTCTTTGTACAGTAATTGAACATGTGATTTTTTACTGCCAGTATACTTCCCCTCACTTGTATATATTCACCCTGCAAAATGCAACTTGAATGTATGCACTGAAAGAACCAGTGACATCCAAGATGCAGCTTGCATGCAGAATCATGGAGGCACTGATTCGAGGAAGGATGAAAGCCCCACATATTGGAACAGGCCAGAGGTCTTGCAGTTCTCAGGGCTGCTAAGTCATTCTGCTTGGGATGTTGCAGTTTCTCAAGCTCAGCACAAAACTGCTTTTGTATACTGCTTTTTGTCTGCGGAGTGGCTGTGTCTTTGAGCATCTAGGAAACTGGGCTTACCTGCATATTAAGGCTGCTTCACTGGAACTTTTGCACTGAAATTGCATTAAAACTAGCAGAGGTTGCACCATTCGGTGTTTTGTACTAATGGTTCACAGGTGGAGACTGCAACTCCCCAATTCAACAGCTGATTTACTTTTTCATTGGGAGCTTTATGGTTCTTTAAAACAAGTTTGGTGTGATTTGTTCATGAAAAGCAACATTGGATTTTCTTTTTTCTTTTTAGATCTTTACTTGGTGCATTGGCCTGACTCGCACATCCCTGGTAAAAGCAATCGAGAAGTCAGAGCAGAGACTTGGCAAGCCATGGAAGAGTTGTATGAGAAAGGTGGGGTGGCTTTGATAGTTGCTGCTGATTTTTTTCACAGTTGCAAAAATGCAGAGAGTGTTTCTGTTGGGATATCATGACACATTTTCACCATCTTTTCCACTCGGGGTATATCTTAGGGCAATCTGATGCATAGCTGTCAATGTTTCCCATTTTTTAAGGGAAATTCCCTCATTCCGAATAGAATTCCCCGCAAGAAAAGGGAAAAGTTGACAGCTATGTTCTGATATCATTCATACCAGGCCTCGGAAGTGTCACAGAACAGTGCTCCATTCTGGAGTTTTGTTACCCTTTCCCTGCAGTGCTTTTTAAACATCTGAACACTTAGCAATCCTGATGAACTTTGCTCCTTTCTTGGTCCAGTGAAGAAGAGGCCTAAAGACAGTCTTTTCAGAGTAGGCCTCTATAAGATGGTGATGGTGGGAATGAGAAGCAGCATTGCTGTCTGGAGCTCTCTGGAAATGTCCAGTGGAGAGAAGGAGTGGGAAGAGATTGGGGATCGGAGGTGTCTGACGTGGGACAGGCCCAACACAGAGGGAAATCATGAGCAGGACCCATTGAAGGACTCTGACCCTGGAGTGGGACACAGCAGATTGGGGGGGGGTGACCTAGACCCGAGGGGAAGGACCAAGTGGGTTATCAAGAGAACAGCCCACCTCAGTGTCATTGGATACCCCAAATCTAGAGCCATAAATAAATCATGACACAGTGTAATATGTCATTTGTTGTTGTTCATCTGAGGTTGTACAGTGGTAGCTTGGGTTACATACGCTTCAGGTTACACACTCCGCTAACCCAGAAATAGTGCTTCAGGTTAAGAACTTTGCTTCAGGATAAGAACAGAAATCATGCTCTGGCTGCGCGGCGGCAGCAGGAGGTCCCATTAGCTAAAGTGGTCTTCAGGTTAAGAACAGTTTCAGGTTAAGAACGGACCTCCGGAACACATTAAGTACTTAACCCGAGGTACCACTGTATTTACCTAATTTTAAGACCTGCCAAGGAACAGAGGTTTGTTATTATGTCTTCATATGTAAAAACACAGAATTCAAAGAGGGTGTTCTTTCTTTTTCCTATGACTGTAATCGGGGAGAGGAGGGACAACCTCAAGAAACGTTTTCCGAAACACCAGAGTCTTGTCGTTGTTTTCAAATGGAATTGAATGCTAAAAAAAGGCAAGGCCGCTGAACTGAAGTAGCTTTGTGTCATGGCTTCAAACCCAAGTACTCTTGTTACAGTGGGTTTGTGGGTCTGGTTGCAGATTCTCAGAGCCTTACCAATACTGTTCAAAGCTGATACTAATTGGGACCAAAGAGCCCTTGTGGTGATGGTGGGGATATTATTGGTGTAACAATTTTCTGTTGGTGGTTTGGGGCAAGGGTTTTAGTTGACTGCCTGAACGAGGAATTGAAACTTGATTCTCTCTCTCTCTTCCCCCACCCCCAGGTTAATTAACTTACAAAGCATCTCTTTGGAAGATTTTTGAACTGAATCTCCCCCCCCCCCCACAACTCGTGCCCCTCTTCTGTACTGTTTCCTTCATCATGTGCATTAATTTAACTTGGCTGTTTATCTGCACCTAGGCCGAGCGAAACGTCAGGAATTAAAACTGTATGTTAGGCACATCCTCGATTTATCACCCCTGCATGAAACTTCATTACAGAACCTATGGATGCCGAACACAATTTCCACCCTAAGCTACATTATTTAAATTAACGTCACGTAAATCTCATTCCAATTAAAGTAGCCTTTCTGTCCTGAGTCTTCTGTTATCTGGTCCATCGGCTCCTGCATCCCACAAATCACCCCTTTCTGCCTCAAGCAATGCAGAAAAATTGAACCTCTGGCCATGTGTTTCTGAAGTGATATGCAAATGTTAATAAATTTGGAGGTTTATAGGCAGTACCCCATGAGGGAAGAAATGATTAAATAATTTGCTTGCATGGTTAACCACTAAAGTTTCAGTTGACACTCAGATAATGCTTAATCATCCCTTTTGACTTATGGCCCTGGCCTGGGGTTTAGAAGCAGTTTTTTTTTTTTTAAATAGCATTGTTCCTTCTAATTGATCATTTATTTTCCACAGCTGAGTGCTTGTGTAGCACTGTGACCAAGCTTTCAATTCTAAACATACTTACACAGGAGTAAGTCCCCTTTGACTTACAGTAGAACAACTTACGTTTACAGATGCACAGGATTGTGCTGTAATTAGGATAAGCTGGGAAGAACTTATTTCAAGTCTTGCCCCAGCTGTAGACTCACTTGGTGAGCCATACTGTCCAAACAACCAACCACCTCATGCAGGCCCAGTTATATCCGTATTTTATCCAGTACCTCAAACAACGATTCAAACCTTTTTCACTGACCCTTTGAAAGCATACTGTAGAAGTGTGAACAATTAGCAAAATTAAAACACGTGGAGTTATGAAAAAGAACACTGGAAGATGAGGCATTTGATCAGGAGCAAAAATTACAAGACTGAGTGAAAGCAATGAAATGCATTTATTAAATCTGCTTGTTCACGCTTTCTAGGTTTTTTATTTTATTTTTTTAAAAGACAGTAATAATCAACCACTATGGTTTATTACACAGTTGTTCTAGGAGTTGATTTTGATTGTCACAAAAACTGTGTTCTAAGCGTACGTTGTTGTTTTTTTAAAGGGTTTTCCATTTGTTTATGCTTGAAAAGGATGGGGCATTCCAAGAACAGAATGAGAATGTGACTTAAGAGTCATAAAAGTTAATGGGGATGTTCTCTATAAAAGCTGCAATTCAAGCTATTTATAAACGTCTCCCCTCGCGCCTGCCTGCTTGAGAAATTAAGGAAGATGGTCTTTGATAGCCTCTGAGGTTTTGGGATTTGTAATTTAAGCAATAGTTTAACCTTGGCGTGTAACAGCAGTGGCAGGAAGGAGGCAAACAGGGAGAGGGACTTTAACCTCCCTCCACTCTGGTGTCCTTATAGCTAAGGAGCCTTTCTTGGACCATCAAGTCTGGTGAGTGGCCCAAACATGAACTTCCCTGCCTGCCCCTCAACCTCAAAAAGCTACCATTGGTGCCTTTTTGAGTACAGTGGAACCTCGGGTTGTGAACATGATCTGTGTGGGAGGCACATTCGCAACCCACAGCGTTCACAACCCACAGCGCTGCGCATGCACGTGACACACTTTAGTGTTTCTGCGCATGTGCGAGCGCCGAAACCTAGAAGTAACCCATTCCATTACTTCCGGGTTCAGCGCGGTCTGTAACCCGGAAAAGCGCAACTCGCAGCGTTCGCAACCCGAGGTATGACTGTACTCTCAGTGTTGGGCTACAAACCCACAGCTGTTGGAGCTGCTCGCTGTTGATGGGTTGTTGCGGAGAGAAAAACAGCAGGAATATAATCCAAAGGTTGCCCTGTGGATGCGGCTGCTGGGTCCTGTTAATTGATTTTGTGGATTCTGACTATTTAAACAGGCCTGCACATTTGCTGGAAGACTGGGCTGTAAATACCCGCAATAAACAGCAACAACTTGTGCTTTAATTTCTCGGCCGCTGCTGGGCGAGGGCGGTTTGGTATGGAAAGAGTTTCCTTGAGATGCAGGCTTGTGAGATAGGCCAGCTTACTCTGAGTTGTCCTGTGTCCTCATTGTGGACTGGGCTGGGGTGGGGCGAAGTTTCATTTGATGCATGTTTCCTCTCTTAGGTGAGGAGGGCAAGGGACTGGCAGGGAAGGCTGCAGATGCTCATAAAACATTTGATTTGATCCATTGCTCAATTCCAACTTATTTTGGAATTGAGCAATGGATGCTCGCTCATTCCTGTGAGGAAGCAGGGGGGTTTTTTGCCACAGGACTAACTTTTGTTTTTTTGGGTTTTTTAAAAAAATAATATTAAAGTTTCAAAAAAGTTACAAGAATAGAAAAAAAGAAAAGAAAAAGAAACAAAAAATACATAATACAAAAAAGTAAAAACAATTAAAAACAAGTCAACCTTTCCATATCTTAACTTTCATATCCTTGTTTCCCTGGCCTCCTCACACCTCCCTTTTTTGTATTCTAGTTCAATTAGTTATTTCAGCAAATCCTTTCCATTTTTGCTTTTATCTTAATAGTTTATCTTAATATATTATAACTTTACATTCTCACCTGTTAATAATCCATCTTTAAATACTCCTTTATAACATTACTGCTAAAACCACATAACTTCATTCCAACATCCTTCTAACATTCCTTAATTTTACAGTGTTTCTGTAGATAGTCTTTAAATTTCTTCTACCGACTCTTCTCCCTGGTCTCGGATTCTGCCAGTCATTTCCGCCAGCTCCATGTACTCCATCACCTTCACCTGCCCACAGGACTAACTTTTGAATTCCTTACGCCTTTTTTTTTTTAAAGTAACAGTACAATAGAGACTCATGTAGGTGAGAGCTTCCTCCTGTGGTTGGAGGTGGTTTATGAGTGATATCCGCTGCACCACACCCCGTTTGATCAGATAAGGGATGCTGTATGATGGTATCTCTTCAAGAAAACAAACTCAAGTCTCACGTGGCATTCATTTAAACAGTAATGATTTCCAAAGCAGCTTTTAAGAAGCATAACGTGAAGCTACACATTTTTGTAAGCAAAGATGTGGGTAATTAATTAAAAGATTTCTGCACAACTTTTCAGTGCCTGTTGTCCAATTGGCACCTTTTACAATAATGGATTTTTTTAGAATACTTTTTATTTTTTAAAAAACAAGTTCTCTATATGGTAGACATCTAATTTCCTTCAACTGATTGCTTGTATAATCTCTCCCTTTCTACAGCAGTTACGCCGCTGCCTAATGTGAAATATCTCATAGTATATACACTACACTACACTACACTACACTACACTACACTACACTACACTACACTACACTACACTACACTACACTGTATATCACCATAGTAAACCTAGGAAAAAGTTCACTTTGCACTTTTGATTCTTCCTTTGCAGGCAAAATTCAACACTTTCTCACTTTGATGACTTTTTCTGTTGCCATGCAGAACCCCTCTTTCTGCTGGAAGTTTCCTTACGCAGTCCCACAAATTGAAATCGTGTGACAAGTTTGAATTGCATGACTTCTTGTGTGACATGAATGTTTACAGTTGCATACAATGCAGAAATTCGCCCAGTGTGTACACACACACACACACACACACACACACAATCACAATCCCCATCTCAGGAAAGGCTACACCTGTTGAATGCCTGCCTATTATTCATTTTGATACAGAGCCTGTGCCAGGAGAAAAGTGATGACTCACAAATTCAAAGCTTGTTTCTGCAGCATGTTTTGCTTTGGCGTGCGATGAGGGAGGCAACATCGCCTAAGGAAATTGTTAAGAGCTAGTAAAAGTTCTAAAAAGTGTTTTGATGTCTGAACTTAGTACAGTTAAGGCTTGAAAGCCTTGATAAAAACACCCATGTCAGTGTTCAAGAGAGATAAGGCAAGCTATTGTAATCAAACAAAGCTCGGGTGCTGAGAGCATTTATTTACAAATCTTTGCTGGTAAGAGATCAGCTTGTCCATCTTACTCTGAAGGTCCCCTCCTCCTTTTTCTTTTTAATCTTCACATGGAGTTTGTTTTGAAGCTTTTTCTGGCAAGAAAATGCAGTGTGGCAGCATTCAAAGTGTTCAGCCTCATTTCCTGCTGGGCTGGCCCAAGGAGGTGGTGAGGTCAGGCAATTTGATGGACTCCCAAACTCATCCCAGTGGAGCTGCTTTTCCTACTTGTTGTGGAACACCCTGGAAATTTGGGTGCAGTCTGGGAGAAATTGTGATTTGCATGCTCCCACCTCTTCCAAGAGGCCTGCTGAGCGTGTCATGACTGAGAAACCCCCAAATTAGTTAGGTAACAAATCTGATTTCTTGAAATGGCATGTGGCATGTGGCCAGGGGGAACATCATGGGAGGTCTGTTTCCAGATGTACTGCCCTTTGCGATTGGAAGCCTTGCAAGTTGTTCCAGGAAAGGGACCCTGAGCAACATGGGGAGGGGGGGAGCTCTTGGGACCAAGGTGAAACTGTAAATTATTTTTAGTTTATTGTTGTTTTTGTTATTGGATGCTGGGTGTTGTTTATGTAATCTTGTTATACTTACAGTTCTGAAAATTCTTTTGTATGTTATAATATTTGCTACCATGATTTGCTATGTCATTAGCAAATTCTTTTTGCATTTGATTTTCAAATGTATTGTTGTAAGATGCTTTGAGCACTGGGGGGGAGGGTAGAAAAGCAACATAAAAAAAGAAAGAATGAATGAATGTGCACTAGCTTGGGGTTACCTCCGCCTCCCCTTTGGATTTTTTTGAACATGAGCAAAATACAGTGGACACTCGGGTTGCAAACATGATCCGTGCGGGATGCACGTTCGCAACCCGCAACATCTGCAACCCGCAGCGGCGCATCTATGCACGTGTGGGTTGCAACTTGGCGTGTCTGCGTATGCGCAAAGCGTGATTTAGCGCTTCTGTGCATGTGTGACCACCAAAACCTGGAAGCAACCCGTTCCGGTGCTTCTGGGTTTCGGCGGTCCACAACCCGAAAAAATGCCACCTATAACCTGAGGTATGACTGTATATGCATGATGGATCTAGCTCCACATATATTTTTAAGTTTTTCACCTTTGTATAAATGGGCTACCTTGGAAGGTGGAGGACTCTCCTTCATTGGAGCTTTTTAGGCAGAGCTTGGGTGGCCATCTGTCATGGATGCATTGCAGGGCGTTGGACCAGAAGCCCCTCGGGGTCTTTTCCAACTCTACAATTCTGAGTTCATGAGCCCTAGAACTGTCAGCAAGCTTCATGGCTCAGTGGGGATTTGAAAGATAGTTGATTAATTTTAATATCATTCCCCCATCTCAAGACAATTATGATGTTGGCTGGAGAGCAACTTTAACATGAGTCTGTCAAGTCACTAGAGTTTCCAGATTGCAGCCAGAATACAGTGGTGCCTCGCAAGACGAAATTAATCCGTTCCGTGAGGCTCTTCGTATAGCGGTTTTTTTGTCTTGCGAAGCAAGCCCATTGACAGCTTAGCGGATTAGCGCTATTAGCGGTTTAGTGGCTTTTAGCGGATCAGCTGATAAGCGGCTTAGGGCTTAGGAAAAGGGGGGGGGAGGGAAAAAAACCCGCAGGAACTCGCAAGACATTTTCGTCTTGCGAAGCAAGCCCATAGGGAAATTCGTTTTGCGAAGCGCCTCCAAAATGGAAAACCCTTTCGTTTAGCGGGTTTTCCGTCTTGCGAGGCGTTCGTCTTGCGGGGCACCACTGTACTGCAGCCTGCCTGCAACTGCATACCTGATACAGCCTGTCCTTCTCTCCCTGGTTCCCCCGCCTATCTTCTTTTTCTGGCCTGCTGGAGCAAGCAGGACTCTCATTCTGCCCTGCAGCGGGTCAGAGTGGGTGACGGGATAGGGAAAAGAGCAAGCTGGAAGAATCCATGTCTGTATCTCTTTCACGCCCGTGAGGCAATTTTAACAATCAGAAGAGCAATTGAGAGCATGCCCCAGCAGCCCAATCCGTCACAAGAATTTGCTTGAAACTGTTTTTAATATTGTGCATTTAAATTACTATAACATGACCTGGGACCCTATTGTGATGGGTGGGTATCATTATTAGTATTTAGTAAAGCTAGTCATAAAAGTTGCCAAAGGCTATTCTTTAAAAGGCTGTTTTGAGATGTGAAACACAGCAGCACGTGTACGTTTCAACTTCCTCTTTGGCAGAAAAGGAAGCTGATTTGGTATTTTGAAAAACAGATTGAGTAAACGGCCGTCAAATGATGGAATGACTGCATTTATATACCTCCTTCCTGCCATGGTACCTATGGCCGTTTACAGTTTTTACAACAAATGGTCCAAAATATAGACCAACAGAGTTCTCTGAGCTGATAGTTGTGTCTGGAACTGATGGTATGTGCTCTCTGGCCTAGGCTTCCTCACTTCCGCTTTTCTTTTTTTTTTTTTTATAATAATTTTTATTAAGTTTTCACAACATAAACATAACAACATAAACATAACAAGAAAAAATAACAATACAACATAGAAAAAGAAAAAACACAGATCATACAAACTTGAAGACTTCCCCATACCTCTCCTGTTCTGCACCCTTATTTCACAATTCTCTCTAGCAACCCTTCAGTCAATTTTTACATATCACCTCCTTAAAACTTCTTCCCTATGGTTTATAGTTTACAGCTGTAAATCTTTATTTCTTACCCCTCGACATCTTTTCAGTCCTTAATTTGACAACAATTCTCAAGATACGCTTTAAATTTCTTCCAGTCCTCCTCCACCGCCTCCTTCCTCTGGTCACGGATTCTGCCGGTCATCTCTGCCAGTCCCATATATTCAATCACCTTCGTTTGCCACACTTCCGCTTTTCTTCAGGCCACACAGGTATATTTGAGGCTGCCCCAACAGTTCTCAGGCGCATTTAATGGTATGCGCTCCCTGGCTTGCACTTCCTCACCGGCCCTGTTACTGCTTACGCTGAAACCAAGTCCACCCGAAAGTAAAAAGGTAAAGGGACCCCTGACCATTAGGTCCAGTCGCGGCCGACTCTGGGGTTATGGCGCTCATCTCGCTTTATTGGGCCGAGGGAGCCAGCGTACAGCTTCTGGGTCATGTGGCCAGCATGACTAAGCCACTTCTGGCGAACCAGAGCAGCGCACGGAAACGCCGTTTACCTTCCCGCCGGAGCGGTATCTATTTATCTACTTGCACTTTGACATGCTTTCGAACTGCTAGGTTGGCAGGAGCAGGGACCGAGTAACGGGAGCTCACCCCGTCGAAAGTACCTAAGTTCTAAACCACTGAATGTTACAGAATGCTGGTGTGCTGATAATCCATCAGTGATATTGTTACACACGTGGTGACCATTTTGCACGTTTCCTGGCCCACTCATGTGTTGGCGCAGCACGCAAAAGCCTGGCCCCGTTCTGCCCTGCCCCCATACCGTCCCCCTGTTATGCCCCTGTTCTGCCCTCTTCCAGCTCCAAAAGGACTCGGGTGTTGGGGGTCACACATCAATTGGATGTGCGCAGAATGGTCACTGCCTGCACTCTCCTCGCTTTCTTGGTTAGTTCCAGACGTAGTAGCAATGGAAACGTGCTGTGTCTTCGATATTACTTTAGTTACAAGTATAACATAAATGGACGCAGAGACATAGCTGCAAGTTGCAGAACTGCTAACCCATATCAAATCCACGGCAAGAAATCTTGCAGTCTCTTGCCACCAGCCTGCCCATTGTACTAACAGCAACGCTGCAGTTTCTTGCATGCGATCCTTAAGCGCTCATCTTTTTAAAAAGTTTTTATTTATACTCACCAGGCTTATACCTTTCACTAGTTTTACAATCGTTTTCACATTTCAAAGTTTGACTTCCTCCCACCCCCACGGTTCCTTAAATTAATTTTTTTAAATACCTCCTGCATATGCAAATTCATTTAATCTGCTCATTTAATTATCTACTTTAAATATGTACTCTTATGAAACTGCAGGTTGTTAAGTAATCCTGCCAACATTTTTATCCGTTTGCAATTTGTCTGTAAATATTCAATAAACCATTTTCATTCTTTTATGAAAAGTTTGTTATCTTGATTTCTTAATTCTTCTGGTAAGTTTCGCATATTTCTGCATATAAGTTTTTGTATCCGTTCTTCCTTTGCTGGGTCTTCTGCTTCTTTCCATTTTGGGGCGAGTAACCTTCTTACCGCTGTAGTCGCATAAAAATGAATAAACCAGAAGCTTTTCATTTGGGAATTACCGTAATTTTTCCTCTATAAGACTCACTTTTCCCCTCCTAAAAAGTAAGGGGAAATGTGTGTGTCTCTTATGGAGCGAATGCAGGCTGCGCAGCTATCCCAGAAGCCAGAACAGCAAGAGGGACTGCTGCTTTCACTGTGCAGCGATCCCTCTTGCTGTTCTGGCTTCTGAGATTCAGAATATTTTTTTCTTGTTTTCCTCCTCCAAAAACTAGGTGCGTCTTGTGGTCTGGTGCGTCTTATAGAGCGAAAAATACGGTATAGGGACAGAACTACCTGAACTGTATAGAAATTTAAGCACTCATCTTGTGCCCATCCCTGTCAGTTCAGGGGACCATCCACAGTCATCAGAAGAACATTAACATTATTTTGTCAAATCACCGACTTCAGGCACTTTCAAACAAAACCATTGTGATAAATCCATTAACGGCAACCTCATAACAAAGCACAATCAGTCTCTGTTAATAGAGTGATCCTGCAGGGATATTTTTGAAGTCCCGAATAAATCACTCCAAAGGTGGCCTGAAGTTGTACATTCAATACTTGACTTGCACGTATATTGATGTAACTCCAATTTCATAGTCTCCGCTGTTGGAAAACTCTGCAGGAAGCCAGTCATATTTGGAAAGAGGCTCCTTAATTGCCCCCCTTTCCCCAAGAATAATATCCATTAAATCAAATAAGAAATGAGTAGGTGAACATAAATCGTCATGTAAACCTAATTAATTTGTAAAACCTGCATATTATCCTCCTTTGATATATCAGTATGCAGTGCTTGTACTCTCTTGAACACAGAGCTTCTCAACTTTGATGATAAAGTATTTTGTTTTCCTGATAGAAGATGGATTATGTACTACAAACCTCATAAAAATGAATCTAAATTAAGCTCTTAAAAACAACACCTTAATATTTAGATAGAGGTTCCAAATAGATCCTCAGCTCCAAATGACTGATCTCCCTGATAGTAGACAGCTAGGTACTTGTATTTTTGGAAGCATAGAAATAATCAGTATTCTTGGATACTTGCTGAAAAGAAAATTAGTTGTTTTTATTAGACATTACCCAGTCTTCTCTAACACAAATGAATCAAAATCTCCTTAGTAGGACCGCTGTTATATAGGTGCATATGAAGTATTATCACTTAGTTGTTTCTGAACTTCCTTTGTCATAATTCACAACAGCAGCTTTGTCTAAAAGGTTGATGGGAGTAGTCCTAAGGACTGTGAATAAACTAGAACAGGGTGATATTGACACAATTTATCCAGAAAGAAACAGTTGGCTTTGCAGTAGATCAGGGTTTTCCAGACTTGAGTCACCAGCTGGTTTTGCACTACAATTCCCATAATCCCTGACCATTGGTCCTGCTAGCTAGGGATTATGGGAGTTGTAGTCGTCAAAATCAGATGGGGACCCAAGTTTGGGAAACCCTTCAATGGATTATCTCTGCATGCCTACATACACGAAGATTGCACATGCATGGGCTCTATGCGTAGCAAGGATTTGACACCAGCATTTGAAGCTGTTAATGGAGTCGGTTTGGTGTTAACCATGTTTAAAGTTGTTCCCAACACAATCATTAACTGTGGATAAGGCTGACATTTTTTTACATGCCTGTTGTCTTTGTCCATGGAGTTTTCTTGGCAGGGATCCTGGAGTGGCTTGCTGGTTCCTGCTCCAGGTGGACCACATTTGGTCAAAACTCTCCACTATGACCAGTCCATCTTGGGTGCCCTTCTCGGCATAGTTCATAGCTTCTCTGAGTTATTCAAGCCCCTTTGCCACGGCAAGGCAGTGATCCATGATCATGTTTGACCAAACTGCGGGAGGCAGTGGAAGACAGGGGTGCCTGGCGTGCTCTGGTCCATGGGGTCACGAAGAGTCGGACACGACTAAACAACTAAACAACAACAAGGCTGACATTGGTTGGGGGTGACACAGGCAACTCTAGGACCTACATCAAATGCCTTAAATGTGTGTCTGTACCAATGCACTCTTGCTATTTCCATCTTGATCTTCCTCCTTTCTTCCTGCCCTGATTTTCTTTGTGCAATTGGCTAACTTGGTAACTTGTTCTCATGTCACACTGGGGTTTGGGAAGGCTCAGCCCAAATAAATGTGACCCGGAGGGGAATATGCAGCATCCATCGACCATTTCCCCCATCCAATTCCCATTCAAGTTTTTTCTCATATATATATATTCCAATGTAAAATTATAAAAAGAAAAAACATCCACTTTATCACCAACACAATCTTTTTGGACTTCCATCAGCTCGTCTGATAATTCTCCCATCTTAATCACTTCTTACACATTCCCTATTTAATATTGCAATATAATAATAACTTATCCTATCTTTTTCTTTTTTTACAATATTTCTACTATTAATTCTTCACAGAACTTCTTGTAAACTTACAAACGTTATCTGGTCATTACATATACTTTTCATATAATCTGTAAATTTAGTCCAGTCCTCAGTGAACTTCTGGTTTCGCCGGTTCCGGATCCTTCCTGTTAGTTTATCAAGTTCTGTGTAGTCCATTAGTTTCATCCTCCATTCTTCAATCGTAGGTAGTTCTTCTTGTTTCCATTTTTGGGCCAATAATATTCTTGCTGCTGTTACTGCGTACAAAAACAATTTCCAATCTTTCTTATTAATTTCATTTCCCATTATTCCTAATAGAAATGCTTCTGGTTTCTTTATAAATGTATATTTCAACATTTTTTTCAACTCATTATATATCATTTCCCAGAGGCATTTCACCTTTTTACACTCCCACCACATATGATAAAATGTTCCCTCTTTTTCTTTACATTTCCAACATTTATTGCTTACTTTATACATTTTTGCTAACTTTACTGGTGTAAGATACCATCTATATATCATTTTCATCACATTTTCTTTTATTGCAGTACAGGCAGTAAATTTCATTCCTTCATTCCACAATTTTATCCAGTCTTTTAATTGTATATTATATCCAAAGTCTTTGGCCCAGTGAATCATAACCGACTTAACCTCCTCATCCTTTGTATACCATTCCAGCAGCAATTTATACATTTTAGATAAAATTCTGAAATCATTATTCAATATTTCTTGCTGATACTTTGATTCTTTATCAGAAAAACCTCTTTCTCTAACATCTTTTTAAAACATTTTTTTAACCTGAAAGTAGTGCAGTCAATCATTAACATATTCTTTTACTTCCTCATATGGTTTCAATTTCCATTTACCTCCTTCTTTCATTGTTAAACTCCCGTATGTTATCCACTTCCCCCTCATATTGATCTTCCTTACACTCATCCCCGCCAACGGAGACAACCAATGTGGTATTTTTGGTTCCAATAGGTTTTTATACCTCTCCCAAACTTCTATGAGAGATCTTCAAAAGATGTGGTTTTCAAAACCTTTATGAACTTTTTTCTTATCATACCATAAATATGCGTGCCAACCGAATCTGTTATCAAATCCTTCCAAATCCAACAGTTCCGTGTTTTCTAATTTCATCCACTCTTTCAACCAACAGAGTTTCAAGCATTCAAGTTTTTTCATGTGATACCATAATTGTGAGGGATGGTGTAAGGAAATTAAAATCTTCCCCCAAGCTATGAAACCCATCTGGGTTGGTAGAGCATGAGACTCTCAATCTCACAGTCGTGGGTTCAAGCCTCATGTCAGGCAAAAGATTCCTGCATTTCAGGGGGTTGGACTAGATGACCCACGTGGCCCCTTCCAACTCTCTGCTTCCATGAAACCAGTCCTGTGCCCACACTGAGCACTACAAAGCCCATTTTGCTTGGGTCTGGGGAGGCTTGAACCAGTTGCATTCTTGACATAATGGAAAGCAAACTTGGGAAACCCAGCTTGAAACCAAACAAATGAGAAACTAGCGGCTTAAAAAAGGATAGAGATGTAACTATTATCTTTTACAGTGGTGCCCCGCAAGACGAACGCCTCGCAAGACGGAAAACCCGCTAGACGAAAGGGTTTTCGGTTTTGGAGGCGCTTCGCAAAATGAATTTCCCTATGGGCTTGCTTCGCAAGACGAAAATGTTTTGCGAGTTCCTGCGGGGGTTTTCCCCTCCCCCCCTTTTCCTAAGCCCTAAGCCGCTTATCAGCTGATCCGCTGATAAGCCGCTTATCAGCTGATCCGCTAAAAGCCGCTAAACCGCTAATAGCGCTAATCCGCTAAGCTGTCAATGGGCTTGCTTCGCAAGACGAAAAAACTGCTATGCGAAGAGCCTCACGGAACGGATTAATTTCGTCTTGCGAGGCACCACTGTATTAAGAAACCTGAAACTAAAATGAGCAGACCACTGAAAAATAATCTGCTTTGGGGAATTAAACTCTGATCTTAGAGCAGGACAGTGATCTACCAGCAACCCACACTTTAAAATACATTTGTATCTTCTACGGTTCTCATTGCCAGCTCTTGTAAGTTCTTTCATTCTTCAAATCAACGTCAGTTAAGATTTTCAATACAAAGTGGAACATCTTTGCCCCATTCCCTTTCATATTACAATTGGAAGTAATGTTTTGTTCCAGGCTTCTTTTGAAATATTGATTTATTAGTTGTGTAGACCATGGTGAATCTATTTACTTGTTTTCTCTTCCGCCATAGGCCTAAACTCTGGGAGCTTGACCTGCTCTCGCAGATTAAATTCAAATTATGCAAACTGCTGTGTCGTGGGTTGTAACCCAATTAACAGGACACATATTGAGCACATGATCGTTAGTTTAAATGAAAGTTGTCAAACAGCCCAGTGCTCAAGATTAACGGGTCTACTTTCCAAATGCCTTTTGGAAGCCAAGAATTAGGACATCTCCATCTCCCCCTGGATTTTGCATTGTCTTTCAGCCTGCCCTTCGCTTGGCTCTTTGTGTTGCTGGGACTGTAGCAAAATTAAGTCTCACTTTAGATTATAAGCTCCTTTGGGTAGGAACCTGTAAAGGACAGTGTAGTTAAAAGTGATAATATTAACACAACTGTGTAAAAAGCCACATTGCAAATATTTCCTTTGCTATCTACTAAAATACTGCTTGCTCTTTTTAGAAGCTGGAGTGCCATTGACGGCATGCAGTTGGGTCTGAACTAAGGATCACAAGTGCACATTGGCAGGTGAAGTTTCTGAATTTCTAAGCACTTGAAAAAATACCAGTCACCTGTATGAGGTTTTTTGTTATTTGTCAGCATATGTCTGACAACAGGGGTGTAGTGGATGCTGTGCAATAGGCAGTGAGGGTCCATATATAACATGCAGAACTAGGGCTGGGCGATATCAGCTTTTCTTTTTCTTCAAATTTTTTTTATTAAATTTTCCAAATTTATAACAAACATGTCCACAAACATAAACATAAACAAAAAACATCAAAAAACAAACAAACATATATCTTAACTGTAAAAATTCCACTTTTGTTATCATTGTTGGGTGACTTCCTCAAATCCCCCTGGCTGAGTTTCCATATATATCATTGTTGTAGTTTTCCAAAACTAGTTTCACATAAAATTTACTTGGTCCATTAACCTCTTTCTTTCTTTTCATTTTAACTTTTATCCATAGTATTCTACAACATCACATATTTAAATCCTAGGCCAATCTGATTCTCGCAAGTAATTCTATTTAATTTATCTTAACATATTTAACTAAATAATCTTTGAATTTCTTCTATTCCTCTTGATACTCCTCCTCCTTCTGGTCGCGGACTCTTCGGTCAGGTCAGCTAGCTCCAAAAAATCCATCATCTTCATCTGCCATTCCTCCACTGTTGGTACCTCTTGTGATTTCCAATTTTTGACCAACAAAATTCTAGCTGCAGCTGTGGCATACAAAAACAATCTGACATCTTCTTTGGGCAAATCCAAGTAATCCATTATTCCAAGTAAAAAGGCTTCTGGTTTCTTAATAAATGTATATCTCAACATTTTTTTCAATTCATTATAAATCTTTTCCCAGAAGTCTTTCACCTTCTTTCAACGTTGTGATGTATCACCATTGTATAGCGATACACTGCAGTGTTGGAAAGGAAGGAGACCAACCGTGTAAGGTGCCGGGGCGAAACCGCCGCAGCTCCCTCCGGCGTGTGGTGCATGGAGGGAGGAGCAAGGAGCATCAGCCCCGGCTCTGCGAGGTGCTGGGGTGACACTGCTGCCACTCCCACTGCCGCCAGCGCCCGTCGCAGGGAGGAAGGAGGCAGCTGGAGAAGGAAGGTTAGGCGCTGGGCAGCAGGCAAGCACCACCCATGATATACCGCAGGGTGAAGGCACCATTGTGCTCTGGCCCTCAAACTGGTCCTGGATAATCATCATCATCATCATCATCATCATCTGGGCGGCTTCTAATCAAGTGTTAAAAACAATACAGCATTAAATATTAAAAACTTCCCTAAACAGGGCTGCCTTCAGATGTCTATTAAAAAGAAGATAGCTTCTTATTTCCTTCACATCTGAAGGGAGGGTGTTCCACAGGGCGGGCGCCACCACCGAGAAGGCCTTCTGTTTGGTTCCCTGCAACCTCACTTCTCGCAATGAGGGAACCGCCAGAAGGCCCTTGGTGCTGGATCTCAGTGAACAATGGGGGTGGAGACGCTCCTACAGGTATACAGGACAGAGGCCGTTCAGGGCTTTAAAGGTCAGCACCAACACTTTGAATTGTGCTCGGAAATGTACTGGGAGCCAATGCAGATCTCTCAGGACCGGTGTTATGTGGTCCCGGCGGCCACTCCCAGTCACCAGTCTAGCTGCCGCATTCTGGATTAATTGCAGTTTCTAGGTCACCTTCAAAGGTAGCCCCACGTAGAGCGCATTGCAGTAGTCCAAGCAGGAGATAACTAGAGCATGCACAATTCTGGCAAGACAGTCTGCAGGATGATGTATCAATACATTGGCCAGGCCTATGCACAATCAATGATTAGACCACGCCCCCCAATGGACGGGTATACTTGTAATATATGTCCATGAAGAATGCTTTTATGGGTTCTCTTTTTTATAGCATTCTGTTGTATCAGAAACCCCCTCATGACCGCTTTACTTGCATCCCAGATTACTCTTTTTTCCACTGTAGTTTTCAAATTTACTTCAAAATAATCTCTCAAGGTCTTTTGGGCCTTCTTAGCAATCTCTTGATTACTAGGGTGGCATTCATCTTCCATCTAAAGGAACCAGTTAATGTTAACTTCATTTCCATCTTCACAGCGTTATGGTCGGAGCAGGTTTTGGGGCAGATTTCCACCTTTCTAGTCTTTGGTGCTAGTCCTCTAGTTATCCATATTTGGTCAATTCTAGTCCAGGTCATTTTGGCTTCAGAGAAGAAAGTCCCTTCTCTCCCTAAGGGATTTTTTGTTCTCCAAATGTCAATCAAGTCCATATTGTCAGTTAGGTCAAAAAAGGTTTTAGGTAGTCTGCCGTCTTTTCTCATGTTTTGTCTTTGTGCCTTGTCCATATTTGTGGATACCACCCCATTCATATCGCCCATCATGATAATATTGTTGTAATTGTCAGCATCGCCCTTGAGCCAGTGCGCCAACTGGACTCATGCACTACAGCCCCGACTGGGCTAGGCGAGCTGGGTAGCACTGCCAGAGACCACCTTTCTCACAGGAACAGGTCATAGTGCTGTGGACTCACAGCTTGGAGCTGAGAGCACCGGATTCACTGTCTCAATAATACAGTCGTTGCGCAGCAGCGTTTTGCAGAGTCTTGCAGAGTATAAACCACTCGGAGAGCAGCTCTGTAAAATATCCTCCTTTTATTCTATAACTACAGCTATAATACAAAACTATATAGAGAGCTAAATATTCTGAGCATACATCAATGCTATACTCTGAGTGCCTGCAGCTGCTCCTAGCAGCAATCTTATCTATAAACACGATCTCTTGCACTCTCTCCCCGACACACTGACTGACTCTCTCTCTCACACAGAGACTCACTCACTTGACTAATTAAGTAGAGAGCAGTACATTGCTCCTCCTCTCTGCAGAGTCAGCAGAGACCTCAGGAGATTCTCAGGAGATTCTTGGGTATGGGAGGGGTGAAATCTCCTCAGTAATCCATATGATCCAACATTGTCTCATGCAACTTCTTGTAAAATTCCGACTTCCCCTCATTTGGGGCATAGATTAATTGCAGTTTCCAGGTCACCTTCAAAGGTAGCCCCACATAGAGCGCATTGCAGTAGTCCAAACGGGAGATAACTAGAGCATGCACCATTCTGGCAAGACAGTCTGCAGGATGATGTATCAATACATTGGCCAGGCCTATGCACGATCAATGATTAGACCACGCCCCCCAATGGATGGATATACTTGTAATATATGTCCATGAAGAATGCTTTTATGTGTTTCTTCATTGAAGTATGTTGCAGGTACATTCATACTTTTGTTGGCTGTGCATGGTGAACGCTGACATTTCGGGAAAATGGCCTCATATTGTGAACATCTTCCTCGTTCCAGGACCTTCAGGGCAAGGTATCTACCGATTTAAAGGCCATGTATTGCCGCTTGCGCGTATGAATGCGTGCAGCTCACATATATATAACAAGTAAAATTGATGCATTGCCATATTTTGCTGCTCCTCTCTAGCATGCAAATGGTATGGTGAGCGCTGCATCTGAATTGCAAATGTTCCTTTTATGTTAATATAAATTTATATTTAAATCCCGGATCAAGGTAGGTGTCCACCCCATTATACATCCCCGAATCCTATTAGCATTAATGGGAATTATGCAAGCATGCTGAGCTCGACAACACAGCTGTTTGAGACGGACAAGGAGTTCCTTCCCTCTAGCTGTTCCATTTATGTATGATTCCCCTGACAAGACAAATCAGTGGTGATTCCACACATAGGGTGGCTGTGTGCCAATTCATTAGCATGTTAATAATCCTTTCGAAATTGTCTCATGCTGTATTTTTCAGATTAACTTGTGTCTGTTCCGTTTTCACCTTTTCACGAGTGAGAGGTTGCTGGATTTATGCTACCTCCGTGTTCTGGGAGCTGTCGGCTCCCTCAAGCTTCGGTGCAGCAACACATTAAAGTCCTGGCCTTCCCTGATAAAGCGCTGCTAGTCTTGAGCCTCATCACGCGTTAAGGTTGACTCCTTTTCTGTGTCATATCGCAGTCCCTAAGAGCAATCAAAAGATCCAGCCTATCATGTCCATAAACACAGTGCATGTAGCAGTTAAGAGGCTGTTGTTGTGGTCCAAGACGTTTGCTATTCAAATGTTGCCATTGGAAAAAGCCCCTTTTCTCTCAGCCTCAATATGGATTTAGGGCTTTTTCATGCAATGACATTGTTGAAGGTATCTTTTGGAATTTGCGTACACTCTGGTTTCCAAAGTTGGGAATGTTCAGCTTCGATCTTCTGCTGTTTGCTTTGGCTCCTAAAGGTTTGTTGGTATTAATATTTTATTGAAAAGTATTCAATTTTAAATAAATGAAGGGATACAAAGAAAAATGAACGAAAAGAAAAATGAAAAGGCACAAAAACGTGTCGAGAAAGAAATAATATATGGATATGTGCGAAAAAATACCCTAACCCATACATTCTTTTCTAAAGTTGCAATTTTTATCTGAATACATATGTAACTATTAATAGCCTATTATACATTTTGTATAAACACATTCCAAATATTGTCATATTTATCCAAGCAAAGTCTAATTTGGTAAGCAGTCTGTTCATAAGTTCTGAGTGATCATATTGTCAATTCATTTATTAAACAGGATCGTATCTTAGGAGGTCCTAATGGCATTTTTTTTGGTGGGTGGGTGCACACACACACAGAGAGACTTTTACTTCATGTTTTAAAAGCTTTATAATATTTGTTATAATAGAGCGGTCACTGAAGTAAAACGCTGTTGTCTACCCTGTGCTCTCGGGGAAGTGAGCTATGTGAACTTTGGAACCAATGGTCTGTCTCTGGCTATTCATAAAAAATATAATACTTTGTGTACTGCCTCAAATGAAAGGTCCATCCAGTCCTTTTACCCAATAAAGAGGTACTGCAAGTAAGCTCATAACTAGGGTGTGATGGAACTAGCCACCTCCTGTTTTTCATCTGAAGCGTCTGGTTAAGAGAGAGAGGTTTTCTCTGAACAAACCTTTTCTGGAGAACTTTCTTCTCCCAGGAATTCTACAGTGGCAGAAGCGTGAACACCATTCAGATTTATTCGAGGGTGAACTTAACTGAAGGTTGTTAGGTAGGTTCCATACAGCGTTAGAAATTGTTTTTAAAACATCTTTTGTTGGGCTGGTAGGGTTAAGGGACCAGAACTTGCTCACTTTACCATAATGTGCACTCTAAAACAGAAATAAAAATTAGTGCATGGCTGCTTCTTAGCCAAGAACAATGCCCCATCATTTTGATGGCTGCTCAGAGTTATTCCTTTCTCCCATTGTTCCCTGTCCAACTGTTGTCTTCACAAGCCCCTTGTGCTGTGTTTGGGCTGTCTAAGTAGCTTCCATGTTTTGTTACCCATGTCTTAAATTTTCCTCCATCAATGAGCTTGACCCTTGTTCGTCAGGACTCTGGGGAAGGGAGGAAACTACCCTTGTCTCCACTGTTCAAGGAAGCAGGATGACCTCGTACTTTTCCATTGCAGTATTCTGTAGAATACACAGGATAATTAATCTAGCACTGCTGTGAAGCACAAAAAAATCAGTATGGCTGATAATTGCCCCATATAATACTTTCATTCTGAAACAAGAGTTCTGTGCAGCTTGAAAGCTTGCAACCCTTGCCAATAAAGACATGAGATGGATTCAGAGAAAACAGATTGCCTTAAACTTTCTGGATGTTATCAGTTTGCCTATGGCAGATGAAACCACTTATGCAACAATCGCTTTAGTTTAGCAAATTAGGGCAAATTTCCCCCTTCTTTTTAGCTGTTTCTGGAACTATTGGCACAGTTCTATATACACACATAATTTTGTGGAAGCATGCTGAGCTGCATGCATGTAATTATGGCCCTTTGATGGCAGGCAGCGTTAGAAAATGCAAAACCCAGCTATAGATTTGTGCTCTTAATTCCTGACTTCATAAGTATAGTTTCTGTGGGTTTTCTTTTACTGAATGTCTTCCTTGCAGTAATAACCTGAAAGTAGTCAGAAGTCTGTTTGGATTGTTTGTCCTTGTGTTTTCTTACACCCTATTAGTCTTCTACGCATGTTCCACTTCTTTTGAGCTTTTGGCAGGCTGTTCAGAACACCATTTCCTCCTTTTCAACCTGGCAAAGTCCAATTGTTCTTTGCTTACACTACACCAGCTTTTCCCAGAATTTAGCCTGGAGCTTGAATCCACCAGGGAGCCCCCTGTGTGTTTAGATTATAAAACTGCTTCCTAAAGGGATCTTGATTGAATTGTGTCCTCAGATAATGCTGTCAAACTGCAAGTTCAGTGTTGTTCTTTTTAAAAAATTACCCTATGATATTACTCAGAACTCTCATTATGCATAAATTGGGGTGTGTGTAATCTTTCCCTCACTTGATGACCGTTTCATCATTCCTAAAATGTATTTATTTTTATAGCCCACCCTCTTCTGAGAGCTTGTATGTAGGTAACAACCTTTTCTTATCTCATATCTCTCAGCATGACTGATGCTGAGAGGTAGTTATTTGCACAGGGCCATTCGGACACAGCCAAGGCATGCTCTACTACTTAAATTTGGGTATCAAAAGTATTCAGATTTTAAATGGTAAAGTACACACACGGTGTCAGCAATTGTCTGCCGGCTCTACGTGTTCAGTAGGGACGCGGGTGGCACTGTGGGTAAAACCTCAGCGCCTAGGACTTGCCGATCGCATGGTCGGCGGTTCGAATCCCCGCGGCAGGGTGACCTCCCGTCGTTCGGTCCCAGCTCCTGCCCACCTAGCAGTTCGAAAGCACCCTTAAGTGCAAGTAGATAAATAGGTACCGCTTTATAGCGGGAAGGTAAACGGCGTTCTGTGTGCTGCTCTGGTGCTGGTTCGTCAGAGTAGCTTCGTCACGCTGGCCACGTGACCCGGAAGTGTCTGCTGACAGCGCTGGCTCCCGGCCTCTAGAGTGAGATGAACGCACAACCCTAGAGTCTGTCAAGACTGGCCCGTATGGGCAGGGGTACCTTTACCTTTACCTTTACCTTTACCTTTACCTTTACCTTTACCTTTACCTTTACCTTTACCTTTACCTTTACCTTTACCTCTACGTGTTCACTGATGGCAGGGGTTCCCTGAGTGACTACAGAAATTGTATGTGGGAGTGGACCCCATTTCCATGTTTAACAGGCCGAAGTACTGTTAAACCCAACCCTCTTTGGGCCACCTGGTTATAATGTGTGCACTAGGCCCCTCTCCTATCTCCCACCATGGCAGAATGTTATAAACACGTCACACCTTTTTGCTTTTGTTCAGGTTTATGCCGGTCTATTGGAGTAAGCAACTTTCTTATTTCTCATTTGGAACAACTGAAGGAAGACTGCCAGGTAACCCCACACGTTAACCAGGTGAGTATACTATGCGTAGTGGTTAGAAGGCTTTGACTAGCAAACTGGTGTTTTGGGGAGATGATGGAGAGCATGAGAGGGCTTGAATCCAGCACCACACACCCAACAAAGTGAGGGCAAATCCCAAGGCAACAGCCGCTACTCAGTCCCACATTGAAGCTGTGCATGCCCCATTCCTATATAATGGAACCCAAGGGTTGGATCAATAGCCACGTATAGCACCTATTTTGCCTATGTACTGTACTGATTTGAGCATTAAAGGTTTGGGCAGAAACTGTACACAAAGTTCAAGTCCTTCATCCAGTGAGAGCCAGGAGACCTGAACCTCCTGACAATCCATTTCATTGAATAATTCCAAACTAGGGGTTCTACTAGGGACGCGGGTGGCGCTGTGGGTAAAACCTCAGCGCCTAGGACTTGCCAATCGCATGGTCGGCGGTTCGAATCCCCGCAGCGGGGTGCGCTCCCGTCGTTCGGTCCCAGTGCCTGCCAACCTAGCAGTTCGAAAGCACCCCCGGGTGCAAGTAGATAAATAGGGACCGCTTACCAGCGGGAAGGTAAACAGCGTTCCGTGTGTTGCGCTGGCTCGCCAGATGCAGCTTGTCACGCTGGCCACGTGACCCGGAAGTGTCTGCGGACAGCGCTGGCTCCCGGCCTCTAGAGTGAGATGAGCGCACAACCCTAGAGTCTGGCAAGACTGGCCCGTATGGGCAGGGGTACCTTTACCTTTACCTAGGGGTTCTACTATAATGCAATAAGAGAGGGGGAAAGCTTCTTTATCCACTTTTCCCACATGATGCATAATTTTATAAATCTCTTATCCCATCCTTTCCATAATCTGCATGTTTCTTAAAACACACACACATGCCAAGGTACTCCAACGTACTGATAATTTATGGTTGACCTTTTCTGCACTTCCCCCCAGCATTTTTCTCCCTTGGGAAATAACACACTGTTAGTTCTCTGGCATTTGGTGAGTCTGAAATCTCCACCTGGAGTATTGCTTCTCCATTCTTCCTCAGAGTCTTCAACAGTAAATACTGGGCATGCCCCATAGCCTGTTCAGGTGCAAGCAGCATGGGCACATCAGCCACCCCCATCACGTCTCTGCAAACTGTAAACATGTGGTGCTGAATGCCACAGAGAGGTCAAGAAACTTCAAAGGTTGAAGAGATGGATGTGTCTGCTGTTTGAACCTTGTCTCTTATCCAGCCCGTCATTTTTGATCACAGTCGGTTTAGGCTGACTCAGCCTAGCCTTTGAGAGCCCGGTTTTTTCAGAGTCTGGATTGAGCAGATGCCAGGCTATTGTTCCTGACTATTGTTGCTTGGAAAGACAACATGTACTAAAGATGAGAAACAGGAAGCAGTCCTTCATCCTCCTCGGGGTGGACGAATTTTTCCACATTCCCTGTGTTGATGTCATGGTGCTAAACTAAGATATCGTGTCGTCTTCTCCATCAAAAGTACGCAAAACGGTTAGGTCACGTGTGACAGCTAAAGCAGCTCCCCCCCCCCCCCCGAGAATTTATGTTGGATTTGTGCACATGAGGGGCTTGTGTTTTTCTGTCCCGGAACCGTGTCATTTTTTGGATTTGCTTAATCATCCATGCTTCAATTACAGGCAGGGGTAACATCAGAATAGTTCACGTTTTATTACGTTTTGCCACAGAATGACTTGTTGCGAGAATCTTGGGGTCCTATATCAGTTATATTCGTCACATATTCACACATATTTAGTCCTTCTTCCTCTTGCCTGTCACTCCTCCTATTCTCCTATTCCTCAGGAGGAACTGACTGTTGATTTTGAGAGGTGGGACACCATCATTGAGCCACTGCAACCAATAACATCGGTTTGGATGGGGCACACAAACAGAACACACCAGCAAAGCTCCTTGCACAGATGATTTGTGCAAGCAAGCTAACTTATATGCCTTTTTTCTTTCTTCTGCCCACACTCCTCATTTAATAAACTCCACATTTTCCTGACCCATGATTGTAACTAAAGGACAGGTTTCTATGTCAGCAGGTATACTGTGACACCTCTCTCCCAGTCTATGAAAGAGTAAACTTTTACATTCTGCTCTAATCCCTAGCAAATCTTGGGTAGCATAGTCATAACCACTAGTGGAGATTTCACCATATTTATTCATTTAAAAGTGTGTGTGTGCATGCATGTGCACTAATCACAAGCCTAATTAAGACTAATGAGAAATCAAGGACCATATTGTCCTTTTCCTTTCCTCTCCTCTCCTCTCCTCTCCTCTCCTCTCCTCTCCTCTCCTCTCCTCTCTCCCCTCTCCTCTCTCCCCTCTCCCCTCTCCCCTCTCCCCCCTCCCCCCTCCCCTCCCCTTCCTTTCTTTTTTTGTTTGTGACCAGCTTCCCTAGTGGGACCATTTTTGGCCTCAGCATCCAACACACCTTTTTTGCCCAATTCCCCGTCCCTTCTAAATCTTTCTATGTTCATGCCCCTGGTACTCTTTCTTCTTCCACCCTTCTCCTTCACTTCTCCCCCTTTGACTCTTTAAGTTCCTTGGACCTGACCTTTTTTGTTTGCTTTATACCATAAGGTTTACAGAATGTTGGCTGGATTAATGTCACTGTGTAACCAGTCCATATGTCAGCAGGGAAGAGATACGTATGCTCTGTCTAATATATATATATTTAAGAACTGGATAAGTTGCTACAAATTTAAATTAATGGGATTTTCCATTTTAAGAATATCTCAGCCATGTTGTGTGTGTTGTTTAAGAAAGCCTATGTTTCCCCAAGTTGCCCCTTATTAACATGCTACTGCTGCACCATTGGGGGGGGGGGTCCTTCCCGTAACCCTCTGTTAAGATTTATGCACAACCAACTAACCTAACTGAAGATTTTGATGAAAGCCTTACAAATGAGGTCAAATTTGATCATATGGGATGGGTGAATACTTGCCAGGCTATTCTGCAAGACTCATCTCCACATAGGTCATGTGCTGAGATCATTTCATGATGGTAGAAGAGCAACTGTGTGAATTTGCTCTACAAAGAGGTGGAACTGTACAACTGAGGTGAAGGCAGGTACTTGTATAGTGGCATTTTGGTGATAGGCAGATCATGTATGGCTGTGCTGTTCTTTTCTGAGAACACAGTGTAATCTCAGTCTCTTGTTCATAGGAACATGGGAGAGGAGGAGGAGGAGAAAGAGGCAATGATCTTGCATGACTGATGTCTTGGGACAGAGTTCTAATGCACCCAGCAAACTGCTTCAAACATTACTACAAAGAGTTGGTGCATCTCTGTAACTTCTGATGTTGGCAGCCAGCGTACAAATTTTCCAGGGTACCATGTTTCCACCCAAGGGACTTTTTCCTGGCATTTTGAAGGGAAGAGAAAATATCAATATCAATTTCTTCTTTCCTCTTTTTTAAAAAACTGATAGCACTCTGTCAAATAAGAAGTAACACTTCAGTTGCTTGACCTTTGAATTGTGATAGATTAAAAGCTGGCGATGGTTTTAACTGCAAAGTTTCTTCTCTTTTATTAAAGGTTGAATACCACCCTTTCCATAGGCCTCAAGAATTAGTGGATTACTGCCAAAGCAGGAATATTGTTTTCGAAGGCTACTGCCCACTTGCTAAAGGTGAAGCCCTTAGTCATCCAGACGTAATTCAGCTTGCAAAGAAATATGGCAGAACTCCTGCACAAATATGTATACGCTGGAGCATACAGGTAAGTTCTAAAGTTGCCAGCATTCTTGGTCCCGTCCAGGTGCGCCGAATCCGAATAGAGACTGGGGGAAGGGGCTGACGTCACGCACGATGTTGTGTGTGACACCCGGATGTGACATGTGATGTTTGTGCGTTGTGTTGCAGCTTGGCTTCCATTTCCAGTGGCTCCTCCACCTTTTCCTCCTTCTCCTGCTGCTGTCACAGGCTGGGGACCACTTCCTCTCCATGGCAGGAAGAGGAGGAGCCACCAGGTTCCTGGCTCATGTGATAGCATCATGTACAGCATCTCACCAGGACAAACATTGAGGGGGGCTCAGCCCCCTGTTAACAAATATTGAAGGGGGAGGAGGCTCAAAGGGGTTCAGCTCCTAGGAGCTGGTGTCCCTGAACCTATCTCTGTTTTAAACATTTGTCAATAATAATAATAATAATAATAATAATAATAATAATAGTAGTAGTAACAACAACAACAACAACAACAATTTATTATTTATACGCCTCCCATCTGGCTGGGTTTCCCCAGCCACTCTGGGCAGCTTCCAATAAAACACTAAAATACAATAACCTATTAAACATTAACGTATTTCCTGCCCACCCACATAAAACATGCCCAGTAATAGTAGACATACCTCGTGTGTCTCTTAGTGCCCTCAGCGCTAGGAGTACACCGATGTTTCAAGGTTGTTCGGTGGCTATTTAAAGTAATTGGCTTGAAGTCTAGATGATTGTTGGGTAGAGAGATTGAAAGATACCTTGTCCCTGGGACTAAGTTTAGCTTGGCTGTTCCTGCCAGTGTTACACAAGCAATCTGTTAGTGGAAGAGATCCAAAAATTGAGCATCCTCTTCTTCTGTCAGTGTAGAACTACGGAGGCTGAAAAACTGGCCTGCAAGAAGTGGGGTCCTATGTGGATTAATTCTTTGTCAATGCCACTGTGCCCAAACTTGATCTGCAGAGTTGTGTTTGATGAGCGCACGGCTCCTCCAATGGATAGATACACTTGCAAGTTATTTCAGTATTAGTGTTTTATAGAGAGACTTCTAATATTGTTATATTTGGAGACACATAGGACCCAAAAGTGACTGCAGACGTCTTGCTAAAGGAGGTATTTTGGCTTAGTGCAGGCTTCCTCAACCTCGGTCCTCCAGATGTTTTTGGCCTACAACTCCCATGATCCCTAGCTAGCAGGATCAGTGGTCAGGGATGATGGGTATTGTAGTCTCAAAACATCTGGAGGGCCAAGGTTGAGGAAGCCTGGCCTAGCGCTTCCAAACAGCAGATGAAGGGAGTAAATCTGTATGTGGGCTGTACCACTGAGGATAGAGGTTTACAGGATTCATAGGAAACTAGCACATCAGGGAGAAGAGTAGACTAAAATACTTCTCCCTGACACCTAGTTTCCATGTGCAGGGGTTTTTATATGGAAGAGCTTTCAATCATTAGAATTCCCCACTGGTACATTCCAGACACATGCTTATCATCTCAACTAAGCTGAATTGTTTCAGGTTAACTTAACATTTGTAAAGAGATGAGTCACTGACAACTTCCACTAATTAGACACATTGACTTGGGTGAGATAGTTCTAATTCATTCTCCCACTCCCTCTTTCCGTTTTCTTTTTAAAAATAGAACTTTAGGAATACATAAATTGTTTTTATTTTTCATCCTAGAATGGCATTGTCACTATTCCAAAGTCTACAAAACCAGAGAGGGTCCTGGAAAACTGTCAGGTAAGAGCAGATTGCCTTTGCCAGATGTACATGAATTATTGTACTTTGGACATAACTTTTCATTATTTTACACTCCTCTTCTGCCATCCCATGTCTATTAACATAAGATGGAATATTTGGGAATAACATGAGAATGAATCAGAACTTTAGTAAGCACACGTGTAAGGAAACAACGAGAAGTTAAAAAGCTGTTGATTGATCCGAAACATCACAATCCTAGTGACAAAACATTGAGAAAATCGCAAGGAGCCACTTGAAGTAGGCACCTCCATGAGAAAAACAAAAGTGTTGTACTTCCGGTCGGCGCCAGCGTTTGATGGCGGTCCTAGCCTCGAGCTCCGAGGCAGGACTGCTCCGTAAGTTCGGGTCTTACCCGCTACGGCAAGCGGGGGACCCCTAAAATCACAGGCACTGAAGCCTGTGAGCAAGGAGATTCGGTGGGCACCTTTGCGCCCCCCCGGCATCGTGAAAGAGCCTTTTTAAAGGCTCCGGAGCGGCATCGGGGTGAGCGCGGTGCTGAGGATCGCTACCCAGCTTACGGAGTGAAGCCGCGTCGCCATTAACGGAGAGCGCCGATTTCTTTCTGAAACTAACGATTGGCAACAACAATACCCGTGAGTAAGAACGCAAAATTAAAACGGGACTTAAAAATCCAGAAGATTTGGCTGAAAACGGGAAGGTAAAAATTAAGGAAGTCAGCCTCCCGGATCTGCATGATTAACGGAGCAATGAAAAGACCGAGCTGTGTTTAAATGGACTTTCTTTTTAACTTTTACTAGACCAGACATCGAAAGGATCTCCCCCCTGTAGTGCAGGGGAAGGGGGGGAGGAAACAGAATTAATTTAACCTGCAATAGAAAGGGATAAGGAATAAAAACCTCTGCTGCCGACACTTCTGGTCAGGCTGCCGGAGCAGCGATCGCCTGAAAAAGGAACTGTCAAGTGAGCTGTCAAAGGACAGTGGTTATAAAATAAGACTTATTTGAAACATATTAACGGGACTTTGGTGGATTACAATTTTAACAGTAAAGTGCTACAAATTAAAGACCCTTAGTGGGACTTTTGCCTCTGGACTTTCTGTTTCTTTGTTGTGGGTGACTTTGGATGGTTACAATTTCCCCCTCTAGAGGGCTTTAGTTGCATTACGGTGTATCCAGCGGGACTTTCCACTTGCAACTTTCCTGTGTGAATGACCTTGAGTTATGAGCAACCCGCCAGAAGAGATTTCAACAAGAAGTAAAACAAAGCAGGCTCAAAAACAAGCTCAAAAAAGAGGCTCTTTATCAGGAGCAGCAGCTGCACAAGAAAAAATAACAGCAGCATCAATGGAGTCAATGACACAGGCTCTGCTCAAAATAAATCAGTCATTAGAAGTACTCACCAAGCAATCTGCAGAACTTACTAAACAGTCTACAGAGAACTCTAAGAAACTGACGGAGTTGACAACAAGATTAGACCTGAACACAACAACAATTTCATCTAACACAGATTCTATAAACCGTTTGGTTCAAGAGTCTACGGAAACAAGGAGAATAGCTGAGAGTGCTAGGTCTACTGCCGAAGAAACCAAAGGAAAGTTTGCGCCTATTGCAAAAAAAGTACATGAACATGATACAGCATTAGCCCTACTAGAACTGGAAAGGAAAAGCAAGAACCTGAAACTAAGACTGGTTCCAGAAGAGGAAGAGGACAAGCTTGGGGAATTCCTCACAGATAAATTTCAAGATTTTTGGAATGATGAGCTAGATGGAGAAGAAGATGAATTTGTGATAACCTCAGCCTTTCGGATTGGCAGGAAGCAAGGGAAGAAGCCAAGAGATTGTTTAATTACCCTGGGATCAAAGGAACAAAGAGACAAAATACTGAACCTACATTTCCAGAAGGCCTTGGTCATTAAAAATTCTCAGATCCAGATTTTCAAGGATATTCCTAAATATTTTTTGGAGGTTAGATCTCAATTTAAAGAATTAGTTGATCTACTTAAACAGAATAATATCCCATTCAGGTGGGAATTTCCACAAGGGCTGTCCTTTAACTTTAAAGGGAAGAAAATTAAAATAAAATCAAACCAGGATAAAGAACTCTTTTTGGAAAGAAATCAAGAGGATCTTCAGAAAGGAACTGTTAGTGAGGGGGAAGTACCGGACATTTCAAATCTATCATTTGGACTGAACCGAGCACCGACCGAGGAGGAACAACAACTTGGTGCAGTCGGTGGAAGAGCTACCCAATAACAAAAATGTCTCTGCAACTCTACAGCTGGAATTGTAATGGTTTGAACCACCCTCGAAAAAGGGGCCAAGTATTTCATCTATTAAAGAAAGAACATCTAGATGTAATCTGCCTACAAGAAACCCACATTGCCAGGATACATAGAAAACTTTTAATAAACAAGAGATTAGGACAAGAATTTATTTCATCAGATAGAGTTAAGAAAAGAGGAGTTGTGATTTATGTTAAGGAAAAATTTGAACCAAAACTGATTTTTAAGGATGACCAAGGAAGATACCTGGCAGTGGAAATTCAAATTTATGGAGAAAAGATGTTGATTGTTGGAGTTTATGCACCAAACGAGGGGAAGGCTGAATTTTTCAAGAAGTTGCACGAGACTTTAATGGACTTTTTGGATTTTAAAATCATAATGATGGGTGATATGAATGGAGTCGTCTCCACAAACATGGACAAGGCCCAAAGACAAACAATATCTAATGATGGAAGACTACCAAAGACTTTCTTTGAACTGACTGACACTATGGACCTGATTGACATTTGGAGAACTAGGAACCCTCTGGAAAGGGAGGGGACCTTTTTCTCTGAAGCAAAAATGACATGGACTAGAATTGATCAAATATGGACTTCTAGTAATCTGGCATCGAAGGTTAAAAAAATAGAAATCTGCCCAAAGACCTGTTCTGACCACAATGCTGTCAAGATGGAAATGAAACTGACAACAGCTGGAACCTTTAGATGGAGAATGAATGACACCCTCTTTGGAGATGAGGAAATTTGTAAAAAGGCCCAAAAAACACTTAAAGACTACTTCGAGATTAACATGAGATCAGACACCGAAAAAAGAGTTATTTGGGATGCAAGTAAAGCCGTGATGCGTGGCTTCCTAATACAACAGAATTCAATAAAGAGGAAAAAACAGAATGAGAAGAAAGAGAAAATTTGGAACCTAATAAAAGAAGGGGAGAAGAAATTGAGATCTAAGCCTAAATCTCATGAGATATTAAGAGAAATAAAATTCTATCAAACACAATATATGGAATTGATGAATCAGGAAATAGAATGGAAAATTAAACAAATGAGACAAAAGACTTTTGAGTCCGCAGATAAATGTGGGAAGCTACTGTCTTGGCAACTGAAAAAGAGGCAAAAATTGAATACAGTGACATCACTTGAAGTAGATGGGAAGTTTATTAATAAACCAAATGAGATAAGCAATTGTTTTCAAAGTTTCTTCAAGAAATTATATAAACAAGGGCCAAAAAACGAACAGGAGATAGAAGAATTTATCGGAAAATACGGCCTACCAAAAATCTCTGAAAATAATAGAAGGAGTTTGAATGAGAAAATTACAGATCAAGAAATAGAGAGCGCCATTCAGGATATGCAGCTGGGAAAATCACCAGGACCAGACGGACTAACCGCGAGATATTATAAAGTACTGAAGGATTGGTTAATACAACCATTGAAAGAAGTCTGCAATCAAATTTTGGAAGGGAAAAAGGCTCCCGAATCGTGGAAGGAAGCATTCATTTCACTTATACCGAAGACAGAAACTGAGAAACATCAAGTTAAGAATTATCGCCCTATATCACTTTTGAATGTGGATTATAAAATTTTTGCAGACATTTTAGCAAAAAGATTCAAAAAAGTGTTGTTAGAGGAGATTCACAGGGACCAAACAGGCTTTCTACCAGGCAGGCAATTGTCAGATAATGTGAGGAATATTATAGATATTCTAGAACTTCTGGAAACTGACATAAATAGAAAAGCTGTTTTGATTTTTGTGGATGCAGAGAAAGCCTTTGACAATATTTGTTGGAGCTTTATGAAGAGGAATCTCCAAGGGATGGGGGTAGGCAAGAACTTTGAAAATGGTATAAGTGCAATTTACTCTGAGCAAAAGGCCAAACTAATTGTAAATGGTATGGTTATGGACGAAATTCCAATAGAGAAAGGGACACGACAGGGATGCCCAATCTCTCCTCTATTGTTTATATCGGTACTGGAGGTTTTCCTAAATATGATTAGAAGAGACCAGCTGGTTAAAGGTATACAGGTCGGAACTAAACATTATAAGTTAAGAGCATTTGCAGATGATCTAGTTTTGACATTACAACAGCCAGAAACCAGTACAAAAAGAGTTTTGGAACTTACTGAAATATTTGGTCAGGTAGCAGGTTTTAAATTAAATAAACATAAGACAAAGGTGTTGGAAAAAAATCTTACGGTGGGGGAAAAAGACAGTTTTCAAAGAGAAACTGGTTTGGAAATTACTAAAAAGGTAAAATATCTGGGGGTGAATTTAACATCTAAGAATGTGAACCTATTTAAAGATAATTATGAGAAATGTTGGGCTGAAGTGAAGAAAGATTTTGATATATGGTCAAGATTGAGACTTTCCTTGTTAGGCCGAATTGCTGTTATCAAGATGAATGTATTGCCGAGATTGTTGTTTCTGTTCCAGACATTGCAAATCCTAGATAAGATGGACTGTTTCAAGAAGTGGCAGAAAGACATATCTAAATTTGTCTGGCAGGGCAAAAAACCCAGAATAAAATTTAAGATTCTAACTGATGCAAAGGATAGAGGGGGCTTTGCCCTGCCGGACTTAAAACTTTACTATGAAGCAGCAGCTTTCTGCTGGCTGAAACCATGGCTACTTCTTGAGAATACAGACATTCTAGACCTGGAAGGTTATGATAATAACTTTGGTTGGCATGCATATTTATGGTACGATAAGGTAAAGGTACATAGAAATTTTAAAAACCATATTGTTAGGAAAGCATTGTATAATGTATGGAATCGATATAAAGATTTGTTTGAAAGTAAAACCCCTAGGTGGTTGTCACCAATGGAAGCCAAGGCGGTAAAAAGACTGAACATGGACTCAGATTGGCCAAAATATTGTGAAATTATAGAATATGATGGTGAAAAGTTGAAACTACAGAGTTTCGAGAAATTGAAACCTAAAGTCCGAGATTGGTTACATTATTTCCAGATCAATGAAACTTTTAAGCAGGACAGAAAACTAGGATTTCAGAAGGAGAGGTCAAAGTTAGAAACAGAATTGCTAGAACCCAATACTAAGAATTTGTCTAGAATGTATAATCTGCTGCTAAAATGGAATACACAGGATGAAACGGTTAAATCAGCTATGATTAAGTGGGCACAGGATATTGGTCATGATATTATGTTTGCTGACTGGGAGCAGTTATGGACCACAGGTATTAAATTTACGGCATGCAGTGCCCTGAAAGAGAACATAATGAAAATGATCTATAGGTGGTACATGACCCCAGTCAAGCTTGCAAAGATATATCATTTGCCCAATAACAATTGTTGGAAGTGTAATGAATGTGAAGGAACTTTTTATCACCTTTGGTGGACCTGCCCAAAGATTAAGGCCTACTGGGAAATGATCTATAACGAAATTAAGAAAATCCTTAAGTGGACATTTGTAAAGAAACCGGAGGCTTTTCTCCTGGGCATGGTCGGCCAATTGGTACCAAAGAAAGATAGGACCTTTTTTATGTATGCAACAACAGCAGCAAGAATCCTTTTGGCGAAGTATTGGAAGACTAAAGAATTACCTACTCTGGAAGAATGGCAGACCAAGGTGACTGAATTTATGGGACTGGCAGAGATGACCGGCAGAATCCGTGACCAGAGGAAAGAGACAGTGGAGGAGGACTGGAAAAAATTTAAAATCTATCTTAAAAATTGTTGTAAAATTTCGGAATGTTAAGATGTCAAGGGATTGGATACAAAGAATTACAGCTATAAATTGAAATTTATAAAATAGAATTTTTTTTAAAGAGAATTAAATATAAAAATGGGATGAAGAATTGCTAAAAATTTTAAAATATGGATGCAGTGAAGGGGAGGTTCGGGGAAGTCGTGTTATGTTTATTTGTTTTTTGTTTATGTTGTAAAATCAATAAAAATTATTTTTTAAAAAAAAAAAACAAAAAACAAAAGTGTAATCACTGCATTATTTAAAGAAATATAATACAGTGTATTAAGGGCATCATGTGCTAAAAGAGGAACCTAAAGCTAAATTTGAAACAGATAGAGCTAAATTTGTATGTTTTAAAATGAGGTGGGCTAAAATGAAGATTTAGCCTTATAAGTAATAACCTAAACATACTTCCACCTGCTGAAACTCAAAGTTCCTTATAGAGGGGATAGCTCTCCTCTTTTTACTAGGCAGAAAAAAGGAGGAATTTGAATTTGATTGTATGCTTAAAAATCGTGATTTTAGTAACATTTCTAGAGGTAAAGTATTAGATACCTCTTTTTTTATTGATTCTACTTGATGTTGTCAATTACCACTATGAGAGATTGTTCTCTTTGTCTGTTTCTGGGTAGAACACAAGAATATTTGTTCCCAAAAAGAAAAAAGTTTGGCTTAGGAGTAGAATGAAGTTTAGCTTTAGTTCTTGGGAGACCAAAGTGTAGAAAATATTTAACACTAAAGTGTAGATTTAGAAGGGGACAGTTCCCCTGCAATTAAGGAGATTAAGGGCAATTATGTTTGCAATATGGGTGGGGTGGGAAGCAGAGTGAACAAGATCAGGATGGGGGGGGGGCTTAAGACCCTTGTACCCTTAACATTGCTTCCGGACAGTACATGTACTGAGGGTTTTTTCTGCATAAAGTTTGTGGACAGGATATATACAGTATCAGCTGTTTATTGAGCAGTCATTCTGATTTGTTTGTGGGTGTCAGATGTTAGTGGTGGTTGCTTGTGAGTAACCAGGCAGGACTCCGACCTGTCTATACAGTGGTGCCTCGCAAGACGAAATTAATCCGTTCCGTGAGGCTCTTCGTATAGCGGTTTTTTCATCTTGCGAAGCAAGCCCATTGACAGCTTAGCGGATTAGCGCTATTAGCGGTTTAGTGGCTTTTAGCGATCAGCTGTTAAGCGACTTTTAGCGATCAGCTGTTAAGCGACTTATCAGCAGATCAGCTGATAAGCGGCTTAGCGGCTTAGGAAAAGGGGGGGAAAGGGGGAAAAACCCGCAGGAATTCGCAAGACATTTTCGTCTTGCGAAGCAAGCCCATAGGGAAATTCGTTTTGCGAAGCGCCTCCAAAACGGAAAACCCTTTCGTCTAGCGGGTTTTCCGTCTTGCGAGGCGTTCGTCTTGTGGGGCACCGCTGTAACAGGTTTTATCTTGGTGCAAAACTATTTACAGTGCAGAACCATCAGTTCATGTCTGCCTCAATCGCTAGCAGAATCCGGGAGTGGTCGTTTCCGGGTCCTCCCCCAACATAAGAGCTTAGTCACCCCCAGCCTTTTCCTTCCTTCTTTGCGTTTTACACCTCTGCGCAAGGTGGGATTGGCAAGGAGCGGTGCCGAGGCTCCCAGCAGCGTCCTCTAGCCCTTTCCCCTCCTTTCCCCTGGAGGTGTGGCTTTCTCCACCCTCAGACTGGCAAGGTGTGGCACAGGGGCTCCCAGCATCCTCCTCTGGTCCCTTCCCCTCTTCCCCACCAGAGGTGCGGCTTTCCTCACCGCAGGAAGAGGAACTGCTTCTCAAGATTTTTAGAGGTTCCCTGTATCCCAGCTGCCCCTCTGCCTCCCTTCCCTGTTCCAGTGGCAGTCCCCTGACAGTGGGGGAGTTTTATCCCATACTTTCTAGTGCATTTTCCCATCACTTTCCTAACTGCAAAAAGTCTGGATTTTTTTGAAGGGAGAGGAATTGGGTTTGTTGTGCAAGAGCTTCGCACCCACTTTAATGGCACAGCCTGAATTTGCCAGTATGCAGTTCAATCCCACTCACAAAATATGGCAGTCTGGAAGTGCCCTGTGTGTTGTTGAATTGTGCAATGAATGGAAAGCTGTTTTGGGTGTCCAAAACAGTTGCATGTAATTTCTAAAGACAGAACTTAAATGAGGGTAAGTTGAAAGCAAGCTAAAAGGCACATTCAAGAGACAATTGTCTACAGGGGAATTGGAGGTTATTTAATACCAGAATACCAGAAGTACAGATATAATGATGAACACAAATTGGAAATATACAAACAAGTCCAAGAGAATGCAAGTGTGATTGGTGAGCAAAGTCAAGAAGGTTATAAAAAGCAAGAAGGCTTCCTTTAAAAAGTGGAAGTCTAGGCCAAGTTAGAAAAATAAAAAGGGGCACCAACTCTGGCAAAACAAATGTCAGTTGATGATAAGGAAATTGGAGAGCACCTTGCTAAAAACACTGACACAAGTAACACATTTCTTTAAATATATCAGAAGCAGGAAATCAGCCAGAGAGAGGCGGTTGGTTTCTTTGATGGCAATGATTCGAAAGTATTATTGAAAGAGGATAGGAAGATTGCAGGGAAGCACAAAACTTATTTAACGTTAGTTTTCAGCATCTGGGAGACCTTTTTCTGGAAAGGTTTTTGAAGAACTAAGGCTGCAGTCTGCTGCACACTTACTTGGTAATGAACTTCACTGTACACAGTGAGACAGAGGATCACTCACGCAAGACTGTGATGGCCAAGAGCTTAGATGGCTTTAAAAGGGGTTTAGCAAATGCATGTAAGTCTTATTGCGACCTTAGGGTGAAAGCTGGGAAATAGCTGGATAGATAAATAAATAAGTACCGTAAATAAAATTATCCTTGATAGTTAAATGGAACCTCTGCGTTCATAGACCAGCTGTTATGGGTCACCTGAGGGAGAAGTCATGACATTTATTTGTAGTTTGAGTTGTAGATCAATAACATCTGGAGATCCAAATTTGGGAAACCCTGATTTACATGCTAGGAAATGTATATTCCACCCTTTCAATGCATTTTGTATCACACAGGGCAGCTAACAGTGACTGAACCAATAAAATCATACAATCAGCATATGAGCCGAAACAGATAAAATAAAGGCAAGTTCAGCAGATAAAAGCAACTAAAATTAGGGTTTGTTAAGGCCATGCTACACTGAGCAGGAAGCAATTAGAAGGAGAAGGCGCAAGGAAGGTTCTGATTAGCTTGTCAGTTCATACTTGGCAACCGGGCATTGCAGTTGTGTTTTTAAGCATTTCGGTCAATAATGCAGTTTACCTGCATTAGGGAAGCTTTTTAATGTGTGATGTTTAATTATGTTTTTATATGTGTTGGTAGCTGCCCAGAGTGGCTGGGGCAATCCAGTCAAATGGGCGGGGTACAAATAATAAAATTATTGTTGTTATTATTATTTAAGTGCCCCCCCCCTTGCCAAAGAAAATCAGCACAAATGAGGTGGTAGGGAGGCAACACAGAAAGCATGGGCTGGCAAAATATGCCGTGAACATTTTGCCATGAACAGTCCCACAGTTATTCCACTTGGTCTTCACCAGTTAAAACAGCGAACCAGTGCTTTAGTTAACTAAGCTACCAGTTTGAAGAAATAAATGCTTGCAATCCCGTCCTTTTAAAAACTTTGCTAAAACACACACCTCAGGTAGTCCTGGGGAATAAGGGATTTATTGCTTCTGAGACAGCCAAGGGAAGAGAAGGACTTGCTCAGGATATGCCGGGTGCGTAGCGTAACAGTTGCACATCTAATGCTGCCGTCTCTGCCTTTATCCATGCACACAGCTTACAGGAATTCCCAGTTCAGGGAACCAGGCAAGGGAAAGGGGAGGCAGGCAAGGAAATGGCCTTTCACCGTATGACATGCGCCGCCTGTGATCGAACTTCGTAAACTCTAGGAAAGAGTCCTGTGTCTATCCTCCCCCAGGAGCCATTCTAGCAGTTCTACGTGCCAACTGGTGTGTTCCAGGAACTAAACCTGTGCTTCTCAGAAAGCATATTTACAAGGAGGGATAGCTCTTTGTTTGGCTAGGAGAAGGGATTTTTTAAAAAAACCTCCCAGCCAGGGAATCCCCTTTCTCCCAGAAGCTCTTAGTCACATCAACATTCTGTGTATATTATGTCATCACTGTGTCCCCCCCCCCCCCACCAATGAACACTGGCTTCATTAAATAGTCTTGAAAGTGTAAGACTTGTTATTTCGTTGTGGTTTTCTTTCCCAAGTTCTACTTCACTTGGTGTTTTGACCTACATTTCTCCCAGAATCGTTAATGGTGATTTACAGGGGTGTGGGGAGAAAGAAACAGGTGGTATTTATGGGCATCCCTTGGTTTTGGAACAGATTGTGAAATTATAGCTGTAGATGAGACTTCAGGGTCCAACCACATTGCTTTCAGGGCTAGCTATGGAATACTGTGGAATTGTCTCCCACAAGAGTCAGCGATGGCTGTTAACTTGGGTGGCCTTAAAAGAGGATTAGATAAATTCATGGCGGATAAGGCTACCATTGGCTACTCATTCTGATGGCGAACTGGTTGTGCTCAGATCCTGCTTGTGGGCTTCTCCAAAGGCATCTGTTTGGCCACTTGAGAGCAGAATGCAGGACTAAATGTGTCCCGCAGCCTCTTCTTAAGTTCCTACATTACGTTCATGCTCAGTTTATGTTGCACTGAGAGTGTGGGAAGTTGGGAACAAACAGTGATGGACGAGAAATGGCTTAGTACAGGCATATCCAAAGTCAACAACTTTGCGGTAAACCTAAACTCTAAGAAAAGCTCAACAACTTCAATCCTAAAAAAGCTCAACAACTTTGGTTGGCCCTCACACATGTTCATTTCATCAAATATGGCCCTCTTTGAAAAAAGTTTGGGCATCCCTGGCTTAGTAAAACAGTCTAAATAGATCAAATATGTGAGCCTAGACACATCATAGAGAGGAAGTCAAGTATTTTCCAAATTAAGTAGAGCTATGACATTCTAACTATCTGGTTGTAGATACAAACTCTTGAACCAAAATTATGATTCAGGATGCTGATGTGTTTTTAAGAAGCAGGCAGTTGGTTTTTATTGTTGCCTTGTATGTGTTCCACTAACCACATATACATTCCCCTTAGGTCTTTGACTTTTCCCTAGCAGAAGATGATGTTGCAATTCTGAATGGAATGCATGATGGGAGACATGTCTCCTGGGATCCAACCCCAGTTGTTTAGATGCCAAAGCTTGGATTCTTGTTGTAAGTTCCATAGTATCTGAAGGGACAATGCTGCTTTTGTAATGTATTCTCATGCAGTAATGCAAAATGAAATGAAATATTGCCTTGATAATTAGCTGCACAATCTGTTTGGGTGTGGTAATATGTAGCTTAATAACAGAGAAGGTAGAATTTACACTTTTCTCCCCCAAGCCCTTACAGTTTGACATCATCACTCTTCAGCCTTCCCAACAAGTTTGATACTTCTTTTTTCTGCTCCAGCAAAGCCCTGTCATTTTGTATCTAGCATTTTTTAAAAAATAAATAAATACTGTAATAATAATGGGTGGTATTCAACTAAGTTTGAGTATAGACTTTACATTCATGGGCCTAATTTAAAGGTAAAGGTAGAGGGACCCCTGACCATTAGGTCCAGTTGTGGCTGACTCTGGGGTTGCAGTGCTCATCTCGCTTTACTGGCCTAGGGTGCCGGTGTACAGCTTCCAGGTCATGTGGCCAGCATGACTAAGCTGCTTCTGGTGAACCAGAGCAGCACACGAAAACGCCATTTACCTTACCACCGGAGCGGTAACTATTTATCTACTTGCACTTTGACGTGCTTTCGAACTGCTGGGTTGGCAGGAGCAGGGACCGAGCAACGGGAGCTCACCCCGTCGCGGGGATTCGAACCACCAACCTTCTGATCGGCAAGTCCTAGGCTCTGTGGTTTAACCCACAGCGCCACCCGTGTCCCTTGGGCCTAATTTAGTCATGTTCATTTCCGTCAACGGATCTGTTCCAAGTACAACTTGACGCAAAAAGCCCCTCCACTATTTCCTAAGAAACAGCCCTCAGGCATGAAGCATTCCTTAGGTCCCTCTCATCCTTTCCATGCATACCAGCACAGGATGTGCTCCAGAACTCCAGTAAGAAGCGCCCCATTCCTTCTGACTGGAAGTTATCCTTGACACCAGTGGGGACTAAAATTTCAGCATTTGCAAGCATCTGCAGGGAAACAGCCTCAGATCCGTAAAAAGTGAATGACAGCTGCTATTTTGAATTCTCTAGTTCATTCGCTTGGTTCTTCTGTACTCAAGCAACCCCAGAAAATTGTGCCTGTTTTGCCAAGGCCATCCAACATCTTATGGCAATAAGTGCCATAGAGCTAGTATCTGCTTTTTGGTCATCTCTGTCCCCCCCCCCCCCCAGTCAAGAGACACCAGAGCAAATTTTTATGCATATAGGTGTGAACGAGTTCTAAAGAAAAATACCTTCAGTATAGAGAATCTGTAATAGATCTAGATGAGCCTGATCTGGGGAGATTTTCGAGCTTCGATAGAGGCCTACCTGCATCATCACTTCCTGAGGCTCAGCTATGGGAATGAAGACTGTCCCCATGGGGTCCTGCCATTCTTCCTCCAGGGTCTTCATGAAGATTCTGGTAGCCGTGATAGCCCATCTCCAGATAGTAGAGAACAATATTCAGCACCCCAACCTCAACTCAAGGTCTTCAGGATGTGATGCTCATGCTTCACGGAATGCTGAAACAAAGATTAAGGGATAGGAAGTGGGTATCACCTTCTTCACCTGATGGCCCCAATGTCCTTGGTAAATCTGATCGATTGGTTCTACAGTATTAGGAGACTATTAGGAGACTGGGTTAACTGCTGATAGTGCCAAATCTACTTCACCAGGACTCTTTTCCTCATCCTCAGCCACAGCTATTCCTCTTGGCTGTATGGAGGTTGATAGGCAAATCTTGATAGGCATTAAATGCCCCTCAGGGTGAACTCCATTGATTTAGCTACTTGTCAATCTTCCACTGCTCCTGCTTATAACAGTATTTGGAAAGCCTTTAGATGTTTTGATTCTTGGGTTTGTTTCAGCTTCACTACAAGTTAATTTAGTTTTCATCTAGGTTGGATTTCGGGGTAAAAACTTGACATTGGAACCTAGTATTAAAACTTGCATTAAAGTATATGTAGTGTATGTTTTAGACAGAGCCTCTGCCCATTGAATTATCAGCCTGGCATTAGGTATGCAGTCATGCTTGTCTGATATTTTCAGAGTTCCTGTGTCTAGAAGTGTATGGAAAGTCTGACTGTGATTTATATTGTTTTAGGACTTCCTGCAGCAGTTTTCCCACTGCTGTGCTGTTTTAGCTGTATCACAAAACAAAAGTTCCTTGCTTTTTTATCATCCCAGCTTGTAGCTAGCTGGTATTGTTGTTTGTCCCTGAAGTTTTGTTGCTAACACTTTGAGCGGAGACAAAGTTTCTCCCCTTGATTACAACTCCTGAGGGAGATTCTGAAAACATTTTGAAGGGATGCCTTAAGGCCCACGCCCTAAATTACATTTGATCGTGTTTTTAAGAGACACTTTTCCTATGGGTTCAGTTGGTCCATCTCTCACTTCCAGTAAAGTTTGGGCTTTTTCACATGCTATGTGACTGCAAACTAAGGTTTGACTCGGGAGTGTGTACTTAAGAGCAAAATAAAAAAATTCCTTCCAGTAGCACCTTAGAGACCAACTAAGTTTGTTATTGGTATGAGCTTAGTTGGTCTCTAAGGTGCTACTGGAAGGAATTTTTTTATTTTGTTTCGACTACGGCAGACCAACATGGCTACCTACCTGTACTTAAGAGCAGATCAAGTTGATGAGTGAAAAGCTAAAATTATTTGAAAACATGCATGCATTGCAGATTTTCAGATGTATACCTAAGAAGTTTAATTTGTGAAGAGGTTTATTATAATTATTACTATTTTGTTGGAAAGCAGGAGCTACTTATATTCTTTGCTGTTGTGTTTTCTATGGCAACCTTGATGCTTCCTTCAATAAACAAACACAATGTGCAAGGCAGATCCCTGAATGGCTGATATGAACTGTGGAACTCTGACCACATCTCCCCAGTATATTCACCAGGGAGTATATGCATGTCCTTCATACTTAGATGTGGGTGGCGCTGTGATCTAAACCACTCAGCCTCTTGGGCTTGCTGATTGGAAGGTCAATGGTTTGAATCTACGCAACAGATCCCGTTGCTCTGTCCCAGCTCCTGCCAACCTAGCAGTTCGAAAGCATATTAAGTGCAAGTAGATAAATAGGTACCGCTGCTGCGGGAAGGTAAAAGGCATTTCCGTGCACTCTGGTTTCCATCACGGTGTCCCGTTGCACCAGAAGTGGTTTAGTCATGCCGACCACGTGACCCGGAAAGCTGTCTGTAGACAAAAGCTGGCCTGAAAGCCAGATGAGCGCCGCAACCCCATAGTCGCCTTTGACTGAACCGTCCAGGGGTCCTTTACCTTTTACCTTTATCATACTTAGAAGCTTATCTGCCCCTAAAATCTTGTTCCTGTGGTGGAGGAGAAGATGGCCGTGCACTCCCCCAAATCCTTTTTGCATAATTCAGTGGTACCTCAGGTTATAGACACTTCAGGTTACAGACGCTTCAGGTTACAGACTCCGCTAACCCAGAAATAGTACCTCGGGTTAAGAACTTTGCTTCAGGATGAGAACAGAAATCGAAATCCGGCGGCATGGCAGCAGCAGGAGGCCCCATTAGCTAAAGTGGTGCTTCAGGTTAAGAACAGTTTCAGGTTAAGAATGGACCTCCGGAACAAATTAAGCACTTAACCTGAGGTACCACTGTACATATTGCAGGTCCTCCACATGGATGCCTGTTCATGACTGCATGAAGGGTGGAAAGTTCCCGATGTTGGGCGCTCCACCTCCTTCTCCTCTTTCTTAAGGGAGAAGATTCATCTGACTCTCTCTCTCTCTCTCTCTCTCTCTCTCTCTCTCTCTCTCACACACACACACACACACACTGTGTGCTGCACATTACATTTTTGTGCTTTAGGCAAGATGTGCCAATGTGGCCACACATCCATCACAGAATTGGGGTCTTTAAGCCAGGGTAAGCCTCTTAAATGGCCATTTGTATTTCCTGTAGGAATCAGGAGTGCAGCTACAGCAAAAGTGCGGAAGCTTCTCTAAGCTACACCTGAGTATTTCTTCATTATTATTATTTTTGCAGTGCAAGCCTGAGTTGGCTGGAGATTAGATCCAGCTAACCATTTGACCTTGTGTTCTAACCTTAAAAAGCTGATTTGTTGACAGTGAGGAGGGTGTAATGGCAGGTGCGACCAGCACATGGAAATTGTGTGAAAGCACACTTCCTTTCAAAGAACAGTTACTGAAAGTAACAGTTGTGTTCTGTGATTTCTCCCCCACCCCAAAGCTTTTCACCACCATTGCTGATCCTGACAGCTATTTGCTTGACTTCCTTACAGTGCAGAGGGAGGGAAACTCTTGAGTAAAGCTACCTAAAGCAAGAAAAAATGAGGCCCAGCCTTCTCTAGTGCAACTGACAGCTCGATTGGTGGTTGCATTTAGAATGTGCTGCAGAAGATCGAGTGTGAAGGTTTAAGCATTTATACATGGGAAAGTTAGCTGTGCAGAGTGCTTCGTTCTCAGTCCTTAAGCAGCACATGGCAGTTATTGGATCACAAAGGTTAAAAAGATAGCAAACAAACTTGGGACGTTAGTGCAAAATGGCACTGCTCATTAGCAAAAGTAAGGATGGTGCTTCTGCTGCAGTTGTACAAGTTAGCACCACAGGTTCAGCAGATCCCTAGAAATAGGGTGCTGGAGAAAAACCACAAGGATCCCTGAGAATTTGAAGACATGCTATACTACAATGCGCAAAGCACAGCACAGGTGCAGATCCCAACTTGGCCCACAGCATCTTCCTTGCAGACATAATGTGTTACACTTATCAAGAAAGTCTCCTCCCAGCATCTCATGAACGGAATACTATTTTCTCGTATAAACTGGGAGTCTTCCTGTGTTCTGCTTGCTGTAGCTTTCCATTAACTGGTAGAGAATTTTTCTCGAGCTTTCTGGCATGCTGCTGAATTTAGAAAACAAGGAAAAAGCTGCTCTCGGTTCTTTTGACCAGGAAATAACTTTGGCCTGTGAAGTTTCATATTGCTTGATAAACAGTTTTGAAAAGAAGTAAATTTTTGCCTTCAGAGATGGTTTCAGCACGTTTTCATAGAGCTGGGGCGAATGAACGCCTAAAAAGTTTTACCGCTTAGCCCACAGGATAGCATCTATTACTTTGTTTAAGCATAGACTTATTATACTTCTACGGACTTTCAAAGATTGACAGAGGTGTGCTCAATTGATTTCAAATATATTAGAGAATTTACAAGTGCACACATTTTGTTTTTGTTACTAAATCATGTCTATTATGCAATAAGAATTACAGTGCTATCTAGTATACTGGTCTGCGTGTTGCTTGTATTGTTTGTTGGGGCGAAAGAACACGCTTTTATCAGCATATCTCAAGGCCTGGCTTTTCTAATAGTATTATTTATAAATGACATTTTCACCCCACCTACCCTCCCAGCAAGCTAAAGGTGGTGTCAAGGTTCTCCCTCTCTTCAAAACAACACTGTCAGGCATATTAGACTGAGAGACAGTGATGGGCACACGGTCAGTCCACAAACTTATCCATTTCAGTTCGCCACCTGGCAAATAAAATAATATTGACACAACCTCACAGGGCAGGTGTTGGCTAAAGTTGCCAACTCCCCCCCCCCCACTCTGCCACACTGGACCCATTCTTGGGCTAGACACACACTCACAAATCAGGTTAAATCTTTTCCAGGTATGCTCAGTGTACTGAAACGTTTGACCTGCTGAACTTCTGCTTTTAAATGTACGGGAGCAGAAAGAAAAGAAAAAGGAAAGAGAAGTTGGCAACCTCAGAACTCCAGGTGAAACTCGGAAAATTAGAATATCGTGGAAAAGTCCATTTATTTCAGTAATTCAACTTAAAAGGTGAAACTAATATATGAGATAGTCTCATGACATGCAAAGCGAGATATGTCAAGCCTTTGTTTGTTATAATTGTGATGATCATGGCGTACAGCTGATGAAAACCCCAAATTAACAATCTCAGAAAATTAGAATATTAAATGAAATCAGCAAAACAAGGATTGCAAATAGAGCAATATTGAACCTCTGAGAAGTAGAAGCATGCACATGTACTCAGTACTTGGTTTGGGCCCCTTTTGCATCAATTACTGCCTCAGCGCAGCGTGGCATGGATGCTATCAGCCTGTGGCACTGCTGAGGTGTTATGGAAGACCAGGATGCTTCAATAGCAGCCTTCAGCTCTTCTGCATCGCTCGGTCTCATGTCTCTCATCTTTCTCTTGGCAGTGCCCCATAGATTCTCTATGGGGTTCAGGTCAGGTGAGTTTGCTGGCCAATCAAGCACAGTAGTCCCATGGGCATTAAACCAGGTTTTGGTACTTTTGGCAGTGTGGGCAGGTGCCGAAGTTCTGCTGGAAAATGAAGTCAGCATCCCCATAAAGCTCATCTACAGAAGGAAGCATGAAGTGCTCCAAGATCTCCTGGTAGACGGCTGCATTGACCCTGGACTTAATGAAGCACAGTGGACCAACACCAGCTGATGCCATGGCTCCCCAAATCAACACAGACTGTGGAAACTTCACACTGGACTTCAAGCATCTGGCATTGTGTGCCTCCCCATTCTTCCTCCAGACTCTGGGTCCTTGGTTTCTAAATGAGATGCAAAAGCTGCTCTCATCAGAAAAGAGATTTGGGGATCCATGTCATCAGCTGTTCCTAGCCTGCCAAAATGTTCACAAGAGCGTGATTGTGCATGCCTACTTATGTTAGTCATTTGTGGCTTAGCAATGGTCTGTTGTGGGAGGGCATAGCCAGCTCTTTCCCAACTTAGAGAACACCCCTGTGTGATTTACCTGCAAACAGTTGATCACGCTACCAGGCTAATGGATCTTTGTAAGCTGAGCCTCTATAAATGATGATCATAAATAAGACTAATAAATAGCAGCAGCAATAAAGCAGCTTGACTATTAATTGACTGATTGATTTATCTATGTCTGGAGTGACCTGAAAGTGGTGTTTTAAAAAGAAAGAGGAAGAAAGAGCTGCTCAGTTATGTTAGGAGTGTCATATGGTGCCGCTGTTCAAATTTCAATACCACTCGTGCATGTCCTTTTTTGCATTAGAAACAGAAACATTTGACCAAAAGAAATTGTTTCGAAAGACAATTCAGAGTGTGTGAAGCACAAATGGAGCCCCACCTCGTGTTTCCTCTTAATACAATACCCAGGAGTGTATCCCTCAGTGCCAGAGATAATTAAGAAACGCACCGTACCTATTTAAAACAAATACAACATCCCTAATTTCCTTCTTTGGGCACTTGGTAACTTTCCTCTGTTATTTCCCCATGCATCTGTCAACTGTTTGCTGATTTTCATCATAAAGCAGATTAATACTATAATTCTGTGCATGCCTACTTGCAAACAAGTCCCATTGGACTAAACTTGAGTGTCACAGCTTATAAATGTTAATATCAGTAAAACAAATAGGGCTGACATTTGAATCATAAGTTCATAGGATGGGACCCCAAAGTTGTTTTCACAAAGGCAAGTTTTCCACTTCAATACATTTCAATTTAAAAATGGCTTTTGTAGTCGTTATTTATTCTGTGATCAATATTCAAGAGTGATGCGCTTTAAACAGTATTTTTAAATCTTCTTTTAATGTTCCAAAAAGGCAGTGGGATGGGAAGGCTTCTCATTGTGCATTTGGGTCTTGCCCAGGGGATAGAAATGTACATTTCCCCACAGGTTTCCATTATCCCATTGTGCATCTTTCCTCGGGGGGATGCATTTATGTATCTCCTTTGAGTCAAGATCTAGAAGCACGCAAATCACTCATGCTTCTTTCACTCTTTATCTGAAACATCCTCGACAGAACATATTTGGGGAGGTTTGGTGTAATATAGGTGCTGTTCTGCACCTGTTATATATTTGCCTGCAAAGGAGACCAGGGCGGCGTGCCTACAATCCAGCCTTACAACAGAATAAACTACTACAAACACTCTCGCAAAAACTGCAGTAAAACAACAGAACCTCTCAGCTAGCAGAAATGATAAAGACATCAGTCCCAATCGCCCTTTCCCAAACAGGCTTGGACAGACAAATGTGTGCTTCAACTGGTGGAGGGCAGGGAGGGAGAAAACCAATGAGGCCGACAGACATAGCTCAATGGGGAGGGATTTCCATAACTGAGGGGCTGCCACAGAGAAGACCCTAGCCAATCAGGCAGGATCACAAGCAGAGCCTCCCTTGCAGATTTTAAAAGCAGAGTTGGCTGGTCTTCCCATCTTCTCTGATCACTTGCTATGCTGGCTGGGGCTGATGGGAGTTGGAGTCCAACCCACCATGTGGTTGGGTTCTGGGCTGTCACTGTCTGTGATGGCAGAATTAGACACATTTTTTGAAAGAAGGAAGGGTGGGAGAGAGTTGCTGCCACTAACTCTGGATTTCAGGGGACCATTTTTGCTATGCACTCTTATTGCAAGTTCAAGTCAGAAATTTCCCCGTGAGAACTTTCAGCTCAGATTTATTTTTCCCCACCGAATGCAAGTTATTGTGGGGCACCCCCTGAATAAATAAATTACTTTTGGGAGCCAGCCTAGCATGACTTTATGATACTAAGTTTGGCACTCTAGATAGCTTAGGTTTTGCTCATCTGGAAACTGTAGGCAGTCAACTGCACTCGATCACAACTTTTACTTAGGACAGGAGTGAAATTTAGAGTTATTTCTGCAGATAAGCAAAAATCAGCTTTCAGGGGAAATCCCACTTAGCTTGGGTCCTCACACCTGGCCAGAAGTCCTGATAATCTGAACACTTTTAAGCCACAACATAGCATCTTTTGCTAGACCGCTCCAATGATCAGTGGGGGAATGGAAATGGCTGTGAAATAATAAAGAAAAGAGGAAAGATCAACAACGAAAAAAGTCAAAAGGGAAGGGTGAGGCTGATGGCTGCCCAGCTACAGAGTTTCCTGTCTGATTTTTCTGAGGGTAGACTGTTTAATCTCCACTTTTTGTTCAGTCTTTTTTCTTCTTCTTCACTGCAGCTTGCTTATTATATGACTGAAAAGCAGCTCAGACCCTCCAGTTGAGAAATGCCAATGGTGGTTGTAAAATGCACACATAAGGCATTTCTGACCAAGCTGTACATTTGATTGCAGAGAACTGAAGCTGCTACGGCTCCTTTCCTTGCCCACAACTTAAGCTAGAAGATAATTATGTCACCGCTCTATAGGCAGTAAGCAGGCTGCAGAAATTATAACTTCAGAAGCCTCAGAGTCAAAATATATGTACTATGGGCCTGATATACTGTAGTAAACACCAGCCTGTTTCCCTTTAAAGTGGTACAACAGGGTGACGTGAGCTCTGCCTTTTCAAAGCTCTGCTCTTAGATGAAAGTTCCCTTGCCGAAGTAAACAAGGCTTGCTAGTTGTCAGATCTCTTCTGTATGTTTGATATTGGTAGAGTAAAATATGCTTCTTCTAAATGCCCCGCGGGGAGTTAAACAGTTTACTCTTTATGACTCCAACAAAGACTTCCAATTTGGGAAGCCAATGTCTGATTACTGAGCACACTTCTCAGGCTTCTATGAAATTCTGCACCTGTGTGAGAGAATGAATTTGCTGGCATAACTTTGCCATGAGATCCTGTTAAATTTCCCTTGAAAGCTTGCTTTAGCTGTCTCTATATGACTGCAGTTTCTCTACTTTCTTCACCACATAATACCCAAAGTTGGCATTCAGCATACATCAAAGTATACGACATACCACTCCCATTGTTCCCAATCTGTTTCCTACTTCCCAAAGTTCCAGTAACCTCTCAGTGGAAAATATATAAAGGATGGTATTCATGGCATTTGTTCTGTCAGCACAAGCACTTCTGATTTCACCCAGAAAACTAATCCGTTTTAGTTCTCCTCCCCCTGCTCCAGACAAAAGAAAAGCACAGGCATCTTTAAAGGTGCCTATCATGAAAGCTCGCAGACCTGCTTGTCTGCAGTTTGGCAGGTTTCTCTCACAGCTGCAATTTTCAGACCAATTGCCCACAAAACACATTGGGAGATTAAGTGATTTTTATTTTACCTACTCCAAACCTGTGACTGCTGCCCTTGCAGGAAAACTACAGCAGCTATCCTCCTGAGATTTTACAGGATTCGTACCTCCAAAAGGGTGATCTTGTCTACAAATTTCATCCAGTTCTACCCCAAAATAAAGTTTTAAGATGTTTCCTTAATAAAAAAAATAAAACCTTAAAGGTTTCCATCAGAAAGGCCTTTGGAGCTATTTGTAGTTTAACAGGCTTTATCTACTCTGGAGAAGCTAATCTATTTCATCCATAAATTTTCACCCTGCAAATTTCATCCACTTCTGTGGTACATTATATAATATAAATCACAAGATGCTGTGTGTTCTGTTTCTCTTGAGGTAGGGCACGTTGATTCTTTGATCAAAAAGGCGGCTCAGTCACAAAGGGCTTGGGAGATCTCAAAGAAGCTCACGTTTGGGCAATAATGCAATTCTAAGTTGAAGGAATTCTACTATAAACTTCACCCCTATTTTCATTCTACAGCTGAAGGATCATTTTTTTCCTTCTGCCATGCATCCTTTTCCCATGATGGAGCACCTCTTCAGGATTTTTCTTTTACTATTTCCCGGATGTTGCTTTACAGAGTCAATAGTTTCTTAGCTTATTCAGGTTACCGTATTTTTCGCACCATAGGACGCACTTTTTCCCCTCCAAAAATGAAGGGGAAATGTGTGTGCGTCCTATGGTGCGAATGCAGGCTTTCGCTGAAGCCTGGAGAGCGAGAGGGGTCGGTGCGCACCGACCCCTCTCGCTCTCCAGGCTTCAGGAGAGCCACACCGCCAGCCCCACAAGCTCAGGGGGCAGCGGGGAGGCGGAACGCCGCCATCCCGCTGTCCCCCAACTTGGTTAGAAGGCTGGCGGGGGGAGAAGCCTGCTCCTCCCCGTCGCCAGCCCCGCAAACTTGGGGGACAGTGCTGGGCTCCCGCTGCTTGCGGAGAGTTGCCCGCATGCTGAAGCCTGCGCGCGCTGAGCTCAGCGCGTCCAGGCTTCGCGGACCTCTCAGCAAGCAGCGGGAGCGCTCCCACTGCTTGCGGAGACTTGCCTGTTTGGGGGCTGGGGTCGGGGGAAGCTCGAGCTTCCCCCGTCCCAGCCCCGCGCCTGGGGGGGAAATAATTTCCCCCCCTTTATTTCCCCCCCAAAAAACTGGGTGCGCCCTATGGTCCGGTGCGCCCTATGGTGCGAAAAATACGGTATTTTTCAGTTGATTCATCTGAATATTTGCAGGGGGTTGGACTCGATGACCCTTGTGGTCCCTTCCAACTCTCCAATTCTATGATTTTGTTTGTGAAGCCCTGCTTTCCATCCTTTGGATCAGTGACCACTTCTATCCAACCGGAGACAAATTTCATCCATGCATGCCTGAATCCTTCTTTCTAAGGATTGATATTTGTATTGCTATCTAAGCATATTCCTCTGGCACCAGCTACGATGTTAGCTTTGGGGGTGTGGGTGCTGCCAAAAGCTGCTAACATATGAATTGAGTTCTAGTCAGCTATTTGGGTGGAATTGCATATGCTTAAGAAGTTCCGTGAGAAAAAACTTAGCTCTTCTGCAGTGTCCAGGGTTGACTGTGATGCAAACTTAAGGGAACAGTTTGTGCACTGATCGGTCTGAGGTCGACACACACTGCATTGTTCCTGCTTCTGGAGAGAGAATTCCTCAGGTTCTCACTCCCAGTGAATGAAAGCATAATGAGGCTTTTGAAGAGGCATAAGTGTAGGAGAACACTTATGAATTCACCCAGGCACCTTAGGAGCACCGTTACACCCCTCCCTGTGCATCTGTTGGGTTTAGAGAAGGTAATAACTCCACCTGACAGTATTCCTTTGCAAAAGGAAAGCATCAACTTGTGCTGGTCTAAGTAAAAAAAAAAGGGGGGGGGATTGAGAATGGTTTCAAATTTGTTTCCAAATAATGACCTTCACAATCTGAAGCATGATTAAGCTATGACAGTGCCTATGCTAAAATGAAATGGACTTTTAAAGTTAGTACTATGTATGTGTGTGTGTGTGTGTGTGTGTGTGTGTATCTATCTATCTATCTATCTATCTATCTATCTATCTATCTATGTTGGGTCATTTGGCCCATAGGCATTCAAGGTTACTACAAACAAGCTGAATACAGACTATTGTTTTTAAGTGAATTGGAAGTGATTTGAGAAGTGTTTTGCTAATCCCATGTCATTTCCATACAGTTATTCCAGCCAACTTTTTTCTCTCTTGGTCAGATTTGTTTTGCTGGTTTTTGAAACCATGCAGATCCTGTTAGCCTAAGTAGCAGTAGATTGTATAAAACAGGACTTCTTTTCTTCTTCTTCTTCTTTGGCAATCACTCATAGCCAAGTAAGATTGTCTTCCATGAACACGGCCTTAACAGAGAGTCCATAAGTGACTGTAGAGGCAAATTCTGAATCCACACATCCTTCCACAGTGGGGACATGCAGTATTTAAATGTGTTTATACTACATTTTTAAAGATTTGCCTTGAGAGTGTCTATAAACCTCTTTTGTTGACCACCAACATTACATTTTCCATTCTTAAGTTGGGAATAGAGTAGTTGCTTTGGAAAATGATAATTAGGCATCCGAACAACATGACCAGTCCAACGAAGTTGATGTTGAAGAATCATTGCTTCGACACCGGTGATCTTTGCTTCTTCCAGTACACTGGCATTAGTTTGCCTGTCTTCCCAAGTGATGCCGAAATCCAGCATTCCCTGAGCTCTGCAAGTGCAGCATTCTTCCAATTGAAGTGCAGAGTGTTTGAGAACCGGGCCATTTGCAGGGAAACCAAAACCAGGACTAAGGTTGAGTTTGCTATGGTTGCATTAGCAGTATACCAAGAGTATTATAACATTTGACATCTTTTTCTTTTCAGGTCTTTGACTTTAGTCTGAAAAAAGAAGATATGGAATTTTTAAACTCCATGAATATTGACAGAAAACTGATTCACCTTACCTACCCATTATGGAAAGGATAATGTTAAAACATTGCAATGGCTCAAACCATGAAGATATCAGAACTACACAGATCCGTCTTGCTATAAATTTATTTTAGACAGCCCAATATTCCCATCTTCCTACCTCATTAAAATACCTTTCGGGAAATCATGAGTCATTCTTCATCCCAACTAAATCGAAATAAAGTGATATTATAGAAGACAGCAACAGCCTTGTGATTCTTGCCACGTGCGAGGCAAACGGGATTTGCCATTGGATGCTAGTGGAAATGAGCTGGTCTGGTTAATTTAATGAAATGCCCACATACAGTTTTGCATGAAAGCCACTAAATCAGTTTAGAACCAGATGCTCCTATTAGATCATCACAGTCTTGTTTTACTGGCAACAAAGATCTTTAAACAAGTAGTAGCCCTTGCTTCATGAAAGCTCTTTTAATTCAAACTTCTTGTAAGCAACAGATTCTTCACTTAGTTAAGGTGCAGACAAGGAGGCAGCATGTAGATAAGCCTCACTCTGCCTGCAGTGCTATAGACCAGTGGTTCCCAAAGGGGCGGGGGTGGGATTACTGGAAGAGTACATATCTTAGAAAGGTAAAGGGACCCCTGACCATTAGGTCCAGTCGTGACTGACTCTGGGGTTGCGGCACTCATCTCGCTTTATTGGCCGAGGGAGCCGACGTACAGCTTCCGGGTCATGTGGCCAGCATGACTAAGCCGCTTCTGGCGAACCAGAGCAGCACACAGAAACGCTGTTTACCTTCCCACCGGAGTGGTACCTATTTATCTACTTGCACTTTGACGTGCTTTCCAACTGCTAGGTTGGCAGGAGCGGGGACCAAGCAACGGGAACTCACTCCGTCGCGGGGATTCGAACCACCGACCTTGTACATGTCTTAACTTATTACTTTTCTATTATGGTTTGAACAGAGGTATCTTACCCTGTTGTCCTTTCCTCCCAAGTGAATAACCTTCACTGAAATCACGTTTTCTGAGGACATCCTAGGAACTAGAGGTTCTGCTTGGTTCTGCTTCCTTTAGTGCAGTCATGCTCTCTATGGTTGACTGGTGATGGACATATGCTCCTTATATATTAACCCATCCTCTGGTTCTTTCTTCAGAACAGAGGTGGAGGTAGCTGCTTCGGCCCCTGGATTGGCGCACAAGCTGTGCACCCGGGGGTTGGGCGAGTGTCTCAGGGGGCGGGGCAAGCATCCCAGGGGGTGCTGCCCACAGCGAGCGTCCAAGGAGGGCACCACAGTGAGCGTCCCAAGGAGCTAGCTGCCCATAGGGGGTGGAGCGAGCCACCCATGGCTGGCTGCTTCCTGGGCAGGGAGGAGGGAGCCGCTAAGCTTTGCCAGCAGCCTTCCTCCCTTCCCTCTTCCTTTTGACAGCTCGGGGGAGGCTCTCCCCCCCAGGAAGCAACCCAGGAGCGGGGGGCAATGGCGTGCTGCCCACCCACGACTCCCAAACCTCCCCCGAGCTGTCAAAATGAAGGGGGAAGGCCGCTGGCAAGGCGGCACAGCTCCGCCCCTTCCTCCAGTGGTTTGGGGTAGGCTTGGGAGTTGCGGGCGGGGGGCACACTGAATGTCACTCCCCTCAGGGATGACACCCGGGAGGGACCACCCCCACCGTCCCCCCTTCCTCTGCCCCTGCTTCAGAATGCAGAAGTTAAGTATGTTAAGGCAGAATTTCAAATGTTACCGTATTTTTCGCTCTATAACACACACCCAACCATAACACGCACATAGTTTTTAGAGGTGGAAAATCCGTAGGCATGCCACCCATAGGCTTTCCCAACATAACACGCACAGACATTTCCCCTTACTTTCTAGGAGGAAAAAAGTGAGTGTTATACGGTATATTTAAGGAGCTGTTCGTGTGGACAGCAGTGAGAAAATCCTATACACACATGGGAGTATGCCCCATTAAACTCTCCAGGGCTTGCTTCTGAGTAGACGTGTACAGGGTTGTGCCCATTTGTCATCCAATTACTCCTGCAGGACTATCTTGTGCTGTTTTGTTTGCCTTTGTTCACAAGAACCAATGCGTTTTCTGCCATGGCGTCAGAAGGCTTCCAATCCTGACATTATCTAAAAATGAAACCTTTATATCCTATTACCACACATTCTGAGTCACTCCATCCCTTCGATTGTGTAATGTTACTCTGACATACCAAATCCCTCCGAGTAGGATACATAAGAACAAGTTTCACAAAGAAAGGAACATATTGTTTGTTTTCAGCCTCCATTAGCTCACTTCCTTTCAGTTGTCTCGATAAATTAGCAAAATATGTCCAGGCTGTAGCCGTGAGGCCGTTTGCAAAGGGGTTTCCTTACGTGATTCTCCATGCTTTCTCTCTGACAGTTGCAATTTAACGGTTCTCTTGTTATGTCCGACGTCTATCAACTCAAAACATGAGCGTGTTAGGGTTCCACGGCTGATGGAATTGACAGAGCAGTTTTATCTGAGTCATTCAGAAACAGGCGTGCGGCAATTGAAACGGATGGTTTGCAAAACACACACGCAAGTTAAGTGCATAAGTGAGGCGTTCTGTTCTGCTCCCTGATAATTTGTAACTGCCGAGAAAAATGCCCAGGATAGAGATCCATTTAACAGGATAGGAATTTCCCCCCGTGTGATTATTAGTATCCTGTGGTTATGGATCATATTCACCGTTTACGCCAAGCCAAGTTGGAACGTTTCCTTTCTCAGGTCTTAGAAACCAGTGGCAGAGAAGCTTCTTCAGCCCAAAGGTTGTATTCCCCCATGGCTAGCCTTCTAAGGGCCACATAGTTCTTGGAATCGGTGGGTGAGGCCAGAGGCAAATTGTACTGTACAATTTGGACTACACAACAAAAACTAGAGGGTTTTTGTTCACACATGCACACCTCTCGTGTCCTCCGAGAGGCATTCTCACAGTTCCAGGACACATTCCAGTGATTGCCAAAGCCCTTGAGACTGATGAGGAGCACGTCCCCAGGCCTGAAGTCCTCAAGCTTGTTAGTTGATGGAGGGACAACAGATGTTCCTTCAGTAATTACTCATAGTGATTTCTGGCCAGTCATTGATCAAAGGTATCAATCAAGAAATTCCTTTGGGAGTCTCTCCCCCACACCCCACCTGTTGAATCTGCTCTGGGTTGTTATGGCACAGGCAAATCTTGACCTAAATCTTGACTGCTCCAACTCAGGAGCAGACCTCAATGGTGGCTTATTCTGAAACCGTCTTCTGGGTAGTAAAATAATAATAATAATAATAATAATAATAATAATAATAATAATAATAGTACAGTGGAACCTCGGTTTTCAAACGTAATCTGTTCCGAAACGTCCGAAAACTGAAAACTCAGTACAGAAGCCTCAATACAATAGGAAAACTCAAAATGGAAGCTGCCTCAGAACTTCGACTTCTGAGGCGCATTCGAAAATGGAAGTATTTACTTCTGGGTTTACGGTGTTTGGGTTCCGAAATGTTCGTCAACTGAGACGTTAGAAAACCAAGGTTCCACTGTAGTTTTATTATTTATACCCCATCCATCTGGCTGGGTTTCCCTAGTCACTCTGGGCAGCTTACAACATATATTAAAAATGGTAAAACATGAGACATTAAAAATTTCCCAATACGTACCTAATGAAATCAAACCAAAGACCTCCCTTCCAATTACATTTCCAGCAACGGAGATTATCATTATTGTTTCCTTTGTTCAAAATAAATGGAGTAATATATTGATAGCAGGTTTATAATTTCTCCAACATCATATTGAACACCCCCAGAAATCCACCCCAAACTGATAAAGGACTATTTCTCCTATATCTTGTGCACTTTATCATATACTCCTTTACACAAAATGCCATTATAATTACAGATAGGTAGCCGTGTTGGTCTGCCATAGTCAAAACAAAACAAATTCCTTCCAGTAGCACCTTAAAGACCAACTAAGTCAGTTCTTGGTATACCAAGAACTGACTTAGTTGGTCTTTAAGGTGCTACTGGAAGGAATTTGTTTTGTTTTGCCATTATAATCTTAGAGATCTTCAACAGTTATCAGAGACAAGGGGAAATTACATCAGGCTGATTAATGGTTTCAGATATGGGACCATATCAGAGTGGCACAAACAACAAGCAATGAAAGAATGAAAGAGGAAATATTTGCACTTTGTTACAAAATGAAGTGGTAGGTAGTGTGCAGATGTTTTAGGCAAGAGGAAATAAACTTTTGATGCATTCTTTGCACAAATCCATCTCTCGGGTTGTGGAGAGAAAGTTAGAGAAGCAGTCCCACTATGCATCAGCTAGGATCAGTGATCATGAGAATAACAGACGAGGCCAGAAGTAGAAAAGTCGTCCTGGTCCTTTGCTTCATCTTGACTTTCGTTCTTTCTTTTCTTTAACTGGGCTGGCCCAGAATAAGGTGCAGATCCCAGTACAGTCGCTAGCAGTGAATCAGTATCCCCCTAAGCTAGTGGGGCAGGGTGCCAGAAAAAGGGAGGGCATTTGACCTTTGGGTTCACGTGTATACCCATCCCAACGGGAAGTTGCTCCCTACTGGGCAATTGCTGGTAGAAGACCTGATCCTCTTCATTTGTGTCTGCAAGTTTGCAGGAAATTTCTCTGGCTTTATCACACCCCCTTAAGAAGAGCTTGCCAAAGACAGTACAGAGTCGTTTCCTGTTACCTCCCTGTTAACCACCTCGTCTGGCAAATCGAGATGATAAATCAGAATACTTTTTTGCCACTCCTACGCCGCTCTGATATTTTCACTCTTTATGCAAGCTCGTAGGCGGAGTAAGGACAATTCTGATTTGTGGGAGCAGGGGTTCAGGGGGACGGCTGTTACTCCACATTGATAGATGTGTATATAGCAGCTTTGCACCTCTGCTCTGTTCAGAATGGATAGGAGGGGGAGCATCCAACTTGGTGTGCACACATTTAAGGGGCCTTGTTCGATGTAGGAGAGAGCTAGCCAAAGCAAACAGGAGCCGAGCAGGAAGCATAGTTAAGCACCATTCCCCCACTGCTTTCAACAGGGATTTTGAAAGACATACTTTATAACCAACCCATTAGGTTTTAAAGGTCCGATTCACGTGTGTGGTGTGTACATTAAACAGGATAGATGCAGAAGGTGGTATTCAGGGCCACAGCACTATAAACATTTAATCTGAGCATTGCCAGATGGGATGACCCTCCTTCTCCTCCCCTTCATGCTGTTCTGGGGTCCCCTCGAGCCAATTTGGGGGCTCTATGGGGGGTGGAGAGGAGTGCTTCCACCAATGGGGTTCCTTGGGTGACACCCATGCAAGTATTTGCAGCTACCCTTTTGATCAGCCCACGAAGAAGAGTGGAATATCTCATCGAACATTGTGCTGAATGGTAAAGAGGATTTTTAAAATTAAAAAACACACGATACGATAATCTTTATTGTCATTGTCCCATACAGAACAACGAAATTGAAAAAAATCTACATAAGACATTCAAAACCAACAAGCCTGCTATCCCTGCTATCCCAACCTGGTTAGCCCCCTAAAAACTCTGATACCCCATTTTAAAAATACAATATATTCCCATAGAGACTCCTTACACTGCGTTTAAAACCAAAATCGCATTTGGATAGAAACTGTTTCTCAGACGGCTAGTCCTAGTCTTTATAACCCTGTACCTTCTTCCAGAAGGCAGAAGCTGAAAGAGATCATTTCCAGGGCACTATCCTGCACTATCTCTGCAGCTTTCTTATGGCACCTGGAAGCATAGATTTGTTGATCCAAGGTGGGAAGAGTGCACCCAGTTATTCTCTCCGCAGTCTTTACAACCCTGGACAGCATTGTATTTTCCCTGGCCGTGCAGCTCCCAAACCACACACACAGACCATAAGTTAATACACTCTCAACAGTACAATGGTAAAATGCCATCAACTGGTCCTTTGAGAGATTTTTTTTTCCAGAAGAAAAGAGAGCAGATATAGTAAAGCATGTGTGATAAAATGGCAATCTTTACCTATCAAGACATGATTGGTGACTTTGACCAGTCCTAGCTCCAGAACTTCCCAGTCACCAATGGTACCTAAAGAAAAATACTTTTCAGTGGAGTCGGTTCATGTGTGCCATCGAGTGACTAATGCATGCATGAACAAGCACATCGTACCCTTTCCTTTCGCTGGATATGGTTGTGCCAACTATTCAATCCACCTCTGCTCTCCTTATTAGTGGTTCCATCAGCTGAAGAGTTGCCCTGAAGACAGCTCAACTTGCACTTCCACAGAATTTGAGAGTCTATTCTCCACAAGACCTTGCACAAAAAGGAAGGATATTAAGGGCCTGTCCAGACCGCTGCTATTTTTGGATGGGATTCAATTGCATACTGGCAAAGACAGATTGTGCAATTAAAGTTATTATGGAGCTCTTGCCCAACAAACTTGCTTTTCAAATATTTTGGGGGCTTTTTTTGCGATAAGCAAGAGGAAAAGGCACCAGAGTGTTTGGGATAACATTTGCTCGGCGCAACATCTTCTGACCTCCCATAAAACAGATCAAGATGTAACCAGGTTGTTGGGAAGTGATCTAAGAAGACCGTCCAGATGATGAGGGAGAGGAATTTGAAGGAAGTGGGAGATGCCTTGAAATTTCTGAGATCATCGCCAAGATCAAAGCAGAGTCAGAAACGACAGGCTGCGTCACCTTCCTAAAGGACTTCCTGGAGACGCGGGATCAGGCCAAAGACCAAGCAGGGAAGGAGGAATTTGGTTCTGCCAGTAGTGAGAAGGAGTCTGATGAAGAAGAGGCTGAAGGTAAGGAGGAGATGAGTGAAGATGGATAATGCAATTGTATAGCGATGAAAATAGTGTGGTACCAAGCTTTCTAGTCCTCAATAAACTCAAGGAATCATTGGATTTTGAAGAAATACTGGAATTTATCAAATTCAGGCAGGTGAGCTGATTTCATTCTGCCTTTCCAAGCTGTTCCACTCTGTTTGTGTATGTGTGTGTGTGTGTGTGTGTGTGTGTGTGAGAGAGAGAGAGAGAGAGAGAGAGAGAGAAAGGGAGAGAGAGAGGCTGGACTGGCAGTCTCATTCACACCATCCATTTAAAGCACATGATTTCCCTCAAAGAATCATGGGAACTGTCGGGAATCCTTGCTTTGGGAGGAATAAACTAAAAACCCATGGTTCTTTGGGGGGAACACAAGTATTTTAAATGTGTGGTGTGAACTGGACGCAGAAAGATTTGCCTTGTCTATTAAGCTTATCTGTTGCTTTTTTAAAACAAGTAACTCAGAGTGACAGAGTGTTGGACAGTGGAACAGACTGCCACAAGAAGTGGTGGACTGTCCTTCCTTGGAGGTTTTAAAGCAGAAGTCGGATGACCATCTATCACGTATGATTTAGCTGAAATTCTTGCATTGCAGCGGGTGGGACTAGATGACCCCTACAATTCTAGGGTTATGTGAAACACGTGCAGATCCACGTAAGAGTTTTCCCATCTGGCCAGGAGGGAAAATCCGGCTCTTGGTTTGGTGCAGCAGTGTAGCCTCCAGAAAAAAAGAAAGAAAAGCTTTTCAAGATATGCAGATAAGCCTTTTCAGTCTTGCAAATCCGGAGGCTGTTAAAGGCACAGGAGCAGTTTGCAACCAGACGATGGCAGCCCTGAGGCCGCAGGGGTCAGAGGCAGCCGCGTGGTCCGCGGACAACTTCCCTCTCGTGTGAAATCCGCCTCTCCCGCTGCGCGCGCGCGCAGTCCCCGCACAGAGCCAGACGCGAACTTTTTTTTTTTTTGGGGGGGGGGAGGTAGGGGCGAGCAGGAAGGAAGGAAGGAAGGAAACAGGTGTTAACCCTTCCGCAGCTGCGCTCCGTTTAAGAGCCGCCGCCCAAGAGCCGCCGGCCAGTTTTGCCCGGGACTTGGCAAGCGAAGAGCGAGCGCTGCGCCTCCGCGTTGTCTGCGCGCCGTGCGCTCCAGGCTTGCCAAGAGTTAACGCGGGAGAGCCGCGTAAGTAAGGGGGAGGGCGGGGAAGCGCGACAATAATAGGAAACTGCGAAGGGGTGGGCGCCACTTTGCACAAAAGAAAAAGAGGGGGGGGGGGAAAGGGAAAGGTTTTTCCATGAGCTGCCCGGCTTTTCTTCTTCTTCTGCAAAGGAGGCGGCCGGCGGGACGCGCGCCATGCGAAGCGCAACCGCCTCCGGAGAGACCCGCGTCCTGCCCGAGAGAGGTAAGATTTGGGAGAAGGGGACTTGCTGGCTGTGGGTGTTGGGTCTCGGCGAGGTCCGATTTGGCTGGGTGCACGTGTGAATGTAAAAACGACACGCGTTTGCAAGTGCTCGCCTCAGTGAACTCTCCAGCGTGCATTCGACGGCAACCCCAGCTTTGCATCTCCGTAATGTGGGGGAATGGACTGGCCTTGTTGGGGGGGGGGTTGTCGTTCTGTGGAATTGGCTGTGATTTATTTTATTTTTAAATGCAACCCTATGCAGGCTTACTTGCAAGCGAACCCCATTGCGTTCAGTGAGACTCTAGGAAAGCATGCGCAGGATCATAGAATAGTAGTGTTGGAAGGGACACGGTGGAATTATATGGGTTTGGGGGTTTGGGGAAGGGGCTGTGGCCTGGATCTATTTGCTGGGATCTCGCCAGAAAACCTCAGCTTGCCCCCCTGAATTGTTGGGGAAAGAAAGTTAGGAATAAACTGTGTTAATCTGAAGCAGCAAACTCCCCCAGGGATGTTGTGATTTGTGTACTTGGTGCCCCCCTCTCTCAACTTTCTCCATACTTAGTGCCTAGCAGTTGAGCATACAAACTGCCTCTAGTCTGGTCCTGCAGGTCCTGGTCTCCTCTGCTGAGAAGCATTCTGGGTCTGATCTGTATATTTGATCCCCGAAGGCTCCTTGCCACATGTCAGTCAGCGGCTGGTCCTGCAGGCAACTGAGAACGAACTTGCATTTGTTTGGCGACAAGCTAACTTCAGTTGCGGGGGCTAACTTCCAAGGGCTGCGATGGCACGCGCTTTCACTGTGCAGACTCCACTGAGGAGGCGATGCCTGGGATCCATGCCTTATGAAGCGAGGCACAGGAGAAGATCGGAATGAATGAATAAGATGTACTAGAGATATTGGCAGCGCATAAGCCATATCCTGTTATGTAGAGGTATGGGTGCATCGCTGAGTTTGATGATGGTGTAGAAGTTGATATGCTGGCCTTGAGAATGGGAAATGTTCATAAGACGGAGATTTCCCCAAGTATATCTGTGCAATTTATTTTTTTTAATGCGCAAAAAATGAGAGGTTTTCAGGAGCCAAAGGTTCGGCTGCTGAAAGGCTTTCTGTGGAAACCTTTCCCAAGGGAGCTCTGTGGTTAGATTAGAACCCTTGTCTGATGTACTTGGGTATTGAGTTAGAAATGGCAGATTACAACAAGAAAGTGGTTAGTGGATGGTTTAGTGCAACCAAGGTACTAGAACAACTATTTGTTTCTTTTAAAAGAGGGTGTTCTCCTCCACCCGCCCCCTCCCAGGGGGGACTGCAGGGAGGCAAACTTGAGAGCGGACGTCAAAGGAACAGGACATAAATTTACTGGAGGATCCAAGGGACAGGAGCTTTGTTCTCAAGCTACGTGAGTTTAAAGCCTTGCCATGTCTGGGAATAGTAAGCAATTTTCACTCTAGTTACAGATAGGTAGCCGTGTTGGTCTGCCATAGTCAAAACAAAACAAATTCCTTCCAGTAGCACCTTAAAGACCAACTAAGTCAGTTCTTGGTATGAGCTTTCGTGTGCCTATCTGAAGAAGTGTGCATGCACACGAAAGCTCATACCAAGAACTGACTTAGTTGGTCTTTAAGGTGCTACTGGAAGGAATTTGTTTAATTTTCACTCTGTTCGTTTCGTCCAATGCACTCAGTTTATTTTCCTCTTCGTCGTATGTGGGAGCATCTTACTTGCTCAAACCCTTTTGTCCAAAGTCCGCCAGGGCCCCTTCAGCCATTGGCTTCAATCATATGGACTCATAAACTGAAAAGTGTTTGGTCCTGCTTGAGTCCACGGGACCTGATGACCTTCAGAGCTCTTTCTGTCGTATGGTATCCCTGTGCCTGTTGTACGTGTGGGAAGCAGGGACGGTTCAACTCTGCTTGCTGTCACCTCTCATAACTTACCCATCCTGGGCAAAGTACTAGCTGTATGCGCATTGGTGCGTGTTGCGCGATTAGGAACTCTGGAGGAGGCAGCATTACTGGACTGTGTGTGCAACTTGTGGGAACTTAGGTCCTGTTTAGAACTTAAGCAGAATGCGTGGAGGTTTGAAGAAGTTGCAGAAAGTACAGATCCCCTTCCTCTCTTTCATGCGTTCACAGGGCTTATGTAAGAGCCCAATTATCTTCAATTCCTGAATGTGGTGTGTTTCTAGGGATAGCAATCTGGTTGAGGGCTGCATGATTTCTGGGTCTGGAGGTGAGGATCTGCTTGGGTTCCAAGCCTGACTCAGATTTGTACTTTTGAAACTTCGGTACATCACGTTTAAATGACGCCGTGCCTGTTCAGCCATTGATTCTAGGCTTAAGGTATATGCCATTTGAAACTGATGATTGGGTTTGTGTGTGTAACTTAAGCTGGTATGTCTTGTAACTCAATGGGAAAGGTCTTGTGTGATTTGGACTTTGTTATGATACTCACCCTTTGAAAAGTCAGTATTGTTCAGCCTTGAATGAAGGGTATCCAATGAATAGAGTGAGCTTCACTTTTCCCTTTCATGAAAAGCTTGTAGTACATTCCTAAGCATATTTTGATTATATATTTTGTGGCTTTATATTTTGATTTTGTTCTGTGAACCGCCCTGAGACCTCTGGGTATAGGGTGTTATATAAATTCTAATAATAATAATAATAATAATTAATAATAAATTCACTGGGATTTACCAGTGTGTTCAGGATTGCAGTGAAGGTTTTAGCTTTATTTCCTCTGTCAAGCTAATTGACCACAATCAGTAGTGTGGTCACAGTGTTGTGGGTGCCTTCTGTGCTCTGTTAATCCTCAATTCCATAGCTCCTTTTACACTTACTTTCCTCCTCCTGCTAACTTAATTGTAGATGGCAAATCCTGCACAGATACGAGTTGGGCTACTAGAATCCATGGGACACAAATCTCCAAACTGCATGCAGGGCAGTAGCCAAAGGCCATTCTGTTATCTCTTCTCAACTCCCAAATAGAAAGTACCGGGAGACTTGCATTTTATTTCCTCGCTTTCTGTTAGCTTTACTGATTTTTATTTTTGCTGACACCACACTTTCTTCAGTTGTTGTTCGTGACAGAGGGCAACTTCCCCAATTTTGTGCAAGTTATGCCAGGGATGCGGAAGCGGTGGCCGTCCAGATGTTGCTTGACTACATCTCCCATCAGCCTTGACTTTGGGCCATGCCGACTGGGGCTGGAACCTGGGAAGCTGAGTCACGGGTCCACCTATCCCAATATTGTTCACACCAGTGTTTTCCAAACTTGGGTCTCCAGCTGTTTTTGGACTACAACTCCCATCATCCCTAGCTGGCAGAAACATTGGTCAGAGATGGTGGGAATTGTAGTCCCAAAACAGCTGGAAACCCACGTTTGAGAAACACTGGTCTACACTGACCAGCAGCTCCAGCGTTTCAGATGAGTATTTCTGGAGCATACCTGGGGATTGAACTTGAGATGTCTGCATGCAATACACATGTCTCAAATTCAGTCTTTCCCCAGTGGCTGATGAGAATCCAATTGCTTCTGGAGGGGAGCAGGTTCCTCACCTCTGAATTACACCTTCCTTTAAACCTCTCTTACAAAGCTAATTTAGGGTGGGTTCCACTGCAGTCCTAAACACACCTTGCTTACCTCTGGGTAGGCGTGTGCAGCGGATAGATTATCCGGTTCCTTCTGTTTAATCCTTTCAAAAGTCAAATTTGTTTTATGCATTACCCCCGTGTACAATGAGACAAGTCAGCAGTTTTAGATTGCGGTCATGTCGAGAGTGAGCCTTTTTTTTTAAAAAAAGGACAGAAGTTTTAACTTTGCTGCTGTGATCTGATTGCAAACGGTATGACTTGGCTTTCGGTGTGGAAATCTGGGCAGCTTTTATATAAAATGAGAGAGTTTCTCTCGGTCTCATGGCTATAAGCATGAATGTATGAACATGTGTCAAAAGCAGAGGATGTCAGTGTGGCTTTTTTTACCCATTGCCTTCCCCTGTGCTACTGAGGTGTTATTTATTGGTTAAATAAACCCAATCTGCCATCAGTTGAAGTGCTAACACCTTTATTCCGTTAGGTGTTATGTCCTGATATAGGTGTAAACAGTTTCATATAAGCTGTTAGCACTTCAGCTGACGCTGGATGAGGTTTAGTTAACTAATAAAATCTGAATAATATACCCCATCGGGTATGTCATTTTACTTGCCAGTGGGCATACTAGCAGCAAACTTGCAGGATTTCATGTTTGGGTTTTCAGAATGTTCACTTTGGACTTGCAACAACAGTATAATAACAATAAATCACTTCTCCTAAATTAACGTTTTTTTTGCTTGTGTCTCCTGCTTTTAAGGACTGTGGTTACTGAGGTTACCCAGAAGGAGCTAGACGTTGGAAGCCGCAGACGTTTGGACCTTGAAGCCCGGGGCAGCTGCTGAACTACCTGCTCCACATCGCCTCTTGGTGGCCGTCTGGAGAACTGCAACTCAGGCCGGCACCATGGACTCCACCAAGGACCCCCACGTGAAGGCCTTCGGTGGAGTCAGCGACTATCTCAACTATGAGATCATCATAGAACATTACAACTTCACGGGGAAGCTAAATGAAAATGCGGACACCGGGATCAAAGCAAGTTCTGCGGTCTTCATCATCATCTGTTGCTTCATCATCCTGGAGAACATCTTTGTCCTTCTGACCATCTGGAAAACAAAGAAGTTCCACAGGCCTATGTACTATTTCATTGGCAACTTGGCACTCTCTGACTTGCTGGCCGGGGTGGCTTATGTCGCCAACCTCTTACTGTCTGGACACAAGACCTACACCCTCACCCCTGCCCAGTGGTTTCTTAGGGAAGGGAGCATGTTTGTGGCGTTGTCCGCCTCTGTGTTCAGCCTCCTGGCCATCGCCATTGAGAGATACATTACAATGTTGAAGATGAAGCTTCACAACAGCAGCAACAGTTCCCGTTCTTTCCTGTTGATCAGTGCCTGCTGGGTCATCTCTGTGATATTAGGAGGTCTTCCCATTATGGGCTGGAACTGCATCCAACGTCTACAAAGCTGTTCCACCGTGTTGCCCCTCTACCACAAGTATTATATCCTCTTCTGCACCTCGGTGTTCACGGGCCTCTTGTTGTCTATCGTGGTTCTTTACTGCAGGATCTACATCTTGGTAAGGACCAAGAGCCGTCAGCTGACTTTCCGGAAGAACATGGCCAAAGCCACCAGGAGCTCCGAGAAGTCTCTAGCTCTGCTCAAGACAGTGATCATTGTTTTAAGTGTGTTCATTATCTGCTGGGCTCCTTTGTTCATTCTCCTCTTACTGGACGTGCGGTGCAAAGTCCGGACTTGCCCAGTTCTCCTCAAGGCCGAATATTTCTTAGTACTGGCGGTTCTCAACTCGGCCACTAACCCGATCATCTACACGCTAACGAACAAGGAGATGCGGCGAGCTTTTGTCAAGATTATGTCATGCTGCAAATGTCCCACTGCAGACTCTGGGACCAAATTCAAGAGGCCCATCATTGGGGGAATTGAGTTCAGCCGTAGCAGATCCGACAACTCCTCCCACCCGCAGAAAGATGAGGGGGACTCTCCAGAAACTATTGTGTCTTCGGGTAATGTCACCTCGTCATCGTAGGAACTCTCGAATGGAGGAGGCGTGGGCCCGCCGAAGGCCGACGCGTGGAATGGTTCTGATCACATCTCTCCTGCCAAGATGAGGGAAGGGATAGGCTGGAAGGGGAGTTGTGTGGCACTTGTGAGGGGAGGAGCGGGGACAGATTGTGTGACTTGAAAACATTTCCTCCCTGGAAGTTTGTTGTGTGTCGTTTGGGATTGCAACAAGGCCACTTAGGGTTGCTGGAAGTGTTCATGCCCAATATAACTCTGAAGACTGAAACCTTGGTGAAACGACACCTGTTGAATGAGAGTGGGTGGGGGGGTGGAAAATACTATTTTCCTCTCCAGAAAAATGTGAACCTATAAAATAAAGAGCTTACTGGGTTTTTCCTTCTTCTTTTGAATAACAGCCCTCCCCACCTTACTGAGCAGCGAGGGGAGCCAATCTCCCTGTCGATTCTCTTCTGGGTAAATCTAAAGAGAATCTGAGTGTTTTGCTTCAAGATTGGCCAAAGCGCCACTTGACTTTCAATTAAAAGTTGGTGGGAACTGGGGCATGGAGGGCTTCAATGGTTAGTTTGAAGAACACTGCCTCTCCCTGCATGCTGCCATTGAATTCCCCTGAATTGAATGGGACTACGCTTGAGTTAGGCTGGGGGTGTCTGGAACGGAAGGGGCCTCATTTGAACCTTGGCATTAAATTGATTTGATAAATATGCCACTCAATAACAAGGTGCATTTATTGTTAGCAATTTCGATAGCACCTCGGCGCATGAGGGGCCATACAAACTATTGTCTCACTTCTTCTCAGAATAATCCTATCATAGCTTAGGCCAAGCGATGGCTCTTGGAGGCATCTGAAGCCTTGAAAGCTGGATAAAGTTTGAATGAAGCCAATGGTCTGCATTCCACCCCAGATTCTTTTAGATCCCAGAACGTTTGCAATTTTAAAAGGTGTTTATAAGTTTGCCGATGTCCACAGAAAGTATTTGTTGTGTTAATTGAATGTAATTTGCCACAGCATCAATTGCTGGGCTGTGTGTGTGTGTGTGTAAATATATATATATATAAATATATATTTGACCCGAGTTAATTGGGTACACATTCTGTGTGTACATTCTGTGTGTACAGTGTGTAGAGAAGCTAACCAGGATAGTAGCTGTCCTGTGCTAAGAGTAATAGTTTTCCATTGGTATCAATAATTTGGGACTCACCTTAAATCTCATGGGACCTGGGCTGGTTCTAAACACATCAAAGAAACGATTTAGTTAAACGCGTTGTAAACTTCACAGTGGGAAATCCCGTTGGCGAAAAACGGGACTCCACAGCGCCACCTGGTGTCGCAGTGTTATAATGCATATAAAGTCCTTTATCTTTACGAATGTAGCTGAGTCCCTGGTTTAAATTATTTGGTGCCTCTCTCAAGTTTTTCCCCCTCCCTCATCTCCAAACAGAGTGACTGGATGCAAAGGAGGATAGCAGAGCTGCTGTATTTCAGCTGTGTAGGAAATTTAGATGATACAAAAAGCCAGGCCACCTGAAATTACTTTTGTTACGCAGCTGTTAAAAAGTTGCAGTGACTCTCTTCCTCCTTTGGGGAGGAGGGGCCATAGCTGAGTTACAGTGCTCATGTTTTGTGTGCCGAAAATTCCAAATCTAAACATTGAAAAGAAATTGGCAGTGGGGTGTTCAGTGATGTGGGCCCAGACCCAACGGTTGAAGGTTGTTGTCCGAGAGTGTTACTGTGGTAATTGTGCAGGACTGTTGAATTCAGTGCATTAATGTACAAATATTGGTTGAATATATAAGTGGTGTTTTTTTTTAAAAAATAAGACTGCCGGCCTTCTAGTATTCCTAGTGCAATTCTTTTTGTAAAAACAAAAATAGAATTTAACTTGATTCTGACTTTGGTTGTACAGTTTGCACATAGCTGCGTTGACCTCTAAATATTAATAAACTGAGGGTTTTGTACAAGTTCTGCCGTGAACATTCCTTCTGTCGCATTTTTATCTGTACCTATTCTTACGACAGTCTTTTGGACAATTTACAGTTCACATTATTTCTATGCCCAGGAGAGGCAGGTTAACATTTGTGTGGTAAACAGAACACGTAGATGCAAAAGACCTGTCAAGAGCAGCAAATTCTGGTCAGCGGTTCAACAAGGCAGCATTCAAACCAGGGCAGGTAGCAATTGGAGTAATTAAACTCCCTTTTCCCAGCAATACATTTGCAGCAATTAAGATCAACCTAAATGCGACAGTGCCAGACCTAGGTCATTCAACATGTCCTGGCCTCAAGCAGGAGGGAAGTGTTTGTGGTTCAAATTAAAGCACAAGAAGCAGGCAAATGCTCTCTACAGACTTTCACACTGAGGACATTAAAACCTGGGTAGGGATGACTGTGGGGTGAATTCTTTCCCTTGCATATGCAGCAAGAGAGAGTGCCACAGGCCAACATAACATCGGATGAAGCAATGGCTTCAGTTCAGCCTGGAGAAATAAGCTGAGTAGCAGATTTTGGGAAAGAACAGGGTGGGAGTTGCAGGGACAGCCTCATTGCACACAGAAGGAGATGGGCAATTTCTGAGCTGCAACCTGTTCGCAATGCGAACGTTTGTTCAGCCACGCTTGCAAAAGGCAACACAAGAAAAATGCAGAAGACGAAGAGCTGCTCATTAGCGGGTCTGAGGTAATGAAGGGTAGAAAGCAACCCATTTCAAAGGACGCCCCACTGTTTCTCATGAACACTTCCAATTCTAGTAATTGGGCGGTATAAAAAAAGGACTACTAAAATCACACACACACACACAGAACTTTTTGGAATTGAATCTTCAGTATCCCAGTCAGCGGCGTAGTGTGGGTTGTCAGCACCCGGGGCAAGGCAAGTAATTTGCGCCCCCAAACCCGGGGCAAGGCAAGTAATTTGCGCCCCTAACCCCTAACCTGCCGCCGCTGCCAGCTTCTTGCTGCTGCCTGGGCTGGTCGGGTGTGGTTCTCTCCGGCGCTCAGCACTGCGCTGGGTGGCCGCTGCACTGTCCCTCCCCCAGATAGTCCCTCCCTCGCTCTCTCTCCGCTCCGCACCGCAACGCACGCCTGGCACCCTCCCCCTCCACAGTGGGCGGCGACCCGGCAGCTCGGATCGGATTTGCACAGCCAGCACTGCAGTGAGAGAGAGAGAGAGAGTGAGCCAGGTAGGGGCAGAGAGCCACGAGTGCGAGCGCGCCCCCCCCAAATGTTGCGCCCGGTGCGGCTGGCCCCCCCTGCACCCCCCACGCTACGCCACTGATCCCAGTGACTCCAGTCCTGACATATTGAAGGAAAATCTTTTGGTCCCCGTTTCCCTATCACAACACCTCGGTTGCTTGTATATTTTTGTTCTCTAGCCATGTGGACCTTTCACTTCAGTAGACAGGACAGAAGGATATCTTGTGAATACATCAGCACTGAAAGCCGCTAATGAACAAAATCAAAAGAGCAGCCCTTGCCAGCCATCTGAATGGTTCACTCTTGGGGAGGTTAGCACATGGTTCTGCTGCATGGATATATCAGTGCTCTGGAATAAGAATATGCAAGGAAGCTAGAGGAAGCTAGTCTCTGATTTTTATCCCCAGCCCTGTTTTTGTGCTGTGCCAAGGGAAGAAGGGTGTAGACTTGCTTCCTCACAACCAGAGCAATGACAGGCACTTAAGTTACCGTAATGGCCTGTGCTAGAGTGGTGGCAAACAGTCTTTTCTTCTGACATGTGGGGTGCAGGATTGGACACCTTGATCAGAATATTCCCCCACCTGATGTTTTCATGCAGAGAGCACTAATATTCAAGATCTTGTTTTATTTTTTTATTAAAAATACATATACAGAATATATCATGCTAATAATACATTGCACAATAATGTTAAATGTTACAACAATATTTTCAATTCCCTTTTGTTTCTCTCATAAAATTGGACTGCAATCTTTCATTAGGGTTTGCTTCAAAGTTGACATATAGGACGGCACTGTTCCTTTAATTGCAGATGCCTCATTAATCATACACACCACAATTATATTAAAAATCATTTTCCTGGTTGCAAATGATAAATGTCCAAGCAATATCCAGTAGTCCTGATTAATTGGATAACTTGAACAGTTTCTGAGAGCCAAATTTTCTTTCTTTCTTTCTTTCTTTCTTTCTTTCTTTCTTTCTTTCTTTCTCTCTCTCTCTCTCTCTCTCTCTCTCTCTCTCTCTCTCTTTCTCTCTCTTTCTCTCTTGCTCCAAAACATTTCTGCAAACTTTTAATTTTGTGCATCTTGAGATGATGTGAATCTGAAACAGGTTTTGTAGCAGATGTAAAACTGCTGCAGATGTGTTGTGCAGTGATTCAGAGCTTTGGACTTCGATCGCTTGGTCCTGTATCTCTCCATATGTTGGCGTTTCCTCTCTTCCTGCCCCCTCCACTTCCCTCTCTCTAGGTAATGCCTTGGAATTTTACCGAGACGCACAGGATGCAGTTGGGTTGCAAAGATAATCCTCACCTTCTTAGGCGCTGTGTCATTTCTCTCTAACGTTTATGGTGGGAAACTGCGCTGCCTAACCGAAAGAGGTTTCGTAGGTCGCAACCTTTTACTTCCTGGAGGAAATTCCAAAAATGCCCCAAAGACAAAAAGTGGAAACAGACTGGGATTTCTCTCCATCTGTCTGCCTGTACCGGAAGCAATGATTTCATCTGTGATCACTTCCTTTTCTTTTGCTTGTCGGTGGTGGTGGTAGGGAAATGTCAGGTCTGTATCTGGAAAATGCTCTCTTACTATAGACCTTTTTGAATTCTTTTGTTTCTTAGATTTCTGTTCTACCCTCAAGATGAAATGGGGGCAAGTAGGTATTGCTGGAAGGGTGACCTTGTAATTTTTTCCCTGTTTTTCACAGCTGTGAAGAAAAAGCTTTGCAAGGCAGATGCAGTCTACTGCTGCAAAGATAAATACAGTGGTACCTCGGGTTACAGACGCTTCAGGTTACAGACTCTTCAAGTTACAGACTCCACTAACCCAGAAATAGTACCTCAGGTTAAGAACTTTGCTTCAGGATGAGAACAGAAATCGTGCAATGGTGTCGCAGCGGCAGTGGGAGGCCCCATTAGCTAAAGTGGTGCTTTGGGTTAAGAACAGTTTAAGGTTAAGAACGGACCTCCAGAACAAATTAAGTTCTTAACCCGAGGTACCACTGTAGCTAGAAGGCGATGGAATTAGGGTTGTCACTCTAACATGGATACGAGATGCTTGAAATCTCTCTTGTAAAAGAAGAAACAAGACAGCTGAGTACAGTGGTACCTCAGGTTAAGTACTTAATTCATTCTGGAGGTCCGTTCTTAACCTGAAACTGTTCTTAACCTGAATCACCACTTTAGCTAATGGGGCCTCCTCCTGCTGCTGCGCTGCTGGAGCACAATTTCTGTTCTCATCCTGAAGCAAAGTTCTTAACCTGAAGCCTTATTTCTGGGTTAGCGGAGTCTGTAACCTGAAGCGTATGTAACCTGAAGTGTATGTAACCCGAGGTACCACTGTACCATCTATTGTGCCTGTTCCCTTTCTCGCCTGGTGCCATCCCCATAGGCAGGGCTGGCCGAAGACATTTTGGGCCACAAAATGGTGCCCCCCGCCACCAGTGAAGAACAGACCCTCCAAATGTCCCTATTTCCCAGGGGCATCCTTGGTTTAGAGAAGCTGTCCCAGTTTCTGATTTGATCCTGGAATGTCCCACTTTGCCTTAGGACGCCCCTGTTTTCATTGGAGATATGTCGGAGGGTATGGAGTTATCCGAGCCGTCTGAAGGCAATCCTGTATAGGGAAGTTTCTTTTTAATGTTTAATGTTTTCATATATATGTTGGAAGCTTCCCAGAGTGGCTGTGGCAACCCAGGAAGATGTGGGGGGGTCTAAATTGTAAAATTATTATTATGGAATGGGATGTCCCTATTTTCATCGGAGAAATGTTGGAGGGTATGGAAGAAGGTGCGAGTGAGGATCTATATCAGGAACTGGGGGGGGGGGGAGATTGACGTCTGGATCAAGGCTGGGAGGAGACCACAGCACCTCCTATTTGACAAGAGGCTGCTGAGGGGGTGGCAGATCCGGCCTCCAAGGTGTGCATCACAGCCGTCAGAGTTGCCACATCAGCAGCAGCTGGTGAATCATTTATTGCATGGGTAGGTAAACTTAACGCCTGGGGGCCAGATCTGGCCCAATCGCCTTCTAAATCCAGCCCGCGGACGGTCCCGGGATCATAATGTTTTTACATGAGTAGAATATGTGCTTTTATTTAAAATGCATCTGTGGGTTATTTGTGGGGCCTGTCTGGTGGTTTTTAAATAATAATAATAATAATAATAATAATAATAATAATAATAAATAATTTATGCCCGGCCCATCTGGCTGGGTTTCCCCAGCCACTCTGGGCGGCTTCCAAAAGAATATTAAAATACTGTGATACATTAAACATTAAAAGCTTCCCTAAACAGGGCTGCCTTCAGATGTCTTCTAAAAGTTTCATAGTTATTTTTCTCTTTGACATCTGGTGTGAGGATGTTCCACAGGGCGGGTGCCACTACCGAGAAGGCCCTCTGCCCGGTTCCCTGTAACTTGGCTTCTCGCAGTGAGGGAACCGCCAGAAGGCCCTCGGTGCTGGACCTCAGTATCCGGGCAGAACGATGGAGGTGGAGACGCTCCTTCAGATATACTGGACCGAGGCCGTTTAGGGCTTTAAAGGTCAGCAAGAACACTTTGAATTGTGCTCAGAAACGTACTGGGAGCCAGTGTAGGTCTTTTAAGACCGGTGTTATATGGTCTCAGCAGTCGCTCCCAGTCACCAGTCTAGCTGCCGCATTCTGGATTAGTTCTTGTTTCCGGGTCACCTTCAAAGGTAGCCCCACATAGAGCGCATTGCAGTAGTCCAAGCGAGAGATAACTAGAGCATGCACCACTCTGGTGAGACAGACTCTAGATGGTCCAGAAGGATGTTATGGCTGATGGTGTGAAAAGCCTCTGAGAGATCCAGCAGAACTAGGAAACAGCTCTCACCTTTGTCCCTAGCCCGCCGGAGATCATCGACCAGTGCGACCAAGGCAGTTTCAGTCCCATGATGAGGCCTGAATCGCGACTGGAAGGGATCCAAATGGTCTGCTTCTTCCAGGTGTACATGAGTAGAATGTGTGCTTTTATTTAAAATGCATCTCTGGGTTATTTGTGGGGCATAGGAACTCGTTCATATTTTCCCCCCAAAATATAATCCTGCCCTCCCACAAGGTCTGAAGGACAGTGGACCGGCCGCCTGCTGAAAAAGTTTGCTGACCCCTGATTTATTGGAAGCTGGATCTGCTGCCCAAGGCAATTGCCTCACCTCGCCTCATGGATGGACCAGCCCTGACTCACGCAGAGACACAACAGGCAGTGTCCTCTGTAGTTGGTAATTCTGCAGCATCTCAGCCTTAGCGGGGCAGCCATTTTTTGGCAGCTAATCTTCTCTGTCACAAAAAGGCAGGAGTTTAAGCTATTATTGATTTCTTTCTTTTTTTTAGACTACCAAGTGGGGAGAAAGAGACAGACTTGTGAAATTTTCCACCTCGGGTGGCAAAATAACTTGGTTGGCCTTGGATGCTCTGTACATTCACGGTGGTGTGCGTTTGGGGCAGGGGTATTATTATTTTTTTAAAATATTTTTTATTAACCAACCAACCAATCAAATCAAATCAAATCAAATCACATAAATTACAAATTACAAAGCCGAATTTTAAATTTTTGTTGGGGGTACCCATATTTCAAGTTCCGAAGGGGGTCCAATCATCTTCTTGCTGCTGCTTTCAAGTCCACAAATCTGTCCAAATAATCTTCACAGTTCTATCCAATCCTTTCTTGTTGTTTCTTGTTGTTTTCCACATCTCTTCTTGTTGTTTTCATATATTTTTCCCTTCTCTTTGTGACCTCTGATGGTCTCCACAAGCGGGTTAAGACAAATTGTAACCCTGTGTAGGTTTTTTCTGTTCATCCAAGAGCCATATCAGACGGCTTCCATATATCATCGCTTCCATAAATAAAAACGCTCTTACCGTCGTTAATCTTCACTGGTCTGTCGCTCCCTTCTCAGTCCTTTGAGGAAGTTCGCTAGGAGTCCAGTATGAAAACAAGTCCATTCCTCCTCCTGGTCGTAAATCTTTCGACAAAACCAGCCAACTTGGCGACTCTGTTTTTTATTGCTGCGTCATTCCAAAAGCTCTTGTTCTTTTCTCAATCTCCGTAAAGCAAACTTTTGGTTAGAATTCATTTCCACACAGTTCTTAATCATCCTGCTTGGATGAGTTAAGCAACAGTTCTATCTTGAGGAGGGGTTATTGGTTAATCACATAGAAGAAAATAACCCCCCCCCATCCAATCCTGCTGCCGATATACCAAGCCTTTGATTTATTCTTCATGATATATTCCTGTTGATCCAACCTGTTGCTCTTCTTTCGCAGAGGTCCCTTCAATTAGCAGTCTTCACTCCCGTTCTTCACTTGAAATATGTGCATTTGCTTCTTTCTAATTGTTTATTTCCAATTTGCTGCAGCTAGTGCGCGATCAGAGACAGCGTCCAGGAGAGCTGGAGTCCACACAAGGGCATTCTGCCTAGTGCCCTCACCCCCTTTGGGGCAGGGGTATTATTAGTGGCTCTGCCTCAGGCAGCAAAATGTTTTGGGCTGGCCCTGGCCTCAGGAGTCACTGAATGATCCCATCGTTCCTGAGGCATGGGTGTGGTGTTAGAAGGGCAACAGCAAAGATCGTTCACTGCCTAACTTAAGGGTTAATTTTGTTGTCCGTAAGTCAACCAGCCAAGAGGGAGGCGGGTGGAGGCGTTGCCTAGCAACCAGGGAAAGTGGCATGATCCTTAGAGAGGCAGAACACGCTCTGATAGGCTGTCCAGCTGCGAGGGAGTTTTCTTGAAGTGTCCTGTACTTGAATCTAACTGTTCTGAACAAGGTCTGTCAAAAAAAGGAGCAAAACGTCTTTGTTTCATTCTGCTCAAGTTGTATTCTCATTTTTTAAGCAAACATTTCCCACTGGACTCTGTCTGCTTTATTTACCCATCTTCCAGCAGAGACTGATGTTAAGCCCTGAGCCGCGCCTCGCACTGAAATGCTTTCAGGCAGCCAAACACATACCCGCCTCCCAAAAACTGTGTGGAAAGGCGAACACACATTGCTGCTGGTAAGATGGAGGACTGTGGTGAAAGACTCTGTTTCCTCAGCTGTGGTTTTTCTCCTCAAATAAACAGTGCATGTTCTTTCATAAGAAGCAGAGCTTTTTCTTGAGGGAAGCCAAAGAAAGCCTTGGAATCTCTTTTTACAATATTAGGGAGAGCAACACAGGGACACCCCACTGGGTTTTCCCCACCCCGTGTGGAGTTTCTGTGGCATTTTTGCGGGTGCCTGTGCAAATGACAATAATAGAGATGGGAGAATCCCATGCCCTACTTTCATATCCATAGACGAACCAGTCTCAGAACAGCTCCTTCCTCTCCTGGTATCACTATGGGATTCCCCCCTTCCCAGCAGAGTTTGCCACAGCTATTTCCCTCTGGTTTTGGATTCAGTTGCAAATGGCTTTCTTTTACACTTCCCCTAGCCTTAGTATGTGATCCCTTCCATCTTGTATGCATTTACTTTTGAGCCAAAACAGTCCTCTTGTTTTAGAACAGGGGTCAGCAAACTTTCACTGTCCCTCAGACCTTGTGGGGGGGAGGCCTGACTATATATTTTTTTTGGGGGGGGATGAACAAATTATTATGCCCCACAAATCACCCAGAGATGCATTTTAAATAAAAGCACACATTCTACTCATGTAAAAACATGCTGATTCCTGGACCGTCCGTGGGCTGGATTTAGAAGGCGATTGGGCCAGATCCAGCCCCTGGGCCTACCCATGTTTTAGAAACAGCATACCTCTTGGGTGCTGAAGAAAAACAGGACATTGCTAGCCTATTATGCAGATTTAATATTTATACCCTACTTTTCTCTTAACAGTATAAAATTCTGAACACAAGATACTCAATTTACTAAAAAGATTAGTGCAAAAATATCACTGCAGTGATAAATATCACTGCAATGAACAGCTACAGTTCTTGCTATCCTCAGCAGAAAAAGAAATTCCAGGAGTCCAATCTGAATGTTCACTATCAACTGACTACCCTTTTGGCTTCTGACAGAAACTCTTGACCCTGTCAACCTTAAATACAATGATTGGGGAGCGGGGGAAAGCAGTTTTAGTTAGTTGCCCCAGGTGAATATTGTTCCCCGCAAAAAGCACAGGGCTGCCCTTCACATTCTCTGCCTGAGAGCATCCAGAGACCCACCTGGTTGGCCATTCTTGGGGAGAAGACACACATCTGATATAGAATCATAGAATCATAGAGTTGGAAGAGACCACAAGGGCCATCGAGTCTAACCCCCTGCCAAGCAGGAAACACCATCAGAGCACTCCTGACATATGGTTGTCAAGCCTCTGCTTAAAGACCTCCAAAGAAGGAGACTCCACCACACTCCTTGGCAGCAAATTCCACTGTTGAACAGCTCTTACTGTCAGGAAGTTCTTCCTAATGTTTAGGTGGAATCTTTTTTCTTGTAGTTTGGAACCATTGCTCCGTGTCCGCTTCTCTGGAGCAGCAGAAAACAACCTTTCTCCCTCCTCTATGTGACATCCTTTTATATATTTGAACATGGCTATCATATCACCCCTTAACCTCCTCTTCTCCAGGCTAAACATGCCCAGCTCCCTTAGCCGTTCCTCATAAGGCATCGTTTCCAGGCCTTTGACCATTTTGGTTGCCCTCCTCTGGACATGTTCCAGTTTGTCAGTGTCCTTCTTGAACTGTGGTGCCCAGAACTGGACACAGTACTCCAGGTGAGGTCTGACCAGAGCAGAATACAGTGGCACTATTACTTCCCTTGATCTAGATGCAATACTCCTATTGATGCAGCCCAGAATTGCATTGGCTTTTTTAGCTGCCGCGTCACACTGTTGGCTCATGTCAAGTTTGTGGACTCCTAGATCCTTTTCACATGTACTGCTCTCAAGCCAGGTGTCACCCATCTTGTATTTGTGCCTCTCATTTTTTTTTGCCCAAGTGCAATACTTTACATTTCTCCCTGTTAAAATTCATCCTGTTTGTTTTGGCCCAGTTCTCTAATCTGTCAAGGTCGTTTTGAAGCGTGATCCTGTCCTCTGGGGTGTTAGCCACCCCTCCCAGTTTGGTGTCATCTTCAAATTTGATCAGGATGCCCTTGAGTCCATCATCCAAGTCGTTGATAAAGATGTTGAATAAGACCGGCCCCAAGACAGAACCCTGTGTCACCCCACTAGTCACTCTTCTCCAGGATGAGGAGGAACCATTGATGAGCACCCTTTGGGTTCGGTCAGTCAGCCAGTTACAAATCCACTGAGTGGTAGCATAGTCAAGACCGCATTTTACCAGCTTCTTTACAAGAATATCATGGGGCACCTTGTCAAATGCCTTGCTGAAATCAAGGTAGGCTACATCCACCGCGTTCCCTTCATCTACCAGGCTTGTAATTCTGTCAGAAAACGAGATCAGGTTAGTCTGACATGACTTATTTTTCAGAAATAGCAAGGCTCTGATCCACCAAATCCTTGATTTTTTTGGTTCTGGATATATAAGCAGCCTGAAAGCCTTTCTGAACTATTGCTTCTCCTGTCTGTCAAGAATGCTTTGAGGCGTCTCTTCTTCAGACCAGGATTTGATGGGTGTGACAGGATGGCACCAAACTGCATGAATCACTCGGTATGTGTTACTGTAATCTAAGGGCAGTACTGCTTGCTGCTTCCCTTACATCATAAGCCTTTTGTATGGAAGTTGTTGGGATACCAAAAAAGATTGTGGTAGATTGCATGTTCAGAGAATTGCTGTTTTTGGACTCTGATGGGGTTGGGAAAAGAGCTCTCTTTGCAGTTCTCTCAGGCTTCCTTTATGCTTTGTGTGTATGACGGACAGGGCTGTCAAGGAAACAGAGGACCTGCCTGGAAGAAAAACATCCTCCGCAGTGCTGTGGAATGAAATGCATCTAACTCCGAAAATGATGTATAGATGGTATATTACACCTGTGAAATTAGCCAAAATGTATAAGACAAATAATAAATGTTGGAAATCTAAAGAAAAAGAAGGAACATTTTATCATATGTGGTGGGAATGTAAGAAAGTAAAAAACTTCTGGGAAATAATATATAATGAATTGAAAAAGATGTTGGAATATACATTTCTTAAAAAACCAGAAGCATTGTTACTTGGCATTATAGATGAGGATATTTATAGACAGGATGTAAAACTGTTTTTATATGCAACAACAGCAGCAAGAGTATTGTTGGCCCAGAAATGGAAGCAAGAAGAAATACCGACGAAAGAAGAATGGCAGACAAAATTAATGGACTACGCAGAATTGGATAAAATGACAGGAAGGATTCGAAACCTGCAGGACCAGAGATTTACTGAAGATTGGAAGAAATATATGAATTATTTGAAGAGCAACTGTAATCAACAAATTACGCTAGTAGGACTACAAGAAGTTTTGTAAAGAGAAATACATGAAATATTGCAAAGAAGAGAAAGAAGAGAGATATTAGTTAGGAGATTTAAATGTAATAGTGAAAATAAGAAATGTAAACTAAGTAAATAGATTGGAAAATTTTCAGATGTGATTGATGGAAGTCAAAAAAAATTGTATAAGATGTAAAAGTATGTTTAATTATTGTTGAAAATGATATGTTGAAAAACTAATAAAAATTATTAAAAAAAGAAAAAAATGCATCTAACTCCACTGTGTACGAGAGGCCATAGGTACATATGAACACCAGGATTAGTGCCATCACAACTGGCCTTTTAAAACACACGTGTTATTTTACCATTGCATTACTATCCCACCTTTCCTTCAAGGGGCTTGAGGTGTATCTCCTTCCCCTCTTCTGCTGCTGTGGGTTCCGATCTATATTCCACATTTTCTCCAAATGGCATCGAAGGATTTTTTTTTTAATTCAGTACACAGACACTGTTGGATTCCACCTTAAATTTCTAATGTTGATATTATGGCATGTACTCGAGTTATTAAATGGTCCACTTTATCTTCAAGAGTCCAGACATTAAATGCATTCCCCACATTGGAGACTGCTCATTACTTTTTATAGAAGATTTTGCTTATTTGATTTGTTCTTTAATACCTCTTGATCTTCCTTTAAAACGCTAAAAAACGTAAAGCTCTGGACCAGTTAATTCCTTCAGTCTCCTCAAAGTCTAATAAGGATCTTTCAATATCCTTTAATCAACTTTCTAAATCCTTCTTGGTTTCCTTAAGCTTATTGTCAAGCTTTTGTTCAAAATGTTCGAACTGAGATTCTAAAAGCACCTTAGGTATCTTCCATTACCGCTGCAATATTCTCTGTTATATCCTAGGGGATTTCCACAACTGTGTTACAGCATTTGTAATTTACTTTCAAACCCCGCAAATGATTCACATTAGGATAGTCCCATGAAAACATGCCAGACCTATTTTTTATTTTCCTATACAGTGGTACCTCAGGTTAAGAACTTAATTCGTTCTGGAGGTCTGTTCTTAACCTGAAACTGTTCTTAACCTGAGGTACCACTTTAGCTATAGGGCCTCCTGCTGCCGCTCAATTTCTGTTCTCATCCTGAAGCAAAGTTCTTAACCCGAGGTACTATTTCTGGGCTAGTGGAGTTTGTAACCTGAAGCGTTTGTAACCCGAGGTATCACTGTATAGTTAACATGTCATATATCGTTTTAAAGATAATTTCCCAAAGTTTCACTATCTAGAAACAGTTTTTCAAAATGACATTGTACACATGCATAAAACAACTGGAAGCATTGGACAGATTGGCAAGACTGTGCATCTAGCACTGCAATGTGGAAATATTTTGCCCAACATGGGGCTCGAACCCAGAACCCTTAGATTAAGACTGAGCTATCCCTAAGGATTTGTCTTTTCAACCCAACATTTATCATCAATTGCAGGGAAGGCAAATGACACAGAAGTCTCCCTTTTTAGGAAGAGGATGTTGTACGAATGAATTTCATAATGTCCAACAGATTTTCTTTTCTGTTTCCCAGCCTCAAATTCAGCGATATCAAAGTTGTCAGTACAGTGGTACCTCGGGTTACATACGCTTCAGGTTACAGACTCTGCTAACCCAGAAATATTACCTCGGGTTAAGAACTTTGCTTCAGGATGAGAACAGAAATTGTGCTCCGGCGGCGCAACAGCAGCAGGAGGCCCCATTAGCTAAAGTGGTGCTTCAGGTTAAGAACAGTTTCAGGTTAAGGACCTCCGGAACGAATTAAATACTTAACCTGAGGTACCACTGTACTTTAGCAACTGTTTCTGCTGCTGTACTTTCTTTCAGGACAATTTCCACAGGGACGTTATTTCCTGTTTTTTGTCAACGCTCTTCCATTTAGGACTATAATTATGCAAGAGATCCGTAAGTACCGCAGGCAGACCCAAAAAACAACAGCCCTCCTCCAATATCAGATAATATGGGCTCTCGCTTTCTCTGGAAATTGAAATGAACCTTTTGCAATCATCATTCTGGCTAGGCTTCATTAACAAAACAGCACTGAGTCTGCCTTGTCACTAAACTTGTTTGTGTGGAGGGAGAACACTTGCTGAGGCCCCTGAAGAGGGTTCAGAGAAGGACAACAAAGGGTAAGAGCTTTAATAGGATGAACGAACATAAAAGGCTCAGTGAGCGGAGGCTTTTCCCACCAAGTTCAAGAGATTTCAGAGGATCTGTGCTCAGACGGCTCGCTGGAATCTTTTTACATAGGCAGCAAGGGTGTGTGATGGGGACTTGCGGAAAGAGAGATGGGGATGGAATACTGAAAGGAATGCCATCAGTCAAGATCCCAGTCTGTAATCTTAGACTCTGTGAAGGAGATAATGCCACATTAAAATGAATCTGCATTGTTATTGTTATTTTAAATTAAAGCATGCTTTATTTATTTGGGTTCTTAGACCTGAGTCATCCAAAGCAGAGGAAATACACCTGAATTTGCCCCCCCCCCAATGTCCGTCTGGTTTCCCCAGCCACTCTGGGCAGCTCCCAACAGAATATTAAAAGCACAATAATGACCGCTCCCCACTTAAAACGGGGGGCGCCTTTTGCGTGGACGCGTGCAGCCCTGGATCTGGAGTGGCCCCATCAGCATAGGCTTTGCCTTCCCTCAGGTGGGATACCTGGAGGTCCCCGCCTACCCCAGCGAGTTGTCCAATCCCACCTGGGGGAAGTGTTGCCAGGGAAACCAGGCCAGGTAAGGGGAGGGATTACCTGCCCACACAATAGAGGGTGGATCTTAATTGTTAATCCTCACTTGGCTCCAGAGCTTCTCCCACCCTACCCACCCTCAGTTAATGTCTTCTTTTGCAGGTTAACTTTTCTTCATAGGTTTTGCAGGTTAACCTGTCTCCACAGGTATGCGGGCGCTGCTACGATAAGGTCGCTGTTAAAGGGCCAGAAAGGAATTTCCCTGCATTGGCAGGTTTCGCCTTTCCCGTAGCAAAACGTCACAACTTTGGCGGTATCAGGCCTTGGGCGGAATCCTTTAGTCCATCTTCCTCTTTGCGGCGGCGATACCAGGGTTCCCCGTTAAAGGGGTTTTTGAAGGGAGGCTTTGGCCGTACGCCGAAAGGTCGTCATTGCTCTCCCCTGCGACGGCAGCGTAACGGGGGCGGCTATCTCTGCTTGAACATATGTTCTCCAGAGCCGGCCCATCCCCCCCCACACACTGGATAACCCTGATGCTCCCTAGGTCCCCGGCTGGGGACTAGGGAGGGAGAACGCCCAATGCCTGAGCCAAGGTCTACCCACATTTGAAATTTAATAAAGTTGTGGCCAATTTAATCCCATAGCACGTTGTCTAGAGTCGTTATTCCACATGACGGGGGGACCACTCGGGATCTGGGGACTCCGCCTGTCCACGCCAAACATCAAACCTTAAAAGCTTCCCTAAACTGGGCTGCTTTCAGATATCTTCTAAGTCAGATACAGTGGTACCTCGGGTTACATATGCTTCAGGTTACAGACTCTGCTAACCCAGAAATATTACAGAAATCATGCAGCAGCGGCGCAGCGGCAGCAAGAGGCCCCACTAGCTAAAGTGAGGCTTCAGATTAAGAACAGTTTCAGGTTAAGAACGGATCTCCGGAACGAATTAAGTACTTAACCTGTGGTACCGCTGTAGTTGTTTATTTCCTTGTCATCTGATGGGAGGGTGTTCCACAGGGCGGGCGCCTCTACTGAGAAGGCCCTCTGTCTGGTACCCTGTAACCTCACCTCACAAGGAGGGAACCACCAGAAGGCCCCCGGAGCTGGACCTCAGTGTCCGGGCTGAATGATGGGAGTGGAGACAGTACTTCAGGTCCACTGGACTCTGGTACACGTGCTGAGAGTGAACTGCAAAGGTTGCCATTCTTCAGAACACCACTGTCTTTACAGCATCCTCAGAAGCAGGGCTACCAACTGGAATAAGCTATTGGGGTGCCCAGGTAAGCCCCGTCTGACATAATTGATCACATGACATGGTCACATGCAACATTTGAATGGCAATGTCCATCAGCTTGGGGGGGGGCAGTATTTTATTGGAGGGGACCGAAGAGACCTTGGTCTTATTAGTTGGCTCCTATGCTCAGAAGGTACATCTCAGTCTCTGATGGCACACTGGAACATGCCCATGAAACCCCTAAGGAACCATTTAGTGCACAGGCTGCCATTCTGCAGACTTATTTTATTTTATTTTATTTTATTTTATTTTATTATTTATTTTATTTTATTTTATTTTATTTTATTTTATTTTATTTTATTTTATTTTATTTTATTTTATTTTATTTTATTTTATTTTATTTTATTTATGTTTCAGCTGCTGGGGTATATTTTGAACGGCTGACAGCCATGCATTAGGACAATGCCGTTGGCATCTAGAATACCTTTAAGCCAGGGCTAGCCCAAGGCATTTTGGTACCTGAGACTAATCACAAAATGGGCCACCCCACCCCCCCGGCCAGGGAAGGAGGGGTAAGTGAAGATCTACATCAGGAACTGAGAGTTAACAGAGCTGTACATTGGAGAAAAGGGCAGGAATCAAATCAACCTTCCCCGCTGGTTGAACTGGAAATCAACAGCCTCCATGGGGCAGTTTTGGGAAAGAGCTCTACAGTGGTACCTCAGGTTACAGACGCTTCAGATTACAGAACGCTTCAGGTTACAGACTCCACTAACCCAGAAATAGCACCCCGGGTTAAGAACTTTGCTTCAGGATGAAAACAGAAATTACACAGCGGCAGCGGGAGGCCCCATTAGCTAAAGTGGTACCTCAGGTTAAGAACAGTTTCAGGTTGAGAACAGACCTCTAGAATGAATTAAGTTCTTAACCCGACGTACCACTGTACTCTGCTGGGCAGGTGCAGAGCCCAGAGACTCCAGAGGACAGCCTCCATAGTTTCCTCCTTAGGGGTGGGAGGAGGCCACCAGTGCCTCCTATTTGCCAAGAGGATGCTATAGGGCAGAATGTGTGGGTGGGGCCTGCCAAGGTGGCGTAAGATCTGGCCTCCAAGGACCATGTCATAGCCATTGGCGGTACCACAGCAGCCGCAGTGGGCAATGCTCCATTCCTTGGAGGCTGGAGCTGCTGCCCCTGTGGATTCTGCCGCCTGAGGCCATTACTGCTCCTTGCCTTCTGGGTGGGCTGGCTCTGCTTTAAGCTAAAGAATATGTACATGAAGACGGGCTGGGCAATGATTCTTAGCATAATAATTGGGATGCTGCAAGTAAGGCCCTATTTTCAGTTATGAAACGTTGGAAGGCATGTGTTTGTGACGCAAGTGAGGTCCTCAAAGCAACTTATATTACATGGCTGAAACACAAGATTCCCTTCAATTTAAAACAGTGAAATGCTAGCCGAGCAACAGCAGACGAAACACAGGTTGTTGTTGTTTTGCTTTTTTTGCAAAAAGCCCTAAGCTTTTGCAAATGAATTTTAAAACATTCATGACAGACAGACAGAGAAATAAAGAAAAACTTCAGTAAACTTTCTTAAAGTTATGAGCAAGTTGGTTGGGTAAGTTTTTCTGGGTTAAAAAAAACGTCATTGGGTGATTACAACTGCTTCATTATGCTTTCAGGAAAAGAGCAGGGAACAGGAAAAAACCCAAGGTGCTCTGAAATAGCATTCTATCTATATATAAAAAGAGAGACTTTTTATTATTAAAAAAATGGGGGTCTAACCTAATGTGTAGCTTGGCCATCCATTTTAATGAAGGCAACCAGGAAATGGAGGGTTGATCAGAGATAATGACAGCACATAAGGGTAGACTGGGCCAACTCCTTGAAACATTTTCAGCCTGTGTGAAAATTGGCTCATCCCGTTAGTGCAAATCTAAGTGTGCAGGCATAATTGTTCATCCCCTCAAGAGCATCACCCATCATCTTGTCTTCTGGTTTTCTCCAGCTTTTTTGTTTCCACCTCTTTCCTCCTTTCTTTAATGACTTTGCCATTTATTTTTCTACTTTCCTCTGCTTTTTTGGGTGTTCTATTATCTCTCTCTCTCTCTCTCTCTCTCTCTCTCTCTCTCTCCCGCCTTCCCTCACATTTTCCTGTTCTGTGATTTCTTCCCTCCCCCTCTTTGCTTCATATGTTTTGTCCGCTCCGACCCTGACCCCTTCCTTGCCAGCCACCATTAAGGTCTGTTCTCTTGAGCTGGCAGAAAAGAAGAATCCTCTCGGAATTCCGAACTCTGAATCAGAGAGAGAGAGAGAGAGAGAGAGAGCTCCTTTGAAGTGTTTGCTTTGCTGTGTCCGCACCGCAGCAACCCTATTACAATTGTGCCCTTGTACCGCTGGGAGGTGGGAGTACCAAGTCTGTTGGTGTGCCTCTTGCATCTCTCTCTCTCTCTCTCTCTCTCTCTCTCTCTCTCTCTCTCTCTCTCTCTCTCCTGTAATGAAGGACTGAAGCTTATTTTCAGAGTTTAAAGACTTCTACAAAAGATTGCAGGTTGCTCCTTTCTCACATTTACATGGAAGAGGCAGAAAGAGCTGAGAGAAATTTCGTTTGCACCAAAGGCCTAACTCTGACCGACGGGATAAATCAGTGCAGGCCGGTCTGCTTCCCAAGCTCTTCAGATTCAGAGTCTGGCTGAAATAGAATATAAAATGTTGTTTTCTGCACTGTCTTAAGAGGCGATGAAATAATATATAAAAGGATTGGTGCCTGGCCTTGAATGGATTCCAGTTTAGAAAGACTTTGCTCAATACATGGTTCGATACAGGGCTCCTTCCCATAGATTTACCCAGGTTGAATGGGGGCATTTTGCATCTCCATCAGGTACAGTGGAACCTCGTGTTACGTACCATCCTCCTTGTGAACGCTGTGGGTTACGAGCTCCGCTAACCCACAAGTTGGTGCCCCTTGTTGCGAACTTTGCCCTGGGATGCGAGCGGAAGTCGCACACTGGCAGCGCAGCAGCCGCTATTAGCGAAAGCGCGCCTCATGTTACCAACGGTTTCGGGTTACGAACGGACCTCTGGAACAGATTAAGTTCATAACTGGAGGTACCACTTCAGAGGTTCTCCCAAAGTGTGGATTCCCTTGTCTTCGCCTGCTTTGTATTGGAAGGAGAGAGATGTGCGCATTCTCTGCTTGATATGTGTCTGTGTCAGAGGAATGCACGGGAGAGGTGCACATCTCTCCTAACTTGGATGTCTTCCTGGAAACATGAGTCACTTATGCTCTTGCCATTTCTGGAGAATGTCCAAAACGACCCTAAGGCAATCGGTGTTAGTGATTCAAAATGTTAGACGTATTGTTGTTGTTGTTTAGTTGTTTAGTCGTGTCTGACTCTTCGTGACCCCATGGATCAGAGCACGCCAGACACTCCTGTCTTCCACTTCCTCCCGCAGTTTGGTCAAACTCACGTTGGTAGCTTCGAGAACACTGTCCAACCATCTCATCCTCTGTCGTCCCCTTCTCCTTGTGCCCTCTATCTTTCCCAACATCAGGGTCTTTTCCAGGGAGTCTTCTCTTCTCATGAGGTGGCCAAAGTATTGGAGCCTCAGCTTCATGATTTGTCCTTCCAGTGAGCACTCAGGGCTGATTTCCTTCAGAATGGATAGATTTGATCTTCTTGCAGTCCATGGGACTCTCAAGAGTCTCCTCCAGCACCATAATTCAAAAGCATCAATTCTTCGGCGATCAGCCTTCTTTATGGTACAGCTCTTGCTTCCATACATCACTACTGGGAAAACCATAGCTTTAACTATACGGACCTTTGTTGGCAAGGTGATGTCTCTGCTTTTTAAGATGCTGTCTAGGTTTGTCATTGCTTTTCTTCCAAGAAGCAGGGGTCTTTTAATTTTGTGACTTCTGTCACCATCTGCAGTGATCATGGAGCCCAAGAAAGTAAAATCTCTCACTGCCTCCATTTCATTCCCTTCTATTTGCCAGGAGGTCATGGGACCAGTGGCCATGATCTTAGTCTTTTGATTTTGAGCTTCAGACCATATTTTGCGCTCTCCTCTTTCACCCTCATTAAAAGGTTCTTTAATTCCTCCTCACTTTCTGCCATCAAAGTTGTGTCATCTGCATATCTGGGGTTGTTGATATTTCTTCCGGCAATCTTAATTCTGGCTTGGGATTCATCCAGTCCAGCCTTTTGCATGATGAATTCTGCATATAAGTTAAATGGCTAAAAGAGGATATTCCAATACTTGGCAAGTTTGGAGTCTCATATTAATGCCATGTCATTTCCGGGGCAATTCATTTTGATCTTGCTTTCAAGTAGCGCCAGGATGTGGAAACCTGTGGCCCTCCAGGAGTAACTGCCATCATCCCTGACGATTGACCGTGCTGCTTGGGACTGATGGGACCTGAAGGCCAACCAGAGGTGGTTTTAGGGTAGTGTGACCGCTTTGGTTGCACCGGGCATTGCGCTGCAGGGGGCACCCAACAATGCTGTAGAACAGAGCGCAAGAGCCATGGGGCGCCAGTGAGATTTGAGAGCCCAAAGTCGACCACCAAGTCCAACAACAAATGGATGTCCACAGGTTCCCCATTCCTGATGTAGAGGAGCACTGCATATCCATCATCTTACAAAGACAGACTCTTAAGTCATTCGCCCCTGCTTCGTGGATCACAAGAGGCATCAAAAATTTATATTTTATTTAAGAGCAAGATAACAAGATAAAATGTTGCTGTATTTCACAGTACAATGGCTTCTGGAAAGAAAAAGGCTCATGCTACCAACAACAGAAGCTGCTCAGGACTATGGTATAGTTGGACCTTGTATCTCAAACGCCTTGGCTCCTGAACAAATCGGCTTGCGAATGATCGAAACGCGGAAGTGACTGTTCTGGTTTTCGAATGCTTTTGGGAAGCTGAACGTCCGACAGGGCTTCTGCCGCTTCCAATTGGCTGCAGGTGTTTCCTGCAGCCAATCAGAAGCCACACTTTGGTTTTTGAACATTTTGGAATTCGAACGGACTTCCAGAACGGATTCCGTTCGACTTCCAAGGTACGACTGTATAGTGAATCTCCAGAAGAGGACAATTTCAATGGTGAAATGGCTACTATAAAAACAGCTCTTTGTGAACTCTCAGCATATGACTTGATGCCATGACGATGTGACCAAAAGTTCATTCTTGATTGCAATGGGACAAGAAGATGGTCTCTAATCTAGGGAAGTCCTCTCCTGCCCAGCTGAAAGGCAATCTTGCTCTCCGTTTTTATTTTTGCATTTTTACATAGCATGACGACTCTAATATGTTGAGAAGTATCTGCTGCACGACAAAACTGTTTCTAGCTACACGGACGAGCTGGTAGCTAACCACAACTTTCAGCAGAGCACAGGGTGGAGCTGAGGTTAAAAAGGTTCACATTGTCTCATTCTGAAACTCACAGTTGCGATGGAGAGTTCTCACCATGGCAGGGGGAAGAAAAGGGGGCATTCAAATCCCCTCATGAATGTCAATTGACCCTGCTCTCAATGCAAGCAATGAGAGCACCATGAGCTTCACAGATGCAAGGAAGATTGCTTATATTCCCATGTTTGCATGGGTGTTCAATTCAGAATCTACCTTACAAAACTCCAACACGTTTTATTAAAAAAAACCCAGCCTGGTTTCACAAAGCGATTAAAAGTTATTTTTTAATTGAAAGCTCCCCCCCCCCCGCAAAATATCCTTTTCGATGTCTTTTGCTATCAAATTACGAATAAAGTTACAGGGTTTCTGTAGACAGATCAGGAAGCTGCAGGAAAATCAGATGGTGAATTTTCTTCTTTGTAGGTCTTGCCAGAATTGTTGTAGACATTTGCACAACTGTCAGGTTTGTGCATCATGCTGTGTCTCTCACTAAAGTAGGTTGGACCGGAGGAATAAAAGGAGGGAGACACTTAGGCACAGAGGCAGATATTTCCAGCGCTCGCTCACAATATTTTGCTGCCTGAGTCAGAGCAGTAAATTACACCTCCTGCCTTTACTCAAGTTTATATAGTACCCCAGACCAACCCAGTTATTTTTCCACATGAGGCAAAACATTTTAACAGTTTTTTTAAAAAAGAAGCATTGAAAAATTACAATAACACAAAGTTAAGCAATGAATAATTTGCTGCCATTTCATGACACTCTCAATCAGTTGCCCAAGGTGGCTGCCTCACTCTGTCTACTGGTAGGGGTGGCCCTTTGCTTCTCAAGTTTCTGGAATAGTCTATCCATACGGTCCCTGTGCAATCTCTTCAGAGGTATGGTGAATCATCGCTGGGTGGTTCTCCTGAGGATATGACGTTTTTATGAACCAGTGTGCCATGCGACTGCTACCCACAATCCACTGCAATTGTGAAGGCTTTTTAAAAAAGCAACTGTTTGGGAAAATAATGGCAATTGCCCAGTTTGCTGTTGTGTGAATGTCTCCTAGCTGCGAGTCCAGCAGGATCCTGCCCGCCCCCTGCCACTAGGTGCTCCTGGAAGTGATTGGTGGAAATGGCCGCGGTATGACTCAACCCATGGAACTGGAGAGCTGAATCAATCTTCTGTTTAAGAACATGATAGCCTCCCCTCACCAAGAAAATAAAAGTCTGCATAGAAGCAAATCTCTCGTGCAGCTACTGACTCATAGAATTGGTGCCTCTCCCAGCTCTGAGGCTGTACTTCCTCTGGTATACTCCTGGGAGGAAATGGCGTTGGGGCTTTCGAGATTTCGAACCAGCACAGTGGTTACATGAAACAGGAGTTTGGTAGGCCTGGAGATCCCAAAGTGCTAACATCATAGGAGAGTTTCAGAACTCCGCCATGTGGCGTAACCACAGCTGATGCAACCGATAGTTTTCTGGTTGTACGTTCAGGACAGGAAAGAAATTAGGAAATGCAATTAAATTGCTTCTTTTCCATTTTTTTTTTTAAATTAATAGTTCCTAAACGGCAGCAGATGTAGGAACTGACCACAACCGGAACTGTGATTACATTTGCTATAAAAACAATTGATGGCACGAAGAAAGGAAATCAAATCCCAAGTTCTTTACACAATTACTGTGTCGCTTTTCTTTTAGCTGCAGTGCGTTAAATTTTGCCAAATCTCTGATGCAGCCCGATTAACGTATGATATGACAAGCTCAGGCTGCTCATTTGTCTTTGCAATCCAGACGATTTCATGCCGAAATATAGCACCTATCCTAATTGTTGTTTTCTGCAGTCACCAAGGTGAAAATGTGTGGTACTGGGTGGCTATGCAACATCTGAGCATTCAGCCCTGAATATTTATTTAAAATAATTTTACCCTTCTCTTCAGCCGAAAAGATTCCCAGAGTAACTTGCATAATAATAATAATAATAATAATAATAATAATAATAATAATATGTGCCCTGCTTTTTGGCTTACAGTTTAAAAGACATGCCACAAAAAGAAAAAGAGATGGGGAAGCAAACTTGGGAACCAGTTATTAAAGTTACGGTCCTCTGACAGCTTGTGTGCATACAGCCTGAGATTTGTCCTGTATGAAAGTCGTCTCTGCTCTGCTCTTTTCATTCTAGGAGACAGTGGGGCAGGGGAAGGTGGGGAATCTACTGATCCATCCATCCCTCACCTGAACTGTCTTCCTTTGCCACACTCTGCCTGCCTTCCTCTGCCTCGGACTGCCCTGACTCTCCCTCCTCCCCATGTGGTTGGCGTGACATCCCATAAATCACTGGTCCCCTCTCCTGGGGAACCCCTGCATCTGCCACACACTCTTTGGAGCCCTGCCAGTCCCTGGCACTAACAACTGCAACAACAACAACAAAATGACTGACATAAAGATACAGTGGTACCTCGGGTTACATACGCTTCAGGTTACAGACTCCGCTAACCCAGAAGTAGTACCTCAGGTTAAGAACTTTGCTTCAGGATGAGAACAGAAATCGTGCAGCGGTGGCGCACAGCAGCGGGAGGCCCCATTAGCTCAAGTGGTGCTTCAGTTTAAGAACGGACCTCTGGAAAGAATTAAGTTCTTAACCCGAGGTACCACTGTACAGACATACTGTCCTTTCAGCATCACGTGGGCCTAGGGCCCACGTACCTATGGGACGGCCTCTCCTGGTATGCCCCGCAGAGGACCTTAAGGTCCACATATGACAACATTTTGGAGGTCCCAAGTCACAAAGTGGTTAGATGTTACATCCATACTTCCCTTTGTCCTGCGATTTGATCCGTTTGATTCGTGACTTCTTTTTTTTTTTTTTCTCGCATAATTTTTATTGTTTTTAAATCATAACAAACAAGAAAATAAAACAGTTTACACCTTGTTGTCACAGATTTCTTTCTATAAGACTTCCTTCAGCTTCCCCTGAAATCATCCATACCCTAATTTAACAAATTCACACAAATCCTAGCTTATATTGACATTATTTTCTCTTTCCTTCTTTTTCTCTTTAGACAATATTCCAACCTTTTCACAGAGCTTTTTTAAACCCAACTAGCGTTATCTGACCTTCACTTACATTTTCCAGATATTCCACAAATTTCCCCCAGTCCTCAATGAACCTTTGGTCTTTTAAATATCTAATTTTCCCCGTCAATCTGTCCATCTCCGCGTATTCTAGTAGTTTTGCTCTCCATTCCTCAAGCGTCGGTATGTTCTGTTGTTTCCAATTTTGAGCCAATAAGACCCTTGCAGCCGTTGTTGCATATTGGAAGAATTTACTGTCATTGTTCTTTATATCACTTCCTGCTAGGCCTAACAGAAAAGCCTCCGGCTTTTTCCCAAAGTTATATCTTAATATACTTTTCATTTCATTATATACACTTTCCCAAAAGCCTTTGACCTTTCTGCAGTCCCACCACATATGGAAGAAGGATCCCTCTTTTTCCCTGCATTTCCAGCATTTATTACAAGTTTTATATATTTTTGCTAATTTTGCAGGTGTTATATACCAACGGTAAAACATCTTCATGAGGTTCTCTTTTAACGTTATGCAAGCTGTAAATTTAAGGTTTTTTTTCCAGAGTTTCTCCCATTCTTCATAATATATATTATGGCCGATGTCCCTTGCCCAATGAATCATCACAGACTTCACTTCCTCATCTATCAGGTTATACTCTAATAGCATATTATACGTTTTAGAAAGAATTTTGTAATCATTGTTTATTATTTCAGTCTGGAATTTAGATTCTTTATCCGCGTATCCTCTCTCTTTAACGTCTTGTCTAAACATTTCGTTTATTTGGAAATAGTGTAACCAATCATAGACTTTTCCTTTAACCTGGTCATATGGTTTCAATTTCCATGTCCCCCCTACTTTTGTTAACAATTGTTCATAAGTTATCCAGTCACCTCTCATGTTTACTTTTTTCACGCTCATAACTTCCAATGGGGATAGCCAGTGTGGTACTTTAGGTTCTAATAAAAATCTATTCCTCTCCCAAACTTCCAATAGAGGGCCTTTAAAAATATGTGTTGCGAAACCCTTGTGCTTCCTCTTCCCCTGCCATAAGTACGCGTGCCATCCTGCTCTATTGTCGAACCCCTCCAGATCTAATAGTTCCTTATTTTCCAATTTTATCCATGTTTTCACCCAGCAGAGGCACGCTGCCTCATAGTATAACTTCAGATCTGGCAGGGCGAATCCCCCTCTTTCTTTAGCTTCTGTTAACAATTTAAACTTAATCCTTGGTTTTTTGCCCTGCCAGACATATTTTGAGATTCCTCTTTGCCACTCTTTGAATATCTTAGTGCCCTTGATTATCGGTAAGTTCTGGAACAGAAATAACATTCTCGGGAGAACGTTCATCTTAATTAAGGCTATCCTACCCCAGAATGACAATCTCAGCTTCCCCCACCTCTCCAAGTCCTTTTTTATCTCTTTCCATACCTGCTCATAGTTATTCTTAAATAGGTCTATATTTTTCGGGGTTATCCATATCCCTAGATATTTTACCTTTTTGGCCACTTCTATTTCTGTTTGTTGTTGTAATTCCTCGATTGCCTTCGAATCTAAATTCTTCACCATTATTTTAGTCTTCCTTTTGTTTAACTTAAAACCAGCCACCTTACCAAATTGTTCCAGTTCTTCCAGTATCTCTTTTATTGAGTTCAGCGGGTCTTCTGTTGTTATTACTAAATCGTCTGCGAATGCTTTAACTTTATATTCATTTTCACCGATTCTAATCCCTTTTATTTTCTTATTTTGTCTTATTGAGTTCAGGAGTACTTCCAGTACTATTATAAATAGCAACGGGGAGAGTGGGCAGCCTTGTCTTGTACCCTTTTCTACCGTTATTTCTTCTGACACCACGTTGTTTATAATTAATTTGGCCTTTTGCTCCGTATAGATTGCCTTTATTCCGTTGAAGAAGTTCGTACCAACCTCCATATATTCTAACTGTTTTAGTAAAAAGTCCCAAACTATATTATCGAATGCTTTCTCTGCATCCACGAACATCATTATGGCTTGCTTATCATACCTGGCAGACAAGTATTCTATGGAATTTATTATATTTCTAATATTATCTCTCATTTGCCTGCCAGGCAGAAAGCCCGCCTGGTCTCCATGGATATATTCTAGCCATATGTTTTTAACTCTACTTGCCAATATTCCTGCGAAAATTTTATAATCGACATTTAACAGCGAGATCGGCCTGTAGTTCTTAACTTGCGACAGATCTGAGTCTTGTTTTGGGATTAAAGTAATGAAGGCATCCTTCCAAGTATCTGGTATTTCTTTTTCTTTCAAAATATTATTCATTACTTCTCTCAGTGGTGCCAGTACAGTATTTTCCATTTCTTTATAGTAACTTGCCGTGAAGCCATCTGGGCCCGGAGCTTTCCCTCTTTTTAAATCTTTAATTGCTGATTTTATTTCTTCTGTCTCTATTGGGGTGTTTAATTGCTCTTTTTTCTCTATTGGAATCTTCTGAACCTGTTTATCTTTCAAGAATCTTTCTATTTTTCTCTGGTTAAATCTCTCTCTATTTTTGTATAATCCTCTATAATAATCCAGAAAACCTTTCCTTATTTCCTTGGGGTTAGTTATTTCTTCTCCGTTCGCTACAATTTTGTTTATTGTGCTTTGTTCCTTTCTTTTCTTGGTTTGCCATGCCAAAAGCTTCCCTGACTTATTCGCAAACTCAAACGTTCTTTGTCTTAGTTTTTTTATGTTCCATTCTACTTCCCTATTTATTATTGTTGCGTACTGGGCTTGCAGTACTTTAATGTTTTCTTTTATTCTCTTATTGTTAGGTTTTTTAACTAATTTCCCCTCCAGGTCCGTTATCTGTCTCAGAATATCCTTTTTCCCTTTATCTCTTCCTTTATTTTTAATGGCATTCTGCTGAATAAAAAAGCCCCGCATCACTGCCTTACCCGCGTCCCACACCACCTTAGTTTTGGTGCCTTTATTCATATTATCCTTAAAGAATTCTTTCATCCTTTTCTGCGCTTTTTCAACTATATCTTGGTCATCTAAGAGATAATCCTTCAATCTCCATCTAAAAGTACCTTCTTCCAGACCTTTCAGTTCCATCTTTATTGGGTTGTGATCAGATATTGTTTTGGCCTGAATCTCTACTCGTATAATTCTTGGTGTTAATTCGTTCGAGACCCAGATCTGATCTATTCGGGACAGTGATTGGTTAGGCTCAGAGTGGTACGTAAATTGCTTTTCCAGCGGATGTCTAAGTCTCCAGGCATCTATTAGATTACAGTTTTTAACCAATGAGAAAAAGGTTCTGGGCAGCTTCCCTTCCTTACCCCCCCCATCTCTGAGTCTGTCCATTTCTAGTGAGACCACCCCATTCATATCCCCGAGTATAATCATTTTTTGATCTACATATTCCGCTAGCTTTTCTTCCACGGTTTGATAAAACTCAGATTTATTATCGTTTGGAGCGTATAGTCCTACTATAATTAAGTTTTGTCCCTGCCATTTAATTTGTACCATCATTATCCTTCCGTTTTCATCTTTAAAGATTTGCTGGGCCTCAATTTGTTTTTTAACATAAATAACCACACCTCTTTTTTTGACTCTGTCAGATGATATGAACTCATTTCCCAGTGTTTTATTTATCAGAATTCTTTTATGTCTTCTTGCTATATGGGTCTCCTGTAAACAAATAATGTCTAGACTTTCTTTTTTCAAAATTTGTTGGATTTTGTTCCTTTTTTTCCTCTCGTTTATCCCATTAATGTTCCAACTCCAAATCTTTAATGCCATGGTGATTGAACCTACCTATATTACTTCTTTTCTTATGTTTCAGCTAATTCTTCTTCCTCCTGTTCTTCTTCTTCACTTCTTGACCCTTCTGCTACCTCCTCTATCTCTTCCTCAGCACCCCCTGCTGCCTCTCCTATTTTGTCTTCCTCTTTTTCTAGTCTCAGTTCTTTATATTTTCTTAGGAATTTGCTAGTTTCTTCTGGTTTAACTAATCTATGCCTCTTGTTTCTATACATGAATGAGATGCCCTCCGGATACTCCCATTTAAATTCTATATTATTTTTCTTCAACATCTGTGCCAATGCTTTATACGGCTCTCTACGTTTCAGAATTCTAATTGGTAAATCTTTGAAAATTATTATATAATTCCCATCAATGCACAGTCTTTTTTCTCTATTTCTTTGCAAAATCATATTTCTCATTTCCTTTTCTTTGAATATAATCAGGCAATCTCCTACAAATTTTTTAGCTCTGGTTGTTTTTATTTTTAGTCTGAATGCCGTTTGGACTGATTTTGCCATCTCTTCTATTGATATTTCCATCCATTGGGCTAATTCTACAATCAAATTCTCTTTAATGTTTTCTCCTTGTCTTTCTGGCACTGCTCTAAGTCTTAAGTTAGTCTCCCTTAATCTTAATTCATTCATGGCAATTATGTCTTTCAAGTCTTCTTGCGCTTTACTTAGTTCTAATAGCTCTACTTTGGTCCTCTCCTCCTCACGTCTTACCTCCCTCAATTCTATTCTCGTCCTTTTCAACCCCTCTTCTGTTGCCTGAGTTCTCCTAAATACTTCTTTTATTTGACCTTTTAATTCATTAACTGTTTCGTCCAACTTTTTATCCAATTCGTGACTTCTAGGCATGGGTTTGAGAAGTTTTCCTTTTGTCCCAGGAAAAGCCACCATTTACCGCTGAACTGGAATAAGGTCAGCCCACAGAAAATCCTATTCAGGTTTGTTCCAATTCAACAGTAAGATAGCAAGATTTCCTGGGGATAGTGGCAGGAGGTAAAAAACAACAACAAAACTCTCTCAGACTTGTGTCTACAAATCACAGGACAACCAGAAGTGTGGTTGAACCTTGAGCTGAAGCAACATTGGATACAACCCAAAAGGTGGAGCTACTCTGCCTGGTCATGGTGAGTGTCGTACAATACAACGCTGAGCTTAGGGTTGCCATACATCCAGAATTTGCCGGACATATCCGGAACGCTTCAGTCGCAAGCAGTTTTTGCAAATTGCAGCCCATGTCGGCAGTGTCGCTTTTGCTGATTCTCCCCAGAAATAGCTCAAAAACTTTGCGATTTTGCAAAAAAAAAGCCCAACAATTTAGGGCAAAACTAAAAACCAGCAACAATAAACAACTTTGCCAAAAAAGAGCTTTAAAAAAAGCGCCGCCCCCCCGGACTCAACTAAGGGTGGAAATTTGTGTGATGGGGCAGACTCCCTGTTTCAGATCTTCCCTCTTAATCCATGGGTGTTGGAGGAGGGCATGGGGGGGGCACAGCCAGTGAGCATGACCCCAATCTCTCCTTACAAGCAACTTTGATGGCATTAGGAGTGATCATATGAAAGGGGCTTCTGGCTTAGAGATAAGCTGCATTTTTTATTATTGGCATTCTATTATTGACTAGTTGTTTTCAATTGCTTTTGTGTGGGGGTGGGGGTGTCATTTTTTGCTTTGAGAAATCATATGAAACGAAAAGCAGACTATGCATTTTCAAATTAATAAAATTTGACCCCAAAGGACTCAAAACACACTCTTGAACATTACAAAAGCTATTCGTTCATCTCTGTAGAAGCAAAGTTCTGCCTAACGCACACATCTTTGAGAGCCGTTCCATATCGCCAAATTGTTTGTGGCGAAAGTTGCTGCTATGATGTGCGAGGACCCAGGCAGGCAGCTGAGCTCTTTTCTTCTCCTGGAAAATCCACGAGAGATCTCACATGTAAATAAATTGTTAGATTAGACAAAATGTCCCGGACAGATGGGTGGTACACAAGCAATTAACTGACCAAAGAAAGCCCTTGTAATATTGTTGTGCTTAGCTAACTGCACTCCAGCATAATTAAGACATAATTAGAGTTGTTTGGAAAAGTAGAGATGGTTGGAAAATACCAGGATGAGGGCTGATCAAACTTTCAGCAACAGGCTTTTTGTCTAGATAACAAGACAAGGGGGCCATCTAGTGGCTAGAGTAAGACACTCAAGAAATAACACAACTAATAAGCTAATAAATATTATCATTTCTGCTGGGAATGTCAACTCTTGCAAGATTTTTGGAATTAAATTTTGACAGAAATGATAAACATTACCAAAGAAACCCTTGTTTGTCATCCAAAATTAATGTTACTGAATATTTTTGATGATACCCATCTTCTTCTTTGGCAATCACTTGTAGTTGAGTAAGATTGTCTTCCATGAACACAGTCTTAACAGTGAGTCTGTAAGGGACTGTGGAGGCCAGTTCTGTGAGAACATTGGTTTCCGGGCGGGAGTTGATCATGGTGAGGGTTTGCCAAACGTGCCTTCCTCTTAGCATGTTTCTCCTTTTTGTCCTGAGTTTGAGTGTCTTCAAAGCCCATGACACCTTTGGTAAAGGCTGTTCTCCAATTGGAGCACTCACAGATCTACACAGCATGAACCAGTCCCACAAAGTTGATGTGGAAGAATCATTGCTTCAACACTGATATATTGTTAAAATAATTGGTCTTATACATCTAGCCTGAAGAAAAGTGGCTGACCATTTTGGTTTGGTACAGATCCAGTGCTTTTTTTTCGGGGGGGGGGGAGACGCAGGGGTACACATACCCCTAAACATTTTGTGAATCTAGGTTTGGCCTCATTGCGGGGCAGTATTTCAATATGAGTAGGAAAATGAGAGTACCCCTAAACATTTTTTTAAAAAGAAAAAAAAAAGCACTGTGCAGATCTATAGAGACTATGGAGCTGAAACATTTTTGCAGGACTTGGATTGTAAAAGGGTAAAATAAGTGAAAAAGAAAGAAAAGGAAAATATTATTAAGAACTCTCCTGTCCCCTGCCATCAGGCAAGATTCTGGCCTATCAGGAATATAATGAACTGAGAAGCCAGGAAACCTTCAGTCCAGTGGCTTGATTTAAGAACAGCACGTCCCCCTAGAGATTTCAGGTGCCAATTCTCAGCTGACTTCCCTATATATAAGCTTGTCAACTGAGAAGGTAGTAGGCGCTAGAGCTGAATGAATCTGTCAGTTTTGGCTTCTCATGGTTTCTCATTTTCCCAGTCTTATGCTCAGTTCTCCACAATTCCACCTCAGTCGGTGGTTTATTATTTTTGTTTCAAAAGAAGTCCTCACAAAGATCCCTCAACTTTGTAGTGCGTATCCCTCCTAATATACACAGTTTTGCAAGCACTTCCCCCTAATATAATGCATTATTGTATGTTATTTTTACTAATGTATGTGTTTTTATGCCCATTTTTGTACACATTATTTGCTTGGAGAACTGCGTCACAAAGGTCGCATCTGCACTATCTGTTTAAAGCAGGATCGTACCACTCTGGACAGTCATGGCTTTCCCCAAAATAATCCTGAGGCTCATAGTTTGTTAGGGATGCTGAGATTAGTCAGTAGACCACAATTCTAACAGAGCTACAATTGCCAGAGCAGTTCGGTCCCACTTCCCTGGGAAAATGTACAAAAATGCATATACTCGGGTATACTCAGGCATGGAAATACATTTAGCAGTGGAGATAGCAAAAACAACAACACCCCGTCTGATATTAGGGGGAATCGCCTTGCCAAAATGCTGATGAATTCTCACAAGGACTTTAAAAAAAGAATAATCTCAAACAGATGTGGAGAAGCAGAGGTCTGAATATAAGGAATTGAGAGAAACAGAAATGTACATATTTGCCAGTCCCTTCTGTGAAACAGCCTTCCCCACCACATACAGTGGCACCTCAGGTTATAGACGCTTCAGGTTACAGATGCTTCAGGTTACAGGCTCCGCTAACCCAGAAATAGTACCTCAGGTTAAGAACTTTGCTTCAGGATGAGAACAGAAATCGTGCGGTGGCAGGAGGAGGTCCCATTAGCTAAAGTGGTACCTCAGGTTAAGAAGAGTTTCAGGTTAAGAATGGACCTCCAAAACAAATTGAGTTCTTAACCTGAGGTATCACTGAACCAGAGACAGAAAGAGGGACAGTGCACACGTAGTTTTATTCCCCCCCCCCCAATGGATCAGGCGAAAGTCAGGTCCAGTAGAATTAATCTGAGTGACGGAAAGCACTCAGAGCTGACAGAGAAAGTGGGAAAGAACATCACTCTTCCAACTTCCTAGTTTAGCTTTCCAGGGGAGAAAAAGGGGCAGCCAACTTCACCAGCTCATGACCAAGGAAGTATTAAATTGGTTTAAATTGCACTGTTAGTATCTCCAGAAGAAAAGAACACATCTATGCAATGGGGTGGCACTTCATATTTTGACAACACATCTACAGGGCTCTGACTGTACCTAAAAGGGAAATCTGGACATCATAACCATAATTTTTCAAAAAACAAGGCAATATACAAACCCAGGGGTGCCATATTTCAGGGAGTGAAAATCTGGATAGAAAAGTTATTGAGGGTTTCCCTGGACATTTCCGCCTGGACACAGTTCCCGATGGCTGAATCCCGGGCATGTCCAGGAAATTCAGGACGTATGGCAACCCTAACAAACCCATATGCTTACCCGTATGTTTTTCCCTGTTTTATTGTCTGTAAATATGTGTGTGTTTTTTTAACCCCCCCCCCAATAAAAATAATGTGGAAAAATAAATTGCTCAGTTGGAGGCACTTTTTATTGGTTGCGTGGGTAAGAGATGCATTCTGAAGGAAAGAAATGTATCTGGAGATATGGGCTAGGAAAAGAGGCTTGATTAAAAATGAATTAGCTATAACATTGTGAAACGCAGAAGAGGCCAAGTCTCATGTTTTATTGAGCAAGGCTTTACTGTCCTGTGTTTCTGTTAACATGGGGTTTTATTTGCGAAAGTGAAACCCATATGAAGCAATTTAGCCAGTGTGCTGATTCTTATGGGAGGGTAGAACTCGAGGGAGGAAAGTGACAGGATCCTATTTCTCCTTCCAGTCTTAGAAGCATAGAATCATAAAAGTGTAGGGTTGAAAGTGACCCCAAGCATGGTCAAATCTGAGTAACTACAGACCCTCCAAGTGCCCCTATTTTCCAGGGACAGTCTTGGATTTACAGAAGCTGTCCTGGTTTCTCATTTGATCCCGGAATGTCCCTCTTTTCCTTAAAGATAAAGGTACCCCTGACCATTAGGTCCAGTCATGACTGACTCTGGGGTTGTGGCACTCATCTCACTTTATTGGCCAAGGGAGCTGGCGTACAGCTTCCGGGTCATGTGGCCAGCATGACTAAGCCGCTTCTGGCAAACCAGAACAGCGCACAGAAACACCGTTTACCTTCCCGCCTATTTATCTACTTGCACTTTGACATGCTTTCGAACTGCTAGGTTGGCAGGAGCAGGGACCGAGCAATGGGAGCTCACCCCGTTGCGGAGATTCGAACCACCGACCTTCTGATCAGCAAGCCCTAGGTTCTGTGGTTTAACCCACAGCGCCACCCGCGTCCCAATCTCTTTTCCTTAGGATGTCCCTATTTTCATCGGAGAAATGTTGGAGGGTTTGGAGTTATGCGACCCCCGAGCCAAGGAGATAAGTAACTATGCAACCTTTAGAAGACATCTGAAGGCAGCCCTGTACAGGGAAGTTCTTTAGTATTTAAAGTTCTATGATGTTTTTATATATGTTGGAAGCAGCCCAGAGTGGCTGGGGCAACCCAGTCAGATGGGCGGGTTATAAATAATGAAATTATTATTATTGTTATGCAATAAGACGTCACTATTTTCATTGGAGGGTATGTAACTGCAGTTCATTCTTTTATTTGGGTTTGGGGAGTCTTGTCATCTGGACAGTCTAGGACCTCCATTCACACTGCCTGGGCTTGTGCCCCAGAGAGGTTACTTAGCTACTGCTGACACAGCAGTGTCTTCATCTATTGTCTCTCAAGACAGACAGATGCCAACAATATTTATATCCAAAGAAATTGTAATTAGATCATCACACCTTTGACCAAATACACTTTCCTATTAGAACAACAACAACAAAAAGACAGCACGAACCAATTCTAACCAATCAACAGAATCGCATGGTACAGTCATCACTGGACCATACCACTTTGGAATGCTGGGAAGGCATCATGTGGCTGAATGTTTCTCCACTTAAAAAGGCTCTGCAGGTGGAAAGACCGCTTGCCAAGGTTGGAGTTTGCTCCTAGTAACATCTCTGACATCATGTTAGCTCTCCAACTTCATGGGAAATCAGCTTTAAAAGTTATTTCAGGTGGAAACTCTCTCTACTGCTGGCTGTGCAAACTGGAAGGGTGGAAAGCACTGTGGGATTTGTGGCGCACTGCTGTTGCGAAGTCCCATTTGGACTGTGCTACTGGTCGTGATTCTGCTAATTCCTGAATCTAGAGTAACGTGATCAGCATAATTGTACTGGGAAGAGAAAGGAGAAGACTCAGTAGTTAAAGGGGGAGCAAGATTTTTCTCCCTTGTGGGCAGATGAGACGGCTGCCATCGTGAGCTGGTCTTGGCTCAGTTGCAGGTAATTCCTAGTCGCAAACAGTCTTAATCTGCATCGGACAGATGCTCCTCTGATCTCTTAAAGCTACCTGGGCCATAGCTTTGATTGGTAGATGACAGTCACCATCCTGCTTTAAATATCTATAATCCAAGATGAAAGGCAGTACAACTTCCAAAACAAAACCTGATAAGCGTTGGCTCTCTCCCTCCGTTAGATGGCAATGATAATCTCCTTGAAAGAGTCCACCTGGAGATTTGCTCAATTAAAGACATATAAGAATTCAAATCTCATTCTCACACAGGACCTGGCATTGTACTATTGGAAAGCTTGAGGTCCAAGGTGTCTCCAGAGCAGTTAAGATTTTGCACCAGTCTGTTGGTTCTAACTTCCAAGTAATGCTTTTCACGTTTTTTGTGGGTTTTTGGGGAGCTGTATAGAGGAATACCACAGTAGGAGCAAAAATGTGTGCTTGGATATTGAAGATATTTCACATTACTTATTGTTTTGCCCTTCATGTACTGAACCAAGGGACAAATTGATCAGCTATTCTTGTACAGTATACTTGAGTAAGATGCCACAAGATACCGCAATAGAATAGTTAATAGATAAAAGATGGTACATTACTGATAAGAGGGCACTGTTTGCCACAGCAGCTAGTAAACTACATGCAAGGTTTTTGTTTTTTTAAAGGAAAACCTTTTAATGGTATTTAATGAATTGATATATTGGTGCACTGATGCACTGCAGATACGAGTTTTAATTATGATGGATCTTACAGATATGGTAAATGCCCATTATATTCTGCTAATGGCTAAAGAGATTATGTATGAACAAGATGTGAGGTTTTTTCTTTTTCTCCTTTCAAAGGCCTTTGGTTATGTGCAATAAAGTTTATTAATTCTTCCCTATGCATGGCTAAAAATTAAACCTATTGAACAAACGAGTTACTGGTTTTCTCCCAGCAGAGGGTGCTTTTTCTTTTTCTTTCCCGACAGCATATAAGTCATTGGAAAGCCGAAAGCCCCAGTTTGAAATAAATAAGTAAACCTGTAGCAGCAAACGTGATATATTGCAGCAATAAATTATGAGTGGCTTTAAACAAAAATGAAAGGAGAGAGAAAAATGTCAAAGCACTCTCATATGAAAACAGTTCTTAAAGAGGAGCCAAAACCTCACAGCAGGGGTGAGTCATGTGATACGTTGCTTTTGGTTTTGTAGTGCATCACTCTTTTGATTTACTTGCGCCATGACCTCAGCTCTTGTTCCCTTACTGGACGTTGCCCTCTGGTGTTGTAGCACTTACACAACGAAACACAAACAAGCCTGCCAAGTCCCTGCTTTGACTCAGCTTCTCCTTCACTTACAATGGAAAAAAGAGGAAATTTCCCATTCATATGGTCTCAAGAGTGGACCTCCTCCTTCTCACTCAGGAACTGAGCCGAATTATTCCCTGCATGTCAATCTCCTTACAAAAATAGACAATTGCAAGCCATTTCCCCCCACCCCACCCCTTTAAGGGTTCTGAGGAAGGTTTAGGTCTACCTGACAGGAGCGAGCCAGCAGTAAATTGCACCCAACAAATCTGAGATAACTCTTTATGAGCAAAAACAGGATGTGTCCAAGAGTCTCAGGCCTGATGAGCAAAATGACTCATCTCCAACAGGTCTTGCTTCCATGAAGCAGTTGCACCTCCCCACAGTTGCCTAAGTCCCTTCCTCTCCAGGGTTTTCCCTCAAGCAATCTGAGACAGTGCATGTAGGAAGCTAACTTCTCCTCCGCCCTCTTTATGCCTCCCCTGGACCTGGGGGACCAGCAGGGAGGGGAGCTTGTCACAGGATGATGATGACGATAACAATGATACTAATTTATTATTGATACCCCGCCCATCTGGCTGGGTTTCCCCAGCCACTCTGGGCGGCTCCCAACAGAATATGAAAAACACAATAAAACATCATGTATTAAAAACTTCCCGAAACAGGACGGTCTTGAGATGTCTTCTAAAAGTGGTTTATTTCATTGACATCTGATGGGAGGGCATTCCACAGAGTGGGTGCCACCAACGACAAGGCCCTCTGCCTGGTTCCCTGTAACCTCACTTCTCGTAGTGAGGGAACCGCCAGAAGGCCCTCAGAGCTGGACCTCAGTGTCTGGGCTGAATGATGGGGGTGGAGACCCTCCTTCAGGTATATTGGGCCGAGACGCCTGTGCCTCTTCACCAGCCAGACTCATCTGTGCCTCAGCTTCTGCCTCTGATTCTGGACTTTGCCACAGACTCGCCCCACTCACTAAAACCCTGTTACCTCTTCAGCTTCCAACACCTCCTCTTCCCAGTCCTCTCCCTCTTCTCCCTCTGACCCCTCATTGTCACCCCACCACCACTCTGAGTCTTCTGCCCTTGGGGGTTCCCCAGCTGGTTCCACCCACCATTCATCTGTGTCCAACCAGTCTGTGACATCGCCCTTGTCATGTAGGGATGGAGTACTTGTAGCTTTCGAGATGCTATTGGACTCCAACTCCCATCAACGTCTGGCCAATATGGTCAGTGACCAGGCATGATGGGAGCTGTAGTGCGGTGGCTACTGGTACCTCTCCCCTGTATTAAAGATACAGGGGTATCTGTTCTCTGCTACATCCAGTCACCTTACATGGGTTTCAGCAAAATCTGACACACACACACACACACACACACACAATTACATTTTTCTGTTTTACAATTTAGAATATTCATTTAAACAAGCTTAAAATATCAATGACTTTCTTTCTTCTCTTTCCATAGTTCATTTTGCATAGCATAAATCCCTGCATATTTTATATAAACTAAACCATTCAGTATTCCAGTATTCCATCCATCAAAACTTATTTACACTGTTGAATTTATCTTAATGCTGCCAATGTTTTCAAGTGTACACAATTCCCCCCCATATATTCAATAAACATTTTCCAGTCTTCTTTAATGAATGCTCTTATTGTTCTCTTATTTTATAAGTTAGATCTGCAAGCTGTGCATATTCCATCAGTTTAAGTTGCCATTCTTCTTTGGTTGGGACCACGCTCATTCTCCATTTTTGGGCTAACAAAACACCGGCTGCTGTAGCGGCATACATAAATAACCTTTTTTTGACACCTGGGAATTTCCATCTGAATTATCCCCAATGAAAAGGACTCTGTTTTTGTTGTTGTTGTTTTGGAAAGGTGCTTTTAAACATTTTTTCCAATTCATTATAAGTTATTTCCCAATACTCTTTTACTCTTTTACACAGTCCCTCCTCTCTTGTAGGCAGAGTGAGCCTGTTGTTGTCAGTTTTGTATCCTGCAGAAGTGAAAGGCAAACAATTGCAGTACAAAGATGTTTAAGATGACCTCCCCCCCCCAAAAAAAAACAAACAAACCCCAGAAGCCTTCCTTTTAGGTATAACAAACTCTGATATTCCCAAGGAGGTACTTAATCTTTTCCTATAGGCGACAACAGTAGCAAGAATAATTTATGCACAAAGGTGGAAAGATCAAGAAATTCTGACTAAGAAGGAATGGCAAAACAAATGGACAAAATGCGTAGAGCTGGCAAGTATGGCAAAAAATAATTTTTTTTGGTAAAAAAATTAGGGATCAAGAGTAAGCATTGCTAAGGGAGGAGTGGAAACCATTTATGGATTATCTGAAGAAGTATAATAGTCTGATAAACGTACGAGTAGGATTAGAAATGTGAGCAGCAATAATAAACAATTAGGATACTAAATTGAAAGAAGAGGGAAAGAAAGTAGGATATGCAGTGGGACAAGGAGGAATTGGGAAACTGGGAAGGGACGGGGATGGGGAATTCAAATACACTAGAACGATGAAAGTAAGTAGAAAATGTATGTATTAAAACTGTGGGAAACTCTGTAGGAGTGTCTCCACCCCAAATCATTCTACCCGGACACTGAGGTCCAACGACGAGGGCCTTCTGGCGGTTCCCTCACTGCGAGAAGCCAAGTTACAGGGAACCAGGCAGAGGGCCTTCTTGGTAATGGCACCCGCCCTGTGGAACACCCTCCCACCAGATGTCAAAGAGAACAACAACTACCAGACTTTTAGAAGACATCTGAAGGCAGCCCTGTTTAGGGAAGCTTTTAATGTTTGATGCATTACGGTATTTTAATATTTTGTTGGAAGCCAGTAAACAGCTGTGGCACAGTTTTACAACTGTCTCAATCCTATAGACACCCTTAACAGGGCTAACTTCTGAGTAGGCATGCATAGGATTGCACAGGATGTAAGAAACATATGTAAGAAACCCAACACAACAGAGCAGCCTAGGATCCAAGTTTTTCACCTGACAGCCAGGATTTTAGCTAGGCAGCTGCAGTAAAAATGTCTGAGGCTAGCATATGGGTAGTTTATTTGGCTTTCATTCAAGGGAAGAATGTTTTCTTTGATCTAAGAGAGAAAAAATATGACATGCACACACCTGGCTAGCTTTTATTGCATAAACAGACCTATTTAGCTTCCCAGATCCCCGTGTTTCATCATAATCCTTCTCCACGATTCCAGTGTGTATGTTTTTAAACACATTTTTCAGTTTCATGCAATTAAAAGCAGAGTCTTATTTCTACCCTGGATACAGCACGGTCATAAACGGCAACTGAAAGGTAGAGTATAGGTGTGAAAAGCAGTTCATTTTCAGAACATTTGTATCCTGCTTTTCTCACAGGGGCTCGAAGTAGCTCGTGACAAATGACACTTCATAATGCCCATAAATTGTGAATCGATACTCCATTTTCAAAGTATGGAGCTACCAGCTGTTGCTGCAGAAACTCTAATTCTCTCGCCCGCCCAGATTCTGTCAATTTCTTGGTGCACGTTTTTTGATCCTGAGCACAAAATCCAACCCCTGCTTGTCCTTTCATTGCATAGGAATAAACAAGAAAACTTGATTTGCTTTCCAGTTCTTCTCCTAAAATCAATTATCCTGGGTGGCTGCCAGCAGTGTGGGTTGCCCCGATGCAATACCTGGTCAGATCCTTAAGATATTCCGAGACTGTCACTATGTTTGAGTGGGATTCAGTACTGGCCAAATCAGCCTGTGCAATTAAAGCTGATTTATCTCGTGCAACAAACCCACTCCCCACCCCAAAGCAGATTATTATTATTATTTATGATAAGGAACGTGATGGGAAAATACACAAGAACGTGTGGGTTTAAATTTGCTTGAAGTGCAAGGAAAACCAATCAGAGCAAATGCTCAATAAATCACATGTTCTTTGTGTGTACAAATCAGGATTCATGCTCAGCTCTCCAGAAGTTACCTGAGACTTGAGAATGCATCTTCATGGGAGCTAAGATGGCCCAAAAAGGTTGGGTGATAGAGATCTGTTTTTTGCTTTTTTTTAAAAAAAAAAATAATTATTTATGGATACATGGATGGGTGAGTATTCATTACTTACTGACTGACTGATGTATCTTGTTGTTTTATTTTTCATTGTGCTTTGTCCTGGACTTTTCCTGGAGGATGGGTGATTTGTAAATGCAACACACACACACAAAATCTTGGGGCAAATATTTGAAAATGCCTGTGGAAGCTATAGATCTGGTTCCTTGGCAGGTGTTCAGTGGCTTTTAAACCTCCTGTATTTCTCAATCCAAAGCACTGGAATGTGGCCAGACGATAATACTCCTTGCGTATCGCTCACACAAAAATGCCTGTCACTTCTATGACAACAGATGGCATTGTCGTTTCCTAAGACCAGGCAGTGCAGTGGATGCTCAGTTGTGTAACACCGTGATAATGGAACAGCAAACGTTGCGGACTGGGGGGACAAGCAATACTTCATGTACTTTGGTCTGCACTTTGCTTTTATTCCTCTCTGCTTATTTCTTATATACAGCATATGCTTCATCATGTTAAATAACTTTCTTTCTGATAATGATTTAGTAAAGCCTTCAGCACTGTTTGCAGGACCACCAATAATAGGGTTGCCCCATATATATATTGTTGTTTAGTCGTTTAGTCGTGTCTGACTCTTCATGACCCCATGGACCAGAGCATGCCAGGCACTCCTGTCTCCCATTGCCTCCCGCAGTTTGGTCAAAAACATGCTGGTAGCTTCAAGAACACTGTCCAACCATCTCGTCCTCTGTCATCCCCTTCTCCTTGTGCCCTCCATCTTTCCCAACATCAGGGTCTTTTCCAGGGAGTCTTCTCTTCTCATGAGGTGGCCAAAGTATTGGAGCCTCAGCTTCAGGATCTGTCCTTCCAGTGAGCATTCAGGGCTGATTTCCTTAAGAATGGATAGGTTTGATCTTCTTGCAGTCCTTGGGACTCTCAAGAGTCTCCTCCAGCACCATAATTCAAAAGCATCAATTCTTCAGCGATCAACCTTCTTTATGGTCCATATATATATATATATATATATATATATATATATATATGTAAAATGAAGATCTGGACACAAAAGTTGTTGAGATTTTTGGGGGGCAAAGTTGTTGATTTCTGCCAGGGCACTGCTTATGGGGGCTGAATACCGATTATGTCTGGAAAATTCTGGAAGCAATACCTCACATTCATTTGGATTTTCATCATCTTTTGATCCCCTGGTCTTCAAGCAGTACCTTTCATAACTCCGAAATATGATGACTGGTTGATGTATGTATAAGTATTTGGAGTCATGGTCAAATGGCGCATTTTGCCCAATGGTGGGCTGCTCCTGACAGGCCAGATTACCATTCCTTTTACATGAGAGCAAGTCTGAAATATCTATGTTGAGTCATCTGAATCACACACACTGAAACACCCCCCCCCAACCCTGGTCAGTGCAAAGCAGAAATAATTTCACTCGTGTGATCTGTTTTTGAATAGGACCACTTGCAAGCAAATAGCCTTTGAAAGTTTCATTTCCGTTAAAATTTTGTCACTGACGGGTCTCTGAAACAAAAAGAAGAGGAGAGAGGGAGATGTTCAAGGGATGGAGGAAAGTGACTGAGCTTTGTCCAAGACGCCAGTGAGGAGTTATTTAACTTGGAGGGAATTTGGAGACCCAAGGTGAACTATAGCTGTAATTGGCTTTAAAGTGTATCCTCCATGAAATTGTCTCCTTTTTGGAAATCTTATTTGTTCTGGTTAGAGTGCAGCAGAGAGCTCTTTTCTACAGAAGAAAAGGGAGCCGAGAGCAGAGAGATGAACCGAACCTTTCCCCCTTTTCCTTTTTACAGCCCCTGCCCCCTCTGATGCTGACAGCAGAAAGAAGGCTAGGCATGAAAAGAGATTTTTCGAGCAAAAGCCGTTCCGTTCCACAGGCCAGTCTGAAATCTGAAAGTATGGCTTTATTGTGAGAGGCAGCTATGTTGAGGAGTGCTCCTAAGCCATTTAAAATAAAAAAGAATGCAGTGACAGTATGAATATGTTTTTTTTTAAAAAAACAGAACAATCCCTTTAATGATAATCCACTATCTTTAGTTCATACACGCTCAAAACAAGCAAGGGACAGCTGTGTGTATATGTGCGTATGCACGCACAGTGACAAAATACAGAACCGGCAGCTCAACATAACGTGTGTTGCTATGACACTTCACTCTACAGGCAGCGGAGTCAAGGAATGTTGGCTCCTGGGAGTAAATCCATAATGTGAGAAGAACCATCGTTCAATGGTAGCACACCTGCTTTCATTTCATTTCATTTCATTTCTATTTTAATTTTTATACCGCCTTTCTATATTACAATACACAAGATGGTTGAAAAAACAACAAAATAGCAAAAATCATCTTCATAATAATTTTATTATTTATACCCCGCTCATCTGACTAGGTTTCCCCACTGCTCTGGGCGGCTCCCAACAGAATATTAAAAACATGATAAAACATAAAACATTAAAAACTTCCCTAAATAGGGCTGCCTTCAGATGTCTTCTAAAAGTCAGGTAGTTGTTTATTTCCTTGACATCTGGTGGGAGGGTATTCCACAGGGTGGGTGCCACTACCGAGAAGGCCCTCTGCCTGGTTCCCTGTAACTTGGCTTCTCGCAGTGAGGGAACCGCCAGAAGGCCCTCAGAGCTGGACCTCAGTGTCCGGGCTGAATGTTGGGAGTGTACTGGGCTGAAGATGTTTAGGGCTTTAAATAATAATAATAAATTTATCTAATAACCATCTGATCCAATAAAAAAACATAATAAAACATAATTTTAAAATAAACAACTCAAAAGTAGGAGAGCAAAGAGCTTGAAGACAGAGGGCACTTAACAGCACCCGTAGAGGAGGTGATGATAATGACAGATGAGGAAGTGGGCGAGATGCTGTGTGTATGTGTGTGTGTGTGTGTGTGTGTGTGTGTGTAAATTCACTTGGGACAGCACCATTATCCAAGAGGCTGGGTTCTATAGCTTCTCTCTGTAAAGTTTGGAATAAAAAAGGGCTGTAAGAAACTTTTCCTTGTCTTTATACAGTGGTACCTCTGGATGCGAACAGGACTGGTCGTGATCCACCGCTTCCGTGCATGCACATGATGTCATTCTGAGCGCCTGCACAAGCAGCAAAACCCGGAAGTAACGTGCTCCGTAACTTCCAGGTCGCTGCGGAGCGCAACCCAAAAATATTCATCCCGAAGCATATTTAACCCGAGGTATGACTCTAATTTCCTGGGCAACCAGCTGGGAGCTGCTGACAGCACCCTGACACGCATTGTCGTCCCACTACCACTCCCTGTGCTCTGAACATTCTTCCCTTGGTGGTTTCCCAGCTGATTCCTCCCACCATTCCTCTGCGTCCAACTAGTTCATGACAACTGGTATAGACTGTAATGAGGTAGATAGACCAATGGCCTGATTTGGCAGCTTCCTGTGTTCCTTTGTGAGCAGGACAGGAAGCTAGTTGCTGCAAATGTTCAGCCCACCTACTTGTGGAAGGTGAGAGGGCCTATGATGGAGGGAGAGGAGCTTGCATTCTTGTCCCTGCTCTCCCTCACCCAATTCCAACTGCAAGGGGACTGAGATTCCTGAGCAAGGCTACAGGGTGAGGAGTCCGGTGTTCTTTTTTTTTTTTTTTAAAATACTTTTTTATTCGAGCTTTAAATAATACACATGTCTATATAAATATACATTGTACAAATCATCATATCACTGAACGTATAAACATACATATAAATAAATTATTGTTAATTTTTTCTTTTTTACAAAAGAGGAAAGAAAAAAAAGGATCAAAAAACAAAAATTTCTTATCATCAAAACAAAAACAAAAACAAAAAAACAAAACCCTTTGGACTTTATTTAGTCCTGGACTTCCCTCCACCCTATTAGTAAGTATCAAATAATCCTACATTCACGTATTTTCTCTTAATCTTAAATATTAGACATTCTCTGTTAGAGTTAATCCAGGCCCACCAGTGTCTTCTACTATTTATTTTCAATATATTTCCAGTATTTACTCCAATTTTTATGAAATTTTTGCTCATCTTGGTCTCGTATTCTACCCGTTAATCTAGCAAGTTCGGCGTATTCCACCATTTTAATCTGCCAATCACTTATACTAGGTATGGTTTCCATTTTCCAGTTTTGTGCCAGCATAGTTCTTGCGGCTGTGGTGGCATAGAGGAATATATTCTTGTCTTCTTTTTTAATCTCTTTACCCAACATTCCTAGCAGAAAGGCTTCAGGTTTTTTGGGAAAAGTATATTTAAGAATTTTTTTAAGTTCATTATATATTAGTTCCCAAATTTTTTTCACTTTATTACATAACCACCACATGTGGTAAAAATCGCCTTCTGCTTCCCCACATTTCCAGCATCTTTTGTTCTTTAACCTGTAGATTTTAGCTAGTTTCACAGGTGTAAGATGCCACCTATATATCATCTTCCACATATTTTCCCTCAGTGCCATACACGCCGTAAACTTTGTGTTATTATTCCATAATTCTAACCACCTTTCAAAATCAATGTTATAACCCACGTCTATTGCCCACTTTGTCATTGCCTCCAATGAGGTGAGGAGTCCGGTGTTCTGACTTCCTCCCTCCCCAACCATCACTGTCTCTTCTGCGCTCTTGAGAAATGCACTTTGGACGAGCTCCTCTTCCGCCCACTCCTCTGGAGCAGCTTTGACTCGCACTGATTCAGAGCAGGATGAAGAAATTATATAGCAATTATCCAATTTTAATTCTTACAGCAAATGATAGAGTAGGAAACAGGGGAGGTAAGGAGCATGCGGGAGCACCAGTATTTATACTGTGTGTTCTACTGCGATTCAAAATGGCCCCAAAGAAAAACTTGTTTGTGATGGCTGTCCTCTGACTCAATTGGAAGTGAAGCATTAAGTGGAGTTAGGGACCAGGGGAGGAGGAGAAAAAAGATTTGAAATGACTTTCTCCCACTGACACTTCGGTTTCATGGTGGCAAATCAGCAGACACTGCCAAGCAGATTATAAAGCAGCCTTGTCTGAGCTCGTGAAATACACCCGTGACTAAACAAGGTTCATTTGCCTGTTGAAAATGCAAATGCTGTCCTCCAAAATATCGTTCATACAGTTTTGATTGAAAATAATGCGTGGAGTGTGCCATTCTTGAAAGTGTTGTGGGGGCTGGCATTCCTTTTTTGGGGGGGAGGGGGCTATCTATGGGTGAATCTGTCAATTTCACTTTCTCATTTTCCCCATCTTAAGTCCAGTTCTCCATATTTCCAGTTTGCATTTTTTTTTTTAAAAAAAACCTCACCAAAAAATTGTCAGTGCTTTAGTGCAAATATATCCCAGAGTACACATTTGTGCGTGTGATTTTGCTTAAAGTACATTTTAGTATATGCACTTTTGCACACATTACTTACCTGCAAGGCCACATCACAAATTTCGGAGAAGGATGGCTGTGCTTCAGTTCACGTATGATTTTAGGAAGTTCAAATTATTTCACTTCACCTTTAAATGTAAAGGAAATTCAGTTTATTTCCCATCTTTCCTCCTTTCTTTTTCCACAACCCTGACTGTGTCCTATGGCTCCTGGTTGTCTGGCAGAAATGACTGTTGTTACCAGCCAGTGTGGTGTAGTGGTTAAGAGCAGTGGACTTGTAATCTGGTGAACCGGGTTCGCTTCCCCGCTCCTCCACATGCAGCTGCTGGGTGACCTTGGGCGAGACACACTTCTCTGAAGTCTCTCAGCCCCACTCACCTCACAGAGTGTTTGTTGTGGGGGAGGAAGGGAAAGGAGATTGTTGGCCGCTTTGAGACTCCTTCAGGTAGTAATAAAGTGGGATATCAAATCCAAACTACTCTTCTTCTTCTTCTTCTTCTTCTTCTTCTTCTTCTTCTTCTTCTTCTTCTTCTTCTTCTTCAGCGTCTTGCTGGTAGTGACTTCATACCTGCTAGTCTATTGAACGCCTTTTTCTTTTTAATCTGATGAGACTCTGGGACATTTAAGAGAGGCCTGACACAGAAATGTAGCTGGTGCAAAGAAAAGCCATCTGAGGGAGAGGAAAGAGCTTCTCTACCTAATTTCTGTGTGCTGGACTGGTGGAAACGGTGGCCAAAGCTTGTCTTTCTTCCCAATCACCATCCATTTTTAATTTTTCTCATTCATACAACTCACGTTCCAGAACAGTATTTCCCTCCAGGAAGTTATTGGAACAGTTTCTAGGCACTTAATAGTGAATATCAAAAATGGCCACCGCAGGTAGGGCCAAACCAAGGCATTTTGCTGCCTTTGCTGCCTGAGGTGAAAACAAGATGGCCCCCTCTTCTCACTCCATATTCAAAAGCGGACCTGACAGGGAGTTGAATCTTAGTTCAGCAGTGGTGATGGGATAGCAGCATTTGAGGCAGCAGACTAGTTTACCTGTAATAAAAAAGGTCAAAGACCCCTGGACAGTTAAGTCCAGTCAAAGGTGCTTTTAGGCCAAGGGAGCTGGTGTTTGTCCACAGACCGCTTTCCGGATCATGTGGCCAGCAGGACTAAACCGCTTCTGGCAGTGGCGTAGCGTGGGTTGTCAGCACCCGGGGCAAGGCAAGTAATTTGCGCCCCCTAACCCCTGGATTTTAGCACTCGAGTGCGAGCGCGCCCCCCCAGATGTTGCGGCCGGCCCCCCTGCACCCCCCACGCTACGCCACTGGGGCTGGGGGCGAGCGAAGGAGCCAAGGACCCCCCCTTAAGGCTCAGCAGGAATTTATTAAATTTATTATTTGCGGCGCCCCCGCGGGCCGAGGCAGCCGAAGCCCCCTCCCCTCGGGCGCCTCCCCGCCCCCTCCTCTCCTTGGGCTGTAGGTGGAGCCCGCGCTCCGAGGCGCTCCAGATTGGGGCTTGGCGAGCGCCTCTCCTCCCCCCCCCGGCCTGGACCGGGGGCTTCCAGCCGCGCTCCGTCCTCGCCCGACCCCCCCCCCAGCTGAGAGTTGCGCTGAGAGCCGGAGCTAGCGGCGCCCCCTTCAGCCGGGAGACCCTCGCCCGCCCGCCGGCTTCCTCTCGGAGGGTGTTGGGGAGCGCAGGGCGCGGCGAGGCCCCTCGGAGCTCTCCTCCCCCCCAGTCGGCAGAAGCAGCCGCCGCCTGTGGCTGGGCCGAGGGAATGGCGGCGGCGGCGGGGTGCGGAGGTGTTGGTGCCGGCGGCGGCGCTGCTGCAGTGGCTGCTCCTCTTGCGAGCAGTGAGTGGAGCGCAGCCGCAGCGGTGGCGGCGGGGGGCGCGCGCGCACTAGGGCGCAAGGGTGGCGGGGGCGGCGGGGGCGGGGAGGCCGGCGGAGGAAGGAACTTGTCCCTTCCCTCTGGACTCGCGCCCCCCCAGAAGTTGCGCCCGGTGCGGCCGGCACCCCTGGCACCCCCCACGCTACGCCACTGGCTTCTGGTGCAACGGAGCACCATGATGGAAACCAGAACGCATTTACCTTCCCGCCGCGGTACCTATTTATCTACTTGCACTGCTGTGCTTTCGAACTGCTAGGTTGACAGGAGCTGGGGCAGAGCAATGGGAGCTCACCCCGTCGCGAGGATTTGAACCGCCGACCTTCTGATCAGCAAGCCCAAGAGGCTTAGCGGTTTCGATCACAGCACCACGCAGAACTCTGTCCCCCACAGAGTGGCTGGTGGCTTAGGAAATACAGTCAGAGGACTGCCACTGTTTTCTATCCAGCATCTACTGCCTGAGGCAGTAGCTTCACTTTGCCTAATAATAGAGTTGGCTCTGGCCAACAACTAGGCTGGTCTGTCAAGCAAAAGTGTCTCTTAATTTGAGAGAGAGAGAGAGAGAGGCACCTTTACAAAAAAACATATTTTTTTTGTCCCTATGTAGGGTGCAGAAAGTCTAGCTATCTTAAAACGGACAAAACTCCAGATGCAAATGAACAAATCACTCCATATTGTGTGAGTGTATGGGGAATATATAGAAATTAAACCGTAATTTATTTTAAATTGCCAACATTTGCTTATAAACTCTTTCCTGGACGGATGAGCCTACACACAGTTTGTCATTTCCCAAACACCACACAGGGAAACGCTGCTCTTTGTTAATTGCATCGACCTCAGACAGATTTAAGATGTCAGGTGATGCTAATACTTTTTATGGAGCTTGAACACTCCCAGCTTATTGTTGCCGGTCTGCCCACTGTAGCACAGGTAATGACAAAAGGAGAGACATCAGGAAGCAAATTCATTTAAAAAGTGCATTGGGGAAAGGCCAAAGCACATTAGATGGCAATCAAACCTGGTTATGGGAAAGATTAAAGCCAGTCTTTCAGGGCTAAAATGCAATACAAAGTTTAGAGGAACTGCTTCTTTTTTAAAACAACAACAACAACTATGAAATCAACTTTTAAAGTCAGACAATTCTATATCCTAGACAGGCAGAGCAGTCCAAACTATAGGAAGGAGAGGGATTATTTCCCCTGCCTTGCTCCAGCTTCCAACCCTAGGAGTCTTTCCTGGATTATGACTTTGAGGACAGCAGAAGCAGCTGGATAGAGAGAACAACAACAACAACAACAACAACAACAGTAATAATTTATTATTTGTACCACGCCCATCTGGCTGGGTTTCCCCAGCCACTCTGGGCGGCTTCCAACAAAGATTAAAAATACATCAAAATGTCACACATTAAAAACTTCCTTGAACAGGGCTGCCTTCAGATGTCTTCTAAATGTCAGGTAGTTGTTTTTCTCTTTGACATCTGGTGGGAGGGCGTTCCACAGGGCGGGCGCCACTACCGAGAAGGCCCTCTGCCTGGTTCCCTGTAGCTTTGCTTCTCACAATAAGGGAACCTCCAGAAGGCCCTCGGCGCTGGACCTCAGCATCCGGGCAGAATGATGGGGGTGGAGACGCTCCTTCAGGTATATTGGAGCTCAGGGATATATATATATATATATATAATAATTTTATAAGTTGTGTGTCCTTGTTTCTCAATTTGATCCTTTTACATGGTTTCATATGTTTGTAGTATTCTATGCATTGTGACTTGCCGTTATTTTTATTGATTGCAGTTTAGTAATTCTTTATTGTAATTGATAAGTGTAAACTGTCTAATTATTATTTGCTGTTATTTAAATTTTACTGTTTACTATTATATTCTAAGGGATTACTGAATATTGCTTTATTTGACCTAAGTAGTTCACCTGAAAGTTATTGCAACTTTCTGGTATCGGATCCGATTGTTATTACGTGTGTGATCTTTGCTGTCTGCTTCGTTGTTTCCTCCGCTCGTAAAAAACCCCGCCTTGTGTATAGTAATATAGAAAGGCGGTATGCAAATTAAAAGTGAAATGAAAAAGGAAATATCCCTAACTCCCTAACTCATGTGGCTGAGCCGAAAGGAGTTTTGACTACTGGCAAGTCACTGCTGCCCTGTAGTGTCCATTCTGCACCCCTAGAATCTCCATCTTTGGGGGCTCACTCTCACCTGGGCTCCTTGGCTGAGCACTGGCTGAGTAAGGAGGGAAGGCTTATATTGGTGCCTCTCCAGCTAAGTTAGGATGGCAGACTCTGCCTATTCCAAGCCCCTGTTAGGATATTCCATTCCACCTTAAGTACAGGCATGATTGTTGTGTGTCACATGCCTGTTTACACTCTAGCACAGCTTGCTGGGAACTTCCGTTTGTGTATAGCTTTTGCTTTAAGCTGCTTGCTTTGGACACGAAGTGGAGAAGACATGTTTTTCCTTTTGTCCTGATGTATGCTGAGTAAGGGACGCGGGTGGCGCTGTGGGTTAAACCACAGAGCCTAGGACTTGCCGATCAGAAGGTTGGAGGTTCGAATCCCCGCAACGGGGTGAGCTCCCTTTGCTCGGTCCCTGCTCCTGCCAACCTAGCAGTTTGAAAGCACATCAAAGTGCAAGTAGATAAATAGGTACCACTCCACCGGGAAGGTAAATGGCGTTTCCGTGCGCTGCTCTGGTTCGCCAGAAGCAGCTTAGTCATGCTGGCCACATGACCGGGAAGCTGTATGCCAGCTCCCTCGGCCCAATAAAGCGAGATGAGTGCCGCAACTCCAGAGTCGGCCACGACTGGACCTAATGGTCAGGGGTCCCTTTACCTTTACCTTTTTATGCTGAGTAAACTGCTTGTAAATATGCTCAACACAGCCTCTCCCTGCCACTTCTGTTGTGCAGTTATTTACTCTGCTGAGTCGTGCGTGCCCAGCTTCTGAAGGCTGGTCTAAGGACTGGAGATCGCCTGGCACACCGGCCGGTGGGCTGGGGCCTGCTGGGAGCCTGCCAACTGCCCCCGATTCCTTGGCTACATCCCAACAGCCCCTGCATCCTGGTGGATCTTGGGTTTTGATCAAAGGAACCCAAAGGTTGTCTAGCCTGCCTGCTCAACACCAGGTTGGACCACCCTGCCATTTTCTTTTCACAGTTCCCCCTACGCCAAGGATATGTGACTGATGGTTTGAGGGACCCATTTGGTCTCACAGACTTCCATTTTATGATGCCTAGAATGGTGGTAGACCATTACCAGGATCATAAACAAAATGTACAACCTGCCTTTCTATAAAATATTCAAGGCAGCTTACAACAGATTTTTTTTTTTTTAATATAAATAAAATACACAATGGCAATCTGAAAAAAGGAACACCAATGAGAATTAGTAAATGTCTGCACTTCCAAGGGCACCACATCACTTATCCACTTTCCCCTGAACTCAGATGAAAGGAAAAGGCTCTTTAAATCATTCCTTTGCGGTGTGTGAAAAACAAGAAAGGTTCTGTCAGCTGCTCACTCCTGCGCATCAGCCTAGTAGACACACAAGGAAAGGTGTCTGAGTAATTGAGGTTTATAAAAGGACTCTGGCATGTCCCAGATTCCTCTAGAGAGTGATTCAGAGGCAGAGATCACCTCTGTCAACACAGCTCCATGATTCTATGATCCATGACACAGGCAATGCAGTCATTTCCTCCCCCCCCATTATATTTTATTAAGTTTCAACATTTTTAACATATACAGTCAAAACACAAATTCGTCTTTTCTCTTATTTGTCGACTTCTCATCTCCCTTTCCATGGAGTTGTTGTTCCCCTCTCTCTCTCTCTCTCTCTCTCTCATCTATCTATCATCTGTTTATCTATTTATCTATCTATCTATCTATCTATCTATCTATCTATCTATCTATCTATCATTTATCTATCTATCTATCTATCTATCTATCTAATCTATCTATCTATCATCTATCTATCTATCTATCTATCTATCTATCTATCTATCTATCTATCTATCTATCTATCATCTATCTATCTATCTATCTTTCATCTATCTATCTATCTATCTATCTATCTATCTATCATCTATCTATCTATCTATCTATCTATCTATCTATCATCTATCTATCTATCATCTATCAAATTATAACCACAATATTACAATCTAATTACTTTTGTTGCTCATAGCTCAAATCCTGCTCACGAGTTTATCATACTATATTTCTTTAACTAGTCAAAAAAGACATCATTCTTCCACATAACACTCATCATTAGGTTCTCTTAATTTTGCTCTTAATTTTGCCAGTTCTGCACAGTCCATTATCTTATTTATCCATTCTTCTTTTGTGGAACTTCTTCTTCCTTCCATTTCTGCACATATCGAACCCTAGCTGTTGTTGTTACATACATAAACAATTTAAACATTTTTTGGGGTGATTTCTATCTCTATAATCCCTAGCAGAAACATTTTGGGATACACACACACACACACACACTCATTTTAAACATATTTTTTATCTCATTGTGTATCATTTCCCCAAATGCGTCATGCAGTCATTTTCTTGATCTCACTGCCCCCTGAAAAGAAGATGGAGTGGGGCTGCTTGAGGGTCTCTAGGGTCAACACCATTGATGAATGAGGTAGAGACGAAAGTTATTGGATTCCCAGGAGACCAAGGCAAGACATGGGCTGGAGCCTCTTTAGCTCTGGATTCCTGTATTGGCTTGCAAATCCATGAGCTACTACAAGTACAACGAAAAGGAGGCTTCTGCACGATACATGGCACCTCATTAAGAGTCTAACGTGTGAACCAGCTGTCGGTTGTTCAGTATGCTGCAACAAAACTATTGAGAATAATCCTCCATTTCCTCTTGATTTAAGCAGACAAATAGGTGATTCAGTAGAAAGCCGAGGAATGCAAAGATGCAGCCACAATGTGTCAATCAGCATTAGGAGAAATGTTCTAGCTTGTCAAGAATGATAAATCAGTAAATGTTCTAGCACTGCAAAGGTTGCTGAAGTCCAAACTGTTTAAAGATTATGCCAATCTGTTGTCTATGCTGCTCTTGAGGGTATTTGTGTGTGGAGAAAGTTCCTTCAGGTTCTTAGAAGCCTAGCTCCTAAGTCCTATTTTTGTGGTATTTACAGTGCTGGTTTTCAGCAGTGTGATCTTCCTGAAATAAGTAGCTAAAGAAAATAATACGCTGGTCTTTAAAAAGAAAACGATGGAAACTGGCCATTATTTATTGGGGAAGAACCCAATAAATCCAAGGAAGAACCAAGAAGAACAGGGATGAAAGCTCAGTCTAGAAATCATGCCCTGTTATGATTATAACAAAGGAAGCTGATATATGATCAACACCTATTGCAAAGGTGGGGACATTGTGAAGACCAACATCTGTCACCCTCCAGATCTTACTGAACTACAACTCCCACCAGCCCCAGATAACATGGCCAGTGATCAGAGACGATGGGAGTTGTGATCGAAGGTTCAAACACCAATCAGAGCTCCCTGAGAACAATAATGGTTAATTATCAACCCATCAAGGCAGCTCTTTTTGCTCTAAATTTAGCTTCAATGGAATCTACCAGTTAAACCCTTTCACCAAAACACATCGCCCTTCCCATTCCAGTGTGAATTAAACCAAATATACTTAATGTGAAGGGATGCAGGTGGCGCTGTGGGTTAAACCACAGAGCCTAGGACTTGCCGATCAGAAGGTCGGCGGTTCGAATCCCCGCGACGGGGTGAGCTCCTGTTACTCGGTCCCTGCTCCTGCCAACCTAGCAGTTCAAAAGCACATCAAAGTGCAAGTAGATAAATAGGTACCACTCTGGCAGGAAGGTAAACGGCATTTCTGTGCGCTGCTCTGGATCGCCAGAAGTGGCTTAGTCATGCTGGCCACATGACCAGCATGTATGCCGGCTCCCTCGGCCAATAAAGCGAGATGAGCGCTGCAACCTTAGAGTCGGCCACAGCTGGACCTAATAGTCAGGGGTCCCTTTACTTAGCGTGAACAACAAATTGCTGGGGTACAAATGAGGATGAGGCGCTAGGCGGGGAAGGAGCTGGCCCAAACAGTTCTCAATTCACAGAATATGCTGTATCGGGATGGGAAAGGGGTTCAGGATAAAATCATGGTTAGAGCATGGTGCTGACAATGCCAAGGTTGCAGGTTTGATCCCCATAAGGGAGTCAGCTGCATACTCCTGCCTTGCTGGGGGTTTGACTAGATGAACCACAGGGTCCCTTGCAACTCTATGATTCTATGAGAGGAGTATCTATGAAAACTTGAACATGGTTATTGGGGGAAATCCTGCATTTTGAAATGCCCCGTTAGAAGTCTGACAGTCTTGTGTGAATAGTTCTGTCATTCATATTTTTTTAAAAATAGACTTGTAAGGCTGGTTATCTATGAAACTTTTAAAGGTACAGGAAGAAAGCTTTGATTCTTGAATGCTACTTTCGACAGCCTGGTGTGTGACAACTTTGAGTGATCACCCTCTAGGTTAACAATTCTTCACTTACCACCTCAGGAGTCCTTTCCCCCCTCTGGGCCTCACAACACGCTGGAAAATCCAGTCGCAACCCAAATTTTTCCATGTGCATTTCTATGTGGGAGTAAACTAAAAAAAGATGTATGGAAGTGAGAGCTGGACCATAAAGAAGGCTGATCGCCGAAGAATTTATGCTTTTGAATTATGGTGCTGGAGGAGACTCTTGAGAGTCCCATGGACTGCAAGAAGATCAAACCTCTCCATTCTTAAGGAAATCAGCCCTGAATGCTCACTGGAAGGACAGATCCTGAAGCTGAGGCTCCAGTACTTTGGCCACCTCATGAGAAGAGAAGACTGCCTGGAAAAGACCCTGATGCTGGGAAAGATGGAGGGCACAAGGAGAAGGGGACGACAGAGGACGAGATGGTTGGACAGTGTTCTTGAAGCTACGAACATGAGTTTGACCAAACTGCGGGAGGCAGTGGAAGACAGGAGTGCCTGGCGTGCTCTGGTCCATGGGGTCATGAAGAGTCAGACACAACTAAACGACTAAACAACAAAAACTAAAAAAAATAAAAATGACTCCTGCATACATTACAGCTGGCACTGTGTTCCCCCTTAAAAAACATGCTGTACAATGCATGGCCATTTATACTGGATGAACATTGGCTCTTATATGGCAGAGAACAGAATTCTAAATATCCTCAACTCTTTTGATAAGGCTCCTTGAAGTGCCACAAGTCCTTTCCTTAGCAATTGCAAGGCCCTTCAAATGAGATCCTGAGCCCAGGGCTAACTCCGTAGCTGTTGAAGAAAGGCAGAGATTTGTTGCAGTCAGTTGAGTGAGGCCACTTGTCTGAACTGGGGCCGAAACAAAATTAAGTGCACTTAACGCAGAGTCACCGCTGGTACTTTGGGAAGAGTACTCTGCTGCGAATAGCAAGCTTTGCACAATGTCGGGAGATTGCATCTCACAAACAGGAGTGCTCACATTTTCCCATCTGTTGTGAATCGTGTTAATTATGAATTAGGGCTCTTTCCTGGTCTCGGGTACCGAGTCCTTTGCAGACTTGGCTTGTGATGTTCCTTGCTGCTGGCCGTGACCACTGAGTCGTTTCTGTGGATAATTTGGAAACTGCCGGTTGCGAACAAAGGCTCCACTTGGGTTCCTTTATGGATTAAGTGTAACTAGCTGCCTATCTATTATAAACAGGCATTTCCCGAAGCGGGAAGCTCTCTGACTTCCACAGTGAGGAAGACAATTGATGAATTTTGCCTGCTCCCAGGAGAGGTGGGGATCTGGACTTGCTGCATCTGCTCCAGCCATCCATCTCTCATTATTAGTTGTTGTCTTTGAGCTTTCTGGAAACTTGCTGTCATTTTTCCTGCAGTTGCTGCAACTCCCACAAGGTGGGCTCCCCCCCCTCTCTCTGTGTGTGTCTCCCCTCTCTGGTTCTCCATTATCTTCTCCAGATGTATCCCCAACCATTTATTCTTGTTGTTCGAGATCTAATTATTCTCAGGCATGCCAGGCTCTGGACAGAGCAGATCATACAGTGAGACTCCCACAGCAAAGCATTTATCTAGGGTGGTGTGTGTGTGGATTTCTCTCTCTCAAGGGCCACATTCAATCAGGGGTAACCTGTTAGGGGCTGCATGTTGGGTAGGGGTGGAGCTGGTGTTGGGTAGGTCACCTCATTTTCTCTTCTCTCTCTCTGTCTGCCACTTTCCACCCTTCCTCTCACCACCACCTTCTCTCTCCAACCCCCAGAGATCTGACCTGATCACTTTCAGAGGGCTTTCAGAGGGCTTCTCCCCTCTGTCCATTGGTTCATCACTTTTGTCTCTATTCTTCATTTTCCCCTTCCCTTTTTCTCTCCCTCTCCGACATGAGACTAGGCTGCTGATTCCCCACACCTGATCTAGGATACCCCTAGCCCTGTAGCGATGATTCTCATGCTATTGTAAGATCACCTGCATTTCAGAAACATCTCCTTTGTCACATGACAGGAGGGCTGTGTTGTTCACACAGAGAAAAGAGAGGTAGTTAGCAAGAAAATTCTCCCAGGGAGCTCAAGCTGCCATACAGAAGGTTCCCAGGTAATCTCTCACCCAGGCCCTCGCTGGATCTACACTGACCTGTTTAATGTTAGTAGAACAATATTATATATGTATATATATACAGTGGTGCCCCGCAAGATGAATGCCTCGCAAGACGGAAAACTCGCTAGATGAAAGAGTTTTCCGTTTTGGAGGTGCTTCGCAAAACGAATTTCCTATGGGCTTGCTTCGCAAGACGAAAATATCTTGCGAGTTCCTGCGCTTCCCTCCTTCCCCCCCTTTTCCTAAGCCGCTAAGCCGCTTATCTGCTTATCTGCTAAGCCGATAAGCCACTAAAAGCCGCTAATAGTGCTAATAGCGCTAATCCGCTAAGCCGTCAATGGGCTTGCTTCGCAAGACGAAAAAACCGCTAGACGAAGAGACTCGCGGAACGGATTCTTTTCGTCTTGCCAGGCACCACTGTATATATATATGTGTGTGTGTGTGTGTGTGTGTATGTGTGTGTGTGTATATAGTCCTAAAACGTCACAGGTGATATTTGTAAATTAAAGTGTTTTTCTTACCTTCTTGGTTTTCTTCCGTCAGAATGCTGTCAGTTGCTCTGCAGTGTCGTCTGGTGTCACATTTTAATAACGCATTATTAAAGGCAGAACGTAATGTGTCCATCTACGTTATGAAAAACACCCTTTAACCCTTCCTTTGCATAACAAACCTTGAGTGTAGATCTGCCTCCGTCCAGACCTAGAGTTGCAGGAAGGCTGCAGCGTCACGGGCCTGCCCACTATAACTTGAGTCTTATTGCACGACACAGTGAAATTTGACTGGCTCAGTCAACACACATCTGGCTTGTAAATGAAATTCTGAAGCACAGTAGTGCTGCTACCTAGTTACCAGGTTTTTCTTTCTAAACTTGTATTGTTTATGAAGGGTTCCCTCAGGAGGGACAATTTGGGTTGAAGCCTTTCCCATCAGATGAAATGGGAGAATGGAATCTCTCGCTCAGTTACATCTTTGCTTCCGCCCAATTAATGCCACACTCCAGTAAATACAACATGCATAGGGAACCCCCCCCCCAAAAAAAAGTTCAATGCAGGGAAAACAAGTTGTACCACTGTAGCTTCTGATTATTATTTTAATAATGTATATCCTGCTATTGAGGCTTGACTGGGGCTGCACGGCTGTGATGTCTCTAGGAGGAGGTAATAACCTGTAGGGGAAAATGACTTTAAATTCTAATGATAATTACAGCATCAGGGAAAATACGTTTCAGCATAGCAATTGGTCGATCCATTTTCACTTTTATTGTATTCAGTTAAAATTCATGAACTGCTTTTCCTCTATGACCCCTCCACCCTGCAAAGCAAAGCATTTTACAAAGCAAAGGGGAAGAAAGAAGGAGGCAAGGAGGATCAACAGGATGGCCGAAAAAAAACAATATAAAACCACATTCCACTGAAAATTATAGCCTAACCATTAGCAAGAGTTAAGAGCATAGTACAAGGGTCTTCTGGATCTCCTGAACTACAGCTTCTGTCATCCCTGACCACTGACCATCCTGCCTTAGACTGTTTTCTTGGAGAGCTGCAATTACCCACCCTTACTTCCACAGAGCCTGGGATCAAAGATTAAAGGCAACTCCTTTCAAAATGGTGATTTGCAATTCAATACCTCTCATGCTATCTAAGGTTAAACACTCATGTGTTAGCTAGCAGAAAACAACCACAGTTAATTATCGACTCAGTTAGAGCTCAAAGACCCTCTTAATTTAGCTTCTGCGGAATCTTCCCAGGTTAAACCTTTTCAACCATACACAGGTATTCCCATTTCAGTATCAATTACAGTGGTACCTCGGGTTACATACGCTTCAGGTTACATACGCTTCAGGTTACACACTCCGCTAACCCAGAAATAGTGCTTCAGGTTAAGAACTTTGCTTCAGGATAAGAATAGAAATCAGGCTCTGGCGGCGCGGCAGCAACAGGAGGCCCCATTAGCTAAAGTGGTGCTTCAGGTTTAGAACAGTTTCAGGTTAAGAATGGACCTCCGGAACAAATTAAGTACTTAACCCGAGGTACCACTGTAGATCAATTGTGCTTAACAGGAACTATATGTATTGCCCACTGTCTATGTGCACGGTTGTGTGTATGTAAAAGAGAGAGGTGGGGTGTAGGGGGAAGAACCACTCCTGGAATCCCACTAGCAAGAAAATTATTGGGGGACAGGGTGAAGGGGGAAAGTGGTGATATGATGGGAAGGGTTAACGTAAGAAGACCCTGGCTGGAGGAGGCAAAAACCCCAAAGTGCCCTCTCCTTGCACTGATCTTACAGCTGAGAGCAGTCGGAAGGGTTTCCCAGCACGCAGTGCAGGCAGAATATGTGGTTCTGCCCTAATTCAAACTACCCTTCTAACTATACCACTATCATAAAACCGAGGTGGGAGAAAGCCTACTTTCTATTCAGCTGCTATGACCCCAAGTGCTGCTTAGTAGTGAGTCTCTTGAATGGAAGCTGTCTTGAAATGTACTGATGAGTCTGAAGAAGAGCTGGGAAGAAAGTTAAGTGACAACAGCCTTTTATTTTATTTCAAAGAAAACTGTTCCTAGAAGACTTTCAGTGTTCACATATTCACAGGGATATCTCTCTTCCCCACAACACCATCATTAATACCCTCAAAGGGTGTTCTGTCTACTTGGACTGATAATGTGATTTGCAGCTACGCCGGTCTCATTCTGATCCTCCCTGCCTTTTCTGCGATGACCTTCACAGGAGCGGTGCTTGTTATAGAAAATGCATTGCATATACGCTATCAGACAACAAATGTACAGGTTATACTGCCAAATGTGACGAGTTCCTGTAAAAGCAGAGCCTGGTGTCAGGGCTGGAGGGGGAGGGTCGGAAGCAATGCTAAATATAGCAATTTTCAACTTGTGTGGTTTTAGGGTTTAAGATCTTATAATAAGGCAGTTCGCCCAAGAGGCATGAGATGGAACAACATGGAGTTCCTTGATTCATGGTTGCTTTTTTTTGAATGCATGGTTTCTGTTTGGCACTCTCAAAACAGACACTTTGGGGAAGTGGAATATAAAGCAATTGATTGCACACAAGACAGTTGTATGTGTGTATTGCAAACAACAACAAAAACAACAAGGCTCCAGAAAAAACCTTTGGCATTTAGTGTTGATCGGGATTGATGGGGTGGGAGGCTGGGAGACTAAGGCTGGATCTGCATTGATCTGTAAAAACACATTTTAAAAGTTATATAACTCTCAATGCAATTTTCCTTTGATGACAGATCGCTACTCTACAGTGCCCTCTGGTGTCACATGTTTACAACACATATTTAATGTTTTAACTGTCCAGTGTAGATTAGTCCCAACAGTAGGGGGAGACAGAGCCAGTGACAGGCAGAGTCACTCCCCGAACTGGTTGCAAGTAAGAAGGTGGGCAGGTGGGGCCTGGCTGAAGGCAGATGGAAGTTGTTGGGGACTGCTCCCTTCTCCCTAATGGACCAGCCCCTACTCTTAGCATTTCTATGTCAGGTTTTCGTTATTATATGCCACCCTTTCTCAAAGGAGTTCAGGGAAGCATAAATGGTTTCTTCATCCTTTATCAAAACAACCCTGTGATGGAGGCTAGGGCGAGAGAGAGAGGGCAGGAGTGTCTGGCCCAAGATCTCTCAATGGGCTTCATAGCTGAACAAGAATCAGAACTCCAGTGTCACTGGTCCCAATATGCACACTACACCACCCTGGAGTTTGTTATAATTATTTCATTCCTATATAGTCAGTGCTAAGCCTTCAGAGAACTGCATTTGAATTCATGGTTGGGGAAGATGCCTTAAACTGTGGCTTCTGCCTGGAGGCTGCGTGAGAGATGGCCACCATGTTTGCTGTTCAAAAGCACTCTCATCTTTGGATAGATTGTGGCCATCATGTGTAGAGACCCACATGGACAAACTAATTCACAAAATCAATCCCTGAAAATGTTGATAGCACCACTACACAGGCTTCTAAGCCTCAAGCTCTAGAGAGTTCTGTCTCTGCCACCTTGACTTTCCTTTTCGGATAGTGGACAAAAGCAGAGATGGTGGATGCTCTGGCATCATTGGTGAAACTTGTGCTTCCCATCAGGTATTGGACTACCTGTTCCAATAAAGGGCTGGAGGGAATTGGAGAATCCCCACTTAAGCCTAGCACAAAGGGATAGGGCGTTGTTGCTGTTGCTCTGCCAGAGTCCCATCTTCAAGGTAGCTTATCAATGCAACTATTGACCCGCACAATGAGTTATGATAATTGGCAGTGATGAAATTACTCCTGGGCAGATGAGGTGCCTTCATTAGATGAGACGAGCCAGACTTTGTCCTAATCTGGATGGTGTCAGTGAAGGGCTTTGGCTGAACATGGAAAGGGAAAGATCCTGCTAAGGCAAATTCTAGTAAGTGACAGACACACTTATCTCCCAAGGTGGATGAAATGAGTGCGGAAAGTCATTGTCTGGCAGATTAACTTTTTAATCAGGCTTCAGAAGCTGGTCATAGCCAGAGCTTATCTTCACTCCCCCTTAAACTAAACCTTTAACTATATTCTCCGTCTTAAAAGATAGTGACTTCAGTGCTTTTCGTTTTGAAAGTGACCCTGGGGTTGAAATCTGGAGCCATCACCACAAATATTTTCAGGGTCCTGTTTTACAGAAACATTCTCATTGGAGGGAGATCATTTCCTCTCCCTGGCAGCCAGCTCTTCCGCCGCTTCCGTTCTCTGTTACAGTCTAACCTTTACTTTTCCATCATGTGTGTCGTTATATTCTTAATTACATTGGCTCCCCTTTCTCCGGTTCAGATGGCTAGCAGGAGATTGCAGGCTTTACTGTACTGCTACATGGCGTTTTCATAAAGCCATGGCATTATTCTGGGGAACTGTTTTATGGGGGAGGGGGAAGAAGAGGAAAGTTTAGGAAACCATTTTTGTTGAAAATAATCTTCACTCAGCTAGACCAGCTGTGCAGTGCATCATCCCCATTGCAATACTCTCCAAGTACAATGTTCAAGAGGGTTTGCTTCAGAGATGAGTCTACAATGTGCTTTGCATTTTTCCAGTCTCATCAGGAAAAACAGTGCATGGGTTGGCCCATGTTTGAGATTCAGATTCTCCCCACCCCTTCAAATTTACAAGTTGCAAGGAGAATTGTCCTAAATATAAAAGCTTCACCAAGACATTGCTGTGCTCAAGGGGATAAATCGTGTTAATATCTTACATCTTCGCTCTTGAAAGGATGCATATGTCTCTGTGTGCATTGAGCTGGACTTTAATCCTGAAATATAGTTTTTAGCATATTGCCAAACAGAATCCCGAATGGGGAAATTAAAGCCAAAGCCCCCTTTTAACTAAACTGGTTAATGAATTGCTGGTCGATAATAAATTTCTCAGTCTTTAAGGTGCTGTTAGACTCTTAGCCCTCCCTGCTCCTCTTGTATGGACGTCAATCATTCCTGATGTATCTCTTTGCCATTGAATAAATAGCAGTGTGTGATACTGATTGTGTCTAGTGTCACTAGTTCTTCTTGAGAAACCAAGGAATTTTGGTTTGTGTGGCTGAACGAAAAGTTCACATGCAATATACATTTTAAGTTCCCATTCCACATTCCTCCAGGTTACTCTGCTGCTCTTTTCTTACCCCCCTCTGGAAATGTTCACGTTACACATGCTTGAAGGTTTCTTCTGATTTACCAGGCACTCAGCTATTGATTCTTTTTCTTCTGCAGCAGATTCTTCATATTGATCTTTTCAGGGACAAAGTTCATTAAGGGTGCGGACGTTTCAGAGCTCTTCTGTAAAATAGTTTCATTCCCTTCCTCACTTCTAGTGCTGTTATCTCACAAAGAAAGTGATTTTTTCCCTTCTCTCTTGAATTTAGTGATAGGTCAGAAAGCACAAATCTTGTTCTTTCCATTGAAAAGTATATTTTCTATGGGATTGATTCTTAACTGGGGAATAGTTTTCTGGGTGCATTAAAAAAATGTCTACTGTGCATACATTGGACACTTTCCTCTGCAAAGAGAGAGGACAAATTAAACCCAGTATTTTGTTCTGCCGTGTGACTAGTTAAGGTATTCATACTGCAGTTGTTCTCTTCTGCTAAACTTCTCTTCTGCTGCTTTGCAGCATCCAAGTGATGTCCAAGTTAGGAAAGAAAATGTATTAATAACTAATTTAGATTCTGAAACACTGAGAGTCACGTAGCTAGAGCACTTGATTGCACGTGAAGAGATGTGGTCAGATGTGCTCAGTTCACTTATATAAAATGTGGCTCTCGGGTGGTGGAAGCCCAAAAGCAGTTGAACCAAGAGCTACACACATAAAAGCAATCCACACAAGTGGGAAGATCTGAAATGCATGGACTCTGAGAATTCATCTACTCTGAAATGTGTTTTAATTAGTCACCAGATGGGGAAACCTATGCATGTTAGCATTGGGTTTTGTGCTACAGGTCTACTACATGTTTGGCAAACCTAATTTTTCATCACTACTACCTCCTGCCACAACAACTCAATGGCACAGCCACCTTTGTCTTCTCCAGCAACTCTGGAGTGAAGAAACTTGAACATCTGAAACAAGTGAGGATTGAATGGATGATAGACAGATGGGTAGATCTTTCTCTTCAAGCCTTTGCTGCCGGCCAGGTATGATACCTGGTTTAGGACTTAGCTGATCTGACTTTTCTGCCTACCTGGCCTTAGCCTTCGAGCAACCATTACAAAAGAAAGGAGGAGCACTTTGCTGGCATTTGGGTCAGTGGGTTTTTGTTCTGCGTTTTCCATTGTCAAGGCTGCTTGCCTTGAGTTGCTGTCCCTAGTCTCATCTATCTTCTCTTGTCTTTGCTCTTGATCCTATTGGAGCAAAACCCCACCAAAGCATACTTCCCTGGCACTGAGACTATGGCACTGTGCGAGATCTGGCATGACACTGAAATGTGCCGGCACGTGACATCAGAGCTGTCCCCATCGCTGGAAAACTGAAAAGTACAAGGATTTGTTGGGGGCTGGGATCTGGCAGCTAGCTTTTCACACAGTCTTTTCTTTCACTTTTGTATCAATAGTGGGGTAGGAGAGCTGAAAATAATGCCAACATATTTCAGATCTGGTAACCAATGCGCTCCTTTGGTTTCAGATAGTATGATGATTCTAAAAAGAAGTATGTCTACTCAATTCTGACCAAACTAAGCCCCCCTAGAGCAAAATATACACTAGGAGCCTTAATTTCATCTGAATTGAGTATACACTTTCCAGTGTCAATGCTAAATACATTACTTCTGGTAAATGAACCACCATAGCCACTAGAGGGCTGTATTTGAGTCATAGAATCATAGAATCATAGAATCATAGAGTTGGAAGAGACCACAAGGGCCATCGAGTCCAACCCCCTGCCAAGCAGGAAACACCATCAGAGCACTCCTGGCATATGGTTGTCAAGCCTCTGCTTAAAGACCTCCAAAGAAGGAGACTCCACCACACTCCTTGGCAGCAAATTCCACTGTCGAACAGCTCTTACTGTCAGGAAGTTCTTCCTAATGTTTAGGTGGAATCTTTTTTCTTGTAGTTTGGAACCATTGCTCCGTGTCCACTTCTCTGGAGCAGCAGAAAACAACCTTTCTCCCTCCTCTATGTGACATCCTTTTATATATTTGAACATGGCTATCATATCACCCTTTAACCTCCTCTTCTCCAGGCTAAACATGCCCAGCTCCCTTAGCCGTTCTTCATAAGGCATCGTTTCCAGGCCTTTGACCATTTTGGTTGCCCTCCTCTGGACACGTTCCAGTTTGTCAGTGTCCTTCTTGAACTGTGGTGCCCAGAACTGGACACAGTACTCCAGGTGAGGTCTGACCAGAGCAGAATACAGTGGCACTATTACTTCCCTTGATCTAGATGCAATACTCCTATTGATGCAGCCCAGAATTGCATTGGCTTTTTTAGCTGCCGTGTCACACTGTTGGCTCATGTCAAGTTTGTGGTCAACCAAGACTCCTAGATCCTTTTCACATGTACTGCTCTCAAGCTAGGTGTCACCCATCTTGTATTTGTGCCTCTCATTTTTTTTGCCCAAGTGCAATACTTTACATTTCTCCCTATTAAAATTCATCTTGTTTGTTTTGGCCCAGTTCTCTAATCTGTCAAGGTCATTTTGAAGTGTGATCCTGTCCTCTGGGGTGTTAGCCACCCCTCCCAGTTTGGTGTCATCTGCAAATTTGATCAGGATGCCCTTGAGTCCATCATCCAAGTCGTTGATAAAGATGTTGAATAAGATGGGGCCCAGGCTTTTAAGACTTGTCTACCCAAGTACTATCTGAAACCAAAGGGGCACATTGGTTGCCAGATGTGGCTCCCCCCAGTTCTCCCCCCCTACAATGGATTCCAAATCCAAAGTTACTCAAAGGCTATAAGATCAGGCCAATAAGGGAGTGTTAAGTGGAGTCACCACAGAATTACTTCATATTTAATAATAATAATAATAATAATAATAATAATAATAATAATAATAATAATTTATTATTTATACCCCACCCATCTGGCTGGGTTTCCCCAGCCACTCTGGGCGGCTTCCAAAAGAATATTAAAATACTGTGATACATCAAACATTAAAAGCTTCCCTAAACAGGGCTGCCTTCAGATGTCTTCTAAAAGTCTGGTAGTTGTTGTTCTCTTTGACATCTGGTGGGAGGGCGTTTCACAGGGCGGGTGCCACTACTGAGAAGGCCCTCTGCCTGGTTCCCTGTAACTTGGCTTCTCGCAGTGAGGGAATCGCCAGAAGGCCCTCGGTGCTGGACCTCAGTCCTTTTGATAAGGACTGTTGAGTCTGACCCCCTCCTTCTGTAATCCTCATAGAACTCAAGCCCAATGGTTGCCATTAATTGGATTCTGAATTGATTTTAGAATGCATTTTAATTAATTGATTGTGATTTTATGTAAACTATTTTTACATAATTTTTTTTTGCTATTTTTATTGTTGTTAGCTGCTCTGAGCCCGGCTTTGGCTGGGGAGGGTGGGATATAAATAAAATTTTATTTATTATTATTATTATTATTATTATTATTATTATTATTATTATTATTTTATTTTGCCTCCAAGAAAATGAAACAGTTGGTGCTCAAACCATGGGCATAGCCAGGATTTTTCTTAGGGAGGCAAGCCTTATGTTAGGAGGGACAGAACCTCAGTTAGCTATGTTTTTTAAATTGATTTTTATTTATTTTGCGGGGACAGTTGCCCCCCTGCCCCCCTGGCTACGCCCATGCCAAACCTCTGCAGACTCATGTAGGTTGGGATGATAAAGTTTTTCGCTTTGGGGTTTTATTGCTTGTTCCCCTTCTCTTTTTCTTTTGTGGTTTGAGGGATGAAAACACACCTCTGTGTTACCGCATTCATATTTTAAAGTTCCTGTAAATGAATGTTGTTGATTCCCAGCCCCCTCCCCCTTTTGGGTTGTAGACTATGATATCTGGCTCCCAGCCGAAGAAACCAAAACAGTCATTAGAAGGGAGGCAAAGGTGGTCAGTTGAAATAGAGCAAATCCGAGTGGGGAATCCCCTCCTGATTAATGCCACATTATAGTGAGTTAGGTGATAGCTCTGACCCCTATAAAACTTCCTGGCTCTTACTATTTAGAGGGACTTCTGTCTGCAGTCTGCTCCACTCAGTTCTTGCCCTTAGGTGGAGAGGAGGCTGGACCTGACAATAGTTTGCTGCCAGCAAACAACTGCTGAAACAGTTGTCTGAGAGCCTAGCAGGTGGGGCTTGCTATCAACGACAGAATGAGGTTCACAGGGACTTGCTTAAAATGCTATTTTTCAGCTGGCCAGAGGAGAGATTGTTAAAAGGAAGTGATAATCTCTTTGTTGCCATACTTCTCTCTATTTGGCTTCTTTTGAAATCCAAGAAGCTATCAGCACAGGTGATGATAGCATCTCTGAATTATTAGCTGTGAACACAATATTTAGTACGCTGGGGATTTTCGTGTGTCACAACAAAGTCTGCTGTCCCTTTTGTGTAGTCGAAAGAGGAGGAAAGACAGTCTCCTAGGGAGATAATTGAAGCTGATTCTTTTTTTAAATGCTGTTCAGTAGACAATACAGGGAGAAAATTATATGCAACAAACAAAAGAAGAAATGCTTCTTGCCATCTTGCCCCCACTTCCCTCCTTTCAAGTTTGAAGTACAGTCTACACTCTTGTTTTAAGTGTCAGTTAGGGAAATATTTCAGCATCTGTTACCATGGAAAAGGGTGCCTTTCGCTGCAAAGTGATGGACCTCAGAACCATTTTGCGAAATTAAGAAATTAATGTTGCTAGAATGGAGCATGGGTGACTCAGAAGCAAAATGGAAAAAGGAGACAGCAGAAAGTGGCTTATTCATGGGATGAAGTGTGTTTGTGGGGGGGGGGGGAGTGCCAACAATTTCACAAAAAAGACACTTAGGTATTTCAATAACCATGGAAAGAATCAACTCCTGGTTTAGCAGGGCCAGATTATCTCTATCTACATAAGACTCTGCTGAATCCAGTGCAAAGTGTCCATAGCTTAATGCTGCATGCTGAAGATCTCAAGTTAATATTAGGGTTTTCCAAGTACCTGGGCTAGAAAGGACCATCTTCCTAAGATTCTGGCTGGCAAGAACCCTCCAGAAGAGACTCAGCTAGTTACAGTGGTACCTCGGGTTACATACGCTTCAGGTTACAGACTCCGCTAACCCAGAAATAATGTTTCTGGTTAAGAACTTTGCTTCAGGATGAGAACAGAAATCGTGCTCCGGCGGCGTGGCAGCAGCAGGAGGTCCCATTAGCTAAAGTGGTGCTTCAGGTTAAGAACAGTTTCAGGTTAAGAACGGACCTCCGGAACGAATTAAGTTCTTAACCTGAGGTACCACTATATATAAATTCAGACATTGGCCCTCAACAGTTTCATAAAGTGCCTGTTCTTCCAAAGCTTGGAAGATTATTCAAAGAAGTCACAGGTAAGAACATTTGGTTCCAAATGAATAGAAGGTCTACCTGGAGGTCTACCGAGGCAGCACAAACTTTACACACCTGACCACAGGAACTCCTCCTTTAGGCTCACAACAGCTTTTGAGACCCCCCCCCCAAGTAATGTTGAGATCTTTTCAGGCTTACAGGCTCACCCTGTTGGCTTCAGCTGCTTTCCACAGTATATTGCAATGCTGTTTTGAAGTATTTTATGCAATTTTATTGTCATCTTGGGCTCCCCATGGGAAGGAAAGGTGGGAGATATATGTGAAATAATGCTAGTGATATACATAAATAAAATGTCTCTGGCTTAAAACCATGGGCTGGTAGCAACTGTTGGCAAAGCTGTTGCATGAAAATCGAGGCCATCACCTTTACTAGCGATGAAGTCCCACAGAATTTCTTACTTTGACCTGGCTGGGGTAGGAATCTGAGGACGGAATTCAGTGTCACACAATAATGAACATCTGCACAAGCATTTGGGTTTTCCATCAAACAATTCCCTCTCTCCTCCCACTGTGTGCTGTTCTGGGTGGGTGTGGGTGTCTCCAGAGCCAATTTCGTGTGTGGAGCATGGGGCAAGAGAGGGGGGGAAGCCCCATTGTGTGGGCAAAATTTCTTGCACAGGGCTTCAGCTCTTGGGGGCTTGTTAGGTGGATCCCAAGCTGTGTTTACTCCATTTGTGAGCATGCTAAAAGGCAGATTTGCCGTGTTAAGTACTTGTTGACTTTGGAGTGCTAGTTCTATCTTCTGTAGCAGCAGCACTGAAGGGTGGACTATACCACTTCAGATTGAATTAAGGCTTACCCATCTTGTTGATGGCTTCTCCTTCAGTCAGTTTCATCATCAGCCTGAAGTAGAACACTCCTTCCAGGACTGTACCACATGGTTCTTCTGTATGTTTTAACTGGACTTCAAAGTGGCAGAGTTCAGCAAGATTTCACAGCCCAGCATGCAGATGCTATTATAGGTGTACTTGGGGAAAGTCTGGTGATGACCTGTTTTAAAGGGGTGATGAGATGGAGCACATAATATTTGGGATGTTAGAAGTTTTTATTGAGGGCACATTGTAGTCATTGTTTGCAACAAAGCACAATCACATTATTTATTAGCTCAAGAGTGTGCAATGCTATTAGAAAACAATCTAGCAAGGCCATACAAAATTAGCACATTAATTTTACATTATGTGGAGAGAGAGAAAAGAAATTGAATTGTACATTCTGTGCATTGAAACCTTCCTTCAGTGGTGCAATACAGCTTGAGATTCCACACAAACATGCACACACACCTTAATACCTTATAACACCTTAATTCTCTGCTACATTATTGCAAATATATATATTGTTAAGCCACTTAAATTGCTTGCTGTGATTTGGTTATCTCACAGAGCAGATCATTTTCATTTAGCTACTGTTGAGATCATCCCTCCCATTAGCTCCAATGAGCTTTTATGAAACTGTTACAATTCATCCGATCTATGACTCTGGACGTTATTGATTGATGAATATTTGCAATTTTTGCAGGGGACCCTGCGATGCTCTGTATTGCTGTTAGCACAACTGACAGCTGACATTAGTTGTGCTACTGCAATCCACTATAACAGGGGTACTCCGTTCAGTGGCTTCTAGATGTTGCAGAACACAGCTGCCATCACTGGCCCTGCTGCCGAGGACTGGTGAGAGTTGCAGTCCACAACACCTGGAGGCAACATATTGCACACTCCTGCACCAAACCTAGACATGAACCAGATCTTTAGCCCCTCTAAATATTATTAGTTAGTAGCTGCACAGATCATATTTCTTGGCTTTTGTTTCTGGAAATGGCGGAGACTGGTAATGTGCAACACTACAAATATTATTGCTCAACACCAGGCAGTTTCTGGCTCTCGATTATCTGTTCACTCCTCGAAATGTCATCCAATGTAATTTGTCTCTCCCTGCCAAAAGCAGCCTTTAAAACAACAAGAACAAAACAGTGTCTTTTATTTGTAGCCTTATAAGCCTTTTGTCATTCATATGTGAGTATCTTCAGAGGCTCTGTAAGGATGGACATCCCGAATTCTGGTTGTGCACCCACAGAAACCAAGTATACTGGCTTAATTGAAACCGGTTATGGACATCTGGCAAAATTATGTATGTTCAATTCATTTGCTTCTTCCAATGCATATAAAGCCACAGAGGAGTTCATTTGTCACAGGATGTGGGTCCTGCTGGAAATCTGTAGCGGCATAAAAATACAAGGATCCAGGATTATCTTCAGGTGATCAGCACCACGGACAGCTCACAGTGGTGGCTGGCTACAAAGACACGGGGCAATGACAACTAGTAAGTGGAGAGCCTCCCCCAACCTGGTGCCATCTAGTTTTGGACTACAACTCCCATTAGCCTCAGCCAGCAAAGCTGTTGATAGGTCATTGGAGATCAATGCCTTGCTGGATGGAGGGAGCTGCATCTCCGCAGGTAGCAACTGAAAGCAGGTTCTCAGCGATGTGTTATTTTAGTGCACTGGCCCTCATTCTTTCTCCCTTTAAGTGACAGAGAGCTCGGGTGCCTCCTGACATTTCCTGAACTGTGGGAAACCAATGGAAACAATGGAAATGCAATGATGGAAAGCTGTGCCTTTTCACCCACTCATAAAATGCACAGACTGACCTGAAACGAAAGGAAAGTGGAGCGAAATAAGGCACAGCAGATGGGGGCAAGACCTCAGGAGCAGGTGAGTGCATGAATAACAGCAGGACGTAATAGAAGGGGAATGAATGGCAGAGGGCATGGCATTTTGGGTGTGACTGATTGGGACATGGAAGAAAGTAAAAGCTGCAGAGCTGTGCCAGACAAGGAATCCCTGGGCTGACTTAGGCAAACCAGCCAGACTGGCCTTGTGAAGAGCAAACCTGTTAACATGAGAAAATATGTTGGTGGGCCACCTGGGAGGAAACCTTTGGCCTGGGGAGACAGATGTTGCCAAGGTGATGGGGTGTGTGTTGGAGGTGACAGGAGAAGGGAGTCTTGAGGAAGGGTTGCTGGGGAGAAGGAGGAGGAAGAAAGATTGAGATCCATCTTGGGCAGGCAGGCTGAAGGCAGGCTGGGAGAGATGCCCTGGACTCCATCCCTGCACTGCTGTTTCTCTGGCACATCAGAGCTGCCCTCTTCTTCCTCTGCAAATCCGCTGGATCAAGACCTCCTCTGACATCACTGGCAGCCCTCTCCATCTGCCCTGGTCTTTGCTTGACCTAGTTCTATTTTCGATTACTGCTAGTCTTTAGGGGGAAAAGAAGTTATCTGCCTTTATAGTTCATGACAGGCAGCGTAGAGCGAAACAAGCACATCCATACATTCTGCATTCCCTACATTTGCAGCTGTTGGTTTGCACGGTAAAGATGGAGGGTTATAATGAGCCAATATTGTTCTGTATATGCTGAGCGAAGATTAGCCAAATCAAGGAATATAAAAGGCCATTAGGCAAACAGCCAGGCTTAAAAACCCTAGACCACAGGGATCTTGAAAGTGATGCTACTATTGAGAGCTAGTGGAGTGCAGAGGTTGGAGTGTGGGACTTAGACTGGAGAGAACCATGCTCAAATTCCTGTTCAGACCTGTTTACTGGATGACCCTGTGTCAATCAGTCTCGCTCAGTCTACCTGAGTTGCTGGGAGGATCATACAAGGCAGAGGACACTGTGTATGTTGCTCTAAGTTCATGGGAGGAAAGGCAGGATAGAGAGGTAGCAAGTCTGTTCCCCTGTGTTGTAATATTCTTGGATGAATGAATGAAGGAGGCATTGGGCAAATGAATCTTCCTAGCATGTCCTCTAATATTTTGACTGCAGACCCATCTATGCATATTTGATGTTTGTGATCACAGCAGATCTAAAAGGGGGCCACTGTGATTAGGCAAATCATGGCAGCTGTGCTGTGTATCTCCAGCCAGGAGGCACCAGTTTGTACTGCTGGCTTCACAATGTGATTCCAGCTTGACCACATGCTTGCTGGCAACCCTGCATCTGCTGGAGGTAGCCACTTTTACGTCAAGAAACATCTGTACTGGCCTGGTGCTTAAGGCTGCACCTGTCGATTCCAGCTACTTGGAAAAGGGTCTACTGCGGCACATCTGCAAACTGTTATCTATATCTATTATATGTTTATTTCACACAAACATCCTGGTGGCCCTGCCCTGCCAGAGGAAGCAATCTCTGCAATATTTCAATGGATGCCCAACGCTCTATTGTCTTCCGAGATCCATACTCTTATTGCACCATTGCAAATTGGGAGTAACTGCAGAAGGCAGCCAAGTTAACAGGACTTTTAAGAGTGAGATGTGATTGAGACACTGAGAGAGTTGACCCCCGGAGGAAATAAAAAATGTCAGTGGAGGCAGGAAGGGGAAGGCCAGAGGACACATTCAGCATTTGATGTACAGGGTGTTGCTCATTCCCTGTGGGAAAAAGATTTTATTCATCATTCAATATGCAAACTTTTACTGACACTTGAGAGTTAGAGGGGTAAACGAGCCGTTGAGATTTTATGGCTTGTCCAGGGCTGAATATGAAATGTTGTGGAGGGCAATTGCAACCCCCCCCCACCGTCAGTGTATGTGTTTATGTGTGTGTATAATAATTTTTATTAAAGATTTCCTAGGGTTACAAAAATATGTGCATTGTCTCTCTTTTCAGGTTGTAGTCTTTTCTACAAATCAGTTACCTTCAGTGTGAGACATTGATGTTGTATACATTATATGATATGGGGAGAAGAGAGGCGAGGAGGGGTAGTAAACTCACATCCTTTTACTTGGTGAATGTGTGAGGTTTTTGTGTCAGCATCAGTGGCGTAGAGTGGGGGGTACAGGGGGGGCCGGTCGCACCGGGCACAACATCTGGGGGTTAGGGTTAGAGGGCGCAAATCCACGGGTTAGGGGGTGCAAATCCACGGGTTAGGGGGTGCAAATTACTTGCCTTGCCCCGGGTGCTGACAACCCACGCTACGCCGCTGGTCAGCATCACTCGGGTAGCTTCTCTTTCTATTCGTTTATCGTATTTCCTTGGTAGTGAGAGAGGTTGGGAGGGACCAGGCCCCACCCCCTGCCTGGTCTGTTTATTGCAGTCTGTAATAATAAAAGGGCTTCTCTAACCCAAACCTCTTGTTTAAAATATGGTTCCCCCCACAAAAAACCCTGGCTGTTAGAGTCACATAATGATGGTTGTACCAGGTTCTCTGTAGAAAAAAACAGGGGCATGCACCAGTTCTCTGTGTGGCTCAAATTATGGGGAATGGCAGGACCATTCAGGGAAGGTGGTCCCAGTTTCCAGTTGGATTGAGCCGTTTTGAAGGCATCTCAAGATGGAAGTGACTCAGGGGCTTGCTAAGCTAGAGACAAAGCTGAATGAGTCACGGTTTCTACCAGGCATTTATGGAGTTTCAGAACAGATGTTTTCCAATAACTGGAGCAGGGCAGAACATCTGCTTTGCATGCAGGGGATTGCAGCTTCAGATATTTCCAGGTAGGGCTATGAATGTCCTCTCCCTGAAACCCTGGGCAGCCTCTGCCAGTCAGTGTAAGCAAGTACTGAGCAAGACGGACTGATGATCTGCCTCAGGACGAGGCAACTTCGGATGTTCTTATCTTGACTTTGCCTTTATGATCTTCAGAGTGAGTTTTTCCAGGCTATTTTCTTTCTTTCAGCTCAGCGTAGGTACACTATAAGGAACAACTGGCCCATCCCAGAAAGTATATGACCGAGCAAACCACAAAAGACACTTTCCGTCTATTCTTGCAAGGGGAAAATAGGAATCATCAATCGTTATTTGTATCATCCTGGTAATCATAGGAGTGACTGCTCAAAAGTATCTCTTTTTACTGATTTTTTCTTCTCACCCCATTTGATTTCTCCCCTTCTTTCTTCAAACCTCATCAGAAGATAATGTCTGATGTTAGCAGAGATGCAGTTAGGGGCTGCAAATTGCAGTTATTTTGTCTTGCTGCTTTCCCCATCTAATGGTGGCATATCCCCCTTCAAATACACTGAAGAAGCACAGAGAGACACAGTGAACGGTGCGAGCCAGTTCTGTTGTTCGGATAATTTGCCTTTTCCTCTTGGCAGACAAACAGTTTCATCAGAGGCTGTGGATAATGTTCCATGATTCTGCTCTCAACGGATATGTTTCCTGAGTGCTAGTTAACATCATTCCTATTATGACCCTTCACTTGGTTTCAAAGATTACTTTCTGGAAAAAATATGTCTAGGTTGCCGCAATCCATATTTATAGCCTGGAGCCACTGAGTAAAAAGCTCTGTGTTGTAGGAAGGAAAAAGGCCCAGGATTAAAAACTGCAAGGCAACACAGTGCTTGAATCCAGGTAGCTGGTGCTAATCAAAACCAGCAGGCAAACTCCCCAGGGTTCAACTTTGCAAATGGGACATTTATTTTGGAAAATAAAGGGTTACACCCAGAAACAATTGAGCATGCACAAAGGTGGTGGAGACTAGCTGCTGGAGTTGTGCCAACCATGCAGACGATGCAGGAAATTGAAATGGACTTTTGAATCAATCTTGGTTTGAATTGCAAAAATATTGACAATCATTAGACCAAAGCCAGGGCTCATAAGACAACTGAGAATTATGAACCCCATAGATTTGATGTACAAACGAACTGATTCTGAATATCACTGGGAAAACCACACATTTAATATAACACGCTGTTTGACCTTCAGTGTCATGTGTCTCTTGCCCCTTTCTCACTGATAGGCTTATCAATTGACCACCCCAGTCCTTTCAGTTCCCTCGTAAGTCTTTCAACCATCTGCGGGCATAAAATATGACTGCTGTTGGCTGGCAGTGTCAGAAGTACTTCAGCATGTTGTGAGAGAAGGACAAGATGAAGAGCTCTGAGGAAGCCGCTTTGGTAACAAATCACCAATTTAGCCTCCCTAATATATCATGAAAAACAGCTGCAACAGGTTTCAACTTTATTTATGCCGCAGGCTTGCTTACTAAGTGCCGCAGTTCCAAGGAGAACATATTCATTATAACAATGGTGTGTGCGTATACTTAAAACTGGCAAAGAAGTGGAAAGGAAACAATACACCCACAAAAGAGGATTGGTTATATAAACTATCCGAATTTATAGAATTGGAGAAAATAACTGCAGCAAAAAGATATCAAACAAACCGGAAATTAAGGTCACAATGGATATGGTTTGCAGAGTATATGAGCAAACACTTCTCTAAAGACAGCATGTTGATATGTTTAGACTAAGCTTGTAAAGTTGATCTAGAAAAAAATGACAGTTTAACAAGAGAAGTAAGGTAGAATTATTTGAATTGCAATGCAAACAAGAATTTTAAGGAAGAAAAGTTGATGAGCACTGGTGGAGGGAAGTCACGAGGGTGTAGTTTCATCTATTTATTTTATGTATTTCTTCTTTTTTACCTTTCTTTTGTATGGTGTTTGGAAGTGTATGTGCATTATGTGTTTTTATGTCTGTAAGTGTATGTGCATTATTGTTTTGTATGTATGTCTAAATAAATAAAATATTTTTACAAAATAAAAATAAAACAAAACTGCTTGAGTTTTGAATCTCTTTCCTTTTCCTTTGGATGGTCTTGTCATCTCTCCAGAGATTTTTTTTTTTTTTTTACTAATATCTAACCCACTCACAGTAAAAGCCAAATAAAATAAAAGGCATTCTGATTACGAACAGTCTGGCACACATTATCCGCCCCACGATGGCACATTTTTGTATTGACTCATCAGGGTTTGGGTTTTTTGTTTTGTCTTGCATCATAGCTACATTTTCTCATTCGACATTGGCCGGATACTCCATCATGTTCCTAAAGCAGCTATTTGTTATGCAAGGCCTGCTCCTGCAGTGTGACTGACTGATAACTGCAGCTCTTTGAAACTGAACACTACATGATTAGACATGGTGCCAGAGCCTCTATTATGCACCAAAAGACTTTCTCGCCCTTAGCTACCTTTAAAAGAGGTTTGACATGTCTTAATCCCCATTTGATAAGGCTAACCGTGGGCCTCACTTCCCATGTTTGTTGGTTTCTCCGTGTGAGAAGTTGCCTGAAATTACATCACGAGTGTAATTTCCCAAACTGGTTGGTTTCTCGCTGTGAAGGACTGCCCTACTGCCCCCTGTGTTCCGCACCTGCTTTGAGGCAGAATCAGGCCACCAGTCAACAGCGCTTGCTGGCAGACAAGACAGGTAGATCCTACATGGTTGGATCAACATAGGATAGCCCATAAGGCTGGACCCTGATTGGTGTGTGTTCAACTCCTGAGTGACCAAGATGATGAAGGGTCTGGAAACCAAGCCTTATGAGGAACAGTTGAGAGCGTTGGGTGTGGTCAGCCTGGGGAAGTGTGCTGGTCCCGAGGGTTAACCGTGCGGCGAGGTCCGAGTCCAGTCCGAGGTCGAGGGTGCGGAATGGAGGCTGTCCGTCATAGGTGAAGCTGGGTCCAAGGCAGGGAGTCGGGTGAGGTCAGGAACTCTGGCAGAAGAGCAGGACAGGGTGCAGGCAGGAACAGGCTACCAACAACATTGCTCCTGCAACCTGGGACTGGGGCTGGCTGGCTTTTATCTGCCCCGAGGCATAGGGCGGCCCCGGTCCACATGTGACTCGCCTCTCCTGGCCTGGAGGCGAGCACTCCTCCTGTGGGAACTTAGTTCCCTCCGCCTCTCTGCCCTGAGCCTCTGCAGCTCAGGAGAAGCTGGAGGGTTACCGGACCCAGAGGCAACCTCAGCTTTCCCTGATGGGGCTGAGAGTGGAGCACCTGCAGGCAATGGGTCCTCCATCCCCTCAGGAGCCAGAGCAGACTCAGCTGGTGCCTGCACCTGAGGATCCAGCACAGGTGAGGACCCTTCAGTCTCAAGCCCCAGCCCCAGCTCAGCTGGTTCTGGAGGTGAGGAATCCTGTGCAGGCTGGGATTCCTCAGGTTCAGCCTCAGAGTCTGAATCCCAGGCTATCACATGAAGAGAAGACTGAGAGCTGTCTTCAAATATCCTAAGGGCTGTCACTGTTGGATCAATCCATCAACCTCTGATGGATGATTTAGAAGGATTGGGTCCAGAATCACTTTTGCTGTGCATGTGTTCCAGTATCCATACTCAGCAGAGTTACATCTCAACACAGCTCCTTCCGTGGAAGCATCTTTGGTGTTGAAGGTACACACAGTAGACAATAAACATTCATGGATGCCATAAAGAGTCAATCAAGTGTAGAGGTTGACCTGATAGGCATAAAAACATGTTGGTAGCAAATATATACAGACATTTCACCACTGCAGTGGTCAAGGCATGCTCAGAGCGCTACAAGAGTCCAAGAGTCTCTCTCTGCTTCTCTCACCACAAGATGCAAGCAAGAAACTCACAACAAGTTACACAGAACCATTATCAGTACTTCCTGTGACACTGTGCATGTCCAAAGAACAGTTCCCACAGAAAACGTCCTTGCATAGACTAAACAGTCTCAGCCTCCTGCTTCTTCAAACTTCTCTGCTTCTGGAACAAAGGATTCTCTCTCACACAGAGAGAATATCCAACAGTCACATGGAATATGGAGTACAGCACTGGATTTACGGTGGTGTGGGCAGTTATGCCATATAGGGAGCTGAGCTAAAGGGGTGCCTAATTGAGAAGATCCATAATTGAGAAGATCCATTTGGGGGCACCACATTTTGGCCTTGCACAGGGCACCATTTTGTAAAAGACTACCAAAGTCCGCCCCTGATGGAGCAAGCGTTTTCCTGCTGCTCCAGAGGGCAGAGTTTGAACCAACGGATTCAAATTACAAGAAAGGAGATTCTGACTAAACTCTAGGAAGAACTTTCTGATGGGAAAGGAAAAAGCTAATAGCTGCTTGACAGCCAAACAGATTACCTCAGGAGCAGGTGTACTCTCCCCAATGGGAAGTTTTTAAGCAGAGTTTGGATGGCCACTTGTCAGGGATTTTTTAGCTGTGAATTCTTGGGGTCCCCCTCAAACCCTACAATTCTATGATTCTTCAGATTGGTTTTATTTGCTTTCATGTTTTTATACTGTTTTATTGCATATTTGTTTCAATGGATATTGTTTTTTTGTAGCTAAAGAACCAAGACTGAGCCTGGGCAAAGTGGTACTGTGGAGAATACATCTCTCTTGAGGGCCAACATTAGTGTAAACGCTGGCAGTCTTCAAGCCTACGGCGTTGGTTAATGGACTTTAGCTACACAATAGTGCTCTTTCTGTCTTCTAATTAAAGTCTATAAAATAATTACACTAGAAATTAGGACAGTTTTAATCTTTGATATGTATAATGAGGTTTAAAGGCCATCGTTGTGGCTGGCATTGTTTGTACCATCACTGCTTAATTGCGTCCTATTGTTCCCTGAAAACCGAGTATTGTGCGTGCGAGTTTTGAAGGAGTCTCATAATTTATTAACTTACTTTTTAATAATGAACTTTGAACAGCATCCCATTCAGTCCAGCACAATAATGCTAGAGCGATTTACGAGGCAGGATACTAATACGGTGTGCCTGCCATGGTCTTATCTTGTGTGTACCACTTTGAAGCAAAGTAGCTCTGGTGTGAAAAAACCATATATAATTCATGTTTTCTCCATCTCCCTTTCCTCCTCTCTCTCTCTCTCTCTCTCTCTCTCTCTCTCTCTCTCTCTCTCTGCAATTTATGGGCTGGATCTTTGTTACCTAAGGGTTGCTAAAGGCAGTGGTTTTTGTTTCTTTAATAGTAAGGATGAGAGCAGTAATTTTAGGACAGCAGAATGGGGGAAGAGGTAATTTAACCTTGCCCACCCATGATCCCAATGAATATTGCTCCCTGCATTGCAATTAATGGTAAGGGGAATTCTCCCATTGCTACCAATGGGAGCTTTCCTCCATTACTCATAACAGCACAGGGAGAGATTTTCATGACAATGTGGCATTGTCAGGCAGCCTAATCAGAGTGAGGTCAGTACTTCAGCTATGGAAACAACATGGCATTGTGTGGTCTCTGAAGAATATTCTCTCATCAGTAGGTCTGTTCCATATGATATAGGAATCGACCCTTTATTATGGTGACATCTGCCCATTGGAATATCCTCCCATTACAGTAGTACGTGGGGTTACAAACACCTCAGGTTACAGACTCCGCTAACCTGGAAGTAGTACCTCAGGATGAGAACAGAAACCTCGCGCTGGTGGTGCAGTGGCAGTGGGAGGCCCCATTAGTTTCAGGTTAAGAACGGACCTCTGGAACGAATTAAATTCGTAACCAGAGTTACCACTGTATACATTCAACTAGCCATCTCTGTTGTCTTTTCAATACCTACTGAGAACCTTCCTTTTTCAACAAGCCTTTTAAGTGGAGTAATGTTTTCTCTCTATAAAATTGTTTTATATACTTTTTAATTTTCAATGCTTTTGTTGTTAAATTGCTTTGAAATGTTTCATAAGAAGCGAGCAATGGAAGAAGAAATCTGCTGTAGAGTTTGGAAAATGGCTTGTTTGTTTGTTCTCCATAGGTCTGGCCACCTCTTGAGATATTGCCACCAAATTTGGCACAAGGGTTCCTCAGGTGGAGGCTGTGGACTTTTGTTGATGTTTGGATGTCAGCCGCCATTTTGAAACAAGGTGGTGGACCAAAATGTCGCTTTGGTGTATCTTCGTTGTTTTTTGACATAGGTTTGGTTTCCTCTCAAGATATTGTCAGCAAATTCAGCACAAGGGTTCCTCAGGTCAGGGTGGTAGAGTCTGTCATTGTTTAGATGCCAGGTGCCATTTTGATTCAAGATGGAAGTCCAAAACATCACTTAAGTCCAACTTCACCTGTTTTTTTTGGCATAGGTTCAGCTGCCTGTTGAGATATCATCACCAGACTCAGTATGAGGGTTCCTGAGGTTGTTGCTCTTTGTTGACATTTGGGTGCTGGGCACCATTTTGAATTAAGTTGGTGGACCCAGTTTTTGCTCTGACAGCTCCAAACCTACAAATCACACTATACATTTAAAAAACACAATATGTTTTGGTTTCCAGTCATTATATAAATAAGAAAACCCTATTTTGTTTTGCTTCTAAAAATGATGCTAAGGCTGCACCTTGGAGAAAGACGCAGCTGTGAATAGGGAGTGAATAATAATAATAATAATAATAATAATAATAATAATAATAATAATAAATTTATTTATATCCCGCCCTCCCCAGCCAAAGCCGGGCTCAGAGCAGCTAACAACAGTAAAAGAGCACATGGTACCTAAGCTAAGGTGTTTTTGCACTCATATCCTAACAAAACTCACTTTTAAACTTCCAAATATCTGCAGGTAAAAATCCAGCACAAGCCCACTGTGTACACATTTTTTGTTCCATTGTCAAGACTGTCCAAAAAGGATTTGTAAGACTTAAAAGCAAATCCAGTTTTTACCAAAGGTGAAAGTCAAATCAGTTTGCCTGCCCCTGTCTGGATACTGTTGAAAACAGACCACTGCACTACATATTCCTTTGAGTCTTGTGCAGCAGGGCACTTATGTGCTGAACTCTCAGTAGTAACCCTCCGCCCATTTTTTCCTCAGGGTCGTTAAAAGCTGAGGAATACCAGTGGGAGATGATAGCTCAGTTGGTAGAGCCTGAGACTCTTAATCTTAGGGTGATGTGTTCAAGTCTCACGCTGGGCCAAATATTCCTGCACTGCAAAATATTCCTGCACGGGCTAGATGCTCGTGGTCCCTTCCAACGCTGCAATTCTACAATTCTAAGAACATAAAAAACCCCCGCATAATCATTATGTTGCACAGCATCACTACTTCTATTTTAAATTATGTCAAGGTATCTGCATAAATTTGGACATCGCACTCCTAAGGATGTGAACCTGTGGTCCTCTAGATGTGACTGGACTGTGACTGCCAACATCTCTGACTACAGGCTATGCTGTCTGGGGCTGATGGGAGTTCGAGTTCAGCAACATTTGAAGAGTCATAGGTTCTTCACCTATTTAAGAGACGTCAGTGACTCATAAGCAGAAAAATTTCCTCTTCCTCTGGGCCTTTGGGTGATGGAGGATGATGTCGGCAGACACCTGTCTGGCTTGTACTGTGAAGGAACAGGTGAAGTGAACTGTACCATGTTAATTAGATTTATTTGATTCTAAGGCTTGATTTTATGTTGTCGTTTTTTACAGTTGTGACCTGTGCTGGGATCGTTTTGGGGGTATACATTTTATTAATGAGTAAGTAAGTAAGTAAGTAAGTAAGCAAGTAAGTAAGTAAGTAAATAAGCAAGCAAACATAACTGGGCACTGTGGAACACAAATATAAGGCTGGGACACGTCTTCAGTAAAGGCTGATCTATCTCCCCTAAAAACCATGTACAGTGGTACCTTGGGTTACATACGCTTCAGGTTACAGACTCCACTAACCCAGAAATAGTACCTCAGGTTAAGAACTTTGCTTCAGGATGAGAACAGAAATTGTGCTCCGGGGGCGCGGCAGCAGCAGGAGGCCCTATTAGCTAAAGTGGTGCTTCAGGTTAAGAACAGTTTCAGGTTAAGAACGGACCTCCGGAACGAATTAAGTACTTAACCCGAGGTACCGCTGTACACTAACATAAAAAGGTTAGCTGTTGTAGACTGGCCAGGAGGGGTTGCCATGATGCGTCTGCTATTACCTTAGTCAACCAAGGGAGATGATGCTGAAGCTGAAGAAGATTCCACGTGGAAGAAGAAACATTAGGGATCATTTGGGCTGGGCTGTATGTTTGGTATCAGACAGTGGGTCTTACCTAACCTCCTGGCAAGTGGACGGCTGCTGTTTGCTGGGAGGGACAGTGGGTGTGGCTCTGCAGTGAGGAGGTTGGCGCTGTGCAAACACACGACCAGAGCCAATATGGTGCTTCTGCCAATGTTTTTGCACAGTGCTGACCTCCCAACTCTCCCTGTCGGGAAGCAGCAGCGACTCCACTGCAGGGAGGTCAGGTTAACTGCAACCAACCAACCCTACTGTTCACTACTGCGTATATCACAGTCATGGTAGGGCTACAGCCTAAAATGTCCCCTCCATCACCAGTAATTAGGATGCTGTGCCATCCGTTGTGTTTCCTCACCTCAGTGAAAACTGAAATTTCCTGATTGTTTGGCTTTGATTTTCTGGTCTTACCTGTATTTTGATAATACATATGCTGCTGTCAGGGCCAACAGGAGAGAACAGGTTGTTTGCAGAACAGAGAAAGACAGTGACACGCCAGCTAACTTACAGTAAGCTTTTTTATTACATAAGCAGAACAAAGGATACACTGAGACTTCGAAGGGATGCTCCTTTCTGGCTGAAGCAATTGCTTTGACTGGCTTGTGCCTCCCACTTCATCCCATTCCCTCTGTGTCAGGCCCCTCCCTCTGTCTACAGTGAGTCCCAAGGGACCCTCTCTGTTTCTCCCTGGCTCTCTGTTCTGTGATATACTAGTTGAGACGTCACTTGTGCTTGCAGCATGATGTTATAATAGATAAAGGTAAAGGGACCCCTGACCATTAGGTCCAGTCGTGACCGACTCTGGGGTTGCGCCACTCATCCCGCTTTATTGGCCGAGGGAGCCGGTGTACAACTTCAGGGTCATGTGGCCAGCATGACTAAGCTGCTTCTGGCGAACCAGAGCAGTGCACGGAAAGAGCGTTTACCTTCCCGTCGGAGCGGTACCTATTTATCTACTTGCACTTTGACGTGCTTTCGAACTGCTAGGTTGGCAGGAGCAGGGACCGAGCAACGGGAGCTCACCCCGTCGCGGGGATTCGAACCGCCGACCTTCTGATCGGCAAGCCCTAGGCTCTGTGGTTTAACCCACAGCGCCACCCGTGTCCCAGATACTATAATAAAAGGACTATAAATCCATCAACTGCTTGTTAATTCTTATCTGTGAAGTTACCAAAGGGAAGGGAGGACTCTCCATGCCTGACATAATACTACTTGCCTGGGCGTAAGCCCCATTGAATTCAATAGGACTTACTTGAGTAGACATGGTTAGGTTTGCACTATTCCTTTCAACGTTATCCCAACCCAACCTGTAGTGTTTAGAACTCCTTCCTGCAAGTAGCTTATCCATCACTTGACTCAGGCTTCATTGGAGATTCTTAGAAATTATGTGTTTCCACACCCTAGTCCGTGTGACACCTGAATTACATGAAAAAGGGTTTCAAAACATGACAGGACATTTTTTAGTGGCCTTCTCATGATGACTGCAACACATGTTTTTCTGGATTCTTGGTGTCTGTTCTATGGACCTATTAAGGTCTACGAGTTTCTGGAGCTCCATTGCAAGGAAGGCCATCTCTTAGGGTTCTTCAGCCAGAGCTCTCGTTTCCTGGGATGGCTGAAACTCAGACATTTAGGGCAATGCATATTTTTAAATAATTGATCTGAAGGCTGCCGTGGAGGTTTGGTTCCTTGCTATTAAGTATTACCTTCCTCCTTGCAATTCCTGGGGTGTCTGGCGCTAAAAATGAAACGACAGCTTT